>NW_024609921.1:0-1200274 GCF_016920785.2 Ixodes scapularis
TAAATTACGTTTGCGTTGATGCTTTTGTGTCCTCTTTAAACAATAGTGTCCTGTGCTTCTTTCTTTGTACAGCAATGTCCTCAAGATGTGCAGAAAAAATTTGATGAGTGGGAGAATCATTGGTCGCAAAATAAGGAGATTGCTAAGGAAGCTTTGTGCGATCACACCGACGAAAATTTTTGATTGCGTAATGTACTTTCTAGGGTTTTTAAAAATAAAATAAGCCTAATGTTTTGTTAATAAAACTTTGCCTCCAAATTATCGTAGGAATTTTCTCAGTTTGGTCAAACCAACGAAATTTCTTCTGCATCGATAAACTGTAATCAGGTAGGGAAATATGTGGCGCAAACCTTCGAGCCTGACAGAAACATTTTATAGTCCGTTCAAACTCAAGAAGGTAAGGCGAGGCTAAGACCGGCCGGGAAAGAGGAAGGCGTAACGCTGGAGAAGAGAGGAGGAAACCTCAGTAGTGTTATTCGCGACTCCAGCGACCCATAGGGGGCGCCACCACCAAACAAGCATGGCGGCTGAGTCCAGGTCGCGTCGGCTCGGCCGGGCCGCCTGAACAGGTGGCGCGTTGAATTTAAAAGATTTGCTTTTGTTTAATGCCCATATTTTATAGGAATTTGAACTGAGACGGTTAAGTGTAGCCGCTGCACATAAACTTGCAAAGCATAGTTTTGTTTTCCCGGTGTTTTTTGTGTTGTTTTCATGTCAAACTTTCGTTTTGGAGATTTTGTTCAAAACCGAAACAATGGGCTCCGGAGAGACGGTAATATACTAATCAGTGTTGATCATCTAAGGAAAGCGGCGATGACTAAGTAAATGTTCCACCGAGAGTTATTTTCAGCAAACTCGCATGCCTCGACCATGCGACTTATCTGTCCTCTTAATCGAGTTTTTGTGCGTATCCGCGTTTAAGAAATAGCTCCAGTCGTGTGAGCTCGATCAAGAACACAGGCTCCAGGAAAATTACGAAGATTAAGCAAGCGCTTCTTGAGCCAAGGACCATGTTAACCCGCCGGCGCCCCACTAAGCAGCTGATACTCGTATTTAAATTCAGGTTTTAGTAGCAATCGAGAAGTCATTTTGACGAGCGAGTTATGTATTATATTAAGTACTATTGTCCCACTAAAGCGATATTAGTATATTCTTTGGGTTAAAATATGAGCTTAGCTGACTAGCTATTAGGTGAAATGCTGAATAAAAGTACATTTGACAGAAAGAGAGATATTACTAAAACTTAGCTAAATGGTAATTAAAATATGGCAACCAACCAATTCCTAAACATGTAGGAGCCCTACGTTTCGAACCGACTCGGTTCTTCGTCAGGGGCGACTGTGGCCGTTGAGGAGCGACGTTTTTCGATCTTCTTTTTCTTTTCTCAGGGATGTGGCGCATTTCTCGATCTTCTTCTTTCATGAATATGGCGAAGCCCGTTCACATACACTGTTGGTAAAGCACCAAGGCACCTATTTATGTTGCCTGGCGTCGTTTGAATATGCCAGGACTCGACGAAAAGCCTATGTCGGTTGTTAGTCTCTGCGTCGATAATGCTGGTGTTGTCGAAGTCAATCCGGTGGTCTTTGACTTCGCAGTGCTCGGCGACTGCGCTGCGCTCGTGGTCGAGCTTGCGAACGTCGTTTTTGTGTTGGCGTATTCTTTCATTGAAATTCTTTGTCTCGCCGATGTAAGTGGCTGGACAATCTGCACAAGGGATCTTATAAACCACGCCCTGCGTTTTTTCTTTCGGAGGGCGATCTTTTGGACGGGGCATGAGTAATCCAAGCGTGGACATCGGCTTGTGGGCTACGCGGATTCCTTCTTTGGCTAGCACGTGTGCAAGCGCCTCGCTTGTTCCTCTGATGTAGGGTACGCAGATGCGCGAGGTTGGGCGTGGCTGCGTACAGGCTTGTGGTTGCTGTTGTCTTTGACCTCGAGCTTGACGACGGGCAACGCGTTGGATGAAGGTGCTCGTGTATCCATTCTTTTTCAGATCAGCACGGACGGTTTTTTCTTCCTTTCTTCTGTCATCTTCAGAGGAGCATATAGCCTTCGTCCTAGACAGCAGTGTCCTAACCACCGATGCTTTGTGGCAGGCTGGGTGATAGGAATCAAACTGGAGATAACGTCCAGTGTGCGTGGATAACGCACACTGGACGTTATCTCCAGTTTGATTCCTATCACCCAGCCTGCCACAAAGCATCGGTGGTTAGGACACTGCTGTCTAGGACGAAGGCTATATGCTCCTCTGAAGATGACAGAAGAAAGGAAGAAAAAACCGTCCGTGCTGATCTGAAAAAGAATGGATACACGAGCACCTTCATCCAACGCGTTGCCCGTCGTCAAGCTCGAGGTCAAAGACAACAGCAACCACAAGCCTGTACGCAGCCACGCCCAACCTCGCGCATCTGCGTACCCTACATCAGAGGAACAAGCGAGGCGCTTGCACGCGTGCTAGCCAAAGAAGGAATCCGCGTAGCCCACAAGCCGATGTCCACGCTTGGATTACTCATGCCCCGTCCAAAAGATCGCCCTCCGAAAGAAAAAACGCAGGGCGTGGTTTATAAGATCCCTTGTGCAGATTGTCCAGCCACTTACATCGGCGAGACAAAGAATTTCAATGAAAGAATACGCCAACACAAAAACGACGTTCGCAAGCTCGACCACGAGCGCAGCGCAGTCGCCGAGCACTGCGAAGTCAAAGACCACCGGATTGACTTCGACAACACCAGCATTATCGACGCAGAGACTAACAACCGACATAGGCTTTTCGTCGAGTCCTGGCATATTCAAACGACGCCAGGCAACATAAATAGGTGCCTTGGTGCTTTACCAACAGTGTATGTGAACGGGCTTCGCCATATTCATGAAAGAAGAAGATCGAGAAATGCGCCACATCCCTGAGAAAAGAAAAAGAAGATCGAAAAACGTCGCTCCTCAACGGCCACAGTCGCCCCTGACGAAGAACCGAGTCGGTTCGAAACGTAGGGCTCCTACATGTTTAGGAATTGGTTGGTTGCCATATTTTAATTATTGTATTCCCCAACCAGAGAGATTTCTCTCAAATGTTTAGTTTCAAGTCTTTAGCTAAATGGTTCTAGCAGACAGCACGGAGACAAACTGAAGAGAGCCTTCATCGGAGATTCACGCAGAACCTCTTTGCATTGAACTTTGCTTCGAATCCTGACCGGAGAAAATGAGTATTTTTTGTGGCCGGTCAACCTGACCAATGTAGACGTGCATTGCTGCTGCTGCTTTGACGAGTTTATAATATAAATATTGGAGGCGCGGCCGTTTGAAATGCTGTGGCAGCTTCTAAAGTTGCGAGACTCGTCCTCCCCCCCCCCCCCCCCCCCCCCCCCCCGCCCCCACCTTTGAAAACAAATAATCTCCCTCATTTATAATTTGCAGCGAGCAGGTTTTCTTGAATCAAGCAATTGCAAAATCAGCCGAACTCGTTCAGTGTGGTCCAGAGACTTTTTCGGCAAAAAACAGCTCAGATGAATAGCCAACCCGCCGACGGGCGTGGGTGGCTCAAACTTGAAGCTAACCGAACACAACCAAACACAAGAAAAGCAGCTGTCAAACCTTCCCCTCCCATTCACTTAACTGGAACATTGATGTTCCCTCCAGTGAAATGCCTCAGTCCACTGCTCTACATCCTCATAAAAAAAAACAAAAAAAAAAAAAACTTATCAGTTACCAAGCAGTCGTCACTCTGAGTGTGATTCGAGACAGACAACAAAATCAAAACGTTTTTCTGTGATTTCGCCCCATCCAAGAAACGCGACCGTGTGTCGTGGAGTAAACGGGCTTCGAAACACGTGATGGATGGAAACAATCTACTGAGGCTTCACCACGTTCATGAACACTCAGGCAAACTTAAGAAATATTCGGACCTTCGTCAAATTACACTGTTCGCCACCGCGCCGACAACACGTGTCCGCGAAAGCCGCCAGAGACGCGGAGGGGAGCGGAGCGACCTGGAACGGCTGGTTCTCGGTTTTCCCGCTTGGTGGCGTCAGTTTTGCTGGAGTGGCGAATATGATACACGATCGAGCCGGAAGAAAACAAATTCTGGTCACGTACACGAATGTAAACAAATTCAGCGCACGTACTCGGCACGCGTCTTGCTTCCATCCTATATCAACCTCCCACGTGACCATGACGTCAGGTTCCCACGCCCAGTCCTTGGACCCCAAATTCCGGGACCTGTCAATCATTCGGCAGAGTCACATGATGATTAGGTCATAGGTAGGGACGACACTCGGCACGCACCTCGGTTTCATCCTGTATCATCGTCCCAAGTGAACGTGACGTCACATTCCCCTCCCATAGCCCGGTCCTCGGCCCCAAATTTCGGAACCTGTCAGTCATGAGTGTTCCCAGAGGGCGCGAATTCATTTGAGTAATTCGCCAGAGGGTGACGTCACATGATGATGACGTCATAGCGCGAGATGGTCACATGAGGACGAAGGACATGTGACATTTGAATCGCTGCGCGGTATATGCAATTTATTCGCTAAAATAGGTTCTGCGGCGGCTGGGAATTCACCTCGGCACCTTCTGCACAGCAGTCCGACACTCTACCGCCTGAATTTTTTTTTATTTAAAACCTTGCGATGCTATGTACATGTTAAAAGCCACAACTCATGTGGCAGAGGCAGAGCACACTTGACAATCAATCTGTCCTCGGAGAGAGTCGGGACCACGAACCGGTTACATCGATCCACATACAGCAGCGACCCCGGTGGGCACCATAAAAAGTCTCAGAACTCGGCCAAGGCAAACGCTTTCGGAACGCCTTCCAGTCGTGATATCCTGCCCAATTTCTCGCATTGAGGACTGAAAAAACATACTGGAAGCCACCAACAAAATGGCACCAAGCAGGTTTCCCACCTACTGCCACCAGGAGGTGATCTGTCCTTGAGCGCCAGATAGCTTGGAGACCAAGGAGGGCTAGCGTCTCGAGACAGCTTCTGTTTGTACCGTTGCCAAACTTCACAAATTTAGAGCTTTCCCATTCTGGGTAGGGCTGAACCTGAAGCGTTTGTCTTAGCTGGACCAAGAACAACCCAGCAGGGGGCACCTGTGAAAGCAGGTGTTTGGAGAGTGGCGTCTCCACGGACCCCGAGCCCCGCAGGGGGCGCCTGCACCTTAGGTGCTAGGTGCTTGGTGAGTAGCGTCACCACAGACCCCAGCCACATTGGCGACACCACAGACCCTGAGTAAAAAGTGGCTAAAACCCACCCACGTCTGGCTGTGCGTGGCGAGCCCGTGTCCGGGGAAAAGGGCATCCTGGTGGTTGAGCCGAGCCCGGGGTAGGTTTTTGACCCTTCGGGGCCCCCCGGGTGAGGCAATACACCACTTCGGCCCCCGCTTCTCGTAGACGGGAGTCCTGGTAAGGCCCGGCCAGGATGATTCAGTCTAGTCGCCTTTTCTTCTACTATCCCCTCTTTCTCTTTTCTCCCCTTCCCTCTCCCTTTGTTTCACCTTCTTTGGCGGCAAGGGCCAACCTTGTGTGGTGGCAGATACCCTTATCCTAACCACACTTGGGTATAGCACCTGGGCAAGTGCTAGTAGATCAGCGGTTCCAGCAAAGCCCATTTTGTTATGGGCAGCTGACTACTCCCTAAGTTGGGCTCGATGGTGGGCGGCACACCGCAGGTGCCGAAATCCTTTTCCCATTCATATGGGTACTAAAGCTAAATCTTTCCTTGATCGGGCCCCGAAAAGGGTCCGGACCGAAGAGACAACATCAACAAGCCTTACCTTGCCAGTCATGAATTTTCCCAAATTTATAGTAATGCACTCGGAGAACGAAGATCAACCACTTGCAAAGCTTTCCCCCTTCTTGGTCGCAAAGACCCTAGAAACCGTGATAGGAAAATCCTTTAAAGCCAAAAAACTTCCATCTGGCGACCTGCTTGTGGAGGTCACAAATGCTGAGCAAAGCAAAGCACTTCTTGCACTCAACCAAGTAAGAGATTACAAAGTGTCAGTGACTCCACATCGCTCACTGAACAGCACGCAGGGTGTCATCTCTGAAGATGATCTCCTTGGAATATCTACCGACGAGATACTCGAGGGACTTCAAGATCAAGAGGTAGTCGCTGTGCGACGTATCACTATCCGTCGCGACGGTGAAGAACGGGACACAAAGCACATTGTGTTAACGTTCAACTCGACAACGCTACCCTCCACTGTTAAAGCCGGGTATCTCAACTGCAAAGTCCGCCCCTACGTCCCCAATCCAAGGCGTTGCTTCCGCTGCCAGCGCTTTGGACATGGGTCACTAACCTGCAGAGGAAAAGCCACCTGTGCAAAATGTGCAAGCACTGACCACCCTTCCGACAACTGTGGCAACAATACCCATTTTTGCGTCAACTGCCGAGGAACACACCCAGCATATTCTCGCAGCTGTCCCCTGTGGAAAAGAGAGAAGGAAATTCTCTCACTAAAGGCCAAAGAAAATATTTCTTACTCAGAAGCACGGAAAAGACATTATTTTATTTCTCAAGGCTCTTATGCCGAGGCCGCGCGCAGGGGACCGGCGCGGTCGACGGCGTCAACGGGAACGCAGACGTCAACGGACGACCTGCGTCCCCCCCCCTGAGTCCCCCTCAACCTCATCTGGAGTGGCACAAACCACTTCAACCCCAAAGCGAAAGGTAGATCCTATCGCTTCGGGGTCCATTCAAGCGCAGGGATCTTCAATCCCTGCGCCATCCAAAACGCAGATGCCTCGAGGTCGGGGACTTCCTTCTCGTCCCTCTGAAGGCGCCCGAAAACCTGGTGAGCCGTCGGGGTCGCAGGCCCTTAGGAATCAGCCAGAGGCGGCCCTTGATGAGCCGATGGACGAGAGCGGGCCCAAGTCCAAGGACGACAGGCCATTCTCAAGCTCGGAGTCCTTACCTTCGACTTCCTGTGGTAACACAGATAGGCCGAAGAACACATCTAAAAAGAAAAATGCACCCCGCATCAAAATTGATTTTTAGGTCTTGATGTCTTCCCTAGTAAAAAAAAATCATTTGTATGAGAAATTTCTTGTGTTCAATAAACACATATGAATCATACAAGATATATAGGAACATATAAGAACCATATAAGAATTATATGAGAACTACATGAGAAATATATAAGATATATAAGGACCCCATAAGAAACTTATAAGAAACTTCCCCCTAGTTTCTTATATGGTGCTTGTATGTTCTCATATATCTTATATAGTTCTTATATAGCTCTTATATGGTTCTTATACGGTTCTTATATGTTCTTATATATCTTGTATGATTCATATGTGTTTATTGGACACAGAAATTTCTCATACAAATGAGAATTTTCAATAGGGTTTCTTCTAATTCATGCATAATGGCAGCATTCCTGCAGTGGAACTGTCGAGGGTTGCTTCGAAACTACGATGACGTGCACTCTCTGTTAGACCAGCATCACCCTATAGCATTTTGTCTTCAGGAAACACACTTAAACAATAGTCACTCTAATATCCTAAGGCGCTTTCAGGTTTTTCGCAAGGACAGACCTCTTTTGCCGCACAGTTCTGGTGGAGTAGCTATAGTTGTCCAGCCGTCTACCCCATGTATTGAGGTTCCTTTGAATACCACTCTGGAAGCCGTGGCAGTTCGTGTTCTGTTGGACCGTTTAATAACCGTCTGTTCACTTTACATTCCCCCAAGCTATCCTGTATCCCGCGAAGAGCTTGAATCACTTCACGACCAATTACCCCAACCTGCCCTAATTCTCGGTGACTTCAATGCTCATAATCCTCTTTGGGGTAGTAGAAGACGAGATACACGTGGCTCGATGATAGAGCGTTTTCTTTCCTCAACACCTATATGCTTATTGAACAAAGCAGAATCTACGTATTTCAGTGCCCCAACTCATTCTTTTACATCTATTGATCTGTCTCTTTGCGATCCGACATGATTTCCTTTGTTTTCCTGGGCTGTCGATCCTAACCCCAATGGGAGCGATCACTTTCCTATCATTCTGAACCGACTACATCCACCTGTTACAGTGCCTACACGAACTCCCCGTTGGAAGTTTGAGGAAGCAAACTGGTCTGTCTTCAGCCAAGACACCCAGCTCGCTTGTACATCGCTTAACAAAGCGTCTATCGATGAACTCACCAATTTGCTTAGCGCCCACATCCTCAATGCTGCAATTTTAGCTATCCCTATGACTTCATCTCGCTTACCCCGCCGCCCTAAACCATGGTGGAATGCCGACTGTGAAAAATCAAGAAAAAAGCAGAACAGAGTATGGGGCATATTTAGACGTTACCCAACAGTGACTAATCTCATCAGTTTCAAGCGGATGAAGGCTCATGCGAGACACATCCGCCGCGTCTCACAGCGTCAAAGTTTCCAAGGTTATGCTTCCTCTATTAACAGCACTGCCACCACCAAGGAAGTTTGGGATAGAGTGCATAAAGTCAATGGGCATTACCGGGCTTACTCAGTACCGCTTCTTTCCGAAAACGGACTGTGCCCTGAGAGCCTAGAAGAACAGGCAGATCTCCTTGGGAAACACTTTGAACGTGTTTCTAGCTCTCAGAATTGTTCATCTGCATTTCTGAAACACAAGAGACAAGCAGAACTCCAATCCGTGCGGACATCCGGCGGAGCTCGAGAAGCATACAACTTACCTCTCACACTGAAAAACTAGTACAGGTACTTCATGAAACTAAACCTACATCTGCTGGACCAGATGGAATTCACTACCATATGCTTACTCACCTTCACCCTTCCACACTCGACATAATTTTTTTTTGTTTAATCGCATTTGGCAGGAGAGTAGATTTCCATCGTCTTGAAGAGTAGCAACCGTCATTCCTTTTCTTAAGCCTGGAAAAGATGCATCGTGTGCATCCAGTTACCGCCCAATAGCGCTAACAAGCTGTTTTAGCAAAACTCTGGAGAGAATGCTTAACGAGCGACTCGTGTACTTTTTAGAAAAAGAAAATATTCTTGATAAATATCAGTGTGGCTTCCGTTCGTCACGATCTACATTGGATCATCTTGTCCGCTTGGAGTCTACCATCCGTGAGTCCTTCGTAAATAAACAGTACTGCCTCTCTGTCTTTTTCGATTTAGAAAAGGCTTACGACACTGCCTGGCGGCATGGCATCCTACAAGATATGTATAGCTATGGCATTCGAGGCAGGATGCTAGCATTCGTAAAGAGCTATTTGGCGATACGTACCTTTCGTGTCAAATTAGGCACTACCTACTCTCGAGAATTCTGCCAGGAAAACGGCGTTCCCCAAGGAGGCGTATTGAGTGTCACCCTTTTTATAATAAAAATAAACTCGATAGCACGGGCCATCCCATCATCCGTACAGTATTCACTTTATGTTGATGATCTTCAGATATCCGTCTCATCCTGTAACATTGCTCTCTGTGAACGTAGGGTCCAATTAGCAGTAAACAATCTGCTCAAGTGGGCTGATCAAAATGGCTTTAGGTTTTCACCAGAAAAAACAGTTTCTGTTTGCTTTTCTCGCTTACGAGGAGCTACAGTAGATCCATCGGTGACCATGCACTCCACTCCAATTCCAACAAAACCGGAGCAGAGGTTCCTAGGGCTTATTTTTGATAGTAAACTGTCCTTTCTTTCTCATATTAGGTATCTTAAGGTAAAATGCCAGAAAGCACTAAACATTCTTAAAGTCCTTTCTCATACCTCATGGGGCTCTGATCGTCTCTGTCTTCTCCGAATTTACAGCTCGGTGGTTCGCTCACGCCTCGACTATGGTAGTTGTGTATATGGATCGGCGAGGCCCTCAGCTCTTCGAATGCTTGACCCCATTCATCACCAGGGATTGCGACTGTCTACAGGTGCATTTCGCACGTCGCCTATCCCCAGTCTTTCTGCAGAGACAAATGAATGGTCTCTGGAAAAGCGAAGGTTTGCTTTGGGATTTATGTATTCCCTTCGAATACGTTCACACACCCTGCATCCTACACGCGAGGCTGTAGAAGAAACAAGATATAAGCGCACCTTTGACAACAAGCCCTCTGTAATCCCGCCTTTTAGTATGAGAAATGCAGCTCCAGCTGATTCGGTTGGACTGAGCACTACAATGCCCGTGACCCCCGTACCTCAAGCAATAGCTCCGTGGGAATATAGCCTCATTTTGTGTGACTTTTCACTGACTAAGTTCAGAAAGAGAGACACCCCACCAGAATGTATCAAACAGGAATTTTATGAAATCCAAAGTAGATACGCTGGTCACAGCTCGTATTACACAGATGGCACCAAGACAGGAACGTTCGTGGGATGTGCTATGGTTGGCCCCTCTGTTCGCTATGTTCAACGAATTGCATACACAGCTACAATTTTAACAGCTCAACTATGTGGTATCCGCCTGGCAGTTAATCATATTATAGAAACGAAGAGCATGAAGTCAGTGGTGTATACTGATTCACTCAGTTCATTGAGAGCGCTCTCATCACTAAATACCTCTAAACGCCCAATAATCATAGAGTTGCAGAATAAAATCATTGATGCTTCCAAAAGGAACATTAAAATAGTCTTTTGCTGGGTCCCTAGCCATGTTGGTATTCCGGGTAATGAGGAAGCAGAACTTGCAGCCAGTTCTGCTGGTGACAAAGAAGTCGAACTGCATGACATTCCATATAAAGACTATCACAGACTTTTAAGGCATCGTATAAGAGAGAAGTGGCAGCAAGAATGGGATGAAGAAGTAAATAACAAGCTGCATACTGTAAAGCCACTGCTTAGTGAGTGGGAGAGTGCAAGACACCGTGAACGCTTTTATGAGGTTGTCCTGTGTCGGCTAAGGATAGGGCATACGCACCTCACCCATGGCCACCTTCTGCGCAGGGAGGAAGCCCCAGAGTGCGAGCACTGCAATAATCCTTTAACTGTCGCACTCATATTATTAGAATGCCCTGCTAATGCCCTAGACCGACGGAAACATTTTTCTCAGCTATATAAAGAACATACGCCTTTAAACCTTTCTATTTTGCTTGGCAACGAACCATTAGTTCCGCATCACAGCGTTTTTAGCTTCTTGAAAGCTATCGGCCTTTTACACCGACTATGATTTTACACCCAACTTCATGTCCATAACTACTTACAAGTCATACACATAATTTTAACCTATCATCAACTACTAAAGTTCTATCCTCTTCGAAACCCTATCTGCAATAGTGTATGTACATGGCGCATCATAGCCTAAGATGCTTTTGCGCCATAAAACCCCAACCAACCAACCAACCAAGAACAATTGAGCATTCGTGCAATCAAAGAACAGATGTCTCAAGTCTTCCTCGTAGTGGCATAGCGCACAATTCGTTGACCATGCCACAAAGAAGCCCTCCTTGTCCAGCCAGTTTTTGACGGGCAAAACCTCGGTATGAAACTTAAAGAAAACGTCCTTTGTGCCGGTCTGAACGGGGTAGAACTAAAGCCTTTTAAAAACACTAGACGACGTCTCGCGAAGGTTCGCGCGGTGCATGGGCACGGGGGTTAGCAGCTCCAGGGCATCCCAGTACAAAATCCGGCGTTTCACCTTTGCCAGGTATTCGTCCGAAAACATCGCGTGAAAGGTTTTCAATGATTGCTCAATTTCTTTGAAGAATTTGAGCGTGCAAACTCCCTCGGACCATTCATTAGGTACCGGAATTCACTGAGCTGTGCATTTTCCGGCATGCTTTTGAATGGCTTTCAGCAAATGCTCGTTGCGTTGACTGCGAAAAAAAAAAAAATCTCTGCACTTCGAGCTTCAGTTCAACCTTCACTAGACCGAGACCACCTCTCTCCCGTCAAAGGAAAAAATTGCTGCGCCGCATGCGCTCGAACTTAGAGTCCCATATGTACACAGCGCAGAATCGGTTCACTTTCTGAACATCAATAATCTTACAAGACATCGCTTGTGCCCCGTACCACATGGTAGGGAAAACTACCGAATTGCAGACCCTACTACTACGGTTAAAGAAAGACAAATATCTCCCATACCAGTCCTGTGCTTTGGCCTGCAAACTTTTCATATGGATACCTGAGTCCCCAGCCCTGAGGCACTCGGGGGCAAAGCTTCTGCCTAAATAGTTTGTCACTGCTCAACTCCATGAGATGCCCAGGAAGATCTCAGGGCGAGCGTCCCAGGCTCCCAACCACACGCCGGTCGATTTGTTTTCGTTCAGTCGAGCACCCGACACACTGCAAAAGTCCGTAACGTGCTTCAGCGCTAGTTCAACATCACTGCTGGAGGAGCACAACAGAGTTACGTCGTCTGCATATGCTAGTACCTTTAGCAGACTTGGCGCTTATTTGAATCCTCTGATGGCACTGTCGCTGATGATGCGCCGGCACAACGGTTCAAGATGGAGTGAGAACAACACCGGCGACGTAGGGCAGCCCTGACGAACCGATGAGTGGACGGGGATAGGTTTGGTGAGGCCTCCATTGACCTTGATGTTGGTCAATATATTATTGTAACAGATCCTGACGTATCTGCCGAGCGTCTCACCTATGCCACAATGGTCCAGCAGCCGGAAGAGGAACCAGTGAGAGACACGATCAAAGGCGTTGCTCAGATCCACTTGGAGCGCGGCCAGGGGGCTGCCCCCCACTAATGCCTCGTCGCACATGACTCTCATCATGTGCAGGTTGTCCTGGATGCTTCTTCCATGAATGCGATAAGCTTGATGGTCTCCAACTACGCAGCGAATGCCCCGGTCAAGCCTCTTCGCTAAGATCTTTGCTAGAATTTTATAGTCCGTCGTGAGGATGCTTATTGGCCGGAAGTCTTCCACGCTTGGACAGCTGTGAGGAGAGCGCTTCTTCAATGGGGACTACCATTGCCTGCCGCATGGATGGAGGGAGAAGGCCTCGTGCAAGGATGTCGGAGAAAACCCTACAGAGAAGAGGGACCAATAGATCTGCAAACTTTTTCTCGAACGCCGCTCCATGGCCATCCACGCCAGGAGATTTCCGAGGAGACAGCTCTTTTATCGTGCTGGCGATCTCTGCTTCGGTGATGTCCTCATTTATGGCTTCCCGAACGTCCGCTGGGATGGGAGGCATCTGTTCCAAGAAGCTTTGTAAAAGGTCACCATTTTGAAAACTGTCTAATCCCAGCAGCTTTTCAAAAGCAATGTGAAGCGCTTGTTGTATGGCGTCCTCCTCGAGCGAGCCTCCGTGCCTACACTCTAAGAAAAAAGGGAGCGCGACTTAGTCCCTCGGGGGACCAAATGCGCTGCCACCACCATTAGTCCCCTTGGGGGAGCAACTATAACGGGAGCAACTGTTGCGCCCCGTCAGTTAGTCCCTCGCACTAGCACCGTTGGGACTAACTGTTACACCGTTTCAGTTTCACCTCGAGGACTAGCTGTTAGGCCCTTACACTTGGTCCTTTGGGACCAACTGTTACACCGTTTCAATTGAACCTCGAGGACGAACTGTTAGACCCTTGCGCTTGGACCCCTGGGACTAACTGTTACACCGTTTCAAATGAACCCCGACGACTAACTGTTAGGCCCTTGCACTTGGACCCCTGGGTCAAAACGTTGCGCCCTTGGATTTAGGCTTCTGGGACTAAAGGTTTATCTTTTACATTTGGTCCCGAGCAACAAATCTCCGAAACGAAATTGTGGAGTTCAGGTTAAACGTAGCTTTATTGGCTCGTAGATACACATCGCATTCAAGGATGACTGAAGTCGAAGTTCCTGGGCGGTAGATTCCACGATAAGGCCAAATTCCGAAGAGTGCACTTGCGTCGACGATGGCTTGGACACTGGGACGTCTGTCCAAGCCGGTCGTGGTCCCAGCACCGTTTATTGGGGCACCGGCAGCTTCTTGCCTGTTTGCGAGGAATTTGAATTATTAGTAACAGGGCAGCGTAAATACCCAATCGCTTGACAAATATATGAGATATAAGTTATAACACACGCATAATAAAATAACAAATAGGCTGCATAAGTGCTACAATGGTTCACATCCAACATGCGATCTGTTGAAAACAGACCAGCGCAATAGTAGATTTTTATTAGACCGTTCGCTGTGAACTACAGACACAGCGCGAGCGTGCTCTAACTAGGCTTCAAAGCGACGGCACGATCTCCCGCCATCAACGCGAAAGTCTAGTGTGCAATCGAATAAATGTCTCAATGCCGGTTCTCAAACGCAGCGAAGTGCTGATGTAGCGCTGCTCACGTGTCATGAGCTACTTTTCGTCTGCCATGAGCAAGAGTTTTGTCGGTGCGATACAAAGCTGGTGAACAATCCCGTCAGCACGCGCTTAGCGCTAGGTCAGCGCTATGCCTGTAACGCTCCGCTGCATGTGTGGACAGGCGTTTATGGTCAAGCGATCCTACCAGGGTCTGCGAAACACACAGAAAAAAAAAATAAGCCATAGGTAGAACAGGCGTTTCGCTCGATACGATTGAATATGAGGTCCCTGTGCTGCATAACAAAATCAGCAACCATGGTGCGAAAAAGAATAGAGCATGGCGCGCGCTTTGCAAGCTAGAGAACGCGCTCAAGATAAAACACTTTCTGAAGCCGCAGTTAATAAATACACCATAAACAGAAGCACTTCGACATACCTTAATCGAGTTCCCTTGACTTGAGACTTCAGAACAGATCAAGTGCAGTGCTTCAGCACCGCGAATCCAAACCGAATCCCGCCATGATCGAAGACGACACAAGGCGACCAGCCTTTGACGAAGGCTGTATTTCGACTTTCAACTTACTAAAACAGGTTCTTTTCAAACAAAGACACTTCCCATTTTCCCGACGGACCCCATCTGCCCAACCATCGCCGAACCCCCCGCGTGAAAAAGAAGCAAAGAATGCGGGGTAGGGGATTGGGGGGGGGGGGGGGGCAGTGCGCGCAGAAGACAATCTCTTTTCCCGCTCCCACTACACACGGACACCGAAGAGCTCCAAGGACGGGAGAAGGTCGCCACTTTCAACACGCCGGTCGAGTGACGTACAAGCAAACACTTTTTTTTCCTCTCTTTTCTCTCTCTCTCTCTCTCTTAAGCATTTTCAAGAAAAGAGTCAAAGTACAGGCTAGCGGTGGAAGTCAACCATTTCGTCATTTACCCTGAGACTGGGTTTTTTTCTGAAGAGCAGAAGTAACAAAAAATTGAGACCTGTCTGTTTTTTCTGTTACTTCTGCTCTTCCAAAAAAACCAAGTCTCAGGGTAAACGACGAAAAGCATTTTCAGCTTTCACGGGTGTTTTTTTTTTTTTTTTTAGTTTGCATTTGATTTGTATTAGTAGGGTGCTGCCAGGTGTGACGTTCCGAGCGTGGTTCGTTCTTCATTGTTCATCAGGATTGTTATCGCAAACAGCGACGACGATGGCATGAAGGCGTCTGGATACTGCCCCTGAGTATGCTCTTTAAGTGGAATATGAAGTGCATCAAGTGTGTCGTTGCAGATTTTGAGTTCGACATTGGACTACCCAGAAAGGTTTGTCACGGGGAGACGCAGAGACGGAGGCGCGTTCCCACCGGCGATGCGATCTAGTCGCGCGATAACTTTCATCGCAAAAGCGACCATCACGGGCAAAAGCGACGCGATCTAGGCAGTCGCTACTCGACCGGACTTTTTTGCGATGCAATCTAGTCGCGGAGCGGCTGAGCCAATCAACGGGTTTCGGAGCGAGAGTTTTCGAGAAACGACTCGCCAACGAAGGCGTTGCACTCGCTCATCGCAGACGCCGGTGTGACCATCTAATTTTTTTTTTGCGATGCGATCCAGTCGCATCGCGCGGCTGCTTATATCGCCGGTGGGAATGCTCCGTTTTAGCGATTGAACTGACCATTTATTCTGACTGCGAGACTCCGGTGTTAAAAGCGTGGCTTCTACAAACTGTTAAGTTTCATTTTAAAAAGAAAAAAAAGTTTTAGTATTTGGATAAATGCACATTTTTTTGCGCGAAGGCAAATTACGTAAATGGGACTTGCTGAATGTCAACAAACCATTTTTGACGAGATAGTTGGGTGAAGCAGATTCAACACATTCGTTCACCCGCATTCGCACAACGCGGGAAGCTCTACAATGTAATGTCTGAACGTTCGTGGCACATCAAAGAACTTCGCCGGTCTCGTCCGAGTTTTGTCAACACTTTCAGCCGTGCTGGGCTGAGTCTCGCCGATCCCCAAGAGAAGCGAAATATCACCCGTCCTCCTGGCGAACATTCCGTTTGCCTTCGGGGACTAAATCATACAGATGCACCCTGTCTGAGGGGGACTAATGGATGCTTTTGCTCGCGCACGCCTATCGGTTGGTCTCAGTCGAGCGCAGTTAGTCCCCAGCTTTAGCGCACGGTACCTAGCTTGAGCCAGATGGTCCTTTCGGGGAGCAACTGGTAGTTCAGAGGACCAAATGCTGCTGTTAGTCCCTTGAGGCCAACTTTTTTCTTAGAGTGTACTTGGAGCTGTCAGATCTTATTACATTAAGCGCGCTGCCTTTCTTTCGTTTAAAAAAAAAAGCCTTTACAGGCACTTCATCTTTCTCCACGGCGAGAACCCTCGGCCGAATAATTCCTCCCTCATAGTCCTTTTCCATGATGGCCAGCAGGCGCTCTTTGCAGTTGCGGATGTCATCCGTAAAGAGCCCAGGGGACACGTTTTCTTCTTCAATTAAACGCTGAAAGCATTTTGTAAGTGAGCGTCGATCTGTTTTTCGTTCACGCGCCTTCATTTGACTGTGTTGTATAAACTACATTTTTAGGCTTATTTTCATATGTTCCCAACTAGCAGCGTCCACAGGTTGTAATGTAGCTGCTTGCGTAATGAGATCCTTAATTTTATTGTTCAGCTCCTCATCCTCAGTCATGCTGTCGTTCCTTTTCCAGTTTTTCCAGTCGGTCCTTGTCCGCCGGGATTTGGTATGCTTTCCCAGACGCACGATTACAAGCGCTTGATCGGAGAAGGCAACGGGCAGCGCCTCGTAACCGTCCATTGAGGCTTCCAATTCGCTGGACACGTAGACCCAGTCGCTCCTTGCATGCGAGATCGCCTGCCAATGTGTGCCCTGCTGGAAAATCTCGATGATGGAAAGATGACGGAAAAGGCTCACACAAGCGTAACCGTAATATGGGACATCCTATACAAGCGTAGTGGATCATGGCGGAACCATGTAGGAGGACGGAACCAAACATGCATAACGTAATATAGGACATCCTATAGCAGCGAAAAGGCGATACCAGCATGGTGGAGCCATATGGCTCTACCATGCTGGTATTGCCTTTTCACTGTTGTACAGGGCGATTTAGTTTTAAGCTTTACATATATGTTTAGAAAGCTAGTGATAGCTAAATCAACGCGGTTTGTGCAGACGAGTTGTACGGCCAGGTGTACGTAGTATAGGGACCTAACCGTAATGATCAGTCGGATAATTAAATACAATTTGTTAATTAACTTTTTAATTACTAAAAACGAACAGATGGTTTCAATCAGAAACTTGCCGAGTCATAGAAAACCACTATATCAACTCTTTTAAGAAGGATATAACGCAGGGGTAGCATTTTATGCGTTCTGTAAAAACTCTTTATTTAAATCCGTTTCTAGGTTTCGGTTTCTTATCGGAGCGCATCTCTGTGCCCACGGTCCTGTTCCCCAGGAGTTTAGTTGTGCAACACACGTGCGCCTTGCTTCCCTCCATCCTACGAGGGAGGCGAGGGGGCAGCTTTGCATTGCGGCCACCGGGCAGCAGGATCGCAGGCGCAAAGATGCGCTCTGGTAAAAAAGCGAAGTCTGGAAACGCGACCCAATTGACTATTTTTTTTAGAACGCCGTAAAATGCTGTTCTTGTCTTATATCCTCACAAAAAAAGTTGATTTTGTGTGTTTTGATGATACTTAGCAAGTTTCTAATTGAAACCATGGATCTATTTTCACAAATTGAAATTTTAAGAAATATATTATACTTAAAGGGAAGCTGAAGCGGTTTTTCATTTGAGGAAACACATTAAAATATTCCTTTTGAGCTACAGGATATCAAATATCAAAATTATTTCTCAATTTGGTGTATCGAGGCTGCAAAGAATCATTTTTAAAGTACTGCTGGAGGCACCTTCCTGGAGAGCGACGTCTCAAAAGCAGCTTTTCAAATCTTTGCGCACGCATCTTCAGCGCCTATTAAAGCTATGCACGCACATGCTATTTTTTAAAAGGGCAGTAAAATATGTCACGACTGGTGCCAGTGCGGGAGAATATAGCTAGAAAACTTGCGATTGGACGCGCGGCCCTTAAGCGACACACGCTTGGCGGCCGAAAGGTCTTCTTACAATGTCACTATTGGTAGGATGTTTTTTTTTTTTGTGTTTTCTCACGCTTAGCTATATCTTTGTGGAAAACGAACGGGATATTCAGATTCGCGGGATAAAACAAGGCTAGAATGAACCTCCATCTAGTTTTCTGAAAGAAGTTTGGCACTTCTCTGTAATAAGCCGACTGATCATTAAAAATTAGCCTTTTATACTATGCCGCCCTGGCCATATAACCCACGTACACAGACCGCGTAAATGTAGCTCTTATGGCTTTTTTTAAAAAAAATCTGTAAAACATACAAAAAAACACCCTGTAGAATGTCTCCCAATACAATACCACTGTATGGTTCCTTCCCCGCTTGTATCGTTCAAGAAGGACTTGCACACATCCAGCCTTTCATGGGAATGCTGGATGTCAGCGAGTCTCTACACCAGTGAGTGGTTTCAAACAAGCATGATGTTTGCACACCAGTAAGCTCTTATCCGAGGCCCTCCAGGAGCACTAAAAGCAGAGGCGAAATGTAGTGACCTGGTAAATTTGGTTGCAGGTATTTATTTTTAGAAGAATCGCATGCAGCAAAGTTTAACTTTGCTCAAAAGAAGATAATTATAAATTCAATACTGAACAATGGTGTCCCTTGAGCTGTCAGATCGAACTCCCACTCTTGCCACTCAGGAGTTCCTAACTTGTGCGTAGAGGATCAGCACAACCGAGATTTGTGCTGCGAGCGCACCTGCAACATAAAAGTTCAATAAACATGAGATGAAAAATGAGACGTTTACAATTCTCAGTAATGTGAAATTAGAGCACAGATCTTCAAAAGGAGGATGGAAGGGTATGCCCCTCCTCGCCCTCTCCTCCTCTTCTTCTGCTCCCTCCCATTTAGCGAGAAAATTTCCCCACTAAATTTAGCGGGTTAAGTTTCCCACTAAATTTAGCGCAGAAATTGATGCCACGTGACCTCAACACCAATGCAGTTTTCCCGCTAAAAGTAGCGGGGAAAATGACGTCACATGACCGTGTAACGTCACCCATAAAAAAAATTCAGTTTCTCAGCTAGACTTAGCGGAAATATTAACGTCACATGACCTTAACATTAATTCAATTTCCTGCAAGTTTAGTGGGGCGGGCGGTTACGCCAACAACGACGCCGCGAAATGCGGAAACAGGTGCCTAAGAGCTGCGCTCAAAAAACTAAATGCCTCAGGTGAAATAAAGCAAAAATTAGAGACAAGACAAAGAAAAGAGAATCTAAGATGCCGTTCTCAGATCCTTCCTTTTGTCCGTTCTCAAATGTTTTGATTTCAAGAAATGTTTATCTCTTTATTCATACCCAGGGAACCCCTCCCAGTTTCAGCATGAATGCAATAAAACAATGCAGACTAGACCTTGTGAACTATAATCCACATGAAAATGAATGTTTGCCATATAGCCATGGATGAGTCGGTGGCAAAGATCTCTAAATATATTTGTAGTGAGGAACATTCTTGAATAAAACTTCTAGCCTTCGAATTCAACAGTTTGAACTTCCATAAGCAACACTGTATGGCAGGTTTCTTTTGGTGACACATCAGAAACGGTACATCATTCTCATCCTTGCATACCTAACAAGAATTTGCATTTTTTTAGCATGGCATGTGCCTTTCTAATACCCATACAGCCCCCTTTAAAAAAGAATTCCTTTGTAGAACTTTTTATCGGTTCCTACTTAACTTGCACAACAGATTCGGTACCTTGAATTCTCAGTCGGCATCAACAGTTTTATATATTGATGTAATAGCGAAAGACAAGGTGTATGAGGTTGAGTACGGTTGAACAAGCACAGATGTTTGAAAAAAACTACTGTCGAAAACTTAAATGTCAAAATAAAAATTAGGTAGAATGTGGATACAATTATGGATATGGTCATGAATACAGTTAGCAGATTCAATATGAAGAATATGTGTTAGACGCACGCTCAAAAAAACCTGTTGCATCTATATTCATTCAAAATACTTCGCAGAACCCAGCGCTGCCGTCTACGGTGGGAGTTCGCTGAATGATTCTACTGAAAATGAGTGTAGACGGAAAAAGCAGTTTGATCTGCGATAATGAGCATTACATAAGTGACATGTCATTATTACTGCTACACTGCCGAATGTTTCAAACTGTCAGTTGCATCATTCTCTGAGTTCCCTCCGTACATTACAGAGTTTGGCCCTCTCGAATGCTTTGAGAGAAAAATGATGAACTGGAAATATCTAGAGTAGTTCTAGAAAAACTATTTCCAGAATCTTATCTCAGCATCAAAAAGAATATAAAAAGTTTCTAAAGACAAGGTTAGTGCAGAAGTTGAATAAACTAAATACTTTGTTTTGCGAAACCATCTTGCCGTAGTAAACGTATAAAGTTCCCCTAGGAAGAGCTAGTCAATACGGATGATTGTGCCCATTGTGTACCATGAAAATTTAATTTGCGACCTGCAATATTTACAGACTCAACCAACTCTGAAGTGGACCACTTGTCATTAAAGATTGGCCTCACCATGACTGTCTGCCAACATCTACATAATAATTTCCATGAACCTATGTATTTCAAGAAAATATTTGGTGCGAGCTGCTTGAAACACAATAGCACTTTTTAACAAATGCTGTTGTTGGGAAAGTTGGTATGGTACGTTAGAAAACATGATTGCGCTTTGAAGACGGGGACATAGGAAGGACAGACACCATAGAGTGCTAACCTTCAACTGATTTAATTCAAGAATCTCAGCGTAGAAACATACTTCGTCACTGCACCACATCTCAACCAATCCGTGGCCCTGCCACGGACCGCAAGTACGCCAACTCCTTATCCGCCAACTCAATTGGTGCCATACTGACACAAAACATGCCGAAACTATTTATAGCGTCAGCCTCCATAATCTCTCTAACAGTCCTATCTTTGTGCCTAGCAAGAACAGTAGACGAAGCAAATAATGGTTTGCACCGCAGTCATGATCTGTCATGTCATTGTCATGACTGCGGGTGCAAACCATTATTTGCTTCGTCTATTGTTCTTGCTAGGCACAAAGATAGGACTGTTAGCGAGATTATGGAGGCTGACGCTATAAATAGTTCCGGCACGTGTTGTGTCAGTGTGGCGTCAATTGACTTGGCGGATAAGGAGTTGGCGTACTTGCGGTCCGTGGCAGGGCCACGAATTGGTTGAGATGTGGTGCGGTGACGCAGTGTGTTTCTACGCTGAGGTTCTTGAACTAAATCAGTTGAGAGTTAGCGCTCTGTGGTGTCTGTCCTTCCTATGTCCCCGTCTTCAAAGCACAATCATGTCTTCTAACACACTTTTTAACACTAATAGAAAGCCTGTAGTGGGCCACAACTTAAGCAGTTTTCACTTCATTATGAAGAGCAATTACACATATGTGAACCATGAATATAGGCCTGCACTGCATTTTTTCCCTAAGTTGAACGTTCTATGCTCTGTTTACTATATAAATCTTTGCAGAGCTGACAATGTGCAGGTTCCTGTTTTTTAATATTTCACATGTCCTGACTGCTGGGTGCGGTAGGTACATAATATTAAGGACACCAACGTAACACAATGATTATTTTAAGAATTTGCTTGGGTATAGCACAAGCAAAGTGATCTGTGGGAAGTTATTTCTGCGACACCGTCGAACCTACATTCGCGGGCTTTAAGTTCACATGTTAATCATGTCTGCAGACTCCTTTTTGTAATTGGAACTCCATCCAACGCAAGATTTGAATATGTTTTTGCATTTTAGGCTTAGTAGTGCTTTTGCTGGTCTATTAATAGGGCAAGAAGGATGCTTATTTCAAGTGGCATACCTAGCACCTGGTGGCACGAGGACTCCCTTGTCGTGACGCTGATCGAAAGTCACAGGCAGGGAAATACTGCCATGCTCTTGTTGCTGGGACTGCCTCCCCCATGTTCCTGGCCAGACCACAGAAGAAGATTGAGTCCAAGCTTGTGCCCACTAGGATCTCCAGATCTTGAGGCACCCAAGTAGCTGAAAATAAAAACAAATCACAATCAAGTACTTGGCAGAGCTACATTAGAATGGCTAGCATATTCTTTTGTGATCAGCACATAGATCCTTTTATTTTAGTCATAGTCACCCCCCAGGACAAGGCCACGTAGGCGTTAAAATGATGGGTACCGAATTAAGGCGAATGATCAAAGGCATTAATTTAACCCTCTTTCGCCCCAACCTGAGAAATTTCTGTCAAATATTCACATTCAATTGTAAAGACTATAAATAAAACTACTACTGCAATGCAGAGCCGTATAGTGGGAGAGTAGCCAGTGGGTGTGGCGACGAAGGCGCCGGAGAGGAGGAAAGGGAGGAGAACGCCGAAGGAGGGAGAGAGGAGGCAGCAAAGAGGAGACGACCGCCATTTTGACGCAAAGCTGTCGGCACGGAGCACTGTTGAGGCTACACGTCGTCTGCTACGGGCTTATTTCTTTTTTTTTGCCTGAATAAAAGTTTGCGTTCAAACATGGAGGAACTTCTTTCTTTTCCGTTTTTAAGCCACCGAGGAATAATACTATATCATTTTATTGCCAGAGCCTGCCAAACCCTATTGGAAAACCCCAATATAAACAGCGTATTATGGATATTGGTAAACAATATCTTTTTATTGTATTGCAATACAATATAGACAGTGTATTGGAAAACATCACATTTATTGTATTGTATTACAATAAGGATTTGTTATAGGATTCCAATATCCATAATACGCTGAAAATATTGGAATCCAATACAGTATAAACCCTTATTGGATCCCCATGTGTCGTATGGGGATCCAATAAGGGTTTACGATTCCAATATACTCAGCGTATTATGGATATTGGAATCCAATATATTATATCGGCTACCAATAAAACTATATACGAGTTGGAATATCACGTTCAGCGCAAGATTTCTCTGCAACGCAGTCTCTTCTTGTGTGTATTTCTGAGTGATAAATTTAAAAAATGTTGCTGTTGTGAAATTGTGAATAAAGAAGCAAAACACTGGACTTATCCATATCAAATATATTTAGCATATTCCTGAACTGGAGGATCTGGCCTTTACTGCAAAAGAAAGTTAATTGTTTAGGACTCTCATTCAAAAACTTGATGTTTGAAAACAGAATGTGAAATCCTCACCTTAATGAAAACAGCACCTGCTAGCTGTAGTTATATTGAAACTGCAAAATAAAAATTTGTGATTAGTTCGCAACAAGTAGCAATCCTTCACTAAGCCGGATAGATTCAAAATTATGTCTGCGTTTGATTGTGGAAAAATAAGCTTCCATTCCACTGCCACGGATCATTCTGAGCTCCGTCAATTAAATAAACCTATCGGCTCGTCTGGCTTCACAGTTCCTGCTTTGCACCTAACTAAAGTATCTGGAATGCTCACGTTTGAGGAAAAAAACTGGTGCTTGCTTGCTTGTAGGCCGTGGAAACTGGAAGAGAGATTTGCGGTTAGTTGCGTCCAAGTAGCAGTTACTTTGAGTAGCCACGTAAAGTACACTAAGTCTGAAAGATTCAAAATTACATGCGCGGGACATAGATATCCTCTTGCGACGTAACTGGGCACGTGTCAATGTCGCCCGCTTGTATTACAGAAAAATAAGCTTCAATGCAGGAGCTCCCAGTCGTTCTGAGCTCCGTCAATTAAAAATGCTGTACCGGTCATATGGCTTCAGTATTCCTCCTTCGGGAATCTGGAATTCTCACCTTTGAAGAAAAGCAAACTGGGACCTGCTGGCTCATAGGCTGTGGAAACTGCCAGAAAGATTTGCGATTAGCTGCGTCCAAGTATCAATTTCTTTGACCAGCCACCTACAGCACACTAAGCCCGATAAATTCAAAATTACATGTGCGTGACATAATATGCCTCTTGTGACAAAACTGGGCACACGTTTTGTCGCCTACAGCAACACTGAAGCCAGACAGACAACAGGTACGGCACCTTTAATTGACGGAGCTCAGAACGAGTAGGGACGCTTTCACTGAAGCTTGTTTTGCTGCAATACACACATGTATTGCAGCAAAACAAGCTTCAGTGAAAGCGTCACCAGTCGTTCTGTCAATTAAATATGCCGTACCGCTTCTCTGGCTTCAGTATTGCTGCTTCAGAGCAATCTAGAAAATCTAGAATCCTCACCTTTGAACGAGAACGAACTGGCGCCGGCTGGCTTGTGGGCCATGGAAACTGCAAGAGAGGTTTGCGACTAGTTACGTCCAAGTAACAACTTTTTTGGGTAGCCACCTACAGCACACTCAAAATTACATGCACGGGACACAGATGCCTCATGCGACGGAACTCCCTTCGTCCTTGTTTTCTGTTAACTCTGCTCACCTTCACCACTCGCCTCCAATTTCTGCGCTACTTCTTTAATCTCAATTTCCTGGTTCCCAAAGGCCATGCCATGGCTTGCGCCAGTGACGGATCTGTCAGCCCTGCGACTGGCGCTATTGTGGCAAAGGCGCCACAGCACCTGACGCTTGATGTGCTCTTTCAATATTTTGAGCATGGCTCAAAATAGGTGGATGGGTGTCTGGTATGCCCTTTCCTTATTTGCGGATCGTTCCGAATCAGAGGGTAGGCGCTTCTGCGACCTGGGCGCATGCTCGGTATTTTACAATAGTTGAAAACGAACTCTGCAGGAATCTTGAAACATAACAAACATAATGTGCACGCAAAAAGGCATAGCAAATGAAACACCCACCATCTATCTATTTTCGTTTCTTGTCCGCAAGAAGCTGTCGTATATGTAGCCTCCCTTGCTTAAGCCGTTCCTCCCTAGTGTCCCGGTCGGGTCTCGTCCTGATGAATCGTCGGTGGAGACCTGAGGAGCGGTCAACATCAGATTAGACCTTTTTGAGACAGAACCATATACCTGCTGAGAGGAAGTGCACCCAAACGAATCTCAGGCATGTCATTTATAGTGCGTTTTAAATTGAGACGAATGATGTAAAATGAGACGTCAATACTGACGCACCCCTTTTGCGAACCCAAAATTTTGAAGGCCTTGTCCCCCTCGCTAGGGGGACAAGGCACATGAATCCCGGCATGTGGATGAAATTTTTACCTTAACATCCCGACTCAATGCCCATCCCTGAATATTCGACCACTTTTAGAAAAAAAAAATATTTTTTTTAGAAAACACCGAATCATCTACCACCCCTACAAACGCCTGAACCAAGCATACTCGTACCGTGGCTTGTTTGCTCAGTGCCGCCCACGAGTTAATTCCGGCTGACAATGTTGTTTTGTTTTTGTTCAAATGGAACCCACATTCTTAGTTTTGGTTTGTCTTGTAGAAGCAGGTGGATACTTTTATAAAGCTTTCTCTCTATGCGCTTCCGAGTCAACATTTTTGCAATGGCCAACCCCCGGGCTTTGATTTTGCGTTCCTTGATGAATGCTGAAACTCATATAGGCGGGCAATAGCTCGCCTTGAAAATACTTGCTTTTGGTGGCCGAGAACAAACTCGTCTTCCTGATTGGCAGCCACTTGCTGCCAAGAATTGCTGCACATATCCTAAAGATTAGTCTAACACAGATGCTTTGGCCGGACAGAGACACAAAAGTCTAAAACAAGGCCACTATACAGACAGGAAATAGAGTGTCTGTGAGGAATGAAACGCACAACTCAGATAGGCGTGAATCACTCACCTTGAAAACACTTGCCATGCGCAGCAAAGAGCAAACTTCTGGCCTTGATTGGCTGGTGCTTGCCACCAAGACCTGCATGTATAAGAAAGAACCTGGTCTTAGTCAAACTTGGGTGTTTTTGCAGAAGAGAGACAACAAAATACTAATGCAAGACCACTACACATAAGTTATGGCATTCAAGAGGAATGAAATACAAAACTCATAGGCGGGCAATAGCTCACCTTGAAAATACTTGCTCTCGGTGGCCGAGAACGAACTCGTGTTCCTGATTGGAAGCCATTTGCTGCGAAGAATACCTGTAGATATCCTAAAGAACCCAGTCTTAGTGTAACACAGATGCTTTGGCCGGACAGAATACAAAAGTCTGATACAAACCACAAAAAGCAGGAAATAGTGTCTGCGAGAGATAAAAAAAGACCCAAGTGGAGAGGCTTGTTCTGTTTCACGTTAGTCAAATAGTGTAGCTCATTTTGCTAAAACGATGCATATTTGCTAAAAAAAGTATCTATATTTTGCCCCATTTAGCAGAGTTTACTGCCAAGGGTACGTGCACACCATAATAAGTCAGAATTAGTCAATTTTTTTTTTCTTCTTTTGATGAGCGACAACAGAATCCTAAACAGATGATGAAACAAAATATGAACACAGCAAGACAGGCTAGTTTGCCTTCATGCAAGCACAGTGCCTCGGCCAACCAAATGAGGTTCTATTCTTAATCACTTGTCATATTTGGCGGGAATAGTAAAGTAAACGAAAATAAGGCAATCTCTCTTGCAGCCGACAGCTGCAAACAAAATTCATATACCTCAATGAACGACCTGGAAATAAAATTGGGTGGTGGCCAAGTGGTTTAAGGTGTCGAATTTCAAACTTACAGACTGTAGTTTTGGTTTAAGTCCTCCTGGTGTATATTTTTATCCTTATAACTATATTTACATTGTATTTTTTTGTATTTTTGAGGCACAAGTACTTAATTTATACGCTAATTCACCTTTAGAAGCGTTTTAATTACACTCCATGCCTTTCTAGTGCTCGTAATTGATTCTTGGTGAAAGCGGTCTTAAATTTTTCTTTTCTTGCCGTCGCTGCTGCTTGCTTTCTCACCTTTAGAATGCTGACAACTCGACACAAAAGTAATCAAAAATGTGTTTAAAATGTCATGAAGATCAGCATTTCCAAGCTGTACCCCTGCTTCATGCCCCGACCATGCCACCATACCATAGCTGAGTGCAGTGACAAATGGTCCCAGGTTTGTCACCGGACCGTTTTTTGGGCTTACGGTGTGGCGCGACTCATGAAGCACCTTTGCTTCCCGATGGAGCCAGTGAGCGAGGCGTGACACACTAGAGCTGTGCAAGCCACAGCTTTACAGCCTGCAAAGCGTGGGAAGATCCCTCTCCCTTTGCAGAGCTGGCATTAGCTCACCGAGAAGCTATTGCAAGCACTAGAAAGCCACAGAGTGTGAATAAAAGCGCTTCTGAAAATGAATTAGTGTGTAAATTATGCATCTATATGTTAAAACTTAAAAAAAGTATATATGTACATATATATATATATTTAAATACTAAAAAGGCAAAAAATTAAAAAAAAAATGTTTCCAGGTGGGCTTGCCCTCAGAGCTCCACAGCCCTTGAATTCAGTTCCCTAAAGCCCGCTTCAGACGGAACAATTTCGCCCAGCAACTTCATGTCGCAACACCAGCAACACGGGCCGCCCGCGTTCACATGCAGCAACCGAATTGCTACGACTTGCCATCATCATCATGAAATTTTATTTTTCTTACAGTATTTAGACACACAGTTATATCCTAAAAACACGTTTTTATATCTTTAAATTGGGCTGAGAATACTAACTCGTCTTTTTGAAACAGTTTATTTTCAAAAATGATCCATTTCAAACCAGAACTAAGTCCTTAGTTCTCATCATCACGACCACAGGGGTGTCACGTGAAAATATTGCATTCCTGATTGGCTGCTGCCGCTTCAAACATCTCCGAGTAGTCAGAGTTGCTCGTCCGCTTCTAGCCGGACCCAATCTCAGCAATTCGTGTCGATCTAGGGAAAACTAGGGAACAACCCGCACAGCAGCCCCAAAATTGCTGGAAAGGTTGCCCCGTCTGAAGCGATCCTATACTTCGTTTCATACATAGAGTGCAACGCAGTCAAAGCTAGCGCACCGGTTTGCATTGCTGACCGTGCCTACGTTCGCCCCATAAGATAGTGCATCCCCTGCAGAAAAATTTTAAAAAGTCGGAAAATGTGCCTCCTCGGGGCTAGTAACTGATATTGGCGTTATGATTTCAACGGAGCACAAATTTTTTTCAAGAAAAAGGAAAAGATAATGTAAATTACCTTAAATTGTTTTCGTGTTCATCCGTGTGGCAGCCGCTGGTTTTGAGAAGATGGCGTCTTACGCAGCAAGCTCAAGTACCTTTCCTGCTCGGATGTTTTCGAAGATTCGTTGTGCGAAAATCTTGAAAGAGTGCAAGCAGATGATCGCCAATGTGTACGGGAGTATAAGAACACATTCCCCGGAGAATTCGGTCGTGAAGTCCTGGAGACGGCCAGTAACGACACTGGAGTGTGCCCTGTACTGTCGCGAAGTGCAAGGCACAGTGCCTATCTGGCAAGGTGGCGTCCCCGAAGCAAAGACCTCGCAACAAGAAAGTTTCGAGCACGGGGACCGTCAAGCATGACGAGTTCACACAGAACGCCATTCGCCTGAAGGTGCATTGCAAGTGCTCCGAGAGGGAGATTCCTACCCTTGACAGCTATTTCAAAATAAACTGTACAGGCCACAACTATTGTGGTTAATGTTTTATTATAAATTTTGGGACAAGGCCGCTATCAGGGCGATTCCTCATTCCACGCTGCACGACAGAAAAATATAACTCGGTGCTGGAGGCAAATAACACTTGCAAAGCGGCAGACCAGATGGTAGAAATCTGGCCTCTCGGCGACTTATAAATAAAAATCAAGAAGGAGGAACTGAAATATGCACTTCGTCAATGCGCACAATCTTGCAGAAAAAGAATGTCTAAAAAAGAAAGAAAAAAAACAAAACAAAAAAACTTTGCCCGTAAAATGGGTTTGAACCACGGCCACCGAGACGTCAATATCGCCAGAGCAGCGCCTTCTACCACTCGTCCACGAAACGCGCGGAGTAACACTTTTTCTATTTTTTCATGCGCACCACTTTAGTACCTTTGACAGCGTTGCACGCTAAGTATGAAACAGAGTATAAGACACCCTATTGTCTGGTACAGAGACCATTTATGAACGCTTGGGTGTTTAAACGATGTACTACACATTTTACAAAAAGAAAAAAAAAGTGGGTTTTAAACGTTGTACTACCCTTTTTTCAATAGAAAAAAGCAACAATAAAAAAAAATAACACATTTCAGAAGAAAAAGTTAAGGAAACGGAATGTACCATTATGTTCAGTGAAGTTTGGTGACAAAACTCGGGACTCGAGCAGGAATGCAGTCATCCTTGGTGTGACCCCATGAGACGGTCTTGCTGCCTTTGCTGGGGTTTATCTAACTGAAGTACCTGTACGAAAAGTAGAACACACGTGCATAACACTGATTATTCACAAGAAAATTTGTCGATGTCCAAAATGACCCATGAAGAAAATTAGGCGAGGAATTTTCAGGCTGCGTTGGCCGAGTCACCTCTCGTGGCCAATGTTTCATAGCAACTTTAATTGTAGTGAACAGTTATAGGGTATATTACGAACAAAGTGCAATTTGGTTTTGTAGGAAACTATAACGCACAAAACGACACTTGAATACAGTATGTTGAGGTGCCTCTAAACAAACTCCAGGGTTTCATGGCGCCTTCTTCAGATACCTGATGTTGAACATGAAATATGTGCACCAAGGAGTGAGCAAACAGCGACTTCAGATTTGTCTCTAACACCAGCAACATGTCGACAAGGAGTGCAACGTGTAGAAGGTCGTCTAGAAGTGTGCCAAGATGAAAAAGCAAGATGTAACGATATCAGAATAAGATCACACCAACGAGGCACCAGTGTGGTGAGACAATCTACGATGTAGAGACAGTAATCGGGAGTCAACCGACGTACGGCCGCGATTTACTTTGCAGCGACTAAAATGAAACATGGCAAAAAAAAAATTGAAAATAAAAAAAACGCGTTTTTTTGTTTTTTTTTTACTTTATTTGTTGAGCGCAGCCGGTAGCAGAGCAGTTGGGCGGCGTCACGAAAATCTGACAGACTCGCTAGCTTTTCTCAACTTCGTACGGCGCCAGTCGGCACCACAGATGAATGGTCGGCACTCTTAGTCCACCAGGGAAGAAAAAAGTACGAGCTCAGAGCCCAGCGTCGATCGCGACTTTCGTAAAGAGAAGCTCCGGTAACACTTCGGCGACTCGTGAGCGTTAAACAACGCCTCTTCGAAAGAGCCCACGAATCCGACACGTCGAACGGTTTGCGCCGGTAAGCACGCTGGGAGCCAGGGGGCTGGAGGTTGAATATCCGAAAGAGACGAGGCGCTGGTTTCTACGTCTATTTCGCACATGAGATAACAAGCCGAGTGATAGCTAGCCGAGTGTAAACACTGACTGACGTTACATCAGAGTACACGCAGTCGAAATGACGTCTGCAACAGAGCACAGCCAGACGCTTTCAGCAGGGGACGCATGCGTTCAAATAAGCTGCGATTTCAAAACATCATGTCTCCCTTCTGTCCTTCAGTGTTCACTTTGATCTGTGTATACCAAAGCACTCAATGCTGCATGTAATAAAGTCGTCTATACGTACCTTTCGAAGCGATTGAAAGTGCGTTGGTTTCACTTGGAACCCACTAGCAATGTGCGCGACGAACTTGACGAGCTGTTATCCGTCGGTTCCGCCGGGTTGGCGCGGTCGCGGTCGTTGCGCAATGGCGGCGCAATCTCGGCGGCTCGCTCAGCCGCTTCTCTGGCAGCGCATGCGCGCAGGCGCGCCGGCTTGCTGGGCTCGCCTCCCTTCGGAGTTCGAACTGCCTCCGAAGCTCGAGCGCTCGAGCTTTCGCGCGCGCGGGTTGACGATGGAAACTTTTCTCATAAAACGAGTCTGTAACGTATCGTTTGATTTCGCAAATGCACGTATTTTTCCCGTCGTTTTTTACAGTGTGTGAATCTTGCGAAACAGGCGACGAAGAGTGGTGGGTGAAATGTGCTCGCGTGTGGTTGTGGATTTTGTGTACGACGTAGGATTACCCAGAAAGGTGGGTCAATATCGATAAATGTGCGGGTAAAAAGCACGTGACCTGTCAAGCCCATTAATCCTCGTTATTTTATCGTGCGAACTGACATTGTCACGTATCGCGTTCGATTTGGGTTCCAACATCGGTAACCTAACTTTTGTTGCATTAAAACTGCAATAAACATTTGTTTGAAAACGATCATTCCAATGAGCACGTCGTTATTGGGCTTTCTCATTGAAAGGTAGGTCGCGGGTGTCCCAGCTAGTTATTCTGAATGGTTTTGTGGTTGTCTAGCATTTCAAGCGCTCGAGGCTGTGTGTACTGTGTGCCGTACGTACACTTGCGCTTTCGATCAATGTGAATGTGTTTGCAACGCGGAACGTTTGTGTTCTGTGTGTATCCACCTCCAATATCGTTCTCTCTCGTATTGCCGTATGGTAACTCCTGCTGTTCTACAATATCATTCACGCGATGTCGTATTGTGGGCGTACCGATATCCACATGTTGCTTCACGGGCGATCAATACTGTGTTACGTATCCTCTTAGTCCGCGGTATATGCCGACGTAATTCATGTTGGTAACTTGGAATTCGTTCTGAGATTTATCCACGCGATATTGTATTCTCCTTTGGGCCCGTGATCGACGACCGATATTTATATATCGTGTGGCCGCACAGTATGTCCATGTCGGTCACCAATATGCACGCGGTGTCGTATTCTATTCCAATAACCGTAAGTTCTGTCGGGATATTGTGCTTCGATATCGTGTTGTATACCAATAACCGCAAGTTATATCGGGATATTGTGCTCCAATATCCTGTTGTATACCAATAACCGCATACAATATCGGGATATTGTGCTCCGATATGAATTCCCATCGTGCGTATTGGGTTAATCGGATAACAAGAAGTTTTTACTGGTTTCCATCAACTTCATTGGAATACAATATTTCCAATAAGCCGAGTTCATATTGGCCTTTTTCAATAGGGAATAAAAGGAAAGAACCAAAATTTGGATATCGGTCCCATGCCGGGCGAATGAATGACAATAGAGGCCCTCCCCACTCAGCTGGGAGCAGCCTAGAGTTCACACGTATGCGCTCACGCCTCTCGCTCTGTGCCGCGGGCTGATTAGCTCACTCGGAAGGGAGACGTTACGGCAGCGAAATCATAGACTGCCAGACTCTCCCCATATATGGCTCTGCTGCAATGGATTTTCCTACCCTCGTGCTCAGCGAGTGTCGACTGGGGATACAACTCCTGTTCATACACTCGCTCAACATGAGGGTAGAGTGTACCAGCAAAGGGCAGGTGTCTGGATAGAAAGAGTTTAGTTGGCACACCAAGAGGCTAGCGAATAAAAATGGGTACTACTCTGAGCAAAATGCCAAAAAAAGCGTGGATCTCGGCTTGACACTAACAGCGGCACACAGTATCTATTTTAGTGACAAAGGGGTACAAATCACTATTTTCAGCTACCTAAGCAAACTAAATATTCTTCCCGGCTTGCCTCTTGGGAAAATCTCTAAATTTACAAGAACTATTAAGACAACAGCTAAAAGAAAAACTGCCAAAACCAACAATCGAATTCACCTGTCACAGTAGCACGACATCTATGGCAGGCAGACCTGCAGAATGAGCGAGCAGTTTAAAAAACAGAGTATGTCCTATGTATAATTTTTTTTCATGCTGCAAAGCAAGCGCTGGAAGGAGGTTTCACGACATTAACGAAATTTCTTGCAATCAGTTGCGAACAAGTTAAGAGCAGTGAACTTGTCCTTGCTCCTGGCATAACGTTTTAGTGTTGCCCATAAAAACCCAAATAAATTTGTAAAAAAAAAAGAAGAATAACCTTCACAAAAAAATTTAACTTTCGCAAAGAAAAGTTATCTTGGACAAAATATGTGGGATACAGTTGTACAGCGTCCATTTGTGTGCTGAACCAATTTTGAGGCAAATCTGTGACAATGAAAAGAAGAAAGGACAATGAAAGAAGAAAGACAATGAAAAGACAGAAAGGATGCAGACCTACAACAAAAAAATTTCGAACGACCACGGGCAGGAAACTCTGGTGAGGCTCTCGGAGTGACTCCCTGCAATGGGCCTGCACAGACCAGAGAACAAGATCGGTCAGAGCTTGCAGCCATAAGGTGCTTCATACCATGAAGTTCCAGAAGTAGCTGCAATTGGAAGCAAAGTGCATTTCATTTCTCGGCAGAATGGAGAGTTTAATAGCTAGTTTGCATTCATAAGGTGACACTGTCATGAATGCGGATTATTCAATGCAGCACTATATCACCAAATTGTTAACCGTGCCGGGCAACACTAAAACTGAGAGCATTATTCCAAACTATCTCAGTTTAAAGTTAAATACGGCAGAAGCTGCAAGCCATGTGACCTTCTAGTTGGATGCCATGGTACGTCAAGCTTATAATCATGTGTCACACTCTTTTTGCTGCAATGGCTTGTAATGTCAAAAGTGGTCCAGCTTAAAGAGATGCAAAGTACAGACGTTTGTGAGTGGGACCCTCACCTAGTCTTCAGCTTCATTGCGAGGTAGGACGTTCCAACCGGGCTGTTTGCTGCCTGTAACCACACGACCAGCTTGTGCACAGCGATTGTTCGAGCCGAGTACATGTCCTCAACAGTGTCGTTATTTGACAAGTAGTTTTATGAATGTTAAACATGACTGATTTACAGAGAGACTGCATCTCAACGACTAATGACTTGGGATACCTAACTGAATACTGATATATTAACTAAATGCAAAACAATTACCTGGCAGGCATTAAATTTTTCAACAGGGTGGGTCGACTCCGCATTAAGTTGAAGGAGTCGATGCGTCAGGCACGTAGCCAGGAGTTTGTTTCAGGGGGGGCCCACTCATGACAAAATGCTGTATGAGAGGGAGGGGGATAGGAGAACCCATGCAAAATGGAATATTTTGGGGGGGGGGGGGGGGGGGAGCCGAGCCCCATGGTGCTGCCCCCTGTCTACGTGCCTGCGATGCGTAATAGGACAGTACAAACAAAAATATGCTGTACAATTCCTTTTGCACCCCCAAAATAATGTGTTTTTCAAGGTAACAAACACAATATTCTTGACTCAGAAAGCGCCTCAGCAGTACAAATGCATATGCAGTAAGGGCACTCGCCAAGCCTATTCTCCTCAGCTCTGTGCAGGTTAAGCTAAGTTAGAGTATAAAAGTACATGCTCACTGACAGCATGAGAAAGGCAGGGAGAAGTCTCCGTTGTTCCACCACCAGCCCGTCTGCTACCTTCGATGACGTTTCAGCGCCTGATGAGCCTGGAGCGAGCACATCTGTCCAAACCGGGGTGAAAAGCACAAGCACGTGCTGGAGGACGCCCAGCCATTGTCTTTTTGTCATCGGCTATTCTACATATTTTTAGTATGACATATTTTTAAGCGAGAAAAAGTATTGCAAATATGCAGTCCACCTTTGACCATAATACAGAATTCTGATAAAGATAACAGTTGCCATTCACCATTTTACAAATAAGTGCTCCCACCTATCGGAACATCTACACATGTGGTGCGTGAGTGGGTTCAGGACTGAGAGGCTAGAAAACGAAGCGCTCGCAAGGATTGTCTGGCCCTTCCAACCATGCGGGTACCATTGGTCGCAAATCCCCGATTTCTAGACAAAATGATTTAGAATGAGCAAATCTTGTCTACGCCCGAGGTAGAACTTTGAATTGTGATTCCCCCATATTGTGTGAACCATCCTTCAAACTGCGGCACGTCACTGCATCCGGATTGGAACGCTCACGCATATTCCTGCTCCAGGTACTACTGGGGACCCTCTTCGGCGAAGGCGTAGACGCTGGACCGCTACGCACGGACATCACCGGTCTAAGGCCCGCCTGGCGCGGGAAAACTACGGCGGAAAAACATCGTATGCCACCAGACCTGGAGGATTTTCATCACTTCAGCTGGAAACATCGATCATCGACCACCGACGCCACCGCCGCTACAGCTGGACTACAAAAGCGCGCCCACTTCGAGCTACCTTTGGGGCACGACACTGCATCCGGAATGGAACGCTCACGCATATTCCTGCTCCAGGTTAGTTATTTGGAGTTCGCCGCTTGCTATCGTTCGAGTGACTACTGTCTGTTAGCAGTGTCGTGCCCCGACCACTGGCTTGGACCTTCCCGGCGCGTTCGTTTTTGGTGTGAAGGCTTGTTGCCCGCTGGACTGAGGGGTATTATGTTGCTTATGTGCGGCGACGTGGAGGCCAATCCGGGGCCGGATGACCTGCCCGTAGTCTCCATTCTGAGCATTGACGTCATCTTGACAACGGCACTTGCCACAGTTCAAAGAATAGAACAAGGTCAAATTAGTATGCTCTCAGAAATGAAAGAACTCAAAGAGAAGAAAAAGACGACGGACGAAAGAATGAAGGAGCTGTATTCAAGGGTAGTGGCGCTGGAAACAAAAACTAGTAACGCATCTGACGTTCAAAACGAAGGGGCTTCAAGTGAGTCCCTTTCTCTAGTTCATGAAAAGCTCAGTGATATTGTGACCCGATGTGACGATGCAGAAAACAGACTAAGGCGATGCAATTTATTGTTCTTTGGTTTTTCTGACGACTCCAATGAAACATGGAGTATATGTGAACAAAAAATCGTGAACTTTTGCGCGGAGAACCTCGGGATTACCATCGCAGCCGATAATATTGAACGAGCTCACCGCCTAGGAAAGTTTGCTGCTGGAAAAAAACCGACCCATAATTGTCAAGTTTCTTCGTTTTAAAGATAAAGAGCAAATACTATCTTCTGGGTTTAAACTAAAAAACACCCCCTTTGCAGTAAGAGAAGACTTTTCCCTCGCTGTACGAATAGCAAGAGCTAGGCTACTCGCATTTGCAAAAGAAAAAAATGTTCCTTTTAAGCTACGTTTCGACAAGCTTAAACTCGACAACAGAACGTACGAGTACCATAGAGTAATCTACACAAGGTAAAGAGCGGACACTGCCGTAGGCCCCAGCGTCCCGTAAACAACTAGCGCGCCAAACGGTCGATGAGAAAAGCTTCCTCTTGATTCCGGTTCCGGTGGTTTCAGTTTCGGTTTCGTTTCCGGTGCTTTTTTTGCCGAGCGTGCTGTCGCGCTGTTTCTCTTACTTGATGGCACAAATCAAATGCTCCTGATTAGAGGCTTCACACCAGGAAAGAGCAAAAATTATTGTCTTTACTGCTGTGAAATATTAAGATATCTATTATTGTCATAATGCTTCCGTTTGTTTACGTGTTTACGAAGTATTTTCAGGCAACAACAAAAAGTGCTTCAGAATGATTTATTTTGAGGTCAATCATAAACAAATTTGGACAATTCAGAATCGCGAAGTATTCTTCATGAGGGCACACACATTCATATCAAGAAGAAACGTTACAAGAGTCCCACATTTACCAACACTCTAAACCAGAACTTTCCAGTGATGCTAAACGGTTTGATTGAATTAATCATTGGTTGTCACAATGCTGAGCAGTTTCAGTAATGTGGACATGTGGCCATAGCTATCATTAACAAGTACTGTAAGCAACTTTATTGTTGCGAGCTCGACATTTAGCGATGTGCCAGTTTCGGGAATATTTCGCGGGCACAAACTTTCACCACCGTGAGTGACATTGCATGTATTCATGTCCATAGGGCAACTTATTCACGTTACCAATTTCTTGTGAACTTGATCAAATCGCGATATTTGCGAAAATTAGGTCCACGCGAAGATTACGTCGTTTACGCTATTAGAGCACAGCCTAGACTGCACAGAATTCAAAGAAGCAGATTCAATGTCAATATACACTACCCTATTTAGTAGCCTAACACTTCTCGTAGGCTAACAAAAAGGACCTCATACAGACCCAGGGAATATTCAACATTCCCATGCATATTCAACACAATGTGTGTGCAGCAGGAAATATAGCAATGCTAGTACAGGGCCTGTGGGAAAGTACAGCAAGAACAGGCAGCTAAGGTAAAACCACCTAACAGTGTTAGGTGGTTTTACCTAACAATATACAAAAAATCTGTTACCAAAGTAATCATACAACATTTGCTCAATATACAAGGCACATTGATTAAAAATATACAAAAAATTTGTTACCAAAGTAACCATACAACATTTGCTCAATATACAAGGCACATTGATTAAAAATATACAAAAATCTGTTACCAAAGTAATCATACAACATTTGCTCAATATACAAGGCACATTGATTAAAACATTAACATATCGGACATGTTCGGCATATACTCCACGCACGCACCCACCAAAGATCACTTTGCTACAAAACGTCCTCATCCCGTATATAAAAAAACTATGTCCTGCATTATAAAGTTGCAAAAAAGCCAGAAATATAATCGGCATGCAAACTGCACAACCCAATTAAAAATCCTTCTTTCATAGACACCTGAAACACCATACCATACTAAGCTTTGAACTTGTCGAGTTGAGCGCCAGCAACAGAAGAATGAAACCGAACTTTTTCCAGGTTTCGATTAATAAAGCGCACATGCCAGCACAACCGCACCCTGCAAAACATCTTCAAAAACCTCCGCTGACACTCCTCGGAGCATAAATGCAAAAAACGAATACGCGACAGATGGTGATACAAAACATCACAGACATTGCGCAGGTGTGCTACGCTTTCTATAACACACATAAAGTGAGATTCCAGGCTCTGAATGTAAGTGAAAGCAGCCTCCGAAGGCACAGTTAAGTTGCCGAACATCTTTCCTGGAACATGAAAGGCTTTAAGCATCGTAAAATATTGGTGGGGCCAGTTCAAGTTGTCAGACCCTTCCCTCAGTGACCCAGAACAGAGACAACCCTGTGAACTTTTTTTCCAGGAACAGCTTGATTAGAAATCCTGCAACATAATAGGTAGCAGAGTCGTCTATTATGTTAGAGTCTTTACTTGATGCAAGTTCCGAAATATCGTCCAATGGAGGGAAGTCGTCCACGGGGGCACATTCCACGGCATCAGCGATTGAGGTTGTCTCTAGTGAAAACGGGGACATCTCCTGAAGGAGGTTAGCGTTGTCATCTTCAACATTTCCCTTTTCCGAGAGTTTTAGGAGCTTCCTAATCCCAATGTGCCTCAGTCCACAAGTAAACTGATACACATTAGGATTGGTGTTGCAGCCGTGTTGTTGCCTCATCTGCCCAAAAATATTTTCGAGGGCATCTTGCTGCAGTCGCCGTGTCAAAAGAAAGCTGAAGTTATATTTCTCAGAAATATCCTCCCAGAGCATGAGGACGGCCCTGATAGTAACCTGCCACCCAGTGACTGTTTGTGGCTGCCGTCTACCCTCAAACTTCCAGGCTGCCACCCATGGAAGTTGGTTGCAAAGGAAATCAACGATTTCAGTGTCGCCCTTTCTAATCGCATAGCGTAACTTTTGTTCAGATTTTTTTGGTCTCGAGTTGTTAAGACAGTCAAAAAGTTTGTCTATGCGGTCACAAAAGTATGCGGTGGACATGGCCGCCTCAGGGGGCTGTCTGGCATACACAAGAGCCAAAAGTGCAACGCATACTGATGAACTGAGGACCTGAGTCGCACGTTTCACCTTCATGTTACTGAAAGGTTTCTGGTAAATATGCCGGTCTGTCAGTTTCGGGGCTAATCGTAGTCGCATCTCGTGCGTAGAGTGGTAAAGTTGCACAATGTAGTTCCAGTCTACAGTTTCACTCCCGATGTGAAGCTTGTGGGCTTGCAGGTTGTTACGGGTGGTCTTTATCAGGTGCGGGACATCAAAAATAAAATAGACACTTTCATTTCTTACTTTGAAGAATGGCTGCTCAACAGACACTCCAAGTTGATGCGCCAAACTTACGTTGGAGGCACCCTGGTCACAGACCACTGCTTTGATAGTAATGCCAATGTCCTTCAGCTGCTCAATCAATGACATAAGCAGGTTACGAGTTACAGAGGATGGTGTTGACGTATGCCCAATAGTGTATGCTACAGGTTGCACCCACCTCCTAGAAACTCCAGAGAGGAGGAAAACCTGGGCTCTGTCAGCAATACTGGAAGTTCGCTCAACACCATCATCTGCAAATCCGAGGACAACATCCTGCGCCACATCGTATGACAAGTTCTTTTTCAATATCATCTCGTCAAACACTAAAGTACAAATGCGGTCGCGTTCATTCCATGACTTTGTTTTTGACGCAATCGATGACATTATGCCTGGAATGATACCTGGCGTCATTTTGACATTCGCGAGCCACCTTCGTAGTGAACGCCGAGATGGTAGCGTGAACACTGAAGACATAAATCGGTATGCCCGCGGTCCATGAAAATTCAGATGGAGCGCGAATTTCTTCAGCCACAGGGGAAATCGCTTCCCTTTGCCCTTCAACCTATTCTTTATATGCGATGATATGAGGTGAAATACCTCTTCAGAAACATGAGGCCGAATTATTTCCAGAGCTTGAGAAGCTGTCTGAGGAGCCTTCAGCTGCTGTTTCCGCAGTCTGGCTATCGTCTTTCTGTAGCTGGAAATTCTTGCCTGGAGTCGCTTGATAATGTCCTCGGGCCTTTTCGTGAGCTTGCGGCAAACAGGTGCAGGATGGTTTGGACCAGCTATAAAAATGGCAACAAGTCAGTGAGATTAAAAACAGTTCCAATAAGTGCGATACGATTTAACCAGTACAAGCACCACTAAGCAGTAGCATACCAGGTAAGGTGCGGAGTGAAGCCTGAATTTTCTTGTTGTGCTTTACCTTTTAAGCACTGTCAAAGCCAGTGAAACTTCTGACCACCAATTACGTTATTCTTTTTTTAGTCATGTAAAATGTTCTGCACTAAATGTCTTCACATAAAATCCTTGATAACCTTGCAAGTTCGAAAGGCTGAAATAGCATGAAAAATTCTCTTGAAACCTCCGCTTGATATGTGTGTTCCATTTTCCCACACCTCCCCAGTCATTAGTAATAGAAGTGGTTAGATCGATATGCCACACACACGAGGCAAAGACTATAGCTTATAAAGGGACCTAGAATTCTTTAAACTGATCCTTCTGGGACATATTGTATTATCTACTGGCTATAGAGGTTCAGACAAATATGTTTCAGAAAGTGGCGAAAGCAAAACGGGACACTTACAGTGTTGACCTGGACCACAGTGGCCAGCGAAAAGACCAGAAGAGCTGGTTGCCTGACTTGGGTCTGGAAGGGTGCGCATATTAGGCACAGGCTGATGCTTTAAAATAACTCTATATTACCGAGTACTGCAGAGTGTATTACTGCGGAGCTGCATGGGAGTGGGGAATTCTGCAGTCTGTCGGGCTCTGCCTGGTCTGGAAAGGTTTCATTATTAGACACAAAAGTGCACCATGACGAGATAACCTCTTACCAAGCACAGCACGGCTCGCTGCGACGGAGCTGCACTGGAGTGAAGGGCCAGACGAGCTGGTTGCCTGAGTGGGACCTGGAAGAGTGCGCATATTAGGCACAGGCTGGTGCTTTAAAATAACTCTATATTACCGAGTACTGCAGAGTGTATTACTGCGGAGCTGCATGGGAGTGGGGAATTCTGCAGTCTGTCGGGCTCTGCCTGGTCTGGAAAGGTTTCATTATTAGACACAGAAGTGCACCATGACGAGATAACCTCTTACCAAGCACAGCACGGCTCGCTGCGACGGAGCTGCACTGGAGTGAAGGGCCAGACGAGCTGGTTGCCTGAGTGGGACCTGGAAGAGTGCGCATATTAGGCACAGGCTGGTGCTTTAAAATAACTCTATATTACCGAGTACTGCAGAGTTTATTACTGCGGAGCTGCATGGGAGTGGGGAATTCTGCAGTCTGTCGGGCTCTGCCTGGTCTGGAAAGGTTTCACTATTAGACACAGAAGTGCACCATGACGAGATAACCTCTTACCAAGCACAGCACGGCTCGCTGCGACGGAGCTGCACTGGAGTGAAGGGCCAGACGAGCTGGTTGCCTGAGTGGGACCTGGGAGAGTGCGCATATTAGGCACAGGCTGATGCTTTAAAATAACTCCATATTACCGAGTACTGCAGAGTGCATTACTGCGGAGCTGCATGGGAGTGGGGAATTCTGCAGTCTGTCGGGCTCTGCCTGGTCTGGAAAGGTTTCATTATTAGACACAGAAGTGCACCATGACGAGATAACCTCTTACCAAGCACAGCACGGCTCGCTGCGACAGAGCTGCACTGGAGTGAAGGGCCAGATGAGCTGGTTGCCTTAGTGGGACCTGGAAGAATGGGCTTATTAGCCTACATAGAAAAGTTACTTATACCTTTGTGTATATGAGGGAAACACATTATTACAATGACCTATTGCAGATGCCCAGTTTATGGGAGGACGAACAGTAGGCACAGCTGATCGCACTAGGGTTGTTTGCCCTGGGTCCATAAAATCTTTTGCAGTGAAGTGATCACTGCAGACACGATAGGTGACATAGAGTTGCGAAGCAGACTTTCCAAGAAGATCGTACCTCTTGGCATAGTCGAGCCAAGCCTTTGACCTGGAATATATATTATTTTCCAATGTGTTAAATGTACACTTTGGAACAAAATGTTAGATGCCAATCTGCAACCCTCTCTTCGACATTTTGGCTCCGCTTGCAAGCGATGGGGACATATTTTTATTTGGCAGGATTGCTTTGGATATCTCAACGCACACAGACAAATTTGGGCTCCTGCTCCAGAGTAGTGCAAAAGTAGCTCAACTAAGAAATCATGGTTTTTGCACGAGAGGACGAACACAAGGGAGTACAACAAGCACAAGCGCGCTTGTGCTTGTTGTCGACCCTTGCGTTTGTCCTTTCGCACAAAAAATATGATTTCTAACGTTCACCAACTCGCCCAACAACAGGTCATTTTATAGCTAATTAACAGCAGGTGCACATTCACATTTCTTTAGGAAAAGACAGTATCAGTAGAGAGTAATATTCACCCCACCATGAAGCAGCGCTTTTATAACTCAAATTTAGAGCCACATTAAAAAACACGAAAATTCACCCCACCATGAAGCACCACATTTATAACCCCAATTTAGAGCCACATTAAAAGCGATACATTCAAGCTATGTGCGAGACAAATCAAGGGCTGCGTCTTTTCCTTAACAATTTTGTCTTACAAGATTAATTTGTCAGTTTTTATATTCAAAGACAAGGTGGTAAGTCAGTACTAAAATTAGTATAACTGACCTGAGATCGCTTAGCCCAAATCCCCACATTACAGTTAAGGCATCCAGTCAACTTTAGCGCTTGATTTAAAAGCGCATTCGAGTAATTAATTATATTGTGAAGAAAAATAAATTATTGGGATTTTTTTATATGCTCAAGTATGCAAATGGTTCCAAGGAACTATTGACAAGAAGGAGCTCACGCCAACCTACCTTGCGTCACGTGGGATTCGGAAAAATTTTGTGCCGGGTTTCTTGTGCGTTTTACCATTGTTTTCGCACCATGCGACACAGCAGTAGCTACCGTAGTAGCAACCGGAGGGCATCTGAGAAAGAAAAAAATGTAAGATATAAACACAAATATTCGTAGCTCTTAGTACGATAGCGCAGCCCATGTAACAATAATAACACACACGGGAAAAACCGGCTGCTGTCTGAGGTTTATTTCGCAGCGTCTGTTGGACCTCTGAGCATGCAAATAACGGGTAAAACCAACGGACACGATACAGTTCGCTTTTTTCTCTTGCCCTTGTATGCGCACGCCGTGTTTTGCTCGCGACTAAGCAATAACAAAGAAATGAGAAAACGACTTACCTTCTGAAGAAACCTGTTAGGCGCAGACAATATCCACGTTGTGCTCATTCTGCTCGCTGTGCTCACATGTGCTCAACACAAAACGCGTTGACAGATGTCAGGCACCATGCGGTCACGCCGTCCACGCACGCACGCGTCCGTCCGTCCGTCCCGCTTTAACTCCAGCCGTTTCTCAGAGCAACTGCAGGAACCGGAACTGGCCCGTACATCACGTGATCTTCTTGACGTAATAAACAAAAACTATTTCACCCTTTATGATACTTGCAACAATTTTAAATATAATAAAATTAAAACTTGAGTATTTATTTATAACAAACCTCACGAAATATTTTCATTCTTTGGCACACTTGCACCACTTAGCGGTCGGTGAGAAAACTAAACGCTCGGCCGCGAAACGGCTCGAGTGGCCACTCTTTCTCTTGTGTAGATTACTCTATGCGAGTACAATCATGACACTAACTGCATCACGGAAGTAAGATAGCAACACGGGAGATTGCGCAGTCACGCCCGCGTCGTTTTTCCGCCCTCCGTGAACACGCGCAAAAAATATAAACCACCCCTTTCCTTATCGTTTACCAACATTCGTAGCATTCTTTCTAAGCGCGATAAATTGAGTGCATTTCTCGAAGATAGCGACTCGGACATAGTTGTGCTGACAGAAACGTGGCTAAAGCCTGATAACCTGAATTGCGAAATTTTCTCGGAGAGTAATGACTTTCAAATATATCGTCAGGATCGCCTAAACAAACGAGGCGGTGGTGTCATGATAGCGATAAAAAACCATGTGCCCTCGTGTGTTATTAACCTAAGTAGCAATCTAGAGATACTTTGGATCTGCATATCTTTGTCTACCGGAAAATATGTTGTTGGTGTATGTTACAGGCCCCCAGATTATGATAAAAGTTTCTGTACTGAGTTAAGAAGTGTTCTTTCCGTTATCAAAAACAGGTTTTGAGATTCTATTGTGCTGCTATTCGGCGACTTTAATTTTCCAAATATTGACTGGACGACGCTTTCATCATCATGTCAGGAGGAACAGGCATTCGTTGATTTGTCTCTCGACTTTAACTTTGAGCAAGTAATTGACCAACCGACACGCTTGAACAATATTCTTGATCTCTTTCTTGTGACTCATCCAAGCGTGGTAAACTCAATCAAGTACATAAATGGTCTTAGTGACCATAAACTAATACACATAACACTAGATATATGTTCACCGCAACACTCAACAACTTCAAAGATTATACTTGATTACAATAAAGCTGATTATTTTCAAATGAATGACGAACTTGATGTGTTTTTAAACAGCTTTTCAGTTGATTTCTGGAGCCGCACAGTAAATGAAAATTGGTTTCTATATAAAAACAAAATGATTGAATGTGTTGACCGTTATGTGCCACGCTTTAATATACTTTCCGATAGCAACAAACCTTGGTTTAACAAAGTATTGAAATCCTTGCGGAACAAGAAGAAACGGTTATTTCGAGCTGCCAGGTATGTCAACACAGAACATGCTTGGTCCAATTACGACACATGTGCTAAACTTTATGTTAATCGCCTACGAGAATTCAAAGGAAAATTTTATAACTGCGACCTAACATCCGTCCTCAAACACAACCCTAAAAAATTCTGGAAGCTTATCGCACCAAATGAAACCACAAATAAAATATCCTTAGCTAACCGTGAAGGTGACACCATTTCTGATGCTGAATGTCCTGTTGTTATGAATAACCATTTTGCATCTATATTTACGCAGGAGGATACGTCAAGAGTGCCCGTTATTATTGACGTTAGCTATCAATTCATGAGTCCTATTTCCGTATCACCTTCGGGAATTGAAAATATTATAGATAACCTAAAAATTACTACGTCGGCTGGCACAGATAACATTAACTCTAAGCTTCTTAAAAATACAAAACGCGTGTCCAATGAAATTTGCGGTCTACTATTTAAACAATCATTGTCCACCGGTATACTTCCAGACGACTGGAAGATAGGGAAGGTCGTTCCTGTTTTCAAAAACGGAGATCGCCACCTCGCAGAGAACTACCGCCCCATCTCTTTAACTAGTGTTGTGTGCAAAGTACTTGAACATATAATTTTTTCACATGTTGCATCGCATCTTGAGTCTAACAATTTTTTTTATAAGCATCAGTATGGTTTTCGCAAAGGCCTTTCCTGCGAAGCACAACTGCTTGAATTCACCCATGACCTACATCTTTACATGAACTCTAACTTTCAAACCGATGCAATATTTCTGGACTTTTCTAAAGCATTCGACCGCGTTCCCCACTGTCGCCTTTTGTCGAAGCTTTCGTCACTAAATCTTGATTCTTTAACCCTCTCATGGATTCGCAACTTTCTGTCGTTTCGCTCTCAGTATACTGTCTGTGGTGATTTTCAGTCTGACTTTACTAATGTAACCTCTGGCGTTCCGCAAGGCAGCGTCTTGGGTCCTTCGTTATTTCTTATCTACGTAAACGACCTCCCAAATGCATTGTTTTCTAATGTGCGTTTGTTTGCGGATGACTGTGTCTCGTACAGAAAAATAAACACTCCAGATGACCACGTACTACTCCAGCATGATCTTGATTGCGTTAACAACTGGTGCGAAGAATGGCTAATGACACTAAATGAATCCAAATGCCAAGTAATGAACTTTACTCGCAAACAATCTCTTTCACAGTTTCCATATATATTAGGCACTTCGTCCCTTAGCGTATGCTCATCCTACAAGTATCTTGGTGTCCATTTTACATCTAACCTTTGTGGGCACCCTGGCGGCTCCCAAGCCAAGTTGCCCGACTGCGAGGCTCAAGCCGAACTTTTCCCGCGTGGCGGCGACGTCACGCCAGCCACCCGCACATCGGATGCGCCGCCTTGATAAGGCAGATCAGAGGCGGCGCACGGGGAGTCGCTGCCTGGACTCCGGCAGCGCCGGTAGCAATATTAATCGTCTTGTCCATGTCCAATTAAATGTAGTTTCTTGTTGTTGAAACCGTTGGCTCCGTGTTATTCCTCCGGGTCGGGTATGCAGCAAGGCAAATTGACCACAATGGCGCCCAACCGTGGTATGCTACCCACTCGCAGGAATTTCACGGGGCTTGGTTTCTTCTTTCGGTAAGCCTTTTTTATATTCCCCGTGTTTCCTATCGTTGTTTCGTGCTTCCGTCACGTCTACGTTTGTTGTATTGGCGTGTTTGTGACCGTGTCTTTGTGAACGCGGCAATCGTTTTGCGCGCTTGTGTTGGGTTTTTGGGGGCGTTTCTTTTTTTTGTGCTCGCAGGCATGCTCACGCGGGAGCAGGAAGCCGCGATGGCCGCAGCAGCACAAATGAACCTGCTCACGAAGGTCACGGAGATGTGCGACTCCGTGATGCAGCGCCTGGCCCACACGCCTGGCCAACAGGAAACCCCACCGCGAGAGCCCAGACCACAACATGACTGTTCCGGTCTACATGGGGTACGACGACGTCAAGTCCGTGGCAGACTTTCTGGGCGAGCTGCAGACGTACCACCTTGCCTCCGGTGCCTCGGAAGCCTTCATCGTGGAGCGGATTGTCCCGCTGGCGTTGCAAGCCAGCGCCAGGTGCTGGTTGGGGTCACAGGCCCCCTTCACCAGCCTGGCGGACTTCCAGACAAGGCTTCGCGAAGAGTTCCTGCCTGCAGGCTACGCGACGCAGATTCTCCGAGAGCTCGAGGCAAGGACGCAGCACCCGGATGAAAGTCTGGTCCGGTACGTTCGGGTCATGCAAGAGCTCTTCAAGAGGGCGGACCCGAAGTCACCGGAGTCGGACAGAGTAGCTCGGGTCAGAAGACAGTGTCACCCAAGGTACCACGTCTACCTGATCAACCGCACCTTTGAGACCCTTGAAGAGCTAGCCCGGGGCGCCCGCCTCATCGAGGAAGCTCTTCATGCCGAGCGGAACTACGTGCCGCCGCCACCAGCCAAGTACGCGCTCGAACCGGCATGCGCATGGCGGGGCCCCGAGGCCTCCACGCAAGTGGACTGTCCGAACGAGACCTCCCTTCCCCACCACGTCAACCAGGAGAGTTGGCGTGGCATGCATGGTGATATCCCGTGCGGGATAAGCGTATGTTCGCCTAACTCTCCCCGAGAGGTCCCCGGAGGTCACAGCGAGGCCCGTGAGGGTTTCGGGCGGGGGTCGCCGCGACAGGTGGGAGGTCGTTGGCCGTGCCCTATCGTAAGCTGGGGCCCACCGGAGATCACCACTCAAGCGAACCATCTTCATCAGTCTGCTCCTGCAAGTGCTGGCGAAAACTGGCACGGTGCGGTCGCAAACCCGCAGCCCAGCAGCATTGACCCCCGCCGCAACGGAACAAGCCCTCCCCACAACAGCCAGTCGCAAGCCTGGTGGAGGCCCTCCCATAGTGGTTCCTTATCCGATCACTGGAGGCGGTCCGACGGGCACCTCGGTGCCGGTGGCCTAAGCAGGCAACTGTCGTCGGACTGCTGCTACGAGTGCGAGCAGCCCGGCCATTACCGAAACCAGTGTCCAAGACTTCCGGACACTACAAACAAGAGGTGGCACGAGACGGCGGCAAAGGGCCGGAACCAGAACCAGGGAAACTACTACGGCCGGCGACGCTGAAACCAGACAGCCACTCGCCGACGGCCGTTGCTGTCCCTGGGAGCAGTGAGGCCGTGGCACAGATTCCATCGGTATGTCGAATCCAGCCCGAGCCTAATATCATTGAACCGCGCATGACGATTTCACTGCTCGATTTTTCCACTGCCGCACTTTTGGATTCCGGGGCCGCTATCTCGCTCATAGGGGATTTCGTTTTCGAACTCTGCAAAGCAAAAAAGATAAGCCTCCGGGAGTGCGAAACCCGTTTGCAGCTAGCTTCTGGTACAGCGATAACAGCTGGAGGAGCCGTGAGGCTGCAGATTCGGTTTAATGGAAAGAAGCGGCGTCAGCGATTTCTTTATATGCCAGGACTTGTGGTACCTGTGATCTTGGGCCGAGATTTCATTAGAGGCGAAAGCATGACACTCGACTTTTCTGGTGGTGGATACCGGCTGGGACAACAACCGGAGCTGACTCCGTTTACCAAAAGGGAGGACTGCATCCCTAACTCGACCACTGCAGCCCACTTCACCACGGTGCCAGACGTCTTGCCTGCCGGCGTTCGAGAATCGTTGCGAAAGTGCCCCGCAAGCAGCCAGCAGAAGCAGGAGCTGCAAGCCGTCCTGGAGCCTTTCTCACCGATGTTCACGGAAACACCTGGAAAGACTGACATTCTGCTGCACCGTATTGAAACCGGTGACGCGCCGCCTCGGAGGTGCAACCATCGACCGATCAGCGTCCACAAAAGGGCACTCCTTGATGCGGCGCTCGAGGAAATGATCGGCACCGGTTCAGTACGTGAGTCGAAGAGCCCCTGGGCATTCCCCGTTGTTCTCGCCCCGAAAAAAGACGGAACAGCCAGACTCTGTGTGGATTACAGGCGGCTTAACGATGTGTCCGTACGAGACAGCTACCCTTTCCCCAGCATTTCCTCCGTGATGTACGCGCTCGGTAACGCGACCGTGTTTACAACGCTGGATTGCAGTCGCGGGTTCCTTCAGATCGAGATTCACCCATCAGACGTCCCAAAAACGGCTTTCATCTGCCACAGAGGGTTGTTCGAGTTCACCCGACTGCCGTTTGGCTTGTCTAACTCTCCAGCCAGTTTTCAACGCCTGATGGATGTTGTTCTTGGGAACTCGAAGTACGAATTTGCCATGGCATACATGGATGACGTGGTTGTTTTCTCGAGAACTATTGAAGAGCATGTCGAGCACCTTCGCATTGTACTTGAGCGAATGCGTAATGCTGGGCTCACGATTCATCCCGGAAAGGTTCAGTTAGCCGCGCCCAAGATTAACCTCCTTGGATTCGTTGTGGATAACGGCACGCTCCGCCCCAACGAAGATAAGTTGCGCGCGCTAACGGAATACCCAAGCCCACATGACATAAAGAGCCTACAAAGATACCTCGGAATGATTGCGTTCTACAGGGATTTCATTCCACACTGTTCCGAGATATCGCAACCGCTCAATCAACTTCTAAAAAAAGGCGTCAAGTGGTGTTGGGCCGAACAACAACAATGCGCATTCGCAGCCCTTTCAAGAGCCGTTACTGACAACGCTTGTTTACAGCTCCCAGACTTGAACAAGCCGTTCGTTCTGCAGACAGATGCAAGCGACTGTGGCCTGGGTGCTGTATTGCTGCAGGAGTATGGCGGTGTGCTTCGGCCAGTCGCTTTCACGAGCCACACGCTAACTTCAGCCGAGCGCAACTACAGTGTCGCAGAACGTGAATGTCTCGCCATTATTCATGCTTTGAAGCGCTTCGATATGTACCTAGATGGCGCAACGTTCCAGATTCAATCTGATCACTTAGCGCTATCATGGCTAAGGGGGCTTAAGAATCCAGCTGGACGTCTTGCTCGTTGGGCGCTTACGCTACAACAGTACGACTACTCCATTGTGTACCGCCCGGGGTCAACTAACAAAGTTGCTGATGCGCTTTCTCGTGCTCCACTTCCCGAGGAACACTCGCAGGATACCCATGGCTTGGTGACCGTCGCGGCCACGACACGAGGATCCCCAGATTCACGGTGGGGTACATTAGTGAGCCGCGAGGAGCTTCGCAAGGCGCAGCTGGATGACGGACTATGTCAACGCGTGTCCGCTTGGCTGGCAGCAAGAGGTCCAGTCGACCGCCCAAGTGACTAGGAGTTCGACTCCTACTTGATGAGCGACGACGGCCTCCTGCTGCGTTACATCCCCCAGGCCGACGACGATCCGGATGGCTCGGCATTCCGGACCGTGATACCCCGCAAGCTACGTAAGCTTTTCATCCAATACATGCATGACTCTGCCTTGGCAGGACACAGCAGTGGGAGCAAGACTTACGAAAAGTTATCCCAAATTGCTACCTGGCCAGGCATGAGGCAGGATGTGCTCCGATACGCTCGTAGCTGCTCGGTGTGTCAGAAGGCAAAACCACGTGGTGGCCAGCCCCCCGGTCTCATGCAATCAATCGCGAGTCAGAGCCCTTGGCAGATTTGTTGCTGTGACGTCATGGGCCCCTTCCCACGTAGTACCCGGGGCAATCAGTACTTGTTCGTGGTAACCGACCACTTCACGAAGTGGGTTGAGTTATTTCCATTGCGGAAGCTAGATTCGCAAAAAATCTGGGAGTGTCTACTCGAAACATTCGCCAGGTTTGGCTTTCCTGCACAGCTTGTAAGCGATAATGCCTCCTATCTCACGAGTAAGGTGTTTGTGGACGCATGCGCGGTGCTGGGAATCAAGCACAAAAGAACTTCCCAGTACCACCCGCAAGCAAACATCACGGAAAGGGTAAATCTGCTAGTGGCCTACACCGAGCGCCACAAGGACTGGGACGCGAAACTGCCCGAGCTGGCATTCGCAACCCGTACAACCACTAATCGGTCAACGAGTCTCACTCCTGCCCAATTAAATTTCGGCAAGGAGCTTGCGTTCCCGCTTTTTAACAGTCTCCTTTCTACACAGTCTGGAGGAAGGCTTCGCCCCTACGTGAAGTTCGCAGAGGACCTGCGAAAGCGCTTCTCCGATAACCTAAGAGAGGCCCGAGAAAATCTCGACGTCGCCCGAGTACAGCAGGCAGAACAGTACAACCAGGGGCGACGTGACTTGCAGTTCGAGGTGGGAGAATTTGTACTCCGGCGTACTCACCCACTGAGTGACGCCGCTCGAGGCTTCGCAGCCTCCCTCGCCAACAGGTGGGAAGGTCCGTTTCGCGTGCGTGAAAAGTGCTCACCACTCACTTACAAACTAGTTAACTGTGAGTCTAGTGAGGAAACCGGACCTGTTCATGTCACCGACCTTAAACGATTTTTCCAAGCAGAAGACGAAGATTCCTCGCAGGACCGGAACGACACTGACGGCAGTCCCGTTCCGGAAACCCCCTTGTCTCCACCAAGGCGGCGGTATAACCTGCGACGTCGGTGACACCAAACAGAGAGGAACATTTTTTTTTGTCTCCTTGGCCTCTTTCGCATTTTGGGGGTAGTTTTCTACTTCCACGGATCTGCCCCTTTTTCAAGAGAGGGGGGAGAAGATTGTGTGCCCACCTCAGATCCGTTATTTCAAACTTTCTGGAAGGGGTCCGAAGATAACGGCAGGCTCAGCCCTCAACTGAGTCCCATGTCGTCTGCTTCCATGTTTTCTACGAAGCTAACTCATGGACAAAACCGTCGCCACACCCGCCATCTGAACGACACGGCGGCCGGTCTCATCGTGGACCGCGGCCACCCTCTACAGGACCACGTGCAAAGCAGCCACCTGGTGGAGCCCTGATTCCGAACAAGCGACAAGCTGGAGCTGACCGAGCCGCCGCGCTCGTCAGCAGCCGCCGCGCTCGTCCAGCAGGCGCCGGCCGGACTTACAACGTCAGTCCGCCCAACAGCGCCATCCACCCCTGACGCCCACAACGTCTCCGTCATCGACATGCCGGACGAAGCTTGAGGGGGGGGGAGTGTGGGCACCCTGGCGGCTCCCAAGCCAAGTTGCCCGACTGCGAGGCTCAAGCCGAACTTTTCCCGCGTGGCGGCGACGTCACGCCAGCCACGCGCACATCGGATGCGCCGCCTTGATAAGGCAGATCAGAGGCGGCGCACGGGGAGTCGCTGCCTGGACTCCGGCAGCGCCGGTGGCAATATTAATCGTCTTGTCCATGTCCAATTAAATGTAGTTTCTTGTTGTTGAAACCGTTGGCTCCGTGGTATTCCTCCGGGTCGGGTATGCAGCAAGGCAAATTGACCACACCTTTCATGGGTCACCCATATTAACTCTGTGACCGCTGACGCATCTAGAACGCTCGGTTATATTAAACGTAACTTAAAATCGGCTCCTAACCATCTCCGCAAACTCGCTTACGAAACATATGTCCGTCCTAAACTCGAATATGCTGCCGCGATTTGGAGCCCTCATCAGAAATACCTAACCACGCACATTGAAAAAGTCCAGACTCGAGCGGCACGCTTTATAACATCTTCCTATTCAAATAGCATGAGTGTCTCTCTCCAAAAAGATCAATGTGCCCTGCCATTGCTCGAAGTGCGTCGAACCATTTTCACTCTGTGCCTAATTCACAAGTTCTATTATAGCAATCGTTTTTCAAGCGTTACTTTCCTTAAACCTCCTAATAGATCATCTCATCGAACCACTAACAGTAAGAGTTTTCAACACCTCACTGGGTCAACCAACGCGTTTATTAACTCAGTTGTACCACGTGGCATCCGCGCATGGAACGACCTTCCCGAATCCCTAGTCACCATTGCCGAGACTACACTGTTCCGTGCTAAACTTGAATCTTACTTTCTAACCAATGCGCTTCCGATAAATTCTGTTTCTGTGTAACTTGACAACTTTTTATATTAGTCCAGTGTTTTTTGTTATTGTTGTTATTTTTCTAAATTTGTACTTAGCTGGGTTTTTATTGTATCCTGTGCCTACATGACAACTTTGTGTGAGACTGCATGTGCGTTTGTTCTATTTTCTCTTCTGAATTTATGTGTATAATACCCCCCTTACTCAATGCTCTGGAAAAGAGCCTGTAAGGTATTGTGAATAAAATATTCTTGACTCAGAAAGCGCCTCAGCAGTACAAATGCATATGCAGTAAGGGCACTCGCCAAGCCTATTCTCCTCAGCTCTGTGCAGGTTAAGCAAAGTTAGAGTATAAAAGTACATGCTCACTGACAGCATGAGAAAGGCAGGGAGAAGTCTCCGTTCTTCCACCACCAGCCCGTCTGCTACCTTCGATGACGTTTCAGCGCCTGATGAGCCTGTAGCGAGCACATCTGTCCAAACCGGGGTGAAAAGCACAAGCACGTGCTGGAGGACGCCCAGCCATTGTCTTTTTGTCATCGGCTATTCTACATATTTTTAGTATGACATATTTTTAAGCGAGAAAAAGTATTGCAAATATGCAGTCCACCTTTGACCATAATACAGAATTCTGATAAAGATAACAGTTGCCATTCACCATTATACAAATAAGTGCTCCCACCTATCGGAACATCTACACATGTGGTGCGTGAGTGGGTTCAGGACTGAGAGGCTAGAAAACGAATCGCTCGCAAGGATTGTCTGGCCCTTCCAACCATGCGGGTACCATTCGTCGCGAATCCCCGATTTCTAGACAAAATGATTTAGAATGAGCAAATCTTGTCTACGCCCGAGGTAGAACTTTGAATTGTGATTCCCCCATATTGTGTGAACCATCCTTCAAACTGCGGTACCACCTGCAAATGAGCTATGTTCTGCTGCGGCACGCGTCCATGCTGCCTGCCTCAGAGGAAAACCACTGCTCGTGTTGAAGACGACATCCCACAATGTACAGGCAACAATGTCTAACGAACTAAAACAAAATTGATATCATCCAATAGACACAGATAGGCTCACAAAGTGTCAACACCATAATTGTTGTTGTTGGTTTTACTCTTGCATACAAACAAAAGTGACTTCCTCTTTCCTCCGATGTACAGTAAAAAAAAAACCTTATCTTCGTGGCCCCTATTTCTTCTCGAATCGGTCACAGAGGACATAATCGCAGCCACTGAATTCCGCAAAACTAAAGGCCGCGAAAATTAAAGGTTCGCCAACATTAAGGGGTTTACTGTTATTCCGTGTGTCACATGATGTTAACATTTCAAGGAGGCTGAAGGTATTGGTTTAAGAAAAAATTGAACTATGAAAAAAATGCCCTTCTCCAGGTTAGGCACGCGAGGTTCTTTTGCACTACCTATAAGGTGGCAAGTTTGTTTCGGCAGAGCTTTTGGTAAAACGAAGTCACAAAAGTAGCTGTACTTGGCATCAACTATTTTGTGCTGCATTATAAAGCTAGAGTAGATTCCACAGTGCTTCAGCACAGCACTGTTTGTTGCGAGAGCATATGTGGTTTAGTGTTGCATCCCATTCGCATGATCCAGAGAAACTAGCGCTGACATTGTTGGAGCACTCCAAATAATGACAGCCGACTGTAGAAGCATTGAGAGATGCACACATGCGAACTGTGCATTTCTTAAAAGTGGATTCGAGCAAAGGTAAAAGCAATATGTATACTTACGACGGCCATACTTGCCTTTCCGAAGCACGACCACTTTTCCCTCCGTAGCACCATCCAGTAAGAAGCACCAGCAACACGCCTGTGAGACGCCGCCAACTCCTGGATTGAATGACGACCCGCCTGAGATCTTGGAACGAGATCCGGAACACTGCTTTAGGCCAGATGTTGTATCTCGTGGGCAGGGACTAAAAGTAAAAATTAACAAATTTATCTGAAGCGCTACATTCCTATAGGATAGCAGTATTTTTTTAGGCCAGTGATGCATTTTAATTAAACACAAATGGTTGGTTTGTATGATGAACCAGCAGCCCCTATTTTGCTTAAGTGTAACGCAGTGTCTAACGTTACGTCCGACGGAACGCGAAATAAAAATTAGTTACGCCCAACGTAACTGTCAAGCATTCGAGTTACGTCCGACGTAACCCAAAATAAAAATTAAAGTTACCGTATTTACTCCAAAATAGGTCGAACCCTATTTGTTGGACCCACCGAAAATAAAATAAAAAAATAATACAATTATAGGTCGACCTTTTTATTTTTTTTTTATTTTTAAGAACAATGGAAATTTTGGGCAAAAGAAACAAACCTTTATTTACATCACTCTCAGCTAAATTACGGGGCGATGCCGAAAACCTAATCACCGTCAGAACTTCTGGACATATCATCGTCGTCCGAAGCTTTGTCAGCTTGGTAGACATCCTCGCAAATTCGCAACATTACTTCACTGACACCGTTGTAAAATGACTACAAGAAGAAACCAAACAAGGTGCGAAGCAACGAAAGACAAACTACAGACGCAAGCAAAGCCGCCGTGTCGCCATGAGCAACACGCGAGCCGAGCGCTGGCCGAGCCGCCTCAAGCAACAAACAAAAATAACCTCCAATTTTTTTTTTTTTTTGCGCGTTTTCGAGGATGGAGGGCAAAGTGCATGGCGCGTCGTGTTCCTCTCCGTCCCCGCTGCCCAGCAAGGGGAACGCTAGTGGCTAGAGGCGCGATGGCGAAACCAGACGCCCGAGAGATGCCCGCGATAGCGGCACCGGCCACCGCGGGCGGCTGATTTCGGTTGTCTTCGTGCACCAAAAGCTTTTTGAAACAAGAAGCGGCGCGGCTCTACGGCAACGCCGGCTCGGTGACTCGATAGCTCCATGCCTCCGGTAGGGTCGCAAAATTTGGCCGCGAAAGTAGGTCGAAATTCTTTGGTCACGATTTCCAAGAGAGAGAGAGAAAAAAAAAAGAAAAGAAAGGTCGACTTATATTTTAGTAAACACGGTAGTCAGCCGCGCGACGAGAAACACATTATGAAAGCGATTGGTGCGAGCGACCAAGGCGATGAGCGACGTTTTCTAGAAGCCCAAGAACCGAGCGGCGCAAGCAGCGAGAGTGAGAAATCTTCGTCGCTCGGCGCCGGCACTCGTAGCTTCTCGCCGTCGCTCGTCTCGTTGATCGCTATATTGCTTAGATGCCGTTCAGAAAGGCGCTCTAAGTGCTTACCATTGCATTGGGACTAGCCTCGCATCCAACCGTAACCAGTCTTGACTTTTCTTTTTTTTTTAAGCCGCCCAGGTAGAAGTTGACATCGTACATACATCGTTTTCAAGCATGGCTCCTCGTTCATTGCTCGATTTACATTTTCGGTAAATGACAAACCGCAATGAAGCACAATTATTCCCGTTCAAAATTGTCACGAACACTTGGCACGCATGCTTACACTGTAGTGCACCAAACGTAATTTAAAAGTAGAACGAAAACGGAACGAGATTCGCTTACCACTTCACGGGGACAGACGCCTTCGGATCCCAGGCCTAACGGCCGTACTCGGAAGTCGCCGGCGGTCCGGCGATCGGACGAGGCTAGCCGGCCGCGCTGACCCGTGCCGACCACACCTGGTTGAACTATGAGAGGCGCCGTCGAGTTTAGAACCAGAGACGCAGTAGAAACGGACCGCAAAACATCTGTCCCGTAAACCGTAAACGAGCCAACACCGCTCTATCTTCGCCATTGTTCGCCACCTCCGCGACGACCGGAAGTGGAAGCCGCGAACTTAACTGGGCGGAAGCTTTACGTTTCGGTTTCGCTTTTCTCCGACGCCGGCTACGGTCGCTACGGTTGCGGGCTGGTGCGGCTGGTGGGTTTGTGGCTGGCTGCGACGACGCGAGAGGCCACGAAAAGACGCCGAGTTGGCCGAGTACGAGTCACGGCTCACGACACGAGCAACGGGCCCTTTGCCGCTGTCCACCGGCGATGCGGTATCCGCGGCTTGGTGTCACGATCGGTTTGTTGCCGTGCGCGTTGACTCAAGGTGCTCAAAGCTCGAAGTTATGCAGTTCCGTTCCGGCACCAGCCGCACCAGGTTTTCCGGTGCATCGCACGTGGAAGCCTTTCGACGCATTCAGTGAACGTAAAGATCGTGCCCACTGTCTTCGGTGCTGTGGAAGAAATTGCGAGACGGAAAAAGCATCAAAACCAAGGCGTTTAGGACTCCAGGCCAGGCCGCCGGTTCACTCTGAACGAGAGGCGACGTGTGTGCGCACGCTTTGAGGAAGCCTCCGCGTTTCGCCGCGCCAGACCTCGCCGATCGCGACCGGACCAACCGGACCCCGAGTCCGAGAGGCTCTTGCGCAGCCAGGAACGGCACCGAGGTAGGAGCTGCTCGTTCTGCGCTACCATGCAGTGCTCTACAGTGGTGGGAGATCTCGGTGTCGTTCGTGCTTGCACCGAAGCCTTTGTGACCCCTTCGGACGCGCAAGTCGTACTTAGCAAAGGTTTGGACGGGGCCACACTCACCGAGCAGCTCCGCTATATTCCGCTTACTTATGATCGCAATAAAAGCTTGCGTTTGTTCTCGAGAAAAAATTGCGGGACCGCTTTTGGCGCCGCCGACGAGGTTGGCCGCCGCCATGTTCTCAGCTGTTCACTCGCTCCCGCAGCGAGCGCCTTCCGATAATCCTCCCCGTTCCAAAATGCGATGCGACCTCCGTTTACATGGGCTGAATGAATGCGCACTCGCCATCTCGATCCACCTCTGTCTAGCGACTTTAATGCGATGCGCTTTCTTTGCGCATTATGCCGTTTACATGACCGCATTTTGAATGCGGCAACTGGATTCAATGCGACTAAGTCACATTCATATAAACGCTACTTATATTCTTTTTCGACATGTATGGTGTATGTAACGATACCAGTGGTAAACGATGGACGTTTTGGTGGAAGATGGCGGTCGTCTTTCTGCATGTATGATTTGGTTATACCGGTGGTCCTGTGGTATAAGCGTTTTAGTTGGAAAGATGGCGGTCGCCTACGTCATCGAACGCAAAATCATACCAGCCACACCGAATCATATCGTCAAGCAAACTGGCTGCCAGTATAGACAGACCCGGAGCCATAGCTGTGCCGGTATCTCCAGTTATGCAGAACGCCGAGCCAAACTAGCTGCATGTATAATAACAAGAAATTAACGTGGTGTCATACCAGAACTGTACAAGCAGCAGGTTTGTTTCTTGTACGTTTTTCCAATAGCGTTGAGCCTGGCACAGCTGCTGAAATGTTCTCTGTTGCTTCGTGCAAGTCGTTATCACGCAACAGCTTACGCAGCTCCACACGGCCGGAGTCCGACAGAGACCATTTGAAGAGTCTTTACCACTCAGCACATCGTTAAAGTCACCGGCCAGAATGGTGGGGCATGGCGTATCTAAATATTGCCGAGTTCTTGAAAAAGTCCTTGCGGTCCGCACCTTCATTTGGCGCGTGCACTGCCACTAGTTTGCGGGCATCTTCTAACTCCGATTCCCACAAACCTTGTCTCCGGATGAATATGACACTGCAATACTTCGCTCTCGGCAAAAGGGTTTATTCACTCACTCATTGCCTTGGAGGGTTTCGGGATCGGGGGACGGTCATCAGCGAGGCCGGGGGAGAGTCCGCTGCCACAGCAGCTTCTCTGAGACCCACCGGTGGTCGTCCCCACCGCGTCATGGGGACGTCGTCGTCCAGGGTCGCTGTCCGGTCTGCTTGTCAAGTCCGCCACTCGACGTAGTGCCCGCACTCCCTGCGCCAGCGTCCAGCGCCGTCCGAGCTCGCCTCCATGACCGGTCCCTTGTGAAGTCGGCAGCCCAAGCCCTCTTCCTTTGTCTCCGTTCCCCCTTTTGAGACCTTCCCAAGTCCTTGTCCCGCCGACCGTCCAATCGGGAACCTTGCTGCGAGCCGATCCTCCGACGTCAGCGCTGGGTGAGGGGGCGCTTGCCCCGTCCCTCCCGGAGAGCTCGGACGTTCCGCGACAAGACGGCGACGTGAAACGGGAAGGTCACGGGGAACGAAGGAGCGCCCGACAGAAAGGCGGCGGGGACCGGCAAGATCACGGAGAGCGGAGGAGCCAGGGAGAGGGTTCCCACACCTCCCCTCCCTCAAGGCTCGGACCCCGGGGGGCCTGGGATGCGTGGTCCCCAGGACCCTTGGCAGGGAGCTCGTTCAGCTGAGTGTCACCGATGACGACGAGCACCCTCGATGATGATGATGGCATCAAACCAAGCAGGTCAGCGGTGAACGTCCATTCACTGGGAAGCTCGTCACCGACGGAGCGCGGTCCACGAACTGGTCCGGAGCACCACAGCTCACAACACGGACGGGCACTCAGGCACACACAACACGCCGGCTCTTAAAGTTCGCTTCCGTCCCTAATGTAGCAGACAGCGAATCGCGCAAAAACGAATACCGGCACGCTATATCAGACAGCGCGACGAAACCAAAATCTTTCGATCGTTGGACATGCCACGAGATAAAAACAAAGCTCTTCATTTCAATACTAACGGGCAGGCAATCATCAAGAACGTCACGCTACACGTTCAAGAGGTACATAAGAGGAAATCTATTCCTGAACTAAAAAGCGTGAGCACTCATTGTATACTCAAATCGCACATACACCCACTATACAACATTTGCTCCTATCAAACTCAACCGCATTATTTTAAAACAGTAAGCAATCTACCAGAGCGTCAGAACCGCACGCCTCTGACAACAATATTAATCTCCAACACCCTCGCGAAGAACGCACAAAACCTCAAAAACCAAGAATAACCTTCCGTAAAACAGAAACGGTCACAAATCCAGTCCCGTTAGCGAGGTGCGACTCGAAAAAACATGCTGCCAACAACCCATGACGGGCACTCATGCGCTCGGCGTTCACGCTACCCGAGCTACAAACACGCTACAGCCAAGCTACGCAGCACGCCTTCATCAGAAGGGGTAATCACCTTACTGAGAGGCCGTTGTTCCGTGGTATCGGCCACTTACACCAGTACAAAGGGAACAGTACCTGCATCGTGCGAACAGCAGATCTCATTGGACAGCCTATTTACAAAGCTATGTCCGTAACGTCTGGGCATCTACCAGACGTTACCGCTTCACTGCTCGGGGGCGACCACCCAACAGGAGCGACGAGCGCGTAACGACGGTCCGCACCGAACCCCGCACGGGCTCGACAACCACGACAAGCGCTTCGACGCACGTTAGAGTTCTCCCTCGGCCAAACCTCGACACCGCATAACTAAAAAGTCTTCCAGCTGATGTCAAGGCCGGCCGGGATCGAGCAATAAAGGTACGCCGTCAACGCGTCTCGCGACTCTTCGACGTTCTCGAATCGAGCAACGTGTCCACATACAAACGCAGTAGGCTGCGCACAAAGCTCGCCCCCAGCCAAGTCAACACGCCGCATGACTGAAAAGTCTTCCTGCGACTGTACAGACAGGCAGGGTTCGAACAATGTAAGTATCCCACACGCACCTCTCAACTTCCGCGCAACGAGCGCGATACCAAAATGCCAAATAATCTAACCGGCCGGTCTTGGAAATGGACGAGCTAATAAACTATATTTGCTCTGCATAAACAGTTTCCGCAGCGTCGAAGTGTCTACCGCATTTACCGCCGCATTCCAACACCCGCTACCCATTCATGCAAAGGCTGCAGTTAGTACAGCGACGGGCTGACCCAAAGCACAACAGTTATAGGCCGCCGACGGCCATGCCGCTGCCGTAATTTCTAGGCTTCCCGGGCACGTACCCGCCGACGTGAACCGTACGTTTTCCCTGGCCAACCGCGCATCTGTACAGGATAAAAATATGAACAACTCGTCACATCATCGCAAGACCGCCACTCCCCTCGTGCAGGTTTTCACTGCACGAGCCCAGCTCTTTTCTCACCTAGCTGTCTTTTCTCCCCTAAATTTATAACTTATCTCTGATCCAGGCCTCTGCACGACCAATTACGCTCTCTACGCCCTCGCGTCCCAACGCGAACCAAAGCACGGCTGAGAACCGTACTGCATCCGGCGGCAGCGCAAAGCGCGCGCTTGCCGCCGCTCCTCCGGAGGCGGAGGAAACGAAATGAAAGAGTGACTCCCGCCGCGAGGCTCAATCATCGATATGGCGGTGTGAGGATCCGGAACAAACTGTGCGCACAATTAAACGGAATCAACCTCACGACTCTATGACCAGAAACGCACGGGTCATCCCCATCGCGTCAGACTGGACTCCACGGAGCATTGCACACGCACAGCCACTGATAAAGTGAAAACGGAAACTCTGTGGCTTTCTGGATTCCAATATCTGCGCACCAGACATAGCGTATCCGGCACGATTTAGTGACCTCAGCCCCTAAATGCAGCCTCTGGCCAGAAGGTACTCGTTCAAAGCGATTTTGGTCGGAACCACAAGAGCGCATCCGTACCTTAAAACGCTGTCAACTATCGACGCTCAAAACTGCGCCGACAGCTCAAGCAAGGCCAACTGGGAGCTAGCATGCGATCAAACCGAGACGCTAGTCTCCTCCCGGACAAAATGCAATGCGGGAATAATTTCCAAACACAGTCCATGCAACCGCCATCCGCAATGGGAGCGTTCTCCACCCAAAGCGATGCCTCTTTAACGCGTCCGATCCGTAACAAGCGTTACAAACCATTACATCGATACGCGAACAAAGGCGGTTAGGCGCGTCACATCCCCCGAAGCGTGAGCCGGCTTCTTTCCCAGCGGTCGCGGACGGCCGGAGGCGTAGGTGGGGGGACGCCCGACGCTACAGGCCTCGAGGGGTGCGGTAATTTCCACGCACACAGCGCTCTTGCGTAGCAGGATCAACCTGCCAGCATCCAACGGTGCGCTGGACAGCAAAAGACTCATGGCGCTTCTCGTAACGGGGGATAAGTAAGTTCCTGACAGGCTGGGAAAAAGGGTTAATCCCTTAAAACAGCGGTCAAAATCCGCGCCTCCTAGTCAGACGGGCGATAATGTCAGGACCTCCGTGCGGCGCTCCCGCAACGAAACTTCGTGCGGCGCTCCCGCGACAAAGGTGACCCCCAAAAAGAGCGCGAAACAATGCCTCAATTCAACCGGAAACAGGTTAGAAATCGGAATGCCTGCCTGATCGAAAATCAGGCCCCACGTTGGGGCGCCAGTTTATGCGGGCATCTTCCAGCACCGATTCCCACAAACCCTGTCTCCGGATGAATATGACACTGCAATACTTCGCTCTCGGCAAAAGGGTTTATTCACTCACTCATTGCCTTGGAGGGTTTCGGGATCGGGGGACGGTCATCAGCGAGGCCGGGGGAGAGTCCGCTGCCACAGCAGCTTCTCTGAGACCCACCGGTGGTCGTCCCCACCGCGTCATGGGGACGTCGTCGTCCAGGGTCGCTGTCCGGTCCGCTTGTCGAGTCCGCCACTCGACGTAGTGCCCGCACTCCCTGCGCCAGCGTCCAGCGCCGTCCGAGCTCGCCTCCATGACCGGTCCCTTGTGAAGTCGGCAGCCCAAGCCCTCTTCCTTTGTCTCCGTTCCCCCTTTTGAGACCTTCCCAAGTCCTTGTCCCGCCGACCGTCCAATCGGGAACCTTGCTGCGAGCCGATCCTCCGACGTCAGCGCTGGGTGAGGGGGCGCTTGCCCCGTCCCTCCCGGAGAGCTCGGACGTTCCGCGACAGGACGGCGACGTGAAACGGGAAGGTCACGGGGAACGAAGGAGCGCCCGACAGAAAGGCGGCGGGGACCGGCAAGGTCACGGAGAGCGGAGGAGCCAGGGAGAGGGTTCCCACAAGTTTTACAAGCACATCGTCATATATAATATCGATGGAGCAAATACAGACGCTTTTGTCGGTTTCTCATGCTGGAGCGATTTGGAAACCCTTATCTTTTCAAATTAGGAACGCTGTGCCAGCACTGTATCCGATGGCTTTCGAATAAACAAAAAGAAAGTGCCGCTCAAAAAAAGATAGCATATCTTCATTATGCTTTTTGCCTGATAACTTAGTCTCTTGTAAAAACCCTATGTCAACCCTTTTCTTCAATAATAGGTTTAGCAGCCACTGCGTTTCCGTGCTATCAAGCTGACACAACTGAATGTGGCTACTTTGAGCGGCCCTCACATTTTACTCTACGGTGAGGTGAACATAATAAAGGAGAAAGGCTTACTGTATCGAGTGACCTCGCGTGCGGTCGTCCGGGGTGTTTCTGGGCTTTGGGTCGAACCTGCTCTTACGCAAAGCGGTGTCTCTCCACTTCAACTCACAGCGTGATGGTTTGTCGGGGATTTGACAGCAGGCAGACCAGCCGCAGAGCTCTTGTCCGGGGAGGCCGTTCCTTGCGTCTGCTTGTGATTGTTCCACAGCGCTGGCAGTGTCGACTTCTTGCACAGAGGTAGCCGTGCTTGCTGGTGCAGTTAATTGTTTCCTCGTTTGACTCCAAATTTCCTGAGGACTGTTCCTTCCGGCTGGGGTTGCCTGATGTGAGCGCTCCTGAGACTGGGCCCTCGGTGTCCGTGCCGTCTTGCCTTCCCTGGGCTGCTTCTACTGGTGATTGCTATGCCGTGTCAGTCGCTGTCAGGGGCAGTGGGTCAGCTGAAGTACTAGCAATGTCGGTGCCATAGGTTGCCTCTGCTTCATCCGCTTTCATGGTGTGGTCGCTAACTTCTTCCGGTACCTCCGCGTTAGTGACTGACGCATACGTGCGCACACAGTCGGAGGCTTCGTGCCCGTAGCGATTACACTCCAGGCAGCGTGGAGCTCGGCAATCCAGCGCTTGTCCTGTTTGCCTCTCCATCTTCGTATTCGTCTTTATTGTGCGCTTTCACTACTATCAACTGAATTTTCAACATGCATAACCAACTCGCCTGCATCGCCACATTAATCCTTGCGAATCTGCCCAGTCTCCTTGCATCTGAGGCACAACGGCGCTCGACCCGGCACCAGAACCAGCGTGCTCGCTCCGGGCATTTTCAACTGATGCGAGAGGCTCTCCTTGATCACGCCATCTTTCAACGTCATGCGAACAAGCCTTGTCTTCGTCTCTATCCCTACAAAAAACCTTGAGAGTACTTTGTCTCGCGCAACTCCTAGCACCTTCCCGTACGGTTCGAGAGCCCTTCGGACGAATTCGTCACGCACGTAAAACGGCACCCAGTGAAGTTTGAGGCTCACGTCGCTGGTGTCCGGATCGATGACGAGGCAAAGTTTCCCGTTAATTGTAAGCTGTTTTTCCTTTACGAGCTTCTGTTTTGCAGCTGAAGAGTGAAACGTAAGCATCCACACATGATTCATATGAAAGGCGCCGTACGCTGCAATGTCGTTGAGCTCGGCGAGCCGCGCTAGCTCGTTACGAAAATCGTCGAGTCGATATGGCCGCTCAGACACGTCACAGTGAAGAAAAACAGAGTTGAAAGAAGCGGTACCTGGAGTCAGAGGTGGCAGAAGAATCTTGTAGTCTTGGGGAACGTCATAAGCATAAAAACCGCGGCCGAAAACGGCCATTGGCACTAACCCGAACACTACACCCGTGCTCTGCGTTCCCGTCTTTTATACTGGTCGTTTTGAACGGACGGAGTTAATCGGTGACTGAAAAAGCAATAAAAAATATTCTATTATCCTTGCCACAGAGCGCAATCACTCTCGGGGACAAGACAACCGACAGTCACATTAGCCACTGTGCGATAGGGGCTTACTGTTCAGACAGGCGTTCCAACATGATTATCCGCACGTCGATCCATTGCATCTAATCCCTCAATTGGTATTAATCTTTTTAATGTAAAGCGGAATGTCGACCTGCGACACCCCGCCCCCTCCTATCACGGCCCGACCAGCGGCATCAATGCCCGACAGTTTACGATCCCATCTTGTTGTTACACCACTGATACACGAACACGCGGTCACATCGGTGATAATGCCAGCCTTCTCCTCACAACCCCCAACCCTGCCATCACGATGTTGCTGCTATGTTGTTGACACGCACAAATATAGGACCACGTTGAACGCCGGTTGCACTCGGCATCGGAAAACAGAACCGAACTCAGCACGGAAGATACCCAGGCAGCCGGCAGCAAAACCTGCCCGTCTTGGACGCAGTTCCTGCGATTTCCATAACGCCGAAAACGTCGAAAACGTCGACACAGTTCCGCGTGGTTTCGCTTAATTTTTTACGAATATAGTAAAGTGACGTTATTATTAATAATATATTGATTCGCTTAGTTTTGTCTTCAAAAAAAAAAAAAGTACAAAAAGAAGAGACTTTTGAAAACTGCGCAAGACCATCGCTATTGCAATCAGCTTCCGTTCGGCCGCCGTTCGAGTTCCGGAGGGTTCGAGCATCGCTTCCTTTTTACGCTTTAGCCGTTTTAGCGGATACTGTTTATAGCTTACTTACGAATACCGTGTTCAATAATAGCAAGCGATTACTGAGAGCTGCGAGACGCAGCGTCGCAAGTGGCGGGCAGTCATGGCCGACTGGTGCAAGCGAAGGTGAGGAAGTTCCTTTTGTTTCTGCGAAGTGCGCCGCTGTTTCAAACTTTGTCTTGTACCGTGTGCTTGCTAAGCTATGCTTGACTCTCACTATGCTCTACCCGGTTTAATTTCGTTATTTGAGAAGAGCGTATTTTCAAAATGTATGACTCTCTCCGCAGAGTGAGAAAGACTCGCGTGCGGCGGAACCGAGGGCCTGTCCTGGGCGTCGTCCCTACGACGGTCGCCCGACGACGCGTTTGCGGAGCGTTCAAGTACAGTCTGACGGCAGTTCTAGCAATCACAGCTCATGCTAGTTCTGACGTGTGGTCCCAACAGTCTCTCGCCAACGATTTGTTCTATAAAGCGGGAGCGAGAAAAACGTTACAAGAGCGAGCAGCATGATTTCTTGCCCGTGCTGATGCCTGTGCCGTAGAGACGGACGATCTCTTTGCGTATGCAGAAGCGGCACGCTTTCTAAGTTTGCGATTGTGTGTTGTGAATAAAGTGAGTTTGGACGTCACGTTTTTTAGTGGCGGCGAAAGCCGCTACAAAAGGCAGAGCAGTTAGAAAAAGCAAACGCATGAAAAAAATGTTAAAAGAACCTGAATATTCGATCGAGTTGAAAGACTACCAACGTACCAACTCGCCCAGTTATTCTTTGTCAACGAATAATAGCCAATACTAATAAATTAAATAAATGAAAACTTTTAATTGGTTAGAAATTTATAATTGATGCAGTACACCCCTGCACTGCTCTAGTGCTTTTATGATATCAGATAATGTGAAAATATATAGGATAGTTCATAGCAACCATTTATGTCCGACCCATTATATTGAATCTTTTCTCTAAAAACTCGAAGTTATATAAAAAAGTGTTTATCATAAATTAAGCCGCACCACTTAATGTGTAATACCGTATGACTTGTCTGTGTGTTCTCAGCAAAAGAAAAGGAGGCATTAAAAAAAGCCCAATCATTTTGTTTGCTCTGTGTTAGAGCTTCTTTCAGGTACACGCAAAATGTGGGTGTCTACATCTAAAAAAGTGTGATTGACATTTCCCCGCAGGGCTGCAGTCCTGACTCAGTTGGGCTAGCAGGTTGCAGCCTATGGGAACCTGTAGGGACCTGCATCACAAGAGTAAAAGTGACGTCCGCCCACTGATCTCTATTATTAGTGGCTGGATGATGCATCGAGCAGACACGTATGAAGCCACCGTAAGTAAACGGCCTGTCTCGATAGCGAGCGCTTGACAGGCTTTTCAACCCTCCCGAGTGCTGGTTCAAACAGCGCTCAGGGCGCTGGGTTTTTTCTTGTCATCCCAAAAGAGCCTGCTTGTTGCGGAGTAACAGTGCATCCGGACCGGAGAAGTCTCCTGGGAAGCCATTTGACGTGAACATTTTGAGATTCTATTTTATCAAAAAGTGCGTATGTCCCCATATTCTTGGGATTTCAACCATAACTATTTTTTGCAGCGCACTGGCACGTGCGGAGAAGCGAACTGAACAAAGCAAATCTATCGCAATGGTGAATGAATGAATGAATTTTGAGTTTTCTGGCGCAGCAGCAACATAGGCCATAGTACGCCAAACATAGGGTAAGTAAATATCACAAGGCTAAATGATTATTATTGCAGTGGATCAAAATATCAAATATCACTTAAAGAAAACTGTAGTTTAAAGTCGATGTAAAATATTAAACTTTTCTAAAAAGTTAAAAACTTGTCTGTACGGAGTAACAGGCTCGTCTCCAAGCAAAAGTGCCAAGTGGAAAGGGATTTGTTTTCTGAAGAAGATAGAAAAGTAGGAGCGGCGTTCGTTATTAAATTGCACTCTTAGAAAAAAAGGAGTCCAAAGGGAGTCACTGCTTCCATGACTCTCTTTGACACTTCACGACTCTCTTAGAGAGTCAATTTTTCGTGTGACTCTGTTTTGACTCTTCCCCTTCTCAACGGGAGTCACAGGTCAGCAGCATTTGCACTACCGAAAAAAAAATTGTGAATGCTGCTTCGCGGCGTCCATCCGGCAACCCAAGCCCCGCCGTTTCCCTATGCACCTCTAGAAAGGGAGTCCGACACCATTTAGTTCAAAGCTTTGTCGACATTTTATTTTCAATAATTGTGCAAAAAAAAAAATTAAAAAGGAAAGGGAAAAAAATAATGCACAAAGTTTCGTCGACATTCATTTTTCTCAAGAATAATTGTAAAAAAAACTAAAAAAAACGTATGTTTATTTTTTGCATCGAACCTGGGTTCGCTTTGTAAGAAGCGGGCACCTTTCCACATAGCTACACCTGCGAGTACTCGTTTTGAGAATTCGTTTTATACGAGATTCAACAAGTTTCGCGTCGTGCACATTATTCGAAACCGAATCCTGCGTCTGCATTTTACATATTTCTAGAACTGCCGTGGGGTGCGTCTCTGGGAGCGAGTGAAGGTGCAGCAGCTTATTCAAGACTATACTCCGTTTCATACGTAGCATGCAACGCAGTCAAAGCTAGCGCACCGGTTTGCATCGCCGACCGTGTCCACGTTCACCCCATAAAATAGTGCGTCCCCTGCGAAAACACTTATAAAAAAGTCGAAAAAGGTGCCTCCTTGGATCTAGAAACTGATAGTGGTGTTATGATTTCGACGGAGCACAAATATTTTTCAATAAAAAGGAAAATATAATGTAAACTACTTTAAATTGTTTTCGTTTTCGTCCGTGCGGCAGCAGCTGCGGGTTTTCGGGTTGTGTGACACTGGCTGGTTTTGAGAAGATGGCGTCTTACGCAACAAGCTCAAGTACCTCTCCTGCTCGGATATTTTCAAAGATTCGTTGTGCGCAGACCTTGAAAGAGTGCAAGCAGGTGATCGCCAACGTGTATGCGAGTACAAGAACGCGTTTCCCGGAGAAGTCGGTCGTGAAGTCCTGGAGGCGGTCAGTAACAACACCGGAGTGTGCGCCCGTACTGTCGCGAAGTACAAGGCGCAGTGTCTATCTGGCAAGCTGGCGTCCCCGAAGCGGAGACCTCGCCATGTAGAAGTTTCGAGCACGGGGACTGTCAAGCATGCCGAATTCACACACAACGCCATTCGCCTCAAGGTGCATCGCAAGTACCCCGAGAGGGGGATTCCTACCCTTGACAGCTATTTCAAAATAAGCTTTTCAGGCCACGACTATTGTCGATTAACGTCCTATTATAAATTTTGGGGCAAGGCTGCTATCAGTGAGATTCCTCATTCCACGTTGCACGAAAAAAAAAATATAACTCGGTGCTGCAGGCAAATAACACTTGCAAAGCGGCAGAGCAGATGGTAGAAATGTGGCCTCTCGGCGACTTACAAATAAATAGCAAGAAGAAAGGAGGAATCGAAATATGTAGTTCGGCAATGCGCACAATCTTGCACAAAAAATGGCTAAAAAAAAAAAAAAAAGCTGCGCGTCTAGTGGGTTTGAACCACTGCCGCCGAGATGTCGGTATCGCCAGAGCAGCCCTACCACTCGTCCACGAAACGCGCCCAGGAACACATTTTTTTTTCTGTATTTTCATGCGCACCACTTCAGTACCTTTGACAGCTATGCACGCTATGTATGAAAATGAGTATAAGTGCCCATTTTGAGAACCACACCACCACACTGCGAGTTGAAGCAACGCCGAAGGCTCGCGTTTCGCAGCGCCGCCTGTTGAATAACCATTCGAAGAGTTTGCACACTGTGAAGGTAAGAGCGCTCACACCGAAGAGCTCTCTTTACAACGCCTACACACACACACAGAGCTCACAATTGAAAGGGGGCCACTGAGGATTTAAGAGCCACTGATCGTAGCAATCGCATTCCAAAGACGCCGCGTTGTCGTAGATTGTTTTTCACCAGCTAGGTCCTATAGGGATGAGGCCAAGGCCAAGGCTGGGGGATTCATCGCCGGAAACGTAAAGGAACCAAGCAAACGGCGTGAGGCTCGCGGAAGCGGTTCGTGGGAGCCGACGACGTCCAAGCCACGATCCAAGCAGCCCTAGTAGCAGCCTTGCTTCCGAGAAGACTGTATATTCTTTCCGGCGGGCACACAATACTCCGACAGCATGCTTGCGGCTGATGTGGATTGCAGGAGGTGGCTAACAGGACGACCAATGCACAGAAAATAGGTTGAGCACAACACAGCACGCAACGATTGTCGCCGCCATGTTGAAATAAAACCAAGCTGAGACAGGCCAAGCTACAGTTAAGTATACGACGAAGCTGAGACAGGGCAAGGTTCAGTTTAGTACACAACCAACATACTTCATTACAAAGAATCAGATAAATGTTTAAACAAACTGTTTTACGTTTAAAAGTTTTAATGTATGTCGATTAAAACAGAAACATTCACGTTGCGTCAAATGAGTTTCGTCGTAACCAGCGAACGTCGCTGCGTCGGCCGCGACGCCATCGCCAGCGTAACCAAAATCAAAAACAAAGCAAGCTGCAAACTTTCGGGCAGTTTCAGGCCTTTAGTGCCTTCGAAGAACGTTCTCCGAAAAACGAAAAGTGTCTCAGATGTCGCCGTGCCCATGGACCGAGCTGTGGGTTTTGTGTCTACTTGGTGAGTACTCGTCTATTCGCTTGACTTTTTCAGTGGTTTCTTTTCGGAGCGTTCGTGAAGTGTCCTTGTGTGTGTGTGCAGGAAGCGTGAAGGCGAACGCGGCGAACGTGTGGGGCTCCTTGTCGCACACGTGCTTTGCGCTTGGGATGACCTTCGAGCTTTTCCCGAGGAAGTCCCGCAACCGACCTGTCAATGAGCGAGCAGTCCGATTGCGGGAACGCACACAGAGGCGAAGGTCCCACCGAAGCCGGAGGGGGGGACGGGACTTCGTAAGTGTATCGGGAGCTTTATCTCGTGGATCGGTGGACGAGGCGAGTTCTACAGATCGGGTGGCGCCTTTGTACGGCTGTGGTACCACCTAACTAGGCGGTGTGTTTCGCGGAACCCATGACTGCTATGGTACCCATTATGTGCTGGCGCTCGTATTTGCACCCCGTTTGCTTTCACTGCGGGTGTTCGAAATCAGGTTCGTTTCTCTGCATTGTTGATGTTGCTTTCGAAGAGGTCTTTTTTGTAGGGCACAAACTTTTTATACAAAATGCTGTATATGTTGCAGTTATTTGGTAGCCCTCTGGCTGTAGTGTATTGTGAAGGTTGTGGGAAAAAACGCGCATTGAGTAATTACAAAAAGATATACCGGGTGTTTTTGCGAAGACTTTCAAAAATCCTAAAAATTAGGGCGACTGAAAAAAGAAGAAGCTCTCTTCGGGAACAAACTACGAGCCACGGCGGACGGCAGGAATTGCCAAAAACCTACTAATTAGCCAGATAATTAGTTAAAACTTGTTAATTAACTTTTTAATTAGTGGAAATAGACATATGATTCCAATTAGAAAGTTGCTGAACGTTATCGAAAACCATTAAATCAGTCATTTTCAGAAAGACTTTAAGCGCTTGAGAAGAGTAGTAGCGCACTAAAATTACCACTCGTGGAGCAGGTACAAGGCTGGGGCTAGATAAGTGGCAGAAAAATCGCGCGGCCGCCTTACCGCAAACGCTAGCCTTGTACCTGCTCCACGAGTGGCAACTTCAGTGCGCTACTACTCGTCTCACACGCTCAAAGTCTTTCTGAAAATGACTGATTTAGTGGTTTTCGATAACGCTCAGCAACTTTCTAATTGGAACCATATGTCTATTTCCCCTAATTAAAAGTTAATTAACAAGTTTTAATTAAATATCTGGCTAATTAGTAGGTTTTTGGCAATTCCTGACGTCCGCCGTGGCTGGTAGTTTGTTCCCGAAGAGAGTTTCTTCTTTTTTCAATCGCCCTAATTTTTAGGATTTTTGAAAGTCTTCGCGAAAACACCCGGTATATATATATAATGTAGTGTCGAGTACCGTCCGACGGCACTCTTGCAGAATGTTCACGTGCCTTGCAGTGGCACTCCACTCACGTCTTCAAGTGCCGTCCGAAAGTCTTATGTAAAGCGAATTGCCAAAACGAGTTTTTCGAAGTTGTAGCGTAGCTTATTGGAAATTGTAGCATAGCTCGCCTCATAGGCAGCGTACCCGGATTCGATCCACAGTGTGGGCCTACTTTTTACAATCTTTTTCTCGAACATTTTGTTTTGTCGAGGCATTTGGCGATATTTACGTCATTTTTTTTTTTACCATTAACACTGGGAAAAAAAAAGGATGTTGTCGACGAAACTTTGCTTAAAGGGGGCCCTGCAACAACTTTTTGACTGGTTTTTAATTTGCACCGAACTTGAGCGCACTGAACATAGTAACTTAATCTTTTCTCAAATTTCGCTTTATTTTAAAAGTTATAGGCAATTCAGAATTACAAAAACAAACAAAAAATAACCTCTTTCATGACGTCGTAGGTCCTGGCTTGAGTGGCCGTGAACTAGAGGAGTAGTGAGCTCATCGAGCGCTCACGGCTGCTGCACTTCGTGTCGACGGATCGAGAGGGCGCTACTAAAGCATATTCTGGATAGGCTGTATGAGGCGGGTGGCCAGGGCGGCTTGCATTGCATTTGCTGCGCGATTAAGGACTAATTTGGCATAACACTTCATTGGCCACAAACTACAGCAAACACGGTGTAAAGATCAGTTCAGAACGGGAGCCACTTCGCGCTACCATACTGCCAAACGGCCAAATCGCCAGCCAAGCCCGTGCTGAAAGCCTTCAGAACGCTCGGAACCGGTCGAATCCTCGATCCGGTATACGACCGCAGCGCCGCCGCGTACATCCGGGACCTTTCTACGCTCGCTGTTCGTCGGAGCCTCATCCCACAAGCCTTTTCTAGTATGCGCCGTTTTTTCCGCCGCTTGGTGGCGGGTTTGTCGACGAGTCTTTTCTTGTTTCCATACTTTATAAACTGCATTTGTTTCTTTTCTGATCTAAATTACCAAACAAAAACTACTTTCATACATAACTGAAACGGTTCGCGACACTTATATTTTATATTTCGACTAAAAAAAAAGCTTTTAGCGGCTCTGACCAGTGGTAAGCCCAGGACCAAAGACGTTACATATTGCGCGCTTTCGGCGATGCCGGTCGCCCTCATAAATGGAGGAGGTTTCCGCATCTTCCGGTTAAAATATGACTCACTGATATTTAGTTACTCTCTCCGTGCCCGCTGGCTTGCCCGAACCCCAAGAGACGTGGAAACCGCAAAGAAGGTAGGCGCTTAAATATGATTGCAGGGCCCCTTTATCAAAATGGTATGGGCGTCCCTTTCCGGAGGTACATGGGGGACAGCGGGGCTCGGTATGGGACAGAGGGGCTGGACGCTGCGAGGCGTCATGTGCAACGGGGCCAAGTAGGTTAATAGTTTTGTAATGAGCAGCCGCATACTGTTGCCGCGAGGCGGCATGAATGTATGTGGGGGTTGGTTAACGAGCTCCCCAGGGATACATGTGCCGTTCGACTTTCTTTCGGACGGCACTTGTAGGCACGGGTGGAGTGCCGTCGGACGGCACTGTACACTCTAAAAAAAAAGGGTATCACCTTACACCCTTTTGTCCCATATAATACACCCCAAAACTTCATTTCGACGTACAGCGCCTTATAGTCAAACGAACGGCCCCACATTTTACCAGGGGCTTGATAACGGTGCGATATAACTTGTTAAATTGCTAAAGTACGTATCAAGGACCGAAGAAAGAAAACACGGAGCTTTTGCAGTACGGCCAAGAAAACTCCGATAATCTTTCTTGTGGTCAATAATCCGTACATCAGCTATCTTAATAAGTTGTACCACACAGCTATCAAGCCCCTCGTAAACTTTGGGGCCGCCTGTTCGATTTTGGGGCGCTCTACGTGGAATTGAAGTTTTGGGGTGTATTATATGGGACAAGGGGTGTAATAATACACCTTTTTTTCTGAGAGTGCTATAGACAGCCAAAATAACAACAGAAAATGAGGTGTTTCAAACAACTTTCTTGAAGAGATCATGAACTGATTTTTCAACTACTTCCTTGTCAGCTTTCCTCCTCAGTACATAAGCAGAGTGAGAAACCATGCGGTCGTATTTCACTGAAACCCAAAGTTCTGCCAGCAGTCTGAGAGCCGGCATGGACAAAGCCCTAGATAAATTTCACACTTCACATTTTTGCAAGTGCTGACAACCATGAAGAGAGCGACGGGACAAGCGATGGTGACCCTTTTTGCTATCGCTCAGCCGCACGATGAGGCACACTGCATGAAAGCAACTGGAGCAAGCGACCAATGTGATGAGCGACGTTTTCTAGTAATTCAAGGACCGAGCAGCGTTACAAGCGACAGTGAGAAATCTCCGTCGCTGTTGCCGATGCTCGTCTCGCTGCTCACTAAATCGCTTACATGCGGTCCAGCCTTAATTGTCTGAAAGCGAGAGACACCTGCCACGAGTGAGTACTGTGCTGCCACTCACTTCCAAGTGCCTCTCATTTCAGGGCTACACTGCCATTTGCGTCCAAGTCCTGCACGGGCCTCCTGCTCAGGCGCTTTGATGCCACTTACGAAACTAGCACAAACTCGTCAAGGGGGTTTAGGTGCGGTTAGTCATCCGGTGTGCTTGCCGCACCATTCTTTACGGTGCCTCGACAGTCCACAGTCACTTCACAGTAACAAGTTGGGACGCCATGATGACAGCGGCACTTGTGCCTGCTTGTCTTATTCACTAGAGGTTTGAAGACCAACTGCAGACTTTCGGCAGCATGACACTTTCGGTTTTGTAACATCATTGTTGCTTCCTTGGGACAACTCTTAATACATGGGAGGAACAAGATGGCAATTGCACCAGTGGAGAATACGTCCAGGCACTATACCTGTACTAAAACTTGCTTGATCACCTATTTATTTATGATTATCTTTACACTTGCAGCGTTACCTCCGAGGCGGGGATTCCCGACCAGAAGAAAAATTTGACAGGGCCATAGGCAAAGCCAAGTTCGACTCGCGCTGCTGATCCTGTTGTCCCGGTGCCTCTACAAGGGCGAGGACCTGGTCGATAGGAGTGTGACAGGCCAACCTTCTAGGCGTGACAAAGTATGGCGCCGTGGGAGGGAAGCCCATTACACCTGTCAAAGTGGATGCAACTGCAGGTGCGTGCCTTGCTGCATGTCCGCCTTCCCGGTTCTAAACTATGTAGAAATTGGAAGGTTCAGCATCGTGCTTTATATAGGTTTTATAGACCATACGCGAAATAGCTCTTGGGTATCATCATCATGCCGCTCGGAGCGACATGTGGTGGGTTTTGGTATCTTGAATGTGCAAATGCCACTATACCTCGTCTCGCCTCAGCATGAACTAACTGCGAAAGCTGTGCAAGCGCAAGCGGGTAGCCTTGGCTGGAGGATGGAACCGCAGTATGTGTGCGTCCACAGGTTTCCAATGTCAACGGCAGAAGCTTCCGGGGGTGTCCCAAGCATGCACCAGCAACTTCGGGAGGATACATGGGCACTGCTATCTTGGAAGCACTTTCCAAGATTAAAGAAAATGAACACAGTTGGCAAAAACTTGAGTCTTAAGGCCCGTTCACACTCTTGCAACTGAGTACGACCGAGAGAGACGAGATCTGTTATAACTTCTTAAAAGTTCTTAGGACGAGGGTACATACTGGGGGCATTCTGGCACCATCTATGCGTTGACCCTGAAACTGCATTTTACAAGAGCGAAGGTTTCGAGGAATTTCCGAGGTCAAACATGTGTAATACCTGTAGGAAAGGCTTATTTATAACGTTGACAAAAGTTTTTCGAGCCAAGAAAGAAAGGATAATGCGCAAGAGAAATAGTAAATATGCCGGACCGCCGAGTTTACACTGCTACCCAATAGATGGTGCCAGTGTGTCCTCTCGTTGTAAGAGGTTTTAAGGAACCGAATTTTAAGAGGTCGCAAGAGTGTGAACGGGCCTTTAGAAAGCCATGCAGTGAACGGAAAACTTAACAGTTCATGCGTTCTTGGCATTTCCTCAGGTTGTCGGCAGGCCTCTTCACGATGTATAATATGTGCATTACTTTGGTATTTGTTGATTTTTCTGGAAACGGGTGCCAGCAGGTACGGGCATAGACAATCGTAATTATATTCGTGCATCTGTACAACTTTTTTTGTTATTTTATTTTAAAGCTTGCTATTTAGTTTTGAAAGAACTTTGTGGTTCCCATGGCGAAGTGTCAAACATTATATTGGTATGCTCAAAACCAGTCCAAGGTCAGAGCTAATCATCTAAAAAAAATAATGTGACCAGAAACAATGTCATTTATTATGTTGTCAAGCTAGGCCTCGCAAATATTAGCCAAATCAGGTCCACTAGTACCCACCCATGTAGGGGGGTGTCTTTAGTGCCCATGCTTGTTGTTTAATTAGACCTTGAACATGGTTCCTTAATATGTAGGACTTGCATTACGAATGAGTTTTCTAGTTAACGGTGGTGTTCCTGTTAACAAACCATTGTATTAGGTAGGTAGAAAATAAGAGTGAAGTGAACTTTACTCTTTAATGGCAAGTAGGTTCATATGGAATCATTTTTGCTTCAGTGGAGGCTCAAGTATGCACGACACTGAAGGGACTTTCCTTTCAGTCGACGCAGACAAGGGTACCACAAGAGCCAGCGAGGGAAAGAGAACGGGACCTCTTGGTGTCAACGCCTTACCGCCTGCGTGGCTGTGCCCCGAACCGTGCGGTTTTTGCCGAGGTAAACAATTGGGCCATTTGAAAGTTTTGCGTTTTCGCGGATAAAAAAAAACATGACTCACTTGCATGCCTTGCTGTAAACAATCCATTGCAGCACTGAAATTTTTGAGTTGCAGATAATGTCACAGGTAGGATAGATAACCTCTACATTCTCGGAGTTCTGTAGACAAAGAGGCTGCCCAAAGATTACACAGCAGGATGGTGCCCCGCTACAGAGCACCAGTATATGTCGTACCATAGCCTCCTTTATACTGACAAAACCTGGCAGATTGCCACGAGAAGCGGTCGCCGAAATGGAAAAGGTGAAGTGGCATACAACGGAGAAGAGTCTCGCCGTAGCGGACGCGAAACACAAAAAAAGTATGTTTTGGGTCCTCGCCACTGCAAAAGCTGTGTGCTGACGTCCAGGTTCCCCGAGGAATGGCTCTTTAATGCTCTGTGCTATCAAATCCTCACGCTCCAAAATCTGACCAGGCACTCTATGACTCCGTCGTCGAAATGGCAGGCTTTGTGAGTTTAGAGGTGCTATAATCATACTCTAATCCACTTTACTCCTTTTTTTTTCAGGGGGAGGCATCTTTTTGTTTGCATTCTTAAAAAAGAGGGTTAGACTGTTATGATTAAATTGGTGTGGACAACCACTAACAAGCTCTGTTTGCTGTCGTCAGGGCCTACGCTATTCTTATCAATTCCAATCTTCGCAAAAGAAAAGATAGCGGAAGGGACAAAACCGGAGGAAAGTTGTGCCGTTTGCGTGGTCGATGTAACTACTCATGCTAAAGATAAATCACATGTAACTATGGTTGTTTGAGATAAATCTGTTTGGAAGGGTGTCTTCGCTATGCCCATCTGTAAACATATTTTTTTTTTAAAGCTGGAGACCAAGTGACACAAGTATCATCGCTGTCTTCTCAACTGGTTATTTCAATATTTTATTAAGAGTACTTGGCCATAACTTAAAACAAACCAAAGACCAGATTCGGGCTCATGTTGGCCTTAAGCTGAATTTTGCCAGAGAAATAAATGCTGAAACTAGACAACATAATTCAAAGCAAACTTTCTGCAGCGACAAAGAGTTGGAAATAGTTACTGAAAGAATAGAGGAAGCAGTTTCGGGGCAACAGTATACTGATTGGACCTATGAGAGCCTAACCAGGCTTTTTGCTCTGGAACTAAACAAAGTTCAGAGTAAACGAAAGGGGAAGCAAGTACATAGACCAAAAAGCTGGTGGGACAAAGAAGTGAAGCAAGCGATACAAAAACGTCAAGAAGCCTATAGAGAACACAGGTATTCTAAGCGCAGTGGGGATTCAGAAACGGAAGTAAAGAGAAAATTGGACACTTTTATAACTTGTCGCCGAGAGGCATCCAGTTTGATCAATGCGAAAATTCAGAGAAAGGGTGAGGAATGGATGAGTAATGTAAGCAAGAATGATAGAAACGCAGCTAAGAAGTTTTGGGAGCACTTGAACTCACTCGGTGAAACGACGCAAGCTAGACAGAGGTTCATACTCTCGCATCAGAAAGATCAATTAGAGGGAGATGATGCGGTACGATATATAGGAGCAGTGATAGAGGAGAAATTTCGGGAACGGGTACTTGTGGAAGATAGGAGAACCGAAGGAAGTAGCAGTCCAGCTTGTGATATCGCGGATTTTGGACAAAGAGAATGGGAAAAGGCAGAACGAAGAGTTCCTAGTGGCACGTCGACAGGCACAGATGGGATCCCAATCAAGCTGGTGAAGAATTTGGGTCCTAAATCTAAGGCAAAACTAAGGGATGCAGTGAGCACTATGATAACAAAAGGAAATATTCCAGATGAATGGAGGTTTAGTAGGATGAGTATGATATATAAGGGAAAGGGAGACATTTCTGATATTAGGAATTATCGCCCCATAACCGTGACACCAGTTATTTACAGGTTGGTAATGCAGATTATAAAGAACAGACTGGAGGAATGGGTAGATTGCGAGGGCATACTGGGCGAGTTACAGAACGGGTTTCGGAAAGAAAGAAGGTTGGAGGACAATATATTTTCTCTAACACAGTGTATAGAAATAGTTAAAAAATAAAACAGACAGCTCTGGCTGGCATTTCTGGATATCAAGGGTGCCTATGACAATGTGAACCAAAGGAACCTGTGGGACATACAGGAGAGCTTAAACCTAGATTAAGGACTAACAGCCCTATTAAGGAACATTTACAAAGATAATAAGGTGATTATAACATGGGAAGGAAAGGAGACGGGGGAAATAGAGGTAAGACGAGGCCTTAGGCAGGGGTGCCCATTATTGCCTTTGCTGTTTATGTTGTATCCGAGAGGATTGGAGGATAGACTAGAGAAGAGTGGGCTTGGATTCGACCTTTTGTACAGTAAACTAGGCCAAAAAATTCAGCAATCCTTACCGGGATTGATGTATGCGGATGATATTGTACTAATGGCTAACAACAGGACAGAGTTGCAGGAATTAATGAGCATCTGTGGTAAGGAAGAAGAGGAATTAGGTTTAGAATTCAGTAGTGAAAAATCAGCAGTCATGATTTTTAACTGTGATGAAGTTGAGAGGCTGAAAATACAGAATATTACAGTTAAGAGAGCTAGTAAATACAAGTATCTAGGAGTATGGACATGTGATGGTGCAAAATATCTCAGTGAGCATGAAAAGTATATAATAGGTAAGGGCAACAGAAATGCAGCTGTAATGAAAAATAGAGAACTTTGGAATTACAACAGGTATGAGGTGGTGAGAGAGATCCGGAAAGGGGTCATGGTGCCTGGCTTGACTTTTGGAAACGCAGTGCTATGCATGAAATCCGAAGTGGATGCAAGACTAGAAATAAAACAGCGCGGAGTAGGTAGACTGGCTTTGGGGGCACATTACAAAACGCCAAACCAGGGAGTACAAGCAGACATGGTTGGGCGTCTTTTGAGAGCAGGGAAGTGGTGAGCAAGATAGAATTTAAGGATCGGTCGAGGCAAATGGATAGGGACCAATGGGCACGAAAGGTTTTCAGCTATTTATGCATGAGTAGTATAGACACAAGGTGGAGACAGCGCACTAGGAAATTAAGAGGAAAGTTTTTAGGCTATAGTGGAGATACGGAAGAGCAGGTCTCAGTTAAGAAGAAAGTTAAGGCCACAGAAAGAGATCGGTGGCTAGACGGAATGCAGACAAAGACGGCTCTGGAAAGCTATAGATTAAACAAAACAGTTATTGCCAAAGAAAGCATTTATGACGACTCTACGGGAAGCTCGTTGTTTGAGGCGAGGACGGGTGTTCTGCGAACCAGAACATACAGAGCGAGGTACCAGGAAATGGATACAGTGTGCACTGCTTGTGGAGAGGAGGACGAGACGGCTGAGCACTTGATAATATACTGTAAAGGGCTTCACCCTATGCCTACTGAAGACAACATGAATTTAATAAAGTCATTGGGTTTTAGAGACAGCGAAGGGAGAGTGGATTTCAAGACTGTACAGATTACCAAGCCAAGATTAAGTGAATGGTGGCAGAAAGCGAGAGAAAACTAGGTATTTTCTTATTAACTGATGGCAAGGGGTTTCATAGCCTCACTTTCTTTGCGGTGCGGAGTGAATATAGATTTCACATATAAATATTCTAAGCTTAAATGGTGAAACAAAATGGCTAACTGGCATAAGCTACCGTCCGATCCAAAGGGCTCAGCCGGATTCATCCATCTATCCATCCGTTGTAAGAGGTTTTAAGGAACCCAGTTTTAAGAGGTCGCAAGAGTGTGAACGGGCCTTTAGAGAGCCATGCAGTGAACGGAAAACTTAACAGTTCATGCGTTCTTGGCATTTCATCAGGTTCTCGGCAGGCCTCTTCACGATGTATATTATGTGCATTACTTTGGTATTTGTTGATTTTTCTGGAAACAGGTGCCAGCAGGTAGGGCATAGACATTGGTAATTATATTCGTGCATCTGTACAACTTTTTTTGTTATTTTATCTTAAAGCTTGCTATTTAGTTTTGAAAGAACTTCGTGGTTCCCAAGGCAAAATTGCAAACATGATATTGGTGCGCTCAAAACCAGTCCAAGGTCAGAACTAATGCCAAGGCATCTAAAAAAAATAATGTGACCAGAAACAATGTCATTTATTATGTTGTCAAGCTAGGCCTCGCAAATGTTAGCCAAATCGGGTCCACTAATGCCCACCCATGTAAGAGGGTGTCTTTAGTGCCCATGCTTGTTGTTTAATTAGACCTTGAACATGATTCCTTGCTACCTAGGACTTGCATTTTGAACGAGTTTTCTAGTTATAGGGAAGCTACGGAGCTTCTTGGAAAAAATGAGCTAGAAGTGAATTCTAGTGTATTTTTACCCCGTGAACCCGAATACCCAAACCATTTGCTGCGTAAGTATTGTTAAACGCGAGAAAAACGCGAAAGACAGTCGCTGTCCGTGACGTCATCGACGGATATTTTGGCTGCCCAAGGCTAGGGGGCGGGGCTTCAGCCCTATCTTGCAATTGCTCTTGTGGCTCTCCGGCGCGTCGCATTGAAATATAATTTTGATATCTGTTATTCTAAAGGCCAAATGAATGCAATTCAAGCCTTTTTTCTCAAATGTAGAAGTGCCCCATCTTCCCTTTAACGGCGGTGTTCCTGTTAACAAACCATTGTATTAGGTCGGTAGAAAATAAGAGTGAACAAGTGAACTTTGGTCTTTAATGGCAAGTAGGTTCATATGGAATCATTTTTGCTTCAGTGGAGGCTCAAGTATGCACGACACTGAAGGAACTTTCCTTTCAGTCGACGGAGACAAGGGTACCACAAGAGCCAGCGAGGGAAAGAGAACGGGACCTCTTGGTGTCAACGCCTTGCCGCCTGCGTGGCTGTGCCCCGAACCGTGCAGTTTTTGCCGAGGTAAACAATTCGGCCTTTTGAAAGTTTTGCGGATAAAAAGAACATGACTCACTTGCATGCCTTGCTGTAAACAATCCAATGCAGCACTGAAATTTGTTAGTTGCAGATAATGTCACAGGTAGGATAGATAATCTCTACATTCTCAGAGTTCTGTGGACAAAGGGGCTGCCCAAAGATTACACAGCAGGATGGCGCCCCGCTACAGAGCACCAGTTTATGTCGTATCATAGCCTCCTTTATACTGACGAAACCTGGCAGATTGCCACGAGGAGCGGTCGCTGAAATGGAAAAGGTGGAGTGGCATACAACGGAGAAGAGTCTCGCTGCAGCGGACGCGAAACACGAAAAAAGTATTTTTTGGGACCTCGCCACTGCAAAAGCTCTGTGCTGACGTCCAGGTTTCCCGAGGAATGGCTCTTTAATGCTCTGTGCTACCAAATCCTCACGTTCCAAATCTGTGACCAGGCACTCTATGACTCCGTCGTCGAACTGGCAGGCTTTGTGAGTTTAGAGGTGCTATGGTCATACTCTAATCCACTTTACTCCTTTTTTTTTCAGTGGGAGAGCATTGTTTTGTTTGCATTTTTTAAAAAAGAGGGTTAGACTGTTATGATTAAATTGGTGCGGACAACCACTAACAAGCTCAGTTTGCTGTCGTCAGGGCCTACGCTATTCTTATCAATGTCGATCTTCGCAAAAGAAAACAAGAGGGGGGAAGGGATAAGAGCAGAGGAAAGCCGTGCCGTTTGCGTGGTAGATGTAACTACTCATGCTGAAGATAAATCACATGTAACTATGGTTGTTTAAGATAAATGTGCTTGAAAGGGTGTCTTCGCTATGCCAATCTATAAACATATTTTTTTTAAAGCTGGAGACCAAGTGAGATAAGTATCATCTGCTGTCTTCTCAACTGGTTATTTCAATATTTTATTAGGAGTACTTGGCCATGACTTCAAAACAAACCAAAGACCAGATTCGGGCTCATGTTGGAAGGCGGGTCTTTCCTGCCAAACTTCAGAAACATTTATCTAAGCAAAGATGATAAACAAATTACTATTAGTTTTAGTGTCCCGCCATTTCTGCATGCAAAAGATGCCTATATAGGTACAGCACATGAAAAGTTATGAGACTTTGTAGTGCAGAGATGCATTATGTACTCTTTTTTTTATTGTTGATGAGTGATGATGGAAATTGTAATGATTACTACCTTGTAGCAGGCCTTGTACATGAAGCATTCCCTCACATGCACACAGATGTTAAAGCAAGCTTTAAGCCCTCTCTAAATTCCATCGTAGCTTGCTTTCGTTACAACTCAAAAGGGAGCACAATAAGACGGGGACGAGAAAGGAAGAAACAAGCGCTCACTACCAACTAGTTTATTCAGAAAAAAAGTCTTCCCTTCCTTTCTTGTCCCTGCCTTAATGTACTCTTTTCTTTCATTGCAGCCGCGAAGCACCTTGCCCAGCAAAGAATTTTATAATGCTTTCTTTGACTGTACTAGACACTCTCAGTAGATAAGCCCCAGTCTTGCCTAGCAACTCGATTATGCAGGGTGCTGCAGAACAGGTTCAGCTAGACTTGGTATCCTCCCCTCTTTCCTCAGTAGGGACCGTGCCCCTTGTGCTTCAAGTGCTCTCAGTGCACTTACTGATTTATTATTTACGTTCCCTTTGAGCCTTAAATTGATATTCTTTTAAAAGAAAAAGCAGACAGTAGCAGCAGCAGCCTCCCCCGCCCCTCCACTCTCTATCTCTCTCCATGGGAATATTTTAAATTCCTCCTGATGGCTAAAATAATTTTAAATGCAATAGTCTGCATTTTTATGGTGTCCATCTGTAACCTGATACATCATGAGGGTGTCTACCAACCTGAAATTCTGAGGGAAATCGTCAAAAAGTTGGCTTGATCAGGGAAAATGACCACTGAGAGTGGAACGGCGATACGAAACAAAGCTTGATGGTTGCACATGGGCACGACTATGCTGAATAATGTTTCCGAATTATGATCCTTTGACCCAGAAGTAGTCAGGAAGTTTTTATCAAAATAGTCAAGGGAAATTTTAGAAAAGTCGAGGAATTTGAAATCAGAAATTTGGTAGACACCCTGATGCACTAGTTCCACCGTACAAAATGCTTCACAATCAAGTGAGAATTGGGGAAAGCGAAATATAGAAAGGCAGCAATGGGCGTCTGCCTCACTTGCCTTCACCCTGTTGCATGGACTTTCCACCTATGACACTGCGGGCACTTAACTTGTCCTCGACAATTTTACTTTGCTCACCTACAACTTCGTCTGACTTCCAGAACTTATTTCTTATCATTGGCTTTTTTTTCCCAGGACCCACCCAGTAAAGACTTTCGGGAACCCGGCGTTACTTTTCACTCGAAAGCACCCATGGACATCTGGCAGCATCCCAGGCAGCACAAAATGAACGGCCGGGCAATGGCTGAAGCATTTTGGCCAGTCACATTTCCTCCGGCCTAAGGCTGGTCAAACTACTATGCCCGAACATGGCTGTGGGCCTTGGCCAAAGACTTGAGGGGACTGGCTGTTGGAGGCTGGCCGATGACCTGTAGCAGGACACAAGCCGAAGGCTAGCAAATAAAGACCGGCCAAAGACTTTGGTATGGACAGAGGCCAAAGGTTAGCATCCGTGCACTGGCCAATGCCATGTAGCCGAAAGCAAGCCGAAGTTGCGGAACAGGACATTGGCCAATCACCTGCGATTGAAAGCTGGCCGGAGTTTAGCAAATGGAGGCCGGCCGAAGACTTGTGTCAGGACACGGGCTGAAGGTTAGCCTCTGGGCACTGGCCAATGCCGTGTGGCCTAAAGCAAGCCGAAGTTTAGCAACAGGGCATCGGCCGGTGTCCTGTGATCAGAGGCAGGCCAGAGTTAAGCAACTGGGCATTAGCCGTACATTAGATGTCAGGTGCTAGGCGAAGAAGTTTGACCGGGCACAGGCCGATGACATGCAGCTGGACACAGGCCGATGCCTCGCAACTAATCATAGGCCGTACCTTTGCGATTGGGTGCTGGCCCTACAGCCGAGGTCGCACATTAGTGAGCGACTTGCAGTTAGGTGTTAGCCTTGCAATTAACTCATGGACGCACTGCAGAACAAGAGCCTGTGCCGGACATTTTGCCTGCACACTTTGCAGTAGCTGTGGATGCTGTATCAGTTAAGATCAACCACTTGAGATCAAATGTCGGGATGCACAAACTCACTGAGAACTGGTTTGTATTGTTAAAACAAAAAAGGCTGAGGATTTTCTGGGACTATTTTTATTTAACCTCTTCCATTTCTTCATCCTGCTTCTTGCTTCGCCCACCATCACGGTCGACAAATGACCACAGCCATCTCTTTGCGATATCTTGAACCGTCGCCTCGCTCAAGTCCGTATACTTCGCCTTGCTGGCAGCTGAGAAAATAAAAAGCATTGAGTTTAGACATAAAATTACAGTCAACAACGTTTATTGAACTCGCAAAAACTCTCTACCAGTCTGACATACTCAGTAATTCGATATAGACCGACACAATGTTTACTAACAAGCCCGCGTTTGCCCACACCAGGTGTGGGCACTGCGCACGCGCAGCAACCGAATTCGAGTGAACTGAGGCTTCTGCGCATGCGCAGTGCCGTCGACAGCACCACCGCAGCTGCGTGACGTCAGGGAGGCGTGTGTGTCTATAAAACTTCTAATGATTTTGACAACAAACAAGAACGCCACATTTAGGAAAGTTGTTTGCTCTCAAAGGAGCGTCTGTATGTCATGAGGGACGCGTCACGCGGATAGTCAGTGGCCGTTTCTTCATTTTTTAAGGTCTCACCCGCTCACCCTCTCCCCACACCCTTTACAGAAGAGAATTTTTTCTTCTCTTCCGGGTGGTCGACACGGCCTCTTGAAAGAGAAAAGCCAGCTTGCTCTACAAGCTGGCTTTTTTATTTCAAGCGGCCTCATTGCCAGCAGGTGCACTGGGGGAAAGCCAGCTCTGCAAGCTGGCTTTCCCTCAAGGGCTTGTCTGCATTGAGTGAAAGCCAGCTTGCAGAGCAAAACGGCGCTCTTGGTAGTTCAATCTACACATGGGTAGCACGCGACGTCATTCAAAAAGCGCTACGATGACCACCAGGGAGGAGGGCAAGAAGAAGCTCGCCTCTTATCAGGGCCCCCTTTTGTGCCTCCCAAATCCGGTTCTACTCTACCACACTCCAATTAGTCTTAGCTTCTCACTTGTGGGAATAAGATGCAGAAAATTGGTTACTAAGTAGTTGCCAGGTCATTACTCACTCAGAAATTCTAGTTTTGCAGGCACTTCCTCTCTTCTTCCCCCCCCCCCTAAAGCATTTTGACCTGCTTCAAATATGCTGACACATAGGCCAGCACAAAGCAGACAGACCACGAGTGCTGCATCAGCATTCGGCTGGGGCTCGTGTTCTCACTGATCAGACCAAGAACTAGAGATGAAGCAAACATTTTCCAAACCTGAGGTCTGAAGAATTCAAAGATGCTAAACCTTTCTAACTTTGGCACTAACAAATATAACACTGAACCTAATCATGTCGAAAAATTCGACTATTTTAGTCATTATTTCTCTACAGATTTGTCGAACTTCGAACCCGTGAAGTCCAAAAGTTTGACGAAGCTTAAACTTTTGATCTGAGGAACTTCTAACGAAACAGGATTCAATCGGTACCTACATGTTCAGAACACATAGCAACTGCTTCAACGCTTGAACCACGCTTGAACTGTGCAGATAACAATTGCTGTCGAAGGAGACTGACTCACAGCTCAAAGAGGCAAGCTAAGTGGCCGAGTGCCGACCTGCCCAGCAAATGCAGCAAGCTATCTGGTGGTAGCAACAGCTGTACCCATCTCTGCTTTCCGCAAGCTTTGTTTAAACTCAGTTAAACAGAGCTCACACATCAGAAAATTAAGAAATCACTAGAAACTGAATTTGGGACCCTCGTGCGATTTGAAGACTTCTAACTTTACAAACTTATACTTGGAACAAAACTCTTAATCTTCGAATAATTCTAACTTAAACCAAGAAATTTCAAATCTTCAAATATTTTTAGAATCAAAATTGCAAAAAAGAAAGAGGAAACTGTTGAACTCTACTTTTATCAACATCGAAAGCAACTTTGTAAATTCAAACCATGGGAATGTTCGAAAGTTGTTCACTTTGCAACCCTTTCTAACTCTACCAAGGACCCTGCCGAATGCAGATGCGGCACTCGTGTTCAATTTGTGCACTGCAGTGGCCTACCTATGCACTGTCAAATTTGAAGCATGCAGGCCTTGAGATTTCAGATGTTGTCTAGACCCCCTGGTGGCAATCAGTTCATCAAAGAATGTCTCACCGACAAATTGCTTTGTCGATGAAGACTGTCTGTTTCAGCAACACATCTTGCCACATTTCATAGATAGCTTCCTTTTCATGACAGCCTTGAAATTGATTTTTGTTAACATGAATATCGCCAGACCTCTTTAGGATCGAAGCTCGGCCAACAGCGCCCCATATCCGCCCTTTTGATTGCTAGCATAGCTTTCTAAAAAGGCTCACTGCAAGTTCAAGCCCAAGAATAGATTTATTTTCCCCTTGCAAAGCAAGGGGTGACCGCACAAAGCGCAGCATGTTTGGAATTGTAGCTTGCTATCACGGTGCCAATCAAACATCGCAACAGTTAAGGTTGCGTAATGAGTGTTGATAAAATGTGCACTGATGAAAAAGTTGTTTATCAAACATGCATAGATAAAACGATAGCACCATGGGCATCCTGCTGAAATTGCAAGGCATTAATATGAGGTTACTAATGTTGCTTCCTCCAAGAAAAGTTTGAACTAGTAGCTAGCCACGGCTAGCATTCCGCATCGACTGCTATCTGTGGACTGGATGCCGTGAAATTACAAAATTACCTATCTTTGGTGGTGCATGCAGAGTTGCAGAAATTATTAAAAAGCAAGCAACGACATCACACTTCAGCCAATCCCGATTCTCTGTTTACGTGCTCTTTAACAAGCCAAGATGTCATAAATGTTCTCACCCCTTCGGAGAAGTTCCCTGCATCCAGGTTGTGGTAGACGCGGCTCTCTTCAGCCCTGTAGGGAGCAGAAAAAAAAGACGGCCTCAAGTAAGCAGGAGTGCACAAGAGATAAAACCAAGAGCAAAATTGAATGTGTTCTAAAAGTGGGACCAGCTATATTAGCTTGAGATAGTTCATAATGAGCCCGAACTAACCTGATACATGATAAGCTGGCACGACTGAACCTGAAGTAGAAGACATTCAAACACGAAAAAAGAGAGATGCTTAGACCGAATCAGAAAGAGTGAAACTGTTTTGTAGATACAGAAAACAATGCTACAAAAACTATAGGTATGTAAGCAGTGTTTTTTACAGTGTAGCCTTTGCAATGGCTCCCTGAAACAAAGGTAGGACTTATGAACTCTTACCCACATTTCTGACACTTCTCTGGCAATCCATTAAAAGGAATGCAGGCCTGACGCTCAATTCATGCAGACTGCTTTTGTAATATCCTACCACAAGAATGCACAACTCTGATGACAAAAATGTTTGGATTGAGGCCACATCTGTGGCCTCAGGCCTAGAGCCTAGAATAGGCCATATTGCTTAACCCAAAGCTACAGCATATCTAAGCTCCATGTTCCCAAATGTTCTTGTGTTAGAGGTATGGTGAACAACTAAGGCACTTTTTTTATTTCTTATTTCAGAGTGCCATTTTCCGAGCTATCTAGAACAGCGAACAAAAAGCTCAATCGCATGGTCGTCTGAAATAAAAGCTTTCACAAATTTGTTTTTAGAGCCTTTTCAAAAGTTTGTACCAACACCCGGCCACCATTGCTTGCTCACATACTCTGAGCATGTAATGGACACGGCAGTTGCGTCAGCGTTCGGCGTGAACTTAGGTCATATTGCAAATGAGCGCTCTGTCAGAGTTCGTCGAGGACTCGGATCCAATCACAGGCTTCGCGATTGGATTCAAATCCTCGCCGTGTCGATTGTACCACGTAAGTGAAAATAGATTATGTATATAATATTTGAAAGTATGAAAGATTGAGCCCAACAAAGTCAGAAATCAAAGACCACCAACAAGGCATTATAGACTGCTGACATTTCTTGGGGACCCCATGGTCCACACCTGTTCACTTCATGGCTGAGAGAACTACCCTGGGCGCAGGCTGGGGACATTTTTGTCTGGAAGCTTTGTTGGACAGCTAGTGCCCTAGTACCCAGTTACACGGGCGCTCTCAGCTGCCATTGAGTCCAACGACAGTCGAGTCCATCGCGATAAGCCAAAGTTACACGGCAGCGCCAACCGTCATTGAGCCGCTAATGACAGTTGAGTTCGACTGAGATCCCCACCTCAGTTCAACCGAACGGACTTCCCCAACGGAGGTAAATTGGCACCTGTTCGCAGGACCGCTGCCAGCAACCATTGTTTGTGAGGCACTTACTGTTTCGAAATGCAGGGGGAGGCGTCTAGAAAGAATCGTAGCAGCAAAATTTTCTGGAAGGAATAAATTTAGGCGTCCGAGCTGCCAATAATAGCATCCCGGCTAGCCGGCAAGATTCCAAACGAGCAAAAATGGCGGAGGAACGTGCTGCATAAATAGACAAATAGTAGTGGGGCACCCATCATAGCGGGCAGTAGCTTGCACCACCTAGCCTAAAATATGTGCAACCTAGCCCTGAATCTGCTTTGGTACTCGTGTAAATGCCGCTAAAAAGCAACAAGGTATCAAACATATAGTATGATCTACTTAAAATAAATAAAACGTGTGTCTCCGAGTAAATTACTTAAAAATTAGACTGATCACACGGCACAAGAACCAGTTTCGTGCTAGCTTTAACTGGGTTCTAGAGAGTTGAGTTGAGTTGAGTTGAGTTGAGTTCAGTCAAAGTTGAGGCCGATAAGTGTCGTAGACTCAACAATAGTTGAAAGTGTATGTGTAACTAGGGTAACTAAAGGACTGGCTTGCAAGGTTTCAAGGACAAGCAATTCTAACTGATGTGGTACAGCCTGCAGCAATATGAAATACCCATTTGGAGCGCATGGCCGAGGCGATGGCCGAAAGGGGCGCAGTACATGATTCGGACAGTTCCATGTTGCTCAGAGGGGAGGCTCGCTCAAGGCTGAACCACTGTTGGTTGTTTCGGGCACTGCACAAAATTTTCCATCCAGAATTAAATGTTGCTAACTGACAGCTCTCAGCTGTCTGTATACATCTTTCGTGCTTTCATTCTTTCAATTTTAACTACTGAATTTTACAATGTGCGTGCACTAACCAGACTGACCTACACTCAGTGATAAATCAAGATCAAAGAGCGAGGAAAACGAAGGTGGGAAAGGAGAAAACAGATGGGGTGTTGAAGGTGAGAGGACAAAAACCTCTTCTACCTTCAGTCTGCTTTCTATACAGCCTTCGTTTCCCTTGCCCTTTGTTACTGACCTGTTACTGACTATAACTATTTAGCAATTTTACAATTGCATAAGGAGCTAAAGTTATTCATGCAAGTTTTGATTCACATTGAATAATAATTTATAATGAACAGCCTTATACCGGGACACACACTTTCTCTTGAGGCATCGTCCGAAGAGTCGCTGTCCATATGGCCAGCAGGCCTCCTAGCCCTTTCCTGTCTTGGGGCTACATCCGGTCCGTCAGTCCAAATTGGGTGCTCAGGCAGCTGCGACCAGATGGTCTGAAGCGTGCTGCAGTGTGGCTGCATGAGAAACGATCATCTCAATTATACGCTCAATTAAAAAAAAAATCGCCAACCTAATGTAGGAGTGAAGAATCTTCACTGGGTGATTCGACCAAGTCAGTGTAATCTGTTCTTTCTCTAAAATTGCATTGAGGACCTGCTGCTTTTGCTTGTAAGGTGGCCAGTAGGAGACGACTTGCCCTAGCTTCCTGACCAGCCAACACTCCGAGACGACGTATGCGCTCCCTTCATCTAAAGTGCACGACGTGGTAGCTATAGAGAAAAAGTGTGGAATATGCATTCTACCAGAATATTAAAACCTATTTTAGACAGCTTGGGCAATGTTGGGGGCCCCGCCAGCAACCACTGCCAGATTTGTTTATTTTTGGATGAAGAAATCCGCTAAACAAATTTTTAAAAAAGGTACTTACAAATGCAGGTTTCTGATACAAGCATAATGCACTAAACTCACAAAAAACTGTAGCAGAGATCCAAAATAAATACATCTAGCAAAACAGGCACGTCTAACTTTCAGCGAGACGGAAAACGTCTGCACTTGACTCGCAGCGCGTGACATCTTTTCGCCGCACGATTTGAAAAAGGAGCTCACTGTCACTCACGAGACACGACCACAGACTGAACAGTGAATACGCTACACTTAGGAGCGAAGCAAGAGGTCTGTTTAGGGCATAGGTTCATGATGATGTTGTTCAATTGATGTCGAGATGCTTCTGCTATCTATTTCAAGCCAAAATAAGAAGTCTTTAGCCACTTCACTGTCAGCCCCTGTTAATGTTGACACAGCAAGGCTGGGGTGCAAAGACCAGGCACCTAGCCAGGGGGGGGGGGGGACCATGGGGCCCCCCCGCAATCTTCCATTTTCCTGGGACCTCCTCCCCCCCCCCTCATACAGCATTTTGTCATGGGCGGGCGTGCTCCTCCTCTCCTGCTCCTCCTCCTATCTTTCCCCTCCCCCCCCCCCCAAAAAAAAAATCCTGGCTACGTGCCAAGCAAAGGCCCCTGTCGAAACTTCACTGCCCAACTACTCAGCTGCTTTGTTGTAACGCAAATGAACTTCTGCACGAGAAACACCAATCAAAAGTCAGACATGATGATTGAAAACCTGAGACTGTGGTTAAAAAATGGAAGAGATGCTCTCTGTCACTTTGTCTTTCTACTATGGTGCCTGGAACGTGTCTCCGACTGGTGTGTTTACCGTGTCCAAAAAAGTGGTTCCTCGATTTCCGCCTGATGACGTCATAAAAGTGTCATGCTGTCGCTGGTCGCGAACCTGGTGGCGTCCCAATAGTTGTGGTGTATGTGGCGACGCCTGTTCTGCTGCAGGTCGCTCTCCACTGTGACAGTCCACGGAAGCTACAGCAGCTGCAAGTTGGGACGCCGTGACGCCAGCGACACTCGCGTTCGCTTGTGCTTTTCGCCAGCATTTCTATGGCCAACCGCCAGGATCGTGACAGTCAACAGCATGACACTCCGGCTTCTGTGACGTCATCTGTTGCCACTTCGGGACCACTTTTGATGTATGGGCGGGATAGGATGCTAAACACACCAGTCGTAGACGCGATCCAGGCATCATACTTTCTACATCACGTTTTTCCGTTTTCCAACCACAGACTCAGGTTTTCAATCGTCATGTATAACTTACACCAGCTCGCCCGCCCTTTAACCGTTTTTTCATTGAAAGTTAGAAATGAACGAACTTCTGGGCGAGATCGAAACAATCGAAAGCTAACATTTTTGTACAAGCAGCTGCAGACTGCCGCCGAAAAGCGGTGCGAGTGCAGTGCTGGGGAGTGGGTTAAGACACGCCTCCGTTAATCACTCAAATGGCGTTGTTCACTAAAATGTCATTCACGCATATGATATTATCAATTACCAGTAAAAAATCAATTATAAAAAAAACATTATCAATAAAATATTAATTATTAAAAAAAATCCATTATCGGTTGAAATAAAAAATAAAATACATTTATTTTCAGTGATAATTGTCAAAAAGAAAATGTGTAAATATCGCAAAAAGCTATCAATTACCACTAAAAAATCAATTATAAAAAAAAGCATTATCACTAAAACATTAAGTATAAAAAAACTAATTATCGGTGGAAACAAATAATAAAATATATATTCATTTTCAGCGATAATTGTCTAAAAGAAAATGTGCAAACATCGCAAAAAGCTTGACAAAAAACAAAGTATACCCACTGGGGATCGAACCCGCAACTTCTGCGTGAGAAGCGGACACTCTACCACTGAGCTACTACCGGCTCGGAGACTTCCACGCTTAGAGATCGTGTTATACAAGAAACAACATGCCAGTTCGGCGTTCGCGACAGTTTTTCTTTGTAGGTTTGTCATGACGGTTGCCGGCAAAATCTCCGCTTCCTATTAACAATCATACAATCATGTGGCTGCAGCAGAATCTAAAAAGTGCACAAGAGCCGCTGACATGCCGCCGACCGCCTGATTTTGCAATGACAAGCCAGTGGCCCGAGCTTCCCCGACCTTGCGAACCAAGCGGGCTGCGACGACAGCGTCATCACGCTCGCACGAACGGACGGGGCCGCCTTTCCGAAGCACCGCTAATGCAGAGCTTGTCAACTGAGCCGTTACTACTAACCCTATGCCCATTGTGCTCCAGTCACTTTGCAAAACAAAACACCGAGTAGAAAATGGACTTACTCCTTGATCAGCGTATTCATGGCCTGTTGTCTCTGGACGCCGCCGCGTGCTATCTTGGGTGGCTTGAAATGTGCACAAACCGATAAGAAAGCTTCTCAAATCGTCGAACCTTGAACGCCTTGAACCGCTTGAAGTTGAACTAGGCCTGATGAGTCCACCATCAGCCAGCTGCACCGGCCATTGCACCGGCATCAGCGCGACACGATCGAGTGGATGGGTGAATAATAAAATTATAAGTACACTTTTTGCAATGGGAGGTAGTTCGCGCCACCTGGCGGATAACTATCACCGCGCAGGGAATCTAGTCAGATTTTCGGGGATTAGGACGAACATGAATATATTTTAATTAAAGCACCCGTCACTCCTCTTTTATGCAAGAGAGTCGCCAGTTTTCGTGTTCACCCTACGCAGTCGGTGTAGAGGGTATTCCAAGGAAGGTATGCATAAACACGTAATGGCGGAACTGGCGGAACTTGCTGGGACGAGATCACTTCCGGTTCACCTGCTTCATCTGTATGTTTGCTCGGTGAGCAGGGATGAGCAGCGCGCCTTTTTTTTTTTTTTTTTTTAGTTTTTCTCGTTGGAAAATTGGAAAGGTATGTTGAAGACCGGACAATTAACCTTGGACCGGACCTAAGATATATCGGTGTATGTTTCTGGACCTTACGGAGCCAAGAAGAAGCACCGCATCTCGTTTTATTAGGCCTCCGTAGCCAAAGTTACGTAACTTTATGTGACGGGTCAGTGGAAATCTGTGTACACGTGAGACATTCAACGAAGTTAGACGCCCACAAATCAACCGAGGCATCGGCATGTGATTGTTTTATGTTTTTTGTGCACGGGAGAGCGTTTGTGAGAACTGCATCGCATCGTCAACTGCGCGGCGTCGCGGTGAGTGTTCGAGCTGGGCAAAGCGAGACTGGCGAGACTACGCTACGCCTGTCGGACGTAGTTGAAGGAAGGTGCGCAGGATTGTGCAACTGGTGCTCGATCGTGCCGTGGAAGAAGCAAGCGGTGCGTTTTCGACGACGTGTAGAGATATCGTGATTGGGACAAAGCCGTCGCACTGTGTGTAGTACGATTGTGCCGTTCGTTCCCCTCAAAAAGCCAGCGGCGTGTTTTCGACGACGAGTGGAGGTCTCGTGATTGTGACAACGTCGGCCTACCACGGCGGGAAGTGTGATTCGTTCGATAAAGTTCTTTCGTTGTCGCGAAGAGTCGGATATGTGTTTTCCTCCATTTTTTCACCCAATATTTTTAACCATGGCTTAGTTAGGCGAGCTTTTTTTTTTTTGTTTGTTTGTTTTTTGCTCTGCACGCGCTGCCATTAGCCCAATGTGCTTCTTTTGTAGCCATTTGACAACGTCCTTACTGCTACCAGTCACCTTGAGGTTTCCTCAGGTGGAGAGAGACCCGACTTCTGACCGTGATTTCACCCAATATTTTTTGACTGTCGCTTATATAATTTGGTTTTTTAAGTGATAGAACTTTTCTGTTATATTTGATGTAGCAATACTGCCAGCCAGGTTTTGGTTATGAAATACATGTGCTTATTCTGTGTTTATTTTCAGGTTTTCTGGTTTTATCTTGGCCAGAAATCTGTGACTAAAGAAAAGCTGTTGTTATGAAGAATTTTGTAATTGGCAAAAGAATAGCGGAGAAAGCTTTTTTTCATATTCTGGTTCATTTTTGTTGTGTACAACAAGTCCAGAATTCACTGCTCTGTTAAAGGCACAGTCATTTTTTAATGTTTTCGCATTTTGTACATATAATTTGTGTTCAAATAACAAAATATAATTTTTGTCCAAATGAAGTTTTCTGAGCCAATTTTATAGTATGGAATGCGCCACGGCCTGGATTCCTCAAGTGTTAATCCCTTCTCCCAGTCTTACCTGGCCAGGGCAAACATGTAGCCACCTACATGTGACCAGACTTAATATTTGCAGAACAAGCGGAAGTCATTGCTTACCAAGCCCGTGGCTTGTATACTTTTGTCTCTGCTGGGCAATGTAATGCCAGAGAGGATTGGTGGTCCTGAATAAAAGCAGCACTCCGCATACCCATGTTCTATGGGACACTTTTTTTCTTTTGTTGACCAATTTGAAACAAGCCAAATAGGGTGACCATCTTTCGGATTGGTGGCCTGGGATAAAAGGAGCGGTCAGTACCCATGCAGTCTTCTACCAGACAGTTTTTTTTCATCATTGAATAAGTTACTGCCAGTCAACACTGGTCGGACATGTGCTGAGGATGTTTTTAGGACTGGTGGCCGGGGAAAAAAAGTGTGGTCAGTAGCCAGGCTTCTACTGAACACTTTTTTGTCTACGTTGACCAAGTTGCTGCCGGTCAACATTGGCCGGAAAGGTGCTGAGGACATTTTTAGGACTGGTGGCCGGGGATGAAAAGAGTAGTGAATCCCAGGCCTCTACCGGACACTTTTTTGTCTTCGTTGACCAGGTTGCTGCCAGTCAACATTGACCAGGCAGATGCTGAGGATGTTTTTAGGACTGGTGGCCGGGGATGAAAAGAGTAGTGAGTCCCAGGCTTCTACCGGACACTTTTTTGTCTTCGTTGACCAGGTTGCTGCCAGTCAACATTGACCGGACAGGTGCTGAGGATGTTTTTAGGACTGGTGGCCGGGGATGAAAAGAGTAGTGAGTCCCAGGCTTCTACCGGACACTTTTTTGTCTTCGTTGACCAGGTTGCTGCCAGTCAACATTGACCGGACAGGTGCTGAGGATGTTTTTAGGACTGGTGGCCGGGGATGAAAAGAGTGATCAGTACTCCGCCTTCTACCGGGCACTTTTTTGTCTTCATTGACCAAGTTCATGCCGGTGAACATTGGCCGGATGAGTGCTGGTCACCTTTTTGAGGCGGGTGACCAGGGAGGAAACAAAGACTTGGTGGCCAAGCCCTTCCCGAACATAATTTGGTGATTGGTTGCCAATGGAAAAACTAAGACTCTGTGGCCGGGGACTTAATAGTGATCTTTTGGGGACCTTTGGCCAGCTGCTTTCCAGTGGCCGGGCTGGCCAGGCAGGTGCCGAGCAAAAATCAGGCATTGGCCAGTGTCGGGCCAAAATTTTGTGCTGCCTGGGATATGCGTTGTCTGCGAGGACCTATCAATCGACATCCTGGACTTTTCAGCAGGAATCTCTCGGGTATTAGCCATGTACTGAGCATAGAAAGGTCAGTATGTGGGGGGAATCGACGAAGCACACTTTTTGTATTTGAGCACCCTCATGGGTAAAAAAAATACAAAGATTTCGGTAAGAGCTGTGAAAGTTGTGACAGCACTTGGAGCACATTCCTAGAACAGGGAAAAATAATTACCAATATTGATTACTCTTTTAATGTTTTCCATATGTATTTGGTGAATATTCCAGCTATAATACAAAGGTTTGTGTGTTTCATTGTGTATCTAAACTTCTGTTAGATTTTTTTTTGTGCATCTGTTGATATGAGGATTTAAACCATAGAAGAAGAAACTGCAAAAAGAAAAACAAAGCTTTGAAAAAACAGCAAGTAGGCAAACACTGCTTTTAGGAAACTTGTTGTAATTTTTTTTTAATTCTAATTTAATCCTCAACATCAGGCAGGCAAAGCAGGCCTTCACAAAACTTGTCATTGTAATTTATTTTCGTTCTTGTCTAATAGTTATACCAGTTTTGTGTATTAGTATTATTTCTTATGATGTTATTTGTTTAGTGTTTGTGATAAAACCCCTGTGATAAGCCGAAGCAGGCTTTTGAGCCAATATGTATCACATTAATTTCTAATAAAGTAATTGTCTTAAATACTTGTGGCTTGTTTTGCAGTGCCTGCATGGTAGGACTCATGAAGTTGCATTTCCACAAATGGCAGTGATATGAGCTGAGAGAAAACAGCTATCTTTATTGTTAAATTTGAAGATTCCTGCAATTTATTGCCACCCACCTGCCCACTCAAAGCAGGCATAAAGCAACAGAACATGCTCGTTCACACCAGCTCTTGCCAATAGTATAGACATGTGACAAAAAAGATATACAACCTATTGTAAATGATAAGTATAACCAAACTAATAGAAAGTTAAGCTGCCGATTAAAAAAAAAACTTTTACTTTTTTTTTGGTTGTGTGCAAATTCCGATGTAACAAAACAATGCTGTCCTGAAAGCTTCTGTTGTGTTTCATGATAAATTTTAGAGCAGCATTCAGTTCAGCATCGTTAAGGCCATCATCGTTCATTTTTCCATGTTTCATTACAGGAAATTGTAAGATATCAGTTCTGCATTTCGACGTTTACACTTGCAGACAATTGATGTTACCGCTTCTTTTAGGTGGAATCGAAATTCCCATTTCAACTTTTATATTTTCGCACAGTTGATGTTACTACCCTTGTTTTAGAGTAATTCAAGTTGAACCTCGCAGGCGACAAGAAGTCTCCTAGCGATCACAACGCCTCCCTTTGTTCAACAAACTGATACTTGACTAGGGCTGCTATACTCCAGACAAAGTGAGAGTCAGCACTGACTATCTTTCGGAGAGTCGCTCATACACTCCCATGACTCTTTTGCGATAGGAGTCGGGGGACTCTTCATAAAAGGAGGGTCCTCACAACTCTTGTTACAGAGTCACGGGGATTACCAGGAAGAAGTCGTGTGACTCTTTTTCTCCGTTGGATAAGAGTCGTTAAAGAGTCGCAGTTGACTACGTCACCTGGAGTCGCCCATACACTACCATGACTCTAGTGTGATGAGAGTCACAGGACTCTTCTTTAAATAAGAGTCAAGGGACTCTACAAACTAGAGTCGTGGAGGAGTCAAATCTGTAGCGCGCAAAGGAGTCATGGCGACTCTCTTTAAAAAAAGAGTCGAGCGACTCTACAAACTGGAGTCGATTCTGCGGCGCGCCAATACCCCCCAAAGAGAGTCATAGCGACTCTTTTTTTTAAGTGTGTGTGGGCATACTAAAAGGATGTGAAGAACACTTAGGGTTTCTGAGCAGTAGTCACACATCGGTGGGTCGTCGTTTCTTAAAAGGTAGCTGTGAGTCAGGTGTGTGTGGCCTATCCTCAGTCGACATAAGATGACCTCATAGAACCTTTCTCGATGTCTGGCGCTGCGCCATTCACTCAAAACAGGTTTAACTTTATATAGCTTATTGTGAGGGTCAAAGTCCCACTCTACTTGCCAAAAATCTTTGATTTTATTTCGTAGTGTGGTTCTATAGTCTGTCACTGGGAGGGTGTGAATTTCAATGGATCTGTTTACACATGCACCTGGGGCTCGGTCGGCTTCCTCATTGCCGTGTATTCCTATATGGCTAGGAACCCAGCAAACGTGATAGTGATGTTTTGCTTCATAGCATTCGTTAATTTAACACGAAGCAGAGAAGCAAGAAGATGCTTCCAGGATGTTGCAGAGTTAAGGGCAAGGAGGGAACTGAGCGAGTCTGTAACTATCAGAGATAATCTATACTTTTGTTTGAATATTTCATCTACTATCAATAAGAGTCTATGAAGCTCAGCAGTAAACACAAATGCATTGGCATTAATTCATCTAACACGGTTGTAGGACTGCCCAACCGCAGCGCAGCGAGCATAGCCAGAACCTTCCGTCCCATCAGTAAAAAACTTGTCCGTTTCGTAACGACTAGCAATCTCAAAAATTCTTGTTTTACAACACTAGCGGCGGCCACTTGTTGTATTTTGTCAAAGAGAGGTCGCATGTTATAGCTAGGTCATCCCAAGGAGCAAGTCTTTCTTTAGTTTCCATGACAGAACAGGATATGTCAAAACTGTGAGTCGCTGCAGCATCCTTCACACGAAGTGCAAAGGGACGCGCTACGGATGGCTTGTTTTGAAAGGCCTGCTCATATTTTATGGTTTCAATCAAAGAAAAATTTGGGTTCTGAGGAAGAGTGCGGAGTCTTAAAAACTACTGCGTGCTAAGATAAAACCTACGTTTATCAAGCGACCACTCATTTGACTCGGCATACAAGCTGGGCACGGGGGACGTTCGAAAGGCTCCGGTTGCCAGTCGGATCCCCTGGTGATAGATTGGGTCTAACATTTTAAGTGTAGAGGGTTTGGCAGAACCGTAAACAATATTTCCATAATCCAAAACTGAGCGAACACAGGCCCTGTAGATTCGCAAAAGGCAGACTCGGTCGGAACCCCAAGAACGGTGTGCAAGGACCTTAAGAAGATTTGCCTTTCGCTGACATTTTAGTCTTAGTTCCTTTATATGTGGGTCAAAAGTTAATTTACTATCGAATACTAGGCCTAAAAACTTATGCTCCAATTTAACAGGAATGCGTGTACCTTTGATATACAATGATGGCTCGGGAGACATTCCTCGTTTTCGAGAGAAACAAACAGCCACCGTCTTCTCGGCAGAAAACCGAAAGCCATTCTGGTCAGCCCACCAACTCATCCTGTTGATGGTAAGTTGAACTTGACCCTCACAGATAGCTAAGTTGCATGAAGAAAAACAAACCCGGACATCGTCGACGTAAAGAGAATCAGAGATCGTGGGGGGAATTACTTGAGATAGAGAATTCACCTTTATATTAAACAAAGTGACGCTTAAGACGCAGCCCTGGGGAAAGGGTCGAAAATTGTAGCTCCCAGGCGTACCTGAAACCTATGATCCTGCAGAAAATCAGCAATTCAGTTGAACATTCTCCCTTTTATGTTCATCGAGATAAGGTCCTGGAGTATGCCGTACCGCCAGGCGGTGTCGTAAGCTTTTTCAATGTCCAAAAAAAAATACAGACAGACAAAATTGCTTATTTATGAAAGCCTCGCGGACCGTTGTCTCAAGACGTACCAAGTTGTCTGCAGTAGACCTGGAAGTCCGGAAGCCACATTGGAAGTTGCTTAGTAGTTTCTTGTTTTTTTGTAGATTAGCCTGTTGTTAACTAGCCTCCCATATGTTTTCCCCAAACAGCTAGTAAGGGAAATTGGTCTGTAGCTTGTGGCTTTACTTCTGTCCTTTCCTTGTTTTAAGATGGGGATGACAATAGCCTGTTTCCGGGTGCTAGGAAACTTTCATTTCGCCCAGATAATATTAAAAAACCGGAGGAGAATGACTAGAAATGTTTCAGGTAGATGAGAAAGCATGCTAGGGTGAATTGCATCAAGACCAGGGGATGTTGGCTTTGCAGCAGCAAGGGCTCGACCAAGTTTGACAAGAAAAAAAGGACAATTATATTCTTCAGTGCAATCTTCTGACCTACGAATTGGAATTCTCTCACGCTTGGACTATAACTGCAGAAACTCTGCAGTGTAATTTTCAGAACTAGAGACTTGTGCAAAGTGCCTACACAGTGCGTTGGCTTGTTCATATAATGATAAAAATGCTTCTCCCTTCTCGCCTAACAGAAAGGGGATTCAGAAAGGATGCTAGTCACCATCCATCCTACCTACTCTGTCCCAGACAATCTTCGCTGGCGTGAAACTACTAATAGAAGATGGATACGAGCAGAAGGATCTCTTTTTTGCTTGTTTCCTCATATAGCGGGCTTTAGCACGTAATTGCTTAAATGCCAAGAGGTTTCTGGAAGTGGGATACCTTCTAAATCTTGCCCAAGAACAGTTGTGGCGGTTTCGGGATTCTTTACACTCATTATCCCATCATGGTTTTGGACGTCTCGGCAGCCTGCCAGATGTCTGTGGGATGGACAGACGGGCTGCCTCAACAATTGCTGTTGTTATGGTAGCATTTTTTCGTCCACGGAGGCCGCTTGCGAAAGATCCAGGGAGGAAAGAATATTTGACTGAAAAAGATCCCAATGTGCTGAACAGATCTTCCAACGGGGGTACGACAAGGCAGTCTGGGCACGACTTCTGAGGGAGCAAGATACATCGGAAAATGATCGCTTCCATAAGGGTTATCCAATACATTCTAAATAAAATCTGTCAAAGTGCACCGGAACAAATGGTGAGGTCAATGGAAGAAAAGGAGCGATTAGCAGAAGCAAAATATGTTGACTCTCCTGTATTTAGTACGCATACCTCTCTGAGAGATAAAAACCGCGCCACAACAGAACCTCGAGGGTCAGTTCGGACACTGCCCCAGAGGGGGTTGTGTACATTGAAATCGCCCATTAAATAACAGGTTCAGGTAGCTGATCGACTACAGTTTCAAGTTGGGCGAGTTTCAGGGCAAATGAGGGGCAATTTAAATGGAGCAAATTGTAATGAGGCGTTGCTGTAGCAACCTCACCGCAACGGCCTCCAGAGGCGTGTCTAGGGCGACCACACAGGCAGGAGTGCCACTGTCTACAACTATAGCAACCCCACCGGAAGCCCCAGAGGTAGTCACGCGGTCCTTCCTGTAGACTTGACATGATCTAAGAAATTGCTGTTGGGAGGTTTGAGGTAAGTCTCTTGCAGGCAAAATGCAGAGGGTTCGTGCCTCTGCAACAAGAGCTTCACATCATCTAAATTACAGAAAAGACCTCTACAGTTCCACTGTATAATGCAGGACATAATTTAAAAGAGCGAAATCTAAAAGCTAAAAACGTAAAAATGAAGGAAAGCCTAAATACAGACAAGGGATATATTTTCAGGTCTTAAAATCAATCTTCATACGAGAAGTGTTTTTCTTTTTAGTGGCACCCTTCTGCTCACCGGTCGATCCACCAGTGCCAGGAAAAGAACACTTTGACCCCGACATGGACCTGTCCTTATCGGACTTGAGTCCACTTTGATCCATTGGCTCGTCGGTGGTTGTCGTCAATGGCTGACCCTTGGATGCCGCTGGCTTGGTTGGCAGGCCAGGGATCCTCTGGGTACCAGAGGGGCGGAGTGCCATACCCCGTCCTGTGGGGGGGGGGGGGGGGGTCAGGGAAGTGGGAGGAGCAAGGGTCGCCAAGCCCTGCTCCTTACTAGGTGTGAGCACGCCCACATCTTTCCTAGAGCTCGGAGGCGGTGTTTGCCGCACCACTCCCGAGGTGGAGAGGGACCTCGACGGGACACGCAGGTCATCCGAAGATGTCTGCGTCTCCGTAGACACCATCGGCCTTGCAGGTCCCCTGTGCACAGCCTCTGCATATGAGCCACGTGAGGCAAACAAGACACGCTTCTTTGCCTCGTGGTATGGAATGTTCTCTTGGACCTTCCAATGTAAGTATTTCTTTTTCTTGCTTCCAAAGAGAACAAGACCGAGAGTATCCAGCGTGCTTCCCTTCGCAATTAGTGCATTTTGGATCGTTCTCACAGTGATCTGCGAGATGCTTTTTGCTAGAGCACCTCGTACACGTGTCAGATCCGCGGCAGCTCCACGAGCCGTGGCCGAACCGCTGGAACTTGAAGCAGCACAGTGGGTTCGGTACGTATGGCCAGACACGGCAATGCAGGTAACCTGCCTTGACAGCTTGTGGAAGGGTGGTCATCGCAAAGGTCAGTACGATGTGCTTTGTTTTGTGTTCCACGCCGTCACGTCGAAGCGTGATGCGTCGTGCAGCGATCACACCCTGGCTGGAGAGGCCCTCTACAATTTCCGTTTCTGGAGTTTCTAAAAAGTCTTCTTCAGAAATTACGCCTTGTACTGTATTTAGTGCGCGGTGGGGGTTTACGGTGACTTTGTAATCGGAGACTGAGTTCAATGCTAGTAGAGCATCACTCTGGATCTTTGTGTGAACCTGTACGAGGAGGTCACCTGATGTCATGTTCTTAGCTCGAGAAGTCTTTCCCACAACGCCCTCTAGAGTTTTCGCGACAAGAAAAGGGGACAGTTTACTTAGTGGTTTCTCAGTTTCTGAGTGCATCATCAAGAACTTTGGATACTGCAGAGTAACTACTACTGGAACATCAAGTGTACGTGCTTCGGTGCGGACTATTTTCGGAGCCCGATCGAGAAAGGTTTTGTTTTGCAGACCCATAAAGATGGGAAGGAAAGTTCAGTGCCCGGGTGCACCGCCCACCACGGAGCCCAACAAGGGGGTAGGTAATGTGCCATAGCAAGAAAGGCTTGGCTGACACAATTACTCTACCAGTGCTACCCGGGCACTATACCCTAGCGTGGTTGCAGGGAAAAGACCTTTTTCCACTCAAGGTTGGCCCTTGCCGCCTAAGAAGTTGAAAAAGGAAGGATGAGAGTGTTGAAGAAAAGAAAAAGAGGTGGGAGAAAAAGTGACAGAAGGAAGAAGAGGGCAGAAGAGGCGACTGACTGAATAATCCTGGTCGGGCCAAGCGAGGACACCCGTCTACGAGAAGTAGGGGACGAAGTGGCGTGTTGCCTCGCCCGGGGGGCCCCGAAGGGTCCAAACATACCCCGGTATCAGCTCAACCACCAGGGTCTCCTTTTCCCCGGACGCGGGTTAAGCCACGCACAGCCAGACGTGGGTGGGCGAACCCACATGGCTCGGGGTCCGTAGCGACGCCACTCACCAAGCACCTACTAAAGTAAGTGTCCCCTGCGTGCGGGTATGCTGGCCCACGTGGCTGGGGTCCGTGGTGACGCTACTCACCAAGCACCTAGCACCTAAGGTGCAGGCGCCCCCTGCGGGACACGGGGTCCGTGGAGACGCCACTCTCCAAACACCTGCTTTCATAGGTGCCCCCTGCGGGGTACCGCAATGGTGACTCTGCGAGCGCTTTGAAAGGTTTGAATGGCATAAACGACTTTGTTTGCGCGAGCTCAATATTTCATTCATTTTATGAAGTGTTAGTGTTGAGAATACTTCCAGGTACAAAATTTTCCAATCAGGAGTAATGTTCAATGCATTCGTATCCATGGGGTTCCTTTATTGCATGACCAATTTTGAGCAATTTCGATAAACTCGCAAAAACTAAGCCTTCGCGAAAATTAGGTCGCTTACAGTAGTACAATTAACCTTGAAACCAATATTGAATACCGTATTATACTTAACTTCTAAAATACAATTTTATTATTAGCACACACTGCCCTGAAATTGGCCATTCTCAGATGTTTTCGTTGTAGCCGTCATCAAACCATGTGCTTAAAATGTAGAAGCTGGAAGCTTGAATCTTTTCTTTTTTTTTTCTTTATGGTGCTTAAGATTTGAGGTAATAAATGTTGTGCCCTGCAATGAACACTACTACCTGTAGCATAGCCCTGGGCATGCAAAGAACGCACACCACAGTCTGATATATCAGGCTTTCAGAAACAATATTGTCCGGTTTTCCTCACCCTTTTGTCAGGATGAACTTGTTACTATCTTGCCTTCCTGACATAGTGGTCCTTTGAGCGAAATAAGGGATGTTATATCATAGAGTGGCATAGGGTAATTTCCTCTTCTCTTTTTACGCAGGATGTAATGGCATACCATCATCACAAAGGAGAGTGTACAGTGAGGCAGGCTCGGAAACTTAAAGGGCCCATGAAACGATTTTTGGGTTGGGATAAATCATTTTAGATTGGGATTTTACTAATAGAACATCGTTCAGTGGGCCAAAAGAAAAAAGGTAGAAAGTCAAAAGCCTGACATTCAGTGCGAAAATTTGAAAACACAGCGGACCATTTCGTTCCTTCTCCCCTTCGTAACCGCTCTGCCTTTTCACTGGGATACATCCGCGGTCCCAAAAGCGTGTCATCGGGTCCAAACTGACGTCACACAAAACCGGACCTCATTTAGTCCCTTCACCCCTAAGCTGACATTGTGGTGGAAGCTACGCGCTTGCCGGACCAATCAGCCACCTCCGTTTCATCACCTGACTTCATTCTCTGCAGCCACATTCGCCACGCTTACGTGGCAAAAGTGTAGCTCGCCCAAGGAGCACGTAGCTTCCACAGCACAGTCAGCTTAGGGGTGAACGGGCTAGGGAAAGAAACTTTTGTCTGAGTTTTGAGCGACGGGCTAATCTTCTAGGGGGAGAATGGATGTGTCCGGGGATTACACAAACCAGGTTCCGAGCGAGAGGGGCCTCCCTTCTTTTCGTCTTCTTGAACTGTTTGGTGGAATGCGCGATTTATGAGTTGAGGAGGAAAGCGAAACAGGAAAAAGTTGGAAAAGCGTTTCATGACCCCTTTAAATAAAGTGAAAAGTAGGATTTCAATTTCTGTCTTATCAATTACGCGAAGAACACTGATCATAATGTTTGTATGCTATACATACATACTTTCAGTCGAAAAATGCAATGCACGTCTTCTTTATGGCTTTTCTCACAGAGTTCCAGAAGACGCCCGTACGTCATTCTCACGTGGAGTAGAGCTGCCAAAAATTTTCTCGTTAATTTCCTGACTCATTTTTAAGAGTGCATCTCCCGATTGTGGCGCCTCTGCATTATCATCATCAATTGAGTTGTCAACGGCGTTTCTTAACATTTCACGAAAATGGAGTTAAATGACATGAAATTTCACAGGTTGGAATACGGCCGTTCAAAGAAACACCTTTGAAAAGTCAGCTTTTTAAATGCAGGCGCCGATTTTTCTGGCCAATTGGAGACCGTTCTTTCCATTCCGAACGCCCGGCATTCACGGCGTCCCAGATAACTTTCACCATACTTAAAAAAACACCGGAGGGCTCTGCAGGAGTGAAATCAACTGTCGTTAGCAAGCGTCTTGAGAAAGTGCACGGATATTTTTAATGCGCCTGGCTGTCTAAGTAACTAAGATTAATGAGCTAACCTTTCAAATATTCTTTTAAGGGCCAATATGTCAATTGTAAAGTTGCAAGGCGCATTGAGAAACACCCAATTAAAGTGCTTGAAACATAATACGTTTTCGTGCTTTTTTCCAACCTTCAAAGATCGGCGAAGCGAGTTGTCAAGCGGTATTTTTTTTGTATATCTAGGGCGTTTATTTTTTGAAGGCTAGTAAAAAGGAGCATGCAAAGGGCACCTTGTTGAAAATGGTTTAATTGGGTGTTTCTTAATGCGCTCTACAACTTTCCATTTCCCACCTCGGCATTTAAACGAAGATTTCAAAGGTTAGCCCGTTACTCTTAATTATATAAATAGGCGCACTAAAACAATTTCGTGCTCTTTCGCAAGAGACTTTCTAACAGCGTACAGTTGGTTTCACTTCCGCAGAACGCTCCGTTTTTGTTTTGTTTTTTTGTTTTTGAAGTTTGGTGCAAGTTATCTGGGACACTCCGCATATACGTACTGATAGTGTACAGTGGGGAGCAAAAGTTTGCGGGGCACGGGAGCGCGTGCCGAAATGCATCGCCGCGCCGTCCCACGGCGCGCCGCCGCATTAAAGAGACGCGCTTTGCGCATGCGCGCCTTTCATGTTCGCATTCATGTCTCTTTCGCTTGTTTCTTTCTGACAAACTCCTGATAACAGGAGTCGGCGCCAGGGGTGCGAGTTAGCGCTTCGCTGGCTGTCATGCTGCGCGTCTGCTTCAGCCGCCGCGCTTTGTCATGGAGCTCGCGTAGGGAGGGGAGGGGGTTAACCAGGCGCTCCGTCACCCAGCGCGGCTGCAGTGGCGGCTGAAGAGGACGCTAGTCATGACAGCCAGCGAAACGGCAACTTGCGCCCCTGGCGCCGACTCCGGTTATCAGGAGTGAGCCGGAGAGAAACGAGCGAAAGAGACATGAATGCCAGCACGAAGGGCGCGCATGTGCAAAGCGCGGCTTTTTAATGCGGCGGCGCGCCGTTGCACGGCGCGGCGATGCATTTCGGCACGCGCTCCGGTGCCCCGCAAACTTTTGCTCCCGACTGTACATTTAGTACACTAAAAGCATACATGTAGTATATTAAACGTGCACTTATAATATGCCAAAAGTACACCCGAGGTGCACTTATGGGATACTACATACGTACTTGGGCTGTACTAAAGGTATACGATTTTGTTTCATAAAAGTGTGAAACAAGTACGATTTCAGTACATACCCCAAGTTCACTATTAGTATCCTTTCAGTATACTGATTTTGAACGACTTTTCGCTGGGGGTAGCGACGTGAAAATGACCGACGGCGGTCACTCCGGGCGGACGGCGGCTCCCGCCTGCCGGGTGCCTTCCGTGAAGGGGTGACAGTCGTGTAAGCAGAACTGTACCAGCTTCTCTTATAGTTATGTTGTTTTCGAGCAGCTTCCTGATCACTAAACCCCGCAAACGCGTGCCAAACTTTCAAAAGGTGTCTGCCAATATGACAACCTTGAATTCCCAGAGAATTTGGGATCATCTGGAAAAGACAGGGAATTATTCAAAAAGTGGGCTAAATAAGGGAAGACGACAACTGAAAGCGGCATGGCGGTTGCTCGCGGGCACGGCCAACCTGAATGACATTGCCGAAATGTCGTCCTTTCACTCAAAAACTTAAGTAATTTAATCAAAATAGTCAGGGAAAAACCTGGAAAAGTCAAGGAAACTGAAATCAGTAATTTGCTAGGCACAATGTTTGATTATCTTGACACTTCACTCGTTTTTACACACGACAGGCACACGCCTGTGTATCACACGGCGGCCAGGCCAAGCGGCAGCCAGCCACTTATGCAAGTTCGATAAGACGGAAGCGTGTAACGCTTTCGGACCTCTGCAAATACACCAGCTGGAGCGTCCTGCCGCAGTCCGACTGCCCACGCTTGAAGGTCCGACACAGACTCCGCGACCTGGGTACGTCTGACGTCTCTAGATTTTGCGTCCCAGGTACGTGAGTTGTATCTTAAGACAGCGCCTGATAATAGTAGTGAATAGGGTCACATTCAGTGCGCATGTAACTTTACTACACTCGGAGAGCAGAATATCATTCTCGTTGCGCAGGCAGTTCCCCAGCTACGCATGCACTTGAAGAATACGTTGCACTCTTTTATGAAGCAAGCTTTGCGGGTCCCCTCCGCCCTTGTGCGCCCATTCGCAGGTCGTGTCGCCTTTGCTCACGTTCGCAGGTCCTTTCGCAGGTCCAGCGAGTTGCCCAGCCACTGCAGCCCCGGCGTCGCTCGGTCCATACAAGAAGAGGCTCACGTTGGTCGTCCGGCAGCACACTGGAAGGACGCAAAACTCGCCGCCTCCTTGGTGCATGCCAGACGAGGCTGAGCAGAGCTCCAAGCTCTTCTGACGCACATGTGCACTCCTATGAGACAGGTGTCGCACCCCGATTCCTAGAGATGTGATCGCACTGGCAGTCTTGTTGGTCCTTGGGGGCCGTCGAGGAGTGCCGGAAAATAGAATTCCATCCCTATTATGCAGGTAGTTCCCCAGCTAGTCACATCCTTGAAGACGATGTCGCAGTCTCTCTGGAAGCAAGCTTCGGGGGACTCTTGTGCACCCATTTGCAGGTCGTATTGCCTTTGCTCACGTAACTCCCGCAGGTCCAGCCTGTTGCCGAGCCTCTGCTGCTTCGGCGTCACTCGGTTCAAAGAAGAAGAGGCTCACGTTAGTCGTCCGGCAGCACACTGGAGGGACGCAAAGCTCACAACCCCCTTGGAGCACGCAAGACGAGGCTGAGCAGAGCTCCAAGCTTTTCTGACGCACATGTGGACTCCTATGAGACAGGCGTCGCTCCGCGATTCCTAGAGATGTGGTCGCACTGGCAGTTTTGTTTGTACTTGGGGGCCGTCGAGGAGTACCAGAAAGCAGAATTCCATGCCTGTTGCGCAGGTAGTTTTCCAGCTAGTCACTTCCCTGAAGAGGACGTCGCACTCTTTCTGGAAGCAAGCTTCGGGGGGCTCTTGTGCACCCATTCGCAGGTTGTGCCGCCTTTGCTCACGTAGCTCCCGCAGGTGGCAGGGCAGCGAGTTCACACATTAGCCCCATTCGTCCCCCAATCGAGGATCATATGAGCTCTATAAACCAACCTTGCCATGGTGCTTGTCCATCTCTTTCTACATTCTTGGCACTCACTGCTCGTTAAGTCATCGTCTCTAGGGATTATGTTACATGGAGCCTGCAGAGCTGTTTTGGATGCAGTTTAAATGACAGAGCTGACGCTTGATTGAAAATGCTTTGGTTCTGCAGTGGATTCGTGACCCTTATCAATGCCCGCGAAAGATTCCCAACTTCGTCAAGAACTGTCGGATGGTGCGTCCTCTTTCTGTGGCACTCTGCTGACGGCACATGCGGTGGATTCGCAGCTTGAAGAAGTATTCCAGCATTGTCTTGACCATAATTTCTCAGTGGGACCTGTTGTCGATTGTCTGTGCCAGGAAGAAGTGGTCAAACCTCTTAAAAAGCGGGGTCATAAAGATGATGGCCATTGCCTCTTTCATCAGTCTTCGTAGCCGGTTTCAACCTCCTTTGGCGGCATTGTCAAAGTGGTACTGTGACCTGGGTCACGGCATCATCCGCAACAACTGCGTCACCTTTGCAAAGCACGCACTTGTATTTTTGGCCTTGGCAGTAAACCGAAACTGGAAGTTCTCCCTTCTTCACGCCCTCATTGGTGGTCTGGACGGCAACACTCGTGCCAACCTGGGAGCGTGGAACCGGCACAGTCATGACGGTGCCCTTCACGAATTTTCATTTTCTGCTGCTCATGCAGGTCGTGTGTCGTGGTGCTTCATCGCTATCGCAACGCAACGTCAGCAAAGACACGGAACATCCCCCACCATCGGCTACGCCTGTTTTCGCCTTCAACTCGGATCTTCTCGACGACACCACTCTCGCAAAGTGTCCGGCACCCGTTTTTGGCCAGTGCCCGATCCCAGCCTACGAACCTTGGGAGGACAGTCTCGGTGTTTTCACCCTACAAAAGGCGGAAATCGACAGTCTCGGCTTGGGGCGTGGAACCGGCACAGTCATAGCGGTGCCCTTCACGCATTTTCGTTTTCTGCTGCTCATGCAGGTTGGTGCCAGCTTCCCTAAATGTTCTAGATTTCGCTTTGCTCTTCTGCCGGTTCCACCCCATGTTGTAATTGCAGACGTTAGATCACGCGGCTTGACCTACCGATTTCGGAGAGGTTTCGTGTTGTTGCACAATTACGCTTTCTATTTCTTGTTGCTACTGTTGTGCGGTGACGTTTAAATAAATGCCGGCCCACTTTCTCCCGCGCAAGAAAATCAGCTAGTTGAAGCAATGCAACTAATTCCTAGTATTCACGAAGGACAAAAAACTGTAATTAACGAACTGAAAGCCATCAAAGATTTTCAAACCACATTCGAAAGAAAACTGGAGGGCTTATTTACTCGTATATATATAATTGAGACCGATGTGGCTACAATTAAACCACTTAGGGGAGAACTTGAACTTAAAGGGTCAACTCGGGAACTCGATACGCAGCTTAGAACAACAACTTTACGTCAGGAAGAACTGGAAGATTAATCTCCGAGAAACAACCTGCTCATCTACGGTTTGCCCGACGTGGCGGCTGAAACATGGGAAGCTTCAGAGGCTAAGGCTTTACCTTTTTTCGCCGATAAGCTCGATATACACCTTGAAGCTACTAGCATTGAACGAGCGCACAGGATTGGCCGTTTTGCTGCTGATAAAAACCGCCCTCTGATTTCGAAGTTCCTGTCATTTCAAGACAAGGAAAGGGTTCTTTCTAAGGCCTTCAAACTAAAACGAAGTGGTTTTTCTATAAGTGACGATTTTTCCCCTGCAGTACAGTTTGCAAGACGCAGACTTCAAGACTACGCCAGTGATCAGAACGCGCAATTTAAACTGCGATACAACAACTTAACTATAGGCAACAATACGTATATGTACAATCCAGATAATGACACTGTGTTCAAAAATGCCCGGTAACCACCACAGCATACAAGCGGAAATGGAGGACTTAGCTTTCAAAATCTAGTCTTCATAACTGTCAAGTGCAGACGTGTAAAAAACAAAAAAAGATGAACTTGCCTTTCTTCTGAATTCAACACAGGCTGATGTGGTTATTGGTACGGAGTCGTGGCTTGATGGTTCTATAGACAGCTCTGAAATATTTCCAGCTAACTATGAGGTCTACCGGAAAGATAGACATTTAAGGGGCGGGGGTGTATTGTTACGTGTGTATAGAGACCTACCAAGCACAGCCCTTGAATTTCTTGACAGTATTTGCGAATCTGTTTCGTGAAAAATCAAACTGCGAGGCTCGACATTTCTTACAGTCGGCTCATTCTATAGACCACCGGGTAATAATGCACTGGATCCCCTTTTGTGTATATAATACTTTGTCAGCAATAACCCCTGATGACTTCATACTTAGTGGAGACTTTAATCTTCCCGATATAGATTGGGTGGAAATATACCTAATTTGCGTAATTCACTCTCTCTTTATGCCACGTTTGAAGAACTGATAAACACTCATGAGTTGCAACAGTTCGTGTCCCTTCCAACAAGATATAGTGCACGGAATCTATTCTATATCTTTTTTTACAAATCGACCTTCTAGTGTGTCCTCAGTGATGACGGCACCGGGCCTCAGCGGCCGTGAAGTTGTAGTTACACAAATAACATGTAAGCGCGATGTCATCATGAAGTCATGCCCCCAAAACGTGTATATTTTCGATCGGGGTGATTATGATAGCTTGTCTCACTTGACATTGAAGATTTGTGGTTCTTGTTTAAAAGTGTGCTTATGGCTCTTATCGATAAATATGTTCCCTGTAAAATGTTATCAGGAAGGCGTAGACACGATAAACCATGGATAAACAAAAGCTTGCGTTGCCTCCTAAATAAAAAACGACGTCTGTTTCTTAAGTATAAAAAAAACAAAAAAAATGGCAACAAAAAGTGAACTCAGATGCCTCGATTACGCCTTTAAAAAAGAGGTCAAGGAAGCTAAAATGCATTTCTTCTCTACCCTGAGCCCCAGGTTGCTTAACAACCCGAAGGAATTGTGGAAAGTTTTGAAAAGAACGGATAATAACGAAAGCATAGGTACACCCCCAATACTTCAGAACAATGAATTGAATTCGGACGACTTAGAGAGAGCGGTTTGCTTCAATGAATTTTTTCAGTCTGTTTTTTCTAGTCCAGCAGAGACAGACGAATTGGCCCCATCTATGGCAGAACTTAATGGGATGCCAGAATTTGTAATTGAGGATAATGGTGTACTTAAACTTCTTTGTAATTTAAAACCTCATTCAGCCACAGGACCCGATAAAATCCCTAACCACGTGTTAAAATCGTGTGCTACCGCGATTACGTCCTTCCTAGTTATATTGTTTAACAAATCGGTCCTTCCTAGTTATATTGTTTAACAAATCACTTTTCTCGAGCAAGCTGCCGTCGGATTGGAAGACTGCTAATATTGCACCCGTCCATAAGGCAGGTCTTAAACGTGAGGTATCTAATTACAGACCATTATCTCTGACTAGTGTTTGTTCCAAACTGCTAGAACACATCATGTACTCAAATATTGTATCTCATCTAGAGTTAAATGACTGTTTTACCCCGCAGCAGCATGGTTTTCGATCGTGTCTGTCGTGCACTACGCTGTTGATTGAATTTGTCCATGATATTTTTCTCTCATTAGATAAAAATATACAAACTGACTGCTTGCTTTTAGACTTCCATAAGGCTTTTGACAAAGTGCCCCACTCCCTTCTTATACACAAATTGTCATCCTTGGGGTTACCTGGTTATCTTATCAAGTGGCTGAAAGATTATTTAACTGATCGTGTTCAGTGTGTAGCTGTTAATGGTGTTAAATCCCCGTACGCAGCGGTTACGTCAGGAGTTCCCCAGGGGAGCGTACTTGGACCTCTTCTCTTTTTAATTTATATTAATGACGTTTCTCAAAACTTAACATCTTGTATTCGTTTATACGCGGATGATTGCGTTATTTACCGGCAAGTTTGCAACGATGATCATTCCTACTTACTCCAGACTGACCTTGAAACAGTGGCGGCGTGGTGGATCAGGTGGGGAATGTGCCTAAACATTAATAAATGCAATTTTATTCGGTTTACCAAAAAACGCAACCCTTTTTTATTAAGCTATAATCTAAACGGCATTGATCTTAAAGGTGTTACGGAGGTAAAGTATTCAGGGGTCTATTTTAGCAGCACTCTTTCCTGGGCCAAGCACGTGGAAACAGTAACACTTAAGGCGAACCGTGTCCTAAACTTTATAAAAAGGCATTTTAAAATGGCTCCTGAGGATATAAAAGCTTTGCTACACAGTACTAACGTTAGGCCTATCTCAGAGTACGCGTGTTCACTGCGGGACCCTCATTTCCTCGACTTGTCCTCCAAAACTGAACGCGTACAAAATAGAGCTTCGCGACGAACGTGTTTGCGATTGAAACTTTTTAGAAGTATTTTCCTACAAAACACACGCATTAACAAGGATAAGTATCTTCATCGTCCTGATTACATTTCCTCAAGGGTAGATCATTCGCTTAAAATAAAAGAAATTAGATATAGAACAGAACTGTTTAAACATTCCTTTTTTCCAAAGAGCATTCATGAGTGGAATGCCCTTCCTGAACTTGTGGTGACAGAAACCTCAGATGCCAGCTTTTCTTCTCTCCTATCGGACCTATAAAACTCCGTCAGTGTGCAATATCCTGTATTGTGTTTATTAGTTATACTTGTATCGTGTTTTCTGTTAGGTTATTGATTTGTAATGTGCTTGCTGATTGTATTCCTCTTTTCTTGCAACAGATCGTTGATGTTTTTTTTTTTGCATTTTTCGTGTATTGGTGCTCTCAAACACTATGTTTTACTTGCGTTTAACAAGCGTGATGCAACCATCTTTTATGTATTTTAACTCCCTTACTGTAATGCCCTCTGGGCAATATAGGTACTGTATAAATAAATAAACCTGGTACGGGAGTACATCATTAAAATAAAGGATGCTGGAGCAAAGTGTATAAGTGTGATCTGTGACGGGACAAACCAACATTACCATGCTCGCAGCGCTCGGAGTGCGCTTTGCTCAGCCGATGAAGAGCTGGTTCACGCATCCATCGGACCCCACCAGCAGGATCCACGCTGTCCTGGACGCCTGGCATATGCTCAAGCTCATGCGAAACCTGCTGGCCGAGAAAGGGTGCATCAGAGATAAGGCAGGTAGGGTCGTGGCCTGGCGGTACCTTGCGGCCTTCGACAACCTGCAGCAGCAAGAAGGCCCTCATGCAGTCAACATGCTCCGAAAGCAGCATATTGACTTCGAGAGATAAAAGGTGAAGGTGTCACTGGCAGCCCAAACCTTGAGCCGGTCCGTCAGCTGCGCCTTGCTGTTTTGCAAGAAAGAGAGTATAAAAGGCTTCGAGGGCGCTGAGGCGACTGCCAAGTTTGCCGCAGCAGTCGATGATATATTTGACCTGACGAACTCATGTCATCCAGTTGGTCGTGGAAGCAAATGTCCCATTCGTGCCAGCAGCGAGGTCACCATTCTGGAAAGGATTGAGAAAGCTTCACGCTACCTTCGAGCCCTGAAACACGTAACGGGCATCCCGTTGAGCCAAGGGGCAAGGAAGACTCCAGTCCTCGGTTTCCTACTTGTCCTTGACTCCATCAGAGGTCTGGCAGACGACCTGGTCTTTAGCCCCAGTCCGCCACTCAGGTGCCTGCTGACGCGAAAGCTCAGTCAAGACCACCTTGAGCTGTTTTTTGCCACTGTACGCAACAGGACGGGTAACAACAAAAACCCCACATCGCTAGAGTTTCGGTCAGCATAGAGAAAGTGCTTGCTCCCCAACGTCGTGCCTTCAACTTGCGGCAACTGCCAGGTCGACGGCACCGACACGCCTCTCGTAAGGTCGTCGGCGCAGCACCAGCAAGATCAGGGAAGGGCTGAGGATGCAAGAGGCGAAGAGGCTAGCAGTACTGTCTCCTAGAAGCCGCTTTCTGAATTCGCCGAATGTGTTGTAGAGTACATTGCTGGAAACGTGGCAGTCAACTTTGCAAATATGAAAAATGACCAGATTGCTCTGAGAACGCACTTCTTACAAGAGCCAAGTGCGACCTTATACAGATGAACGATACAGGTGAGTTACACAGCCTCTCACAGGACATCCTGGGCTTATGCAAGATAGCGGAGAAGGTGCTTCGAAGGCACTTCGACAAGGCGGCCAAAGAAGGTCGAAACTGACCAGAACGCCTGCAGACAGAGGCAATGGCCATCATCCTCATGACCCCGCTGTTTAAGAGGTTAGACCACCTCTTCTTGGCGCAGACAATCGACAACCAGTCCCAATGCGCAATTATGGTCAAGACAATGCTGGAATACCTCTTCAAGCTGCGAATCCACCACATGTGCCGTCAGCAGAGTGCTGCAGAAAGAGGTCGCACCGTCCGACAGTTCTTGACGAAGTTGGTAATCTTTCGCGGACATTCCTAAGGTCATGACTCCACTGCAGCACCAAGGCATTTTCACTTAAGTGTCAGCTCTGTCGTGAAAACTGCACCCAAAATAGCTCTGCAGGCTCCATGTAATATAATCACTAGGGACGATGACTCAAAGAGCAAAGAGTGCCCAGAATGGGCACTCTTTGCTCTTTGAGTCATCGTCCCTAGTGATTATATTACATGGAGCCTGCAGAGCTATTTTGGGTGCAGTTTTGTGCCCAGAAGAGTGCCCAGAATGGGCAACATATCAAGGATGGTTTATAGAGGTCATATTACCCTCTATTGGGGGATGAAAGGGGCTCATGTGTGAACTCGCTGCCCTGCCACCTGCGGAAGCTACGTGAGCAAAGGCGACACGACCTGCGAATGGGTGCACAAGAGCCTCCCGAAGCTTGCTTTCAGAGAGAGTGTGATGTCGTCTTTAAGAAAGTGACTAGCTGGGGAACTACCTTCGCAACAGGGATGGAATTCTGCTTTCCGGCACTCCTCGACGGCCCCCGAGGACCAACAAGACTGCCAGTGCGACCGTATCTCTAGAAAGTGGGGTGCGATACCTATCTCATACGAGTGCACATGTGTGTCAGAAGAGCTTGGAGCTCTTCTCAGGCTCGTATTGCGTGCACCAAGGAGGCTGCGAGATTTGCGTCCCTCCAGTGTGCTGCCGGACGACCAACGTGAGCCTCTTTTTGTTTGGACCGAGCGGCGGCGATGCTGCAGCGGCGAGGCAACTCGCTCGACCTGCGGGAGTTACGTGAGCAAAGGCGACATGACCTGCGAATAGGTGCACAAGGGCGGAGGTGTCCCGCAAAGCCTGCTTCATGAAAGAGTGCAACGTAGTCTTCAAGTGCATGCCTAGCTGGGGAACTACCTGCGCGACGGGAAAGAAATTCTGCTCTCTGAGTGTTATAAAGTGACTTGCGCACTAAACGTCACCCTATTCTCTACTATTATCAGGTGCTGTGTCTAAAGATACATCTGACGTACCTGGGACGCAAACTCTAAAGATACGTCAGACGTACCCAGGACACGGAGTCTGTGTCGGATGTCCTAGCGTGGGCAGTCGGACTGCGGCCGAACGCTCCCGCTGGTGTATTTGCAGCAGTCCGAAAGCGTTCTACGCTTGCGTCTTATCGAACTTGCATAAGTGGCTGACAGGCGCTTGGCCTGGCCGCCATGTGATACACAGGCGGCCATGCCGGTCGTGTGTAAAAACGCGTGGAGTGTCAAGAAAATAAAACATTGTGTCTGGCAAATGAGTGATTTCAAATTCCCCCACTTTTCCAGGTTCTTTCCTGACTATTTGATCAAATTTGATGAGTTTTTGAGTCTAAGGAAGACATTTCGGCAACGTCATTCAGCATGGCCGTGCCGACGAGCAACCGCCATGCTGCATTCACTAGTCGTCTTCCTTTTTTTAGCGCACTTTTTGAATGATTCCCTGACTTTTCCAGATGGTCCGAAATTCTCTTGGAATTCAAGGTTTATTCAGGTTGGTAGACACCTTTTGGAAGTTCGGCACGCGTTTGCGGGGTTTAGTGATCGGGAATCTGCTCGAAAACAACATACTATAACAGAAGCTGGTACAGTTCTGCTTACACGACCGTCACCCCTTCACAGAAGGCACCCGGCAGGCGGGAGCCGCTGTTCGCCCGGAGTGACCGCCGTCAGTCTTTTTCACGTCACTACGGATCCCGCAGTGACGTGGTCCGTAGTTAGCTGTGCACCGTGCAGTTCGGAGATTTTAACATTTCTCTCGGTGCCTCAAGTGCGAATCTTGACCGCCGAGCTAAGAAAATTGCGCGGGCACTTCCGCCGTACGGTTAGAACTCCGCGTTCTGGTTACGTCCTACATACCTTTAGACCCCGCGTTCCAGATGCGTTCGACGTATCCTTAGACACAGCGATTATCGAGGAGCTCCCGTGGTTAAAGATTCCGGATATTTTTTTTAAACTCGACCGACCGAGCGATGTCCGAAGCAGCACCGGTCGGTAGTGATCCGAGCGCTGAATGAAATAAAAAAAAGATAAGCCTCATTTTCTCGTGCTTCACGTTATTCCTACGCGGGAGAGCACACAGAACCCTGAAAAACCGAATTCGGCACACGAAATCCACACACTCCGGTCAACACCCACAACGCTTCCGACACGCACTGGGCGCTGCCATCTTATTGTTGACGCCAGAGATTTGGTCTGGTTACGTCACAGATTTGGGCTGGTCACGTGTCTAGTGGTCAAAATTGTACAAAAAGGCGGCGGCCAATTGGGGGTCTCTTTCAGCTGCCAGTTTATCACTCTAAGGCAATCTACCTCGCTGGTCACGACCTACTTTATACTTACGAACAAATCCCTCTGGAAACACTCCGGCACGCACCTTCGGAGAGCCGAGTTTTAGCGGCACCTATTGGGCAGGCCGTGAACTCGGTATATTTTGTTTCGTCTTCTCTGCGCTGCACCTGGTTGTGTTAGCCCCAATGGCATTGGCGGCGCGGGGGCACAGTCAATGCCATCTGGTGTAGGCTGCGCAAACTAAAAAAAAAAAAAATTAACGAACTGGACTCCTCCAGTATTTTAACATAGAGAACAAACAGTTTACAGCGTGGACGCGCTTGAAACCAGAAAGCGCGATCCGCTGTCACGTACCCAAGGATACAAGAAAAACCCGACGAGATAGGAGGACCGAGTCTTTGTGCCACCTAGTGAGAAGGCCTCTTACTAGGCGGCGCTAAAACTCGCCCCTCAGCCGCGAGCAGGCTCTTCCATGGGGAGCGCTCAGATGGAGTGGTCTGAAGTATAGAGTTGGTCGTGGATGAGGGCAAACGCCAACCCAAAACTCCAAGCGGAGTTTGGGTTCTGCGCATGCGCAATCATGAGCCCCTATTTTGTTGTGGACCCCAAGCTTTGGGGGGATCGGTGGCCGAGCGGGCCAGCGCACACCACCTCGGAGCACGTGGAGCGAAACCTCGCACTGCAGAACTCAATGATCCTAAGTTCAATCCCCACCCCTTCCCGTTTCGATCTAAATGGGCCTTGTACCGCGTGCGGTCGTATATCACTACTGCGTGGTGCACGTTACAGACGTGCACCACGCAGTTGTGCACGTCTTTCGCGTCACTAGCGGTTGTACTGCACTGGCTAAATTGCTCATCTAGAGTGAGTGACTCGTCGCAACTTTGAAGTGACTCACCAACTAAACGCTGTTAGAAATATCTACAAAACCCCAATTATTTAACACAATAAAGGAGTGGTGCAACGATATCCAATTGTAATGTTTTTCACTTTACACGAGCTTACTGGCACTACTGGGACTCAAGGATACTCGCACGCAACGCCACTGGCCAAGAATCTCCTTTGTTGCGGTGTAATTTCAAGGACAAAAGCGATCATTTTCATTCAATCTCTTCTCTGAAAAATTTGATGACATAATGTGGGGATCGCAGTACACCCCAATAACGATATTTGAATGCGGTTCATAGATTGGACCCCAGCATTGCGTGGGCACTCGGCTTGGGCTTGTTATAAGTAGTAGTTCGAGAAGCATTTGGGTAGTGGCCCGTGTCCAATCGCTGCATGACGACAATAGCCGAGCCATAACAATGTCTGGAACTCAGCGTGTGTCCTGTGCTTTGCCAGCCCCAGCGCGTGGCTATGATCAACATTGGCGGCATATAATCGGCTCCAGATCACGTGGCCGCTTGTTCTGGCTGCGAGTTGAGGGGGTGAACGCTGCTCGTTTTTCTTTAATTTTTTTTTTTCTGGGACTTCCATTGATTGGGGGGAAAAATGAACGCGTGTTTCATAGGTCAGTAACTTCAGTGATCCGTTCTGAGCGGTATTTGCGCAAAGTACAAAAATTGTTGCATCGCCCTTATAAACATCATAACGTCAAATGACACCCCATTATCACATGATCTTCTAAAAGCTTGGGGAGAAGGAAGCCGTGGTTTCTCTTGTGAGGACTTTCGAATTGAAAAGGGATCTCCCTCTGGTGGTCAGCATAGGAGGAAAGTTGGTGCCCGAGGCAAGCTGATGGTGTGAAAGTACGACTCAGCCATGTCTGTCAAGAACACTCTCGAAGAATCGAGAGTGCTCTTGGGCTATGTTGACTTCCTCGAAAAGTATGTGCTGGATGCCTTCGGGACCTCTTTCCAACTCTCACAACCCCAACAGCAGCTGTCTCGAATCGGCGATGTCTAAAAAAGGTGAATTTACTGCTCGAGATCAGCTGAACATTTTAAACTGATGTCACGATAACGCATGATTTAGCTAGCTTGCATGGGAATAACAACAGCAGACAACGCGTGGAGAACCGAAAATCTCACGGCGACGGCAGTTACACTGTTCCGTTCGCCACTGCAGATGCCCGCGCTCCTCCGGTGAAGGCTGCTCGAGTTCCCAAACTGACCCCATTATAGTAACGTGGGTTTAAATGTACCGACGTGGACAAAATAGTTGCTGTGAGATATTACGAACTCACCATAAATATTGTTCACTCATCGGGTAGCAGATATTTTTACAATGTCCGACCTGGAATTGCGAAGGTGCAGTTGTCATTTGTCGTAAAGCCTCTTGCCTTGCTGCGAGGCAGTCTTTTTAAGGCGAAAACCTTATATGTCCCATTACGAGAAAAGGCAGCGTCGGCGATGTATCCGAAAGATGGCCATAAAATTACGTCATTAAGGACGCGCGCTCAAAGTCAAGGCGGACGCGCCTAAGAAATAAAATATCAAGAAAAGCACAGCAACGCAGATGCTTGGTCACAATAGACAGTGTAGTCTTAGCCGAGATATGACAACGTAGAAGTATGATTTCGTGATGACAAAGACGTTTGGATTGTTCACGGAATGCTATCAATAATCACTTTTCTCAGAGGATGAAAACCCGTCAGAATTCGCATTCTTCGTACACGCGTTTGAATACAGTCCGCACCGAAAATACCTTGAACTTGAGCACGCGCATGAAATACGCGAAATAACAAATCCGGCCAATGTTCGAGGACACAAATGCTATAGAAAGCACCACTGTAGTCGAAGTGAACAAAAACGACGGCACGAGCGTTTCTGCTGCCTTGAGGGTTCCGCCCCAACATCACCGCACGAACAGGTGAATCTTCCCTTCTAGGACCTGCTGGTATATCATCGCGACACGCAACGAGAATTCAAACAAGGATAGCGCTCTATGCGGAACGATGAGCTTCCAACACGCCGACCACGTCAACCATCACCACCGACGCCATGTTTTTGAGCAGAAACGCGAAACAACTCTGGCACAAACTTATCTTTCTCTTTGCTCCTTTTACATTTATAACGACTGTAAAGTTCGTCCGATTTTCGCCTCGTCAGTTTAGTTTCTTAACTCCACCTTGCCATTAACAACAACGGACTGGGATAGACTGCCTAACGGTATGGTGACCCAGACAGATCATGACACATTCATATCTCAACTCACCATCCATCTGCATTTGCACTAATAGCAAGTCAATTCGTGTTTATAGAAGTGTTTTATTTGTGTATTTTTCTGTTCAATCAGCTTTTTTCCTTAAAAATGTTTTGAGTATTTTTTTTCCTGTTTTTGCTGCTTTATATTGCAATATTCCCCAGCCTGTAACCCACTTTTTATTTTGTCCTTTATATAATGTTTCTTCAGCAGCATACCTCTACCTTGTGTACTGCCCGTAAGGGCCTTCAAGGTTTAATAAATGATGATGATGACATTTCAAATATACCACATTCCATTTTGGGTGTATTTCAAGTACAGTTCATATTTATAAGTACACAAAAATATGGCGAAAATATATAATTTGTTCTGTACTAAAATATATTTCTGAAACACTTTTCAAAATACCGTTATTTAAACTACGCTTGATGTATTTTAAGTAAGATCAAAAATGTCTCCAAAATACACTTAAACATGCTGGAAATTATAACTACTGTTGTGTTACACTCTAAGCATCTTCTGACTGTAATTGCATACATACAAAATATACTTACTTGAATTACCAAGGTATTGAAAACATGCTAATCAGAAGTGGACTTCAAGCAGATGGGGAGTACACTGAAGTGCCTAGATACAACATTTGATTAGTTTGTCAATTTAGTTGTGCAGCATCGCACTGATAAACCAGCCTAGTTTCTGTTATTGTTTTCTTTTTCGATCAAGAACGTACCTGATGAGTTTCTTGCACACCAATAACAAACGGAATTCGGGAACTACAACCACAGCACTTGCTGATGCTGCAAAGCTTCAGCAAGTGCTGTGTGCACATATGTTTCGCGTGGTTGTGTTAGCATAGTGTTCGTTCACTGAATGTGTATACTCACCATCGTACGTAATGTGAGTAGTGACTTTAATATAGTGACTTTAATGCCATAGTGAGTTTAATGACCATATTAAATAGTCAAGTAGTAACGAAAAGTAAAAAAACTATTTCAAAGCGGAGAAACTGCCTTGACTCGCTTCGTCCTGAGTGATGCTATACAAAGAATCGATAACAATTCTTCTAGGAGCAGGTTTGTGGATGTTGTTTTAGCGACGGCGCAGAATTATTATTCGTTGTACCAATACTTTTAGTAAGAGATATCGTCCACGAACTTCGAAACACTGTTTTTCTTTTGACAGGCTCCCGAGGAGAAGATCGAATACTTGGAACCTTAATAAGTTCAGAGATGGTCACTGGCCAAATGATTACCTTCAATATGTAGGCTATATAAGGCTCTGGAGCAGTCAACGGGACTGTGATTTGGGTGTTCAGTGCTTCATGCTGTTTGTGTTCGTTTCTAATGTGTAGTACTTAGTAGTACCATAAATCTACCACAGGGACACCATTTGATTGGCATCAAGTGATTGATTGGCATCAAAGTAAAAATCCAGGTGATGGCGCACATCGAAAACACATAAAATGTTGAGTTTTTGCTTACGCTGTGACGACAAGGAGTGCGTATGCAGGAGCATGCAGTGTCTCGTCTTCAACGAGTCTTTCTAGATTATCAAGCGTACCGTATGAGTTAAAATACGTGAGGTTGTTTTTGACCAAACCGCTTGTTTCTTCCCGTGTCACCGTCACAAGGTGTGATTCGTCCTGAAGCAAAAATAAGTAAAAAAGTTACGATGCTGAACACTGGAAATATATATTTAAAAGTTATTTGGTTAGTACGTACTCCGCTTAAGGTGACGCCAGTGAGCAGGAACTGAACTCTCGGGTCACGGAGCGCTTCGTATCGGAGGTTTACCTTCGTAAAAACAGACAATTCTAAAATTAACATTTAACAACAACGTTTGGACAGTGGCACTGTCTTTTTCAGGAGGTCCTGAAGAAGACAGTGCCACTGTCAAAACGCAGACGGACGTCAGGTACATTTCCTTTTTTTAAGTTTGTATTCTATTTTACATTTCAGAATTTATTTTGGCAAATTCTTGTGTTTGACTTTTATTCTGTCATTTGTGAGTGTACTCTCTGCGTACCTAGCGGTGTTGTGTTTAGCTTTCATTCTTCTTCTTGTAAGATAATGCAACTTTTTAGGCACTTTACTTTTTTTTCTTGTGTGACTTTTCCCTCAATTCTCCATTAAATTAGATTTTCAAATTTTATCACCCCACGGCTGCTGTGTTCGTGGCAGTTGTGTACAACAGAGCATAGTGAATGCAGCGTTTCAGCACTTTTCCGTGGGGTGAACGGTCAAATTTCCACACAGACCGTAAAGGAAACGCTCTCAGTGGCAAGTAGAAGCGGAGCATCGAAATTTCTTTGGCGGCGAAACCTATGCCACTGAACATACCGAGTGATCGCCTTCAAGCGATAGATCCGGTGAGGAGCGGACGCTCGTTGCCGGCTTGTTAGACCCATCCTCGGAGCAGTCCACGTCCACGCACACACTCACCTAGTCGAGCGCACGAACGTTAACTACGCACACCAACACGGAAACACGAGAACAGTTAACGACCCGTGGCGAAAACGGCAGACTCAGATCGCAGAAATGAGTGTCTCGCAAACTCCGACTGTCCCCAACGTGCTTGTCATGAAATGCAGTCAAGCCTTTCTTATGAAACAAACCTATACTAAAGGAGAGTTGCAACGATTTGTGTACTTTTCGCAAATACCGCCGAGAACGGATCCCTGACGTTAATGACCTATGAAACACGCGTTTGTTTTTCACCCTAGAGAATCGAAGTCGCAGAAAAGACAAACAAGCCGCTTTCACCCCCTCAACTAACAGCCAGAACAAAGTGGCCACGTGATCTGGAGCGGATTGTATGTTGCCAATGTTGATCACAGCCACGCGCTGGGGTTAGAAAGGCACAGGACACCCGCCGAGTTCCAGACATTGTTATGGCTCGGCTATTGTCATTGCAGTGATAGGACACGGGGCACTACCCGAATGCATCACGAGCTTGTGGTGGGGTTGCCTTGCTGCATGCCCTGTTACGACGCGATGTTATCGCTTATCGCTCTCGCGGCCGCAGCAGAACTGCTGAGTCAGGGGGGCGTACCTCTGGTGCTTGCTGCCGATATAAGCGGCATCGCCGGCAAGCTTTGGGCTCTTTTGGTTCCGGCTGCCGAACAATAAACGCTGCCAAATAAACGTCGGTCTCCGGATTCGTCCATTCTCCCGGAGAAACATAACAGCTGGTGGCAGCGGTAGGATGGATTGACGACGCCGGATTCCATGGGTGTTGTCGGTGAGTGCCTGAGGCTTCCTTTCCGTTCACCGAGCAGCTTAAGTGTTTAAGGCAGTTAGTTCTGTGGTGTCGCCAAACGGTTGATACGGGCGCTGGGCAAAAGTAGCCAAACTTTTTTGGGAATTTCTGAACATGGATCCGATAAATCTCGCGGCGATTATGAAGCCCGATTTAATGCTCTTAGCGGAAGAGCTGGGTGTTAAAGTGGTCAAGGCCATGAGAAAGCCCGAGATTATCAAGGCCATTGAAGATTGTGGCGCGGGCGCCGACGAAATTTCCAAGTGTTGGAGCGAGGTGCAGAAGAGACAAAGGGAAGCGGAACTTCGCGCCGCCCAACGTGCCTCTCAAGAGGAGCTTCACGCGGCTCAAGAGGGGCTTCGCGTTGCTCGAGAAGAACTTGAGCTAGAAATGCTTCAACGTAACTTTGACGCTGGTGAGGCCATTGGGGTGGATAACAGCTTGAAAAAGTTTGACATGCGAGCCCTTTTGCAACCTTTTCGCGTCGGCGGAGACATGGGTCTCTATTTAGTAAATTTCGAACGGGTTTGCGTTAAGATGGGTCTTGTAGAGTCAAGCTGGCCTCAAAGGCTCTTGAGTTTACTGCCAGCGGAGGTGGCCGACGTTTTGGCCCGACTAGATCCTACAGCAGCCGATGACTACGCGTCCGTAAAGTCTTGCCTGCTTAGGAAGTTCAGGTTGTCGCCTGAAGCTTTTCGACAGAAATTTCGAGAGACAAGGAAAGGACCGGACGAAAGTTACGCGGAGTTCGCTTATAAGCTTAAAGGCTTTCTGGAAAGTTGGCTCCGTGGTGTCAACTCTTACGAGGATCGTGAAAAGGTGCTGGAGCAGATAGCACTAGAGCAGTTTCTCTCCTGTATTCCGACAGGTCTAAAGGAGTGGATTCAGGATAGTCCGGAAGTAGAAACGGTGCAAAAAGCTGCAGATTACGCGGATGAGTACTGCTCTAGGCACGGGAAGAAAGTTGTTGAAGAAAACCGTAGCTCAAACCGTTTCTACGAACGATGCGGACCTCGCACGCTCGTGAAGAAAGGCGCCGAAAAGGGCAAAGAGAGTGAAGTACCGACAAAGGGAGTGTCTGATTCAGACGAAAAGAAACGTAAAATGAAGGCGTTCGAGGAGCGTAAACCAATAGTGTGCTACAGGTGTAAACAGCCTGGTCATGTCGCTTCTGGTTGCCGCGTCCCTAAAGTTGCTCCCGTTAACTTGTGTCTGGGAGAAGCGGAGGACCTACTCAGGCCGTATCTGTACGACATGAAAGTAAATGGTAAATTCTGCAAAGGTTTACGAGATACCGGCGCCACGTATGATCTGGTACACTCTTCGCTAGTGGAGCAAGAACATTTTACAGGCGACTGTGTGTGGATCCGTCAGGCCTTGGAAAATCGGGCAGTTAGTCTGCCCGTAGCTAAGGTAAAACTAAACGGACCTTTCGGAGTAGTGGAAACGGAAGCAGCTGTTTCTGACGGAGTGCTTCCAAACTGCCCCTACATACTGTCAAACAGAACTGCAAGGCAATTGAGCGAGTCGGGTATACCGCTTGACATGAATCCTGTTCTAGTCGTCACGCGCTCAATGACAACTAGTGCAGTGCCGGAAACACTTCAGACGGAAGCGAGTGCGACGACTGGTAAAACCAGCAGCGGGCCCGATGAAGAGCCGAACGAAGGAACTGACATGACCACGCTGGTTTCGCCGGAGAGCAGCAATTTTCGTGCGCTAGCCGGTGTAGATAAGCTTACGCTTATCGCCGAACAGTCATCCCACCCGAGTCTTTCAAAGTGTCGTGATAGCGTGGGAAAAGAAATCAAGCCGAACATCTCCTTCTTTATGAGCAACGGCATTCTTTACCGTAGTTTCAAGGACAAATCGGGGAACGAGGTAGATCAGATTGTCGTTCCATCCAAGTAGAGAATTGCATTACTCGAGCTTGCTCACGGAGAAGGGTGGTCGGGACACCTAGGAATCACAAAGACCAAGTGCAGGCTTTTGGCAGAATATTATTGGCCGGGCTGCTTTAAGGAGGCTGAGCAATTCGTCCGTTCTTGCGATACCTGCCAAAGAACAGGACGACCAAACGAGCGCCGAAAGGCGCCTCTCACACTAGTGCCCATAATCACGGAACCTTTCAAAAGGCTAGTGATAGACGTCGTAGGACCCCTACCTACAACTAAGACGGGTTTTAGGTACCTTTTAACGATATTATGCCCAGCCAGCAAGTTCCCAGAAGCCGTTCCAATGAAAGAGCAGACATCGGTCGAAGTAGTAGATAACTTGCTCTCGGTCTTTTCTCGGATCGGGTTTCCTAGTGAAATTCAATGTGATCTGGGTAGCGTTTTTACCAGTGCTCTAACAACCAGCTTTTTCGAGAGGTGTTGCATTAAGATTGTTCACAGTTCTGTAAGCCACCCGCAAAGTAACAGCGTAGAGAGAGCGCACTCGGTAATGAAGCGCATTCTCAGGGCCCTTTGTCACGAACAGAAAAAAGAGTGGGACTTGGCATTGCCCGCTATGCTTTTCGCGTTGCCAACCGTTGCTCACGAGTCAACTGGTTTCACGCCAGCGGAACTGGTCTATGGACGCAATTTGCGTTCACCTTTGCGGTTGCTGCGCGAGGGCTGGGAGGGTGAAGCCGAGAACCCAACAGTGGTGGAGTATGTGCTTTCCTTACTAAACCGTCTCCACAAAACGCGTGAGCTAGTTGAGGCTAACCTGGGAAAAGCGCAGTCGCGAGGTAAAACCTACTATGACAAAAACAGCCGCCTCCGAACGTTTAAAGTGGGTGGCCAAGTCCTACTTTTGAGGTCTTCTAAGGCTCACAAGTTGGAATTGTAATGGGAAGGACCAGCAACGGTCCAGCAGAGGCTATCGGAGACAAATTACGTGGTAAAACTGCCAGGTCGCAGAAAAGAGGTCCGCATATACCATTGCAACCTCATGAAGCCGTACGTGGAAAGGGTGCAAGTAGTCAGCATTGCACTAAACCAACCAGAGGAAGTTCCTACACGAATTCCTGAGCTGGGAAAAACCGACGGGATCCTGACAATCGCCGAAGTCGTAGAGGCCGCAGTCGATAAGACGCTCACCCAAAACCAGTTTTCGGATCTTACGGCATTAATTGGCAAATACCAAAAATTGTTTTCAACTATTCCCGGAAGAACGAGTCTAGTCGAACTTGACATCGAAGTGAGGACTCGGTCAAATATTCAGTGTAAGGCCTATCGCTTTTCCCCCCGCCAAGAAAAGCTATTAAAGGAGTCCGTAGATCAAATGCTATAGCTAGGGTTGATTGAGCGGTGCGAGAGCGACTTCGTGTCTCCTATGATTCTGGTAGAGACTCCAGGAAAAGAACCTCGTCCCTGTGTGGACTACCGAAAGTTAAACGCGGTAACGGTAACAAAAGTCTACCTAATCCCTAATATCGAAACTTGCCTTGAGAAAGTAAGCAAAGCCAAGTTCATCTCAACCATCGACCTCGTTAGAGGTTACTGGCAAGTGCCACTTACCGCGAACGCCAGTAACCTTGCCGCCTTCATGACCCCGTTTGGTGTTTTTAAGCCGCTTGTCCTGAGCTTTGGACTGAAAAACGCACCCTATGCGTTTTCGAGACTGATGAATCTGGTACTGGTCGGAACCGAGTCTTTTGCGTTGCCGTACCTAGACGACGTCGCTATATTTTCGGACACGTGGCGAGAGCACGTTCAGCACCTAGAATAGGTGTTCTCGCGCCTGCAAGACGCAGGACTTACAGTCAAGGCGAAAAAGTGTAAGTTTGGCCGAGGCGAACTATCGTATCTCGGACACGTAGTCGGTCAAGGAATGAGACGTCCACAAGAACTCAAGGTTCAGGCCATTAAAGAGTTTCCCTTGCCACAAACAAAAAAAGATTTGATGTCCTTTATCGGACTGGTGAATTACTACCACCAGTACATTCCCCAGTTCTCTGAAAAGGCGAGTCCCCTGACGGATGCGCTCAAGAAAACTGAGCCCACTAAGATCAAATGGGACGATCGCAAGATACATGCGTTTGAGGCTCTTAAGTTAGCCTTGGCGACTTAGCCCGTATTAGTCAGCCCTGACTAAAAAAGACCCTTCTTAGTGCAGTGCGACGCCAGCGAAAAAGGACTAGGCGTCGTTCTAAGCCAAGAAAATGAAGGGGAAGAGCACCCAGTTTTGTTTGCCAGCAGGAAGCTAACTTCAAGGGAGCAAGCCTACAGTACCATCGAAAAAGAATGCGCTTGTCTCGTATGGGCTGTAGAAAAGCTTCGCTGCAATCTCTATGGTTCGGAGTTTATTTTAATTACAGATCATAGACCGCTCACATGGCTTCAGCAGCTGTCCCCCAAAAACGGTCGCTTGTTACGCTGGAGCTTGACCCTCCAGGAATATTCTTTCTTGGTTCGACATAAAAAAGGGAAGCTTCATGCGAACGCAGATTGCCTGAGCCGAGCGCTCTAACCGGCGCACAGTGCGATTTTCTGTTTCTTTTGTCTCATCTGCACATTTGTAAATAGTTCCATTCAATTTCATTCATTAGCTGTCTATTCCCGAAAGATCGGGAACGATATTTTCAAAAAATTCTGGCTGCGTTTGGGGCATATTTTGTAAGCTATTTCTTTTGAATAATTCGTGCTCTCGGTGAGTGGAAAGGGCGTTTCGGGTGCCTCCGCAGTTTCTGTGGTGCTTGGTTGTTGTTGGCCCTTCTCAGTCCCCTCAGAAGCACGACGGACCTCTGTTGTCATCCCGACGTCCTGGCACCGACGGCACGTGACAGCCGCTGCTACTCCTGGGCCGCTGGCGACTTTGGCTCATGGTCGCAAGGAACGCCATCACCGCTCCTTCCTGCTCCTCTCGGACCGCACAGTCGACGCTTCCGACCAGTCAAGGACACTGAAAACTGCAGTGACGGTGTTGGGCCGCGCGTCGACGCTTCCGGCCAGTTTCGCAGACGGTGTTGGGCCCTGCGTCTCCAGGACTTCCCGCCCTTCGGATCAGCGCAAGCTGAACCTGTATTCGCTGCGAAGGTTTCTTCGAGCAACGACTGTGAAGTTCTGCGCAAGCAGCACTAGGATTACGCCGTTCGTTTGTCTGTCGAACATTCCCAAGGACGTGCTTGAAACCTGGAGAGTGGCGGGAAAATTGTTTTATGCGGTTTCGCCCTAAAAGGGGGAGGAGTTGTTACGACGCGATGTTATCGCTTATCGCTGTCGCGGCCGCAGCAGAACTGCTGAGTCAGGGGGGCGTACCTCTGGTGCTTGCTGCCGATATAAGCGGCATCGCCGGCAAGCTTTGGGCTCTTTTGGTTCCGGCTGCCGAACAATAAACGCTGCCAAATAAACGTCGGTCTCCGGATTCGTCGATTCTCCCGGAGAAACGTAACAGCCCATCCGGGATTAACAACACGGAGCCGGGGTTTCCAATACAAGACACTACATTTATTAAAGTAACAGGAATGGATTGTTAGTATTAAGTTCAACGTAAAACATTGCCGGAGCGTTCCAACTGGACGCCTCCGTGGCCGCGGTCCGTCCTCCCTCCTCTGTGGGCGTGTGCCTTCTTTTATAGGCTGCTGTGCCTGTCCTATACGTGCGCTATTGCGCGCCTCGGCCGTTGTCCAGTTTGGGCATTCGGCAGCGGCCTCTGGCCGTGGTGGGAGACTTGCTCCCACACTTCCCCCCCCCCCCCCCCCTTAAGCATCTGGCATGTCGATGCCAGTGTTGTCGTGGTCGTCCTTGGCAGGGGTCGTCGTCGAGGGTGTGGACGGCGGCGCTGTATCGGCGTTAGGGCGCGCTCCAGGTCGTGCTTGTCCTTTGGTGGCCGTTTCCGGAATCGCCGGCAGCTGCAGTTTTCGGTGCCTTCTTGCCCAGTGGCCGCAGTTCCGCGGGGTGGGCCTCGCTGGTTGCTGGCCTCGGGGACTGGTACCGCCTTGGTGGCCTCGGGGACTGGTACCGCCACGTGTCCTGGGACCCTGGTGTCCAGATGCCCGGGATTTGTAGTGGCGTCGCCCATGATCCATCTTCGTGAAACAAAACGAGCAATTGCCATGGGCTACTCTCATGTGTAACCCCTGGCTCTATGATGCATAAAAAAAAGGATAAAGGATCTGGGGTGGGCACAATCGCGCGATATTTTCCCCTCTCCCCCTCAGAAAGGCGATCAGACCCGTGGGATGATATACGATCGAGGTACAACGCTCGAAACCCGAAAAAAAGGAAAAAAAAAAGGAATAATCTTGTCCACCGCTTTACAACTTCTCTCAGCAGTCACCGACGTCGCAGGTTGTACCGCCTGTGTGCCGGCGAGGGGGGGTCCGGAAACGGGCCGTCGTCGGCATCGGTCTGATCCTGCGAGAAACCATCTTCCGGGATGTGGAATTGTTTAAGATCTGTGACATGAGTTGGTCCTGTGGACTCACCACTGGAATGGTGAATTAGCGTGTATGTAAGCGGGGAAAGCTTTTTGCCTACACGAAATGGACCATCCCACCTGTTGGCCAGTGAGCCCGTGAAGCCTTTCGCCGCGTCACTCAGGGGGTGAGTGCGCCTGAGCACCAAGTCTCCCACCTCGAACTGCAGGTCTCGGCGTCCCTGGTTGTACTGGTCGGATTGCTGCAGTCTGGCAACGTCAAGGTTCTCCCGGGCTTCCTTGAGGTTGATGGTGAAACGCTTTCGCAGGTCGTCTGCGAACTTTGTGTAGTTGCGGTCCTGTGCCCTGGGCTCTGTTGAACGGAGAGTGTTAGTGAGAGGGAAAGCAAGCTCTCTGCCAAAATTGAGCTGGGCAGGGGTGAGCCCGGTTGACCGGTTAACCGTGGTGCGAGTGGCGAAGGCCATTTCTGGGAGCTTCGCATCCCAGTCTTTGTGGCGCTCCGTATGAGCAACAAGCATCATCTTAAGGTTTCGATTCACCCTTTCGGTTATATTTGCCTGGGGATGATACGGCGAAGTCCGTTTATGTTCAATTCCCAGAACCGCGCATGCCTCGACGAACACTTTGCTCGTAAAATACGACGCATTATCCGAAATTAGGCTTGCCGGGAAACCAAAACGCGCGAAAACTTGAAGTAGGCAATCCCATATTTTCTGCGAATTCAACTTTCGTAAAGGGAACAGCTCCACCCATTTGGTGAAATGGTCTGTTAGTACGAACAAGTACTGGTTTCGGCGTGGGCTACGTGGAAATGGACCCATGACGTCACAGCAACAGATCTGCCAAGGGCTCTGGCTTGCGATCGGTTGCATGAGACCTGGGGGTTGACCACCACGTGGCTTCGCTTTCTGGCATGACGGGCAACTACGCGCGTACCTCAGTACATCTTGCCGCATGCCGGGCCACGTCGCAATCTGGGACAACTTATCGTAAGTCTTGCTGCCACTGCTGTGTCCGGCTAGGGCAGAGCTGTGCATGTATCGGATGAAAAACTTACGTAGCTTGCGGAGTATCACGGTCCGGAATGCTGATCCATCCGGATCGTCGTCGGCCTGGGGGATGTAGCGCAGCAGGAGGCCGTCATCGCTCATCAAGTAGGAGTCGAACTCCGTGTCACTTGGGCGGTCGACTGGACCGGACGCTGCCAGCCAGGCAGTCACTTGTTGGCACAACCCATCGTCGTGCTGGGCCTTGAGAAGATCCTCTCTTGAGACCAATGTACCCCACCGTGAGTCAGGTGGTCCCTGCGTTGTATTAACGACTGCGACCAGCCCTGGGGATTCCTGCACGTGGTTCTCAGGAAGGGGGGCGCGGGAAAGTGCATCAGCAATTTGGTTTGTAGCACCCGGCCTGTATACAATAGTGTAATCGTATTGTTGCAGCGTAAGTGCCCAACGAGCGAGGCGACCAGCGGGGTTCTGAAGTCTTTTCAGCCATGACAATGCTAAATGATCACATTCAATTTGGAATGTTGCGCCATCCAAATACATGTCAAATCGCTTTAACGCATACACTACGGCTAAGCATTCCCTTACTGCAACACTGTAGTTACGCTGTGCGGAATTGAGGGTCTGACTTGCGAAAGCAACCGGGCGAAGTATACCATCATGTTCCTGCAGTAAAACAGCTCCGACGCCACAATCGCTTGCATCTGTCTGCAAAACGAATGGTTGGTTTAGGTCGGGATGATGCAGACACGCGTTCTCTGTCACTGCCTTTGATAAAGCTGCGAATGCGCTTTGTTGTTCTTCGCTCCAACACCATTTGACGCCTTTTCGAAGGAGGTGATTAAGCGGCTGAGAAATCTCGGAGCAGTAAGGAATGAAATCCCTATAGAATGCAATCATTCCGAGATATCGCTGTAAACTTTTCACGTCATGGGGGCGCGGGTACTCAGTTAGTGCGCGCAGTTTTTCTTGGTTGGGACGGAGCGTGCCGCTATCGACAACAAATCCGAGGAGGTTAATTTTGGGCTCGGCCAGTTGAACTTTCCTCGGATTGATTGTTAGGCCCGCGTTCCGCATCCGCTCAAGTACGATAGTCAAGTGTTCAAGATGCTCCTCGAATGTACGCGAGAAAACAACAACGTCATCCATGTAGGCCATTGCGAATTCGTACTTTGCGTTTCCGAGCACAACGTCCATCAGACGTTGAAAGCTCGCTGGCGAGTTGGACAAGCCAAAAGGCAAGCGGGTGAACTCGTACAGCCCTCTGTGGCAAATGAAAGCGGTTTTCTGCACGTCTAACGGATGCACCTCGATCTGAAGGAATCCGCGGCTGCAATCCAATGTGGGGAACACCGTCGCGTTGCCGAGCGCGTACATTATAGAGGAAATGCTGGGAAAAGGGTAGCTGTCCCGTACAGACACTTCGTTCAGCCGTCTGTAATCTACGCGGAGTCTGGCAGTTCCATCTTTTTTCGGAGCGAGAACGACAGGAAATGCCCAAGGGCTCTTTGACTCACGTACTGCGCCGGTGTCCAGCATCTCCTGAAGGGCCACGTCCAGGAGTTCTCTTTTGTGCACGCTGATGGGGCGTGGATTGCACCTCCGAGGCGCTGCGTTACCGGTTTCAATCCGATGCAGCAGGATGTCTGTCTTTCCTGGTCGCTCCGTGAACATCGGAGAGAACGGCCGCAGGACGCCCTCCAGCTGTCTCTTCTGGAGGTCAGTGCCCGGACACTTCTGAAGAGTATCCGAGATTTCGGATGGTAGGGCAGCTGCAGGCGTTGTAAAGTGGGCTGGGAGGGTTGGGCCAGCGATGCAGTTCTCTCGTCTGGTGAACGGAGTCAGGTCCGTTTGGTTTCCCAGGCGATAGCCGCCCCCAGGGAAGTCGAGCGTCATGCTTACGCCTGCGATAAAATCTCGACCCAAGATCACGGGTACGGCGAGTCCCGGGAGATACAGAAAGCGCTGACGCCGTTTCTTTTCATTGAATGAAATTTTAAGCCTTACGGCTCCGTCCGCCGATATTGTTGACCCGGAGGCTAACTGCAGACGTGTGTCTGCCGAACGAAAGGTTATTTTTTTTTTTATTTTTGCATAGTTCATAGGCAGCGTCCCCTATAAGCGAGATAGCAGCCCCGGTATCCAAAAGCGCGGCAATAGGAAAACCGAGCAAAGTGATCGTCATGCGTGGCTCGATCATTTCGCTGTTAGGCTGAATTCGACATACCGATGGAACAAGTGACGCTGCGTGCGTGATCCCGGCTGTGATAGCGGCCATCGGCGGCTCTGCAGTGGGGCTCATTGCCGCCGGCCGTAATAGTTTCCCGATTGGGATGCCACGTGACCTTCCGGATTTTCACGGCCCATAGGCGCGCGAGGGTTGACCGGATTTCCACAATCCCTCCGCTCACTTCCAGCCCTTCCGCCATTTGTTTCGTTCTGCCTCGGGTTTGTATTTGGGCACTCTCTTTGGAAGTGGCCGCGCTGTCCCCAGTTGTGGCATTGGTCCGAATACCTGCTTGAGTCGCCGGCACCAGGGCGCTCTTCGGACGTCCTCCAGTGGCCCCGCATTGAACCAAAACTGGAGCGCCTCCGGCTGCTTTGATTGGGCACTCTGTGCCAGTCCCGTGGAGGTCTTAGCGCCGGGATTGCCTCGGGGCCCTGCCAAGCACATGCGGGTTCGAGAGAGTTTGCGGCCAAAGGCGGTGGGAGATAGCTTTTCTGAGCGAGGAAGATCTCCTTTGTGCTGCGGGCATGCCGGGCTAGCTCTTCAATAGTCTCAAAGGTGCGGCCGAGTAGGTACACGTGGTATTTTGGGTGACATTGTCTGAGGACACGAGCTATAATCTCCGACTCGAAGGCATTAGGTTGTCCCCTTTGTGTGAGTTCCTGCAACGCGCGAACATACTGAACCAGGCTTTCGTTCGGATGTTGCGTTCGGGACTCGAGTTCTTTCAAGATTTGTAACTCGTAACCAGGTGGCAGGAACTCTGCTCGGAATGGCCGCTCGAACTCCGCTAGGCTGGTGAACGTAGGTTGCAGCCTTAACCAGCACGCAGCGCTAGACTTTAGAGCGAGTGGGAGTATTCTGCTTATCACGAGGGATTCCGAGGCGCCTCAGGCGGCTTTGTAGACGTCGAGCTCACCCAGAAAGTCGGCGACTGACTTGACGTCGTTGTAGCCAGTGTACACCGGCATCGTCAGCTGGGGACGCAGCTCCGGCTCACGTGACTGCTGCACGGCGAGACGCTGTGTAACCGCATCACACATGGCTGCCACCTTCAGTAGCAATTCGGCCTGCGCATCCGCGGGGTCCACGCTTGCTCCAGGCTTTTCGCCATCCTTCGTCTCGGACCGTAGTGTGGGAGACATGGCGGGAAAAAACAGAAACGCCAAGCAGACAAGAAAACGTGTGCGGCAACAGGCGGTATACTCCACTCGAGAAAAATAAACACGCCCCCAGAGCGATAAACACGCCCCCGCGTGACTAAGCAATGCTTTGAGGCTCCAATTCAGCGAGCACTCGCGCTGTCGCGAATACCAGCACTACTTGGAAAAGAAACACCGCGGTTGAAAAAACTTACCGAGAGAAGAAACCCAGCCCCGTGTTGTTCCGACAGAAGGGCAGCAAAAGGACGTTGGGCGCCATGTGGTGGGGTTGCCTTGCTGCATGCCCATCCGGGAGGAACAACACGGAGCCGGGGTTTCCAATACAAGAAACTACATTTATTAAAGTAACAGGAATGGATTGTTAGTATTAAGTTCAACGTAAAACATTGCCGGAGCGTTCCAACTGGACGCCTCCGTGGCCACGGTCCGTCCTCCCTCCTCTGTGGGCGTGTGCCTTCTTTTATAGGCTGCTGTGCCTGTCCTATACGTGCGCTATTGCGCGCCTCGGCCGTTTTCCAGTTTGGGCATTCGGCAGCGGCCTCTGGCCGTGGTGGGAGACTTGCTCCCACAAGCTATCGATTACCACGAGCTCTAATCGAGTGTTCACGCAATGCTCGGGTCCAATCTATGAACCGCATTCAAATATCGTCATTGGATGATACTGCGACCGCCCAGCTACGTTATCAAGTTTTGCGAAAGAGAGATTGAATGAAAACGCTCGCTTTTGTCCTCGAAATTAGGCTGCAACGAAGGAGTTTCTTGTCCAGTCGCGTTGCGTGCGAGTATCCTTGAGTCCCACTTTACTTCGTCTCACCCTACGATGGACTAAAGGGAAAAGCTACGGACCGCCAGATCTAATCACGAGCCACTTAGAAATTGCGTGCGATTTCGCTTCGATGCAGGTATGGGTGCCCGCGTGTCGGATAATTGATGGGAATGGGCGGACAGTGGTTCGGATCGAATTGCACTGAGTGACTCAAGCATTTTACATCGAAAAAAAACCCAGGACGTACAAGCTTTTTGCAGTGTCGAAGCTATAAAAATGTTACAGTGTTTTTGAATCCGGAGCATTACTCTTCCAAACCTAATCAATGCTAAGTGTGTCATAGTTTAGCGTGGAACGTGATTGGACCTGGCGGCCTACAGTTTTGGCCTTTAGTTCACCGTAGGATGAGACTAGGTATAGTTCCAGTAAGCTCGTGTAAACTGAAAAACATTCCAATTGAATATCGTTGCGCCGCCCCTTTAAGGAACACAAGAGTACAAATACAAAAAATGTACAGAGACATTTAAGACTGTTTATGTGTGGGAATGCGAAAACATCTCTAGGCACACCTTTAGTCAGCCAGATCCGTGGAAAGCGTGCTCGTCTCGCACCCTGGAGGGCCCGGGTTCGATTACCACCTAGAACGTTATGTACCAAAGTTTTTTTTTCAAACCCATTAATTTAATTTGTTTACGAAAACCCCTCTCAAAAAAGTTGACGTAAATCCGAGCATTTTTGACGTGTTTTTAATCTTTGCGCCGTTAACCATGTTTGGTATCATCGCTTGGTCACGCCGCCAACGGCGGCGGAGTTTCGCGTAATGGAGCGTATAACGCAATAATAAAGCTTTCACTTTAAAAATAAACAAAAGGATCCTTTTTTTTTATTTCGAACCGTTTTTAGCACGTTGTGCGTGGCTTTTTTTAACCCAGTTAAAACCAAAATGGAAATATAAACGCTTAAAAAATGAATGCAAACGGGAAGGAAGGTCAGAAGTCGCAAGGCCATCGCATCAACGATGGCCGCGCTCACGGCAGCGCTGGCATCCACGACGTGCTGGAACAGAGGCTGCAATCGTTATAAAGTCAGCTCCAACCCCTAAACATTCCCCGTCCTACAATATTTGATGCTAGGATTGTGTGTGGCCCGAGAGAAGACGCCCGCTGTGTTGCAACTCTGCTGTGATAAGTGTAATAACGAAAACGGCTTGACATAACAAAAATAACAATTTAATTAAACGTTTCGCCTCCCATGCGGGAGGCATCTTCAGTAGAGCACAGAGCGAGTGAGAGTCGCACAAAAAAGTTCGGCTATTTAGGCATAAAGTTTGCGTACACCTCCGGCAGGGGGCCACGGTTCTTGTTTACCAGCGATGAATCACTTCCGCGTTTGTCGTTCTGGATAAACCAAGATTCCAGCAGCTTCCTCGGTCCCCACCTTTGATCCCTCGCCAAGGTCGATGCCTTGTCAAAGTCAAATTGATGTCCTGACGTCCATGTGTGGTCGACGAGTTCGGACTTGAAGCGGGTGGCGTTCGTGGAATTGGCGACATCCCGTGCGTGTTCTTTTAGTCTTGTTTTTCTTTTTCGTCCCGTTTCTCCAATGTAGGAAGCGTCACATTCCTTGCACTGCACCTGGTAGATCACGCCCCTTTCTGCCTCTGGCGGGGTCGGGTCTTTTGGCTTGGAGATAACATTGGCAATTGTTCTGTAGGGTTTGTATACAGTTCGTACCCCTAACGGCCTAAGGGCGCGTCCCAATGCCTCCGAAATCCCCTTAACGTACGGGATGCACACGACGTCACGTGTTCATTCGGCTCGATCCGGGCGCCGACGGGACATTTGTTTCTTAACGCGATTGATAAATCGGTCGGGGTAGTTACGTTTCTTCAAAGCCTCCCGCACATGGCTAAGTTCTTGATTGCTAAGTGTTGAGTTAGATGGGACTGTTTCTGAACGATGAAGTAACGATCTTACAACTGAGCTTTTGTGTTGAGTAGGGTGATGAGAGTGGTAGTCAAGAAAGTTTTGTGTGTCACATGGTTTACGATATACGGATGTCTCCATCTTAAAGAAAGGTTCACTAGTTCTATGGACACGTACATCTAAAAACGGTAAGGTACTGTCGGTTTCATGTTCGCAGGTGAACTGAATTGAGGGGTGGACACTATTCAAATTGCGGTGAAAATCGGTTACGTTCTCTCTGTTAACTATTACAAACGTGTCATCGACATAACGACGGTAGAACTTCACGGGGAAATCAATGCCAGACATTACCATTTCCTCAACATATTCCATGACGAGATTCGAGAAGGTTACTGAAACTGGACTCCCCATAGGGCATTTGCTGACCTGATGATATATGTCCCCATTAAAACTAAAATTGCACTGGTTGAGACAAAAACGCAAAAGAAGTATAACGTCATCAACAAGGAGGGTTGTACGAGTGGACAACGACTGGTCTGCCAACAACCGGTCACGGGCAACCTCAACCGCCAGGGTGTTGGGGACATTCGTAAATAAAGAAATCGCATCAAAGGATACCATAGCCTCGTGCGGTAGCAGGGTCTGAGCGCGTATAAGTTCAACAAACTCATGGGAATTCCGGTCGCTAAACTCATTGTTTCCCGTAAGAGGGTTCAGAATCTCAACCAGATATTTGGAAAGGCTGTAAGTAGATGAACCAATAAAAGATACAATCGGGCGTAGGGGGCAACCCGGTTTGTGAATTTTGGGGAGTCCATACATCTTGGGTGTCGCGGCGTCAGAGGAGAAGAGACGACGGTATAGGTCGTCATTGATGCGTCCTTTCTTTTTCAGTTCTCGAAGGTGGTCAACTAAGTCTCTTTCGGACTTAGCAGCGGGATCTCTTGATAGCCTCACGAAATAGTGATTGTCGTTTAAAACTTCATACATTTTCTTCATGTAGTCATCCCTATCAAGCACAACGGTTCCTTTTCCTTTGTCGGCCTTTAAAATCATGATGGAGCTGTCTGACTTCAACTCATTAAGAGCAACGCGTTCTTGTTGACCTAAATTCGACCCGGCCGGTTTCGCATTGTTCAAAACACTGACAACGCGACTTCTCGCGAGATTTACCCCTGTGACATCGTGCACATGTCTGAGTTTCTCTTCAATTTCGATTATTTACAGGATTACAGGATATGGACGCCAATTAAATGGCGTCCATATCCTGTAATCCCCGATCTTGCAGTTCAATCAACCAATCAATCAATCAATTTTATTTACATCATCATCAAATGGTGATGTGGGCTGCAGTTGCGCCCACCCTCACAAGGGCCTCCCTACTCTTGTATGCCGCTCTACCTATTCACTTTCGGTGGCCGCGTCTCGTGGTGTTCTGCCAGGCTTTGTCAGTATAGATGAACATATAACATATAACGTAGAACGTAGAACATAAAGCAGAAGTCGTGCATGCGGCGTAATAACAGTGATGTTGCAGGCGTGCTACCACCGTTTCCTACTGCGATTATCGAAAGCGCCAAGTAGACGAGTACTTCTTTTTGACTCTTGAAGTAATGATGTTTGTGGTGGTGGGAGTCGCATAGTGTCCTCAATTCGACGAACACCGCCTCTCGCGCATGCGCCGTTACTGTATCGAAAAAAGAAAAAAACTTATATTATTCAGTGGTCATTCAGTAAGATGAATTATACTCTACAGCAGATTACGCCATGATTCTGGGCAGCATAAGGATCACGCAGGTCATGGCGAGAGTCGAGCCAAATACCTTTGATTACCGATACTGGAAACTGGAGCCAAAATGCATGGGGTTGTCGGGAGACACAGACATGCTGCCATCTCTCGGTGTGGGATGGTATGCTATGAGCTCGAAATTAAAAGGATAACAGTCATTCACTACACCTTTTTTTTCTCTTCACACTATCAGGAATTCGGAATATATGCCAAATCGGTGTGCCGATTTCAATTGAGCAAGAGCTCAATGAGGCGCGCTTCATATTAGCAGAAAGTATTTAGATTACATGGATTTATGTATTACACCTTGTACAAATGACCTACTGGCAATTAGTCACTTCCTAGTAAGTTGAAAGTTTAGGGACCACTCTAATGGCTATGGCTGTTACTGGCTGTAGTGACTTGCTCTTTGCAGTTAGAAATAAACCACAGCAATTCAAATATGTAATTGCTCCATGGGTCATTATTTTAAATTATATGAGACTGACTTCCAATGAGGCTGGAATTGGTACACGACATAATAATTACAGCCAGTAAATGCTACACTGGCTGGTTAACGAAGAACCAGTATTTCTAAGGAAGCAGAAATAGTGTCCGGTTCAGTTTTACCTGTCGTTTTAGGGGCCGGGTTAGCCTCTGATGACTGCAATGTCTATTGGATTGTACTTCTAAGTTATTTGGACGAGTATAAACTAGATTGCCTTCCAAGGGCTATTATTGGCTCTGGGCCAATATCCTAAGCTATTTCGGGGCATATAGACCAAGCAGCTGTTTATTAGGTACGTAGTTCCACTTGTGATAGACTTTAATGACCATTAGTGACCATTTCGTGATATTTGTAATGATATGTCTCAGAAAGGATTTGAATGACTATTTTTTGATATTTGATTTTATTTCCTAATTATATGGCGGATTTTAGTTCCAAATGACTTCTAATGAAAATCAATGACTATTTGTAACTATTTTGAGTTATTTGATTACGTGCGGACTGAGTTGGCTTTCAATCGCTAATTCTGGCTCTTTGATCAAAATATGTCATGGCAGATATGTAGTCAAATTACTTCTAGTTACTTTTAATGACTTTTTGTCACTATTTTGAATTAATTGATTGTGTGCAGACTGAGTTGGCTTCATATGGCTATTATTGGCTACGTGATCATATTTATACATTATATGGCACATTTGGGGTCCGAATGACTTCCGTGATTATCAATTACTACCAGTCACTATTTCGACTTATTTGTTTTGTGCAGACTTAGTTGGCTTCCAATGGCTACTATTGGCTATACATTCATATTTAAAATTATATAGCAGATTTAGGGGCCGATGACTTCTAGTGATTGCCCATGATTATCAGTCCTTATTTCGAGTTACTTGATTGTGTGAAGACTGATCTGGCTTCATATGGCTATTACTGGAGATAGGAATATATTTATAAATTATATGGCAGATTCAGAGTTCAAAAGACTTATACTGACTATTGATGACTATTGGTCACAATTTTGAGTTATTTATTTGTGTTCGGGATGAGTTGGCTTCCAATGGCTATTATTGGCTATACAATCATATTTTTTATTTATATGGCAGATTTGTGGTTCAAATGACTTCTAGTGACTATCAATGGCTATTAGTCACCATTCCGACTTACATGATTGTGTGCAGATTGAGTTGGACTAATATGGGTATTATTGGCTATATGATTATGTTTATAAATTATATGGCAGATTTGGGTTCCAATGACTCACTTCCAATGAGGCTGGAAATGGTACACGACGTAGTAATTACAGCCAGTAAATGCTACACTGGCTGGTTAACAAAGAGCCAGTATTTATAAGGAAGTAGAAATGGTGTCCGGTTCAGTATTACCTGTCGTTTTGGGGGCCTGGTTAGCCTCTGATGACTGCAATGTCTATTGGATTGTACTTCTGAGTTATTTGGACGAGTATAAACTAGAGTGCCTTCCAAGGGCTATTAATGGCTCTGGGCAAATATCCTAAGCTATTTCGGGGCATATAGACCAAGCAGCTGTTTATTAGGTAGTTCCACTTGTGATAGACTTTAATGACCATTAGTGACCATTTCGTGATATTTGTAATGTTATGTCTCAGATTGGATTTTAATGACTATTATTTGATATTCGATTTTATTTCCTAATTATATGGCGGATTTCAGTTCCAAATGACTTTTAATGAAAATCAATGACTATTTGTAACTATTTTGAGTTATTTGATTGCGTGCAGACTGAGCTGGCTTTCAATGGCTAATTTTGGCTTTTTGATCAAAATATGACATGGCAGATATATAGTCAAATTACTTCTAGTTACGTTTAATGACTTTTGGTCACTATTTTGAGTTAATTGATTGTGTGCGGATTGAGTTGGCTTCATATGGCTATTATTGGCTATGTGATCATGTTTATAAATTATATGGCACATTTGGGGTCCGAATGACTTCCGTGATTATCAATTACTATCAGTCACTATTTCGAATTATTTGTTTTGTGCAGACTTAGTTGGCTTCCAATGGCTACTATTGGCTATAAATTCATATTTATAATTATATAGCAGATTTAGGGTCCATATGACTTCTAGTGATTGCCCATGATTATCAGTCCTTATTTCGAGTTACTTGATTGTGTGAAGACTGATCTGGCTTGATATGGCTATTACTGGCGATAGGATTATATTTATAAATTATATGTCAGATTCAGAGTTCAAAAGACTTATACTGACTATTGATGACTATTGGTCACAATTTTGAGTTATTTATTTGTGTGCAGGCTGAGTTGGCTTCCAATGGCTATTATTGGCTATACAATCATATTTTTTATTTATATGGCAGATTCGTGGTTCAAATGACTTCTAGTGACTATCAATGGCTATTAGTCACCATTTCGACTTACCTGATTGTGTGCAGATTAAGTTGGACTAATATGGGTATTATTGGCTATATGATTATATTTATAAATTATATGGCAGATTTGGGGTCCAAATGACTTCTAGTGACTATCAATGACGATCAGTGACTATTTCGACCCCCGCAGGGGGCACCTGTGAAAGCAGGTGTTTGGTGAGTGGCGTCACCATGGACCTCAAGCCATGCGGGTTCGCCCGCCCACGTATGGCTGTATGTGGCTTTCCCATGTCCGAGGAAAAGGTCAACCTGGTGGTTGAGTCGAGCCCGGGGTAGGTTTGGACCCTTCGGGGCCCCCCGGGTGAGGCAGTACACCACTTCGCCCCCTGCTTCTCTTAGACGAGAGTCCTGGTAAGGCCCGGCCAGGATGATTCAGTCTAGTCGCCTTTTCTTCTACTATGCCCTTTGATCTTTCACTTTTACCTGTCCTGTTTTCTTCACTTCTTTCTCATTTCTCTTGCTCCTTTTTCTCCCTTCTTTGGCGGTAAGGGCTAACCTTGGGTGGAAATAGATACTCTCGTCTAAACCACAGTTGGTTATAGCGTCTTGGTAGCACTGGCAGAGCAGCATTCTCAGACAAGCCTGTACTGTTATGAGATGTTGCGCGCCCCCTTGTTGGACTCCGTGGTGGCTGGTGCGCCACAGGTGCCGAAGTTCTTTTGCCTTTTTATGGCTACCCCTCCCAAACCAAAAGCCGGTTCGTGGCGACTAGGCAAGCGCCTGCACCCCGAACCTATTGCCATAGCTAAAGAGTCTAAATCAGACATGTTTACAAAGTTCTTTGTACTTCATTCAGATAATGATCAGCGTCCAATGTCCAAGCTCTCGACTTTTGCTATTGCAAAACTCCTTGACTCGAGCCTTGGAGACGATTACATTGCGAAAAAACTGTATTCCGGAGACCTGCTTGTGGAAGTAAGCTCGAAGAAAAAAAGCATCGCTTTGCTCACCTTGAACACCATTGGAGATGTAAAAGTCACAGTGTCTTCTCACCGCACCTTAAACACCATTCGTGGGGTCATCTCTGAGGACGACCTCCTCCACAGCAGCGAAGAAGAGATCCTTGAAGGCCTCCGCTCTTCTGGAGTAGTTGCCGTAAAGAGGATCATGTTCCGGAAAGATGGATCAGAAACTCCCACTTAACAACTCATAGTCACCTTTCAGCGTCATTGTCTCCCTTCTTCTGTAAAGGCTGGCTACATAAACTGTCACGTCCGGCCGTATATCCCAAACCCCCAAAGGTACTTTAGGTGCCAGTGGTTTGGGCACGGCTCGCGCAGCTGCCGTGGAAGAGACACATGCGCAAAATGTGGGAGCACGGAGCATGTAGCTGATGTGTGCAAAAGCTCACTGTGTTGTCCAAACTGTAAAGGATCCCATCCAGCATACTCACGTGCATGTCATTTGTGGAAGCAGGAGAAAGAGATCCTGAATATCAAAACAAAGAAAAACGTCATCTACCCAGAGGCCAAGAAACGCTACTCGTTTCAATCACTGGGCTCCTATGCTGATACCGTGCGCCGGGGACCTGCACGGCCAACAGCTACGACGGGAACACATACGTCCTTGGACGGTTTCTGTGACCCTTTTTCGTCCCCCTCAACCTCAGCAGGAGCGGTGCTAGCAGCTCCGCCCTCGAACCGAAAGGTGGATGCCGGTCCGTCGGGATCCACTAAAAATCAGGCACAGGGGACACTGCCTTGTGCACCCCCTGCAGCCCTGCCACTTAAAGGCCGTGGTATCTCTCGTGCCACTGGTGGCTCTCGTATACCTGGCCAGCCGCCTGGGCTGGAGAACCCTAAGGGTCTTCCAGCAGCGGCTCCAGATGAACCGATGGACGAGAGCGGGCCCCAGTCTCAGGAGGACAGGCCCCACTCTAGTTCAAAGTCATTGCCCTCGGCCACCTGTGATACTACTGGTAGGCCGAAAGATACGTCTAAAGAGAAAAATGCACCTCTAATTAAAATTGACTACAAAGTTTAGCTAGACAGTTTCTGAAAAATACCACCTTACATATATATGATGGAAGAAGTCCTCCTCCAATGGAACTGCCGAGGATTGCTACATAACTCTGATGATGAGTGCTATTTGTTAGACCATCATCACCCATTTATCTTTTGCCTTCAAGAAACCCATTTAAATCACAACCATTCTGGATTTTTAAGGCACTTTCATGTTTTTCGAAAAGACCGTCTCCATTCTTCCCACACCTCAGGTGGGGTAGCAATAATCGTTCAGCGATCTACTCCATGTGTTGAGGTACCCCTTAATACTACATTGGAGACTGTGGCAGTTCGTGTTTTGTCTGACCGCTTGATGACCAGTTTTCTCCATTTACATACCTCCTAATCATCCTCTAACTCGGGACGAACTTCAGTGTCTGTATGACCAACTCTCACGACCAGTTTTAGTCCTTGGAGATTTTAATGATCCTAACCCTATATGGGGTAGTGGAAAATGTGATACGCGAGGATCAATGATTGAACGATTTATTTCTTCTACGGGATTATGCTTGCTCAACAACTCGCAGGCTACATAATTTAGTGCTCCGACCCGCTCATTCACCTGCATCGACCTGTAGCTTTGTGACCCAGCAATGTTATCTCTCTTCTCATGGAGGGTCAATCCTAACCCATGTGGAAGTGACCATTTTTCCATAATTCTAAGTCGCATTGGGTGACCGGTTACACTTCCAATGCGAACTCCCCGTTGGACGTTTGACGAAGCAAACCGGTCAGTTTTTACAGTTTTTAAACAAGCATCCCTTTTAGCGTGTACATCTCTCCATGAGCTCTCCATTGATCGCATAACTGAGCATATCACTAAGCATATTTTAGAAGCATCAATCATGGCCATACCCATGACGTCTTCCCAAGAAGCCGAAACTATGGTGAAATAACGACTGCCGCATAGCAAAAAAGAAGCAGAACAAAGCTTGGGGAATTTTCCGCCTTTACCCTACACAAAATAATCTCATCACCTTTAGGATAATGAAATCTCGCGCTCGGTCTATTCGCAGGAAGTCTAAGCGAGATAGCTTCGAGGGATACACATCTTCCATAAACTGCAGCGTTTCGTACCAAGAGGTATGGGACCGAGTGCATAAGATCAATGGCTGCTACCGTGCATACTCTATCCCTCTTTTGACTAGACATGGAATCTTCCCCGAAAGTATTGAGGAGCAAGCTAATCTACTAGGAGAGCATTTTGAGACTGTCTCAAGCTCTGATCATTATACGCCAGCTTTCATTCGGCATAAACTCCATGCCGGGAAAATATCTATAAGTACCTCAGGAGGCAATCAACAACCTCATAATGTACCATTTACACTACATGAACTTGAGGCAGTACTGAATAGTCCCAAGCAGACTGCCCTTTGCCCTATGGTATTCACTACACTATGCTATGCCACCTACATCCCTCAACGGTTGAACACATTTTGTACTTATTCAACCGTGTTTGGTCGGAGGGTCATTTTCCGTCGTCTTTGAAGGTGGCCACTGTCATTCTTTTGCTTAAGTTAGGCAAGGATGCTTCATGTGCTTCCAGTTACACACCAATAGCACTAACGAGTTGTCTCCCAAAACGATGGAGAGAGTGATAAACAAAGACTTATGTATTACCTAGAAAAAAGCAACCTTCTAGACAAATATCAGTGCGGCTTCCGTTCGTTTGGATCCACGCTCCACCACCTGATTCGATTTGAGACCACTGAGCGGGAGGCATTTGTAAATACACAGCACTGTGTTTCTGTCTTATTTGATTTAGAGAAGGCATATGATACGGCATGGCGTTTTGAAATTTTGCAAGATTTGTTTCGTCTTGGTGCCAAAGTTACTTGCAATGTAGCACTTTTTACGTAAGATTGGGAACAACCCGTTCCAGGGAATTTTCTCAACAAAATGGAGTTCCCCAGGGAGGTGTTTTTAGCGTAACCCTTTTCATTGTAAAGATGAATTCTATTGCCCGTGCTATACCTCCTTCCGTGCAATATTCTATATATGTAGATTATATTCAAATTTCTGTCTTGCCCTGTAATCCTTCAATATGTGAACGCCGGGTCCAGCAGGCAATTAACAAGTTACAAAAATGGGCTGACACAAACGGTTTTAAATTTTCGTCAGAAAAAACTGCCTGTGTGTGTTTGTCTCGCCGGCGTGAAGTTCTGCAAGAGCCTTCATTACAAATGTATGGAATACCAATAGCGACAAAAAGTGAACATAAGTTTCTGGGACTCGTATTTGATTCGAAATTGACTTTTGTTTAACATATTAGGAACATAAAACTTAAATGTCTCAAATCGCTAAATATACTTAAGGTTCTTTCACATGTATCACGGGGCTCTGATAGACTATGTCTGTTATGCATATACCGGGCGCTTGTTCGCTCCAGGCTTGATTATAGGAGCATTGTGTATGGCTCTGCCCGAGCATCAGTCCTAAAGATGTTGGACCCCATTCACCACCAGGGACTGCGATTGGCTACTGGAGTTATTCGCACCTCCCCGGTACTTAGTCTGTATGCAGAAGCTAATGAGCCATCCCTTGAAAGTAGGAGGTTTGCTCTGGGGTTTACGTATTCTATTCGAGTTCGCTCTGTCTTTCAGCACCCTACCCCCGATAACCTCGAAAACATCAGGTTACAGAGAAGGTTTGAGAACAAACCAACCGTTGTTCTTCCTTTTGCAATTAGTAATATGAATTATGCTGCGTCTGTAGAGCTACATCCCAGGCCTCGATTACTTCATTGATTAACCAATATAGCCCCGTGGGATTATCATATCATTAATTGTGATCTTACACTGAATAAACATTCCAAAAAAGATACACCAAATGAAGTCATGAGGCAGGAATTCTTTCAGCTATAAAATCAATATGAACAGTACGTAGGTCTGTATACAGATGGAACTAAAACAGACTCTGTGGTTGGCTGTGCTATGATAGGGCCATCTGTGAAACAGATCAAGAGAATCCAAAATGCAGCCACCATACTGACAACTGAGCTCTATGGCCTGCTGTTAGCTGTTGATTATGCAACGAGAAAAAGGCTTCGCCGCTCAATTGTTTACACAAATTCCTTGAGTTCATTAAGAGCACTTACATCACTGAAGCGCATTAGAAATCCACTTGTTCTAGAATTACAAAATAAAGTTATCGCTGCCTCGTACAAGCAGATTGAGATAATTTTCTGCTGGGTCCCAAGCCACGTCGGCATCCCAGGTAATGAAATGGCTGATAGTGCTGCGAATTCTGCAAATGAGAGACAAATAGAACTTCAAAAAATACCATACAAAGACTACCACATCTCTTTGAAGTGTTGCATTTGAACTAAGTGGCAACGCGAATGGAATAATGAAGCACATAACAAACTGCGTGCTCTAAAACCTTTTCTAAGTGAGTGGGAGAGCGCCCGGCATCGGGAACGCTTTTATGAGGTGGTATTGTGCCGGCTACGGATTGGTCATACACGTCTCACCCATGGGCATCTCTTGCGTAGAGAGGATGCTCCAGAGTGTGAACGTTGCAACATCCCTCTATCAATATCACACATCCTACTTGAGTGCCCGAAGTATGACCAAGATCGTTTCAAAAAATGTTCGCAAATATATCAACAACATATTCTACTGCACTTAGTTATTTTACTTGGCGAACAGCCGCTGTTTCCGCATGCTTGTGTGTTTACTTTTCTTAAGGACATCGGCCTTATACACTGACTATTATTTTAATTAGTAATCCGAACTCACCTTCATCCTGTGTACACTTATACAATCTCATTTACATACTTTTATTACATCATCAGCTACTATAGCTCTTTCTTCTTCAAAACCCTTGCTTATACAATAGTTCTACTCTTGGCGCATTTTGGCCTTAGTAGCCCTGGCGCCATGAAACCCCAATCAATCAATCAATCAATCACTATTTCGACTTATTTGATTCTATGCAGGCTGAGATGGCTTCCAATGGCTATTATTGGCTAAAGGCATCTGTTATTAACCTGGTTAGCTCGAATGGCCAAAAAATGGCTATTAGTGCTTATTGATCGCAATATTCTGCTATTCTATACTTATGAATGAAAATTGCTTCAAGTGGCTATTGTTAGCAATAGCAAATCATCTTAACACTATCGCAATAAATCGCTTCAGAATGAACATAAGTGACAATTAATGACATAGTATTCATGATTTTTGGACTATGAATGGATTCAAGTGTCTACTGTTATTGGCTATGGGCAGTCCTCGGCCAAATCGGCTTGAAATGGCTATACATGGCTATCAGCAACTATTATTTACAATTTAAGCAAATGGAGTCTGTATAGATTTGAATGACCTCAACTGGATATTATTGGCTATTGGCGTTTATTCCTGACTTGGTTGGCTTAAATTGGCTATTATTGCTTATATTCATCTGTTCCTGACTTGGGTGGCTTGGATTGGCTAAAATGGCTTAAAGTGTCTAGTATTTATAATTAGCAGCTATTTCTTTGTCTACAAACTGAAATGGCTTCATGTGGCTAGTTTTGGTTATAACCATCTATTTTTTACCAGACTGGCTTCAAATGGCTATCCTTGGCTATTCGTGAATATACTTGACAATTCTAAGCAATTTTGATGATTACGATTGAAAATTACTTCAAATGGGTATAATTGGCTTTTAGCATATATTTTTATTTGATTGGCTTGAAATGGCTATACATGGCTATCAGCAACTATTATTTACAATTTATGCAATTGGAGTCTTCATAGATTTGAATGACTTCAACTGGATATTATTGGCTATAGGCATCTACTTGACTTGGTTGGCTTGGATTTTTCTATTATTGGCTATAATCATCTGTTCATGACCTGAGCGGCTTCAATTGGCTACAAAGACTTAAATTGACTAGTACTTATAATTAGCAGCTATTTCTTCGTCTACAAACTGAAATGGCTTCATGTGGCTATTTTTGGCTATTATCATCTATTTTTTACCAGACTGGCTTCAAATGGCTATAAATGGCTATTCGTGAATATTCATTGAATGGCTATGAATGGCTATTCATGAATATCCATTAAATGGCTATGAATGGATATTCATGAATATGCACAATTATACTTGCTACAGCCATTACTAGCCCATTGAAGCCAATCTGGTCAAATATGAATGATAATAGCAAACAACAGCTACTAAAAGCCAGTCCAGTTAGTAAACACTACAATTGCTCATAACTATCAAGACTAGCCCCTAGTAGCCATTTGTAGCTATTTCAAGCCAATTTAATAAAGAATAAATGCTTATAGTCAATAATAACCGCTTTAATTGAGTTTCGTCCATAAACAGTGAAATACCACAGAAATGTCAATTATACTTACTAACAGCCATTGCAAGCCATTCGAGGCGAATCTGGCAAGAAATAGATGCTAACAGCTAACAATAGCCGCTAAAAGCCATTCCAGTTAGTAAACATAAAAGCTACTTATAAATATCAACACTAGTCACTACTAGCATTTGTAGCAATTTTAAGCCATTCAAAATGCTTATTGCCAGTAATAGCCACCTGTGGCCAGTTTTATCCAAAAAGAGTGGAATAGCACATAATTGTCAATTATGCTCACTAATAGCCATTGCAAGCCATTTGAAGCGAATCTGGCCAGAAATGGATGCCAATAGCCAACAATAGCCACTAAAGGCCATTCCAGTTAGTAAACAAAACCTGCTTATGAATATCAACACCAGTCACTACTAGACATTTGTAGCAATTTTAAGCCAATGTAAATGCTTATAGCCAGTAATAGCCACTTGTAGCCAGTTTCATAAAAAAACACTGAAATAGCACGTAATTCTCGATTATATTCAGTAATAGCCATTGCTAGCCATTTGAAACCAATCTGGTCAGAAATAGATGATAAAAGCCAACAATTGCCACTTAAGGCCATTCCAGTTGGTAAATTCAAAAATCGTTCATAACAATCAACAGTAGTCACTAAGAGCCATTTGTAGCCAAATCAATCCATTGCAATTAAAATAGATGCTTATAGCCAGTAATAGCCACCTGTGGCCATTTTCATCCATAGACACTGAAATAGCCATAATTGTCAATTATACCTACTAATAGCCATGAGCAGCCATTTGAAGCCAATCTGGTCAGAAATATGTGCCAATAGCCAACAATAGCCTTTTAAAGCCATTGCAGTTGGTAAACGCAAGAATTGCTCATAACTATCAACACTAGCCACTAATAGCCATTTGTAGCCAAATCTTGCCATTGCGATAAAAATACATGCTTATGGCCAGTTATAGACACTTGTGGCCATTTTCATCTATAAGCACTGAAATAGCACATAACTGTGAATTATACACACCAATAACCATTGCTAGATATTTGAAGCTAATCTGGTCAGAAATAGATGCTAATAGCCAACAATAACCACTTAAAGTCATTCCAGTTAGTAATCACTAAAACGCCCACAAATATCAACATTAGTCACTAATAGCCATTGGTAGCCATTTCAGTCAAATTTATCTAAAATTTGATCCATAAGCCAATAATGCTGCTTGAAGCCATATTCATTTTTAAGCACCAAAATAGCACATAATTTTTAATGATCTCATCAAAATCCATCAGCAGCCATTTGAATTCAATCTGGACAAAAAGAAATACAAATAGCCAACATTATCCACATAAAGCCATTCCATTTCGTAAATATAAAAATAGCTCAAGCAATAGTTATCTACTAATAGCGGTTTGTAGCCATTTGCAGCCGATCTATTGGAAAATATATGCTTATAGCCAATAATAGCCACTTGAAGCCATTCTCATTCATAAACACTCAGACAGCAGATAATTGCTATTGTACTGATTAACAGCCATTAGTAGCCATTCAGCCAATCTGGTCAGAAATATATTCTAATAGCCAACGATAGCCACCTGAAGTCATTCCAGTTTTAAACATAAATAGCACAGTTTTCATTACTCATTAATAATATTTCCAGCCATATCTATCAAATATATATAAAAGTGGAGGCTGATAGCAAATAGTAGCCAGTTGAAATCATATGCATTCACCAACGCCGAAATAGATTATTGTCGATTATCTCATCAATAGCCATTGGCAGCCATTTAAGGTTAATCTGGTCAAAGAAGATGTTAATAGCCAACAAAAGCTACTTGAAGCCGTTTATAAGAATAAGCCAACAAAAAAGTCACATAATTATCAATAATAATCACTTCTAATCCCTTAGAGCCATTTCAAGTCGGCAGTCGGCGGCCCGTCTTCGGCTCGATACTAACTGTGTCGTTTTCGGCAGGGCAAAGCAGTCCCGCGTTTCCTGGACTTCGGGCGCGTCATTTTCGCACCCGGACAGTACCAGATGAAGTGGACCTGACGCAGCTTTTCGTCGACTACGCTGTTGCTGCTACGTGGTGAGCCGTCATCCGGGAAACTGGATCCGACGCTACAAGAACAGCTCCCACGGCTTCCTTCGGCGCAGTCGGCGGCCCGTCATCGGCTCGATACTAACTGCGTCGTTTTCGGCAGGTGAGAATCTGTATTTGTAACCATGCTTCATTAGTTTTCATTTTCAACTTTGCCGTCGACTGCAACAAGTGCGCTTTGTATCTCTGTATATTTATTTTTGTGTTATCAAATATTGCAACTGAACGAGTCATGTCTGAGTCAAGTGACACTGATTGTATTGTGTGCTTTAAATCAGTGCCGGGTGATGGAAGATTCATGAGATGCTATTCCTGCAATCATGTTTACCATCTTGACGCGTGCTCTGGAATCGCGGACAGAACTTTCAAATCAACGGGCACCGCCAAACGCGAAAAATGGAACTGCCGTACGTACAGGAATCGTGAAATCAGGATGAGTGCCGGAGGTTCCAGTGAACTTTTGACACCAGCTGCTAGCGAAATAGTCCCTACGACGCTAGCCGAAATAAACGCCAAGCTCGAAATTCTTCATTCACTAAAGGCAAACGTTGATCGACTCTCAGATCTTCCTGCCAAACTAGAAGAGCTCCTTGCCCTGAAGCCATCACTAGATGCGTTGAAAGAAAGAATCAGGAGCCTCCAAGAATCTGTGAAGAAGTATGAATCTACCATGAAACTTGTGACAGAAAATGATGAAGAAGTTAAACTACTGAGAACCGAAGTTGGAGCACTACAGGCCACCGTGTCTGAGCAAACCGTTATGATCGATCAACTACAAACAAACATAAACTCGACGGAACAGTATAGCCGACGATGCAATATGGAAATACATGGTATTTCTTACGTGAATGAGGAAGACTTGGGGGCCACCATCATCGACCTTGTACACAAACTGAACATCGCGGATTTTAACCCCGCCGATGTGGTAGTCTGTCACCGCTTGCGCTCTAGGCGCGAGGGGGCCCCTCCCATACTGGTTCAGTTCACCTCGGTTCCTACGAAGGACCGCTGGATGAATGCGCGTATAAAGTTGGCAACGCTACCTCGGACAGAGTTCCGTTCAAAGATTTATTTCAACGACAACTTGACAAGAACAAACAAGGACCTGTTCTGGCAAGCCAGAACCAAAGGCAGGGACAAATCCTACAAATTTGTTTGGGTAAAGAACGCTACTATCTTTGCAAAAATGGACGAAAACTCGACGGCAGTGCGCATCTCTAGCACTAGGGATTTACCAAAAATAGTATGATAATGGACAACCCAGTAGTACTTTCTGGCTTTCCTTCGTTTCTTGTCCTTTTCCCTCCTAGTGCTAGTGCGCTCACTGTACTACATGTTAACCTAAGAAGCATTAGAAAATATTGGGATGAATTTCAGTTGATTGCTCGAGCAGTCGAGAACTCTGTCGACGTTTTCGTTTTAACCGAAATAGATGTTCGGCAGGTTTTCGTTTCACAGGATCAGTTTTCTTTACCGGGATTTGACAGCTTCTTTTTGACGCGTGACGCAGGGAGGGGAGGAGGAATAGCCGTGTATGTAAACAAAACATGGTCAGTAGTAGATTTAGCGGTCTCCTTTAATCATGCCGAGTGTCTCTCGCGGAAGTTAAATAAAAATAATTTCGAAATATTTATATTTTCGGTTTATAGGCCACCTTCAGAAAATGTGAACTAAGTTCTAGAGGAGTTAATTACTAATTTAGAAAGTATAGCGTCTACCAGTAAAGTTTGCATCGTGGGTGACCTAAATATTGACGTAATGAAGCCTTCAAGATCATTCGTATGTGACTATTTAAATATTCTCGCTAACTACGGCATCGAATGCATAATAAATGTACCGACACGAGAGGAACACCTGTCCGATAAATTGGTTTCGTCTTGCCTTGATCATATAAACGTTAGAAACTCTGGTATACCTGTAACATCGGCAGTAATCTTGCGAAAATTGGCGGACCATTACTTCGTAGTGTGTCGCATTAACTTTTGTGGTATTTCAGAAAACCCTATACGAGAGCAAAAAGAAACAACAATCGTGGATTCCCGTCAGTTTGATAGATTAATTTCTTCTTATAATTGGAATATACCTATTGAAAATTTTAATCACCGGGATGCGTATCTTAAGCTAAGTGATATTTTGTCGGATTTCAAATTTATGAGCGTAAAAACAATAACTGTAAGAAAACGCAAGCAGAATCAACCTTGGCTTACCACAGACGTCTTATCTGCGATCAAAGAGAAAGATATGTTATGGGCACAATGTCGCCGTTTCCCGAGCGATAAAGAATTGCGTTTGCAATACCAAAGTTGTAGAAATCGTGTAAATGCCATAATTCGCTGCAAAAAACATCAGCACTTCTAAAATAAGTTTTATAGATCACGTTTTGATATTTATAAAACCTGGGCTTTGGTAAATGAGGTTAAAGGAGTTTCAAACAAGTCTTCGATAGATGACGCAATTACCAAGCATTCCGGAACCGACTTACAATCGGTTACTGACTCTTTTAATTGCTTCTTTGCTTCCGTGTCAGGTGTATCAAACGACGAAAATATCATTCCTATTAACTTGAACCGCTCTTGCTCGGCCTCAGCGTTCTTGCCAAGCATGACACCACAGGACCTGCGTAATCTTGTATTTAGTTTTAAGCTTAACAAGGCTCCCGGAGCAGATAATATTCGACTGAGCGACTTACGGCGCAATTTCGACGTTTTGTCTGGTATTCTGCTTTACGTAATGAATGGGACTATCAGCTCAGGGGTCATTCCAGTTGGGCTAAAAAGTGCCATTGTCAGACCGCTTTACAAAGGAGAAAAGCATGATAGCGTAGAAAGTTACAGACCAACGAGGTAGAGGGGCTTAGAGTGATAAACCGGAAGTTTGGAAGTGGCACCCCCCCCGGTTACCGCCATATTTTACGCAAATGTGACCACTCGTCACGTGACCTCCCAAGAGCCGTGACGTCACAGGTAAGATGGCAGCGCCCAGAGCTGGCAAATGCGAGTTTGTTCGGTGCGCGGTAGCCGTGATGTGCAGCTGCTTTCCGACGACTTCGGGCTTCTTCGTGCTCGCTGACGCAGGTATAATGTGAAAATATGAAGGAATGAGACTTTATACCGTTTTTGCGCAAGATCGCTCTGGATCATCTGGATATTAACGCCTGTGAGACAGCATCAGCTCTGCATCGCCGTACCGGTGCTCGGATTCCGGGATGTGTCCGAGGACCGATAGAACTTTGAGTGCTTTTCACATGAAATTTTCGCATTCTCTTAGCTTTGTTTGAACGTTGAAATATCTGAGAATCTACGCGAAATGTATACGTCGCGTTAGGGCCTAAGGGAAGTTGTTTCAGCCCTCCGTAACAGAACAACCATAGCAACTTTTAGCGAGGAAGCTCCTGCGATTCTTTTGTGCTAATCCACGATTCTACATTCGATCGCTTTTCTTCCTTTTTTTGTGTGTGTGTGAGTGCGAAGTGCACCCTTATTTTCAGCTACGAGGATGGCGTTTTATTGAGTATGGGGAAGAATAAATCGTTGCAGGCACCTGCTTCAAAGCTATTCAACTTGCTATAAGAACAACTGTTTTGGTGCATGCATAGATTAACTGCGCATTTTTTTCTGTTTTGTAGGATTTATTGCAGCTATACTCTTTTCCATCAAGAGTGCATTGTATTAGTTGGTCAATTATTTAATTGTTCTAATTACCTGGAAAAGATGATTCATATTTGTGTTCATCCCTTGCTGGAGAGCAGTCTTGTTGAAAAATGTTGACTACCATTCCTTTCGGTCTCTTCAATAGACTCTTTTTAAAAGTGTGGGCTGTCTATACTTCGCATCACCGTAACTTGGAAAAGGCCAACCGCCACAGCCCGCTCGAGCCAATCAGAGAAGGTGTGTGACAAATCTGTGCAGACGAGCACTCTGGTGATATGTTGTCATGTGCCTCTCTCCAATGTGTGTATTGACTCACCGAGAGCGTAGCCTTTGCCGTCTGCCAAATTCTGATGAAACAAATTACAGTAGCTACTACTGTAATTACCCCAAGCTTTTAGACTTTGGGCATTTGTTCGACAAGAATGTTATGTCCGCCATCCCTGTGAATTCGGCTCAGCACGTATTGGACTCGAATGCTGCACTAGCATTCGACGTGAACTGGGGCCCATTCATGTGCTTTACGCTGAAAAAAATGGTGACAGTTGTGTTGCTTGATAAGGTTCTGAAAAGGGTCTATTGTGTCATACATATAGGAAGTGTCATGCTATATAACAATGCATCAACACATACTATTAAACTATATGCTCAGAGGTGTGTTTGTTTTTCCAATTAACAAGTTACAGCAGTGTGCTTTAATGCTATTATCATGTGTGTAGTTTTAAGTATCCTCTCTGCAATGCCTACAAAGGTCCCTGGAAGGAATAAATTAATAAATAACATTTTCACATCACTGGAGTTGGTTTTCGGATGCACCACATGTTCAGGAAAGGTTGAACGAGTGCAGCCCCTTGCAAGAAGTCTGCCAGTCTGGTATGACCCCTTAATTAATATTGAAGGGTCAGAGATGCGAGTGTCTTCGTAAGGTCTAGAGCGTGCAGTGGACACAATTCTCGGTGTGTAGACTCTCAAGGCATGAAGGCAAGCGGAAATATGTTTATCTGGTTAGTGTATCAAATATGTTTATTTCCACTTGATTACATAATTATTGATTCTTAGGAAATGGTTCCATAACGAGTTCTTTCTGCGACAGTCTCGTGTCAGGCGTTCAGTCGTAGTACCTGTGGACCTTGTTGTCGGATGACGCTCCTGGCACGTCGGTGTTCAGTTTGGTCGAGTGGCAACTTTGACCGACTGCTGCTGTCTTGTAATCATACGTCATGTGCGGCCACTGACGTCTGAAGCACTGAAGCTGCAGGGCTGGCTTCTAATCCGAAAATTTTCCTGGTAGTTTTCGGCATCAATGCAGCAAGCTCGGGCATGTATTGCTTACATGGCTGTGCCTTTTGCTGTACCGTTGACTTGATAGCTGGCAACAATGTTTGTTTGCTATCCAAGTCTGGTGATGCTTGCAGCTCACCTTTGAGAGCAACCAACCATTCTATTCCTTCAAGTCACTCAGGGGCATTCTCCCTCAAAGTTGGAAATTGTGTGCTTCGTGAAGTGGACACAGAAAATTGATGTCAGCAAATTTTTAGGTATTGTCCTTGGACGACAACCGACACCAAATCCACTGTCACTGCACCGCCGCTCACCTGCTTTGTCGTGCTTACCTCTTGTTAAGGTAATGGACATGAGGAGCTTCGGGGTAATCAGGGATTCAGAATCTTCGATTCAGCACCTTCGGCATCAGGGACAAAGGTCGCCGAAGGTAATCCTTAATCTCCCGTGGTCGCTCCTCGAGACGTAATCGAGGGTCGTTTGGCACGAACCCTCGCAGACCAATTCATTGGTACGGGCTGCTTTGGTAGACATGGTCGGCTTCATGCAGTGGTAGCAAAGTGGTTTTCGGTCGCACATTCGCATCACCTACGTTTTCCTCGGTGTACTTTGTTGAGCACAGACCTACACACAATGTCGGGAATGATTCGGCGTTAGAGTGTCTCATTGAATCGGCATTGAATACTAAGGGGCAGCCGGTGGCGGTCGTCGTGCCATTGTGGCGTAAGTTGCCCTTGGTTTGTCAGATGCCGCTTCGCTCGCAGAAGTCTCGGTTGAAATACCTGTCAAACTTGTTCCGAAACAATCTCGGCAATCAAAATAAAAGCCGGGCAACTGATGGCAGGAAGTAGCTTCCTGATCTCCTCCCAGACAACGTCGTGGATGATGTCGTGGATGCCTGGGAGGCTGGCGTCGAAGTAGTAGCTGGACAACTTGAGTGTCGAGACGCCGGGAAGTTGTTCATAGTGGCAGGCTCGGGCATGCAGTGCACATTCCATGTTGGAAGCCTCGGTGATATGAACACTTCGACTGTTGGGGGTTGCGGACAAGGCTGCCGAAGGTGTTGTCCCTCACGTGAGGGGCATGGGATTCTTAGGTTCTTGTCTTCTGTAGCATCAAGGTTGGCGTGGGCGTGGGCGCTCGATCAAGCGGAAAACATCCTCCACGAGTGCGGTGGCGCTCTCGTTGGGGCAGTGTCCTGGACAGAATCAAGAATGCGGCTCTCACTCGTTGATGGTGGCTGACGAATGCGCGCTTCAGCTCGATCTTGCAAACTTCCCATGACGTTAAGGAGGATCCATGGTTCTTAGACCAGCGCCGGCAGTTTCTTCCACGAGAAGTATAGGTTCTGCAGGAGCAGGTTGTCTGTCCACCCAATGTGGCGGGCGACACTGTCTTATTGTTCAATCCAGTCCTTGACGTCTTCATACAGCTTGCGTGAAAAAGCGTCGGAGTGTGATTTGCGACAGGCATGCAAACAATGGTGGGAGGGGACACGGTTTGCTGCTACAGGTTTGTCATTGTTGGCTTCGTCAGCTTCGAATTTTCTGACAGGAGACCGAATTCCGGTGGTTTTTCCTGGTAGCAGCAACTGGCTCGGATTTCAGGTGATTTGTGGTGTATTTCCGAGGTTACTCCTTGTGGTATTCGGTCGTCTTGCGGTTGTTCTGCCAGGCTCGGGTCAGGACTTTGCTTACGGCTCGACGGGGGTATAAGACGCAGGATAGACCGCCAGCCGTGTCCCATTATCGAGTAACTCGGCTGAAGAGCCGCCGGGTTCACACAGAGTGAAGGGCTATGGGTGCCCAGCACCTCCACCAAAATATACGATTACAGCTGAGCATGACCTGCAGTGTCCCAGAATAGTGAATATTGATAGAAGATAGGACTGGAACAAGGATCCGTGACAGTATAACAAAACTCGCAGAAGAGAATCTATCCTGACCACTGAAGAAGCTGCATTGCTTTAGTGGCATTCTGTCCGAATAAATCCTCTCCTTCGGGGTTTGGCGACTGCCGTGGACGAACTGAACTGAAATGGATCTGGGACCACTTTTCTGGTAATGAGCCACTGCAGACTGTTGCCACAAAGCGGCGTGAGCTGGGTACGTAACACGCTCGATGAAATGTCCGGACAGCTTGCAATTCGCGTAACGAGTGTGGATGAAGCGTTTGTGTTGACGAAACGTGCGACAGACCAGCGGGATCAATACCAACTGCAGCACCTGTGCTCCGTGAAAGTGCACGTCTACGCCGGAACAATTTGGGAAGCAGCACAGCATCACCTAAAGCATGGCACAGGAACTACCAGCTTGAAGGCAGCTCTTCGGTGCGCCGCACACCTGTGCTCCGTGAAAGTGCACTTCTACGCCGGAACAATTTGTAAGCAGCACAGCATCATTCAGCACGGCACGGGGATTACCAGCTTCAAGGCAGCCTTCCGGTGCGCCGCACAACCGAAGTGAGCCCTCGGTCATTTGATCGAAGCTTCACCACGATTGCACACCGCCAAGCACGACTCACGCAATTTCCGTCGCTAAACTGTGTATCCAAATATAGTGCACACGCTTCACTGCAAATCTCGAAGATTCCGATGGTCAAGGAGAGCACAGAAACGTCGCCTTAAATTTTATCCTAGCGGTATCCGAATCAATCCGAGGTACGAGCAACGTAGGTCAGATTGTCTCTTCCGTGGCAATATCCCGGTCGGTCACCAGCGAAATGCACACCGTTCCTCCGTATTTTCACTTTATACCTACGTCAAACACCACGCTGAACTCTGAACTCGCTTTCGACCGGCTTCATATGACGGCTTCCGCGTCTGAAATCAACTCGCCGAGACGAACGACAACCAACAAAGCATCCGACAAGCTCCGGCCCAGCTGGGGCCAGCCGCTGCATGGGTGCTGCCATCTTTCCTGTGACGTCACGTATTTGGTTTGGTCATGTGACGTGCGGTCAAATTTGCGTACAATGGCAGCCGCCTTATTCACTTTCGAGTGCACACCGGAACCCCGGTTTATCGCTCTAAGCCACTCTACCTCGTTGTTACAGACCAATATCTATTCTCTCGTGTTTATCTCTGATACTTGAGAAGCACCTTTTAAAAGCAATGACGGCGTTCCTGGAAAAGGTTGATCTTTTTTCGTCGTCTCAGCACGGTTTTATCCCGGGACGTGGCACGGATTCACTTCTCGAAGATTTTGTGGATAAGCTACATGACACTTTGGAAAACAACAAATATGCCTGCGCTCTTTTTTTAGATGTTTCTAAGGCGTTCGATTCCATTAGTCACAAAATATTAATGAAAAAGTTGTTTGACTACGGGTGTAGGGGTCCTTTCTTTATTATACTTGAAGACTTTCTGACGAACCGGACACAGCGGGTTTCTGTCAACAATACCCAGAGCGCCAAAGTATTTCTTAAAGCCGGAGTTCCTCAAGGTTCTGTGTTGTCTCCTCTACTGTTTAATCTGCATGTAAACGATCTTCCTAAGGCGATGTCAGGTGGTGACACCTTTCAATACACAGATGATACTTTTGACTTTCCCGCCATATAAATTTGCGCAGCGCACTTAACCTGTTACAAGTTAAGGCTACAAAGGTAATGTACTGGTTTCAAACGAATCTTATCAAAATTAACGTTCAAAATACAAAACTGATGTGTTTCTGCAGTCCATTGAAACATAAATGCCTTGATTTCCCACTTGTGCTCCACACGTGAAAGTGTGCTAGCTGCAGCTGCTCACCTATTGAATATGTTTTCACAGCGAAATACTTGGGGTTATATTTTGAAAGTGACATGTCCTGGAACTCGCATCTTAGCTATGTTGCTAAAAGGCTTCGAAGTGTATCATGCACGTTATATTCCACAAAATCCTTTTTTCCTTTTTCTGCTCGAAATATGGTGGTCAACTTTTTAGCCTATGGTGTTTTACGTTACGGTATCACAGTCTACGCAAACTGTTCGATGATTTGGCAGAATAAAATTGATAGCATATTGAGGGGAATTCTGAGGGGCGTAGCTTACGCTCCTCTCGATACTCCAAGTGGCGAACTGTTTTTATCTTTGCGCTTGCCGCGTTTTTCAGCTCTTTTTAAAAGAAGTATCATTATGAAGCATTATTGGATTACCACCTTTAAGACCCCCCGTGTTTCCGAGCGTATTCTAAGGAACTGTGAACGCTTTATCATTCCTCGTGTTTATACCAAGTACGGAAAACGATTACGCTCGTTTTATGTGCCTGAACTTTTTAATGTCCTACCTGATTCATTTTTAGAGTTGAACTCAAAACGTCAGTTAAAGAGACAGCTAAAAACAATATGCTAAACTTTTAAATACTTATTTTCGTCCCTACATTAGCTCCTTCAAGTGACTGTTAAATACTATTTTTCTTTTTGTCGTGTTTTTGCTTTTTTGATTGACCTTGTCTTTGTAGCTCTGAGACATTCTAGATGATGTACGGATTTCTTTATTTGTATCATCCAGTATTGTAGTGTTATAGTTGTTCTTTCAGTGTTATAGTGACCTTGTTTCTTTTTAAGAGATCCTTCTTGGTATTCGGTTTTCTTCGCTTGTATTCTTATTTTTTTCAGATTTTTTAATACTTTTTTTTCTTTTTTTTGCATTTCAAATAATTCATGACTTTTGTTTTATTTTCATGTGAATCGTTTTGGTATTTCTTACGCCGCTGCCGGATCCAGTCCCACAAGCCGCTATTGGCTTTTGACGGACCCGCATTTCTATATATTGTATTTATACTTGTGCAATAAAATTATTGTTATTATTATTAAAAAAAAAATAAAGAATTGATGCCTATTGCCAATTATGGTCACTTGGAGCCAAGGGCATCTATTAAGACATGTTTTGGTAGGTATAAAACAGATAAATCAACAAGCTCAGAAAAGGTTAATAGTTATTTGGATAGTACAAAATCGGCTATACAAATCGTGACTGGTCTAAACAACACACGGCATTTTGACATCAAAATACCAGGAGTTTGAATATCACGAGCTTATGCTCCCTATGCTCCATCAAAAAATGGGAATATTTCATAGACTATCAATTTCTCTAGTGAGTCAGTCCCACTAGATTCATTTCCGGGGAAAGTGGCGAGTTGTCCACTCCATACCGCCACGATCGCTTCCTACTTCCGTCTCCCATTTTACCCCGGAGTTTCCTGTATTATTCTCAACGGCATTTGGTCAAGCATTCAATATCGCACCCCAGTTAATGGGACCGCGCTTTCAGCGGAATGCCGTAGAACGAATCACGAAGCGGAACCACAGGTCACTCCTTGCGTTCCTTGAGCTTCAAGGGACTTTATATTGTCACGGACAGCTTAAAGGCACACTAACAACCTCTCCCTCCCTTCCTCAAAAAAAAAAAAAAATCTTTTATTTATAGTTAGGCGTTTTAATATGGTGTCAGAAGACTACCCAATAAATATTTTGTTACAGCGTCCTGTTATTTCTAATAGCCAAAAAAGGCAACTGCTCGATACCCAGACTGGACTGGGGAACAAGAAGCATGCAGAAAAGGAGGATTATGCCTAAAGTCACGTAATTACACCCGATTGCGTTTTTTCCCCGTCGTTTTTTTTTTTGTTTTTTTTGTTTTTTTTTGCTTTTTGTTGTTGTTTGAAGCAGAGGGAAATTGCGCACGTCGGACTTCGCGCACACACACACACACACACACACAAAAAGAACCGCTAAATATAAGCGCTTTGTGTGTGACGTTTGCGTGATTTTCGAGCCCCTACAAAGTCGTGTTTGTGCGACGAGCGATGTCTTCAGCCAGGCGAAGGGGCGACGACTCGGCGAGGTCTTGGTGCGAATCACCTTGTTGGTCGGCAACGTCGTACGGAAGGAATCCTAATTATTTTGATCGGTAAACAAGTTCTGTTTCGAAGCAAGACATATTCGCCAGTACCGCAAACAGCAGTTATGAAGTAGAGGTCCCACACCATTCGTCCGCCGCCATTGCTTAATTAGGGCCTGTCCGCCTGACCACACCAGCGGCAATGTCACTGCTGGTCGGGCCGCCGGGCGGCACGTCGCAACGCAGGGAAGAGGAGGTGGGAGGTGGCGCATTGGCCTCTATCTTGCCGGCGTTATAGTCACGTAACAAAGAGGGAATCTCGTCGCGCGCGCGCCTGCGCCGTATTTCTTGCGCTTTCGTCGTCTGCTCTTCGTTAGGTTATTCCGTTTTGGCTCCCATTTTCCGCATAAATCAGCTTCAAAACCGCACTCTGTCGACATGGAGAGTGTCGATGATTACCTGATGATTAGAGTGAATGGGTTCATCCTAGACTGCTCGTTGATCTTGCGACGACGCCGCTCTGAAGGCAAAGAGGCGCAGGTACTGGTTCCGCCCGAGTTGGCGCGACCGAATCACCAAGGGACAGGCCAGTGCTTTTCTGCCCCGACTACGCGCCGGAGACAGGGGCGGCTTTTGTGAATGAGTGATTGAATTGTTTGTGGCAAGTGTTGACCATTCGTACTGTCGCACAGTTTCGAACCACCGCTCCCTAGTTAAAGGCACTAGGGCAAAAATGGGTTGCAAACGAAATCACGCTACGCTCCTTCGCAGTGTGAAATACGCAAGGAGAAGCGGCTTAGGCGTTGCCATGACATTGCAACATCACTAGCTACGCCACCTCCCATGGGCTCATTTCTTCTCCGGCAAGAAACGACGAGCCCTCAACCCCACGCGGGCCGGTTGCTCAGACGTCGGCGGCCGGCAAGCCGCGGACGAGGAATACTGGTTCTGGCCGACAGCAGGCGGCAGCCGACGGCGGGCAGCCAGCCTCCACGACGCTATTGTGGCGTGACCCGACGCCAACCAGCGACAACCGCTATCTCCGCGACACGACGCCATTTTGAAATTACGCATAGAGTGCGCAAAGTGTTTCCGCTTTTCTGTGAAATTTTTTTTCTTTTCAAACAATGTAATTGCAGTTTTTTTTAGAAGCCACGAAAATTGGGTATCATATATATATATATATTTATATTGTCGCGTACAGTTTGGGACACCGAGTCTGAAGATTACGTTAGAACTGCTTCCAGGCCGCCACCTCGCAGGGATGCGACAGCGCGACTAAGTTCCCCAGGAAACTCCTGAGCAAGCCAAGGTCAGGATTGGGTCAAGAAACGACTCCCTCTCCCCCCTTTAACCCTAAATGAAAACAAAAATTGTGCTGCTTGTATGTTTGTACAGCCACTTGCTAGTACACCTCAACGGGTGACTTGCCTCTTAGGTGTAAATGAGAAATTTAACCGCTGTAGCACAACCGTCGACCTGGGGTCGTGCATCACGCAGCAGTGATTACACGAACGCGTGCCTGTACGAAACTCATCCAGATTTAAACGGGCAGGGGTGCGGGGATCGAACCAAGGAGGTTCTTCAGCGCAAGCTTTCGCTCCACGGTCCGAACGGAGGCCGCCCACTCCACCACCGATCCCCCGAACCGACTCCCCAGTCAGTCAGAGTATTGAAGAAGGGAAAGCAAAGGAAGTGTTGCCTGGCCAGTGGCCGTATATGTCACCTTTAACCAACTACCACGTTGAGTTGCTCCTAAACTTACCCCCTCATTGCTCCGACGGTTGAAATCTTGGGGGGATCCAGCAACCCGCTTCTCAAAAAGAAGGCCGAGGTGGATTGTGCGCTGGCGTCATCTGTCAGCCTATTAGTCAACCATTTATTTTGGTTACGATTTCACTTTCCAACGTTACAATAGGGAATTGTAGTAGACCATTTCGGCAGCCCGCTAAGCACCCGGATAGCGCTCCGTAATCCGCCACAAGACCTTGAACTATGCAGAGAAGGCGGGCGAAGCGCATGCGGAGCTGCGGCGTTTTCTGCGGGGATACCATAGCGGAGGAGAAAAACGACCCAGTACAACTCCCTAATATAGAGCGTGTGCTATCGATGAGCCACGACTTATATTTGATGGGTGTGTCTAAACCTCAGAGAACGGCACGTGACCACGGAGAAGAGATCTGAGAGCGACTCAAACCGGCCAGTAGGGTGTATCTCAATCGGCGGTTTTGGGGCAGGCAGAAAACGAGTTTCGAGCCGCAGCTTGTGTTGCGGGTATGTCGCTATCTCGTGTGTGGTGTACAAATAGAAACCTTGGCGAGCATAAATACTTCGTAATTGTTCCTTTAAGACGCGTGGGCTGTAGCCTACTGTATGTCTCAAAGGTCGGCTTTTCGGCGCCCTTATAAGCTAATGCACAGTCTTATTGGCTGTGGAGCGAGAATGAGATGCTCGACTCACACCATGAACAACGCCCTGCATCACTTAGGTTGTCAGCGAGAACAGCTATACTGTCACCCGAACGTGTTATGACCGTCTAAACCTTCCACTCTTTCTCTCATTAGAATCAGATTGCACACTCAGTTTGGTGAACTTTCCATGTGGTTCGGCCAATAGAGTCAAGCAATCGGAATAGAAACGACTGACGTTTCATGCGTTCAGACAATTACCGCCGGTCCCGCACAAAAGCGAAGTGGCGGCTCCATTTGTTTTGATGGCTGTATACTCTGCCGAATTGTCGAAAGAACTCCTTCTCTTCGATCCTCAGACCGCGCTCACACTGTCAATACATCGTTCAGAAGACAGCGGGCGGGCAAGTTAAAGTATGTTAAAATCAATCATGTTTCGGAAACGCTTGAGGCGTGCTTGACTGTAATTCTATCATTATGTCTGCGCAGTGTCTTTCGAGTGATGTATGTGAGCCGGGTGACTGCGAACTTACGGTACTCTGTGACCTTTCTGAGGCCATGTCTGGGTCATGGCCGCTCGATGCTATTTCCCGCTCTGTTTGGAACGGCACGTCTTGCGGCTCATTTTGGCGGAAGAAAGCCACGTTCTCAAAGGCGCCGAAGTGAATGGTATGGAGCCCGGTGGCAGTAATCATCGATGTTTGTGGTCGGTTGACCGGTCATGTACCTTCCTCTGATTCTGAAATAATATCAGTAGCTTTCTACTTTTCTAATCTCTCGTGTCCAGTGGCTTGTACGTCCACATGCTGAAATATATGTGCGAAAATATTATCGAAACATCGGAAACAAATCGGATCATGCAAAAAGTTGTTTCTGACTACTCTGGATAGACGAGCGGATTTAATGAAAATCAACCGCAACTGTAACCTCATTAACAAAAAAGTTTGTTAATTTTTGTTTTACATGAACCCTCATGCGGTTCGTACTCTTTATGTAATACAATACTAATCGAGAATGAGAAGTCATAAGTTCTCAATGGTCAACCTTTGTTGCCGAAAGGGAGGGTTTTTTAGCTTATACGGCCAAACCTGGATTAATAAAGCAAAGTTCATTCAACCACCCAACTGTGTATATAAAAGGTTAAACCACTCAGGAAAAATTCGGGAATCGACACCCCGAACAAATGTTTTGAATTATTCATTTTTTTTTCAAACACTCTTAAAGCGTGGAATCATCTACCAAATGACACGGTTTCTATCTTGTCAAACTCACTTTTCTTTCACAGACTCTCACGTGACAGCTGGGCAGACTGATATGACTAGGAAAACTTTTGATCCTTATGATGAGAATTCGAGTGATTACTGGGCATGATACTTCTGTGTGCTTAGCTGTTCCTACATTGATTGTTTTATTACCCTTTGAACTTGTTTGAAAAAAAAAATTGCATCTGTGTTTTTACTCATGTGTCACGCGAAAAGCTAGAGTTATTGCTATTGCTGTTAGCCCATATCTTTCTCAGCTGATGTTATTATCTGGCAGGTACCTAAAATGCGAGCTATTACCAACGTGGCTTCTATCTTTTTCCGGGCTCGCTTTTAGTGATGAGTGTGTTTTCTTCTGTGCTTGCGTTTCCTTGTTGTTGCGTTTTTGTTTTGTTTTCTGGTACACATGCACGGGTGTATTTTTACCTTCACTACTGACTATGAACCCCCTGCAATAATGCATCCGGGCGCTGCGGGGTAACACAGAATAAATGAATAAATAAATAAATACCACCCCACAAAATACTCCAACAAACCTCAAGCTCGTGCTCTCCCACAGAGCACTTGAAGTTGGATTAGACCAGTGGTTTTCAAATAAAGGTCCGTGAAGGCATTAAGGGTCCGCGAAGCCCTGTCTCATCTATCAGGCCCGACATGAAAAGTTGTATTTCTTTCGGATTGAGATGAAACATTCCGATTTTCCGGAAGTCTACATCAAGAGAAGTCTACATCAAACTAGCCGTTAGTGACGTGCATTTAATAAATCATTATGATAATTAACCCACACCCTCCCCTTCCCCTCGCCACAAACAGGGTCCTCCATCATCTCCGCCAATCCACAAGGGGTCCGCGAAACATCAATGGTTGAGAACCACGTGTAGAGACAATCGCTGCAATCTATGCGGGTACTCGGCGAATGACAAGGTTGATAATAAACTTAAGCTGTAGGTTACAGTTCTTTTGTAACCTACAGACTCCAACAAGTATTTTACTCACCTTGCTCTGAGTCTGCAAATCTTCCAGAGACCACGAAATCGGGTGCAGCTGAAAGAATTGTGCCGCATTTTATCGCATTGAACGCAGAAAATATATGGTGTGTTATATATTGCATTGTACTTTGTTATAGCATGTTATGTTCCGTGTTGTATTCAATATTATCAAATTACGTTGAGTTGTTTGGTGCTGCATTGTTGTGTAAAGTAGTCCCACGACACTGCTATTTCAACGAGGGTATTTATTGCGCACAAATATACTTTTTAGGCGCTAATGTAATATAAAGAGGTGTGGAGCTCGAAAGACGCAAGGAAGAGGCTAACTCTACCGTGTCGGGTATTAGAGCTATCTACCCTCAGCAAAAAAAAAAAAAAATATCAGATAAAAAAAAAAAAAACTTTTATATTTTAAAAATGCTGGTCAGCTCAATGTTGAGGCTCAGGCACATTGAAAGGTTTTAAAAAAAAGTGATGGAAGTAAATAATGCTAATTTATCGATGTCCTCTGTCTTAGCTTTGTGAATATTCTGTAGACTCAGATTTCCTCCTAAGGGAGGAAACGTTATCTTTACCGGAGATTTTGCTTTCGACATAATATGGTGGCAGCAATTCATTTGTATACATACGCTCGGAGAGCCTAAAAACTTCGTAGTTACTAATACGCGCAACGTATATTCCCGCTAGAAACGTGATCAAAACATCCATGTAGCGCTTGCGGCGTAAAGTGTACATTTCAGCGGTCAGATAACAAACGACGCCCGTTAGCCAACTAAAAATGATCGCCTCTCGCTTGGTGGTGAAAAATTATCATACGTCAAAATGATTAAGAAATGTCAGGTTTAAAAAAAACGCTTCAAATGTAGACAACGTTTAAGCAGCGTTACTACTAAAATGATTCGCGTGATAACTGATGAAGTGGTGATATTACCTATGTAATCATTCTCGTAATTTCCCTCTTTCTGAATCTTAGAAACCTTGTGGGAAATGCTTCCGTCTTCAGAACGCGCCTTCAATGGCGTTGGTTCGATCCTCAACTTGTCGCTCAGGACTCCCCTCTGCAAATTTAAAGCATCTCTTACGAAAATGGCAGATATGGACTTATATAAAAAAAACAAATATGGATATATAAAAAAATTGGGCAGATCTGGCCATATCAAGCACATCAGTTTATATAAGCCTTATATAACCAGATCTGCCCAATTTTTTATATATCCATATCTGGATCTGCCAAATTGGGGTATATCTGCCTCCCATATCACGGTGCTTTTTTTTATTCTTGCAGATTTGTTCTTAAAAAAAGTCATGAAAGCTAGAGTTATGTGGTTTCTGCGAGTGAGTTATACGCCCAGGGGGACATTACGTGGGCGCTAAGCTTTGCGATTACTCGGGTAATTAATTAAAATTCACTAATGAACATTTCAATTAGTGAAAATAGACATACGGTTCCAATAAGCAGCTAGCGGGGCGTCATCGAAAATCCCTAAATCAGTCATTTTCAGAAAGTCTTTCAGCGCGTGAGAAGTGCACTAAAGCCACCACTCGTGGAGCAGGTACAAGGCTAGCGGTTTCGGTAAGGCGCCCGCGCAATTTTTCTGTCTCTTATCTAGCCCCAGCCTTGTACCTGGTCCACGAGCAGTAACTTCAGCACACTACTGTGCTTCACACGCACTCAGTCTTTCTAAAAATGACTGGTTTAGGGGTTTTGGACGACGCTCAGCAAGTTTCTAATTGAAACCATATGTCTATTTTCACTAATTAAAAGTTAAAGTATTTTATTTAATTAGCCGACTTATCGTAAAGATTAGCAAACTACATAACGTCCCCCGGGCGTTTCACTCTCGCACAAACCGCATAAGTGTAGCGTTCACGGCTTCTTTTAAAACAAATCTGCAAGAATAAAAAAAAAACGGTATTCACCGTGCTGGTAGTTGACTCTTCGACCCTCCACAGCGCAAGCAATGGTAAACTGTGCCGCGCTCGGCTGTAGCAATTACCCGGTATCTCGACGATCGTTTCGTCGGCATGAACCGCGAGACAGAGTGTCCGTCAAGTTAGGGAAAGTACGAGCGGGAGGAGAGGGATGCGCCCTCGGATGACCTAGCATTGTTTACCAGTATTTCGCAAAATCCTAACAATCTTTCTACAAGCGACTCGTAAAGCCGCTCGCCAAATTTCGGAACGCGTAATTAAGAGTCTGTGCTGCTGTTGTTTTTTGGCGACACGTCAAAACTTTGTCGGCGGCATGTCGAAACTTTCTGCTTGTTGCGCAATCGCACCAAAGCCGAAACATTCTGCACAATGATTCTCCAGGCTGCCAGGAGATAGACACGGCCTAAATCTAGACGTAATCTGAAAGAATACATTTAGGAAAAACGATCAATTGTCACGAAGTAGGTTGCAGCGCACTTACGTTGACGAGACGCGACTTGAAAGGTGTTGTCCGAGGGAGATGTCGACACGGCCACGGCAAAACCACCACTCGAACACAGAAACGAGAAGGTGCCCGCGAAGATTCAACACGATGTAGCACAAGCTGTCGTTTTTAGAACCGAACACTAAACGCATCACAAAAAATTCTTGGGCTTCTTTGAAGAAATCGCTTGCAGAAGCAGACATACGCATCTGCCACAGAGGGATAATTCACACGCCAAACTAGGTCCGGCTAAACGCATTCCGAGGTCGGCAACGGCCAATGCGTCATCCGTCAAACCACGTGACCACTTACCTTTTACAACGCTTTCAGCTTAGGGAGAGAGAAAACGGTCGAAGGAGAGGCCAAAACGGGGTTTCACGAACAAAAGGCTTATCTTTTGGGGCCACAACGAGGAGATGTGTCACTTGTAACAAAGGTTGACAGTGCTGTGAATGCTATGTGTGGCCTTGGGGCCAGGTAGGTGCGATGTCCTGCTTTGTCACCAGATTCTAGACTGTAGTCACGTGACCCTAACCGGAGACACGATTGGCCTAAAACACGCGTAGCGTCTACTCTGCTGTCAATAGCGAGTGAACATAGAGCTCTATGAAGTCTAGCTGTTGAACTCAAAACGATGCGAGTTTCAAGATACTATGTTTTACGCTGTTTCACATTATAATTTTAAATGAAAAAATTAACGCGACTATTTTTTTTGTGCATGATGTCCACAAATAAATAGATAAATAAATATGTATATATATTTTTTTACCAATAAATTTAAAATCACGCGTACACTGTTTCAAATTTTTCTTACGAACGAGTTATACATAAAAGACTCCACGGACAGCACATCTTCCTACCTTCAACGCGGGATGAATCGCCGTCGCTCGCAAACAAACGGATGCGATGCTGCGCGCACGGTTTTGAAAGAGCTGCGTATTGTACTCCGGGCGCAACGGCTTCCGTTCGAAGGGAAAATGATTTGGGACGGCGAAGTAGAGTCTTGCATGTTGAGTAAGCTCACGGTTCGTGTTTACCCGCTCAATTTAGCGGGGAAACATGAAAAACAAAATTAGTTTCGCTGTCAGATTTCGCGGGAAAATTGACGTCACGTGACATACGTACCAATTCAATTTCTCGCTAAAATTAGCGGGGCGGTTACACAGATGGCGACGCCAACACCGCTTAACTCGGAAACGGGTGCCTAAAAGCTGCGACTAAAATCCATTATTTGATTAACTCGCGTTCCGATCGCACTTCGTCATATTGTCACACATCAAACATACAACCGAATTTCATTTCTCTTTCAATCTTCAAATTACGCAATTGATTAATTGGTCCAAATACCTGGAATAACTTCACTTTAAGGATGTCGACAATAGTTAACCAATTACATGAGACTCATGTAATATGGATCAATCAACTAGTGTCTTAGCGAGTAGATATAACTTGTTGCTTGCACGACTAAAACGGGCTCATATATCATTATCAGGGGCGCTATATTTGCACGCGTATATGGTGATATATGGACGTATTAACGCACTTATACGGCCAGATCTGGCAGTATTTGCCCACCTATATGGCGAAATACGGCCGTATTAGCTCCCATATCTGGCGAAATACAGCCCTATTTGAGTGCTTATATTATCATATCTGAACGTATAAAAAATATATCAGGGCCATATCTGACATTTTCGTACGGGATACATTGTCTAGCCTACCCGATGAAAAAAAAAAAAAATAAACATCAGATTGAAAAAAAAAATCCTTCTGCTTTTAAATTTATTTTTTTCCAAGTTGCTAAGCAAAAACAACTAGATTACACTTTCCTTTAAAGTTAAGGAAGTGAAGGGCGTTCCTAAAACGTCAACAAAAGATCGCGTATGTTGCCTTTTGGGTATTCATAAAGATCTCGGATGTAAAAATGTTTTGGTGGACTCAGTAATAAAGTTTATTCATCGGCAGTGTTTGATTAGAGAGATTCTTAGTCAACGCTCCTATTAATGTTTGAATAATTGGTCGAAATAGCCGCCCCAGTGACCTTACCACCTCCCAACCTCCGTCCACCTCTTCTATCGAAAGTGCTGGCATGTGACGCCTGTCGTGGTACAGGCTCTTCTCCAGCTCCTTACCGCTCATCTGCAAACAAAACAAAATTCTTCCAGTAACTATACACCATTTACCGGGGTGAAAAGAGAGAGCGAAATGAGCCTCCATGTTTGGGCAGTTCCGGCGGTAGAGCCGACCAGAAATGCCCGAATGAACAGAACCAACGAGAACGGCCCGTGCCCTTTCCTCCTCCACTCCGACGATTCCGTTGAAATGCACGGATGCCTGTGGATGGTGCTGCAGGCGAAAGAAATGGCGCCGCCCAGAGAGTCCTCAGTAGAATGGTCTATATTTACTGACAGCTTAAAGGGATGGTGAAACTAACATTTCAGTGTCTATAATAAGCGGCGCACACTATATTTTCGTGAGTCAGCAGCCCCTGGTGTGCCCGAGCGCAGGCGACGAAATTGACGTCATCATATCCCTCATTCACGCTTAATAAACTTGAATGTGGGATATGATGGCGTCAGTTCCGCTGCGTGCGCTCGCGCACACCGGCCGCTGCAGACTCATGGAAAGATAGTGTACGCTACTTATTAATATAGACACTAAAATGTTCGGTTCACCATCCCTTTAAGCTGTCAGCAACTATAGACCATTCTACTGAGGACTCTCTGGGCGGCGGTATTTTGTTCGCCTGTTCGAAACCGAAACACAAACACGGAAGCTTATGGCCGGAAGTCAGGTGACTATAGACCTTTGCAGAAATAGCGCTCTGGCCGCCGCCATTTTGCGACTCGAGAGACCCCTATCAGCCAAAAAGTTATGCCACCCGCCTGAGCTCTGTAAACCCAGTCAGCGCTCCTCCCCACCTGCATTGTGCATTCGGAGTGTGCCGGCTTTCCTTGAAACTTTTTTTTTTATTTGCCTCTTCAGGATGCTTGCGGGTTTTGTGTTATCTTCCACTGTGAGAACCAAAGAATACCAAGGCTCGTAGCCTGCTCGGCCTTCGCAGCCCAGGCAGCACAAGGTATTGTGCCAACTTATTCCTCAGCATGGTTAAGGTGGCCCCATATGGGCCCAGCTTGACCAGTCTAGATCCAGTATTCCATATGCTTTCACTAAACTGGCCACATAACGGCGACATTTGCCGTTTCTGCCAGCTTCCAAAAGATATTGCTGCATCCCGGCTACATGACGGCAACATTTGCCGTTTCTACAAGCGTCCAACCAACATGTCGGCATCTCGGCTACATGACGGCAACATTTGCCATTTCTGCCAGCTTCTAAACGATATTGCTGAAAATATGTGAAGTTCTATCATTGGTATATGCAAACGGTATATAGGGCACTGTTGTGCAACCAGCGATTGACAGCACTGCACCAGCGAAATCGCGGCAACATCGCCGGGATGCTTTCATGTTCGAGGATTATTTAGACACAGAAGCATTTCTGAATATAAAACCTTAACCACTTTAAAACCTTAGTTGATCCATCTTAGAGCGTTCCCGCTTCCGGCTTGAGTGGCGTCGCCGTCGGCGTAACAGTAAAGCGTTACGCCGACGAGTTACAGGACGCCGAGGCGTCACGAAAAAGCCTTACCCGACGCGTTACGTGACGCCGAGGCGTCGCGTGTCAGGCGCGTGCCACTTACCATGAACGCAGACCTCAAACCTCAAACCTCAGACATCGAACCACAACCGTGGTTGACCAGGTGTTGACAGCTGCGGTCATCATCTGATAACAACCACGTAACGTCACAGGAACCGAGCTTCGTTCGACATAGGGCGCTATAGGACTTAAATTGCGTAATGTCCCTGAATAAGAAAGGTAGCGACATCTTCTCCCTCCTCCTCTGACACGCACCCCTTTTGTCTTTGTGTTTTGCTCTTTTACACCCACGCGTCGATTGTAGCGCCGCCTGGATCGCTCCAAGATATCAGACGGCCTTCCTATACTTGAGTCAGAGCACAGTCAAAGGCTGAAAGACACGCAAAATACATACACAAAGTCTCAAAAGCGCACTGTCACGGTCTACCAGCCTCGAAGAATGTGCTCAAAGAAACACGGCGAAAGCCGTGACGTAGCACAGTAGGCGTTATTTGATTGGCAAACATGAGCTCGTAGCTAGCACTGCACTCCGACAGCATAGGCATTCCTTTTCCCTCCTTCTCCCTCATGCACTCTCTTATTGTTGTATTTTGCTCTTTCGCGCTCGCGCGTCGACGGTAGCGCCGCCTGGATCGCTCCAAGATAGCAGGCGGCATTCTTCAAAGGATGTCGCTACTTTTCCGTATACAGGGGCTTTAGAATTGCGGCGCTCAGGGCGTCGCACGTGTGATGTCACATGGTTCGAGGTGCGTCCGACAGAGGGCTCTCACGTGATGTCAAACAGGGTTCGTGCTGCATTAGCAGAGGGCACTGCGCTCCGGTCACATGAAGGTCACGTGTTTCGAATTTGAATCGCTGCGCGGTAAGTGCCCCTTTTATTCGATAAAAAACGCTCCGCGTTTTTTATCGAATTAAAACGAAGTAACGAGTTCGATTTCGATAAAAAACGCTCCGCGCTTTTTATCGAAATCGAACTCGCTCTTTTGTGCAGAGCAGCCCGACACTCTACCCCCTGAGCTACGAGCACATTTTTTTTTCTTTATTACCTGACTTTGGCACACGTGAAAGGTTGCAGAAGGCTATGACGTTAAAAACAAACCAAAGCCACAATGGCTAATGTATACAAGAGAACATCAACAAGAACAGAGGAATGACATATCCAAACTTGTCCAGTCAGTTACGGATCCTTGAGGTTCGCCAGCTCCTCAAGAAGCGGCAAATGGTCAGGAGGAGGCTGCTGCATTTTAAATACTTCCTTTAGGTAACAGACTGTTTCAACAAAATACTTAAGCGCAGGACGCACGTCGACGTCTGCGTGTCTCACCGCCATACGACATCGCCACAAACTATGTAGGCCGACAAGCATGATCATGTCATATGGCACAAGGTTCTTCCCTCCCTCGACACAAAGATAGCGGATCCCATGAGGCATTAACGGAAGGTCTTTTTTTAAAGTTCTTTGAAAGGCGTCCCATAGAAACACTGCGTCCCAACAGTTGAGGAACACATGCTCTAGTTTTTCCGGATGTTTACACAAAAGACAGTTCACTGACGACACTACAGAGATACCTTTCCCTTACAGCCACACTTTAACCGGCAGGGTTTCACTATGCAGCTTAAAGAAGAAAGTTTTGGTGTAAGCGGGGACCAACATTCGCTTGACACGTTTTAAAACATCCTGCCCCTTTCCCGCGCTGAACACCGAACGGTACAGCGGAATGGGAAGGAGAGAAACAATGAGGTCTTTGGTCAGCCGTTTGCGCGACACACTGGACAGATATTCAAGTGAAAAACGAGCCACTAGAAACCGGTAGGAGGAAACAACCTCTTTCAAATAACCTCGCACATCGGGGCTCAGGTCTACATCTGTCGAGACAATAAACTCGGGCAGCGCACTGCGCAGCCGCACCTGAATGACCGTGGGTAAAAAGCTGTCCTTTTGGTCCCTTAGAAAAATAAACCTATTCACCAGTTGCTTGACAAAGAGATGCGACAAACCAAGACCACCATCTTTCACACGCAAAAAAAGGTTGGTTCGGCTCATGCGCTCCCAACTCGAGCCCCAAATAAAAACCGCTAAAACACGATGCAATCGCTGAGTGTTGACTCGCGAACAGTGCAAGACCTGTAACAAATACCAGATCTTAGCGACAAAAAAAAATATTACAAACTGAGGCACGCGCAAAAATTAAAAAGCACTTACTCCCCCACTCATCTGCCTTTTCGCGTAAGGCTTGAATCTGTTCGCACCAAAATTCTGTGTTGTCACTGTACTGCTCCATCGGGACTCCAAGATAACGCGTCGGCGTGGATGACCACGTCACACGCTCAAAAATATTGGGTTTCAAGGGCCAGTCACCGTGCCAAAAGCCCAGACACTTTTGCCAATTCACAGCACTACCCGTCTGCTCGCAGAACTTCCCTGTTAGGTCTATGGCTTTCTTTACACTTTCTTGATTCGCACAAAAAATAGCTACATCTTCCGCGTAGGCCAAAATGCGAACCTCTGTGGCTTGTAAGTTGAAGCCGCGTATTTCCCGCCAGAACTTTCATAAGTTCGCTCCGCCAGAACTTTCATAAAGATCTTATAGTCAACATTTGTCAAGGTAATCGGGCGGTAGGCTCTGACCGAGCGGAGCTTTACTTGATCCTCGTTTTTTGGAATTAGAACGGTGTGGGTAAACAAAGATGACGGGAGTAAAACTTTAAGTCGGTACGCCTCGGCAATCACACAATGCAAGGAAGGAGCCACTTGGTCCTTAAATGTTTTATAAAATTCGGCTCCCAAACCATCAGGCCCAGGCGATTTTCCGATCTTCAAATCATCTATTGACTTTTCAATTTCACTCAACATAATAGGTTGTTCTAGTTTTTCCTTGACGTCATCAACCACTTTCGGCATAAGCGGTAAAAAGAAATTCCGGAAATCACCACACTTGGCAGTGCGATAACTGAAGAGCTCTTTGTAATGATTAACAAAAGCTTTCTCAATACCCTGTTTATCGTTAGTCAACATTCCCCGATAAAAAAATTTCGCCGATTTTATTTTTTACAGCATATCTTTTTTTATATGCCGACAGTTCTTTTAGTGGGCATCTCCCCCTCATATAGGCGTTTCAAACACGCCCTTACGACAGCTCCCTGATACTGCTCAGTATCTAATGCTTCCAGACGCTTCTTAAGGCTTATAATATCGTCAGTAAAAAGCCCAGGGGACACACATTCTTCGCGTAACAACTCCTTTAGTAGGTCGTTTAATTCGCGCTTTACCTTTTCCTGTTCATATTTCAAAACACTTGAGCGTTCTATAGCCCTCATTTTCACATTTTCTTTAAAAAGCTCCCACTTTACCCCAAAATCGTTCCCTCCCACCTTCGCCAACTCTTCTAAGGTTTGGCCAATAGAATTAACAAAGTATTCGCCCCCAAGGAGCTTGGTGTTGCATTTCCAAAGATCCCAACTAAACTTTTTTTGTGTCTCTTTGGATGAGCACAGTGAAAACGAAACAAGGCAGTGGTCGCTAAAAGACACATGGTCTACAGCATATTTTCTACACGCTCTTAGCAGATCGGCGGAAACGTACACCCTATCGAGTTGCGCATGACTTGTCCCCTGAAAGTGAGTGAACAGTAGAACCCCCCACTTGACGCGCAGTTGGCAACGTCTTCCAGACCGTAACTTTGAACTATTCCCCCCAAAAGTAAAGCACTTTCATCTCTAAATCTACCACTATTCGATCTGTCGCGGGGCGCGCACACACAATTGAAGTCACCCATCAAGATAACGCTCCGATCGGTCCGAACATACCTATCAAGGAACTCAAAAAACAATGCGCGTTCATCTACTCTATTAGGAGCGTAAATGCACAAAACACGAAAGTGGAGATTAGACAAAGAAAAATCACACAAAACAAAGCGTCCCGACTCGTCACTAACCACCTTTTCCACAGTGAAAAAAAGTTTTCGCAAAAACAAAAGACACCCGCCGGAAGTTCCGACGGCGTGGCTTACGCAGACATCATACCGGGACTCGAACAGCCGCACCATGCTCCCCGTCTGGCTCTCACCCTCCATCTTGACTCCTGAACCGCCACGATATCGAGATCGTGATCAATAAAGAGGCGGCTCAGTTGGCATTGCCGACGTCGTGAACACAAACCCCGCACGTTTAAATTGCCTACCCGCAACGATTTTTCTAGCACTTTCGGGCTTAAAAAAGCAACCGGAGAGCATGGTTCATAAGAAGAACAAAAGAAACACAAAATAAGAAAAAGCAACAGTACAGTCAAGGTCACAACGACTCACTTAGGTTGTTCCTTTGTGCGCGGGCGCGACGCTGACCGCTCACGGTAACGTCCCACCTTACCGACCCACTCGCGCTCGAGGCGTCGCAGTTGCCTTTCGCCAGAGCGGGGGTTAACTTCGCCGAACCGCCTTTTTATCGTTCCGGCCGTGACGTCCATGGGCCTGCTGTCTTCGTCACCGCCGTCCTCGCCGTCGGCTCTGTCCTCGCCTTTGGCGTCGCCATCGTCCTTCGCCTTGGCTCCGTCGTCGCCCTTCGTCCCGGTGTCGTCGCTGCCCTTGGCGCTGTCGCCGTCCCCGGCCCCGGCGTCGTCGCCGCCCATGACCTTGCCGACGTCTTCTTCCAACCAGGCGGTGGCACCAGGCCCTTCAGGCTCCTTGACCTTACCATGCACGACGCCTTCGAAGACCCCAGGGGACGCCCCGACCGTCGGCGCCGAAGCCGAGGGTTCTGCCGTCACCTCTTCCGAAACTGCGTCGACCGCCGTGGTCTCACGTGGGGTCTCCGGGACCGTCACCGTTGCCGCCGACGCCGCTTTCTCAGCTTCGAACTCGTCCATGAGGTCGAGGTCGTCCGGCTTCTCTTGGGTATTGATGCCGGCGGCGCGGGCGTACGTCTTAATGCACGCCGCTGCCTCGTGTCCAAAGGCTCGGCACTGGGCGCACCAAGGCACCTTACAGTCTCGACGTATATGGCCTGTTCGATAGCACAGCAGACAGATCGGCGCCCGGCCGGGGGCGACGACGAGAACCTTCCCTCCGCAAATCTGCAACTGGTGCGGAAGGCTTTTCAGGGCGACGCCCTCTCTCAGCTCCATCCGCACGACCAGCGTGGTGGACTCGACGTCGACGAAGCCATCAATTTTCCACCGTTCGCGGAAAATCTCCTTTACCGCGCGAAAGGGTGCAAAGGCGCGGCGCACTGTGTCCACCGGGACGTTGAAAGTGACCCAGTGGAGCTTGATGCGGAGCTCTCTCCGACTCGGGTCGACGACGACACAAAACCGGCCCTTGACTTCCAAGTGACCGGATTCCAAAAGCTTCGCCTTGGCTTCCGGCGTGTGCAACTTGAGAAGCCAGACGTGGCTCATCTGGAAAGCGCCCAGACCAGCCACGCCCGACAAAACGCCCACCTTGTTCAATGGCTCTCGGAAGTCCTCAGTCCGATACGGTCGACCTTGCAGGTCGGTGTGAAGTATCACGCTGAGCTTTGCAGCATCTCCGGTGGGTAGTGCAGGCAGTTGCAGACGGTAATCTTTAGGCAAAAAGTTAACACTCGTTTCACCGCGGCCGATAACGGCCGCCGCCGCTTGCGGGGAGCGATTCATGAACACGTCCGCTCAGGCTGATAGCCCCCCCAAAAAAAAACGGGAACTGCGAGCACATTGCTTCCGAGACCGCTTAAGTCGTCTTAGTTGTTCGTGTGTGTGTGCAATTCAGATCACGTGATGGCCCGCGCGCTACTTGGCTTTTGTAATGCGGTTAAAAAACAGGATGCGTCATTGCCGCAGATCATGTGACCATGGTTTTGTGACGTTGCACGTCTTCCTATCACGTGATTTCGCGCGCGCGATACAAACGGTGCTCGCGGACTCGTCACCTCGGGAATGGCTTTCGTAATCTGGGTGAAAAAAACAAACAAACAAAAAACCCTCCACGGAATTTGAACGCGTCATCGCTCCAGGTCATGTGACGAAGCCTATCTACAATTCGGTCATGGAGGAAGCAGTCTAGAAGAGTTTTGATATGTCTCGAGAGCTCAGAATGTTATTTTATTTTTTTCATATGCAAATGAAATATATTGTTTCGACGCTCCGCTCGTTCGCTTTTGTTTATTCAGCTGTCGCACTCGGGCTCGGAACGACACTTGTGCGCCGGAGGTCGATCTGACAATATGCTCGTGCGTGAACGTCTCGATAGCTGCGCAGAAGAACACACTCGATGGAGCGATGTCAAAGCCTGCGCTGCACAACGAAAAGCAAACAACAACTTCTTTGTGTCGGCGTTTGATCTGCTGGTGGACCTCGTCATTTTTGGCAAGTTCGTTCCATATGAAGTGGACCCCGTTGTGTTCAGGATAATAGCCCATGTCTACGAGAGCTACAAGGGGCGGGACAAGGAGTGGGAATCGCACGAGCAGCCCTTTGTGCTCTTATCCCATTGGTCGGGCAAGGTGTTGTCCAAGGTGACCGCATTGGAGACAACGGACGTGGTCGAATTCATCGCGGATACGCTGAAGACCATCAAACGCGCGATGCAATATAAGCACCACATCGAAGCTACCTACATCCATTGCCTGGCCACGCGTTCTTCGATATCGCCTCATCACCGTGGATACCGTAGACTTGTGGAAATAAAATAACTAACCCTAAGATTACTGCGTGTCTCTCTCCTGTGGTTGGTCGCCTTGTTAAAGACTGGACCCTGTGAAGCGGTCCGGTCAGTCTGCTATCGACCTACGTACAGATCGGTCGCGAAGAAGCGAAATGAGGGATAAGTTTTACGTGAATCTATTCTCAAATGCCTCGTCGGACATTTTTCACGACAATAGTTTGAGCAAGTTCAAAGTACAATTGTCCCAACCTAATAGATTAAATGAATTTAACGAGATGACCCTAGGAGAACTGAATTTCTCATTTAGCATCGAGAATGTGACGAGCCTATCTAACGAGCTGTACTTGGTCAGGCCTACGGACGCCGGGAAAGTGGAAGGCACCAAACAGCTCTGAATACAGCCAAAGCGAGACTTTATCGCGCTGGTGAAAAGCGCCCTGCGAGAGCTCTTTGGTCCCAAGACGAGCTTTGAGCGAAGAGGAAAATGTTACTCTATAATCTTCCAGAGAAACAACGCACTGCGCATGTCCCCTACATTGTCGAAAAAACTCGGATTTGCAGAGGTCGTTTTTGGAACAGCTCAGCCCGTGGAAGGCAGCCCCGTGGACGAAGATACATTCAATCGGGAGGTAGAGGTAGAACTGACGAGGGTAAAGCACCTGATGACTCAGGACCGAATTGAGATCCTCGAGGGCTTCTACGAATCGCCAGAAGATCTCATTAACGCAATAAACAGCGCCTACAAGTCTCATCTTAAGCTCAATTCCTCGAAAATATTGATTCGTTATAATCCATACATCAAAGTCGTAGAGTTACAGTTGCACCACAGCGGGTATATCTTAATCAATGCTCACTTATCCCACATGCTTGGCTTTGGCCGGAAGAGCGTGTACACTTCCTTCTCGGTGGCAGACCGTGATGTCATATTATTTCCCAGCAATTACATTTTTACCTATTGCGATATCATAGAAGCGGAGCACGTCGGCTACGTGAAAGCCCCTCTCTTGAGTGTCGTCCCATTCGTAGTGTCAAAACGAAACGAAATGATATCGTATTCTTTCAATCTACCCCAATATAAGAAGGTGATCGTAAAAGAAGTGAGCACCATTTGTCTCGAGCTTGTTGGCGAGAGAGGAAGCTACATCCCATTTCTGGACGGATCGGGTCACGTCGCAGCCACTCTTCATTTTAGAAAATGCACGTAAAGTCCCCACAGTGCTGTTTCGAACATTTCTTGGGTTTCGGAGAAAGACCACTCACGCATTTTGTGTCCGGGCCCCTGTTCCAAGTTGGGACAGGGCTACTGTCGGACATTTATCAGAGGCTATCGCCAGTGTTTACAAGGCGAGTGGCCCCATACATGGGTCGAAAACTAGTGTCCACGGGTAGAGATATCGCAGAGTGAATGAGACAGGGTTCCTCGCTGAAGGACGCCGTAAAGAAGGGAATTGGCCGCACCTATCGAAGCACCAGAGACGAGTTTCTCCAAAAGCTGCAGTCTAGAGGAGGCCATAAAAGAAAGGCGTCCAGCCAGTGCTGTTTAATCTCTGGACGACAAAAAAAAGGAAAGGTCGTGCATGACTTTTTGAATACCTAAAAGAAAAAACTGACGGACGATATTTTTACCCTGCACGAGTGTTCCTGTCTGTGCGCCAGTGGAGAGCTCGATCCGTTCTCTCTTCTGCCTACATCTTTTGCTCTGGAAAAGTCCGAATATATCGAATTCTTTCCGGTCGCCACGACAACACCCACTTCCGTCTTAGAATTTCACGTTCCGTCTCTAGGACCTCACTTTTACGATCTGAAATTAAGCTTCCTGCACATCCAGTCAAAACTCGTGCGAGCCAATGGCGATCCCGCGAGCACCACCGCGACGGACGGAACTGTCACGCACGATAAGGTCATACCGGTTCAGGCATTTGGAAGCTCCCTTTTTCAATATTTACACGTGTATCTGAATCAGACTTTGGTGAGCCGGTACAAGAATTATGCTTATCGTTCCTCTTTCGATATTCTCCTGCACGGAAACCAGACGAGTAATGATCACTCTCTTTCCGCAATGATGTACGAAAAAGACCCGGTAAATACGTCCGAAAAGCTCGACATTCCCGCCGATGCTAAGGGCCTTATGGCACGTTTCAAAAGAACCGAAGGTAGCACGCTCTGTGATTTGTTTTGTCCTCTTATGAGTTACATATGTCACGAGGACAAGCTTCTCTTGAACGGGGTGGATATTCGCAACGTGCTGCGGCAAAATACCGAAGATTTCAGGCTCTTGGCCGATTCGACGGTTCCCCAGAAACACGTCGTCCAACTTCCTCGCATTGTGGTCTACATTCGACGCGTGCGAGTGGCCCCGACGGTGCTTGTGGGCATCGAAAGACGTCTGCAGTCCTCTCCCGCGACTTATCTACTACGTGGGGTGGAGATCAAGACCAGAACCGTTTCGCCCGGTGTGTCGCACATTGTTCTCGACGATCTGTATCCGCATCGAGTGCCGTCAAAGCTCCTCGTCGCTCTCGTGAAGAGCGAGGCGTTTCAGGGAAGTCGCGAGCACGACCCATTCAAGCTCGAACACTTCATCCTGGAAACGGCGGTCCTGGACGTGGGTGGCTGTCAGCAGACGGAGCAGTTGGATTTTGCTCAAGATCTGTACATGAAGGCGTATATGAGCTTCCAACACCACCTCAATCGAAGAGACGTACCCTACTCTAAAATGCCTTCTCAAGAGACTCCTTTCTGCTCTACTACATTTTTACTCCGGACAGGGAAGAGCAGAGTCTTTGTCGAATATCCACGGCGAACGTGAGACTCACCTTGAGCTTCAAGCAAGATCTAACTAAAGCCATCACCATTTTCTTTATGTCAGAAACGCCTCGCGTCCTGGAAATTGACAAGGAGAGTTTGCCGCTTGAAATAGAACACGAATTTTACCCAATGCTCGCGGGAAATCATTGCACGCGTCCCTGGCTTCGTGGAACGTTCGCGTGCGACAAAATTGGTAAAGAGACAGCGTCGCCCGGTCTTTACGTAGTGAATACGGCACCGACGTCTTCGTTCGGTGAACACTGGGTTCTTTTCTACGTACGCCCAAAGGACGAGGCAATTAGTTATTTTGACAGTTTCGGAATGATTCCGATTCACGGGGAATTTTACGACTTCATCGGAGACGCAGCGGCTTTCTTCTACTCCAAGAGAAGAATTGAAGGGACTCTGTCGCACACGTGCGGACTTTACTGTCTATACGTGGGTGCGCGCCTGTGTTGTGGTGTACCGCTGCGCGAGTGCATTCAAGCTTTCTCGGCGAGCGACTCCCGACGGAACGACACACAAATTTCCATACTCGTGCACAAGCAATTTCCTTCTCCCGCTTTAAAGCTCTCCTGCTGCTCCACTCTGTAACCTGATCTCGAAATAAAGCCACACAAAAAAGACACAAAGCGAGGATGGATCTTCTTTTTCTTTTATTCAATATGCATGCATTTAAGATATTCTCGAGACATGGATAAACATATGGCGCGCGACAGCTCTTTATGAACATATCAAACACTTGGTGAAAAACAAAAAAACCTCGCGCTACATAAAAATGGCTCTCTACAATACCCTCTGTACACACACACACACACAAATACATCAGCTTGAAATGAAAAAAAAGGCACTTCACGAGAGGCTCCAATGTCCGAAAGGAACAGTTGAAACGCCGTCAGAGTCGATGAAGCGCTTGTTGTCGAACGGGTTGAGTCCTATCTTCTCCACGACAACAGTCTTGTTCTCGCACAACTTACGTGCGATAGTCCGCGGTGTGATCTTGTGCTGAGTTTGTTGCTCGAGAGTTTGAACGTACAGCTCGTAGGTTAGCTTACGGGACTCGCACCTTTTCGCTCCTTTCGCCCTCACGTATTGCTCTCAGGAGGATAGTTCCATAGAATAGAGTTTGGGTTTAAAACAAACAAATCCAAAAATTGGATCTTTTGGGAGCTTGTTCTTGAGCACTCCTAGTTTCATTTTGTTTGCGGGAGAGAACAAGGGGTGATCGCCCGGGTACCCAGAAGTATCCAGGTGAGTTTCGGCAAGGGTCGCGAGCTTCGAGTCTACATCCGGGTCGGTGATATGGAGGATGAACGAGTCCATGTCGCTGTACGCTGCGCGAGCGTCGGGGAAAACGCGCCTGACCTGCTTGTAGAAAAATTCGTACATGACCAGTTTGGATATCTCTAGGATAGAGAAGCCCGCGTACACGGTTTTTTTCAAGTGTAGGGTTCTCTGGGAAAACTGAAAGATCACCACGGTCGGGCTAATTGCCGCAAACTGTCTGAGGTTAGGTTTCTGCAGGTGTTTCAGCACTTCCTCCTCGCTCACGCTAATGACAACGTTATTGTACTGACGTGGGTTTTCGATAGTCTCGCCATAAATTGAATTCATAATGAGCTTATATAGTTTCTTTTGAAAAGCATTTGTCGCCTGTTAAAGTCGATGAAATCTTTAAGAAATGCCCTCTGCGAAAATTTCAAAACGTGATGAGTGACCTTTAGTTTTACGTCCAACTCCAGATACAGCTTGAGATTTTGGTAGTGAATGATGTAATTGCGTTTCGGATAAAAGGTGGGAAGCAGCTTTCGCTCAGACTCTCGCTGGGGTAGGTGAAATTTTTCAATGAGCGCTTTTTGATAGGTTGAGAGCCGTTCGAGCGGGACTCCTCGTTTCTGGGGAGCCAGGGGAAAGTCCGCGTGTGAATTGTGTAGTTCCCGAGGGTAGTCGAGGTCCACCTCTAAAATGTAACCTTTCGGCGCGTCGTCGGGAACCTGCTGGAAGTGGAGAGCGTCGATTTCCTCGCGGTCTAGCCAGCGAAAATCTGCATATGGAAGGGATTGTCGCATGGTGGAAGCGTAAAGGACGTTCACGTCAAGGTCTAAAATTTGAGAAACCGCCATGTTCGGATCGAAACATGCGGTTCCTGGCACGTTAGCTCTCGTATTGCGAATGACATATTAAACGATTCCTCCTCGCAAACCCGCTTCGATGAAGAGATACGCATCTACGTCGTCAAGCAGCTCCAATTTCACCCAGGTTTGTTTAAGTGCGCAGGCGAGACTGAGCGCGGGGAGGGAAAAGTAGTGTAACGGATCGAGCTCGTACGTGTCTAAATTCCATTTCCTGAAATTTTGGAACACGTCGGCGAGAAGTAGGCAGTAGAGATGCAGGTAGCTGTTACTGTATTCTCCTAGGCTTGTGAAATTAAATGTTTCAAGGGCGGTTTGGCGTGACGGTAGTCCTCCTCTGAAATTTGACTGTCGTTAAGCTTGTTGCAAAACGACTCGGGCGGCGGTGGCTCGGGCTCCTGGTAAGCCTCGAAACTGGTCACGTAGTCGTACGGAAAAACTCCTTTCCGCGCCAGAAGCTCAACGTGCTGCGAAAAAACCTGCTTTAGGCAGCACAGGTTTTTTAGTCCCTTGGAACGGAGGTCCTGAACCAGCGCGTCCAAGCTGGCGGGGAGAAATGCCAGACTGTCGAGAAACCGCAGGTTACCCACATCGAGTCGCTTAAATTTCTGGCAGCTAGTGGCGAGCACTTTAATTTCTTTAGACTCGAATAAGTCTACTTGCGGTAGGATAAAGGCCAGGTCATACGAATGGTTTTGCGCGAGCACTGGAATGACTTTCTTGCTTACTCTCAAATTTAAATTGCATCACTGGCACAACGACTGCCTGTACGATCCGCTGAAATGGTCGTGATCTCTGACTTTTCTCTTTCGATTCCCAAACGACTCGCCACAAATCGCGCAGTGAGAGGCCGACGCGTGAGCCTCTTCATTCACGCTCACCATTGGCACTTCCTCGCTTCGAATCCATTCGCCAATGAGCTTTGACAATTGATTAAGGACGGAAATGAACTTTTCCACGCAGTCCTCTCCCCGGTACAAAAACTGCTCGACGATGCGCGAGTCCGTGGATCGCATTACGAGTATGCAAAACGAACTGGGGACGTGCTTCTCGTAAGCCTGACCCATGTTTTCCGCTTCCAGAATGGCCTCGAAATCGTAGACGGAAAAGTAGGGCAAATTTTCCATCGTGTGTGGGCTCCGGAAATACAGCGCGTCCCCCTTTGTAGGACACACTGTTCGGACTGCCTTCTTTTCTTTTCACAGCGATAAATGACTCTCGAGCGCAGTGCGAAAGTGAAAGCCCATCATACACCTTTTACAGCGAAAACGGTGACTGCGGCTGTTCGCGAAAAGTCCGGCAATGTTGGTGATTAGAACAAAGTGATCGTCTATTAGAAGCAAATCCACGTGCTTCTCCAACTGGCTATCGTTCACTTTGAGCGAGTAGACGAACCTTTGTTCTCGATCGTAACCGTACGCGTTCACGGACACGGAGTTTTTTTTTTTTCTCGAAAGCCTGTTCGTCTTGCGGAAACGTCACTGGATAGCTGGTGGGGAACCAATACTTGGTCATATGGTCTCGGTAGCAAGAAGCTCTCGATCGTTTAGAGGGTACGGGATGGAGACTGGCGAGCACAGAAAACACAAAGCACACGTTTCTTTCCGAGTCAGTGAGTTGCTCGGTCACATTCACGAGGCACTGTCTGCTTGGGAGTTCACCGGGCAACACGAAGCTTGCACAACCTACCGTGGGCGGAATGAAACGTCCAACGGTGATGGTGCAGGTCTGAATGGCGATGACGACAAGCCCAGATCCTCGTTCTTGATACTGTTCGAGGCGAGCAGAGATCTCAGCGCATGCAGTTTGTAGAGCATCGCGAATGCTACCTTCGGCCCAGACCGTGTGGACTAAGCAATGAAAGTAGTGCACGCTGAATTCAAATTCGTCGTCGCCATTGAGTCGAGTCATTTCCACGGTTAGTGTGATGAAAAAAGGCAATGGCATTTCATAATGCCTAAAAACATTGGCCATTGCGTCGGACTGAACACAAAAACGCGTGGATACATCGTGAGACTCGTCGTCGCGCTCGTGCAAATGCATATCATAACGCGCGGTAAAGTTTCGAAAGGCGGAGAGTGAGTTCATGAAGGGAAGGCAATCTTGCGGCGGGATATTGTGCACCTGGGCCAGATGAACTTGTAACGACTCCGCGGAAAAGTACTGCTGCCGCTCTCGCGCATCGCACAAGTGGCAGGTTACCATTTTTTTTTTAATTGTTCCGCGTGACTCACAAGTTTTTATTCAGAGCCCGAGAAGGTAACAACGGGTGTCCGCCCGTCACCGATGGGTTTTTTTCATTAATAGTCCCGTCACTGCCTTCATCTTCTGGATGTCTTCCTCGTTGAGCTCGGCGAATCGTTTCGGTAAAAATACTTTTACGACGTCGCTCTCAAGTTGGAGAGTTAGACAAACTGATGGTCTGTAACGGGTGTCCATTCGCCTCACATCCAGCACGGGTATCTTAACATTACACGGAATGGTGGTCATGCTTACGAAGACAGAGGATGACGACGCTCGTAGTGAAGACAGCTTGTTCAGGGTCCCGTCCATTTTGGATTGACCGCGGAGAGGACGGCGCCGATGGCTCGAGGTGAGATGACATGTCTGAAAATGATCACGTTAGTACACGGCGGACCTGCGAGACCCTTTTCTCGCATTGACTTTTCTTCCGCGGAGAGAAAGCAGTGAAGGAGAGCGGATGAACCCTCGACATCTATACCAAGCGGATTGCGAAATGACGACTCGCCGTGAATCAACACGTGCGTCACTATATATGAAAAAAAAAATATACACGAGACTGAAAAACAAAAGCGAACGAGCGGATTGTCAACACGGCGTATTTAATTTGCATATACACAAAAAATCACATTCCGAGCTCTCGATACACGTCCAAACATGTCTAGACTTGTTCCTATTAAGTACGCACTTGGGTAAACATTGTGATCCGGATATATGTTCGGGCGTCGCTATAAACCGCACTGTTGCGACGCGTGTGAGCATTTATCGCGAAGCAAAAGCCGCGCGAGTCTCCCGCCGCGCGGGAATGTGCTTCGCGCGAGTACTTAGAGACGTGTCTGCGATGCCTTCTTTTCACTCGTCTACGAGTGTAGCATGCATGGTCAGCGACATGTCTTCGGGTCTGGACGAATTTCGTTTCCAGACGCCGGCGTCAATCACGATGATTGGATCCTCTGAATCGGGCAAAAGCACGTATATTCGCAAATTGTTGACATTTAGAAGAGAAATGTTCGACAAAGAGTTTCACGTCGTCTACTACGTCTACGTGTTTCCCCAGAGCTGGTTTTCGGAGGCGAGCGGGGTCATTTTAACCAAGGAGATCCTGCAAAATTTAGACCCCGAAAGGGACTCGCTGATCATACTCGACGACTTTCTCGCAAATCAAACGAAGCACAAAGACATTTGTGAATATTTTATAGGAACTGCTCATCACTATAATAGTTCGGTCATTTTCATCACGCAGAACATGTTCCTCCAAGACGCGTACTTTAGAACAATAAGCCTAAATTCTTCGGCCTTAATTATATTCCGTTCAGTTAGGATTGCCGATCAGCTCCAAGTGCTATCCCGACAGCTCTTTGTGGGTAGCAGGGGGCCGGTTCTGCCGCGCATATATTCGGACGCGTGTTAAACGCCGTTCAGTTACATTCTGATCGACCTATCGCAAACTTGTCCCGATAATTTCTGTGTGAGAACAAAAATCTTGCCGGACGAGGCTCCGGAAGTCGTGTACGACACGTCCGTCTCCTAATGAGCCGCATCACCAAGCACGCGAGATTCTTGCACCTGTTGTCGGAAGCCAAATCGTGTAGGCAAAGGGAATCACTACTACGTCACGCCAAGGAGGAGCATCTTAAAATAATTAGGGAAATTTGTTTAAACCTGTGCGCCGGAAACCTCCCTCTCTCCGCGGATATAAAAAAGAAAGTGAAGAGATTCCCACCCGTCACACGGTCACTGGGAAATCGAAAAGACACGCACAAGAACGTAAGAAAGACGCCGGTATTGAAGGGAGGTTTCCTACCCCTGATCCTTCCTGCTCTTCTAGGCCTCGTATCAAAGATCGGGGGAAGAGCAATCGCAAAGGCAATCGGAGTCTGAGAAGCATGAAAAAGTACGATCTCGTACCTTACACAGAGAACATTCCCGAGATTCTGAAAGAAGACGACGAACCGGACGACATCAAGCTAAAGAAAATATTTCAAACACTACACAAAATCTTACGTCCGTACACGTCGAATGAGAGTAGCGCACACATCGACGAGGTTAAAGCGACACCCATTAGCACGGAAGAACGGACAACGCAGACGAGCGAGGAACAGCGTGGGGACGACCCTTCCGTCATAGTCAATTACTTGAGCAAAACCTACCGGCACAAGGGTCGATCGCTTCTGGCTCTACTGAGGACGGTGCTCACCTGGGACCCGTAAACCTTGGAAATTTCGATCGACGAAAAACCTCTACAGGGATCCAACACTGTTTAGTTTGCTATTTAGTTTCACGCTCAAAGAAATTGCCAGTTCCGGCTCATTTCGATCAGGTCACGAAGTTATTGGTCAAAGAGAACCTGCCAGTGACCATCGTTAATCACGATCGCTCTAGAAGAAGGACCCTCAAAGCGCGGGCGACCATTCGTCGAGGTGCGTCTTCTTCTTCGGTCACTTCGCCGAAGCTTCTTCGTACCGCTTCCCCGAAGCAGCGGACTGGGTCACCGACACTATCGCCGACCGAACCGGCTCCTGCTGGTCCCGTTTCTACCGCACCACCTCGTGCCTCGCAGCGCGTGGTCGAGAGAGCATGGAAGAAATTCTAGACAAGGATTACTTTAACGACGAGGAAATTCTTTCCGCTTTTCACCCACGACACCGAGCGAAGGTCGAAACGCTCCTCGGCGCAATTTCCTCGGTAATTGCCTACACCCCCGAGGGAACGCTGGTGGTTCACAGAGAGCCGCTCGAGGGATCCAGCATTGAAGAGCTTATGCACTACGAGCTGTACAACAGGCAGCCTCCCTGGATGAGAGGCGCCATTTCCTCTCTCATCAATTGTCACCTGAACCTGACGACGTTTCGAGCTCGACACTATTTACCAACAAAGCGGTGCGCCCAGAAAGCATGTCTTCGTCACAAACGAAGGGGAGCAAAGCTGTCGACTGCGAAGTAAGTCACCCAGCCTCTTTCGGTGGAATCAACGGGCTCGCACGACATACGGGACGAAGAACGGCGGAAAGGATTCTAGAAGGATCGGACGCATATACGCTGTTCATGGAAACCAAGCGCCCTCGCGTTTACCGCAAAACGCTATCCTTGGGACTGCGAGGCGTCTATCAAGCTGACCTAGTGGAAATTTAAAATAGTGTCAAGTACAACGATGGAAAACGTTATATTTTGTTGTGATTGATACGTTCTCACGATTTCTCACCGTCGTTCCCCATGCTCGAAAGACGGGCGAGGAAGTTGTTAGGGCGTTAAAAATTGTCTTTCGAAAAATGGGGAAAAGCAAGCGTTTATGTACAGATCGTGGTCGTGAATTTTACGGGAGATTAGTCCTCTCGTTTCTGGAGAAAAAAGACATTAATTTCTATTCCGTGAATTCGAAGCAAAAGGCTTCGATAGTGGAACGCGTACAACGCACCATAATGAGTCGGGTTTACAAGTACTTTGAGTACGCACGAACCAAACGATTAATTGAAATCCTCCCGGAAATCGTCAAATATTATAATTTGAGCCACCACAGGACGCTGAACGCTAGGCCGGTCGATGTTACCCCACAGATACAGACCGAATTTTTCTTTCACTTGTTCCCCGATCCCGGTCGCGTGAAAATACCTAAATTTCGCGTGGGTGAGCATGTGCGCATCTCCAAAGATTGTCACGTTCTCTTGAAGCAGTGCAAGCAGTCGTTTACAGACGAGGTGTTTATCGTGGATTGAATTCGATTAGGTGTGCCCAATACCTACCACCTAGTCGATATGGTGGGAGAAGAGCCCGTTCTCGGCTCTTTTTACGAGGCAGAACTGCAGCGCGTTTCCCTGGCCGAAAACAAGGCCTGGATCGTGGAGAAGATTTTGAGACGCCGACGTGCGCCCCATCTGCAATACCTCGTAAAATGGGGGGGGGGGGGGGGGGGGGGGTCTACGACACCTCGCACAACAGTTTGGTTAATGCGAAGGATTTTGAGAAATAGAAGAGATGAAGAAAAAAAATTTTCGCGTCCTCTACCCGATGCGTCGAGCGACTGCGTGGGCTCTGTGTGCACACAGATCGCGCGGAACACAAACACACACGAGTTCTGAGTTTTATATCTTTTTATTTAAAAAATTTGAGAGGAGCAATATAGCTTCACGATCGAGATTTATTCCGTACTATGAGGCTTTCCTTCCTCCGATTAGTCGCCGAATTTGATAGATGTTCAGAGGACATCTTCGAAGGTACATGGACTCGCTGATGATGCAGCTGTCTTCACACTCCAGATTATATTTCCGGGGAGCAAGAACGTCCAGCTCATTGAGACAGTGCTTCTGCGCATCAGTCTGATTCCTGTCCAAATTTACACCGGCTCTTTTCGGATAGCCCTCTTTTGACCATACACGTATTGCCAGCACAGATGCAGGACACTGATGAACCTTGGTGTCGTTTTTCAGGCTCATCTGGAGCGTGCAATATCCGTGCAGGCTCGCGTTCGACATGCTGACGCCGATGGTGATCACGCAGAAAATTAGAAAGGAGCCCATGATGAATGCGAGAAGAGACTTGACGGACGCGAGCGTCACCGCCATAACGACGGTGCGCCGTCGTCATATACGATATATATATAGGACATTGGGTAAACATGCGACAGTTATGTGTGGGGCGCCACGAGGCCGCGAACACCGTTTGAACCGCGCGCGAAATCACGTGATAGGAAGACGTGCAACGTCACACGACCAGGGTCACATGACCTGCGGCAATGACGCAACCTGTTTTTTAACCGCGTTTACCCTTAACCAAGTAGCGCTCGGGACATCACGTGGTCTGTATTGCACACACACACACAACTAAGACGACTTAAGCGGTCTTGGAAGCAATGTGCTCGTAGCTCAGGGGGTAGAGTGTCGGGTTGCTGTGCACGCAGTAGCGAGTTCGATTCCTAGCCGGCCGCGGAGCCTTTTTTATCGAATAAAAAGGGCGTTTACCGCGCAGTGATTCAAATTCAAAACACGTCACCGTCATGTGACCGGAGCGCAGCGCCCTCTATCGAATGGAGCTCGAACCCTGTGACATCACAGGTGAGACTCCCTGAGCGCCGCATGGAGGGATGGATGGATGGATGGATGATACGGCTGAGCCCTTTGGATCGGGCGGTAGCTTACGCCACCTAGCCATTTTGTTTTACCATTTAAGCTTAGAATATTTAAATGTGAAATCTATATTCACTCCGCAGTGCAAAGAAAGTGAGGCTATGAAATCCCCTTGCTATCAGTGGATAAGAAAATACCTAGTTTTCTCTCGATTTCTGCCACCATTCACTTAATCTTTTCTTGGTAATCTCTACAGTCTTGAAATCCACTCTCCCTTCGCTGTCTCTAAAACCCAATGACTTTATTAAATCTATGTTGTCTTCGGTAGGCATAGGGTGAAGCCCTTTACAGTAGAGTATCAAGTGCTCAGCCGTCTCGTCCTCCTCTCCACAAGCAGTGCACATTGTATCAATTTCCTGGTACTTCACTCTGTATGTTCTGGTTCGCAGAACACCCGTTCTTGCCTCAAACAGCAATGAGCTTCCCCTAGAATTGTCATAAATGCTTTCTTTGGCAATAACTCTTTTGTTTAATCTATAGCTTTCCAGAGCCGTCTTTGTCTGCATTCCCTCTAGCCACCAATCTCTTTCTGTGGCCTTAACTTTCTTCTTAACTGAGACTTGCTCTTCCGTATCTTCGCTATAGCCCAAAAACTTTCCTCTTAATTTCCAAGTGCGCTGTCTCCACTTTGTGTCTACACTCCTCATGTATAAATAGCTGAAAACCTTTCGTGCCCATTGCTCCCCGTCCATTTGCCTCAACCTATCCTCAAATTCTACCTTGCTCACCGCTTCCCTGCTCTCAAATGATGCCCATCCCATGTCTCCTTGTACTCCCTGGTTTGGCGTTTTGCAATGTGCCCCCAAAGCCAGTCTACCTACTCCGCGCTGTTTTATTTCTAGTCTCGCATGCACTTCGGATTTCATGCATAGCACTGCGTTTCCGAAAGTCAAGCCAGGCACCATGACCCCTTTTCAAATCTCTCTCACCACCTCATACCTGTTGTAATTCCAAAGTGCTCTATTTTTCATTACAGCTGCATTTCTGTTGCCCTTACCTATTATATACTTTTCATGGTCTCTGAGATATTCTGCACCATCACATATCCATACTCCTAGATACTTGTATTTACTAGCTCTCTCAACTGTAATATTCTGTATCTTCAGCCTCTCAACTTCATCCTCGTTAAAAATCATGACTGCCGATTTTTCGCTACTGAATTCTAAACCTAATTCCTCTCCTTCCCTACCACAGATGCTCATTAATTCCTGCAACTCTGTCCTGTTGTTAGCCATTAGTACAATATCATCCGCATACATCAATCCCGGTAAGGATTGCTGAATTTTTTGGCCTAGCTTACTGTAAGAAAGGTTGAACCCAAGCCCACTCTTCTCTAGTCTATCCTCCAATCCTCTCAGATACAACATAAACAGCAAAGGCGATAACGTTCACCCCTGCCTAAGGCCTCGTCTTATCTCTATTTTCCCTGTCGCCTTTCCTTCCCATGTTATAATCACCTTGTTATCTTTGTAAATGTTCCTTAATAGTGCTGTTAGTCCTTCATCTAGGTTTAAGTTCTCCATTATGTCCCACAGGTTTCTTTGGTTCACATTGTCATAGGCACCCTTGATATCCAGAAATGCCAGCCAGAGCTGTCTGTTTTCTTTTTGCGCTATTTCTCTACACAGTGTTAGAGAAAATAAATTGTCCTCCAACCTTCTTTGTTTTCGAAACCCGCTCTGTAATTCGCCCAGTATGCCCTCGCAATCTACCCATTCCTCCAGTCTGTTCTTTATAATCTGCATTACCAACCTGTAAATAACCGGTGTCACGGTTATAGGACGATAATTCCTAATATCAGACTTATCTCCCTTTCCCTTATATATCATACTCATCCTACTAAGCCTCCATTCATCTGGAATATTTCCTTTGGTTATCATGGTACTCACTACCTCCCTTAGGTTTGCCTTAGATTTAGGACCCAACTTCTTCACCAGCTTGATAGGGATACCATCTGTGCCTGTCGACGTGCCACTAGGGACTCTTCGTTCCGCCTTTTCCCATTCTCTTTGTCCAAAATCCGCGATGTCACAAACTGGACTGCTACTTCCTTCGGTTCTCCTATCTTCCACATGTACCCGTTCCCGAAATTTCTCCTCCATGACTGCTCCTATATATTGTATCGCATCATCTCCCTCTAATTGATCTCCCTGATGCGAGAGTATGAACCTCTGTCTAGCTTGCGTTGTTTCACCGAGTGAGTTCAAGTGCTCCCAAAACTTCTTGGCAGCGTTTCTATCTTTCTTACTTACATTACTCATCCATTCCTCACCCTTTCTCTGAAAGGGTGAGGAATGGACATTAATCAAACTGGATGCCTCTCGGCGACATGTTATAAAATTGTCCCATTTTCTTTTTACTTCCGTTTCGGACTCCCCACTACGCTTGGAATACCTGTGTTCTCTAGAGGCTTCCTGACGTTTTTGTATCGCTTGCTTCACTTCTTTGTCCCACCAGCTTTTTGGTCTATGTCCTTGCTTCCCCTTTCGTTTACTCTTAACTTTGTCTAGTTCTATAGCAAAAAGCCTAGTTAGGCTCTCATAGGTCCAATCTGTATGCCGGTGCCCTGAAACTGCTGCCTCTATTCTTTCAACAACTATTTCCAACTCTTTGTCACTGCAGAAAGTTTGCTTTGAATTATGTTGTCTAGTTTCAGGATTTACTTCTCTGGCAAAATTCAGCTTAATACGTTTGTGATCACTACCAAGACTTTTGGAACCTTCTTCATCTATTTTCCTTACTTGTAACTTACCATATATTTTGTGTGACATGAGTACGTAATCTATAGTTGAATGCAGATTGCCAGTTTCCCAAGTTATGTGCCCGTCACACTTCTGACTGGTATTACATAAAACTAAGTCATGTTTTTCCACCAGTTCTAGTAATATGCTTCCAGTTGAGTCCGTATACCCATCCAGACCCTCAATATGGGCATTCATGTCTCCCATAATAATTATTTCGGAGCCTTCCCCTAGTTCACTAATGTCTCTTGATATGCAATCAATCATTTTTCTGTTTTCCTCTTTAGCACCTGTCCCTGTCCATAAGTAAACCACTCCAAGGACTGTTGATTCCCCAGCGACTTTTCCTTTCAACCACAAATGTTCGGCGCACTCCTTTCTGATCCTTTGAAAGTTCATATTCTTCTTAATAAATGCTCCAATTCCACCTCCCTTCCTCGTTCCCTCCATTCTGTTGCATTCTTCCCACACATAGTCAGGGTTGCAAGGTGGCTGCTCCATGTCTCTGAGATGTGTTTCCACAAACCCATACACCATTAAATCCTCCTTTCTTAGTTGCTCCTCTACCTCTTCCCATTTTAACCTATTTCTACCACCCTGCATGTTAATATATCCAATGTCTGATTGTGCTGTTTTTTTATACCTGTTCTTACGTTTTCTCCTCTTTTTAACCCTGGGTGCCTCTCCTGACTTCGTTGGGTTTTCAATTACTTCAGTGCCCCCAGGGCCCTCGGTCCCCCCAAAAAAGCAGTCACCGTGCGGCCCATCCTATCCCCCACCCTGTAACCCGTGGCGCAATTCAAGTCCTATAGCGCCCTCTTTCGAACGAAGCTCGAACCCTGTGACATCACGTGGTTGTTATTAGATGATGACCACAGCTGTGAACACCTGGTCAACCACGCTTGTGGTTTTGAGGTGTGAGGTCATGGTAAGTGGCACGCGACTGACGCGTGCGTGTCAGTGAAGTCACGTGCGTGTCGTGACGACGCGCACGTGACTTCATACCTATACCACGTGACCTGAGGGCGGGACCTCGCTGAGCTCCGATTGGTAACCGGCCAACGCCCGTGCCCTGTCATTGGTCCCTGGGATGGGAAAGAGGGAAGAGGCCCCGCCCTGCGGCTCTGTGAATGGTCGGGGCTGGCCCTGCCCCCTTAGGGCTTTGATTGACAGGTGGCCGAGTTGCTACATGTTTTCTACTAGGGCGCACTCTCAACTAGTGTTTATTTGAAAAGTACACAGATATATACCCGGCAGGCACACTATACTCCGCGACAACTTTTCTTGGCAATGCAGTGGAAGGTACAGGCCCGCGTCCCTCTCCCATTTTGAGTGCACGCAGGCTCTCCTCCTCCCCCGATTCCGGGGAGAGGAGGAGAGCCCGCGCACACTCAAAATGGGAGAGGGACGCGGGCCTGTACCTTCCACTGCATTGCCAAGAAAAGTTGTCGCGGAGTATAATCGTCACTCATCTGAGACCAGCTCCGTTTTAAAATATACATGCTTCCGTCGTATTTCAATGCATTGCTTCGTTCGAATCCAAAGCAGCTTCCGGGTTCTTGTCCGTCCGTGCGTGCAGACAAAGGCCTGTCTCGATGTGCGTGGGTCAAGTCCTACTTCAGGTAAGTTTTGCCAATTTCATATTCATAACGGATTCCCGAACAGTATCTACATATGCAGGATGATCTTCCGAACACCGTAGCTCAGGTTGCTACCGTAATTCGGATGATATTAAACTTTTTTCGACGCTTGAGCGGTCTCCGCGATTTCGTGTCACGTCGCATTTCTGAGGAATGCTTTAGGCAAACGATCGGTATCGCTCGTAGAGGCTGTTCGTTGAAACTTTGCGTAAATGCTAGCCGCTATCTTGAGAATCCCGTGAATGTTCTGCGATTACGGAGCACTGCAGAGACGCTGACCAGATCGTTTCGAAAGTTCGCGTTACTGTCGGCGAGTCCTTTGGACGCGCTGTAAGTGGCGGTCGCGCTAAACTGATCTGTACTGTCAAATGCTTGGATAGGGATCTTAGAACAAACGCCTTGGATTTGTTCGGGACGGCGACACGCGTGAAGAATTGGATGGTTTTTGCTTTGCCGTGTCGTCTCGTTTTTTCTCACGCTAGCGACAGTGTAACTCTCGGTCAGCGCGCAATGGCTTTTTGACCCACGTCCAGTGGGATGGAGCGGTTTGGGTGCTGCCGTTTGGCGGGTTGCGGCGGGTTCATAGAACACGCTCCTAGCTGGGCGTCGTAGCGCTCGCGTACCGCGTTTGCTCCACACCGGCCTATCGTGCGTGTCTTCGGTGTTGAGATGCGCGGGCCTAGAGTTGCCAAAGTGTTGACAGGACCCTGTTAAGCTCGTCGTTTTCGTTGTTTTCTCCCTTACGCGCCCCTGCATATATGTCTAGTCTTGCGAGCCACCCAGAGTACTACTACTGTTGCTAATAAAGATTATTATTGTTTGCCTTAGTCGCGTTTTAATTTTCCCCGGTCATGTTCGCGACTTGTAGAACCCGGGGGTGCACACGTAGTTTACAGGGCTGAGGAAAGAGGTTATATGATTTGATTAAAATGCTCTGATCTAGTTTAGAATGTGTAGTGGTACGAAGGTTGCAGTGCAATATCGCACACCTGGCAGGTGCTCTCGCTTGTATAGTGGAGACATTCAATGCTAAAGTTGAGGCTTGGGCGGGTTGGTACGTATTTCGCAATTAAAAACAGCGCGGAAAGACGAGGACCAGACAAAGAAGTGACACAGACGTAGCCCTGACTTACAACTGAGTTTATTGAACGCAAAATCGCAATAAATATTTGCGGTGTCACGAACAAAAGAACAGAAAGAAATCAGCCCATGTGATGTATCACCAATAAAAATAAAACAATAATAAAAAAATATATATAAAAATAATAAAAATGCGCCATGACACAGCCGTACAGCGTATGTGCTAAAAACGAGGAAGTCAGGCAACCAGAAAATTCATCTCTTTGCCTGATAGGGCCACAGAAGGACTGGGGGTGTGAGGTTGTCAAGCGTCATAGGGACCAGCTTACTCGGGAAATTCTAGAGGCTGTTGATATAGCGAGGTTGGCTGCAGCATGTGCAAGCAGTCCTTCTGTGGCCCTATCAGACAAAGAGATGAATTTTCTAGTTCCCTGACTTGTTCGTTTTTTAGCACATACTCTGTACGGCTGTGTCATGGCGCATTTTTATTTTTTATTTTTTATTAATTTTTATATATATATATATTTCTTTTTTATCATTGTTTTATTATTATTGGTAATACATCACATGGGCTGATTTCTTTCTGTTCTTTTGTTCGTGACACTGCAAATATATATTCCGATTTTGCGTTCAATAAACTCAGTTGTAAGTCAGCGCTACGCCCGTGTCACTTTGTCTGGTCCTCGTCTTTCCGCGCTGTTTTTAATTCCGGAGACATTAAAATCAAGGAGATTCAGCTTTGAATGTGAAGGCTCCCTACTTCAAATTTTAAATACTTGAGGTTATGTTAAATTTGAAGGGAGTCGCTTAAAACTTTTTTGGAACCATGTCCAAGACCCAATGCTGGGTACAATTTTAGTCTAAAGGCTGGTCCACACTGTTGCTACCGACTAAGACTGAGTCCCACAAACCCAGTCTTTAAGCGTCTTGTGACAGCTTATGACCGTGCTGCGCAGCAGCAATGTTAGTCGTAAGCAACTTAAAAGCCCTGTTTTTTTCAACTTGGTCATAGTCGGTTGCAACAGTGTGAACCAGCTTTAAAACCTCTTAGGTTCATGTGATCAACAGTACCTTCAGGATAAACTTGCGCATTGTACTACCTTAAAGTATTTAAACCACATCTCCAGTGTTGATTTTTTATTTGTATCCCAGCACTACAGAACACGTCAAAAGGCTTGTTGATTGTTGTGCATGTGCCTATCAAGCGAGCTGTGCTATTTCTAGGTGGTGTTTATTTTTTTCAAGTTCCCGGGATTTTTCAAGGTACCAGTAGGTATCTAAGCTCCACATGCACACTGTTCTTAGTACAATTACTTCATGCAGAAGTTAATTTTTTCTGTTTGGTTGAGTGTAATGGTGGTGTCGTTATGGTCTTTGCACTGTCTGCGACAAGAGAAGCCTAATGCTGCACTTGTTCTTTTGTTGATCTGTGAAGCAAGTTCTGGTTTCTTTTTTGTTCGAATGTTAGTCAGAGTCTTATTTATGATTTGGCAGGAAGTCTGTTTGATGACAAAAAAACTGCAGGTGACTAGACGCTGCCGATGAGCTACCAGTCCGGATGGCAGCTATCAACTCGGCAAGGGCCTCCAGACGTATCAGCCCCACCCGTTTCTCTACTGCCATTCGAGACAAGATGCTTTGTAAAAGGTGAAACAGGGGCCATGCACTGCTTCCGTAGGGTTCTGCTGAATTTATCTGACATTTTGTTTTTCTAAACAAACAATATTACACACTGTAAAAGACCGAACAAACGCCCACTCTAAATTGGAGATAATCATGACGAGCTAGGGGATGGGCAGTTGGTAGGTACGATAGTTGGTAGGTGTCCATGATCAGGTGGTCCCTTGTTTGGTCTGACCACGGAATTATTAATAGCTGCCGTTTGCGGAGCTAGTTAATTGCACAAACACAAAAAAAACAAAGTGAATGTTCTTTTTTTTTTTTTTTTTTTCCAAAGAAGCATTTTAAAAGGTGCTCGATTAGCATTGGTTTGTGTTTGTTACTAAAACCTTCAATTTACTCTTCTGAGTTAGAACAAAAGAGCAACCTGTCTTCTCTTGGGCACAACTTTTTGTGGCAATAAAAAAAAAAAAAAGCTAGGGAGGCAGGCAGTGCTAATGGCTCTGTGTTAGCACACCATGTAGTTCTGAATTTTTTTTTGGTATCGGTTTCAGTTTGGGGTTTGGCGTGTCAATCGCGCAGTTGCTAGACTGCATCTTCTTTGTACGAGTATCGCAGTTGAGGGAGTTGAAATGGGATTGCCCAGCATGCAGACACATTCATATCTCTTTATTTTCCGGTTACCCTGCATTTCCCGAAGGCATTATTGCAGGGCGGGGAGGGGAGGTATATAGTCAGTCGGGAAGGTATAAATACACCCGTGCATATCTACCAAAAAAAAAAAAAAGAAACGCTAGCACACAGGTAAGCACACTCAGAAACAAAAGCGAACCCAGAATAAGATAAAAGCCACATTGGTTGCTCATATTCTAGGTACCTGCCAACGTTCCATGTTTTTGGACGTAAGCCAACACTTTGACTGAAGCATTCAGACAGACTTACAAGGAATATTACACCATGGTCAATCTCCTAGAATTTTAGTTGTCTTGCAACTTACGCAGAGGGGCAGCGTCGATTCAGGAAATGCTGCAAAAGTCATCATCGTAGACAAGCGCCGGAAAGTCAAGAAGTTGACGTAAACACTGGCGAACTCGCAACTAACATTTAATAAAAAACAATTTCTTATATAGCCGTGAAAAGGGTCAGTCATTGCTACAACCGGTGTAGCCCTTTATCAAGAAATTCATGTTCTTTTGCTGATAAGGTTATGGATGTGTCACTTGTACACGCTGCTGCCTTTGGCTTTAATCTCAAATGCCTCGTGTAGCTCTCTAGATACTTTATCTGGGATTCTGGCCAAAACTTTTGAGTTGTCAAATGACTGGGAGCAAAGGCAGCGGCTACAGTGCCTTGCCAGATGTCCTGATAGGGGTTGCTCGTGTTGCCACGTCATGTTCGCGGGCGTAATCGTTAAAACATCAACCTGTCTGACCAATGTATACAGAACCGTATGACATTAGGATTTCATACACAACTCTGGTCGTGCATTCTGCGTATTTTTTGTGGTGTTTTGTTATGCATTTGACTTTTGCTAGAGCAAAGCTAGCAACTGACAAGGAAACCGCGCGCCCTCAAAATAAGCACTCTATAGCTTTCATGCACACAAAAGAAAGAGCCACTTAAACAGTGCTGGCTGACAACTCTAGGTTATGTTTACAATCTTTGTTTTCGTCTGTCTTTGTGGACTAGGGTTTCTATGGTCCAAGTTCAGGTTCAGAAAGCGATTATTGGCCTTAGGGAAGGAAGCGTGGGGATCGGACCGGTAGCTTACGAGCTTGGGTCAAGGCCGTGGAAGGGGGTTCTGGGGCCTTATAGATAGATAGGCTGTCAGCCTCGCATTGTGTATAAAATCCAAAAGGGTGTTCATGACAGCTCGACGTTTGTCGGGAGGACTCTCTGGGTGAGTCCATTCCTCTAAGCTGGTGACGTCTGGTGGTACGTGTTTCCGTCTGATCTCTTCCCACTCTGGGCAAGCCCAAAGAAGGTGGTACTGGTCGACAGGGATGACGGGGTCATTACAGGAAGTGCAGTGGGGTGCTGTGGGTCACGTAGACCAACGTGCCATGCGCGCCGGTGTGCCTGCTGTGTTTGTTACGATCCTCTGGAGCAGCACCGTGTTTCCCCTGCCCATCCCGCTCGGGAGCGGATCTGCACAGGGAATCAAGGCCGCCCTCAAGGTCTGTCTCGAGGTTTGTTTGGCTATTTGCTTCGCCTCCTCGGGATTGTAGTCTGGTTCATCGCCGTCTTGACCGAGCTCCGGCGCGAGCGAGTACCTGTGGTCTTGTAAGTGACTTTGCGTACTCTTCGGCTCGCGGGGGATATCTAGCTGCGCGCGAGCCTTAGAGTGAGCTGGTTCATTGCCCTGTATGTCCGAGTGGGCGGGTATCCATGGCACTTTGATGGTTGTGCCGCCAAGAAGTAGCTGAGAGGCCATCCGCCGGATCGCCTTAACCCTCTTGTTCGGTGATTGACGGTTGCGGCATTCCGTGAGGGCTGCCGCAGAGTCTGTAAAAATGTGGAGGTGTTAGGGCCGGACCCCCTCATCTATGATGACGCGTAGCGCAAGTTGGATGGCTCCAAGTTCTCCACCCTTAACCGATGTGCCGCCGGCAATGTTTCCGCCATAGAAAGTTCTAGGCGGGGAATTGCGACCGCGACGGAGCAAGCCGGCGTGGGGGAGAGGACTAAGGCAGCGTCACTATACATTGCGAATCTTTCACTGGTGTCCGTCCATTCTTGGACGAGTTCGCAATGTTGACACCCGATCGAAAAGACCATCAGGTTTTCCTGATGGACCATCAGAGTTTCTTGATGGTCCATCAGACATTTCTGATGGTCCATCAGGTTTCCTGATGGACCATCAAAGAAGTCTGATGGACCATCAGCCCACTCCTGATGGACCATCAGCCCATTCCTGACGGACCATTTGACTTTCCTGATGTACCATTAGACTTCTTTGATGGCCCATCAGGCTTCCTGATGGACCATCAAGAAGGTCTGATGGACCATCAAGGAAGTCTGATGGACCATCAGCCCATTCTTGACGCACCATCCGACTGTCCTGATGGACCATTAGACTTCTTTGATGGCCCATCAGGCTTCCTGATGGACCATCAAGAAGGTCTGATGGACCATCAAGAAGGTCTGATGGACCATCAAGAAAGTCTGATGGACCATCAGCCCATTCTTGACGCACCATCCGACTGTCCTGATGGACTATCAGATGCGTTTAGATGGTCCGTCAGAAGTTCCTAACGGCGCCTAATGGTCTGTTGGACACTCTTGATGGGCTGTCAGAGGTGGTCTAATGGTCGTCAGAAGTTTTATGTTTCACTTCGGTTCCATCAAAAGCGCCTTATTTCCCGGCCGTCGGGACTTTCTTTGCGCACAATGTTTATCAAAAGTGCTTGATTAATTGTTGCTCGCGGTATTCTGACGGCGCCGTCAGAGGCGTTTAATAACAATTGATATATGGGTCGCGACATAGTTGCCAGCATGTGATGAGTCGCGGGCTCGCGAGGTGCTGACACAACTATGTCACGCGATTTGTCTTTACTCACAGAGTCCCCGATTCACCGGCAACTGTGCGTTCGCCTGCAATCACGCACCGTGGAAACCCGTTCTCACGGTAGGGTTCATCGTTTCGCATATGCTTCATCTACGCCTTTCATTACCAACGGAAGGTGGACAGACTTTTCGTCGACACATTAATTTTTATAGACACGGTACCCCCCGAGCCCCGCAACCGTTGTGCGCATCGGACGGTCGCGGCGGCAATTAAGTTCAGCTTCCAAACAGACCGCGCGGCCATTGCTTTGCTTTACTTTGCTCGAAGGTTAAATAGTCGGGGGAATGCGCCACCGCCTCGCTGAATGAGCGGCCCAAAGTCGAGGAGGCTCCGCAACTTTGCACGCTACAAAATAGGCGATTTGAGGCTATGTCGCGATAAAAAAAAAGCTGTCGTTGAATCTCGCGTATGATATTTGATGGGCCGCAGCCGCGTGGTCAATGGGTTGATGTGATTTTTTTTTATTAAGGAAAAGCCTTATATGTCTCGTCGTTCAGACGACCTTAAAAGTTCTTGAGCGGAAACACGTCGAGTCACGAAAGGTGCTAAAACCGGCGACACGAAAGGTAGAAAAACCTGCATTATTCAGTATTCAGCTGCACTAGAACCCTTTTGGACCAGGGCGGTCGTTAACGAAGCAGCTTCGCAGGGGTTTTAGACTGAATTAAAGTTTTCAACACCACCGCCACCATCATAGATATAATAAAAAAAAAAAAAAAATTTTCTTTTTTCTCCCGGGGGATAGGCGAACCAGCGACCTCTCGTTCCGTATGCCGACGCGCTACCCCTGTGCCACGGGCGGAGGACTGTCGAGGGTCGCGTAAATTATGAGTTAGTCTCTAATGTATCCGCTACTGCCGACGCATCGGCTACTTGCGGCGCCAGTTCCTTTACACGCAGTGTTGACACTTGACATATTTCTCTCAAAAATGTTCTCATTCAAGTTCATACGCAGTGTTCGACACTCGACGATCCGTTAATTTTAATGTATACTTTATATTTTGAAAAACGTTCGCCGCTTATATCCGTTCGAGCAACTGCGTCTTCAAAAGCTTCGAATCCAAATCCAAATCCAGTTGTTTCGTGCGCTTTGTTGCCTCGGCAGCCTCACCCTTCCTCGTGGAGTGTTTTCGAGGTTTTGGATATTTCGGTAGGTTTCACGCGATTTTGCGAGAACGGAGAAATAAGCGACGTCCAAAGGGCTTTATTTAAAGACTGCAATCCTTCGAATGTGGTCGACTTCGAGCGTAGGACGGCGTACAAGGTGTCTTGGGACGGCGACGCGAACACTCGAGGAGGCTATTACGACGCCGAGATCCTCGAACTGACGGGTGAGTGTGTATTTTTTACCATCCCAAAGTGCGACGTAGCCACAAGCAATCGCCGTTTGCTTTCTTTTTTATTGCGACTGTAATTAAAAGTGAATATTGTAGACTGCTTATATGGGGCACCAAGCTAGGCAGATGAATGCATGGGCTAATACTTCAGTTGAGCGTGTGGACTGAACTGCCTTGCACGTGACATCATATGGCACCCTGCAAGCCGCTATTGCTCCTGTGCCTTAAGTCCGCGCTAATTGACTCGTACTCCACCGTTCCGAGTTTCACACTCCGAGCGCAGCAACTAAACGAAGCATAGCGTACAGTAGCGCACCACACCGAAGCTGTCGGCCAGCTGTATGAGCCACTTCCGACCACAGTTTTATGACGAACCCAGCATCTCGCGGATGCCGAAATTATTTTGAAGATAAATTAATTAAGGGCTCTGTAAACTGGTGAAATAAACCCCCCCCCCCCCAAAAAAAAAAAAAAAAAAAAAAATGCGCGGCGACGTTAGGAAATTTTTACGAATGTTTTAATATTTGTGAAAGGTTTGAAGACTCGCTTCGACCAGATATGCTGAATGTTACTTTGACCGATCTATTTATTGACCATGCATGCTGTTTAGATTCAAATGAAAGACAACATTCTTGAACTCGCTTGTCAAAACAAGAAACTCTCAGACTTGTCAGATATCTTGGGTTTCCGTCTTTTAGCGCGAGACGGAACCTGTCGATGTGCTACTCCAATACTGGCACACCACCGTTCAATAAATAGCACATTAATTAGTTTTCAGGCGAGATGCATGGACAAACTTTTTCCGCAACGTTTTCGCTTTCCAATCGAAGTATCTTTTATTCGCAGGGCTGTGCATTCTACAAGGGGCAGCGATCGAACTGTCCTCTCATCTCGACAACTTTTCTGTCGCTGTACCGTCATAACGCTACTGTTCGATGGGTAATTCGTTTCCAGGTGAGATTCGGGAACAAACCTTTTCTGTAATGGTCCTGGCTTTGAAATCAAATCATTTTACTCGCTGGGTTAAGCATTCTTCAACTGAAATGAGGCAGCGATCCACTGCACTCCTCGTCTCGGCGACGTTTCTGTCAGCGCAAAGAAATGACTTGCACTTCGAGAAATACTCGGTGCAAAAAGAGCACGCTTGAGTGTCAGTCCTTTGGTGGCGCTTCTGTCCATTTAATGAACAGAGCGCCAAACTCTTGCGCTCCGCAGCACAAACTTAGGCGCACAATCGTGGCTGATTCAATGTCAATTCATGCGAGTCATATAATACATGGCTTGCATTGATGTTGCATCAGCTGCCATTGCTTCCTGACCAATTTATTTATTCATGATCACAAATGTACAGTCGGGGACAAAAGTCCCCAGGACGTGCTAGCTGCGGCTGAAACCCATTGCTCTGCCACCTGCCGAAGGGTCGCCTGGTTGCGAGATCACACAAAAGCGCATGCGCGTCCTACTCTGCCTGCAAACATGTGCGTTTCCTGCTCTTCTGCGGCACAGCACCTAACTAGGAATCGGGCACATGGTACTGCCTCGGAGATAGCGCCGGTGGCTGACGAGCGTCTGCTATACATTCCAAAACTCGAGATACCGCCTGGGGCATTGCGCCGCATTTCGTCGTGTCAGCGCAACTTGCTTGATAACCAGTTCAGCTTATCGCTTAATTGAGCTGCCGTGACTTCTTGCTTTATAGGTGCCATGTCAGTAAGCACTATCTCCGAAGTGGTACCACGCGCCCGATTCCGAGTTAGGCGCCGCGCCGCAGCAGAACGGGAAAGCGCACACGTTGGCAGGTACAATAGGACGCACGTGCGCCCTTCTGTGATCTCGAAACCAGGCGACCCGCCAGCAGATGGCAGAGGAATGCGTTTCAGTCGCAGCTTGCGTGTCCTGGAGACTTTTGTTCCCGGCTGTACCTACAAGAAACCCAAGAGGAAATGGCAACTGAACTGGCCAGGCACAAACAGGCAGCTGAAGCATCTGCAAGTTCACACAAAGCTGCTCCTCCCAGGAACGTCAGCCCTTGTGCCCTCTAACGCAAAGCAGTTTTTGTGGAAATTTTGTCACCAGAATATCATTACCTGTCTATGTAATGTGGTACAGCCTATTTTTTCTGGGAGTGTCCAAAAGTTAAATCTTAACGCTAATTAAATTTTTAGATGCGGTTTATGTAAGGACAAAAGCTGAAAGTGACGATGTTGCAAGGCTCTCAAAAGCAGCGCCAGCCGCATATGGCTAGCAGTGACCGAAACGGGCACACATCTGACCAATCCAACTGATGCAGAAAGAGAGCTGGTCGTGCACAAAATGTGAGTGTGGAAAGCAGCTTTGGAATCCCAACACTGCGTAATGTCATGTCGAGTCCTTAATATTTATACTTCCTTGGGATTGCTCTGTTTCACCACTCAGTCAAGGCTTTGCGGTTTACCAAGCCTTCTTTATTTCACAAAGGCCAGTAAAGCAGTCGGGAGTGACAAGGAAGACAAAAAATCAACTAAATCACAAAAAAAAGAAAAATAGCACAGGGATCCAGTTTGATGCCGGCAACAATGTGTTCTCATGATTTGTTGATGAGGAATGCCATGCTTTCTGCCTACACCCCAATGTGCGTGACAATGCTGCTAGGGGGCACACCGGCAGAGCTGCTAGAAACACCTTTCTCTGACTTACCCTGCTCTATCAATTGCAGGACTACCTGCGGCTCGGCTGTTGATGCGGGAGGTGCTGTAGGGCCCTACTGCCTAACACGTAAGTCATTTATGGCCTGACCTCTGGGTACTCGTATGTTTACCGTACTAACAGAACCCATGCTTTAGCATTAAAAAGGTAACTTTTTTAATGAACCTGCAGTATATGAAAGCAGTTTGCTGTGCGGTGATAGAGCCGAACATGTCATATGCAACACATGGCTTATATCTTGCATAGAGGATATTCATTCATAAAGGGTGGAAACAATAATGCTGAGAAAGAAGGCATAAACGGCAAAGAGCTCTCTACTCTACTGTTGTGGCTGCGCTCTGTTGCTGAGCAGAATGACCGAGGAATGTCCTTCCTACGTCATGACTACGTAGCAAGTTCCCCAATGTTGCTAGATTACCTCCCAAATAGGCTCCACATGCATCCACCAGGTGCACATTGAAAGATTGTTTGATTAGCTTTAAAATTACTTTGCTTGTGCCCTTCAGCAAAGGACTGGTATTTTTGAGGTTATGTTGCAACCTGCAACTCATTAAAGCGATAAAATGAGCGCTGGAATTAGGTTTCTGTACCTCTTTCATACGAAATTGTTTTTTTCAGTTGGTGACGAGGACATCCTTGCAAAGAATGAGATCGTGGATCCTAGCATCGGCCTCCAGAAAAGGAAGGAATGGTAAAATAGAAAAAAATTTTCACTTTCATTCAGTGTATAATATACATTAAAAGAGTTTATAATAGTGCAGGGGTGGCCAGAGTGACATGGAGTTAGAGCCGCAGACAAAACTACGAAAGTTTAGAGTCGCTGGAAAAAAGAAAGTGGAGGGGGGGGGGGGCTACTTTTAACAAGAAACAATATGGAGGGAACAGATATTTCCATAGAGGACAAGTATAATGGGCGATAACAACAAATGACACTATGCATCAGAAGGTCCTTTCCACTGCTAAGCAAAAATTAATACACGATTCCCTAGCCAGTCACTGCCCCTGACAACTGTTATGCGTATACGATTGAAAGTCTTTCTAGAACAATAAAGGAAACAGGGTCACTCGACGCATCTATGTGGCAAAAAGCATTCCAGGTGTATATATGTAGTGTGTTGCCAGGCTGCCAAGACTTGTAGCTCTTTCTAAATTCTAGAACCCTTTTCGTCTAGGGGACACGTTTTCCAGGGAGCCGCGAGCTGCACTTGGACCCGCAGAGAGCCGCGTGCGGCTCGCGAGCCTCACTTTGGCCACTCCTGAGATAATGTAAGCACAGTAGATTGAATCGATTGCAACAAGAAGTCATTAAAACATTATTGTAGCCAGGCTCTTAATTGCAGTTACAGCCAGTGCCTGGAAAGCATTCTGTTGTCATGCTCATCTGATGCAACTAAGGGATTATGTAGCTGTTTCATGCAGATGCCATGAAGCTTTGTAGGCCCATCAGCTTCGCAGACGCCCATGAAGATAGGAATTCATGTGTAGTGCTGTCTTAAATTTAAAGGCCTAAATTTCATTAATGTAATTATTTTAGTGCATTTTCAATGCATCTTGGAGTATACAGTACCACTCTATGTCAACGATTGGTATACGTGAAGCTGTTTCTCGCTTTTGTTTATAACAGATCCATGTCGGGCAAGGTGTGCACGTCAACCAGGAATGCGGGCAACATGCGGAAAGCAGAGTGCGACTCCATGTTTTGCAAGATCAGTGCTGCTTCCATAGGGTGAGTGGAAGTGCTTTTGGAGAGGTCGGTGACCGGCACCCTCTCCAACAAGGCAGAGGCAGCGAGGCAAGAGAAAGCGTTTGCCCCGCTCACTCAGCGCAAGGTGCAGGCTCTCTCATTAAGCAAACATTTTTAAAATCTTGATATGAATCTCGCGGAGTCGCGTAAAATATTTCATGCTAAATTCGTATCAACGAAAGAGAAACAAAATTTATATTTTGAAACACAAGGAATGCATGAATGTGCATTTATTTATGGCAGAAAATATCTTGTATGCAATTTACACGATTCTAACACGCCCCCGATAGTAACACACGGTTATAATCAACCCACGAATGTTGAAAAAATGAATTAATGTCGATTATACTGCGCAGATAAATGTCGATTCTACTTCGCAGATAAAATAATGACGGCTGAACAACATACACTTTGTGGAAAACATTTTATCAAATGCACATACTCGGAAAGTGTCCACACTATGTGCTGTTGAAGCCCTACATCAAAAACTTGCAAGCAAAAATTCGGTTTCTTTGTCTTTCCAACCAAGATCGCATGTCACCGTGGACCACACCGAAGACACCACCAACATCACTCGGTTTTCTGTTTTTGCCAACGCAGCTACTTTGTTTTTTAGAGGTAACCTTATAGTAAAATCTGTTTTGCTCTTCCAAGGCTGAAACACCATTCCACGAGATCGCAAAAACAAAAAAGCGATTTTGGATTCAGATTGGATTGGATTTGAAACATGTGTTGATGGTGATGGGGCTGGCCACTTTGCACAGTTTTTTTTTGCATTTTGTTTAGTTTTGGTTTTTGGGTCCGATTGTAACATGCATGTAATTTTGAGCTCCAGTTTTTGGGTAAAGTGCGGCTGATCCCTGGCAGCAACAGGCAATCAGCCGCCCGGAGCCTTGAAAGCTTACAGTCGCCGATCGTGGCCTCCTTGCCACTATCAGTTGTGGAGCACGCATTCGTATCAGCCGTCGCAGCGCGTAGAGGAATTCGAAACAGCCAAACATTTTCACGTCGTATACAATGCACTTCGGCCGGGGAATTTGTTAATTTGTTTTATTCCGAAATTCGTACCAGTTAGTATCACCGAGATTTTACTCTAGTAGGTTGTCTGCTAACACCTGGACATGTGATGGGGGTACCCCGCCAAGAATGAGTCAATCATAACAGATAATAACCGTAAGTAATCGCACATTTGTATTTTGAACAGATAATTTTTTTTTCGTTCTAAGCAACAAACTCGAGCAAGTGCTCGAAGAAAAGTCAACGGAGAGCTCGATGCGTCGTGGGCTATCCGGCAAAGCTGGCGTGGCTACGAGCTGTGCCGTTCGGGTGCATAGTGGTGGTGTAGACGTGTTACAGCCTAGCCATTTGAAACACCTGTGGGCTTTACGTGGACCAAAGCGACTAAGCCGTCTAAGCGCTTGTGTGAGATGTGTGAGATAAATAATGTCAAGGTCATCGAGTTCAGGGCGAGATTACTCCAACAGTTGAGTATACCTCCAAACAGCGGCGCTGCTTCGATGTGTAGTGCAGCTACATAGCGGTTTTCGCCATGTCACGACTACGTTCAAGATCCCCAACGAAGCTTCAGAGGCCTCCACCAGGTGCACATTGAAAGACTGTTTAATTACCTTTAAATTTAGAGCCAGGCCATGAATGGAAGATCTTTCAAGGAATGTGAAAGATTGTTTTTATATAGAACTGCATTGTTCTTTCTGGTGCTCAAGATGCTATTTTTTTAATTCTGTGGCGTGTCTAGGCTGTTACCACAGCGAGGGATGATAACCAAGTATAAGCAGTTTCCAACGTACATTGTCTACTTATCTACAGTTGTAGCTCCTATTTCCTACAAGGTCACTAGCCTAGCAGTGAGATTTATAGACATGGGCTACCTGTTTTGTGCTTAAAAGAATCTAACAGAAGCCAGGGTGAGCTGTCTATTGGGAGTGGAACATAAATCAGGATACTGCGGTACTTTTGCTTTCATGGTGATCTCTGAACACTGTAAATACTAAGAAACGTTGAATGTTTGTTGGGTGCCAGCTGCCACTTAATTGCTTTTATTTGAGACTAATTTACCCTTGGTCTTCTCAAACTATGACCCTCCAGCCTGTATTTATGACGTTCTATATCGTTTTAAGTCCGAGCACTGCAAAAAATAATTACCCTGGAATTTCAATATTCCAGGCTGCTTTTGACTACACCTGAGGGAGAAAGGTACCGCCAGGCTGAAAGGGTAGCCCGGCACCAGAAGATACGGCGGTACCTGTCAGAAAAGCTGTCCAATCTCAAGAGAAATCACTACAAAGGTATGTGCATCTATATTCTAACTTCCTTAATTAAGTAATATACTATTTTGGGTCTCAAGTTTACAAGCAAATATTTTAAATCGTGGTACAGATAAATTATTTAGAGGTTAATATATCTAAATGTTTATGCAAACAACTTTAAAGTAGTCTGTTGATCAGCTGACCACTTGAAAAAGGCTGTGGGTTGCTTGGTCGCTACTGCCATCCCATCAGGCCGTGCTCGCTCACTCTCCAAAATGTTGCATGGTCACACAATTACAATGAAGCACGTCACTCTTACTGCCCCTTAGTCGTCTCTAGGCCCACTCTGCTGTTTACGTATGTCAATGGTCGTCCTGTGTTTGGACTCATTGATGATCTCTGAATTGCCCTTGATATGTCCAGGCTCATCCCTTTGCTGCCTGTCCTCCCCCGATGCGTGGTCCCACCACGGACTGCCCATGCTGTTGCAGGTCTGCCATCGCTTGCACCCCATGTTGTAGCCTTTTTACCCTTTTCTTCATATTAATTTAGCTTAATTTATATATTGCCAATACTATTGAAATGGAGCAAATGTACTATCGCAGCCAATATGAGCTGAAACGCCACTGCAGGTGGCACGCGATGAGAGTTGTCTCTCAGATTGTTCAGCAAACCTTGGTATGCGTTGAGGTAGAAACAAATCACTTCTTGTGCTCGTTGCACCACTATGCCGTTCCGTGTCAATTTTCAGCTCATAGTGGCACAATTAGTGCAAGGAGCAACCTGCCTAAACCTCAGCAAACACAGAGGTTCACTGAAAATCCGACAGGTGGCTCTGATAGTACCACACGCCAAGCGTCATGGCGCTTCAACTAATATTGGTCACAATAGTACTTCCTCAAATGTTTCTGGTTTTTCTGTACCACCTAGCCATTCCGCCCAGCGAAACAATGTATGATTTCATAACTTTATAATAAAAATATCAAAGCAATGCGGCTTGTTTGACTTTATTCTTATTAGTAGCTGCATTCGCCGTACTCAAATGTCGGGCTGGCGATTACCAGTGTGCAGTGGACAATATAATTAAATTCTAAGTGGGATATGCACCTCGTCATGCTCCAGGCATGGCATAATTAAGTTTCCAGATTATGCATTCACATATTGTTGTGTTTTTTTAAGTTGTGGCCAACTCGAGCTGTTTCAAATTAGCCATGAAACCACCATAATCAAACCGTAAAAAAATGGGCGTCTCAAAATACGACAGGTCATTCGGCCATTAGACCAAACCAACAGACCATCAAACCATCAGGCCAACAGACCATCAAACCATCAGGCCAACAGACCATCAAACCATCAGGCCAATAGACCATCAAACCATCAGGCCAACAGACCATCAGGCCATCAAACCATCAGACGTCCCAAAATACGACTCCATGAGACCATCAGACCATCAGGATTTTCCTGATGGTCTTTTCGATAGGGCACACTTGGCATGCTTGCTTGTCAGGACGGCTGGGTCCGGCTCCCCTGGGTACCGGTCGGTCGTCCACGATGCCAGCGTCGTCACTCCAGGGGAAATCAATCTCCGGAAGTGAGGGAAGGGGTCGGTTGACAGGGCCTTTCATTTCCAGGATCTGACGTCCGCGGGCTGAATGCTGAAGTCGCTCTAGATGAGCACGGGCGCGATCTTCCACGGTTTCCTGAACCGTGTTCAGCCTTGCGTGTGCCTTGAGTATGCTCAGTGGGGTGTAACGGGGAAGGCCGGTGATAACGCGCGCTGCGTTGTTGTTGAGGACTTCCAGTTTCTTCCACTGTGTCTTGGTGATTCTGTAGTGGAGTGCACCATAGCAGATCCTGGATACGATGAGGGCTTTCACCATTCGGCGAGCCACCTCTTCAAGACCACCTCTGGTGCCACAAAGCCTTCTTATAACGTTGAGGGCCGCCTGGCATTGCTGGGTGACCGTTGTGAGTAAGGTTTTGGCGGTGCCGTTTTCGTGAAAATCAAGTCGTAGAATTCGTACCGAATTCGCCGATTGGATCGGGCGGCCGTCGAGGGTCAAGTGAAGACGAGAGCTTACGTCTGCATCTCTTTTTCTTTTGGGGGCTACGACGACGTAACTCGTCTTCTCCGGCTAAGCGGTTAAACCTACTCTTTGAAGGTGACTTGCCACGACGTCCAGACAACGCTGAAGGTGTCGTTGTTGTTGTTGAATGTCTCCGCGTACTGTACAGAGTGAGATGTCGTCTGCGTATATAGAAAATCGAAGGTTGAGAGATTGTTGGAGTCGATTAGGGAGGCGCGCCATTGCCAAATTAAAGGGAAGATGAGGTGGTTCTGCATTTGAGAAAAAAAAACAGTTGAATCGTGTTCATTTGGCCGTTAGAATAACAGATATCAAAGTTATATTTCAATGCCGCGCGCCGGAGAGCTATAAGAGCAGTTTCAAGATACGGCTGAAGCCCCGCCTCCCTAGCCTTGGGCAGCCAAAAGATCCGTCGATGACGTTACGTACAGCGACTGTCTCCTGCGTTTTCTCGCGCTTAACAATTCTTGCGCAGCAAATGGTTTGGGCATTCGGGTTCATTAGGTAAAAATCCACTAGAATTCACTTCTAACTCATCTTTTTCAAGAAGCTCCGTAGCTTCCCTTTAAAGAGAAGTGGGGACAGAACAGAGCCCTGTGGGACTCCCACTTCGTTGGGCTTGGCGCTAAAAGATGCTTGCCAATCCGGACCTTTGCGGCCCTGAAGAAATGACTTGATGAAGTTAAGGGCGTGGCCTCCTACGCCGAGTGCTTGCGCTTCTTGGATGACTGCCCAATGTGGGACGCTGTCAAAGGCTTTCTTCACAGCGATCGCGACGACTGTTCGGATGTTGAATTTTTGTGGAATGGGCTTCGGGATGGAGATCTCGGTAGAGTAGGAGGAGGGTTTCCTGAGTCCCCATGCCTCTCCGAAAACCTATCTGGGCCGGATGAAAGGCTCCTGTATGTTCATGATGCCAGGAAAGGCGGCCAAGTAGCATTCTTTCTCCTAGCTTGCAGACGCATGAGGTGAGAGAGATAGGACGGAAATTAGCTAAGTTGTTCTGCTCTTTGCCGGGCTTGGGGATCGGGATAACCGTGTAAAGTTTCCATTGATCTGGAATGTTGCCGGAGTGCCACACCTCGTTGATGTTTTCGAGGAGCGTGGTCTTTGCGGCTTAGGGAAGGTTTCGGAGCATGGTGGTGGTGATTCCGTCTGGTCCTGGAGCGCTGTTAGGTTCCCCGCGATGCAGTGCTTCCTCCATTTCCCCCATGGTGAAAGGTAGGTTCATGGTATCTGGTTAATTGATGATGACCCGTTCATATGGGTTTTCCGCCGTCGGTATGGCGTTGGTCGCTGTTGGTTGTGGGAAGAGCGTGTCTCCAGCCTCTTGGGCCAATGTTTCCACAGCCTTGTTTGATGTGAGTGCGGGCGTGAGTATCCCGCGTGATCTCTCTTCCGGCCCAGCATAGCTCTACTGACGGCCCATAGCTTGCGAATTGATGTCTTTTCCGAGAGCGAGGCACTAAAGTTCAGCCACCTTTCCCGGTTTAGCAGCTCCGCATACTTGCGAGGTGCTATAAAGGCTCGGGTGACCTCCCTCAGAGCTCTCGCATTTTTCGGGCCTCTCCTGTAGCGTTGCAGCGCTCTCAGCCGTCGGGCCCAGAGGTTCAACAGATGAAGATCTAGGTTGGAATCATGGAACTTTACTTGTTTTTTGGTGGTCGCAGCCGCGATGGCTTCCTTGATGGCGTCGCAGAGAGTGGGTGCCTTGCTGTTTTCTAGCCGGTTCCGGTAGATGTCCCAGTTTACCACTCTTACGAGCCGCTTCCCAGGTTCCAGAGCCGCCAGACTGGTGAATGCCAGGCCTATCCTGATGGGTAGGTGATCGTTTCCACGAGCGTCTGTTTCCGGCTTCCAGGTGTGGCTCGTTGTGCGCGGGTTGTTAGTCCAGGTGAGGTCAGGGGTGGTATGTATTTGCCTAATGCTCCAGCTTAGGCGTGTCTTCTCTCCGAAGGCATTCATGAAGGTGTATCGGTGGTGGACCATTTAATCCATGAGATCTCGACCAGCAGAGGTGTCTTGGGCGTAGCCCCACGCTGTGTGTTGAAGGTTGAAGGCGCTTCCGACGATCTTCTGCTCTCCCGGGTAAAGAACGTCGAGATGTGTAATCTATCCATGGTCCCTGGGTTCCTTGAGGAAAGCCCCAGGCCGGTAGTATACAGACACCAGGATGACTGAAGTGTTTTGTTGGGTTGTTCGGACAGCCACCACTTCCTGGTGTTTCGTGCACCACTGTTGGAGGTTGACCTGGTGTTGTGGCCAGTCTCTGTGTAGGTATATCATGGCTTGTCCTAATCGGTCCGCCCGTACGGAAGGTATTGAGGGGTCTGCGTAGGACTTGAAGCCATTCAGCTTTATAGTGGTGCAGTTGAACTCTTGCAGGAGGTAAGCATCTGGGCGTTCTTGTGGTTGCTGTGTGTGACGTTAATTTCTGCAGCGCGAAGCCGCAGGCCCCGGCAGTTTTATTGAATAATGGTTACTGCCATGCTGGGGGGTTAGGATTCCTCTGCATCGCATTGCCCATTCGGGCAGCGATGGCCATGAAAACCTGGAATAGCCCCTACATGGTGGGGAGTACTTGATAGGCCGCCGCCGTTGGTGCGGGAGGGGTGGCTGTTGGTGCAGGAGGGTTGGGTGGAGCGGATTGGCGACCGCCCTTCCGTTTCGCCTGAAAGGCCTGTTCAGTGGATTTCAAACTGCCCGAATTCTTTAAGGGAGCGGCGCGCTTTCGCGCCGTTTCCCGGATCCTGCGATCAATGTCGATTCTCTTTGGGCAGTACTTGTCCGTGGCCAGGTGCCCATTCTTTCGGCATATCTGGCAGAAAGGAATGGGGGAAGGGCAGGTCACTTGGCCCTGATCATCCATTGTCTCTTCGTGGGGCTTGCCGCACGTGGAGGAAACCTGAGGCTCGGGACAGATGTCCTGCTTCTGACCGATCTTGTGGCAGCTGCTGGATGTCACAGCTCGTGGCCTGTATGGATGTACTTCCAGAACGTTTCGTCTGTGCCAAACGGTTCGAGGGAGATGGGGTCCCGGAAGGTGGTTAGGCCTGTACTGCTTCCGCTGCTCATTGGTCGAGCTGCCAGTACCGCTGGCCCATTGGATTGCTGTCCGGCTAGAAGAGAAGCATTGTCTTCTCCTTTATCTATCTTGTAGATGACCCCGCGGATTTGACAATCCCCGATGGTTTCGTACGCCTGGAAGGCTAGGGGTTGTTGATCGGCGATTTGGAGTTCCGTGATGCCCAGTAGTGCCCGTTTTGTGGCCTCGGACTCCGCCAGGACTGTGATGGTGTTGCTTTCCTTCGTGGTCTTAATGGAGACCATCTCTGGCTTGAGACCGAGAGGACACGTAATGGCCTCGATTAGTCCTCTCTTGGGGAGGGCTGTGATGTCGATTTTGCTGCGCGGACGCAGAGTGATGAAGTAGCGCTCACGAGCTTCAGGGGCTGGCGAGCTCTGTCCGGTCTTTGGGACTGGATGCGCACTCAGGCGAGCTTTCTTGGTCGCCTTTCTGGAAAGTACTGTCGTCCATAGACCTCCAGCATCTTGATTTGCTGCTGTTTTCTTGACGTCAGTTGAGGATTCATGCGACGAGCTTGCCGTCGCGTCTTCCGACGAAGGGACACCGACAGAGGTCTGCGTGGTAGTCGTCGTCGTCGGTTGCTCCGTCGTTTCCATGTGTATGGTTTCATGTGCTCTAAGACTTTCCGCCGCACCTGCGCTTTGCGGTTTTTCTCCTGTTGCTGGAGTTCCCTGCAAGATATTACCATGCTTGCCGTGAGGCCGACGATTCAGCGTAGCGTTGCTTCGCTGTGGCCTTGCCGTGACGCCCTTCGAAGCCCGTTTAGAACGGAGTTCCGAAATAGCGCTTTGGAGGCAGGCATGCATGTCTCAATCGGATGTTTGGTCAAGGTAGCGGCCTACTGCAGTCTTCCACGAGTTCAACATACCCTGTGGTGGGCCAAGAGCTGGCCGGCCTGAAGGTGTTGGTGTGGCAGTGAACGTCACCAGGGTTGGGTCCAGCTGGAACCATGGTGGAGTGGTAGTTGCAGGCGTTTCAGAACCTGGTTCAGCCAAAGTTTGGACCAGGTTTTCTGTAGAGCTGCAGGAAACGTGGCTGCAGCGTTATCTGCCATAGCCGATTTCTTTCTATGCAAAAAATTGCCCTTGTCTTCTTCCTTCTTCCTGTGTTTTTGAAATAGAAAGCTAAACCGTAAAATTATTGTACGCCTAAGTACTCTAGTTCTTTCTTGGATAACACTATGGATGGAGTGCTGACACATCTCTCCTCTTGTCTGGCAATGTTCCCTGCTTCCATGATTTCTCTTGTTAGCTTGTCGTGGTTCCTGCCTAACACTGTGGATTTCTCCAGCTGCGCTGAGCAGCCACAATCTCGGCAGTGAATTCCCAGGTGTCCGGAGTTTTTGTTGGTGATAGTGCAGTTGTGCTCACGAAGGTGATCTCTGACGCACCGTCCGGTCTGTCCTATGTATTGTCGTCCACAGGACAGAGGGAACGAGTAGACCACCTTTTCGGTACACTGTACGAAGTTGTTTTTATGTTTCTTCGTGCGCCTGACTGTGGTTCTTGTGGGTGTACTTACCCTCTTGCACAGGCTATGAAGTTTGTTAGGGGCTGAGAAGACGATTCCCAGGTTAACTCTATTAGCTATATTCTTTAGACCGTGGGAAAAGTTGTGAATATATGGCACAATGATTGGTTTTTTGGCCCTGTCTTTTTCTTTTTGTATATTGTGGTTCCCTTGCTTGATGTCTTTGATGAGTCTTGTGCCCCTGATGTTTGTAAGAGGGTTGGATATCCTGCGCAATTGAATCGCGAGACTTGCGTAGAAGCTTTTCCCAGGGGTAAAAGCTTTTACCTTTCAACTCGGCGCACTCGAAACTTAGTAAGCGGAGCATTGCGCGGTTAAGTCTCAACAACACAATTATAAAATCGTGCTGCCATTCCATGCTAACAAGCTTCAACGGGCAAGTCTCGCGATTAAAATGCCGAGAATATCCAACTTCCTTACTAACATCAGTGGCCGGAAGACTCATCAAAGACATCAAACCACAAATTTCGGTTTCTTAACCTATCGCACTACGACAGTGCCGCGTTGCGCACATATGGTGCATTTATTTTTGTAAAATTTTCAAAGGGCAAAGTTACCTGAGCAAAAGTAAAGAATGAAAAAGGATTATCTCCCGTGGAAACGCAGCAAAGCCACCGGTCTTCAAACAATACTGCGCCGTTTCGCACGGGAGACAAGAGATGGCGCGAGCGATCGCGACGCCAACTGCCGCCAGCGAACGAGCGTTCGGCGCCGAGAGCTGGCGTCTTTAGTAGACAAGCTTTTCGACCCAAAAGCGGCGCAAGCTTTTCTAATACCAGACGCCAATGCATTATTTTGTCGTCCTTACTAATAAAACATATTGAATGGACGCATAATTGAATAAAAAAAGGTTTGTCGGGTTATTTTAACTTTTTTTCGTGGTACTTATGTCGTCTGCTTTGCAGTTCCCTGTTGTTACCGCGCCTGTTTTTGTTGCTGCGACTGTCGCCTTTTGCGGAACGCGCGCCGCTTTTGTGTCGGAAAGATTATATGCTAAAAACGCCGACTCTCGGCGCCGGATGCTCGTTCGTTGGCGTCGCGACTGCTTGCGCCATCTCTTGCCTTCCGTGCGAAACAGCACCATATTGTTTGAAGACTGGTGGCTTCGCTGCGTTTCTATAGGAGCTAAGCCTTTTTCTTTCTTTACTTTTTCTTCAGGTAAGTTCGCTCTTTGCAAATTTTACAAAACAAATGCACCATCTATGAGCAACGCTGCACTAAGTCGTAGCGAATAGGTTTAAGACCCGTTCACACTCTTGTGACTGAGTAAGACCAAGAGAGACCAGACCGGTTTTTAAGGCTCTTGCGATATCTCAGGACCAGCTCCGCTGCATCGCATCCGGTCCTTAGAAGTCGCAAAAAGCTTAAAAACCGGTCTCGTCTCTCTCGGCCGTACTCGGTTGCAAGAGTGTGAACGGGCCTTAAGAAACCGATTTTTGCGGATGATTTAAAGAACCTGGTCGCTCCTTGGGGACACCCAGTAGAATGAATTGGGCTTTCGTATATTGGGTGTATCAAGTAGTGGCCAGGCTCTTGAAGTCGACTGCAAAATTTGGTTCCTTAACCTATTGTGTTACGACTTTATGCAGCGTTGCCGACAGATTGTGCATTTTGTTTGTAAAATTTGCAAAGAGCGAACTTACCTGAGTAAAAAGTGAAGAAAGGAAAAGGCTTAGCTCCTATGGAAATGCGGTGAAGCCAAAGGTCTTCACCCTTCGCCAACAAACGAGCATACAGCGCCAAAAGCCGGCGTCTTTAGCAGACGATCTTTGCGACTTAAAGGTGTAGGAACCTTTTCTGATATCAGTTGCCAATGCATTATTTTATCATCCTTACTGATACAACATATTGAATGGACACATAATAGATTAGAAAAATGGTTTGTTGGAATATTTTGACTGTTTTCTCGGGGTACCGATGTCGTCTGCTTTGCAGTTCCTTGTTGTTACCGCGCCTGTTTTTGTTTCTGCAACTGTCGCCGCCTGCGGAACGCACTGCGCTTTTGAGTCAAAAGCATTGTCTGCTAAAGAGGCCGGCTTTCGGCGCCGTATGATCGTTCGTTGGCGCAGTTGGCATCGCGGCTACTTTCGCGATCTGTTGTCTCCCATGCGAATCGGTGCCGTATTGTTTGAAGGCCTTTGGCTTCGCCGCATTTCCATAGGAGCTAAGCTTTTTTCTTTCTTTACTTTTTCCTCAGGTAAGTTGCTCTTTGAAAGTTTTACAAAAAAAAGATGCAGCATCTGTGGGCAACGCTGCACAAAGTCGTAGCGCGATAGGTTAAGAAACCGAATTAAGCGGTCAATTTAAAGAGCCTGGCCACTCCTTGATACACCCAGTAGTTACTGCCTATGTGTACAGGTGATTCATGCAGTTGTTAATGACCATTGGTACCCAACTCAACCTCGTGCAGGGTGTCTATGAAGTGGAAAAACGGTAATCTTGAGGAAGTTGGCGATTGGAAAAGTCTGAAGATTTCCACCCTAATCACCGTCAATCAGGGAAATTCAGCCTTCCTTTGTCTGAATGTCAGCAAAAGACGTGTGGTGGCACACACAAACCTTTCTACTGAGGAGCTCAGTCAGCCTGCCAATGTAAATCTCTGCTTGGAAACTAGAGTCTTTGGAGAATCCAGAGATACATTTTCATCTCGAAATGTATGAAAACGACAAACTTCTATACTCTAAATGAAGTGCTGCTGCTTATGGCAGATTTGCGGAATGGTTTTATAGTGCGAGAGCTTGTGTCTATAGCTCCCCCAGCTGCTCCTGAATGGACTTTCCACGGTTTTTTTTATAGGTTGTGAACGTCATGGCTATTGAGGTAGTTCCTGCTGTGGGGGAGAGAATATCCCTCAGCGTGGAAATCCGCAGAAGCTTTAGCAGACGGCATTTTGGATGTTGCGAGTGCAATGACGCTTGACTTTAGCTCATATTTTTAGCCAGTTTTACATCCAACTGCCAGAGTTGTCTCATCCGACAGCAGGACATGCCAGCAACTGTGGCGTCATTTAATGTTGTCGCTTAGAGACCAGTTTTAATGCATGGGTGGTATAGAATGCTAAGGAATGTAGAGGCACATTACAGACACCATACTGTAGTATCTGCTGCTGTAGTATCTGCTGCATGCAGTCATTACAATTTCCAGATCCTGTTTCCAATTTCAGTAGGAGCTCATGAAGGTGGCCCTGTGAACAGAGGGACAGAGTGGCTGACAGTGAGCTGCCCAAGACAAGCTGCTGGCTCTCGTGACTATCTCCGAAAGCCTCTGGATGGGCTAGTTGACAGACGTGCCTGGACATTTATAAATGGTAAACGCAATCTAGACTACTTTTGAATTACGCCTTGGTCTAACGGCTGTTTCTAGAATACCGTGTTTGGCTGCTAGAATTGAACTGGATATGCTAAGTGGCACATGTCGCCAAGTAGGGACATGCTGTGACACTTATCCAAAAACTCCGCTTCTTATCCTGAGCCACCAAACACCCAGCCAAAGAGATCCCGAGTCAAGTCAAAGTTTTCTAGTAATCTTGTTAGTAGCAGCGTCGTAATCGTTAATTAAAATTTTGGCGTAGCCCCGATCATTGCGGCAGACAGAGCAAAGCAGAGCGATAGAACGGAGATAGACTAGCAAAAGTGACGTCATCAGCAGAGTCCGATAACCCTTGCTCGCCAATAGGCTGACTTGGGTATGCCAACGATGACGCCACAAAGCTTTGGACAGGTTACAGGTGGAGGAAAGGCTCAATGCATGCACTGCTATGATCACTGCACGTATGTTTTTAAAATAAATGCAGTTTAGGTTGACTTTTGCCCAAGTTTAGTGTGATTACTTATTTAACAAGCCAAAATGCTGTGGAAGTTTACTCCGAGCTCAGATGCCTTACAAAGTGCTTCGGCTTCCCTTTAATGCTAGTCTGACTTAGTTGCACAAGCCTGTGCTAGTGCACAAACTAGAGCAAATACGTTGCTGTACTATTTTGCATTTAATGCTCTGCCAAAGGAAAAGGTTCAGATATCATTAAGCCCAAGAATCTAAACCAATAATTTTAATGTGACATACACTAGACTCAATACTTCAAACTCCAGGATATCACGAATTTTGTATAAATTATCGAAAGCTTCAATTATCAGAAGTTCATCTAAATATGTTGCAAGAGAAATCATGATTTTCTATATGGATTGCTACAGATACAAAACAGATATTTCATGCTTTCCTCTGTACAGGCCCATTAATCATAAGCTGGTATGCCATTCATGAAATATAAGTAAAACTTATGACACAAGTTTATTCAACTCTCAAAAATGCTGCTTATCAGGGACTGTCTAGACAGCACATGACATTTGAAAACAAAATTAAGTTTATTCAACCAGCAAGAAAGTTGTCTATTATAGACTGTTAAGCAGGGACCCATGAGTAATGGAAACGGGCATTGTGCTGCAGTTTCTATAGGAACTTGCGTGAGCACCGCGACATAGAGCCATTCCTCCACACCACAGCGTCCGTGCAAGTTGATATGGAAACTTCCGCGCGGCGCCTGTTTTTGCCGCTCATGTGTCCTCTGCTTCAGAGACGTATATAGAGATGGTTTAACCATTTATTGGGATGTATAGAAGGCAAATGAGGAGGCGCCTTTGGCTGAAGGTGGGCTCGGCGTGTTCTAGAGCGTTTTCACAAATTAGTATTTAGCCAACCAGAAGCCGTGCTTAAGATACTGGCAGTGGTTTTGTGAAACAAAATTATTAAGCCCGTCGGAGTTACTCTCGGTGACTGGGGTGCAGTGATGTTTTCATCACGGTCATGCAAAATCGCGGTGGAAGATATAGAAAATATAAAAAGCATGCGCGAGCAGCTGATCAATTTATGTAATCCGTACACCAGGCGTCGAAGCGGTCGGACTCCATTTGAGCAAAGCAAAAATCAAGCGGCACATTCGTTTCTTACATCTTCTTGCATAACTATAATCGAAACATTGCGTGCACCATATTTCCAATCATAAAGAGTTACTACATTTAACTCTGGGACACTTATCAACACCGTTTCTCGCTACCATGGCTTGGCGATTGTTTTCAGCTTCTGGTTGGCCAAGAGAGCGTGTCGAGCCCCCTATCTGCGTGTCTGATGCACGCTTTGGCTCTGCTTGCTCCTTTCATATGCCAAGCTCAATACACGAACTCACCTCTGTTACGTCACGGCGCGGTGGTGGCGCTGGTGACGCGTTGGGCGCATTTCCGGTCTGGGGCTGTGGGCAGGAGAACCCATGCGAGACGTGTATTCCTGCGTTGTTTTGAAAGGAGCCAGACAAAAACCTGTCTTCTCGTCAAAACGCCGCAACTGGGGCTTGAAGAAAGGTTTGAAGGTCCATTTTCACGAGCTCGGTTCTTCCGAGAATGTGGATATGTGCCTTGAAAATGGAAAACCAGACGCCGTCGGATCACGATTGCTTGGGCGGGAAGCACTTTGGGTTGAATTCACGGATACTTGTAAGCATCAGATCTTTTTTTCTTTTTTTTTTGTTCCAACATGAACGCCGGAAAACCGTCAAGTTGTACGGACTACCCGCCGGACTACGTTCAGTGCGTCTTCAAGTTCAAATGGCCGCTTGATCGTTCAAACTGTCGCCTGCTCTTTGAAACGTTTCTGCTTTCTGTCTGCTCGTTTAGACGAGACCGGCTTGTCGTCTGCTCGTTTAGACAACCAAATGTTGGCCCGGTATTTGCGATAAGAAGTAAATGCAGGCCTCAAAAGACTTAAGTTTGAAGATTGGTAAGCAGGCTCGATGTAAACAGTGGGTACAAGGAGATGTTGATCACAGTAAACAGTGACCATCACCGAGTTATTATGCCTAATTCACTTGGTCCGATTCCGCTTGCGATTATCAATACCCTACTGAAAAAAACCATATGAATTTTCCATACGGGTCTTCATATAGCGTTATGGGATACGGGTCATACGGTTGGTACGGGTCATATGGTTGGTACGGGTCATATGGTTCGTACGGGTCATATGGTTCATACGGTTGGTACGGGTCATATGGTTCGTACGGGTCATATGGTTTATACGGTCGGTACGGGTCATATGGTTGATACGGGTTGGTACGGTTTGTATGGTCCATATGGTTTGTACGGTCCATATGGTTTGTATGGTCTCTGGTTGTTATGGATGATATTGTTCATGCAGTTTAAATTGTTGATATGATCTATAGGCCAACGCACTATTTACCAAGAAGCCCTCACGAGGTGTGAGCAAATTCAGTTTCTACACGAGCTGCAAGCACTGCGTGTGCGCAAGAACGACATTCACGTGACGTAAAGCGTCTGCACATGCGCCCTAACAGTAGCAGCGCCACCGTAGCAACGTGACGTCAGAGCCGCGTATTGGTGTATATCGATCGTATTAACCACATGGTTCACTCATCAGTGAAACATGAAGTTCAGCAGGGAAACACTTTCCTTTTAAAGCCTATGCAAGATAGCAGAAAGTGCATGCACAGAGAAATGCTCGAACTTCGAGAAATTGTGAACATGCATTCCACCCGCAGGCTCGTTTATTTGTCCTCCAGTCTCAGGCTTTGAAGTAGCTCGTGCATGCTAATGAGGCAATTCTTTGAGGCGAGCTGCATCTGCTTTCCCAGTTGGTCACAGGCTGACGCACCTCCGACGGGCATCTGAAAGTAATGTAAACAAAACCGACAGTCACATTACATGTTCTCGTAAAATAGTTTGTACAATATCTATCTAGTCAGTAAACCCTTTTCAAAAGTCTATCAAACAACAATGGCTGTCAGTACTGCTTGCTCACGAAGTGCGTGACTGGATCTGAGTTCTCGCTGAACGCTGACGCAGGGCTCGCTTTCAGTATATGCTCAGAGTATGAAAGCAAGCAATGGCGTACAGGCGTTCGCACTGACGTTGGAAAAGGGTCTATTGACTTAAATTTCATGACTGACCTAATATTTAAAATCATCTACCTTCTGCAACTTTCACATTTTGAAAACAATCACAAACATTTATCAAGGGAATACATCACCGTATGACAAAAAATACATAACATACAACTTTCGTCAACTTACATAGCATAGAACTTTCGTCACCACGGGACGTCTCTGCAGTCTCCCGGGACGCGGACCTCCCACGTGGTCACACCCCGGTCCAAGCATCCCTCTCGTCCCGTTTCCCAGAAGAACGCAGGAGCAGGCAGCTGTCCCGATCATACGCCGAGACCCAAACGTCTCCACTTGTCTCCATCGTTCGTTAGCACCCGGTCCGAAGGCCGAGGAAGCGGGCCTCTTTTTCTCAGCGGGGTGTCAGGGGGGTCAGCTCCCGCTGTGCCGGGTGGCCCGCTCGGCGTCGCTCAGAAGCTGCACCCCACCACGCCGCGTCGGTCAGCATGTTCGGCGGCGCCAGAATGCCGAGCCCGAGACTCTGGTCAGTCGATGGGAGGTCGATGGCGCTGCCAGGAAGCCGAACCTGCTCTCTGGGTGGCCGATCATAACAGAATGCATCCACCAGGTGCACATTGAAAGTCGTTTATTTAGCTTTAAAATTAGTTTTCTTGTGCTTTTCAACGTAAGACTGGTGATTTTGAGGTTAGGGTGCAACATGCAACACATTAAAGCTAGAAAATGAGCGCTGAAATTTCGTTTCCCTACACCTTTAATGGTAGTGTAGCCACATAATCTTAGTATAGTATAATTAATAAATTATTCTATGCATAAACAGGAACTTTTAGTTAAGTAAATCATCCCTGCAGTCCATTAAGCACAAAATTTTAGTTTAGACGACAAATGTAAGCCAGAAACACTCAAATCCTGGAATTCATAAGGAAATAACGTTATTTGTGCTTACTGCAGACTTATTTTTCGCGGGCTCCATATTTCGCAATTAAGGTCGAAGCTGAAGTTTTGAAATAATTCGCGGGTTCTAATTTTCGCGATGCAGTGGGATCTCCATATAGATTCCGATGTGTTTACACTTTACCGGAATTGTTTACGGGACCTACTTGTTCAGCAATTGTAGGCGATTCGTAAAAACGACTCGACAGCAATCTCATCCAAGCGATTCGACAGCGACCTCAACCATGGGGTACTGTCACGTGCCTTGCTTCGACGCTCTTATTGGGTCGGGAAGGCCGCAGCCTCCACAGCTCGTCAAGTTATCGTGAAACACAGAGTATAGTTGCTGCACTCGGAGTAAGGGTAAAGGATCGCAAACTCAACATGCCCAGCACCTGGAAGAAGGCATAGGACATACACCTCGAGGTTAAAGGGATACTGAACTGAAATTTTGAACTCGCAAAACAAGGCTAGCCAGATAGGCGGGACGTTGCAAAACCCAAAAAACATCACTCATACAGCGATATCTCTAACGGATCGACATATTTTTAGAAAAGAAGTGCTCGGACGAGGAGGCCGACGAGACAAGGCACGTCACGATTCTTATTCCCTCTCCTCCTCGCTACGTCCCGTGTCAAGCTGGTGAACCGAAGCGAGGAGGAGAGAAGCGAGGCCGCTTCCCCTCATTCTCAAATTCTCCCGGAGGACAGTGATGTCAAAGACCTCGCTTGATCGTGCCCTTCTTTTCCAAAAGTGCAGCGATCTGTTTGAGATATCGATGTACGAGTAATGTTTTGGAGTTCGTAGAGTCCTGTTCAACGCTTCTAGAGCCTTATTTCGCGAAATTCAAATTTCGGTTCAGTATCCCTTTAACAAGCCACACGCCAGATAAGGTGCTTCACCTGTGTTTAATGGTTCCAGAAATCTATCGATGCCCTTGTACCAGCGGAGTTGAATCGTTCATTATGAAAAGCAAACCAACAAAACTGCAAGATGTTTGGCAAAAATAGGTTACAGCTGTGCTTTTGTTTGGAACTTCAGAAAGATGAGCTCAATTCTCTGGAAATTAGAAACTATGTATATACTGAAAGAATTACTGTTCTGCATTTCAAGGTTGTCTCGTTAAAATAAAAAAATAAATACCAGAAAAAAGTACTAACCTGATATGCACCTATAAAGTCTTGTTTTGGCTAGCAGTGACCGGCCCTGGTTAGCAATGACTCCATGTCCCCAGGATTGAAATGATAGTTAAGTAACGTCCACCCTTATGCACTTTTTGGTACAACTGGAAGAGACAAAACATCTTGTTAAAAATTACCAATCCTTTTCACGTGCGAATTTTGCAGTTCATGCTTCCTGAAAGTCATTTCCCACAATAGTGTTAAATTAGAACAATGAGAGCAAAGTTGTTTCAGTAAAGGGCCCCTGAAAAGAAAAACAAATGTTTTTTTTAAAGAGACTTGTTGGGACGCACGTGTCAAATAAATAATTTTACGTGAAAAAAAATTGGTCAGAGCAATATTGACGGCGCGAGACGCAATTTAGTCGGTAGTCACCTCTTTTCCACCTGTTTCCTCTGGGCACTTCGAGCGAGTAGAGGAGAGGGAGATCAGCTTCGCCTTCGTGTTGAGGTGGCGAGAGCGAATGACCATTCCGGGACGTCATGGACTTTGCGCGCAGAATTTAAAATAAATCTCTTGCCGTCAATATTGCTCTAAAAAAAATAATTATTTTCACATAAAATTTATTTTTTGGCACGAGTGTCCTTATCAGACTGTTCAAAAACTTTTTTTTTCCAGGGGCCCTTTAAGAGGTGTTTGCCTGATATGCATCAGTGGAATCAGGTATTGACTAGCAATGACTTATTGCCCCCAGGACTGAGGTGCTGTTTCAGTAAAGTGCCGTTCACACTCTTGTGACCGAGTAAGACCGAGAGAGACCAGACCGGTTTTTAAGCCTTTTGCGAGTTCTTAGGACGGGATGCGCCAGAACGCAGCTGGTCCTAAGAGATCGCAAGTGGCTTGAAAACCGGTCTCGTCTCTCACGGTCGTACTCGGTTGCAAGAGTGTGAACGGGCCTTAATGCTTCCTGCACAAAAAATTCAAATGTAAGAACACAAGCCCCAAAATGTTTGTGCCATTCTACTCCCCCTACTTTTGTGTGCATTTATTTTTTTTTATCCCTTGGCAAATCCTAAAGATTTCAAAATGCTTATCCTACATCCTTCCGTTAGACTGAGTGGGTATTTCGGAGAATTCATTGTTTGTGAGAACACTTTTCCATTCACCCCATGCTGTTCTTGAAAGCAGAAACTCCTCTCTCTTAACCACAGTCATTAAGCACTTTTCATAGACCATGCACACAAGGTTGGCAATGCCAGCACAAGCTCATGTCTTCACTTTGAGAATGGATTAAGCATATATAACTAAATCTGAGACACCGGAAGAAGGAAAAAGGAGGACACAAAAAAGAGGACGACACACATAATGTCTCGAACACAGCTGCAGGTTCATACTAAAACCGCACCATTTTATAGGGGTACACCACAGTCAATGCCAAGAACCCTCACACTAAGTCACACCCCCAGATTGTCAGCAAGGGGGAAAAAAGAACTGCCCTCAACGTTCCCACACTTGCCAAAGTCAACCCACCGACTAAGAAGTAAAAAAAAATGCAGCTGTGGTTGAGATGTGTTGTGTTTGATGTTCTCTTTTTCGCGTCCTTCTTCCGGTGTCTCAGGTTTAGTTATGTATGCAATTCGCCACCCTTGCTTGTACTTTTACTCTTCTCTCAATTAAGCATACGCCTGCAATTCGTAATATCCGATCTATGGAAAGTCTCTGATCCACCAAGCCTTTTCCATTATGAGCAGGCATTATTTATAAAAACCTCCTTTCATTACATTGTTTCAGAGAACAATTGTTCTTTCTTAATTAGGATCAACTGATCATATTAGGATAATTGCCAAATAATGGCAAATTCACACAATACATCGAATTGCAATTTTCATCCGTGCACCATTTGTCAAGTTACCATCATGTAGGCTATTCCTGAGATTTGTCCCTCGTCCGCGGACACCCATACTGAAAGGGCAGAGTGCCTTCTTAATCGCAGATTTTTGGCAAGTGAGTGACTCGAAAAGCGTTTTTATGGTAGAGTAGCAACAGCTCACGAATATTTTTGTTTTCAAATCAGTCAAACAAAGAGAGTGGATCATTGCTTTGTCGCGCCACTCTTAAATCTCCACGCGTGAAAGAAGCTGCAAGAACTTTGCCCGGCTGACACGCCACAGGTCCTGGTACTCCTCCGGGTTGGTGTCAAGAAGCTTGTCAAAACACGCCTAGCATGCTGCAATCTTTCCTGCAGATCCACCCAGTTTTCCATCCAGCAAGACCTTTCTTATGGCTTGTGCTGAAGAGTGGTGCACAAGCGAGCAGTGTGAAAAGGTATTTCTAAATGCCTCTCCGCCACCCCAGGACTTCATCGCTATGATGCTGAAGCCTCCTGAAGCAGGATCATACTTTTGTCATGTCGTTAGTAAAGTAAGTGACACTTCGCTCTAAGCCTGCCACTATGTTTTAGCCCCCTTGGTACGTAACAGCGGCACACAACGATTCCTTTTCATGATAGCACCGTGATCCTAGTCGCAAACATCACTTCTGCTCTTGGAAAACAGTGCCACACTGCGATGTAGGCGTTTTGCAAAATTGCAAGGCTACGAATAGGTATAGTATGTCCTCGCTGTCGCCTGCTCGTCTCCTTAGTGTGGATGCGCTTGGGGGACTAACGTTCCATGGACGTCTTGTCACGTGATAAACCCATCCGCGGATTAACACGTCGTGTAAATCAGCCACAGATGGACTGCGGAGTCTGCAATCACTTAACATTTTCGTTGACGTTGCCTGCACGTCATGAAAATGTTTTTCGTATCAAATTAGATATTCTCGAAGAAACAAGGAAACTGCATAATGATGTCGCACAATATTCACCTTAACCACTTAACCGGTTTTTGTTTTACAGTTTTTCATCCTAAATTTTTTTTTTCCTTTTTTAAAGCTTGTGCGACTTGGGCCGCACGTGCCTCCACAATCGGTCGCCATCCTTAAAAACGTGTACAATAAAAAAATTTGTGCTGCCATCTCTCAGCTGCACCGCAAAATAAGCTCGGAGCGGGCCTGGGACGTCCAAAACAGCCAAGGGGCAAGGCAGGATGCGTGGACGTGCTACATTCCTCCTAAACGCCTAGAGAACGGCTCTAGGTGGAAGAGCTAGGCTTGCTTAAAACAGTTAAAGGACACATGCAAAGAAAGCAAACTTTTTTTTTAAACAGCCGGATTAGGAAAAGGAAGTCATAAAACAAATTTACAACGAAAAAGAAACATTTTTAGAGCTATATTTACGGCGCTAAACGAATTTGTAATTGGCGCCCGCGGGCACCGCGGAGAAGTGGCCCTTATTTATCACGTGATTGGCCGCTATTTGTCACATGGTACCGTAAAATACCGAGCAAGCGCCCACTCAAAGTTTAGAGATAATCGTGAAAAAATCGGGGATGGGCTCTTCTTCACTCATCAATTTTACATATAAATGTACTTTGTGTATTTTCTCAGATCCTACAAATTTGGGAATGGGCGCTTAGTGTGGTGTGGGCGGATGCACGGTATTCTACGGTACTTGCACTCTTCCGGTTGCTTCGTATGGTCTCGAAAAGTTGCTTATTCATCTTCGTTTGAAGTGCAACAAAAAACAAAGATTAATAAGTTACTTTTAGAGCCCAAAGGAAGCTCCTGAAAAAGCGCAAGCAGACGTGATAAACCTGTGCACCGGTAAGATGACAATGGCGGCACCCCAGAGCACACAAACATGCACGGCGACGGCGGCGCCGCCGTGGAGAAATGCATTGGAGCGGCAGCGCACAGTGCTCAGCATGCGGCGGCAGTGGGTCTCCGCGGCTTCGGCGACACAGCGCGGCGGTGCACAGGTCTAACACATGACCAGCGACGGCTCTCACGGGCGCCAACTACAAATTCGTTTTGCGCCATAAATATAGCTCTAAAAATTCTATTTTTTCGTTGGAAATTTGTTCTAAAGCAATCTTTTTCCATCAAAGCTGTTTTTAAAAAAAAATATGTTTTTTTTCCTTTGCATGTGTTTTTTAAGGGTTTAAGGAGCTGCAGTACCTTCCATGTCATTGAATCTTATGTAGTAGTATCTGATTCTAAGTCACAAGACTAGGTTACAGAAAGTAACAAGAAAGAGGAAGACGGGACGTCATATTGTTTCATATTCTAATTTTTTCATCAGTCCCGTATTAAAAGGTTTTCATAATAAAACTTGCACTTGTATTTTATCTACACTTCTCTTTCTCACAACGTCCTGTCTACCAAATGGACCAGCGAAGTAAACTCCCCCCCCCCCCCCCCCCAAACATACAGACAACGCACAATTGAAATTTCTGGACACAATATTCCATGAACGTATTGGGCATCTGAACCGAGCTGAAGAAAAATTTTTGGTCTGAGGAAATAAAGGGTTACAAAACTGAAAAAACATAACAATAGCATACTTCTCGCTTTAGCACGTGTAGAAGAACCATTCATTTCTATTAGAAAGGTAGAAAAGACAAAGGCTCAGGTTACTCACTGACAGCAACTACCAGGAAAGCAGGGGGGGCATGATTGTGGAGGCAGCTGGTCTCCAATGCTTGTGCCTTTCTGAAAATTGGAAGTAAGACTCTTAAAGCAAAATGACCCCAACTATTGCCGCAAAACATTCTTTCATTCCATTTCTCATATCAAAAAAGTTGGTATGAGGAACTTTGCCGGGCTGACACGGTGCAGATTCTGGTATTCATCTGCGTCGAAAAGCTTCTGTCAAATCGTGTCTAGCACGACGGAAGCGCTTTGCATCTCCAATGAACCGTTCAGCCAGCAAGACCTTTCTTGTAGGGGTGTCGCAAACCAGCCGATGTTCGAGTTTGACCAGGTTCGACTTTTGCCAACTTCTTGCGAAAAGTTAGAAAAATGTTTGACTGCTCTTCGCACGCGCGACATGCTGGCCAGTTGGCTTCGGATTGGATGGTGATGGATAAGGGATGAATTAAGGGCAGCACCTATTGGTTATTCCAGTTAATACAGTACAAAAAAGTAAGTTATTAACTTTTTCAGTAGTTAGAGTTAGTTCCTTTCATTTGCAACTGTTTATAAAATTAAAATAACCTTTTGAGTGAAAACAAATGTTTGTAGACCTAGACATGCTTGTATCATGGTCTTGCCACGCTGTCCACAAAGTTGAACAAGTCAAATCTGGTTAAAAGTTTCGAAGGTTTGTCGAACCGGTTTGACAGTCGAACCCCAAATGCTCGACCTAAAAATCCGGTTTGCCAAAAGTTCGCGGCACCCCTACTTTCTTGTGGCTGTGGTGTATTGAAGGCGCAAGCACGGAGTGAGTGAAGGCGTCTCCAAATGCCCCGTGGCGAGCCCAGGACTTCGTCGCTTCTACGCCAAAGTCTCCTCGAGTAGGACTACGCTTGCGTTTTTATCATGACTTTGTTTAGTAAAGCTAATGGTGCTTCGCACTAAGCCTATCATTGTGTTAAGTCTCCCTCTGCACGTAACAGTGGCGCAGAGTTCTTTTTTTAAAGTAGAAAATGTTGATTTCGATCTGGGACAACTGTGCCACAGTGTGATCGCACAATGTTAGAGTTTCTCAGCAGTGTGGGACCGCGAACATGTTTGGTACGTCCTGCCTGTCGTTTATGAGTGTGCTCCTTTGCGTGGATCAGTTCGTCGTATGAATCAGTCATCAATGAAAAGTGCTGTTCATTTTGAACTTGATATAAATTAACTGAGCAGCACCATTTTGTAGGATGGCTAACCCGCCTAAAACCCCCTGATGTGTTTTTTAGTTTTGGAACTGGCGTGTAAGTGCCAGTGCACGAGGCCCATGCAGCACTTGTAAGCAAATGGCAATATAGCCCTGAAAGGAGAGGTACTTGGAAGTGAATTCTTTGCAGCTCGGCATAGAGCTATCTTGCCTCTGCCTCCTTCATAAAGTCGACTATCGTTGCCCCGACCTCAAGAACTCTTTGTTATCACCTCCGGAATGAACATCATCTTGTATTTCCAGTTCCACAAACGCATTCAATCAGTCTTTCCTTTCTCAAGCCATCTGCGACTGGAACAGCCTACCATCCACCATCGTAATCCCAGAAGTATTTCTGGCAAGCTTACGGATTCATTTTTCTTGGTAAAAGTATTTTACTGCCACTATGTATGATTAATGAGCTTCCTTTTCTTGTTTGTGTTGATTTGTGTAACAATGGCATGTAAGTGCCAGTGCACGAGTTGCACACTGCACGAATCCTGACCATGCCCTTAAGGTGAAAATAAATTAAATTAAATGATTGGCAACGCAGCACTCACTCGTGGCACGCGTCTCTCGCATTCGCACAATAAAGGCTGAAACGCATGTAAGCGGTTTAGCAAGCAACGAGACGAGCAACTGAGACTTGTCACTGTAGCTCGGTTTTTGGATTTCTAGAAAATGTCGCTCAATTACTTGACTGCTTGATCCCGTCGCTTTCAAGCGATTACCTTGTCGCGAGACTGACTGAGTGATAGCAAAATGGTTGCCATTGCTTGTCTCTTTGCTCGCTCAATCGCTTACACGTAATTTATACTTTTCGGCTGTTGGCGCTTGCAAAAATGTAAAGCGTGAATTTTATCAAAGGCTTTGTTCTCGCTGACTCTCAGACTGCTGCGAAAACTTTGGGTTCCAGTGAAATAAGACCACATGATTTCTTACTTTGCTTATGAACTGAGGAGGAAAGCTGAGGAGGCAGTAGCTTGAAAATCAGCTCATGGTCTCCTCAAGTTGTTTGGAACACCTTTTTTTCTGTTTTCTTTGGCACTACTCAATGTGCGTTTTTTTTCTCCCGACCTTCACAATAATGTATTGCCAGAGGGTTAGTAAATCAGCACTACATATACAGCACTTTGTATAAAAAGCCCGTGCCACAGTCGAAAAATAACTCCTTATGCTCTTCGCAAGTAACGTCACCAATACAGACGGTACTTCCAAAGGCGCAGGTCACGCAATATTTCGAGTAGTTTCCCAGGACGAAAATCGAACTTGGATCCGACCTCCCACAGTGGAAACAAACGGGGTGCAAATACGAGTGCTAGGACGCAAACTGGTACCTTCAGCAGTCATGGGTTCCGCAAAACACACCGCCTAGCCAGGTGGTACCAAGCCGCCACCCGATTTGCAGGACTCGAGCCTTGAACACCGATCTTCGAGATAAAGCTCCCCGATCACTCACCAAGCGCCTCGCTCGGCGCCCCACGCCCCCGTGGGACCTTGCCTCTGGGTCCGTTCCCGCCATTTGACTGCTCGCTCAGTGACAGGTCGGTTCCGGTACTTCCTTGGAAAAAGCTTGAGGGTCATCCAATGCGCAAAGAATGTGTGCGACAAGGAACCGCACACGTCCGCTTTCACGCTGCCTGCACACACAAGAAACGCCATACACGCTCCGATAAGAAAGGGCTGGAAAAGTACTCACCAAGTAGACTGAAACCCACAGCTGGCTCTATGGGCAAGCCCGCACCTGGGACAGTTTGTTTCTTCAAGAACGTTCTTCGATGTTTTTCCGTAAGCCTAAAGGCCTGAAACCGCCCGAAATACGGTGGCCCGAGAGCTTGCAGCTTGGTTTGTTTTTGATTTTGGTGACGATGGCGATGGCGATGCTGCGATGTTCGCTGGTTTGACGACAGGTGTTACGACGAAACTCATTTGACGCAACGTAAATGTTCCTGTTTTAATCGACTTACATTACAAATTTTAAACATAAATAAAATCTGTTTCAGCATTTATATATTTATTTGTAATAAAGTATGCGTGTACTAAACTAAAGCTTGGCCTGGCTCAGCCTCGTTTTATTTTAACATGGCGGCGACAATCGTCTCTGTTCGTGCTCTGTGCCGTGCTGGACTTATTGGCTGTTCACTGGTCGTCCTGTTATCCACCTCTTGCGATCCGCATCAGCCGCAAGCGTGCTGTCTAAGTATTGTGTGCCCGCCGGAAAGAATATCCAGTCTTCTCGGAGGCAAGGCTGCAACTAGGGCTTCTCGGATCGTGGCTCGGACTTCGTCGACATCCACAAACCGCGTCCGCGAGCCTCACGTCGTCTGCTTGGTTCCTGCACGTTTCCGGCGTCGGATCCCCCAGCCTTGGCCTCAGCCCTACATGACCTAGCTGGTGAAAGACAATCTACGACAACCCGGCGCCTTTGGAATGCGATTACTACGATTAGTGGCTCTTAAAAACTCGGTAGCCCCCCTTCAGTGGTGAGCTCTTCGATGTGAATGGTGTTACCTTCACAGTGTCCCGACGCTCCGAACGGTTATTCTACAGGTGACGCTGCGAGACGCGAGCCTTCTGTGTTGCTTCAACTCTCAGTGTAATTCTCAAAATGGGCACTTGGTCCCGAATGAGCTGATGCACCTTTACTCACTCTCGAAACTCATCCCACGACGGTTCTAGCGGTACGTAAAACGTGGATGCACGATTCGGTTTATGGCGGTCACCTTGTCGATTGATACAGTGGAGAACACTGCTTACAGAAAGGATCGTTCTAAGAAGTGTAGAGCTGTGCTGGTCCTGGTACCTTTCCGATTACCCTTTTGGCGACGCCGTAACCTGGAGTATGAACCTCCCACAAGCATGGCAAGGTTCTGTTATGCTGCGAGTTCTGCCCCGCCTTTCGTGAAAGCTGAGTCCTACGGCTTGCCCAGCGAGCCACTGGTGCTCATTAACGCGAATTAAATGTGTGCATACTAGAAGTCTTGAAGTTGAGTCGCTCAGAGTGCACTACATACCATGGAACCATTTCCAGTGGCCCAAGTGCTGGACAGTTCCGTGAGACAGTGTGCCCAGTCCAATTGTTCTCAACCTATTTATTAATCATAATAATGCCTCTCTAAATCGACTCCACTGCTGTTACGGACAACTGGATGTTGGTGCCGCTTATCAGGTGACCCCAGAAACCACGAGGGTTTGCAGAACAACATTGTGAAGGTCTGCAATAAACATTTAGCTACATTTCTTCTCACAGCATGTCAACAATTTTGTCCAAAACGTGTGGAACGCTGAATTTTGTACTTCGCATGCCTAGCAGAACAGGCCATAACACACTTAGGTGCCTTTCACAGCCTTGGTCCTGCAACACCTAGAGTACTGCAGCTTCATACAAAACTCCAGTGAGGTTTATCTTGTAAGATCAGTTGAAAGTGTTCGCCAAAGGGCAACTACGTATGTTAAAATTTCTTTACCTTGTATATTGTATATTGTGCTTGTGTCCGGTGTCCTATCTATATGTGGTATACACTGGATGCCATATTTGACGTGACTGCTCGTAATGCATGCACGGCAGGGGAGGGAGAAATTATCTTCTCAACGGGGCTCTCCTTTGTGTGTTCCAGACTCGCCCAGACGTTCCTATTCTCTTTTCGAAGACTAACCTGTCACTCAAAATTCGTACAAGAGCAGCTTTCCGCTCTCAGTCTTCCGTGGTGGTGCGAAATGGATGATGCGACGTCAGTGCAAGGCCTGTAGGCATGTTGAAAGCTTGCCAATAGTGCATGCTCAGCATTAGCGAGCTCAGCTATGACCGCTAGTGAATAACACTTATTGCATATTATCAGCATTCCTTCTGTCATTCTTATTAGCCTCCTGCCGTCCGTGAACATGCCGAAGTTCCTATGCACATTGATTTATGCATTGTGAGTTTTCTGGCTTCCAGTAATTGTGTAATATAATAATTAGCTAAATATTGAATTTCAAAATAAAATGCATATTTTCATCCACCTTAGACTACTTCTTTTTTTACTAACTCAATTTTGTATATAGGCGCTGATTTAGGATTTTTGATTAAGCTTATTTCTCATTTATATTTACATATATATTTTCCGGCCCTTCAGACAGCAACAGATTCCCAATCCTTAGCCAAGACGTTTGGTTGTAGGCCGATGAAAATATCGATGGGTCGTAGCTTGGGTGGGTGACCTTGTTCTGCTTCTCCTTCCTGGTGAAGTGTTTGCTGCATATTTTGGTTTGCTGTCGGTGTCCTTGTTCCATTATCGCTAGAAAGATTTAATTGTATTATTCGTCAGCAGCTTATAGCAAAACGTGAACTGCAAGGTGAGAAACGCTTCTTAGAATAGAATAGAATAGTTTATTATAGGTTTCTTTCAAAATACATTTTCGAGAATCGTTGCATTTATGCTCAAATCGCACCCAGCCCCAGGTCGCGCGGCGCTCTGCCGCGTACAGCTTCGAAGAGAAGCTGGGAAAGCCATAAAACTTTGTGCCGTGCTAATTTTTGTATCTAGTGTTTCATCTAACCACGCAGCAACTGTTCTGGCTTTTTTAGTGCGGAATAGCCATCTCAGAAACTACACCGCTAATCCAATACTACAGCTGCCGCTGCAATGTACAACCAACACAGCGACTGCAGAAGCTTCCCGATTAAACCGACCAGTTTGCCGCTAGGGGTTCCCTCCGTGGTGGGGGCTTGTACATATTATGTCTGCTCGGTTCCTTATGTATCCTCCATCCCTAATGTGACAATATTCAAAAATATTTTTAAACCTGAAAGTACAGGGAGATTCGCCGGTAAAAGTGATTTAAGCGGCGACATTGCTGCAATTTCTCTCATTCGTAACTGACTGCTTTTGTCAAAAATGCTCTGCTGGTTCCCCAGTCTAAACTTTGCCCACGACATGGCATATTGGTGTGATATTGATGTTTTAGATGAATCAAAAACGTGCCCCCAGTAAACTACCAAGATGCTGCTACTGTAGCCAACGTACTATATGGGTCTTATGGTTCTCTATGGTTTTAATATATAGAGTCCTATGGGTAGATAGAGTTCATACCGGTTATAATGCCACGAGTGTCACCGACCAAACGCGCTCATGGCCGAATGGTTATCGTCTTTGGCTCCTATGCAAAGGGCTCAAGGTTCAATGCCTGGGAGTGGACGTGCCTTTTCGTTATATCTGTAAATGTTGAGTTCTGGTAAATTCGAGAACCCTGTTGCTTATTCGAGGTTAGAATGTTCTACGCACCGAACCTTCTATGCCAATTTTCCCAGACCGCAAGACATTCTTCTTCAATTGAGTAATTTCTCTCCGCCTTGGACAGTGTCCGACTTGCATAGGCGATGACTCGCTCAGTGCCTCCTTGCACTTAACCCAGTACCGCCCCGAGTCCTGCACTACTAGCTTCTGTGTGAATCTTGGTTTCTGCGTCCTAATCAAAGGGTCTAAGAACAGGAGAAGTCTAGAGTATTCGCTTCAGCCTGCGAATGCCTGCTGTTGCTCCTCGGCCCATTCAAACATCTTGGCATCTTTCGTAAGGTTTGTGAGCGGTGCAGAAATCCTTGCGAAATCCCAAACAAACGTCGAAAGTAGGCACAAAGTCCAAAGAATCTTTGCATGGCCTTTTTGTCTGTCTGCGCTGGAAATCCCGCGGCTGCACGAGTTTTCTTGGGGCCTGGGCAGACGCCAATGTTACTAACCATGTGGCCTAGGAGCATCAACTCGTCAGAGGCGAAAGAACAGTCTGACGGCTTGAGTGCGAGTCCGGCGGACTGCATGGCTTGGAGAACAGCTCGGAGTCGTCGCAAGTGCACGTCGAAGTAACTTGAAAACGCTATGACGTCGTCGAGGTCGACAAGACAGGTCTGCCACTTCAGTCTCGCCAGTACGGTGTCCATGACACGCTGGAAAGTTGCTGGCGCCGTGCATAGTCCGAAGGGCATTACCTTGAACTCCTACAGTTCATCCGGCGTGACGAAGGCTATCTTCTCTCGGTCCTGTTTGTCAACTTCGATCTGCTAGTAGCTGCTCTTCAAGTCCATCGATGAAAAATACCGAGAGTGACACAGCCGGTCTAGCATTTGGTCGATGCAAGGAAGAAGATAGATATCTCTTCGTCACTGTGTTCAGCTGCCGATAGTCCCCGCAAAACCAAAGCGTTCCGTCTGAACCAGTAATACTGATGAGGCCCACGGACCGCTTGAAGGCTGGATTATATCGTCGTTCCGCATTTTCATGTACTTGCTCCTGAATGACCCCCTTTTCTTTTATGGAGACTTGGTATTGTGACCGATGCACAGGGAGCACGTCATCCTCGGTAATGATGCAGTGCTTCTCAACGGTGGTGGTTTTGCTCACCTTCGACGACGTCGCAAAGCAATCCCGGTATTCGGCGAGGAGGTTAATCAACCGCCGTCGTTTCGGGTCTGGGAGCTCGGGTCAATGTCGAGCTGTGCGGGAGACATACTGTCTTGCTGAGGTGACGAGGACTCTTCAGTTCTTGCGGTGATTTCGGCTTAGTTCCGGAGTTCCTCGACATGACCCACAGTGATATCTTTCAAGGGGTGTTGCGTTTCTTGTCGGAAGTTCGTCATGAGGACCGCAGTGCGCCCATCCTGAAGTTCAGTTATTTCTCCTGTGATGCCTATTCGTTTTCCCAGGAGCAATTGAATGTTGCCTTCCAGAACAACTTCTCCGCAGGTAGCTGAATCTGCTACGACGGGTACAACAACATGATTGTGGCGGAAGGTTCACGTGGTCGGCAGATACTCGGACGGTGGCTGACGCTGTTTGGGGTTTTTCTGAAGGCGGAACAGGTGTCCGCAACGTCAATCTGTTCTCTCCAAGGTCGATGACGGCGCCGTATTCACACAAAGTCCATGCCGAGAATGACGTCTCTGGCACAGTCTTGTAGAACGACGAATTTTACAAGACACGTCTCGCCGTGAATTTCGACGCAAGCAGTGCATGTTTTGACAGGCGTGATGTGTCCTCGAGCGGTTCGTATCTTTGACCCATCCCACAGCATCGTCACTTTTTGAAGGCGGTGAGAGAGTCTCGCACTCAAAACTGTGTAGTCTGCTCCGGTGTCCACAAGTGCTGATGCGTCGTGGCCCTCAGTAACGTTTAGGTTGTTGCGCACTGTTGCAGGAGCGTCATTGCGATACGTGGCTTCGGAAGAGTGGATGTGCTCCTGCGTTCTTGGAGGCTCTTGACTTCAATCGTCTTTGGCAACACCACCTCCAGGCGTTGCCGCAGCTAGTTTTCCTGGCTCCGGAAGTAGATTTTGAGTGGGGGGGCTGAAGTCAAGCATTTTGTTTTTGCATATTTTATTATAGGAGACAAGGGCTGCAGCCGAATTTCTGTAATTTTATTTTTACTTACTGTTTATTAAAATATCAAATATTATTTGCATGAAGTTCCTTACTTAGCATGTGCAATCACTTTTCCTTCCTGCTTTATAACAACAGTATGGAGTTTTAATGGCTCGTACGCAACACAGTTGTGGGTCAGAAATGCACACGCGTAGAATGCAATACAGTTGAACCTCGATTTAGCGAAGTCGCCGGGACCCCCTAATTATTTCGTTAAATCGGGAACTTCGTAAAGTCGAGAAAGACATTCTTCGAGATAGGCTGAGCGGGGAATCCGAATTTGCTCGTTAAATCGGGTTTCGTTAAATTGAGGTTCAACTGTACTGCTTTTGTGCGCATGCACATTCTGACCCTCAAAGCTTTTACGTACGATCCACCAAAACTCACTAATATGTCAAAAACACTTACGCACAGTGCTTCAGACAATTTTAAAATTCCTACGGGGATACACACCATTGCAAAACTGAGTTTGCAGAGAATCACGTTTATTATTCTTGAAATGCTCATTCAAAAAGACATCCACGCTATGAAATGAACAAGTAAACCAAGATAATTACATATATACAATGACATCTTAATGCATATTTTGAAAATGTGCACAAAAGCGTGCTGAAGGAAACAGATCCACATGTAGGCCCCAAAGCCACGTGCGTTGATCGTCTCGAAGAAGACTAAAGGTCGCCAATCGCTCGGCGGTCCTGGAGACAAATTTTTTGATGATGTCGTCCAGGTTGAGCTCGACACTCTTCCTTTTTGAATGCGCAAAATGAGGAGGCATGTTAGCCTCCCCTGAATCATGCGGCTGCATAGATGCATTTTAATGCGGCATAAGGCACTAAACGAGCGCTCCCCCGAAACGACAGATGCAGGCTCAGAATGAAGAAGTTTCATATATTTTACGACTTGGTCCAGGAGGTCACGAATTTCGTCGGATTTTGCCTGTAGTGTCCTCAATATGAAGTCAATTGTGAGGGAATCAAGGTTGCTTAAAAGAGTCGGCAAAAGTAAAAACTGCGCAGAGTCGGGCCAGGTCAAAATCACATGCATGCAGCCCCTAGGGCCTTTTTCAGGTCATCTGTAGTGAATTGTCTTCCCCCATCAGCGTTAAAATGCTCTCTAGTTTTACTAGCCTGCTTCATACCAGGCTATTCAAACCGCCATTGAGTTTCACTCGGAGTGCAGTCTATAGCCTCAAAGTACTCCTTCCGTAACGCTGCCTTGCAATCGAGTACAACTGGTAAAGAAGGTTTGTTGCTCATTTTGAGCCTTTTTGGCGGTTTTGTTGGCTTTGCGCTGCGCAGGTCCTTCAAACTAGCCGCATTGCAGTTGAGCTCGCGCAGTCCCACAACTCTTCAAACGCGACATCAGACCGCAGATGGGACATTGCCTCGCAGAGTCTCTGTAGCCTCTTTGATACCTGCGGCGCAAAACGTTGAACGTTGCAGTACCCTCGCAGGCTCTTCGCATGGACCGAACATAGCTATAGAAATGTTTATTCCTAGCAGTGTTTCAAACATTTTCAGAAGCCTCCCATAACCGTTCAAAATGGCCCTGCTGTTGTCTGCAATCGAATATTCTGTTTGCAGCAGCTCGTTCAGTGTCTCCTGAACTAAATTTTCAGTGAACCTTTTCATGGACTTCATTCTGACAGTCCACCTTGTTGGGCAAAGCGGAAGAAGGTTATTTGGCGTTGATCTGGCCTGTTCTGCCGCCTCGCTGACTGGAGTAATTACAATAGATGAATAAACAGCTTTGCGTTTCTTCGAAGTCGGAGGGGGGGGGGCTCAGCCCCGTCCTGAGAAATCTTGGGGAAAATCTGGACCCCCCCTGCCCCCCCCCCCCCCCCCCCCCCCCGGTTCTGGAGTCCCTGGGATACAGGCTCTGTCGTCGGGGTCGTGGCACTGGACACGCTGAACGTCTTGGTGATGGTGAGCGGGATTCACAACAGAGAGGCGGTGGATTCACAACAGAGAGAGGTGAGGATGGCTAACATCGGAGGTACTCTTCGATGTTGTGAGGGTGTTCGCCGTACCTCGGGCGTGGTCGTCCAGGTCGAACCCACGCAGCCCAAGTCGGCAGTAGGAGCATCCACGATAGATGTGGTTGGCTTCCTTGCAGATGTAGCAGAGCGGGCGTCGGTCGGCTGTTTGCCACAGGTCAGTCTTTCTTGACAAAGCTTGTTCTCGGCGGACGTGCGCCCAATCTTCCTGGTGTCGGGGATACTGCTTGGCGAGGGAGCTTCATGACGGGGGGCTGCCTTGTACGGACGCGGAGGTGGTGGTGTTCGGCGGACCACTGCGGCGTAACTAATTGATCAGTGATCTCCTCCGGTGCTGATACGGTGACAGGAGCCTAAGGCTGGAAGGCTTGGTGAACCTCCTTTCGCACGACTTCGGTGAGTGAGAGAGAGGACGGGCGATCAGCAGCGGTCTTCCCGGACGATCTCGCAGACAATTTCCCGAAGTCCGTCGGCACCGGCACTGGTTAGGTCCAGTCGGAAAGATGTTACGATTGGAGGAGCAGTCACGCCAGCAAGTCGATGGTAATGGCTTGCACAAGACGACAGCGCGCGCTCGATGTTGCTGGCTGCAGTCACAAGACCGTCGACGGCTGTCGGGATTGCGAACGAGGACTTTGAAAATTTCACCCTTCACGCCATCCTGGACGCAAAGTTTCTTTCCCTCAGCTGCCTCTGGATCGGCTCGGGTACTGAGGCCCATGACATCTTCAAGAAAGCTGCTCATGGTATCGTTGAGGACCTGCACCCTTCTATTTGGAGAAAGTCCTCCGTTCACTGTCGATGGTGGTGGTTGATGAACGTTTGCTTCAATTCGGTGGGCAGGACTTCCATGTAGTGAAAGAGGCTTTGTGGTTATCAAACCAGTGCCTCGTAGTGCCTTCAAGCGAGAGGTAGAGGTTGTGGAGGCACTGCTCAGTCGTCCATTCGTTGTGGCGGGCTACGCTTTCATAGTGTTGCAGCCAATCCTTGATGTCCTCTTGGACCTCACCGTAGAAAGGCGTTGGAGTCCGGGGTGCGATAGGCACGTATACGACGGCGGGGCAACCGGGGTCTGCAACGACTGGTTGTCCATCGTCGGCCTCGTTGGTTGCGTGTTCTTGAGTGGCAAAAGTCAGAATTCCGGGGTTAGGCCTTGGGTGCAGCGGCTTCCTTGGGTCTTGGTAGTTTGTGCGGATGGTACTCTTGAGTGGGGGAATGGGCTTTGGCTGTGAAGCCTCGGAGGGGTACGTACGCTTCATGGGCTGCGTTAGCCCGCACCTCCACCAGAATTTCACGAATGACGATTGATGAGGCAATGAAAATTGAAGCAAACTAAACGATTAATGGGGCAAACTTGTGCCTAAAACAAAATAGAAAAAGACTAGCGTCGCAGGCGGCGATGACGGAAGAATCGCAGGATCAAACGCGGGTGGGGCTATTTTGCGGCAGCTGGCGCAACAGCCCGGGGAAAAAATGCCAGCAATTTCGGACGGCGCGTGTATCACTGGAGATCGTGTTAACCCCCCGCCTGCGTTCGCGCCGCTTCGCAGCGACAGTCTGCGGCTGCTCATTAGAAAAATATTAACCCAATTGACCCACCCACACACGTTGTTTCGCGGCGGCCCGCTGGCGGCCCATGCCCCACTGTCCTCCACTTACCCCACTGTCCTCCACTTACCGTTTAGTTCAGCAAAGTTTCGTAGACAATATCCGTTTTTATTTTTATTTTTTTTTATTGTTAATTGTAGAAAACAAATGTTGTAAATATCGCCAAATGCCTCAGCAAAAAAAAAAAAAAAGAAAGAAAATTAAGCGTTGCAGGGGACTCCAAACCCTGGCCCGCTGGCCAAATCCGGCCCGCGGAGGCTTTCTGACCGGCCCGCGGCTAGCCATGGTGCTTATATTGAGCTCCGGCCCACGGCCCGCTACCAGTATAGGCCCGCTGCTACCAGTGCGGGCAGAAGCGCGCGTAAAGACGCGACGGCGCGACGAGCACCGAACATACCGAAAAGAGAGAACACCTCATCGTATTTCTCGCTCGACGCCGAAGCGAAAAAGGCATTTTGAATGCTCGGTTCACACGAAAACTGACAGTGCGGTGGAAGCTGCGTGTTCGCCGGACCAATCAACTGCATGTCTCTTATTGCCAGATCTCGCTCTCCACTCGTGAATAATATGCAGAGAGTGTGTGATCACGTGGCAAAATACCGGGAATTGACTGGTTTAGCGGGTATGCAGCTTTCAGTGCACTGTCAGCTTAGGGGTGGACGGAGGGTAGAAGAATCTCGAACGCGGCTCCAGCCGCGCAAGCGGTGCGTTGGGGGGGGAGGGTAGGGGGGGCTGTACGATTCTTCAGCAGGCACTCTGTGGGAAATATGTGGACATGTCGTGTGTTTTAAAAGCAGTGGTTTCAGCCGTGAATTACATAAGGTCGCATGGGCTTAATCATCGCCAGTTTCGTGAATTCCTAAAAGATGGTAAATCGGAGTTTGTAGACGTTTGGCGTGCGATGGCTGAGTTGCGGTAAACTGCTTTCGCGTTTTTTCAATCTTAGAGAAGAAATAAGGAAATTTCTCGCAGACAAGAAGCGGCCCGAACCGCTGCTTTCGAACAGTAAGTGGCTTTGGAAATTGTCGTTCTGTGCAGACCTGACGGAGCACGTGAATAAGCTGAATGTGAGATTGCAAGGCGAGACACGTCTTATTCATGACGTATCCATGGATATTAAAGGATTCAGGGTGAAATTACAGCTCTTCGAAAGACAAGTGTGAAACCAGACCTGGGATCACTTCCCCTGTTGTGCAAAGCTCCGTACAGAGACTGATGTGGAATTCCCCTCATTCTTCGCAATGGAAATCCTCAGATACCTTCAGAGGCGAATTTTCGAACGGTTTTCTGACTTCGATAGGAGAGTTAGTTTGTAGTTTGACTTACAGTTTGTAGTTTATTCAGAATGGTAGTTTGACTTACAGTCAAACTACATGCTGAAGGAAAACTACAAGGTAGGAAATTTTATACAGTTTGACAAATCCTTGGGCTCTGAGAAATTTCCAAACCTGAAATAAACTGCTTTTTTGCACTACATACCTCTGTGAGCAGACATTTTCAAGGATGAAGTACGTAAAATCCAAATACAGAGCTAACTTGTCTGTTGAACACTTGAAGTCCCTCCTAATTATTGGCTCATCAAGCTTGAAGCCGCAGTTCAGCGAAATAATAAAGCCGAAGGATCAGCTACACCGCTCACATTAGTCCTGCACCTCATGTCCGAGTAAATGTGTCGAAATTCTGATGCCTTCCGACCCAAATACTGCTTAGTGTTTTGTGGCATATAGTCGTATGTTGTCATCATCAGGTTCACCGTGCTTAGTCTCCTGCTTCATATCTGTAACTACGTTAAAATTCCTTTGCGTTCTCGTGTATATTGTGATATGAGTCATGTGTGATAACTATTGCATATTGTCATCCCAGTTTTACCGTTCTCGTTAGTTTTTTTATCTGTGCGAATATTCCAGAGTTCATATGCGCTTTGATTTGTGCCTGGTGGGTTATCTGGGTAACACTTATCGTATGTCACAATTACCTATGTGCTGAATTTCGAAATAAAGTATAGGTATTAATCCACCCTTGATTGCTTCTCGTTTTTACTCTGACTTGAGTTCCTCTATTTAAATGCTCATCAGGGCTTATTAATATTGTTTTTAATGATTTATAACATGTATTTGTTTTCCGGCCCTCGAGACTGCGAGAGGTCCCCAATCCGGCCCCTTGGCCAAAAGGTTTGGAGACCCCTGCGTTATAGGGATTTGTCACAGAATTCGACTATTATTATTATTATTTTTTTTTTTTGAGTTCTCGCGAGGAAGCGCGTCCGATCGCCGGACGCTCCCTTGCCCCGCGTTGAGCGGCAGGGTGGTTCGGGCCTCGTTCGCCTCGACCGCTTTCTGTTTTATTGCCCCCTGGCCCCTCCCTCGTCCCGAAGACATTTCTCGCGAGGTTGCTCCGTTTCACCTTCCGTCCGAGCACAGCGGACGCTAGGAGCCATCCCAGCCAATGTGGCGTTGAGGGAGTGTCATGCGACCTTGAGCACCCTGTGTCGCCCCGCCCCACCGGCAGGTCACGCGACATTCTCCCGGCGCTGGATCGGCTGGGATGGCTCGTGGCGTCCACTGCGCTCGGTCTGAAGGTGAAACGGAGAGTTGGTAGCCATGGGCGACTCGCTTCCGGGAATGTTGGGAATAGCTTCCAGATGTCGGAGTGGGGGTGCTCTTTATGGTTAGCTGGGGTAGGCTCACTGCGAGGCTTGCCAGTGTGACGTGTTTTTTTTTTTTTCTTATATATGTATTTTGTTGTTACAACTGCAGAAAAACATTTTTTTTTTTTGGGGGGGGGGGGGGCGAGGCAAAGTGGGGTCTGTAGCTAGAATTTGGGAAAGTGAGGACCTCGGCTTGATTCCGAGCCGAGTCAAGGGAGTGTGCGCAAAGACTTGGCCGGGGGGTGAACGCAACGCGAAGTTTGGGCGGGACTGCGGTAGCGACGGAAGGCTGAGCGCGGGAGGTGTTAGGGCTCCCTGGTCCAAGCGCTGCTTTGGGCGCCCAAGGGTGTGTGCGTTCGTGGGTGAGTGCCTGCGCCGAGGAGCCACGCCGACAGCACCCAATCGCACATCGACCTCCCGAGTTCGGTCGACATCGCAAGAGGCCGCGTCACCCCCATATCACTCACCGGACTCAGGTTCGGGCCACTCACCCCCATATTACTTTGTATAGTTTATCCCCCTTTTAATTTTTTTTTTCTTCCTTTGAGTTTGCAGAAAATGTTCTTTGAACGAGCGCCATGTTTCCATGATAAGTCGCTCCTGAGCGCTTTCTCTGTGGGGCGCGGTCCGTTGTGCCTCGCTGTCGGGAGTTTTGTTTGTTTTGTTTTATGTCTATCGGATTTTCAGTAAACCATCCTGTGGTTGGAAAGAAAGGAGTCTGTGTTCTTCCTTCTTCCCTCACTGTGAGTCCGTCACCAGGGCGTAGACCTATTGTCCGGTTAGCGGTCCTATCAAAATTATAAATTTGTTTGCATAGGATATCTTTTTTTTTCACCGAACCTGTAACAGGATTGAACCAGTGTCGCCAGTGTTGTACTGATTATGAAACAGACACCTTACCACTGCGCCACTTTACAACTTCGAATTGCTGTTTTCACAATTTGTTTTATACGAGACCGATATGGGACAACGGCCGGCATTTCTTTTCCCTGGTGTGCCAGCTACCAGCAGAATATCCACTTCCAATCAAATGCTGGGGCGAGACAGACCCCGGCTCGCAACACGGAGCTCCTTATGTACTTAAAGTGGGATCCTGAAAAAATCAGCGTAGGAGGTTCGGCCCATAGAACATTCAAACAACAAATAAGCAACAGGGTTCTCGAATTTACCAGAACTCAAAATTTACAGAAATAACAAAAAGGCGCGCCCGCTCCCAGGCATCAAACCTCGAGGCCCTTGCGTAGGATTTAAAGATGATAAACATTCGGCCACGAGCGCTTGGTCGGCGACGCGCGTGACAATAAGGTGGAATTGTTTGGAGTCATATGAACGTAAACGGTTGAGTATATGGTACTGGTGCGACCATATGAATGAATATAGTTTTGTATGTGCTAGACTATACAACCATACGGAACCACATGTGTATGGTATGGCTCGGTATGGTTCAGTCATATCCAACTATACGGAACCATATGTGTATGGTATGGCTCCGTATGGTTCAGCCATATCCAACTATACGGAACCATAGTTGTGTGGTATGGCTTCGTATGGTTCAGCCATATCCAACTATACGGAACCATATGTGTATGGTAGGGCTCGGTATGGTTCAGCCATATGGAACCGTATGAATCCATACCATGCCATACGGTTGGCCATATGGAACCATATAGATCCATACAATTCCATATGGTTTGCCGTATGGGTTCATATAGTTTTTTTCAGTAGGGTATCGACGTCGATCATCTCAACTATGGTTCGCTCGGGCTTTTGCAGCCTACCGGAGCGACGTCGCGACTGAAAATTGCGAGCGAAATCTCATCATGCGAATCTGGCTTTATATAGCGTACATTCTGCGGCGCCCACGCGGAAGGAATCACAACATGTCACATTATTCACGCGTAGTTTTGCGGTGTAACGAGCCTTGGTAATTTTGCTGATGCCGCTCAAGTAGTCAGACATGGCCAGGAAGATGTCGAATCAACAATTCGAATGCGAAAAAGGGCAGGGGGACTTACACCGACGCCGACAACATCGCATTTCAATGGCTTGTTTATGGGCGACTGCGAGCTTCTTGCCCATACTCCATCGCGCATGCGCGGCGCCGGTGGCGTCAGCTAGAGCCGCTCCGGTTTGTTTGTAAACATGAGTTGGTGTATATGTACGGCTCTGCTCTGCTTTAAGCCTGTTGAGTACGCTTCTTACTGAGCACCAGTGCACCGCAGGAAAGCAACACCTGTGAAAGCAAGCTCCACAGGTGCTGCTTCTCCGGAGTGCACCGGTGCTCGGAAAGAAGTGCGCTCAACCGGGCCGCGAGATTAAAATGTAGGAATTACACGAAAACGTCGTTCAAACTAAGTGGCTTATGAATACATTGAAAATATAGTGGGACAACGCAAGTTTTGAAATTTGTTTTACTTTACCAGACGTATTAAATCTCCGAGTTTGAATTATCGTAAGCCTAATGTATACTCTAAAGGAGATATGGCTCACTTAGATATGCTTAATAGCACTGAATGGTTATGGAAATTTTAATTTGCTGGTTTTATTTATCAAGCACTTGTTGCGTTGGGTATTCATATAAATGAAAATTTTTACTTTAGTTCAATTTATGGGAGGTTTGTTTTATATGTCATGTGGAGTAGGAAGGGGAGGAAATGGGCTAGGTGGTAAACACGTTCCTCGCTGATGTTAACCATGTATGTAATATACAGCTTGTTGTGATTGTGTATTGACTTCGAATCCTCTTCTGCTTTTTATTTCAGGCTGCCCTTTCATGCACCATGAAGATACCGAAGAGGCCTTCAATGGAAGGACAATTATAAGCACAAGCATGGAGGGGCATCTAGACGGCGAGCGCAAGGACAACTGTAATGTAAAATTTCTCCCAACTTAAAGCAAGGCATGCCTTCTTCCAATAAAGGCATTGTGGCGAAACTTCTTAATTTGGTTCGTTTCTTCAGCTATAGGAACAGCTGACCTCACACAAACAAAATCCTGGCAATAAGTATTATAGGTTGTGTGCTCTTTTTCTTGTTGAATTCTTGTTGTTTTGTCTGAGGATGAAAAATTATACAAGTTAATATTTTGAATGACAGAGTTATGAACTCTCCATACCCCCCCGTACCCCAGAAGCTTCATGTGACTTCGGCTTGCTTGAACATGGAAGCTGTTCGCACTAAATAGCGGAGCACCACACCTTTCAGTCTTCTTGAAGCCCATAGCTATGAGCCATCCGCACCCTTCCTGAACCTACAATACGTCGGGTGACACCCCTGGCAGAGGTATAGCCCTCCCAGGGGAGTCGCCTGATGTATCAGAGTGCAGGTGATATGAATGGCTAGTAACTTTGGCCTTTTATAAGGCCGAAAGGTATAGTGCCTCGATATGTAGTGCCAACAGCTTTCATAATTCCTACGGATAGCTAGCTGTCCGTAGTGGGCTACAGACATTCTGTCGTTTTACGAAATTATGTGCCATGTTTCTACAGACGGCCCAGTTTCTTGATTACGGGAAACCTTGCCAGCAATATAAAACCCGCAACATTTACCAATAAAATGGGAAAATGAATAACTGTCCGTAAAGTGAAATACAGACATTCTGGAGCCGGGTTGCAAATCATTATTAGACCGTTATTTCTTAAAACTTTGACCGATATTTGTCCTTTATTTGTCCAATATTTTCGTCCTACCTGGGCTAGGACCGGTTTCTCAACCTGGGGTTTGCATGCGATCGCCAGAAATTCCATTGTTCACTATTCATCCGAATGAAGTCTAGAAACTGGTTTCTTGACAAACTTTGCTCTCCGAGTTAATATACCATTCTGAAAGCCCATAGGTGTGAGTTAAGTTTGTGAATCAGGTTGAAAGGCTTGCCTCTACGGGCTTCCCTTCGGCGGTTGTTGTGTGTGTTGCTGAGTCCCGTGCGAGATTGTTTAGGTTGTACAGAAGTCCTTAAGAAAAAAAAAAAACAAAAAAAACAAAGGCCATCCGCCAGGCCGGTTGTACTCCCGTATATCCATGCCTCGTCCCACCGAACGAACCATGCTGCCAGTAGGTTTGAGGTGTCTGTCGTATTTTCGCCGCATTCAAAACTGTCCCGCCTTTGTGCCGCTATTGGACACAAGCAGTCTTGGGTAAGTTACTTTTAAAAAGTAACTCGTTACAGTTACAGTTACTTGCAGAAAAATGTAGAAAAGTTACCGTTACAGTTATCGCAACAAACAAGTAACTCGTTACAGTTACAGTTACTTTTAAAAAGTAACTACGTCACTTTTCTATAACAGGAAAAATTTAGATAAAGCTAGAAAACGCCGCTCACTAAGATTTTTTGCAGAAAATTAAAAAAATATGCTTTTTCTTTATATTGTAACCTAGCAGCAGTTGCTTTTCGAAATTAGTGTCTGAAAGTTTCCCTCGTTTGATGGCGAACACGTCCCAGCTCTTGCTGAGCAGAGACGCGCAACAAGAGCAACGAGCAAACCCGCGCAAACAGCAGTAAATTTTGCCTCGAGTGTTAACACCACGAAGGAGTAGTGGTGCAAATCAAAATACCGTACATGCGCAGTGCAGATTAGTGGCGATAATCAAAATACGACACATTCGCTACTCCCTCTTTGTGCGTTGTTATTTCATGGTTGACTCACCCGATTAAAAAGCGTTTGCGCAAAAAAAAAAAAAGAAAAAAAAAACAGCCGCGACATAATTAGTGTTTCAAGATACTAAGACGTAAGTGTTCGGTCACAAAATACAAGCGCGTGCATAAATATAGCTAGTTTTTTTTATAACATCTACGCGTGGCTATTTTCGGGTCATGAATCACGAAAAAGAACGCATTTACAAGTTTGTGCATGGTCAACTTAACACTCCAAACGACGGAACAGACAGTTTGGTAAGTGCAAGGAATGGCTAGATTGTGCTCGTTCAATCATATCTTTTTCATACAAAACTGGAAAGTAACGAAAAGGTAACGTCGTTACTTTTATAGTTACCTTAGAAAAGGTATTATAATTACAGTTACAAGTTACATTTTCAAGGAGTAACTTGTTACAGTTACAAGTCATCCAAAAAGTAACGAAGTTACAGCAACTCGTTACTACCCAAGACTGGTCACAAGATCATATCAGGTTTCTTTCATATGGGTTTTCAGTCACATCAGTTTTTTATTGTTTTCATAATATTCAAGTTCTGTCATAAAAACTTGTTCACCAAACATATAAATAGATTCATATATTTTTTTCAGTACGGTACAAAAATAGCGCTTCGCGAAATTTTAGATTAGCGTGATAAATCCCAGAGAAGACCATAGCTGAGATATTTTTCCAAGGAGGGAGACATGAGGCACAGGTAGGAATGTTTTTGTAGAGGTAATCAAAGCTGGGTTTGAAAGTATAAAATGAGCGGATTCATTTTGCTCGATTCCACGGTGAATCCAACGTTCACAGATCGAAGCTGTGCATTCAGATTACGAATAAATTTTTCATACGTATGTCTTTAATGTCAATCAGTCTTCATTTTTCAATTATAGTTTGCTGCTGCGGATATTTTTCGTGCTTTTGCGTGTTTGTGCTTTTTGTGTGTTTGTACCACTCTGACTACAGCCTCAACGAGGCGAGCAGTATTAGTAAATATTGAATAAGTTGGGGGAAATGGAGAAAGTTGTTTTGATATCAGAGAATAATTTGTTACTTTTAGTAGGTTCATAGTAAGCAGGGGTATTCCAGGAGAGGTATCATCGGTAAATTGAACACCTATGTATTTGCAGGAGAGTATGAGAAACTCGATAGAATTATTACATAAATCAAAACTGCACTTTTTATTTTGGCAAAAGACAGTTATAAATTTATGCTTGGAGAGGTTTCAAGTTTCACATGCAAGTAATTACACCAATCACACGTAATCACACATTTCAAATATGTATAATGTGCTGTCAGGTTCGTTTATAAAATGCCGTTTTCCTGTGGTCAAAGTGTAAAATGGGCAGATGTAATAATGTAAGAGCTCGGAAACACCCTCTGTCTTTGAGAACTTAACCTTCCGGTCGCCTGGCTGTTCATTGCGATACATGTAACGATGCGGAGGGCACGTTCGTCTGCTTCTTGCGCAGGGGGTAGGGGTGACGTCAGAACGCCGAGCCCTGATTGGCTGATCGCGACCCCCTATCTGAGCGTCGTCTGCTCCTTTGCAAAGTCGTCTGCTCGCAACATCGCCTGCGTCTGTCTTACCTTTCCTGCGAATTTCGGAAGTGCAGGTCTTTACGAGCGAGCTCGACTTCGCCTTTCAGAGAGGGCAGACGAAATAACTCGAGCGGCACGTTGTTTTTGTCTAACTAGCAGACGCGCATCAAGGAGGGAAGTCAAAGGACTCACTGTCGAGGAGTCCCGATGCGCCGAGGTTTGTTTGCTACGAACCGAGAGTGGTTTAGCGTCCGCAAGTTCCCTCCCAAATACTTTTTTCCTCCTTTCGTGTGCGGCGAGGCTCCTCACTCTTTAACTTCGTCGACGGGTTGGCGCGGTTGGCCCAGTTAACGTCGTCTGCTTCACGTCTGCTAGTCAAACCGATGGCTGCATTACCTTTCCTGCGTCTGTCCGAGATTCACCGGCGAGAACACGGCCTTCGAAAAAGGGGAAAGGTAATACCTTCAAGTATACGTCCTTTCTTGTGAAGCGAAGGATTTCACTCCAGTTGTGAATGTCCGGGCGTCGTTTAAGAATTGTAGCTACGCGGTAAAGATGACGCTTTCCGATAATGGTGACATTTTAGAGAGTCACAGTGAGTGCCCTCGCGGGGCCGCATAGTGCGGCCGCAAAGTGCAGCCACATGGTGGCTACCGCACTTTACGCGGCTCTAAGTGGACTGTTCAAGACGGACCTTCCACAGCAGTGGCTGCGACGCCCCAAGAGCAGCATGCCGCGGCAGGTCACTCGCTCAGGTGAGAAGTAAACATCATATTCATCGCGATGTTAAAACGTTTAGTTGCACGAGTTTCGTGAATGATACCTCGCGTTTCATGAGTTGTTCAAAGATAATCAGCTAAAGACAGATGACAGCCGATGTAGTGACTAAATAAACAAATGCAGCTGCGCGATCGGTACTGTGAGCACAGCATAGCCCAAAAGGGCTCGATCGCTGTTTGATGTCACAACATTCTCGCTCGACTAAATTGCTGTTGTCAGTTAGCGCACTGGGTATATATGTGGGGCGTAACCCGACAGGCAAAAGTTTGAAAACCTGTGCTCATCCCTTAAAGAGAATCCGAGCAAGATCGATTGAGTTTCCCGAGCGGCGTCGAGCGTATCGCGGAAGTTATGTCGTAGACTCGTTGACACCAAGAAGTAATTATTATTATAATGTAATTAAATGCTATGGTGCAAGCGAGCTGGACAAGAATGACGGAAATAATCCCTAGAGAAGTGGAGAAAGAGGGACAAAGGAAAAACACATCTTTTTTGAAGGCCGGGTTCCCACCGGTGAAAAAGTGGTGAATCTTCGACAGACGCAGGAAAGGTAAAGCAGCCATCGCTTTGAATAGCAGACGTAAAAGAGACGACGTTAACTGCGCCAACCGCGCCAACCCGCCGACGCCGTTAAAGAGTGAGGAGTCTCGCCGCACACGAAAGAACGGAAAAAGTATTTGGCAGGGAACTTGCGGACACTAACCACCCTCACTCTCGGTTCTTAGCAAACAAACCTCGGCGCCTCGGAACACCTCGCCAGTGAGTCCTTTGGCTTCCCGCCTTGATGCCCGTCTGCTAGTTGTTCGACGAAAACAACGTACCGCTCGAGTTATTTCGTCTGCCCTCTCTGAAAGGCGAAGTCCAGCTCGCTCGTAAAGACCCGCACTTCGGAAAGTCGCAGGAAAGGTAAGACAGACGCATGCGATGTTGCGAGCAGAGGACGTTGCAAAGGAGCAGACGACGCTCAGATAGGGGGTTGCGATCAGCCAATTAGGGCTCGGCGTTCTGACGTCACCGCTACTCCCCGCGCAAGAAGCATACGAACTTGCCCTCCGCATTCACCTCGGTTAGGTGACAGTGGAACTTTGGATAGACATTCACAAAAAATGCCTAGGAAAATTTGCGAGCATTTTACATTCGTCTACGTAGTCCCGACCTCTTGGTGAGTTCACAGTCAGTTACGCTATCCAGTGAAAAGTTCTAGTTTGTTCGTATTTTGGGCGTTTGTTTAATGCTTCGTTTCAGCATCAGTGGGAGCGATCCTATGACTACAAGCGCGTAAATACACCCTAAGAACGGTTTCCACTCTCCACGAGGCCACGTACGAGGCATAAAAGCACAGGGCCTCGTTGCTCGCGCTGTAGTTTTGGCTTTGCTCAGACCTGAGGTGAAACGATGTCGAGTTATATATCTTCTTTAACTTTTTACAGTCCGTTTTTATTTTGAATGGTACCTTTTCTTAATAAATGTTCCGATGGCACATAAAGTGAAGAAGTCCTGGATGTGGATTATTTTGTTTCCTTTTTTTTTTACTATTTGTGTTGATGCGTTCTAAGAAGACGAAAAAGAGAGTAAGTCGTGAGTGAGCGCTGCGTCTCTCTCCCTTCTTCTACTTGTCGTTTTGCTTTTTCGGGCTCTTTATTTATATGTTTACTAATCACACCACTGGGCATCATTAATGATACCAGCCTGAAATCGAAAGATTTCCAGCGAAATCAAAGTGCTCCTCTTATACGGTATATGTTCTATACTTTTTTATGTTAAAAAACGCGTTTTTTCTACGATTTAAGCTTATTGTTTTTAAACAAAATGGTTCACAGTCTGCACTGAAAATATTTAAACAAAAATTTGTAGACTACATTGTTTCTGCAATTATTTTTATAAAATAATACTACGACAGTCGTTTTGCCCTTACAGAAAAGTCTCCATTTGAAAAAAAAAAATTAATATTTTAAATAAACGTATTCTTTTTTTAAGAAACTTATTATCTTTAGGATATTAAGGTGTTTACTCGAGGTTTCGATCATGCCCTATTTATTTTGTTTTTAAAGTTTTATTTTTTTTTTACATTGGGCAAGTTTTTGAATGCACAGTCCGTAACGTAGTAAGTACCTGATCCTTCACATTGTCAGCTCACTCATTCTCACAAGCAGTGATAAACTGTCAAAGAAGGTGTGCACAAGAAACCGACTTTCTTTTGAAAATTGGTGAAGTTGAAGAAGTTAGATTTAGGTTTTTTCATTGAAGTCGCCGGATAACCATGCTAAAGATTTGTCAACTATTCGGAAAATTTCGTCCCAAGTACAAAAATATCGCATAAATAAACTAGGGGCGTCCATCAGATCAGTTTCTGAAGAACCTTCTTTATCAGATGTTGACACGCTGCGGGAGTATACAAAGCCTGAATGGCGTGATTTAGCTGGCAAAGTTTACTGCCTGTTTTCCAGGCTTTCTTTTTTTTTCGGCCAGATGAATGCACTTGAACCTGCAAGTACCCGCTTTTCAGGTCGAGAGTCGAGAACAAGGTGGAACACGCGAGTTTGTATAAGATGTCATCTCTTCGAGGAATAGGCAGAATGACATCCTTCTTGGCGACGTCATCCAGCATATTGTAGTCGGCTCCAAAATCAAGTCGATCCGTCTTTTTGTACGACGACGATTGGCCACTGTCAGGGTCCGTAGGCTTGCACAATGATACCTTTAGTGGCCATTTCTCCGAAAAGATGAGCGATTAGTAACAGTGTCCACCAACGACATACCTGTAGAATGAGGGAAGCGTCACCGGTCCTGACGCGAAGTGCTGAATGTACTCAAAAAACGATATACAATGTACCATTTGCCTAAAGGCGAGACGCAGTAGTCTAGTATAGTTGAATAAGATTAGTGCACAGGTGAATCTAGCGCGGGTCTAGCAATGCAGAAGATGTAGTTTCCATACATAGAGCAGCTCTTAGTTGAGCATCTTGGCTTTGAACATTACACCCTGGCCTTCTAATTCTAAATTCGAGAAACTTATCGTCAGGAGGGTAGGTGCCGACTGATGCATGGTTGTTTAATGTGACGCCTTTCGAGCGGCCTCCAATTCTAGTGCATAAATGTGAGCGACCTGAAATATACGGGGATGGAAATGTCGCACCGCATCTTGGATCTCTACAGAAGCAAAAGCATCAGTGAACGCCCCAGGGCTGACAGTATCCCCACTGTCTTCGGAAGGCATGACCAACGACAGGCGCGTAACACGCTCGGTGTCACCGCATTGCGTAGAACCTCCAAGGAGCCTTCCTTCTCGTTTTTGTGTTTGTGTGGTTGTCCCGCTCTGACCCTGACGACACATATCCTAGATTACATCTTTCAGGTGCGCTATAATCATGGTAAGTGCACCGCAACGTACTTGTTGGCTGCGATTGACCGTCCTCTACGCGTACTCTTCCAGACTATCTATAGAATTACGCGGTGTCTATTCTCGCAGAAGCCGAGCAAATAATTTACCCGAAAGTCTGCTATTATAATCTTGAATTACCTCGGTTCTTGTTTTTGGAGTTAGTGCCAACCATCTGGTTGGCAATAACTCCAAAAATTTATATTTATATATTACTATTTATAAAAAAAGTTATTGCCAACCATCTGGGCCCATTGCCATTCGGCTAGCTTCCCTCATTTTAATATAAGCTTTCACGATGGCAGTAAGTGACATTGAAAATACATGAGAAATACTTAAAATCAGCAGCATAAATGGTTAAGAAAGTAGCTATTTAATGCAGAAAATTATTCAAGCGTTTTTACATTGTCTTTTCATGCATGCTTCATTGCGGAAGTCTTTGTCTGTAGGCTTGCGCTGCATGCAGGTGTTATTCTGCAAACTGCCGGCTGGTACAGCTACACAATTACACAGGCGCACAATTGTACCGTGTGGTTGTGAGAAATCCGAACGCTGCTTTTCCCGCAGCAAGAATAAACTAGACACCGCGGAGAGCTCGAACTCCGTCAAAACGTAGCCCCAGCCGTTCGAGCAAGATGCTAAAGTTGAAGCACGCTTCATTATCTTATTCAAAGGTTATACGTGATTTTTTTTTTTTTGAATTTCCAATGAGAAAACGTGGCCAATTTTTGCCGTTTTTGGTTTCTGGCGTCATAGAGCTCTGTCGGGTCGGATTTCTCACAAATATTCTATAGACTGATACACCAGGTACGGAAATTCGTTTCGTAATGGACATGGCCAACAAGAAGAGTATCTTTTTTTATAATTACGAAAACCCCAGCGTGCCATCTCACACAGCGGAGTCTGACCCGCCCCCCTCCCTAATATCTACTGTTGAAACCAGACTTTTACAGGTTACTGAAAATAGCAATAAATTTCATTCACAACTACTCAAGTCCAAATTGTAATTATTTACAATTACAATTACCTTCCAATAAATGTAAGGCACCGTTACCCCGAAATGTAATCCCTTACTTTCTTGGAGTTACTTTCAACATTATTGTCCTGAAGTAAGAAACAAAGGGAAGGGGGTTCTCCAAGTTATTATTGCTCCCACCTGTTCTATATATCTCACTATACCGGTATATAGTGCCAGACAATGGCGAAACACTTAGTACAAGTAAGGTGATAATTAAGTAATAATTAAGGTTTGGCTCGATATCCCTCGTCCTTTCGTTCTGAACAGGTGCGAGCCTCGGTTGAGGCGCGTTGGTGAATAAGAAGGTAATTAATATATAAATATAGGTAACAAAAAAAAGAAAAAGGAACACAAGGACATTCATAACAACAACTAATTACAACGTCGGTTAAAACAAGGAACTCTAAACGGACGTTTGCAGTGTGTACTTTTCTTGATGCCGTTCAAAAACGTACGGAGCACGGACCGATTGAAGTTTACTGCGGTGTTCTTCAGATGGACGTCCTCTGTAATGCGGCCAACTCGTCGAGGGCCAAATTGTCGACGGTCAATTCGTCGAATAGGCCGATTCGTGATAGGACAATTCGTCGAAGGGCAACTTGTCAATAGGGGTAATCTGTCGAAGGGCGATTCGTCGAATGGCTTGAATGACGGTCCGATGTAAAAGTTCGTGTTTTTATCTTTTGGCCTATATTTCTATTTGTGCTTGACTATGGACAGCACCCTTGTTGGGTTACAAGACGAAGAAAAATTACAAGAGGGTGAAGACAGGACAGTACCTTGAGACAAGTTGAGACATGGGTCTTCTCGGGATCGTCTCTTTTTTTATTTTTTGTAACGAGCCGCAGCAGACTGCCGCCGCGAAGTGGAGTGAACGGGTCAACCAGGTGGGTTAACATTTTCGCAATGAGCAGCCGCAGACTGTCACAGCGAAAGCATGGGCCTCGTAGGTTAAGACGCGCCCCAGTGATTCACGCGGGACGTAGTAACCACCCCGCCGCACCGTGAAAGCACCGAAAGCATCAAGTTATCTTCGACACGAAAGAGCAAATTGGAGGTCAATTAATCTGCGACGATTTTACGGATTACTATGGGGTAGTATTTCCTTCAAAACTTTAATACAAAAACCATATATTTTTTCTTTGAAAAAGCGGCGACAAGTTTTCCTCTTCGACGAGTTTTCCTTCGACGAGTTTTTCTATGAAAAATTGGCTTATTCGACGAATGGGCCGCCGACGAGGTGGTCGTCGACAAGTTGGCTTTCGACGAGTTGGCTTAGACCCACGTCCGCCGATGCCACGGGCAGCGAAGGGCGGAGAACTAAGCCACACTATGTCCCCACTCATGAGTTTCACTCTCTCCTCAAGCCCAGAATCTCAAATCTACGTCAGCCACTATTATGTCTTATTTGTAAAAATCTCTGCTTGAGAAAAGATGCGTCCTGCTAAAATGCGAACAGCAACAAAAAAAGAAAGGGAAGACAATTACCATTTTCGAAGTGCTCGCAAAAAACTGACCCATAAAAAGGGTGACTGAGATGCGGATAACCTGGCTGAAATTTAAAAATAATCGGGGCCAACCCTAAAAGTTGGACCACAAAAAAGGTAAGTAGCTTTCCAAACGGGGTCAATAATGTGAAATAAACAGAAAAAATACTTCCGGTTTTCGAAGAGAAGATGATAAGTGCGCAGGAACGAACGAGGAGGCACCTTGACGTATCATTACATCTCGTTTAGTGGATTTTAACGTAGACGGGGCGTTGTCCCGTGTTTTGACAATATAGAAATTATTGTAGTCACTATTACCGAAGAGGACATTGTTAATTATTTTCTTTGCACTTACCGTCTCGAGCTTCTCGAAGAGGCGCACAATCACTTGGTGTCCTCCTCTCCCCGTCTTCGATCGCAAAGAAAAAAAAACAAAGGGTCTTAAAAAGCGGATAAATCTTGCTCCCATCTCTTTTCTTTCTTTTTTTTATAAATAGCCATTTGGGTCTTCTCGCGTTGTTGTTAGGGTCTAAAACAATGGGTTTAGAGGCCTGGTGTTATAAAGAAAGACTTTGGGGAATTGAAGAGTGCTAACCTTCCCATTCCGCTTGTCAAATCAATGCACGTGACAGTGAAAAAAATGTGAAGGATCACAAGGAATCCGTCACGTAAATATATAGGGGAATTCTTTTAGTATTACTCTAGAAATATGTAATTATTCCGTTTATAAATTACCGATAAATGTAAGGAATTACAACTAATTTCGTTTCTTGTAACGGATTACGTACAGCTCTGGTTGAGACCAGGAAACCGGATTCTTCCGCCTTCGGGGCGGGTGCCTGCAGACGATCGGACGATCAGCGCAAGCGGAGACGTTTAGGTGACGGTGTGTTAGCGGACAAGTGCCTCTGTTCCAACGTTCTTCGGGAACCGGGACGAGGAAGATGCTTTGGCCGGTGTGCAACCACGAGAGTTCTGCTTCCGGCGAGACTGCAAAGACGTCCCTCAACAAGAGTGCCTTTTTCCCTCGCGGGACCTTCGACAGACATCCCCTCGCCGCTTCGAGGGGCTACATTACCCGGTGCTTGGATTCCTACAGACACTTCCCGTTTTAGTGGCCTTTACCGAAACAACACAATGCAAACATTCCTGCGTGAGCACATCGTCTGACCTTCACGAATGCTCCTCAGCATCTTCGAGATTTCCGCACAGGAAAGTAAGCAAATTCTCGATCCTTGAACATATCAGTGGGCTAAACGGGGAGCCCAACAAACCTGGCCGTACTCCAGTTCCGCCAGGGAAAACCCGGCTGGTTTCCGTACGACGGAATAAAGCGCACACAGAAGTTCGGAACTGCCGCGTCCGATGCTTACTTGCTCATGACGCAAATCCCTGATGATTCTCTTCATCACCCGAATACACGTATCACACTATTACTCTTACGGTACTGAATTAGCTGTGGATACTTTTTATGGCACATTTTGTTCAGGGACTAGTTACCTCCTTGAATCCAACAACCTTGCTAAACTATCCTCCTGTCGAAAATAAGGTTTGAGGATTCCTTGGTACGAAACTGGCAGGAACAAAGGACGGCATTAGAAACGGAGAGGAAAAAGCAACGGTTACGACGAAAGTTTATTTCTTCCAAAAGTAAGCTGATTACTGTTGCCATTAACCACTAATAATAGTAATCTAATGATGAGAAATTTGTTCAAAAAGGAGCCGAGTGAAAGTCACTTGATTACTGGTAATGTGTCCAGAACAAGAATGTCACTGTAACGCTCACCTCCTCCGCTCGGACTGACAACCGAGTATTCATAATTTTTGTCAAGTCGACAACACCTAATCTGGAGGGCTACTGTGCTTTCCCGGAATCTGGAAAAACATTTTAAGGCCATGCTTCGAAACTCGGAAAAAACAATCATTCAATTTCCGACCGAAAACGCATACCCCCTGCACCGTCGATCCCACTGTGGCCAAGTTAGAAAATGTCGTAGGGAAAATAAACTTTCTAAATAGAGTCATATGTGTTTTTTTTAATTAGTTTACGTTATTTTGGACGCTCCACTTCAACTGAATATATTTGAAGTTTTAGGCATCCCTGACACTGTTAAAATCTTATGTAACAATATTATTTGGCCAGTGGTATCTTCGAAGTGACCTTATTGCCATACGTCCTAAATTCTTCTCTAGTTATTGCATATTATGGGTTTTATTTACATTTTCTTTACTACTTATTCTTATATTGGCGTACTGTTATGTCTAATACAAATATTCAGGCCTATTTGTTTTGTTTTCTTACGTTAATTGCACAGGTTTGTGTGTGGTCTTTAGAAACTATAGGTGTGTACTAAGTCTGAATAATGTTCTAGCAAATATACCTCGCTATCTCGCGACATGTTGCTATCGGCTATAATACATCTTTCTATCAAGTTTATTGGTATTTTTATGTTATAAATTTACATTGGAAAGACAAAACAGACATTATATGAAGAAAGGATTTCTGAAACGCCATCAACACTAGTGCCGCTGCTGATTCTTGTCTTCTTGAGACTGCGCATGACCTATGCTACTCCGAGTCTAGGTTAATCAACTAAAATCTAACATACTGACAATCCATCAATCACTGTGTATTTCAGAAGATGAATAATAAAGTTATTGCAAACCATCTGGGCTTATTGCCATTCGGCTAGCTTCGCTCATTTCAATATAAGCTTTCCTGATGTCTGTAACTGATAGTGAAAACACATGAGAAATTCGTTAAAATCACCAACATATAGGGTTAAAAAAGTCGCTATCCAACGTTGAAAACGTTTCCAGCGTTTTCTACGTTGTCTTGTCCTGCACGCGTCACACTTCCTAAGCCATTGTCTGCAGGCTAGTGCTTCATGCAGGTGTTACTCTGCGAGCTGCCGCCTGGTAACGGCACACTCTTACACAGACGTATAATTGTACGTGGTAGGCTTGGTACGAAAATTGTTTTCGTAATGGCCATGACCAACTAGAAGCACAGTATATTTTATAATTATAAATGTTTCACCATGGAGCCACAATTTGTTTTTGTGTTTTTGTTTAGTTTTTTTTCCCCCAGAGATTCCGCTTTTTTCGTTTTGAATATTACTTGCCCGACAAAAATTCAGGCATTTAGGAGCTTACGTTGAAAAAACAGGACGCGAGCGCAGGACTCGCCAACTTCCAGGGTACATTGCAACACACGGGTCTTTCAAACACTTGAAGATTGTCGTGGTAGCAATGGGAGAAGAAAAGGATGCAAAATTTGGCTCTAGAAAATAAAGAAGCATCAAAGACAGATGTTTTATCTTCATTTATTCGAAATTCCGTTATCCCCCATTACAAAACTCAGTCATAGATCTCCCCCAAAAAATTACCTCAAATTCAATACGCGTGTTGTTGCATAGTTAACAGATACGAATAATTGGCTGAGACCGTACTCAACAAATATTATCTGTCTTTTTAGAGGACACAGGGTAGAAACGCAGGGCAGACTTAATATTATAAAACCAATGTATTGATCTGCGGTTGCTACCTTTACTTGATGGTCTGCGCGGATATGTGCCCAATGCGGAGTTGAAATTCGGAAGTCCGAACTTCAGCTTGGGTGATGTCGGGCACTTCCGTGTCCGACTCTCACATGTTTATGACGCAAATCCCTGATAATTCTCTTCTACACCTGGATAGACATACCACAAAGTTATTTTTGCGGTTCTGACTTAGATGTGGATACTTTTTATGGCCCAAGACTTTGCTCCCTTTTCCGAAGGACATGGGAACAGAGCCACTTGTCCGCTAACACACAATGACCTAGACGTTTCCCCTTATGTCCATCGTCCGATCGCCCATTAGCACCCAGCCCGAAGGAAGAGGAATTGAGTCTCAGGGTCTCAACAGAAAAGGGGGGGGGGATGCGTGCTCTCCAATATCTATGTTGAGACCGGAGTGCCCGAGTCGAGAGTGCCGCCCGGCAGAGCTTTCGCTGTGTCGGGTGGCACGCTCGGCATCCCCCGGAAGCCGAACCCGACCCCCGCTGCGACGGCCGGCCCGTTTGGCTTTGCCAGAGTGCCGTGCCAGAGACTCTGGTAACGTCAAGGGTGGCCGTTAACACTGTCAGAAAGCCGAGCCCACTCGCTGGGCAGACGATCACATCAATATTCTTAGAAGGCACTGGGAAGAGTACTCCGATTACCCCAAGTAGATACATTACATGCTAATTCTCCTGGAGGTCCTCTACAGTACCCAACACTTTGTTATAGGCAGCATGACTGAGGCGCACGCACGGGCTAAAAGCTACTGGCATAATGAAAAACACAATTGTCTTCGTTTGATGAGGGTGACAAATGTTTGCTGTTCCGCTCTGCCATATCCAACAATTTTTAACTGCAATGGGATAGAACCGCTGAAGTGGGTAGGAAAGCAACCAAGCAACTTTAAGGTTCATTTTTCCTTGGTCAACTTTAACCTTTTTAAGAATAATAAGTTAAAACAAGTTTAAAGAGCCGTTTAGTAAATTGCAGAAATAGTGTTTTTTCAGTAAATCAAAATACCCACCACGACACGCCTGTTCGTTATCAAATGGAAACACCCTCTTTCTTGGAATTATGTTGCTCGTCGCCGGCCTCTAGCATGTTTGAAGCATATTTGCGCTCAATATAATAACCTAGGAATCAGCTCTCAAGCGAGCGTGGAAATGGCGAACAAGCTTGTATAGGACATCGACTGTATTAAAAACAAATACATATGATACGATAAATGTTCTTTCGTGAATATTCGTATTTGATAATAATAAAGGGTGTTTTTCCCAAACAATTGCAAATACCCCGCTGAAAAATGGCTATTATATAGGCGCAGTTCGAGAGAGTCCTGCTCGACATAATTGCAAAAGCCGGGCTAATAATAAAATAGAAGATTAGAAAATCGGGACTAATAATAATGAACAAGATTACAAAATTGCTCTATCATTAGTTGCCCAAATCGGGGAAAACTGGTATGTCACTGGATGACTACAGTCAAGAAATTGATTTGTGACTGGAATATAATATTAGAAAAGTCAGAATATAAATGGTTTACATTATTGCACTAGAATGGTGTATAATTAGATGCCGATATTGGAAATCGTGGCATAATATTGGACAACAATATTCGAAATCGTGGTCTAATATTGAATATAAATATCGGAAATCCTGATGTACCATTCGACATCAGTATCAGAATTCTTCGGATATCACTTGACACCAATATTGGAAATCCTGGATATTTGGACAAATTGGAACGCCACTATAGGAATAATAATGGTAGAAACCCCTCATCGTCATTGACCCAGTATCGGAAACCTAATTGGTCCCATATTTGGGGCAGATAGCGCTCCAATATTGGGCCCCATATTATATTCCAATCAATCCAATTTCGTGACTTCGTCAGGCCAACACTGTGCTGCACGGGCATTTATGCGCTATTGCATTGTTGCAATTATGCAAAATTAGTTTCATTCATAATTGATTCAGTCGCACGCTTACTTGCTAATGGGAAAGAACGTGATTTTTTTAAACTATGCATGCCAGTACTATCGGGCAACGGCGGCCTGATTGCCACGGAGCACATCTTATCGATTATTGAACACGGAAGACGCGTAAAAATTAAGCGCTGCCAAAGTATCTTGATTCTCTCTTTCTTTGTTGCTGTGAATCTATTTGCACAAGCTCATCTCATATCTCTGGTTCGGGCGTTCTATTTGTAACAATGGGAACAAAGACATAATAGAACAAACAAAAGGATGGAAGCGAAAAACGCTGAGATCATAATGTTTTCTCTAAAGTCTGAGTGCAGTGGTCTGCGCATAAAAACAACGAACACGCAGGCACTGATGTTCTAGCAAAACATTTTTTTTGATTCACCTAACACGCTTGACCAGAATCGGGGGCCGATTAAGGTCGTCTTAAAAACAAGACCACTATGCTTTCCTTTGCCTGTCTTCGAAAGATCAAGGAAGACCAGGTACTTCCACAGCAGCTCGCCCAGCTCGCCGAACAGCAGAAGTGGAAGAGGTGTACCTCGGCGAGCTTGGAGCCGGTTCAGTTGATGACGCTTGTAGAATCACCCTGTTAGTAAACGATATCTTCATCACATTCAAGTTCGATGCAGGCGTCGACGTCACTGCCATCGCGCCACGCGACTGCAGTCCCGATGTGATGGACCCTCTGCGAAAGTCAGAACGAGCACTTCCTGTTCCAGGTCTTCAGAAGCTTTCGACCGCTGGACGCTTCTAATCTTCTTTGGAATGGCGCGGTCAACAACCCTTTCAGAAAAAAGGTCGTATTTTTACATCCTTTCTCCCATATAAGACACCCCCAAACTTCTGTTTGACGTACAGCGCACGGACGTCGATCTGGCGGTACAAACTTTCACGAGAGGCATGAAAGCAGTGTGGCACACGTTTTTTTTAAATAGCTAGTCCACGTGTTACTGACTAGAAAAAAAAAATAATCGGTGTTTTCTTGGTCCTATTGCAAAACCTCTGTGTTTTTTCTCAGGTCTTCGATACGTACTTTACCTATTTATAAGTTATATCACACAGTTATCAAACCCCTCGTAACAATACGGGGCCGTCTGTTCTACTATACTGCGCTGTACGTTGAAGGGTCTGATCAAAGGGTTTCTTTGACCAGAAACGAAGCATTTTGCTCTTACGTACCCAAGGCGGGTGCCACTGGTGGTGCTACCACCTGTGCAGACTGACCTTTCCAAGGTGCTTAAGCTCCATGTTATAGAGCGCGTCACCAAGGCCACAGAGAGGTGCGCTCCGATGGTTGTCACAGAAAAAACAAATAGTGAACTGCGCATTCACGTTGAGTACACGAGCTCAACAAGCCCCTCGTAAGAGACGGGATTATCATGCCCACCCTAGACGGATGTCTGGCAAAACTCCCGGTAGCACAGTCTCCAACAAGCTTGACGCTAGGTCTGGTTACTGGGGAGCAACTATGACGAAAGAATCGCAGAAATACATGACATTTCTCACGCTGTTCGGGCGCATCAAGTTTCTTCACCTTCCCATCGGAGTCGCTTCCGCACCAGTTTTTTCAGTGCGAAATGCTGAGAGCCTTGCGAACAAGAAAACTCAACACCAGAGAGTGCGAGCTCCTCACGCTGGAACAGCTTCCAGCCTCCCAAGAAACGCTCTACTGCATCAGGAATGAGCTACAGACAAACCTGTTAATGAAGAAGTTAATCTAGTACGCCCTCCAGACATTGCCGGATAAAATGACGCTTCCTTAAGGAGTCCGCCAATTCTACGACGTCGACGTCGAACTAGCCATACTGGACGGCCGTACTGGACGGTTCTAGTCATACTGGACTAGCCATACTGGACGGTTCAAGGGAATTGACTCGTCATACCGGAAGCCGTACGCTTCGAAATCCTGGACAAGCTTCACATAGGTCGCCAGGGTGTGTCCAAATGCCGCGCCAGAGCAAAATAATCAGTCTCGTGGCCAAGAATTGGCCTCCGCATCGGCCGTCTCGTCTCGAGTTTTTCCGTTTGTCAAGACCATCGGAAATCAGGTAAACACCCATTTTAGGATGTTGACATGGTTTTCGGTGGGCTTGACAAACGGTAAACTGGTTTCTGGTGGTCTTGACAGCTCCACTGCCAAACCGCCCATGGTTAGTCGTCGGCACGTACCTTTTTGACTACGAAGGCACTAACTCACTGATTGCTGCCGATTACTATTCAAGGTTCTTCGAACTGGAAGCTATGTGGAGGACGACGACCAAGGATATCATTGCCTTCTTCGACCCGATGTTTGCACGATAGGGAGCACCGAAAATTCTCCGAAATCTCAACGGACCGCAATTCGTCTCACGCGAATTCGCGGTGTTTCCGAAGGAATTGGGAGTGACCCAATCAGTGTCGGGCCCTTACTACCCACAGAGCGACAGGGAGGATGAGAGGACAGTCCAGACGGCTAAGGACTTATCAGAAAATCGACAAATATCCACCAGTAATTTTTTTTTTGTATGGAGAGGCGTGTGACCCCGGGCATCGAAGGTTACGCGCCTGTGGAGCTTTTTATGGGACGAAGACTGCGCACAAACATGACTGTAAAGCCCGAATTTTTCCAACTTCACTGGGACACATCCTACTTTCGCTCCATAAATTTCTTATACAAGGAGAAGATGCGCCAACACTATGACAAGCGCCGCAAAACACGTGAGCTCAACACTCTTCCGCCTTGAACTGCAATCAGAATTCTGACGGGAGCAGCGTCTTAAGGCGCATTTACACTGCGGCAAAACACGCGTCGTTGGGTGAATCTCTTGCTTATTTTTCGATTGAAAAACGTCGCGTCTCAAGGAGGACGATGCAGGAAATGACATCTCTGGACCCAATTTTTTCCTCGATGAGCGCGCTTCAGTCAATCAGCGAGCGACCGGACGTGACGTGTCGCCTTTTTCCGGTTAGGACTTCTTTTCGCTATATTTATTTTTGATCGACAAGGAAGGTGAAAAGGCAGATGTATCGATGGATTCATGCAGTTGCCAAACATGAATAGAGGCATTTGAGCGGGGAGAGAAGCCAGCCGATTGGAACATCTGACTGTGAGCAGTGTTTATGTGCGCGTAGGACTCGACGACGCCGTGAAACTACTCTTCATCGTTTGGGCGAAAGCCGCCACCGGAGCTCGCAGCGTGTTCCGACTGTGCTGAAGCGATCACTTCCTATATGTTTTGTGTATTTTTGTGTGCACGGCACCACTACGAAATACAACAGTTGTCCTTCGAAAACACTATCGCACAAGCTACGTGCACTCTTAAATGTACGGACGCCCGTGCGCCGCGCCATTATTTGTTCGCTCAAAAACGCGGCGAAATAACACCTTCTGAAGAAGCCCGCTCGAGTCCGCCCATTTCACCTATGCAGCATACAATCGGAGTGTAAACGTATATAAAATCTTCGCCGTTCTCTCTTAAGTGAAAACAATTGTCTCGGAGCGCATATGCGATCACGAAGGCAAGGCAACAACAAACGTGCGAAGCGCGCAAATAAAAAAAGGTTTGTGTTCTCTCGACAAACCCCAGGCTCGCCGATCCGACGCTGACGTCAGGAGGCTCTTTGAGAATGCTTCGTCTTTTCAACGCCGGTGTCGACGTGGAAGGCAACGCGCGTTTTTTGCTCAGTGTGATGGTGGTTTTACGGTCACATTTATAATAATAATAATAATAATAATAATAATAATAATAATAATAATAATAATAATAATAATAATAATAATAATAATAATAATAATAATAATAATAATAATAATAATAATAATAATAATAATAATAATAATAATAGTTTTATTCCGTGGTGCAAATATGCCATTTCAGTTCCAGGACTGATCAAAGCCACAGAGGCTTGTAGGATCAAGTCCACCATTGTAAAATAAAAGGAAGAGGAAAATCATGCATTCACAGGGGCATACAAAATATAAGAAGTCACCCGAAATGTCAGTCTCCTTAGTGGGAATGTCAGGAAGAGTAGGCTTGTCCTGTAGATGAGTCACAAAACAAACGCACTCACACACAGACTTGTTTCACAAGAATTATCCGAAATAAAGTACAACACAATCGGCTCGCAAAGAGGAACGTGCGAATTGATTAGTCTGTGGATAATGTAATAGCTTTTCATAGCACGAACACACTGTGTACGCTATATTCATAGAAAAAAAAGGTACATGATACAATACGGTTTTGTTAGTCAGAGAAGACTTGTTGCACAAGACCACACAAGTCATACTCAAATGTGAATCATACACCAGGAAGAACAATAAATAGAGAAAACAATGCTGCAGCAATACTAAACAGACAAACTGTTCATCAATTTCTTCAGTTGTTTTTTTGTGCTGGCCTCGATGACGTGCTCCGGAAGTGTGTTAAAGATGAAGGGCACATAATACGAGCGAACTCGTTTGCCGTAGCGCGTCACACAACGAGGGGTTACAAAACGTGGCGTATGTCGGAGACTTTTGTGACTAATAATAATAATAATAATAATCAATCAATGTTTTCAATCAATCAATCAATGTTTTTATTCGTGCCCGGGAACAACCTTGCGGTCTTGGTACAGGTGCACTGTGTTAACATGTAAGGCAGAACAGGGTATAAAGCAATAGTACGGACAACACAAACAACGGACAAGCCCTAGAAAAATACACTTAAAAATTATAAAAAGTAAACACAAAGTCACAACACACGATAAGCTTAATGGTACTACCGCCAACACCAATTGCTAGAAAGAAAGAAAAAAAAATGCATTCAAAGTGGGGAATTTCGGCGTGAACGCCGCAAGTTAGTGCATACAGTTCAAATTTAAGTGATGGCCTTTAACGTTTTTACAAACTGCAGCGTGTTATTGTTAAATATGTCGAGTGTTTCAGAAAAAGAAGAATTATAAGTATGCCCAAGTCTGGACACAGGATCGTGGAGGTTGAGTAGACGCCTGTTGCAGAAGGACGCATTTTGCCTTGTTGTTTTTAGAGGAATTTTTAAGAGTACTCTTGACGTCAATACCGTGCAATCAGTGACGGCGTGGACAAGTTTGTATAAAAATAAGATATCGGCAAGTTCTCTCCTACGAAGCAGGGTAGGTAGTGCCACGCTACGCTGAACAGGGACAGGGACATCAGTAGTGGTGGGCACAATGCGCGCTGAGCAACGATGTCTATAGATGGAAAGAAACTTGTTCTGAACCCGTTCTATTTTCGAGGAATTTGTGGCACAAATTCCATTCCATACAACAGAAGCGTATTCAAGCTGTGGTCGACACAATGCACTGTAGAGTATAAGAAATGTGCAGGGGTTAATAAACTCTTTAGTGATGCGGCACGCACTCCCGAGCGTGCGTAGAGCTGCGTTCACGATGTGATCCACATGACTGGAGAAGATTAAGGTGCTGTCAAACACTACGCCAAGATCTTTGATTCTGTTCATACGTTCCAAAAGGTCTGTCTGAATAACATATGGGAATACAATGTTATGTGTCTTACGAGTGTACGACACGACTTTCGTTTTAGAGCTATTTATCTTTAGGTCATTCCCCCGGCACCATTCTTCAAAAGCATCAACATCTCTCTGTAGCAAAACACAGTCTCGGTCTTCTCGTACCTCCATAAACATCTTAATATCATCTGCGTACTGAAGAAATGAAGAGTGACGAATCACAGTCGAAACATCATTAACAAAAACTGAAAACAGAAGAGGTCCGAGAACGGAGCCCTGAGGCACACCCGTGGTCGCCTCATAAGTAGCAGAAAAATTACTATTCGAGCTAACAAAGCCCTTCCGGTCACGCAAATAACTTTCGAGCAATGAAAGCAATGAGTTGTGAATATCTAGCTTTGACAGTTTAGCCAGTAACATTTCATGATTAACAATGTCAAACGCTTTACTCAAGTCAAAGTAAATCACATCAAGCTGGCCTCTGTTAGCGACGGCGTGAGCAGCGGTTGACATAAAACAGGCGAGATTAGTTGTGGTCGAGCGACCCGCCATAAATCCATGTTGGTTAGGGATAAGATAACGCTTGAGATTGAATGACAATATTTTGTGTAGTGCCACTTCGAGGAGCTTCGAAAATGTGCAAAGAAGAGATATAGGTCTGTAGTTCGACACATTTGTTTTTGGACCGGACTTATGCACAGGTACAACAAGTGCCGTTTTCCACATGGCGGGAAAGACCTCATTCTTTAGGCAGTTGTTAAAAATCTGTACTAGAACAGGAATAAATATGGCACTGTATGCCTTCAAGAGGACTGACGGAATACCATCATGGCCAGAAGACAATGATGGTTTCATTTTTTTTACACACTCATGCAGTAGCTCCTCGTCAAAGAGTGCAATACAGGATGCATTCCCAGAGACAGCTGGCGCGGCAGTAGTTGAAGGGATTGGATGATGCTTAAAAACAGACTGGAAGTGGCGTGCAAAAATTTCACAAACATCTGTCGTCGAGTTTCCCTGTGAGTCCAGCAGGGTGATCTCTCCTCTACCTTTTTTCTGGGACCGAGAGCGAACATACTTCCAGAATTCTTTGGGATTTTTAGTTAGCTGCAACTCGACGGAATCAGTGTACGCCTGACGATCACGTTTAAAAACTTCCTTGCAGAGAGACCTAAAGTGCCCAAATTCTGATTTTAATTCGGGGGTATCGTTCTTTTTAAACTTTCGATGAGCGCGCAATTTCTTATTCATTAAAGTACGTAATTCGTGCGAGAACCAGAAGGGAAACTTTGAGCCTGATGTTTTACGAAGCGGGATGAATTGATCCATTCCTTCTCGGACGATTCGAGTGAAATCGCGAACCTGTTGATCAACGTCAGAACACAGGATAATTGAGGACCAGTCGTAATTGGAGAAATGATCGTACAAACTAACATAATCTCCAGCGCAAAAATTGTGTCTATTCCCTTCAGGATGTTTCCGTGAACAACGTCTCATGCCCTGTCGGACAGGTATACTAATCTCCAAAGGGGGGTGATATCCGTCGGGGGGAACCAAGCCTGAAACACCCTCATTTACATCTATGCAGTCAAGATCCGAGAAGCAAAGATCAAGCATGTTGCCCTGGGTGTTCGGGATACAGTTATATTGTCTTAAGTTCGTAAATGATGCGAAATTAAGCAAAAGATGAGATTTTTGAATAATATAGTAATGTTTTGAGGACGCAGAGGCTGTTTCCCAACATATGTTGGGGACATTAAAATCGCCAAGAACCATAAATTTAAATTTTTCAAGGGCGTTGGTTGTGCGCTCAATGCCTAGTAGACATTGGCTAAAATCATCAGGAGAGGTATCAGGGGGCAAGTAATAAGAGCCGAGAAGGATACGCTCGCCATTAGCGCATTGTAGCTCTACCCACACTGACTCAAATGATGTCTCGAGATCTGGACGCCTAACGCATTGTAACGACGTATCAATTGCTATCAGCACCCCACCCCCTGTCTTTTTCAATGTAGAGAATGTGCGATCGCGTCGAAATACTGTGAAATTTGGTGGGAAGAGATCAGATGAAGAAATATTCGAACAGAGCCAGGTCTCGGTTAGCACAATAATAGATGCATGAGTTAGGGTTACGTTAGAAAAAAATTCATTAGCTTTTGTGCGGAGACCTCGGACATTTTGATAATAAATGTCTAGTTTAGGTATCTGTTTCGGCATTATTGGAGAAAGGTGTTGGAGATACCGCTTGATAGGTACGGCTGTCAGTCAGCTGGCCTGTGAACTCCTTGAAGAGGCTTCCCTCTGGCCAGAGGAGGGGATCGAAAAGTTTCTCCATTTCGTCTTCCGCAGCCGTCACGTGGAAGGACGAGTAGCCCTCATACCGTGTCTTGAGCCGGGTGCATACGAGCTCACGAACAGGGCCCCGCCCTTGGATGTGAGCCTGAAGGCCTGCAGGATCACAAGATGAGCCGAGACGCGTCACGAACACAGCGCGTTGGTGACGTGGACGAGGGGGGTGGCAGTGCCACAGGTATACAGCTGGCTGCCGCACAATAATAATAATAATAATAATAATAATAATAATAATAATAATAATAATAATAATAATAATAATAATAATAATAATAATAATAATAATAATAATAATAATAATAATAATCAATCAATCAATCAATGTTTTTATTCGTGCCCGGGAACAACCTTGCGGTCTTGGTACAGAATAATAATAATAATAATAATCAATCAATCAATCAATGTTTTTATTCGTGCCCGGGAACAACCTTGCGGTCTTGGTACAGGTGCACTGTGTTAACATGTAAGGCAGAACAGGGTATAAAGCAATAGTACGGACAACACAAACAACGGACAAGCCCTAGAAAAATACACTTAAAAATTATAAAAAGTAAACACAAAGTCACAACACACGATAAGCTTATTGGTACTACCGCCAACACCAATTGCTAGAAAGAAAGAAAAAAAAATGCATTCAAAGTGGGGAATTTCGGCGTGAACGCCGCAAGTTAGTGCATACAGTTCAAATTTAAGTGATGGCCTTTAACGTTTTTACAAACTGCAGCGTGTTATAATAATAATCAATCAATCAATCAATCAATGTTTTTATTCGTGCCCGGGAACAACCTTGCGGTCTTGGTACAGGTGCACTGTGTTAACATGTAAGGCAGAACAGGGTATAAAGCAATAGTACGGACAACACAAACAACGGACAAGCCCTAGAAAAATACACTTAAAAATTATAAAAAGTAAACACAAAGTCACAACACACGATAAGCTTAATGGTACTACCGCCAACACCAATTGCTAGAAAGAAAGAAAAAAAATGCATTAAAAGTGGGGAATTTCGGCGTGAACGCCGCAAGTTAGTGCATACAGTTCAAATTTAAGTGATGGCCTTTAATGTTTTTACAAACTGCAGCGTGTTATTGTTAAATATGTCGAGTGTTTCAGAAAAAGAAGAATTATAAGTATGCCCAAGTCTGGACACAGGATCGTGGAGGTTGAGTAGACGCCTGTTGCAGAAGGACGCATTTTGCCTTGTTGTTTTTAGAGGAATTTTTAAGAGTACTCTTGACGTCAATACCGTGCAATCAGTGACGGCGTGGACAAGTTTGTATAAAAATAAGATATCGGCAAGTTCTCTCCTACGAAGCAGGGTAGGTAGTGCCACGCTACGCTGAACAGGGACAGGGACATCAGTAGTGGTGGGCACAATGCGCGCTGAGCAACGATGTCTATAGATGGAAAGAAACTTGTTCTGAACCCGTTCTATTTTCGAGGAATTTGTGGCACAAATTCCATTCCATACAACAGAAGCGTATTCAAGCTGTGGTCGACACAATGCACTGTAGAGTATAAGAAATGTACAGGGGTTAATAAACTCTTTAGTGATGCGGCACGCACTCCCGAGCGTGCGTAGAGCTGCGTTCACGATGTGATCCACATGACTGGAGAAGATTAAGGTGCTGTCAAACACTACGCCAATATCTTTGATTCTGTTCATACGTTCCAAAAGGTCTGTCTGAATAACATATGGGAATACAATGTTATGTGTCTTACGAGTGTACGACACGACTTTCGTTTTAGAGCTATTTATCTTTAGGTCATTCTCCCGGCACCATTCTTCAAAAGCATCAACATCTCTCTGTAGCAAAACACAGTCTCGGTCTTCTCGTACCTCCATAAACATCTTAATATCATCTGCGTACTGAAGAAATGAAGAGTGACGAATCACAGTCGAAACATCATTAACAAAAACTGAAAACAGAAGAGGTCCGAGAACGGAGCCCTGAGGCACACCCGTTGTCGCCTCATAAGTAGCAGAAAAATTATTATTCGAGCTAACAAAGCACTTCCGGTCACGCAAATAACTTTCGAGCAATGAAAGCAATGAGTTGTGAATATCTAGCTTTGACAGTTTAGCCAGTAACATCTCATGATTAACAATGTCAAACGCTTTACTCAAGTCAAAGTAAATCACATTAAGCTGGCCTCTGTTAGCGACGGCGTGAGCAGCGGTTGACATAAAACAGGCGAGATTAGTTGTGGTCGAGCGACCCGCCATAAATCCATGTTGGTTAGGGATAAGATAACGCTTGAGATTGAATGACAATATTTTGTGTAGTGCCACTTCGAGGAGCTTCGAAAATGTGCAAAGAAGAGATATAGGTCTGTAGTTCGACACATTTGTTTTTGGACCGGACTTATGCACAGGTACAACAAGTGCCGTTTTCCACATGGCGGGAAAGACCTCATTCTTTAGGCAGTTGTTAAAAATCTGTACTAGAACAGGAATAAATATGGCACTGTATGCCTTCAAGAGGACTGACGGAATACCATCATGGCCAGAAGACAATGATGGTTTCATTTTTTTTACACACTCATGTAGTAGCTCCTCGTCAAAGAGTGCAATACAGGATGCATTCCCAGAGACAGCTGGCGCGGCAGTAGTTGAAGGGATTGGATGATGCTTAAAAACAGACTGGAAGTGGCGTGCAAAAATTTCACAAACATCTGTCGTCGAGTTTCCCTGTGAGTCCAGCAGGGTGATCTCTCCTCTACCTTTTTTCTGGGACCGAGAGCGAACATACTTCCAGAATTCTTTGGGATTTTTAGTTAGCTGCAACTCGACGGAATCAGTGTACGCCTGACGATCACATTTAAAAACTTCCTTGCAGAGAGACCTAAAGTGCCCAAATTCTGATTTTAATTCGGGGGTATCGTTCTTTTTAAACTTTCGATGAGCGCGCAATTTCTTATTCATTAAAGTACGTAATTCGTGCGAGAACCAGAAGGGAAACTTTGAGCCTGATGTTTTACGAAGCGGGATGAATTGATCCATTCCTTCTCGGACGATTCGAGTGAAATCGCGAACCTGTTGATCAACGTCAGAACACAGGATAATTGAGGACCAGTCGTAATTGGAGAAATGATCGTACAAACTAACATAATCTCCAGCGCAAAAATTGTGTCTATTCCCTTCAGGATGTTTCCGTGAACAACGTCTCATGCCCTGTCGGACAGGTATACTAATCTCCAAAGGGGGGTGATATCCGTCGGGGGGAACCAAGCCTGACGCACCCTCAGTTACATCTATGCAGTCAAGATCCGAGAAGCAAAGATCAAGCATGTTGCCCTGGGTGTTCGGGATACAGTTATATTGTCTTAAGTTCGTAAATGATGCGAAATGAAGCAAAAGATGAGATTTTTGAATAATATAGTAATGTTTTGAGGACGCAGAGGCTGTTTCCCAACATATGTTGGGGACATTAAAATCGCCAAGAACCATAAATTTAAATTTTTCAAGGGCGTTGGTTGTGCGCTCAATGCCTAGTAGACATTGGCTAAAATCATCAGGAGAGGTATCAGGGGGCAAGTAATAAGAGCCGAGAAGGATACGCTCGCCATTAGCGCATTGTAGCTCTACCCACACTGACTCAAATGATGTCTCGAGATCTGGACGCCTAACGCATTGTAACGACGTATCAATTGCTATCAGCACCCCACCCCCTGTCTTTTTCAATGTAGAGAATGTGCGATCGCGTCGAAATACTGTGAAATTTGGTGGGAAGAGATCAGATGAAGAAATATTCGAACAGAGCCAGGTCTCGGTTAGCACAATAATAGATGCATGAGTTAGGGTTACGTTAGAAAAAAATTCATTAGCTTTTGTGCGGAGACCTCGGACATTTTGATAATAAATGTCTAGTTTAGGTATCTGTTTCGGCATTATTGGAGAAAGGTGTTGGAGATACCGCTTGATAGGTACGGCTGTCAGTCAGCTGGCCTGTGAACTCCTTGAAGAGGCTTCCCTCTGGCCAGAGGAGGGGATCAATAAGTTTCTCCATTTCGTCTTCCGCAGCCGTCACGTGGAAGGACGAGTAGCCCTCATACCGTGTCTTGAGCCGGGTGCATACGAGCTCACGAACAGGGCCCCGCCCTTGGATGTGAGCCTGAAGGCCTGCAGGATCACAAGATGAGCCGAGACGCGTCACGAACACAGCGCGTTGGTGACGTGGACGAGGGGGGTGGCAGTGCCACAGGTATACAGCTGGCTGCCGCACCTCCCCTCAACAACGGACGCCTTGCCGTGGGGAACTTGTGTCCCGCCCCGCGGAACCCAGCCCCGTTAAAGTTGGATGGGTCCCGACGGCGTGGGTGCCCCGAAGGCTGGACAGGTTCAGCGAGGTCGGTGCGCGACCCGTTCAAGGTCGCAGAGAGACCGTCGACCGGCGCGCTCGAAGAGGCCCCCCCTGCGAGAAGAGGGGTGCCTCCTCCCCCTCGCGCCGGAGATAGCGGATGATGGGGGCTCGTCACCGCGGCGTAGGAAAATGGCAGCTGTCTTCCGCCGGCCGGCCCCATTTGGCTCCGAGTCTCGCGCACAGCTCTGAGTTCCGTCCGCAAAGACTGTATGGCACTCGCCTGCAGCTGGGAAGACTGCCTGTACTCGCGGCGAAGCTGAGCGTTCTCGTCCCGAAGAGCAGCAACCTCGTCCGTGAGGAAGGAGATCCCCTTGAGGGAGTCGAGGAGGAGGGCCCGTAAGGATTCCATGTCTGCGTTGGGACCGCCGGGGGAGGAGGAAGCTGGCCCCTCCGGGTGGTTGGAAGCGGTCGGGGAGGGCGGTGAGGAGTGGTGGCTGAGCGATGCTTCGTCGAGGCCGGCCTGGCTATCGCCATTAGGCCTAGTATCCCCGCTGATCTTTTCGCAACTCTTGCAGATAAAGGAGCTCACCCCAGATTGAAGAAAGGTGGTCTCATTCTCCGGCCAGCAGATGCACTTGGTGTGGGCACGTAACTGGCACCCAGAACAGCGTAGAAACCTCTGTCTTCCGTAGAAGCAGCGGGAGCAGATAATACATGCGTCCGAGCTGGGCGCCATCTTGGAATAATAATAATTATTAATAATAATAATAATAATAATAATAATAATAATAATAATAATAATAATAATAATAATAATAATAATAATAATAATAATAATAATAATAATAATAAATTTATTGCAGGTGCTTAAACGTCTTCAGGGTATCATTTCGGGACCGTCAAAGTCCTAAAGACTTGTAGGACTGATCCCAACAAAATATCAACAAAAGCACGCATAACAATGAAAAAAAAAAAAACCACACACACACACACACACAAAGAAAACCAAAAAACACAGAACAAAGAAGTTACAGAGATTCAGAGACGCGACAAGGTAAATATCGTTAAAGACGAATTGCACAGAACAAACTCATTACAAAAAGTCTTGAGGTTGACGCTATTTTCCTATGGGCGGACACATAGTCTTCAGTTTTCTTTTTAAGTTTCCACGAGAAGTAATGCCACTCAGCACAGGTGGGAGTTTGTTAAAGGTGTTTGGAACATAATAATTCCGAATGCATGTCCCAAAATGTGTACTAATTCGCGGCGTGGCATATGGTGCCACTTTCCGAAGGTCACGACAAACCACGTTGGGAACCTTAAAGGTATTATCCCAGTAATGTCGGAGTATAACGGTATGCAGAAATAGGGCACGAAAGGATGGTAAAGAGAGATCATCGAAGATGTTGTCGGATGTTTCAATATTGGAGCCATATGCCACGCTACGCAAGATGCCCTTTAGGAGAGAATTTACCTTAGTTTCTAATAGGCTTGTGCATTGCCCGAACAAGGTAATTCCATATCGAAGCACACTATAAACGAGTGCGTGCACAATGAGTCTTCGGGTTGACATGGGGATAAATGTTCTTATATTGTAGAGGGTGCAGGATGCCGCTCGCAGCTTCTTCATGATGTAGAAAAGATGGGAGTTCCACGATAAATCAGAGTCAAAGTAAATTCCTAAGTATTTTGTAGTGTTCACGTAATCTACTGGCACGCATTCACAAGAAGCACAGTCTGAAGCGTGCAGAAGTATTGGCTTGTTTAAAATGACTCTTTTAAGCGGACTAGAAAAGCACATTAGTTGCGTTTTTTTCGTGTTGACGCTAATCACATTTTTCGAAAACCAATCCATGATCTTAATTGAATCAAACTGCAGTAATTCTACTGCCTTACTATAATGTAAATGACTTGATACTAGAACGGTATCGTCTGCATATTGAAATATCTTACTGTATTTCACTACCTGGGAAAGGTCGTTGACATAAATATTAAAAAGAAGAGGCGAGAGCACAGACCCCTGAGGTACGCCAGATTTCAAAGATATTTTAGCACTGTATTGTCCAGATATCGAAACTAGTTGTGTTCGGTTTGACAGAAGGTTTTTAAGCAGGGAATAAAATGGACCCCTGAATCCTAAGCTAAGGAGTTTTTTCAAAAGAAATTTGTGTGACACAGAGTCAAAAGCTTTTGAAACATCTAAGAAAAGCGCACACGTAACAAGATTATTTTCGAAGGCAGTGTTCAACAGATCAGAGAAGTCCTCAAGAAGAGGTTGTGTGCCTTTTCCAATAACGAAACCATACTGCTGTGGGGAAAAAAGATTAAAGTTATCCATAAAATCAGTCATTGTTATAAAAATATGTTTCTCCAAAATCTTCGCTATTGAAGGCAAGATCGAGATAGGGCGATAGCATTCAACCTTACCGTGATCTCCACTTTTAAATAAAGGCTTTACAATGGCTATTTTAAGGTCGTCTGGAATTATGCCTGAAGCTATAAAACCGTTCAACATCCGTAGAAGTATATCTTTTAGTGAGTTGTAATTTCTACACAGATCGGACATTCGTACACCATCAATTCCAGGAGACAAACGAGGTTTAAAGCTGAACAACATAGTTCGTAGCGCTTGCTCAGTTATTTCAGGAAGGAAAGCGGACGATACGTTTGGAATGATTGAGAGCGAAAGATCTACGTCATTATCGCGCGATATGGTTGAGGTCTTTCCGAAATAGGTGTTGAAAGCATTGGCTGCAGAGAGAGGACTACACGGGAAATACTTTTCCACGGTTTCGTCAACTGAACGTCTAGCACGGGGACCATCACGGAGTTCATTGACAAGAGACCAAGTTGCCCGGGTGTCAAAGCGGGATTCAACTAACTTTGCTTTGACATAGATACGCTTAGCTGATTTGATCATTGCGGTTACTCTATTGCGTTCAATTTTAAATTTAATACGCAATTCCTCGTTCTTCGGTGACTGTCGACTGCGCGTCCACAAAAGTTCTTTATATTTGATTGCGGCAATAATGTCATCATTCAGCCACGCGAGTTCAGGTCGACGCTTTTTAACGATAATCACTTTTGTACTGCAGTCAGTAAAAGTTCTCCATAACTGAATGAACTTTGAATAAATCTCCTGTTGACTAAAATACCGCAAGAAATTGTCCCAGTCATATGATGCGATTAATTTGTCAAACGCTTTGCGATCAAAAATTTTTACTTGTCTCTTTTTAGAACAGGTGGTTTTGACAGAATCCTTTGAGAGCAGTTGACAAGCCGTGAAGTAGTGGTCCGCAAGCTTTTGTGAGACAACCGCAGATTTAACTGAAACGCCGTGGGCACGTACATTAATGTGATCTAGGCAGGAAGTGACAAAGCTACCATTGAAATGTTCCTCCCTGGTAGGGGCTTGGATAGAATTTACAAGGCCAAATTCAGCAAGTATATTGAGATAGTCGCACACAACAGCCTTTGTAGGATTTAGAGTGTCAATATAAAAGTCTCCAAGCAGACATATATGTTCCGTGGCCTGCAAGCCAGTCAGACATGCTCTCAATTCTTCCAGGAATAAGGAGACGCGTTCAGATGGGGGACGGTAGCAGGCGACCATCGTTAAGGAATATCTTGAGTTAAAAATATTCAGGGCTAAACATTCCGCATGATTAAATGTAAAATTCAGTTTCAAAGCTTCCCACGAATCTTTGACGAATATTGAAATACCACCTCCTGTCCTGCAAGGACGGACGAAAATAAATTCTCTGTAACCAGGCAGTGAAAATTGACTAATTAAATCTTTTGGTAAATTTGTCTCCGTTAAGACCCAAACATCCACTAGGGATTTCAAAAAATTCACAGTAACACAAAACTGGTCCCAGTATTTCCGAGCACTTCGAATATTAATGTGAACAAGGGTAAGTGCATTAACTGAAGACAAGTCGAAATCCGCAAGAAGCGAGTTAAAGTCTTGGAAATTAGAAAACGATGAGGTCATATCCGTTAGACAATCAGTTCCAAATCACCCACCGAATTAATGCGAATAACTGTAGAACTTTGTGTCTTTTTTGCATAAATCTTTGCATTTTTCACCCAGACGTATTTATATTGCTTTTCGTTTCCCCTCGACCTTGCCCTCCAGAAAAGCTCCCTGTTCGCATGGGTGAGGTTCTCGTTAAAGAATAGTCTTGGCAGTTCTTTCTCACGTGCAAGAGGGCCCAGTAAACGACGAGAGCTTGACCAGCGTTCTCTGGTCTGCACTGCCCGAAACCTCACCAGAATAACCGGGGTGGCTCCTCGAGTAGAGGGCAGGCGATGGACGGTATCAATTTCCGAGGTCTGAAAATCTTGTATGCCGATCTTTTGGGCTATGCCACCTAATATGGATGGAAGGTCTTCTTTAGGGCTGCATGGAAACCCATGAATCTCTAAATTAGACTGCCGACTAAATTGCTCGGAGTTATTGAGCTCAGCACGAAGGAGCTGAATCTCCTGTGACTGGGCCGACAAAGTGGATTTTAAAGACCCAACCTCAGTTTGCAGCTCAGCCACAGTGGCCTCATTCTCAGACACTTTCTTTAAAAGAGAGTCATACTGAGCTGAGTGAAAAGCAATGGATTCCAACACCTCAGCTATGGACCTTTCCATGGTGTCTACAGCGGATTTGACGGCCAGGAGCTCCTCGACTTTTGCAGGAAGCTGAAGTAGCGTGTCGACACTGCTCTTGAGAGAAAGAAGCAGGTCTAATTTGTTGTTAACCTCTGCTAACTGCGAGGAAAAAGACGCAGATTCACTCTGCGAATTTGCTCCCGCGCTTCCTGCATAATAATAATAATAATAATAATAATATTAATAATAATAATAATAATAATATAATAATAATAATAATAATAATAATAATAATAATAATAATAATAATCAATCAATCAATCAATCAATCTTTATTATACAGTGCCCAGGAACAACCCTGAGGTCTTGGTGCTGGTACACTGGTGAATAAAAAAAAACAAAAAAACACACTATACACATCTCCGCAGAAAATAAGATACATTTTTAGCATAATACTAGGCAGTGCACGAGTAATTAGTACAATGAAATAAAAACGAGGCAGTAACAGTAGAGACGGAACACAAGACCGAAAGACAACAACTGCACCACCAGAAAACACGACATGGAGATGACGACATTCAGACATAACAAAGTAATTCAGCAATGCTCATCCTGCACGGGCAAGTTTTTAATAGAAAGGACAAACGACCTGTAGCAAGGGTTGAAAATATCAAGTTTTTCAGAGTGATGATTCAAACGCTGAGCCATTCTCCCAATTGGGTTTACCGGACTAAACATTCTAGAAACATAAAAAGATGACAGAAGACGAGTAGGCACACGTGGGACCCTAAGGCACAGTTCAGATAACAGGCTCGGAGAATTGATGAGTCCATGCAGCGTTTTAAACAAAAATAGTAAGTCCGCGTTCTCCCGACGCCGGTGCAAGCTAAGCAAACCAACACGCTCTAACGCAGACTCATATGTTAAACAGTGAACATCCTCCTTTATGTAGCGATGTTTAAAGATAGAAACAAACTTTTTTTGCACACGCTCGATCTCCAAGGAGTGACTTTTAGAAATTCCATTCCAAACAACTGAGGCATATTCTAACTGTGACCTGGATAGCGAGCAGTATAACGTGATAAAAGCCGTCGGGTTTTTGAACTCCCTGGTTAAGCGAGAGGCAACACCCAACATTCGCAAAGACGAGTTAACCAGCCTACCAACGTGATCAGAGAAACGCAACCCAGAATCAACAATGACTCCGAGATGTTTCATTACACTTACTCGAGACAAAGTCTCTCCTTGAATATTATATGCAAAAGAGATATTGTGAGTTTTCCGAGAGAGCGTCATGACCTTGGTTTTGGACGGGTTCAAGAGAAGGTCATTTTCAGAGCACCATCGATAGAAAGAACATGCATCTTCCTGGAGCTTAGCACAATCACGTTCAGTAACTATTTCTCGATAAATTTTTATATCGTCAGCATATTGCAGGAATGAAGAATTTAAAACAGCAAAAGAGACGTCATTTACGAAAATTGTGAACAGAAGGGGTCCTAAAACAGATCCCTGAGGAACGCCAGAGCGAGTCCTGTACAACGAAGAGTTCATGTTGTTAACCCGGACATATGCCTCTCTCTCTGACAAGTAGCTTTTTAACCAGTCATGTACTGAGCCACATACTCCATAGGAGGAAAGTTTGGATAAAAGAATAATGTGATTGACTACGTCAAAAGCCTTACTTAAGTCAAAGTAGACAACGTCTAACTGACCTCTGTTACATATTACACGAGATGCAGCAGACATAAAGCTAACGAGATTGGTAGTTTTTGATCTGCCGCTCATAAAACCATGCTGATTGGGAATTGCTAAGTTTCGAAATTTGAAAGACAGGAATTGATGAACTACCATTTCAAAGAGCTTAGAAAATGGAGAGAGAAGAGAAATAGGTCTATAGTTACAAATATCGCCTTTTTTTCCCGACTTTAAGACTGGAACAACAGCAGCGACTTTCCACGTTTCAGGAAAGGTTCCCAACCTTAACGAGTTGTTAAATATAGAGCACAGTACCGGCGTGAATATGTCGTGATACGTTTTGAGAATCGCAGAGGGAATGCCGTCGGGCCCTACTGACAATGTTGCTCTCATTTTCTTAATACAGGATCGTACGGACTCTTCATCAACATTAATGCAACTTAACAAGTCACCAAACCCATCTAAGTGAGGCAGCACAGGTGCAGAACGCTGCGTACTATCCCTGTAGACGGACCTAAAATGCTCAGCAAATAACTCGGGCATGGACTTCAAATCGCTCTCGTGATTATCCAGGACAATCTTCGACTCGATATGCCTCCCAGAACGTGAATTAATGTACTTCCAGAATTTCTTCGGATTATTGACAAGATCTGATTCCACTGAGCAACGATGAGCCTGGCGGTCGCGATCCAGGACCGTCTTACATTGCTTTCTGCAGTTCTTGAATTCCACCTCCCACTTTAAAAGGCCACTTTTCTTAAACTTCCTGTGAAAGAAGTCCTTTCTTTTCAGTAGTGTTTTTAGCTCACTGGAAAACCAGTTAGGAAAGCGAGATTTAGTAACTGTCCTTAACGGAATAAAAGTATCCATGGCCTTCCGAACAGTTTGCGTGAAGAGCATGACCTGGTCATTCACATCAGGCGACTCCAAGATCAATGCCCAATCAAAACTCGTGAGGTAATGATGCATCCCGACATAGTCCCCTGCCGAAAGATTATATGAGGTGTGCGGCGGGGAATCACTAGAATGAGCACGAACAGAAGAATTCTCGAAAGAAAGTACTATATCAAGTGCAGGATGATATGTATCCTGAGGAACTAATGGCAGTTCACCCCGTGCTACACGCACACTGTCCATATTTGAGAAGCATAAATCTAGAGCATTAAATTGGTGATTCAAAACATTATTGTGTTGTTTGAGATTTAAGAAAGAAGAAAAGTTTAAGAGCTGGGTGCCTTTCTGCCTGCAGTAAAAGTTGTCCGTAAAAACATCAAGCTGCGGCCAGTTGACTCCAGGAGCATTAAAATCCCCCAAGATTAAGACTTCGCATCCCTGTAAGTCATTCACTGTATTCTCTATGCCAACAAGACAACTATGAAATTCATCTGGCGGTGTCTGGGGAGGGAGGTAAAATAAACCGATTAAAACGCGTACTCCCTTTGCAGCCTCAATCTCGACCCATACGCTCTCGGGAAATTTCTCTAAGTCTTCGCGTCTCCTAGAGCGGTAGCGCCTGTCGACTGCGACCAACACTCCACCTCCCAGTAATAATAATAATAATAATAATAATAATGTGTTTTATTTTCCGTTAAAAAGTGTATGACGGCGGGAGACCGAGGAAAAAAGCTGTATGATGGAGCTTGACAAGCCCATGGTACCAGATCCTCACATTTAACAGCAGTGACACAGAACGAAAGAAAAATCACGTGAAATATTAGTTGCAGAATAAAGAATACATTCATGCAAACACAGTTCAGTACAACAAAGTAAGGCAGCATATTTATGGTAGCATTGTTTTAAGGGTAAATATTATACATTTCTGCACAGTTATATTTGAAACAAAAAATGCTCGAACGTCTCAAAATGGCAAGGTAGGAAGGTGGATGTTTTCGGTGCGATGTAAGTTGAGTATCCTAGGTAGCGTACTTGATATCATCTGCTCGCCATATTTTTTTTTTTTTTTTGTAATTTTGGAGCATATAGTACTCCTTGTTACGGATGGAATACGCGGTCACTTTTGGTGTTAAGGACGCGAGTTCCAGAAATCTATAAGAATATTTTTTCTACATGTGATTTATAAGTTACAAACAGTCTGCATTAAAGAGACAATTCACAGGCATCAAACTTATGCTCTTAAGAAGTTGCGCACTAGGATGAAAATAGGGAACATTAGAAATCTTTCCTAAAAACATTATGAACGACAGGTATATTTTTTTAAAATTACCATTTGTTGCATTTACCCAGTCTAGATGGCAATAGTTCACATGGGAAAGAAAAAATAAATTATAAACTAAAATTTGACATGTTTTTGTAAAAAATGGCTGTTACAGTATATCACACCAACCACGCGTGACAGCTTTACCAATAAATAATTCACATGCTCACCCCGTCTCATTCGGTCGTTGAAGATGACACCAAGTGCTTAAGAACAAGAAATAACTTTTTTTTTAAATTTAGGTTAATATCGCTGGCAATATTATCATTCTTGTTTCTTTGACCAGTGGCAACTTTAGTGCACTACTACGCTTCTCAAGCGCTAAACGTCTTTCTGAAAATGACATACTTAGGGGTTTTAAATGACGCTCAACATGTTTCTAATTGAAACCATATGTCTATTTTCACTAATTAAAAAGTTTATTAGTAAATTTTAATTATTAGCCGACTACCACAAAGATTAGTCACCCACATAATGTCCCCCTCGGCGTATAACTCACTCGCCCAAGCCGCATAAGTGTAGCTTTCATGGCTTTTTGTTTCTTTAAACAAATCTGAAGAATAAAAAGAAACACCCAGTATATATATAATATGCATGCCAGGGTTGAGAGCGACGGAAGGAACAAGAAAACGTCCGAAGGGTTTCCAAGTTATTTTCTTTTTTCTTCGTGCCGAGACCCTTTTTCGAACCGAGTGGCAGCCGCCGGCACCGCCACGGAACTCAGCATGACGAGAGAAAAAGCCAACGAGAAGAATGGCTCGTCGTCGAATGCGCCCATGCACTTGGCCTCCGATGACGGAGCCGCCCTTGGCTGCTGGAGGGCGGCTATCTTTTACCAGACGTCCAGGCTCGAGCCTGAGGCTTTTAGAGAGCTCCCCGACCAGCTACCCAACCAGCCTCGACGCGGACGCCACATGTATCGTGCTTCCGGGACAACCAGCTACCACCCGGGCACCAAGTCCTAGAGGGCCCCTAATCCTAAGTGATTTCGGCAGCTACCCTCGGTCTTCGAAACCCAACAGTGCCGTCATGGACGGCATGGTCGTGTCCTCGACGCTCCTGGATGTTTTCCCGGTCGAGGACGTTCTCGCCCATGCATTTAGCGAAGCTTGCGTCGGCCGACCTTGCCCTTGCTTGATCTTGGACCGAAGGAGACAACACATTGGATACGGACTCGACAGCCACCGTCGCCGAGCGAATACTGGAGTGGCTCAGCAGAACAGACAGTGTCATCGAGCCCCACGCCGATGACGACTCCTTCGACACCTACGATGGCGAAGAAGAAAACCGCACCAACACAAAGGAACACACTACAGACAAACAAAGCGACGTTGAAGACTCCGAGTTGGACCTGGGTAACACTGCCTACTAGTCGAAGCGACGGGAGCTCCGCCGACAATCCACCCAACTCGCATCTTAAGTCGACTGGGCTGTGTTTAGTGAGGCATGTAGTTTTCAGGGACCACCCGATTTCAGTGCACTTTCCATTCGCTGCACAAAGGCTTCTTGCTTCACGACCCGACACCCTCTCTCTGACCAGGCCCCACGATCGATGCCGCCGTAACCAACATGTTGGCGGGATTATCGAACGCTCCTGACGTGGTCCGTACGTCAACCCTGTCTACTCGTATCCAAGTCAGCCACCTAGTCCCTCCTTGTTTTAGACTGCGCCGCACTTACTCCTTACCTCCAGGCACCGTAGTTCCGCCTTACTCCGCTACCCCAGGCCATCAGAGTAAACCGTCTTCTCGCCCCAAGCGTATACGGTGAAGCTCAACCTTGCCGAGGCCTTTTACCATATCGCGCTTCATCCCTCCTCCCGTCACCTCACGACATTTAGACTAGGCCGCCGTTACTGTCGTTTTAGAGCGCAGCACTTAGGGGCCCGTTCCCGGCTTGAGCGGCGTCGGCGTCGGCGTCGGCGTAACCAAGGTCACCCCAAGGTCACGTGACCCCCCAAGGTCATCCCAAGGTCACGTGACCCCTCCCCCGAGGTCACGTGACCCCCCTCCTTTAAGGTCACGTGACCCCCCGAAGTCACGTGACACCCCCCAAGGTCACGTGACCCCCCCCGCCGAGGTCACGTGACCTCCCCGATGACGTAATAGTCACTGATGACGTCACCGGCATCCGCATCGTCATCATCATCATCACTCATGACGTCACCAGTGACGTCACTGATAACGTCACCGGCATCCGCATCGTCATCGTCATCATCACTGATGACGTCATCAGTGACGTCACTGATGACGTCCCCTTCATCCGCATTGTCATCGCCATCATCACTGATGACCTCATCAGTGACGTCACTGATGGCGTCACCGGCATCCGCATCGTCATCGTCATCATCACGGATGACGTCATCAGTGATGTCACTGATGACGTCACTGACATCGTCATCGTCATCATCGCTGATGACGTCATCACTGACGTCATTGATGACGTCTTCGGAATCCGCGTCGTCATAGTCACTGTTGACGTCACTGATGGCATCATCGGCATCGTCACGTGACCCCCCAAGGTCACGTGACCCCCCCCCAGGTCACTTGACCCCCCCACTACCCTTCCCTCCTCCTCCTCAAGAGCTGCGCTCTAATTTGGTGTTACAGGGAGTTGTAAACGGCTTTCACTTTTTTTGCCCTATGCCCTTCGTGATACGCCCGGTGCCGTTTTACATGCAGCTCTTGGCAACCGCCATTTCCAGGGAAATGCGCGCCCGTGGACTCTGGGCTTGGTCTCCCATAGAAAACCTCTTGTGCGCCCATCACGACCCAGACAAGTTGACGTTTACGGTGCTCCGCCTCGTGGAGGACTTGTTGCGGTGGGGGTTTCGTTTAAACCTAAGCGACACAAGCAGAGCCCAGGCGTTGCATGAATTTTCTTGGATTCAGGCTCGACAGAGCCGAGGACACCATTTCGCAGACTCCAGAACGGCTCCTAGCCATTCCTCGCTCGCTGGAGCGTCCGCTTCCCCTCAAGGCGCTCTTGGGGGCAGCGGGCTACTTGGAATTTTACTTTTCTCTCCATGTGTTTTTTTTCTTCTTTTTCGTCCCTTGTTTCACAAAGTTTCATAACAAATTACCCTTTCACACTACTGGCTTCCCTTTCTTCTCCGTGTTTGCCAACTTTGCGCACTGCCAACCTCCCCCCCCCTTCCACCCGTTACCCAACAGCGCATGGGCAGATGCCTCCGGAGTCGGTTACGGCGTAGGTGTTCGGGACTGTGCGCAGGCAATCATCGCCCCTCCGCCGAGGCCAATATACCTTCGGGAAGGACTCGCCGTGTTGTGGTGCGCGTGTATTGCCGAGAAAAGGACTCTTCTACACACGGAGAACAGAACTTTGGCTCTCGCGCGGCGCCACGGCCATGGACTAGGTTTGCCTTGGGGCTATTGCCAATGCCATTTCAGAGCGCAGCTCTTCGGTGTCCATTTCCGGCTTGGGCGGCGTCGGCGTAACCAAGGTCACCCCAAGGTCACGCGACCCCCCAAGGTCACCCCAAGCTTACGTGACCCCTCCAAGGTCACCTCAAGGTCACGTGACCCCCAAAGTGAGCAACACGTGACCCCCCGAGGTCAAGTGGCCCCCTCCCCGAGCTCACGTGACCGCCCCTCCCCCCCCCCCCCCCCCGAAGTCACGTAACACCCCCCCCCCCCCGAGGTCACGTGAGCCCCTCCCCCCGAGGTCAAGTGACCCCCGGATCATATTAAAGAATGAGGGGAGGAGGAGGAGAAGGAGGAGGAGGGATCTACCCTCCCCTCAGTACCCCTCCCTCCTCCTCCTCAAGAGCTGCACTCCAATTCGGCGTTACAGGGAGTTGTAAACGGCTTTCACTTTTTTCTTCACTTATTTATTTATTGACATTTATGGAAAACTCGTGAAACCCTTCGGATGTTACCTCGATCCTTCTGCCGCCCTCAGCACGAGAAGGAAAGTATGTTTTGCGCCGAGAGCGTGAGGACTCGATGGGCCACCGGCTCGCCATCGAGTGTCAAGCGCGCAACGGCAGGTCGGCGGGGCTCATGACCGACGGTACCCATTTTATTGACATATCTTCATTAAGAGAAAGAAAAGAGACGGCACTGGCAATATCCCAAGTCAAAGCTCGTCCATGGCCGCGGTGCAGCACTAGACCCGAAGCTGTGTTGTCCGTGTGCAGAAGAGTCCCTTTCTCGCTAATGCACGCGCACCAGAGCATGGCGAGTCCTTCTCAGTGGTATATTGGCAGCGGCAGAGGGGCTACGATCGCCTGCTAACATTCCACTACAAGTACTCCAAAACTGACTCCAGAGGCATCTGCCCCCGCGCTCTCGCTGGCCGATCACAGGATCGGCCAACGAGAGACGTGCGCTTCGATAGCCATAGGCGATTGCTTGGAAATAGGAAACATGACGTAGGTGTAACATGGCACAACACCGAAGACTAGGAAAAGGAACGAACTACATATGACATATTTTTACAGCCTTCTATGTCGTTCGTTCCTCTCCTTAGTCTTCCTTGTTTTGTGCTATTGCATATACATTGTGTTTGACTTTCACCGACTAGCCCAGCTGAATATTTTATGTTTTCTTTCACCAACTAGCCCAGCTCTCAATTTTATTCTTTATTTCACTTAGCAATATTTTACTAGAGGATCACTATAGTTCTGCTCCTTCCATTAGAGTGGAGGAAGACTCGTCTGCATATGTTAAATTGAAATCAACTATAGTGACGAGAAGGTCCGAATGTTTTTTTACATCACAGAGTGGGAACTTTCTTAGGGTTGTTTACAAACGCCGCCGAACAACAAAGTAGGAATATTTATTTTTATTTTTATTATATAGAATGCGATGATCCCCAAGTAGCGTAAATAACCTGTACGCGCGGGTATCAAACAATGTAAAACAATATAATGTAAGTAGGTGTAATGAACAAGCATTGGAGCTAGAAACGCGTGCAACTTTTGACCAACTAAAAGTATTAAGAAGTGTCTAAGTTTCTTGAATTTCATGTTGTTAGATATCTGGGACCATTTTCAACCGTTTATTATAAAACAGCTGTATAGCATTTCAATTAAACAAATTATTAGGAAAACCGAAATAAACCGGTTTTTAGGAACGCGTAACCGGTAACCGAAAGCGTAAAAATTAAAACCGTAAAAACCCAGACGAAACCATTATCAACGGGAAGCTGGTAACCGTAACCGTAACCAAAACTTTATATTTTTCGGTTTGAGTCCCTGCTCCCAAGTAGTCAAGCGACGCAAAGAAATGCGAGGATCGCCATATGAACACGGCACCGCCGTCGTCGAGCTGAGCTCCGCGCAAAGAAAAAAATCTGAAGCAAGAAAACAACGCCGACGGCTCGTCCGAAAATGGACAACGGAGGTATCTGCCAGCTATGCCGATGGTGTGGCAGTGCTTCGGTTCACACCAAGACTACCTGTCCAGCATGATATCAAATAGGCAGGTCATGTGAAAAACAAGACCACTACGCTTTTGTTTGCCTGTCTTCGCAAGATCACGCAGCTCGCCCAGCTCGCCGCACAGCGGAAGTGGAAGAGGTGTGCCTCGGCGAGCTTGGAGGCGGTTCAGTTGATGACGCTTGTAGAATCAGCCTGTTAGTAAAGGATAGCTTCATCACATTCAAGGTCGATGCAGGCGCCGACGTCACTGCCATCGCGCCGCGCGACTACAATCGCGAAGTAATGGACCCTCTACGAAGGTCGGAACGAGCACTTTCCGTTCCAGGTCTTCAGAAGCTTTCGACCACTGGACACTTCCAAGCTTCTTTGGAATGTCGCGGTCAAGGACCCTTTCAGAAAAAAGGGTGTATTCTGACACCCTTTATCCCAAACAAGACAGCCGAAAACTTCAGTTCGACGTACAGCGTACGGACGTCAATCTGGCGGTACAAACTTTCACGAGTGGCTTGAAAGCAGCCTGGCACACTTTTTTAAAATAGCTCATGCGCACGTTACTGACTACAAAAAAAAATAAAAATAGCTAATCGGTGTTTTCTTGGCCCTAATGCAAAACCTCTGTGGTTTTTTTTCTGTGGTCTTTGATATGTACTTTACCTATTTATAAGTTATATCGCACAGTTATCAATCCCCTTGTAACATTGGGTGACGTCTGTTCTACAATACTGCGCTGTACGTCTAACTAAAGTTTGGGGATGCATTATGTGGGAGAGAAGGGTGCAAGGTGATACATTTTTTCTTAGAGTTAAGCTCAAGAGGATGTTTACGTAGTCGAAGGGCCAGAGGATGCTCTCCTCCGAAGGCCTGTCATTTGATCTCTGGGAGTCCTGGCACAGTTCCTCAATGTCAATGGTGAGACAAGCCGCATACAGGACGTCTCCGAACTACTTGCCAAGTACCCTCAGCTGACTTCGGGGCTCGGACATGTGAATGTCGAATACAAAGGGTATGTTCATCACATTCAGGGTCGACCAGAAACGAAGCGTTTTGCTCTTACCTACACAAGGCGGGTGCCACTGGCGATGCTACCTCCTGTGAAGAATGACCTTTCCAAGATGCTTAAGCTCCATGGTATAGAGCGCGTCACCCAGGCCAAAGAGTGGCGCGCTCCGATGGTTGTCAGAGAAAAAACAAATAGCGAACTGCGCATTTGCGCAAGCCCCCTTTCTGAGGAATCCCAGAAATACAAGACATTTCTCACGATGTTCGGACGCATCAAGTTTCTTCATGTTCCCATCGGAATCGCTTCCGCACCAGAGTTTTTCAAGTGCGTAATGCTGAGAGTCTTTGAGAAAACAGAAGCTCAAGCTTGCGTGCATGACGATATTATCGTCTGGGGAAAAATATGGGCCGAACAAGACGCTAACCTGTTTATTGTCTTCGAACGAATCAGCAAAGCCGGCATAACACTCAACCTCGACAACTGCGCCCTCCTACAGCAGACAGTCAATTGTCTAGGCAACATCGTTTTCGGAGGAGGTGTGACCTCTGACCCTGAAAGAGTTGTTACAATCACGTAAATCGCACCATCAGATGTGAAAAAAACAACTTTGACCGTTCTTGGGGATGGGACACCACTTTGCTAAGGTTTTACCACACCTGACACACAACGAAGTCAATGCGGGACCTCTTCTGCGCCGACGCTGCCTGGCTCTGGGGACCCGACCAGCAGCGAAGCTTTGAAGCAGTGAAAGAAGCTCTAGCCAATGTGCCAGCTCTCATGCATAACACTCCGAACAAGCCTCTCGTAGTCTTAGTGGACGCATCATCTTACGGAATGATTGCTGCCTTGCTAAAAGACCCGACGGCAAGAGGCTGCCCTTTGCTATGCATTGCGCTCTCTCACTGAGACGGAGCAACGCTACGCTCAAATCAAGATCACTTGGTCCTGTGATCACTTCCGCTTGTACATCTTAGGGCTGCAGTTTCACATTGAGACAGACATCGAACCGCTGCCTGTATTTATGAGAACAAAGCGACACGATAAGCTGAGCCCATTTCTGCAGTGAGTCCAAATATGACTGCTCCAGTACGACTACACCGTGGGACACAATCGTAGAAAAGCAATGTACACAGCCCACGGCCAGACACGCAATCCGTTAGCCCACACAGCCTGGCGAACAAGGAAACTCAACATAAGAGAGTACGAGCTGCTCACGCTGGAACAGCTTCGAGCCTCCCAAGAAGTGTTCGACTGCATCAAGAACGAGCTACAGAGAGACCCGGTAATGTAGAGGGTAATCGAGCACACCCTTCAGACATGGCCGGATAAAATGACACTTCGTCTAGGAGTCCGCCAAATTTTACGAAGTCGACGCCGAACTAGCCATACTAGACTGCCTGTTGTTCAAGGGCATTCAGCTCGTGTTACCGGAAGCCCTACGCTTCGAAATCCTTGAAAAGCTTCACATAGGTCACCAGGGTGTGTCCAAATGCCGCGCCAGAGCAAAAAAATCAGTCTCGTGGCCAAGAATTGGCCTACATATTGGCTGTCGCGTCAGAAGTTTTTCTGTTTTTCAAGACCATCGGAAACCAGGTCAACATCCATTTTTGGATATTGACCTGGTTTTCGGTAGTCATGACAAACGGTAAACTGGTTTCTGGTGATCTTGACAACTTCACTGCCATACTGCCCATGGTTAGTCGTCAGCATGTACTTTTTGTCTACGAAGGCACTAACTAACTGATTGCTGCCGATTACGATTCAAGGTACTTCAAGCTGGAAGCTCTGAGGAGGACGACGACCAGGAATATCATTGCGTTCCTCAACCCAATGTTTTGCAAGATATGAATCACGGAAAATCCTCCGAACTCCCATAATGAAAAATACACCAGGCCGAGGGCTGGTGTGACTTGATGTTGCACCAGACTTTTTCACAGATATGATTTGGGACATTTTTACAGCAGCAATCTGGTGTGTTGTTGTGACACCAGAAATATCGTCTGTTGGTGTGACACCTTTAATCTGGTTTTTTATGTGACAACAGCAATCTGGTGTTGTGGCGTAACATCAGGTTTTGTTGTGGTGTGATACAAGAGCACCTGTTTACTGGGTGTTGCTTTACTCACAAAAAGGGTACAATGATAAGTTTGAGAATAACACTGCTGTTATAATTCCTTTATTCAAAAAATCAAACAAGCACAACAGTAAGGCTTCGAAAGCTTTACTGTTGTAGGGAGTTGGCCGTGATCAGCTGGAGTTTGTCCGGGGCCACTGCCCTGCGTCGAAGAACCGGACGCGCTGTCGTTCCCCAATCCTTGGCTTTTCAGCTTGCAGTTGACTCGTGTCATAGTTACGCTGATCCGTTCCGCGTACCCCTCCGCACTAGAAATTTCCTCTTCTAAGGCATCATATTCGACAGATGGCTCGATTTCCTTGTCCTGCTCTTTCCCGGAAGCCTCCTCAGGTAGAAGAATATCGAAGGTTTCTTCGAGCTCACCGATGTTGGTCGGATCCGTGGCCAGCAGGACGCCAACCTCGTTGATGATCTTTGTTGTGGAGCTCGCAGGGTGATCCTCCTTCGCTTCAGGCAGTCGACGCCCTCCTCGCTCGTAGTTGGCATGATCTGGCCGTTAATTCCTGGTTTTCGGCACCAAGAACTGTAATAATTACTAGCTTAAATTTCTATATTGTTTTGCTACCAAACCAAGCTCGTCGGAAGTCAGGAAAGCGCGCCAACACACATCTTTTCGGATTCCAGTCACAAAGAAGACTCCTAATTTTTTCAAACTTAAACAAGAATACCGGCGGAAAAGGAAAGGGAAACCCTCGAAGAGGCGAGCCGGCGAGCGCCGTAAGCTGAACAAGGCCGCCCGGGAAAGTGCTCGGGACGAGGGGGACATTTCTTGAGCACAAAGGAGACCGCAGCGGGGTCACCCACGACCATCAAGACGGGAGGAAACAAGGCATTACGTCGGGGGACGAGGCGGCACACAAACAAGTAGAAAACACGCTCACGGACGGGAGAAAAGACAAAAAAACCACAACTCTAATGTCACATCAAACTGCGTGCTGTGCACACCAGGCTGCCCGGTGGGCACATGAGCCCCTGTGGTGTGACACCAGACTCTCATGATGCACCTACCAGGCTGATGTGACCGGTACAACAGCATTGCTGGTGGGCACACCAGATATTCTGGTGTCACAACAGATATTCTGGTGTGACAGCAGGATTCTCTGATGTCACACTAAGATTGTCTGGTGTATTTTTCATTAGAGTCTCAACGAACCGCTACTGGTCTCACGCGAATTCGCGGTGTTTACGAAGGAATGGGGAGTGAACCAATCAATATCGGGCCCGTACTACCCACAGAGCAACGGGAAGGCTGAGAGGACATTTCAAACGGCTAAGCTACTCCTCAGGAAATCGACAGATATCCACCAACCATTTTTTTTTTCGGCCAGGCGTGTGACCCCGGGCGTCGAAGGTTACTTGCCTGCGGAGCTATTCATGGGACGAAGACTGCGCACAAACGTGACTGTAAAGCCCGAATCTCTCCAACCTCACTGGGACACCACTTACTTTCGCTCCACAAATTCCTTATGCAAGGAGAAGATGCGCCAACACTATGACGAGTGCCGCAAAATACGTGAGCTCGACACTCTCCCGCCTTGCACTGCAATCAGAATTCTGAGGGGAGCAGCGTCTTAAGGCGCATTTACACTGCGGTAAAACACGCGTCGTTGGGTGACTTTCTTGCTTATTTTTGTATTGAAAAACGTCGCGCGTCAAGGAAGACAATGCAGGAAGATGACGTCTCTGGACCCAATTTTTCCCTCGACAAGCGGGCTTCAATCAATCAGCGAGCAACTGGACGTGACGTGTCGCCTTTTTCTGGTTAGGAGATGTTTTCGCTGTTTTTATTTTATCGACAAGGAAGGGCGAAAAGGCAGAGGGATCGACGGATTCATGCAGCTGCCAAACGTGGCTAGAAGCATTTCAGCGTGGAGAGAAGCCAGCCGATGGAAACATCTGACTGTGAGCAGTGTTTATGCGCGAGTACGACTCGACGACGCCGTCAAACTACTCTTCATCGTTCGCACGAAAGCCGCCACCAGAGTTCGCAGCGTGTTAAGACTTTGCAGGAGGCATCACTTTCTATATGCTGTGTGTATTTTTTGTGTGCACGGCACCACAACGATATACAACAGTTCTCCTTCGAAAACACTATCGCACAAGCTACCCGCACTGTTCAAGGTACGGACGCCCGTGCGTAGCCCGATGCTTTGTTCGCACAAAAACGCGGCAAACGAACACCTTCTGAAGAAGCCCGCTCGAGTCCGCGCTTTTCACCTATGCAGCATACAACCGGAGTATAAACGTATATAAAATCGTCGCCGTTCTCCCTTAAGTGAAAACAATTGTCTCGGAGCGCATATGCGATCACGAGGGCAAGGCAACAACAAGCGCACGAAGCACACGCAAAAAAAAAAAAAATGTTTCTTCTTCTCTCGACAAACCCGAGGTTCCCCGAGCAGACGCTGACGTCAGGAGGCCCTGTGAGAATGCTTCGTCTTTTCAACGCCGGTGTCGACGTGGACCGCAACGCGCGTTTTCTTCTCAGTGTTAATTGGCTTTACGGTCACATTATATAACATTAATAATAATAACGGGTTATATTTTCCGGTAAAAAGTGTATGACAGAGGGAGACCGAGGAAAACATCTGCATGACGCAGCTTCACAAGCTCTTGGTACCACATCCTTACATTTAACTGTAGTGGCACAGAAAGAGAAAAATCACGTGAAATAATATTTGCAGAAAAAAGAATACATACATGCAAAACACAGTTCAGTACAACAACGTAAAGCAGTACATTTATGGTAGCATTGTTTTAAAAGTCAATATTACATATTTGCTGCACAGTTATATTTGAAACAAAAAATGCTCGAAGGTCTCAAAATGGCAAGGTAGGAAGGTGAATGTTTTCGGTGCGACGTAAGCTGAGTATCCTAGGTAGCGTACTTGATATCATTTGCTCGCCATAAGTTGTTTTGTAATTTTGGAGCATCCAGTACTCCGTGTTACGGGTGCAATATGCGGTAACTCTTGGTGTTAGGGACGCGAGTTCCAGAAATCTATGAGAATATGTTTTATACATGTGATTTATAAGTTACAAACATTCGATATTGAAGAGACAAATCACTGGCATGAAAGTCATGACATCACAAGTGTTTCGCAAAAACGTTTTGAAGGACAAGTATATTATTTAAATTAGTATTTGTTGTATTTCTCCAGACTGGATGGCAATAGTTCACTTGGGGAAAAATGAATTATAAACTAATAATTTGACGTGTTTTGGTAAAAAAGGCGGTTACAGTATATCACGCCAACCACGCGTAACAACTTTACCAATACATAATTCACTTGCTGGCCCCGTCTTATTCGGTCGTTGAAGATGACTCCAAGTGCCTAAGAATTAGAAATAACTTTTATTCATTTAAAATTTAGGTTAATATTGGTGGCAATATTACCATTCTTGTTTCTTGGGCGAAATAAAATGGCTTTTGTTTTGCTATATTTTTTAATTAATTAGAACTACTTTAAGAAACTAAGTCCTTGAGAGTTATATTTGCTTTAGTTACTAATTTGTCACAGCAGTTGCTTGAAAAAAAAATTGTATCGTCAGCATAGATTATATATTTTATCTGGGTTTACGTTTACAATATCATTCACATACGGGTTAAACAAAAACGGTCCCAAGATACTCCCGCGCCTAACACCGAATAAGTTTGGTTTTACATCAGAACAGAAGCTGTTTTCGCGAACATATTGTTTTCGATGCGAAAGGTAAGACGCAGGGATGGGCAAAATACATGCAAATATGTATAGAAATACAAATACAAAATAATTCGTCAAAAATGTTTTTAATTACACATCTAATTACAGTTATAAAAAGCATCTAAGTACAAGATACAAATACAACCAAATGCATTTGGTCTCCTCTAAATACTTTTCCAAATACATTCCTCAAAATTTGCGTCAGCGACTTCGAGCACCTGCAACGGAATTCTGGGTATCTCATATTAATTTTGCATCGCACACTTGGGAGTTAGTGTGCGAAGCTCTAGTAACGTAATAAAAATATAATCACAAAAAAATGTAATCATCTTGGACGTAATAGGTGAGAAAGGTACAGAGTTTCAAGCAGCTTTTCTGTCGATTATACATTTTGGTATAGACCAACAAAGAACCGAGACGACCAAGGCGTGGAGCACCAGCTAGAGAATTTTTTATTGTTGCAACTCGCACCAGTTACGAACATCTGGACGACCCGCGCATTTAAAACGTTCCAGGCAAATATATGAATAGAAATCACGCTAAAAAACTCAAAAGTTGTCACAGGCACTTATTTCGTCAGTCTGCCTGTGAACGTCGACTTCGTCACTATTCTTGCCCTGGACTGGCACCGTAATCACAAAGTCACTAAAATCGTGTGCTTGATTAAGAGACACTGCATTCGGTGCAGAACGTAGTTTTCTTCCTACACTGGACAGTGACAATAAATTTACAGATGTATTTTCGCCCACAAAATTGTATTTAATTACAATTATATTTGAAATACCCCCATTTTAGTATTTAAATAAACATGTCAAATACATTACTCAATTTGTAATTAAATACAAATTCAAAATACAGAAAGTATTTGAAATACGTATTTCAAATACTTGTATTCGAAATACTGCCCATCCCTGGTATGACGCAATTAAAGTTGAGGCATAATCACAAGATACGTACATTTCAAGCTTTCTGATGAAAAAATTGTGGTTTAAATGATCGAAAACTTTGCTGAACTCCATGAAAATTCCGAGTGTCATCTTTTTATCTCTAAAACTGCGCAAAATATGATAATTTTGTTCTAAAAGTGCAAGTTCCGTAGATCGGTTTTCGCGAAATCCAAACTGCGATGAAGCGATTGTATTATTGTGATGATCATCAATCCGTCTCGCACCCTGCTGGTGTCAAGCCGCAAGGACGATGAGGAAGAAGCCTGGTTGAGAACGGGGCCAGTTTATGACGCTGGGGGTCATCTGTCATGCGAGTGTGAATATAACTAATTTACTGTGAGTCGGCGTCAGTCATTACATTGGCGACGAAGGAACGAACCACTGGCTTTCGGCGCAAAAATCGGTGAATTCGATCTTGGCAAGAGTTCTTCATGGGAAGAATATGTGGAACGTGTCGAGTTATGCTGCGCCGCGAAGAAGCTGGTTACCGACATCGACAAAAGGGCCGCACTGCTCAGCTGTTGTGGCCAGGACACCTACTCGCTGATATCGACTCTCGTCCGGCCCCTTCGACCACCGAGTCTGGAATACAGGACCATCGTCGACGCTGTCAAGAACCACGTCAACCCCAGGCCATCCGAACACTACGCAAGGTACGTCTTTTCGAAGCGGGACCAACACGACGGCGAATTGCTTGCCAGCTACGTTAGCGAACTGCGTAAATTGGCTGAAAACTGCGGTTTTAATGACGCTCAGTTGCCACTAAGCATCATGCTCCGTGACAGACTGGTTTTCGTACTTGCTGACGGTGTAGCCCAGCAACGACTACTCGCGGAAAAAAGATTGACGTTCGAGGCTGCGTATGACTTAGCTATCACGGCAGAGGTCACAACTAAGCAGCAAAAAGACATCGGTAGCAAGCGGAGCGATAAAGAAAGCAAAGAAGACGTAACCGCGCAAGTCAGCACACCAAGCAAGGAGAGAGGCATGTAGCTAAAAGCGGATGCTTCATAGCCCTGTCATCTGTGCATGGGCTATCACGATCCAGGTCGGTGCAAGTTCAAGAACGCGATTTGTTTCGCCTGCTCGGGAAAAGGGCACATATCTCGAGTTTGCAAGGCTAAGGGGAACAGACAATCCAGTCATCATGTGGAAGATTGTTCAAACGTGACAATGTGTCCAAAACATGAGTACGACGAGCTTTTAAAGGTAAAGCAGATTAAAAGCTCACCAGAACGAATCTTGGTGACTGTGCAAATACTTGGTGAAAACGTCACAATGGAAGTCGACTCGGGGGCTGCGCGTTCTATCATTTCCGTGCAAGAGTTCAACAAGTTGAAAGCTCATCAAAGTGTCCATCTCAAAGATTCCGAAACAAAGCTAGTCACGTGGACGAGAGAGGGACTTGATGTGCTGGGAAAAGCCATGATGCCCGTGAACTTCAAGAAGAAGAGTCTAGTGCTTCCGTTGCTGGTCGTTGCGAATAAGAAAAGCACGTTACTGGGCCGAGATTGGTTTTCGTCTCTGGGGATCCAAGTGGTGGGTCTGCACATAGTGACCAACGCCCACGAGAGCGTCGTGTCGAAATTTCCAGACGTGTTTGGAGAGTCTTTTCCAGGAGCTGCCCTACCGCCAATCAGCATCGAGCTGAAAAAAGGTGCACAGCCAAGGTTCTTGAAATGCCGGAGTGTACCCTTTGCAATTAAGGATGACGTGTGCGCAAAACTAGACAAGCTGCAGGAACAAGGCATCCTAGAACCTACGCAGTATGCCGAGTGGGCCACGCCTATAGTAGTGGTGTGAAAGAAGAACGGATCCTTGCGGATCTGTGGGGATTATCGGAGCACAGTAAACCAGGCGGTGAGACACAATGTTTATCCTTTGCCAACCAGCACAGAACTTTTTGCAAGACTGGGAAATGGCCGAGTGTTCACCAAACTGGATATAACTCAAGCCTACCAACAGCTAGTGCTCGACGATGCGGCAGCAGGGCTTGCAACGATCAACACAGTAAAGGGACTGTACAAGGTTAGGCGGCTGCCCTATGGAATCTCTGTCGCGCCAGGGTTGTTCCAAAAAACTATGGACACTGTGCTAGCAGGTGTCCCGCAGGTGGTGGCGTATCTAGATGACATCTTGATCGCCAGCGAAACAACGGAAGAACACGACCAGGTGCTCATCGAGGTGCTGACGCGACTGTCAAAAGCCGGACTACGCCCGAACACCTCCAAGTGCGAGTTCTACGTCGAGAGTCTGGAATTCCTAGGACACAAGATTGACAGATACGAAATCTACCCAAGCCAGGCCAAGGTGGAAGCCATCCACCAAGCGCCTGCACCTACCAACAAGAAGGAGCGCCAAGCTTTTCTTGGTATGGTAAATTTTTATAACCGGTTTCTGAAGGGACTCTCTGAGGTAGCAGAAGTGTTACACAGACTTCTAGACAATAGATCAGCATGGAGCTGCGACACAACGGCTGACAACTTTTAAGTTGGACAACCAGTATTGTGCCTTTACCAGACTTCCCTTCGGTCTTAGGCCAGGACTGTTCGTTATGCAGCAACTTGCGACTGCGCTGGCCCGCCATCTGCGAGCTCAAGGCATTTGGGCCTCGAGCCACCTCGATAATTTCCTTTTAGCTCATCCCGACCCAGTCACCTTAGCCAGGGTCACCCGCCACTTTCTAGACGACCTCAAGGCCTGTGGGATTCAAGTGAACCCAAAAAATACGCAGGAACACCCCACCCAAACAATAAAGTTTTTGGGTTTCCTACTTGAGGGAAACGACCAGATGATTGGTCACTCCGATATGCTCCAGCGCGACCTGGCAACCTTGTTGTCCAAGCTCAACCAAAGACTGTCGCACAAGATAGTGGAGAGGTTCGTTGGTCATCTAGTTTTTTTTATTGTTCTTTGTACCGTGCGCATTATCACATGCTCGGGCCCCTCTTCCGGCTGCTGAACTATCCCGAACCCCTTCCGACCGGATACGTGACGACATTCTAAAGAGTCTGGAGATCGCTGTCGCACAGAGTCCCCTAGACAATTGCAGCCCCGACTTCAGTCGTCGCCTCCGACGCAAGCAGCAACGGCCTGGGAGTGGCAACACAGCATGGCAACCTCGCCATCGTGACCCAACCAGCCCCAATCTATGTTCGAGAGTCCCAGGCGCTCGCCATCGCTGCCTTGGTAGCACCGGCGGGAGCAATCATTCTCTGCGACAACTCGGCGGTCGTCGCGGCAGTGATCAGGGGACACGGACGAGCGCTGCCGTGGAAATTGGCTACGGGCATGTCACTTATTTTTGTCATTAAAGGCCTTTGGGCCCGATGGGTGCCCACACACGTCAACCCTGCGGACGCTCCCTCACGCTTTCATACGCTAGGGTTTATAGGGTACTGATTGTGGTGCTAGGGTTTATAGGGTACCGCTTTGATATGAGAAAAGGATTCTTATAGGCTCTCTATCAAATGGGGGTGCAGAGAACCCAGTCACTGAAGGTGCCTTAAATTATTCTAAGTATCCTCTGTATATTACATTACCCAGGAAAAAGAAAAACCATAAGACCTGAGCTTTGCAAAGTGCTGCAGTCACAAGACCTATAGATTGCAAGGCTGCAGCAAGAGGTTTCGAGTTTGCAGGCAGAGAACGCCCGCCTCAATAGAGAAGTGAACGACCTGCTGTCCAGGCAGCTCACACTAAACATGATCCGCGGAAACAAAACAAAATCTGTGCGTTTTATACGGGGATGTCAGATTTTGAGGTTTTTGAGGGTGTTTACGATTAGTTAGCGTATTATGCTTCCAGGATGGAGTATTGGGGCATCAACAGAAGGTAACCGGGCGAGAACAAGTGTCGGTCGCGAGAGTTCAAGCCGAAACAGGAGTTTCTTATAGTGCTGGTTCGGCTTCGAACCAGAATGTCGTTGAAGGAAATTGCTCGGAATTTTCAGCATATTCGAGGGCCATTTCAGTAGGGTGTTTGCAACTTGGATAATTTTTTTGCACCGCCAGTTAAAGACCTTCACGAGCTTCCCAACGTGTGAAGAGCTGCAAAGCCATTTGCCTGCCGCTTTTTTAAAGCCCCCAGACACGCGCGTAATCTTGGACGGCAATTAAGTGCGCATTGAGAGGCCGTCATCACTAGCGGCCCACCTGCAAACTTTCTCATCCTATAAACACTACAATACGTGGAATACGTTGTTGGCTGTGCACCCGACGTACAATACGTTGTTGGCGGTGCACCCGACGGTTACATCTCTTTTATTCTGGAGCTGTGGGGAGGGTCTTCGTCCGACCGCACGATCGTTGAGAAAAGTTGGCTCTTAGAACTACTTCATCTGGGCGATGCCATCATGGACGACAAAGGTTTTAAGCTCAATGGCCTGCCACCGGGTGCGCGAGTGCACATTCCTTGCTTCCGGAAACCTAGAGTGCCGCAAATGGCTGAGAATGAGCTCTCGCACACCCGAGATGTAGCAAGTGCTCGTGTCATTGTTGAGCGTGCGATTGGCAGAATCAAACAATTTCACATTCTCGACAGACCTTTCCCCATCGCAGTGATGGACTTAGCTGAGCAAACCTTTCAAGATTGCTGCTAGCTGAGCAACCTTCGTGGTCCCCTAAATAACAACTAAAAACCACTGTTCTGCTGTTTCAATAGACCTTTCTCTCAACTACCCAAACATCAACTCTCTTTCCTTGCACAGGATATGCTGTCTCCATTTTAATCTGGATGAGCATCGTACCGGCATACGGTCGTGTATCACTACTGCGTGATGCATGTTAAAGACCCCAGGCTAGCGTTTCCTCTGCGCTGGCTAAATTTCTCATCTACAGCTGGGAGACTCGTTGCCCGTTGAGGGAGACCAAGTTCTAAGCTGTATAAACATACACACAACCCAATTTTTTCGAATGGTGTCTCTTCGTCTTTGTCAGCATCAGGCCGGATGTGATCTTGGTGACGATGAGAGATGACAGTGTCATAGTTCTCTTGTACCTGCAGCTTGTAAGTTCACCCCTTGACAAGATAGTAGCCTTTAGTCACTTGTTCTCCAGTTGGCTGTTCAATACACAAACTTTGTCGTTGACACAAAACTCCCATGCTCGAATCCTTTGTGTCATCTAAAGGAACTGATGACTGGTCACGTTGGCTTCCACGGACGGCTTCACAGCATACAATCTCGTGTGAAGGCACCTTCACAACAGCTAAATCGCTGGTGGCTCTCTAGTTGTTATATGTGGAACGTTGCGGTCACTTAGAAGAGACTTGTTAAAAGTTTGTTGTATGGGCCCAATGACCACTCCCTTGCACAATGCTGCCTTGAGGCTTTGCACAAACTTTTCTGCTAACCTGTGGCTGCTTGGTTGATATGGCGCTGTGAACCACCGGGCGCATTCCACTGCTCCTCAAGAATAGGAATCTTGAAATAAGTGGCCTTTGATGTAAATATAGGTTTGGTTTGTTGCATTTGATGCTTAGTGTTCTTTTGCTGGATTTGCAACAGGAAATTAAGAGTTATAATTACTATTGTCACTTTGTTTATCTTATATTTTGTAAAAATGATGAGAGTGTTGGTGTCAATAAACTGTTAGAAACTCGCACCTGAAGGATGTGATGTGATTACGGTGCCAAAGTGCTTACCCTGCCACATTTTTCCAAAATTTGAGGAATTTTCATCAATAGTAAAAATCACTATTGATACTGAAATATAATAGCTCAGGCCTCGCTTCATGCCAGACTGCTATATTAGGCTTGTGCTAATTTTCATGAGTTTTGAGTATCATATCAAATGATGTACTATTTCATTTCTTCTTTATTAAACGGTGAAAGTACTCCGAAGTTTCCCCTTATTTCTCGTGTGCGTGATCTGTTCCACAGGTAAGCTAGCTTTGTTGAGTGCGCTTGTCGCTGCATTGTGATGTACTGGAGTGAAGCGATAAACACAAAAACAGACATCACAATGTTGCACATCTTGTTTTGCCGCAGTGCATCGGCGTGCTAAGGGAAAGCACTCTTCCAGTGCAGGTCTCAAATTTGAGATTTACCAAGGATACTAGAGTATTGCTAAAATATTTGTATGGCCAGCTCTATAGGTTCATTTCTTATGTTACACCCCTGTTTATTTATTACCTTTAAATGAATTCATATCTGTTCGATGGCACAATGAATGCAGTAAATTAAAACTAAAGTAGCTGGAGCAGTGGATGAAAGTTCGGGAAGAACCTTACGAAGTTAAGAGGAATTGGATTTAGTATGCACACTCAAATTATGGGCACCTTAGCCATGACAATACATTAAACTTTTCTTGCAGATTAAACAGATTGACAAGCGTAAAGCTGAAATAAAGGGTTAACCAACAAACCTGTGCCAGAAACAAAAGAAAGAAAGAGCATTCAGAGAGGCAGAAGCGAACGTCGGAGCGTTGGTTGGCTAGCGAGAGCGCTCGTCGTCATCGGAAGATTGAGTCGGCTCTTCCAGGCGCAGGGCAACACCTCACCCATCTCTTCTGCTTGACGTCGACATACATTATGTCGGCGAAAGTCTTGTTAAGCCACTGCGTCAGCCCGGTGGTCTGCAGGTGGTAAGTAGTGGTTCGATGACGGCTGGTGTGGCTGAGCCAAAAGATACTTTGCGTCAGCTGCAAGAAACACGCAGTTCGTTATTCTGCAACTAAGATTTCAGACGCTCTGTGGTGGGAAGAATAGGCTCAACAAAAAACTTGGCAACTTGCACCGCAGTCCTATACGGAAGGGCTTTCGTTTCAGCGTATCGCGTAAGATGATATGCTGCTTCGATTATCCATCGGTTCCCTAGGAATAACAATACCCTGCTAACACAAGCTATTGTTACTCCCAGGGTGGCCCCAGTCGTGTGAATGGCCACAGACGTCCCATTTATGTTTCGAAAAAGATCATTGGCAGTCAGATTTAGCTGCTCACTGTGCTGAGGCACGTTATTGTTATTCTCAGAGTGGTCTCGGACGTGTGAGTGGCCACCGACGTCCAGTTTATGCTTCGAAACAGATCATTGGCAGTTAGAGCTAGCTGCCCGCAGTGCTGACACACGTCATCGTTATTTTTAGAGGGGCCTCGGCCATGTGAATTACCACAGGCGTCCCCTTTAGACTTCGAAACAGAGCACTGGTATTTGCAATTTCGCTCTCCGCTGTGCTAACACACGGTTTTGTTATTCCCAGAGGTGTCAGTCGTGTGAATGCCCCCAGACGTTGCATATATGCTTCAAAGCAGAGCACAGGCAGTGATCTGTTGTTTCGTTTTTCTTAGACAAAAACGAGGTTATTTGCAATCAATTTTTTTTTTGTTGCGTAGCAAAGATATCTAGACAGTGGAAAGTGCCAATATAGCATCTGATGTCTTTGCCATATATGAGCTACAAACGTTTGTTTTCGCGAAGTTCAAATCTAAACTGGTGATTTATGGCACAGTGCAATGTATAGACCAAATTAGACATTAGCGCAAGAAAATAAAAAGTTTGTCTGGTGGATACATATCGAAATGCTATACGGCAACGAGCAGAAAAGCATGACAATATGAGACACGGGAGGTCAGCGGTAGACAAGAACAAAAATCTGATTTTAAAGCATATGAGTGGTCCTTAAAAGGACCGTTTTGCGTTCCGAGATGTTGCACGCTCTCTCCATAATCGTGGCGTTAAGCTTCGACAAAGGGCTCGACACCAGACAGATCACTCACGGATGGGGTGTCCTCTCTATCCAGCTGGATGACGAAGGGCTGGATGTGGGCATTTGTGGCACCGCCTCGTCAGAACGTTGCTTCAATGTAAATAACGTGCCTCACAGCGCAATACCAATTGTCAGTGGTGACCTTGCCAACTTCGTTGAGGAGTGTCCTCACGTCGACGATCTTGAATGTCGCGTTTCAGGCAGCAACGCCGTTCTTGATCTGGGCCCATATCAGTTCAATTGGGTTGAACTTGCAGTGATACGGTGGGAGCCTGACCACAGTGCAGCCAGCCGTCTCGGCAGCAGTGTCCACACGATACTTTAGGTGCTGTGGGTTCACCAAGGCTGCAATGTCGAGCAGCTGCTTCTTCAGCATCTTGGGGTCCCACAAAATTGTTTTAGACATCAGCCACTGTCGGATGTCATCCTTGCGGGAACTCGTCGTCGGCACTACTTCCAACCGCCATGAATGGTAAGAAGCGTTGTTCATGACGATAACGCTTCCTGTCGACATTTTGTCGAGGATAGCGTCGAACCACTTCTCGTAGCCGGCGCCATCCATTTCCTCGTGGTAATCGCCAGACTTTTGTCCACGGAACACGTCCAGGCAGCCGACAGCGAAGCCTTCATCGCTGCCAAAGTGGGTGACAATAAGATGCTGGCCCTTCCCCGACGGCTGTTTGAGGCCAGTTGAGAGACCTTGCATGAAGGCGTCCTGAGACGAGGCCACGGTCGTGCCTACCCACACCCTTGAGACAGTGTGCCCTGTCGTCACACACGTCTCGTCCGAGTAGAAGATCTTCCGACCAGCTTGTCGGCGACGTGCGATCTCATGCAGGTACTTCTGCTGCCAGGCGACGATGTCCTCGCGTTCAACCAGCCGCGAGTTCGTTCCGTGCATCTCGTCGGAACCCCCCCCCCCCCCCACACACACACACACAAAAATGAGCCGCAGATCATCACAGCTTTCTAAAACTCTTCTTCAATCCCTCACCGTCGTGGACATCGTAGAATCTAGCGAGCCACTGCTTGTAGGACACATACTTCTTGGTTAGTGTACCTAGTCGCCTAAGGCGCCGTGTTAACGTTCCTGGGAAAAGGGCGTGTTTAGAGAAGTGCAGAAGCCCTAGTAGTATTTCTTCATCAAAGAACCTCTTATCAAAGCTGTGTGTTGGGCTAGTTGGTATTGGTCTTGGGTTGCCAAAGGCATGGTAGCGCTTTTTTGGACGAGGACAAAAGAACGAAAGACAAGACAGACACGAGCGCTCGTGTCTGTCTTGTCTTTCGTTCTTTTGTCCTCGTCCAAAAAAGCGCTACCATGCCTTTGGCAACCCAAGACTCTTATCAAAGTCTATAGTCTCGATATGCGTCATTCCTTTAGACTCTGTGTCCTCCAGGTCCTCTGTCCAGATGACAAAGTCGCACCACTTGTGGCCAGTCACCGCCATTTGACCTTGCACTTGGAAGAAGTATGGATGCTTCCTCTTCAGTCGCATCTCAAGTCCAACAACTTCGCAGCAGAAGTTCTTCTGCTTGGCGGCTTCCAGGTCCGTCTTTCCCTTTTGCGATAGGGGACACTTTACCTCAAGAAGGCCCTCATCAACAGCTACCGTGACGATCCTGTTGGGTGAGGCACCAATAAAATTGTACTGTGGGTGCAAATGTAGTTCGGTTTCTCGTACATCAACTTCGATGTTGGTTACCGTCAAGAGCTGCACATAGGAGGCCACAGCGTCGGGTTTGTACTCCCTCCCGTACGCCATCGCCTCACTCACAGCCCCCGGCTTGGGGTAAAGCATCCGCTTGAGCAAGTAATCTGGCTTTCCACAGCGCACTGCAGCGGCGAACTGCGATGCGATTAGGCAAACCACTTTTCCTTGGTGCCACCTTGCGTTGCCAGCCTGCCCTACAGTGTCTGCAGTGATCTGTCCCCTCTCTTGACACGAAAACACCGAAAGCGAAGCATGTGTGCCTGCACGGTGTCTGAAGCAGAAGTTGCCCAGAGGTCCTCGCCGTCGCAGATGGGCAACGGTAGCTTGGGCGGCACTGCCTGGCAGGCACCACCAGCGTACCTTAGCCAGAGGATGTCGGCAGCTGCCGCAGTGAGTCTCGCTTTCAGCTTTTCAAGGTTTCTGGATGCGGATAAGGATGAGGCGGGAGAAACTGACTCGCAGGGGTGAAACGATAGCTTTCGCTTGACAGATCCGGGCTTGTTGATGACGAACTTACGGAACGTGAGATCGTTTAGGGGCATCAGAGCGACAGGCTTCTTTGCTGAAAAGACAGTTTTTGCTCTTGTTGTTCAGACTGGATTAAAATATGAATTAATTCGGCTTTTATTTTAGCATTTAATCTGCATAACTAACATTTTCAATGGACTATCATCATCATTTCAATGGACTATCATCATCATCACTATCAGCAGTCGGTGGCGAAGCGCTTTGAATCAATCTTACCTACTCGATTGTATTTTCTTCACCAGTTTTCTACGCGGGGACGCTGCTGTTTCTCCCAGACGGAACATGCTGGCACCGTGACGAGGCTGAGCAACGTCAGCAAATCGACTTCGCATGGTCCCTTCACGCCCCCCTCTTCATCGCAGTGCCATCGTCAACAGCGCATGCTCGTCGCCGCCCACAAGACCATAAAAGTCAGCTTCAGCGAAGTCGTCAACGCAGTCGGTGGCGAAGCGCTTTGAATCAATCTTACCTACTCGATTGTATTTTCTTCACCAGGTGAGAGTACTTTCAAAGACTTTCTTCGAAAATTTGCCTCCCTTTCTGCCACCGACTGAAGTGTTTGCCTGCAACTATTGTGCACAATGAATAATGAGAAAGTGTGCTTGGCTTGTCTGGAAAAGATCGTTAATGATGAAAAGTTTTTGTTGTGTTCAGTGTGCAAAAATGTGTACCACCTGGGCCAGGCGTGTGCTGGAGTTAATGAAGCGTCCTTTGCAAGTATGGGATCAGCAAAACGCGATAAGTGGCGTTGCAAAACCTGTCGCACGCAGGAGAGTAGAAGCGGGCCCCACAGCGGAGCGTGTTCTTCGCAGAACTCGTCGGACGAGAGCCAATCAGCAGTCTCAGCCCAGTTGCAGTCCTTTGGACTGAAGTTAGATTCCTTGCTGGCAATGAAGCGAAGTGTTGACACGCTACTGTCACTACCTGCTAAGGTGGACGAGTTGCTGACTCTGAAGCCTACGGTCGAGAGGCTCGAAGCCCATATACAAGAGTTGGACACCAAGGTAGACGGACTATCGGCTAACTACAACTCTGTTCTAGAAAGCGCAGCGGAAAACGGGAGCAAGATCTGTACGCTAGAAAGGCAACACGCGGAGCTGCAAGAAACTGTTAGTGGCCAAGCGGAGGCGATCCAATCCCTGCGAGAAGAAATTAACAACGGAGAGCAGTATAGCCGTCGTGCAAACCTGGAAATTCACGGGCTACCACCAGCAAGCGACGAAGATCTCAGAAAAGCTGTAAACGACCTCGCGGTACAGCTTGGGATATCCGACTTCGCAACTTCAGATATCCTAGCAGTACATCGTCTCCCTGCTAAGCCTGGGTTTACCCCAATAGTGCTGATTAAATTCAAGTCAACAGAAACGAAAGATCGGTGGCTCGGCGCGCGTGGCAAACTGCGTACTCTTGTTGCGGCTGCTGTTGTGCCGCAGCTGTACATCAACGAGAACCTTACGAAGCTGAACCGACAGCTGTTCTGGTTGGCCAAGGAAAAAGCAAAAGAAAATCAATATAAATTCGCGTGGGTGAAACGGGGAAAGGTTTTTGTGAAAAAGGACGAGAGTTCGTCACTGTTGCGCGTTGATCGTGTTGCTGACTTGGACAAAATTGTATAGTTGCTACTATGGAGTGTCTTGAGTTCTCAAGTCTTTCGTTACTGAAAAATAAATTCAAAGGATCATCGGAACTTTCGTTTAGTGTGTTTCATGTTAACATAAGAAGTATTAGGAAGTACTGGGATCAGTTCATGATTACTGTCCGAGATTTGGGTGCGATCATAGATGTTTTTATTTTGACTGAAGTTAACATTACTAACGATATGCTCACTCAGTTTTCTATTCCTCGTTACGAACGCTTTGCCTTCACAAGAGCGTCGGGTAGGGGGGGAGGAATTTGTGTTTTCATCAAAAACATTTGGAGCACAGCCCAGATTCCAATAACGATGACTTATTCGGAATGCATAGGCCTGCAGATTACTGGTCAGCATTTCTGTGTCAACCTGATAGCTATCTACCGCCCCCCTTCAAGCAACGCGAACCTGTTTCTTGATGAACTGGATAAAGTATTATCGGAGTTCAGTTCGACAAGTCAACTGTGTTTAGCGGGCGATTTCAATCTAAACACATTGGATTCCTCACGCCATGTTGTATGCGATTATCTCAACCTAATGTCAGCGTACGGCATCGAAAGTGCAATACATCTATCGACTCGGGAAGAAATTTTAGGCGACAAATTCGTGTCCTCGTGCATTGATCACATCAATATACGCATGTTCGAGTGCTCGGTTAAGGCGGCGGTGATAACTGAAAAACTGGCTGATCACTATTATATAGCGTGCCAGATAAAATCAAAAAAGAATAATAGGAGCTCCGACAATGATATCAAGGAAATAACGATAACAGATCAGGCGCGGTTCGATGACAAAGTAAACAAATTTGACTGGAACGGCCTATTAGCATCAGTCGAGGCTTCACAGTTATATGACACGGTTGTTGATTTATTTTCAAAATTTTCGTCTACGTCAAAAAGGAAAGTAGTGATTAGACAACGTAAAGCGCACTTTAAGTGGCTTACGTCAGACATTTTGGCAGCTATAAAGTACAAGGACTTACTCTGGAAGCGCTGCAAGCGTTGTCCAGGTGAACTAACACTCAAGACCGAATACAAGTTAGCCAGAAATAAAGCATGCGCCTTGGTCCGTTCCTCAAAACGCAGGTTTTTTAGGGGAGAATTTGAAAGAAACCGTTTTGACGTAGCAAAAACTTGGCAGTTAGCTAATCAGATTCGGGGTGGAACAAAAAAACGCTCAATTGATGACGTGATAAATAAGTCCTTTGCGCCAGTTACGCAGAAAATCATTGAGGACTTTAATGCCTTTTTTTCTCGCACTTCAAGCGCAGTTCAAGATAGTGATAGAGCACAAACTGTTACGCTGCACGACTACAATCTAGCTTCTGCGTATCTCCCTTCGATAACAGAACACGAGCTGCGCCAGTATTTATTTTCTTCCAAGGAAAGAAAGTCTTCTGGCATTGACGAAATTCATATACGGGATCTACGTAGAAATTTTGAAAAACTTAAAAATGTACTTCTAGCTCTGCTGAATGATATAATTGCAACCGGAAATTGGCCAACGGGAATGAAAATTGCTATTGTAAAACCGCTCCACAAAGGAGGGGCGACGAATGATTTCAAGAACTATCGTCCCATTTCAATCTTATCATGCATTTCGCAGCTGCTGGAAAAACACGTTTTAAGGGCAATGACTAGCTTCTGTCAAAGGTTCGACTTACTTTCCGATCGTCAGTACGGTTTTGTTGCAGAGCGGGGTACTCAGGCATTACTGGAAGATTTTGGAGATTTCTTGAATACTGGTTTTGATAACAGTGTGTTTACGTGTGCAGTGTTTTTGGATGTCTCGAAAGCATTTGACAGCATAAGTCATGACGTCCTCTGTTCTAAACTGTACAGAGTGGGGTTCAGAGGTCCGTTTCTGTCACTCCTCAAAGGCTATCTTTCAGGTCGATCCCAAGTGGTGGTGGTTAAAAATCGGAAGAGCAGTAAGGCCCTTTTAACTGCTGGAGTCCCGCAAGGCTCAGTTCTATCGCCATTACTCTATAATTTATACGTGAACGATCTACCCGCTGTTATTTCTAAATGTAAAATTTTTCAATACGCCGATGACACGCTGTTAGTGTCGGATCATCTCGATTATCATGTAGCCATTCAAAATCTTCAAAATGATATTATCTCTACAATGGACTGGTTTCGGGCAAATTTAATTGAAGTAAATGTGTCGAAAACAAAACTTGTCTGTTTTAGGCACCCGCTGAAGCATGTCGAACTTTCCGTCCCAGTAGCGCTGCACACTTCCAGTTGCACATCGTGCGATTGCGAAACTATTCCATATGTGAAAACAGTTAAATACCTAGGAATATATTTCGACAGTGATTTGTCCTGGTGCACGCATATGACTTATCTATGTAAAAAATTAAGAAGTGTTGCATGCTGTCTGTATAATATTAAAATGTTTCTGCCTTTTTCTGTGCGAAAAATGGTAACGCATGCATTGGCTTACAGCTATTTGCGATACGGTGTTACCATCTTTATGGGGTGCTCCCTCTTCTGGCGTGCGAGAATCGACTCCTTGCTAAGAGGTATTTTGAAAAGTGTTTCGTTTGACAGGCCAGATGTCTCAAGCGAGTTTATATTTCAAGAGCTCTGTTTGCCATCCTTCGGGGGTCTTTTTAGGGAAACTGTTGTGCTCCGTCATTTCTGGAATTCTAGTTTTATTACAGCCTACATTGCGCAGCGACCTATGCGGCCATCGCTCCGCTTCCAAATGCCGCGGATCAGAACGAAGTATGGTGAGCGCACGAGAGTGTATTACGTTCCGCAAATATTTAACAGCCTACCGGAATCCTTTCTATCCATAACTTCGAGGCAAAAGCTCAGGAAGGCGTTACGGAATTTAGAGCTGTGAGGTTAAGCTTTGTTGTTGTTGTTTTTTGTTTTTTTATGGTTATCAAAGTTTTTTCTTTTCTTTTCTAGCCCTACAAGTGTACCTTGTGATTCCGAGAACGTGTAAATTTTGAAAGTCAGAGAACTTTTTCAACTTTTCTTTTAGAACGTACCTTACTACAATGTGTCTTTCTTTTGTATCGCCACCTGCCGAGCCAGGTCCACAAGCCCTTGAGGCTTTCACCGGCTCGCTATTGTACTTTCAAAAATGTATTTTTTTCAAATAAAACTATGTTCTATGTTCTATGTTCTATCATCATCATCATCATAATGCCTTTATTTGTGCCAATTAACAACCAACAAAGGTCTACAATGTGGCACAGTGAAAAAAAAAACAAATTGCACAACTGTAAAACATGCTCAACTGATGAAACTAGCATGCAACAAAACACGACAGTACATTTTTAGCGACGGAAAATAATCTCATCTAATTGTCTACTGAGATTTACGTAGCTATCAAAAATACCAAACTTTTCATGCCCAAGATTGTTTACACTTGTCTGCATTCTTGTTGTTGGTGATGTCATGTGTTGATTGTGGGGATAAAAAGTGAGAGCTGTCCTATTTGAGCGGGTCGGTACGTTAAAGTTCACTGTGAACAAAAGTGTTGAGTCAATGTCCCCGTGAACTATTTTTTATAAGAAGGCAACATCGCGCGATAATCTTCTGAGGGGTAGACACTGTAGGCCAAATTTGTCGAGCAGGAGTTCGTAGTTGTAAAAATGCCTTCGGCCAAGGTGTTTGTCATAGATTATGCGCAAAAAACGTCTCTGAACTGACTCTATTTTAGCTGCATCACGTAGTGTCAGTGAATTCCACACCACAGAGCCAAAGTCTAATCCCGATCTGATAATAGAACAAAATAAACGAAGGAAACAAGCATAGTTCGCAAACTTTCTAGTTATTCGAGTAATCATTCCAAGTAATCTAAATGCAGAACAGGCAATATGGGCGACATGGCAGCCAAAGGATAGAGTAGTGTCAAAGTACACTCCTAGATCACGAAGCGATGATACTCTTAAAATGCACTTATCATCAATTGAGTATGAATAGTGTATAATTTCACGTTTTTTACTGAAAGACATGACCTTCGTTTTTTCTGGATTGATTATTAAGCAATTTTCCCGACACCAGTCTAAAATATGCGATGCGTCACTCTGAAGAAGGTCACAGTCATCGATCAAACTAATACTTAAAAAGAGCTTGATGTCGTCTGCGAATAACAGCACGTTTGAGTTTACTACGCAATTAGATATCTCATTGATAAAGATCAAAAACAATAGTGGACCCAAATTGGAGCCCTGTGGTACTCCCGATGACGGATAAAAAGGATCAGAAAAGTTATTTAAAATGCGTACGACACAACGAAGGTCAGTCAGCTAGCTTTGAAGCCATAATAAAAGCACAGGAGAAACGCCATTACGTGACAATTTGTGCAGCAGCAAAGCGTGGTTCACCTTGTCAAAGGCTTTCGAGAGGTCAAAATAAACAACGTCAACTTGACCGCGATTACAAACAAAAGGCACTGAATAATCAAGGAAAGTACAGAGGTTTGTCTCGACTGAGCGCTCCTTGATAAAACCGTGCTGAAAAGAACTGATACAGCGCTTGAAATAAAAAGAAAGACGGGTGTGCATCACTATCTCAAATACTTTTGAAAAAGAACATAGCAATGATACAGGGCGATAGTTCCCAACTTGCGAAGTATCCCCCGTCTTATGAATAAGAACAACAATAGACTCTTTCCACAGAGATGGAAATATACCCTTACTCAATGAAATATTAAATATATGCTCTAAGATAGGCGCAAAAAGATTCGAGCAACCTTTAACAATAAAGTTAGGCACATGATCTGTACCAGATGTTAGTTTCGGCTTCAGTTTCCTTATAGCCGCCAAGATCTCGCTAACAGTGACTTTGTCTACTGCACAAACATCAGAGTAGACAGGATCGTCAAGAAATGTACTATCTTTAGGAACATCGGAGGAAAAACAACCACTGAAATGACTTGCAAAAAAGTTGGCGATATCCTTCGGGTTAGACAGATAATCAGAATTTCTTCTTAGACAGATACCGTGTGTACTGCCTTTTGTATGTTGTCTAGCAAATTTCCAAAAACTTATCTGGTTTGTGAAAAATACTATTTTGTACTGCGTTTAAATGCACACACTCGTCATGAATAAACAACTTTTTAACAAGAGACCGATAAATGCTGAACTTAGCATACCACATTTGCGATCCATTTTTTTCGTACAATTTGTGACAATGTAATTTTTTTTTAATGTAATATATCAGATCTTTAGAATACCACGAAGGATACTTTCTAGGTTTCGATGACCGTTTTGGTATAAAGTTTTCCATTCCATTTCTCACTACCGTCGTAAACGACTTCGCCGCTGAGTCGACAGAATCGTCCTTCAAAATGGATGACCAGTCGTAATTTTCAAAACACCTATAAAGACCAAAATAATCGCCTGTGTTGAAGGAGTAATACGTCTGCTTTGGGAGAGCTGCAGATTTCAACGAATTATGGAAGGCAACAATAAAGGTTGGGTGAAAAGCGTCAACCTTAACATGTGAAACATCGGCAAGAGTTAAGCCGATGATTGGCACATTTGAAAGAAAAAGATCAAGGACGTTCCCGGCGCTGTTATCAAACCCGTTTAATTGACTAAGGCCATTAAAATGTATGAAATTCAATAGGTGAGACGACTTGCTTGCTGTTATACTGTTTTGACTAGTAACAATTCCTGACTGCCAGTTGGCATCAGGTAGGTTAAAATCACCATAAATGTGCACCCTGAACTTTGAAAAGTCAATTTCTTTTTCCAATGTAACAAAGTGTTCATTAAAAATACGATTATCCGATAGGGGAGGGAAATAATGATTCCCAATTAGGTAGTTACAACCATCATTTGAAAGCAATTCTATCCAAACGCATTTAGGGTAGGTTTCAAGGTCTTGTCTGCGATGCGAGGTAACTGACTGATTTACGGCGATTAATACACCGCCTCCGAATTTCTGGCGAGTTAAAGCATAATCACGGTCACGACGGTGGACGGTATAAGAAGGCGGAAAATAGTCTGCACTTGAAATTTCCTCGTTGAGCCATGTTTCAGTTAGACAAATGATATTAAAATTGGAAGAGACTACATTTGGCAGAAATGTGTCTGCTTTGGTTCGTAAGCCACGAGTGTTTTGGTAGTACGCATTAAATGTCTCCATCATTCATCTTGGCATGATTGTTTTCAGATGTGCTCGTACGCGAAGCGTCCAACCTTCCAAAGAACGGGTGAAAAATACAACCATCGGGCCACACTTCCGGTCTGTTAATTAATTCGAATGAGTCCTGATTCACCTTGACATGGAAGGAAGAGTACGTCTCATACTTGGTCTTCATTTTAGAACAGCAAATCGGATTTCCCTTCAACAAAGGTTCGACGAGTAAAAGAACGTCAGAAGCTGTCGTGTCTGGAGCCAGACGCGAAACAAACAATGCTGCTTTCCGAGGGCGGGAAATTACGCCCACTTTCGAAGCCTTTCCAGTCCCAACCATTGGTTTGGTTCTTCGGCGTCTGTTCACGATCGTGAAGCCATCGGGCACTTCTGTCGCACTCAGGTGCTCACCTTGGCGTGGAATCTCCCGTAGACCAGCAGCTTGTGACGAGTCTTGCCCGTTCGAGTTGATTTGGCGCACTTGTGCGTCAACTGCCGGGAGAACGCCACCCGGCGCCGCCGCGGATGAACTCGAGGATTGCCTCGGCAACGCGGCCGCATTGGATTCCGCCGTGACGGACGAATACTGAGTCCTTGGTGGTACCGGTGCGGTAAGTCGTTCCAGAACTTTTCGTTTGAGGTCGGAAACCTCAGAACGAAGATCTTTGTTTTCTTCTCTGAGGCACTTCACCTCTGCTGTCAGTACTTCCATTTTGATGCCGATGGTATTCATGCAGCGTTCAACAACTCGCTGGATGGAGCCTTCCCCGGTGATGCCGGTCTTGATAGCAGAGACGACCTCTTCGGGGTCCTCAGAAAATGTGTCTGAGTCATACCCATCCTATGAGCTTGTGCGATGACGACGAGTGCATTTATTGCACTTGTAGGCACTTTTTCCTGACTGCATAAGCAGTTCGTATTCGCCAGGACCAACATTAACGCAGTCGCAATGAAATATACGTTTGCGACCGCCTGCACAAGCAAGGAAGTTCTGCTTATCGCAAACGCGAGCGGAGCAGCTACCGCACACGTCCCGCAGCTTCGGCGGCATGTCCCGCAGCTTCGGCGGCATGCTATCAGCAGGGCTTGAGTGCAGCCCTTTGCATATGCTTCAATAGCACAGATCTGCATTAGCTTCAGAATCAACCAAATGATACGACTAAAAACCAACCTTTATTTTACACTAACGCCTGTCTTAGTTCGAACAATATGTACGATGACGGCCGATTCTATAAAATGTCAAACCCGAGTCTCGTATAACTGCTTGATTGACCCCGTGTCGCGATTCTCAGGCTTTGCTATACATGTTTCAACACAGGTGTATGCACCAGTGGTCTAGTGGTAGTGAATACGAACCTTCCGATGGCACAATCCAAGCACAGGGGACGTCGGTGCAGGAGGTCTGGTTCTTGCTGCAGCTTTCTTCCGCAGAGAGAAGCATTGCCGCAAGATACTGGCAGCTCTGGCTCCGGCTAAAAGTAAAGAGAAATATATATTGGGATAAACATATTTCTGCCACTTTACTTGGCACAGATGAGTCAACAGACCTGTACTTGACTCATCTTGTAAGCTGTAAACAGCACTTTTAAAACGAGCAACGTACACCTGGAGTAATCAGCTGATCCAAAACGTACTGGAAGCTTTTTTCCAGCAGGCAGGGGCAAATGATTTATGTGGGGCGGGCTTTGCTGCCTCGCCTTGCGAGGTTTTCGGGTGCGTGGTTCACAGGGAGGGAAGGCAGAGTTGCCGTACTACAGTGCTACGCGCTTCGAGTAGGCGCGCGACATGGGGACAACTTGAACCTGAGCCTAACCCAAACCCCACCCCACCCCTCCGCTCTTTCCTTGTGAACCTCTCACCCGAAAACTAAGCAAAATATTTCTATGTAAAATACAGCTCCGCTCGCCCGCCCCGCGCTCACTCCAAGAAACCCTCGAGACAAACCACGCGAGGTGGCAAAGCCCGCTCCACCGGGATCACCGCCCGACAAGTACTGCAGCTACGGCACTTTGCGCGAAGCTTTTGCTGTTATTCTTTTAGATGGGCATCTTTGTAGCCGAAATTCCGAACTAAAGAAAGACTTAGCATCTTGATCGATAACATCCTTCACATTGAAAGTCTAAGGCGTTTCTAGTCAAAATCCGGCTTCCATAAATCGGCAGTTCGACGCAGTCGATTTTAGCCGCACGCGCAGTAAGTGTTGATATTAATACCGCTATCGCCCACCATTTAAACACAGAAGACAGAAGAAAATAAACGAAACATTCAACTCAACCCCGCGACGCACTCGCATGTGGCACCACGCGCTGTTGCCGTGTACGAAACTTCCTTCATCGAAGGAAGAACGACGGCTCGCACATGGCACATGTTCGAGTCCTTGCACCAGTTCCACATCACGTGTCGAACGTAACCTTCTTCTTTGAAAGACCATCCCCGATGCGCTTGTCTCAACGAACTGTTCCCTTGGAGGTAGCTCCATACGCGGTCCTGGGTGAGGTTCACACGTTCCGGGGGATGACGTACCCAATGGTCCGCGTCAAACGCGAACGGGATGTTCTCATCCCGAGACATCGCGACTCAAAATGCTTCGAAGAGCAGCGACTGTACGCAAAAAGAAAACGAAAAGGTAGCGCAAGAGAAGCCTAACGTGCATGTTGTTTTCTCGACAAATCCTCTCCAACCCATTGCGCCTCAGGTTCGCCCATCGCCCCATAGGTGGCAGCACATATTCGCAAAAAAAGGTCCATTCAAAATTGTAGAAAAAGGTGAAGACCCCTGTTTGGAGTCGATTTCGTTTTGTTCTACTTGGTTTAAGTTATTTTTAGTCCGTTTTCTCCGGCTGCTCAATGTAGCTTGGTTTTACTTAATTTGATTCGGTTTTACTTCGTTGCCCAGCTTCACTCGGTTTTTTTCGCTTTCGCTTCGAAACCGGGTGAATTTTGAAGTAAATTCAGAGTGTCTTTTTTTTTATGTGGATACGTCATAAGGTTGAAGACGACACGAGCTAAAAAAAAAATTTTTTGCTTAAAAACGTGGAGGGCCGCAATCAGTACGCGTCAACCCTAAAACCAGAATCCGCCATTTCCAGAACTGGACCCTTCAAAAATTTCGGGCATGCAAAGAAAACAACAACAACAGCAACGGGGTTGCGTGCTTGAGCGGAATATTTATTTCATCGAGAAACGAAACTAGATCCTGGTGGCTCGACTAAGCTGCTGTGACCTTAATCGTTCATGATACGGCTTATCTTTCCCACCGAAGATCGCACAAAAAAAGCTTTTCCCGTCTACTTTATAGTGACCACTGTTTCATACCAAGGCACTCCTATCTAGTGTTCCGGCAGGTGGCAGAGGTTATTTCGAAGATCCTGAATTATTGCAGTAGGCATCAATCGTTCTGTTAGCACCAGCACAAAAAAAAAAAGAATTGATAATAAAAAAATAAAGGTCTGCCACTAGTCTGGAGACAAAAGGGCGAAGGATTAGGGAGATTGCTAAGTTTAGAAAGACGCCTGTTTCCCCCCTCCCTTCACCCCCCTCTTCAACCTCCTCGTGCAATACATATTGCCTTCGTACTTCTTTGCTTCAGCGGAAGAAACCTTCGAGCTCTGTTTTCTGGCAAATGACACTGATCTTTCTTTTTCTTTTTTTTAAGGTCGTGGATTAAAATGCTTTCGAAAAAGCCCCGTCTTTTTTTTTTTTCTTCTCGCGGTCGCAACTTGCACGCGCTCATTTTGACACGCGAAATCTCATGACCCATTTTGTAAGGTTAGAGCTCAAGGTTGTTGTTTTTGTCTTTAAACCGGACAACGTACCAGGATTTTCATCTACAAAGCCAACGGGAACGATTGTGGATAGTGCCACGCCACGTTTTTATACTCATTTCAACACAAAATTCTGGGCACCCGTTTGAAGAAGTAGTAGGGTAGTGTGGTGCACGTCACGTGACCTACATCCGGAATTTGCGTTCAGAAGAAAGGACAGAGCTTGCTCGTACAAGCAGCATCTTAAGAAAAATAAATGTTGCAATTCAAGTTGTCTTTTATTTAGCTCAGTCGTTTGCGATACTTTTCTTCTCTTATATCTTTGCACGCCAAAAATCCTTTTTTTTTTAGTAGTTTTCAGGTTTTAGCATTTTGTTCACTAGCCGAAGTCGCGCACTCGCTCACTTCTGAGAGAAGAAAAAAAAATGTATCCCAAACAATTATACTCAATACAAAACGAAGAACCTTAGGCTGTTTTAGACTCCTTTTTTGCTATAAGAGCCGCTCCGTAAACCTCCTGAACCACTCTTCATTTTTGCTGTCGAAACGACTCCCGCTGATCGTTCTTGGCCTGTCTCCATGAGAGGTAAGCTTCCCATTTTAAGTCTGCAACTCAGTCCTTATTATCAATATACCAATTAAAATTGCAGTATTGTTCGCTTATGACGAGGTACACACAATACTGGGAGCATATTTCGTCGCCCCGTTTTCTAAAACATAATTTTGAAATTAAGGTTTGCTTTTTGCTATAATTTATCGCTGCATGAAGTTCCATCTGCAGCGTAAAGACATGTAGCTCCTAGGGATCGCTCTCAAGCATCTCGCTTTATAAGTATTTATACCCACCACTTTTGTTTTATTGCGGTAGTTTGTTCGGAAAAATGCCCGTTTACACCACGCTAGCTGCAACAGTAACTTCTGTTTTCTACTTACAAGACGCTTGAAACCAAAAATTCTGTAGTCATTTCACCTATAGTGTTCAATGATTTGGTATAGACCTTTTATTTCCGTAGTTACCTCACTGAGGGATAGCGGGCGCTGGCACTTTCGGTGCCATCGGAAAGCGCCAGCGCCCTCTATCCGCCAGTGAGGCTTAGTAGGATGAGTATGATATATAAGGGAAAGGGAGATAAGTCTGATATTAGGAATTATCGTCCCATAACCGTGACACCGGTTATTTACAGATTGGTAATGCAGATTTTAAAGAACAGACTGGAGGAACGGGTAGATTGCGAGGGCATACTGGCCAAGTTACAGAACGGGTTTCGGAAACAAAGAAGGTTGGAGGAAAATTTATTTTCTCTAACACAGTGTATAGAAATAGCGCAAAAAGAAAACAGACAGCTCTGGCTGGCATTTCTGGATATCAAGGGTGCCTATGACAATGCGAACCAAAGGAACCTGTGGGACATAATGGAGAGCTTAAACCTAGATGAAGGACTAACAGCACTATTAAGGAACATTTACAAAGATAACAAGGTGATTATAACATGGGAAGGAAAGGCGACAGGAAAAATAGAGATAAGACGAGGCCTTAGGCAGGGGTGCCCGTTATCGCCTTTGCTGTTTATGTTGTATCTGAGAGGATTGGAGGATAGACTAGAGAACAGTGGGCTTGGATTTGACCTTTCGTACAGTAAGCTAGGCCAAAAAATTCAGCAATCCTTACCGGAATTGATGTATGCGGATGATATCGTACTAAAGGCTAACAACAGGACAGAGTTGCAGGAATTAATGAGCCTCTGTGGTAGGGAAGGAGAGGAATTAGGTTTAGAATTCAGTAGCGAAAAATCAGCAGTCATGATTTTTAACGAGGATGAAGTTCAGAGGCTGAAGATACAGAATATTACAGTTGGGAGAGATAGTAAATACAAGTATCTTGGAGTATCGTGCAGAATATCTCAGTGAGCATGAACAGTATATAATAGGTAAGGGCAAACGAAATGCAGCTATAATGAAAAATAGAGCACTTTGGATGTACAACAGGTACGAGGTGGTGAGAGAGATTTGGAAAGGGGTCATGGTGCCTGGCTTGACTTTTGGAAACGCAGTGCTATGCATGAAATACGAAGTGCATGCGAGACTAGAACTAAAACAGCGCGGAGTAGGAAGACTGGCTCTGGGGGCACATTGCAAAACGCCAAACCAGGGAGTACAATGAGACATGGGATGGGCATCATTTGAGAGCAGGGAAGCGGTGAGCAAGATAGAATTTGAGGATAGGTTGAGGCAAATGGATGGGGAGCTATGGGCACGAAAGTGTTTCAGCTATTTATTCATAAGGACTGCCTACACAAAGTGGAGACAGCGCACTAGGAAATTAAGAGGAAAGTTTTTGGGCTATAGCAAAGATACGGAAGAGCAAGTCTCAGTTAAGAAGAAAGTTAAGGCCACAGAAAGAGATCGTTGGCTAGAGGGAATGCATAAAAAGACGGCTCTGGAAAGCTATAGATTAAACAAAAGAGTTATTGCCAAAGAAAGCATTTATGACAATTCTAGGGGAAGCTCATTGTTGTTTGAGGCGAGGACGGGTGTTCTGCGAACCAGAACATACAGAGTGAAGTACCAGAAAATGGATACAGTGTGCACTGCTTGTGGAGAGGAGGACGAGACGGCTGAGCACTTGATACTCTACTGTAAAGGGCTTCACCCTATGCCTACCGAAGACAACATAGATTTTATCAAGTCATTGGGTTTTAGAGACAGCGAAGGGAGAGTGGATTTCAGGACGGTAGAGATCACCAAGCACAAATTAAGTGAATGGTGGCAGAAATCGAGAGAAAACTAGGTATTTTCTTATTCACTGATGGCAAGGGGGTTTCATAGCCTCACTTTCTTTGCACTGCGGAATGAATATAGATTTCACATTCAAATATTCCAAGCTTAAATGGTAAAACAAAATGGCTCGGTGGCGTAAGCTACCGCCCGATCCTAAGGGCTCAGCCGTATTCATCCATCCATCCATCCATCCACTAGGTTGCTGCAATTTGGTTGGTTTCGGCTTCACCGTAAACGCGGCTATGTTGCTGTTTTACGTTCTTTCTGCTTAATTTTGTGATACGATTATTTTTCTTGTAGCATACAACCAATAAAACAGTGGAAATGAGCCACTCTGAGGACAACGAGGTGTATTTTAGCCTAAATTGCGTTTTGTTTTTTTACCTACTCTTTGATGTATCTGATAATGGTCGGCTGCGAATGACCAGAACAGATGAACTCGCGAGTTTACTACTCAGTGCTTGGTTTTTCTGGGCACCCAACCTTTAGTGAGCTTCAAACACTAAAAACGTATCGTATAATGACGCAGATAATTGATATAAACAAGTAGTATCGTCTCTGCCTCTTTTATTATTTTTTTAAATGCAGTACTTTAGCCTCTTTTGACAGGCCGAGTAACAAATTTCTTAAATTAACAACCCTGCTAAAGTATTCATAAGCAGCATTTCGCGATATTTGCCCGAGCAAGTAAATTAGTTTTAAGTGAACATTTGCTTATTCAAGATATAAGTGACAGGCCCGTCAAAGTAAATCGGGCATTTGTCTTCTGTAAAATCGGCCGAATGAAATTAAAGGGCGCAGAAGGAGAAATACCTCGGAAAGTTTGGCTGAATTCTAGTGCTAGGCGCAACTTCACGGACCTGTGTGAACAAATATTTATTTGTTTGAACAGAGCCGCTTTGTAATTTTCGGCGTCGCCAACCATTAAAAATAAAACTCTGTTCGCCCGCGACAATCCTGGACTCAAATAATTGTTATGCAGACGGCTCCTTTTTTTTTTGCGTGAAATATTGCGGACCATAGATAACTAACAAAAATTAAAACAGCATATGTAAAAAAAAACAAAAAAAAAACAAACAAGAAAAGCGTCGTCATTATTTTGCGCGCGCCGAACCCAAACCGCGTTTTGGATTTGCAAATAGAAACGACGTTACTTCCTTGCGCAGGCTATTCTAAAACTCTCAACTGTTAAGTGTAAGTGGCGGTTTCTTACGCGGGAAGTTCCAACTTTTGTGTTAAAATAAATTAGTTGGATGGCACTGGTTATCTGAATATAATGAATAAATCACTTAAATGACTGTCGAAATGGGAGCGACCACGGTATACAATTTGTTAAACTTCATAAGTGAACCGACCAATCGAATGTTTACTTCGCAAAAAAAAAAAAAAGATTAAGAACTTCATACACCATGTAGGTGTGATATTATGAACAAACTAATCTCCCGATGTTGACGTACCATTACTTCCAGCCTCAGATAAAATACAAGTTAAACGTTCGTTGTCTTTATCCTCCCCGAGTTTCCTTACATGATCAAAATAAACTGTTTTTGATATATTATCAATACAAAGAACGAGACTTCCGCGAAATACAGATAGTCTCCGTGCGCTGACTATCGTTGACGCCTTCCGATTCTAAATGCGCGATATAAACCTACGCGCTTCTTACTGAGAATGTTCCGCCACTATCAGTAAATAAACCTCATTTGTCATACGTACATTTGAACCCTCGTGATGTTTTTGTTGTCGAGTAGACGTACCGGGCTAGTTTCCGAAGTAAGGCAAGAAAGCGCGGTAAAACGCGACGAAGAACACTAATACAATGCATCCGCCAAGGCGCGGAGGGGAGAGTGGAGCAGCAAGTTCAAACAACCTAAAGGCTGCCGCGTCACGCGATTTCAAGATGGCAGCGCCCATGCGGAGGATGAAAAGGTCTATACGATTATATCACCATTGAGAAAAGATATCCTCTTTTTTATGTCACCTTAAACTCGACAAACCATAAAATTTGCGCATTGCTTCCATCTCTCAAAAGTCCTCGATATCTAAGCTAAAAACAGATTGCGTTCTAAATGACATAAATGACACCCACCAGTCGGTGCTCGCAGCATTTTAAACTCCTAGATTCTAGCCGCGTTTTTTTCTTTACCTGTTAATAACTCCGGAGTCCATACACGGTTGACAGATGCAACAAAAAATAATAAACCTTTTTTTGATCGTGCCCATAAACGCTGGAGGCAGATTTCGTTTTGATCAGCCTTGCAATGGTGCCTGTGGTTGCGCAAGCTAATATCTGTTGTGATTTGTTTAGATTTTGCGTGCCTAAGATTTGTTACGCCTGTTGTGATTCCATCGTGCGGTGCTTGCGAAAGCACACACAGCATGTGTCTAGCTCAGGGGTGGCCAGGCTGACCAGGCCTAAGAGCCGCAAATAAAACCACGAAACTTCCAAGAGCCGCGGGGAAGGGTAAGGGGAAGGGAGGGGGGGGGCAAACTTTTGTACAGAGCAATTAACGAAACTCGTTCGAACTACTTTCAATCTATCCGAGTCAAAAACATTGAAACTCTACGTAAGGTAGCAGTATCTCGGCTTGGGGCCAGCAAATCCTTCGTGCCATTACATCCATCAAGCAAATACGTCCAATCTCGTTCCATTACATCCATCGTGCCAGTACATCGATAGTGCCAGTACATCCATAGGGCCTGTAGATCCATTTCGGGCCAGTTCATCTAACGTGTAACCAAATCTAACGTGCCATTGAATCCATTATGCCATTACATCCACCGCGCCATCACATCCATCGAGCAGATTCCTCCAATGCGTGTCATTACATCCGTCTTGCCGTTACATCCATCGTGTTATGATACCCATCAAGCAGCTTTATCCAAAAACATGCCAAATGAATGCATCAATTGCGCAGATCTTCTGTGCTACGCCTTTCGTTTCTTTTTTTCTTAGAAGCTACTTAGACGTTTGCGTTTGCTTAGGAATGACTGCGTTGCGAACGCTTGTGACGGTGCGATCTGCAATTGTTAAAGGATTAGTGTAATTCTCTTAGGGATGGTTCACATATTTGCGTTGACTCCCCATTGGCTCGTCGTGAGGATCGCTATTGGTTGTAACCAGTCGTAACGCAGTCAAACGCAAATCTCTGTACTGACTCTTTTAAGCGCCGTTCAGACACTTGCAATCGAGCACGACCGAGAGAGACAAGGCCGGTTTATAAGCCTCTTGCGACGGCGTAAGATTTGCTCCGCGGCTGCGCATCCGGTCCTCCGCCGTCACAAGAGGCATTAAAAATCGTTCTAGTCTCTCTCGGTCGTACTCGATTGCAAATAGTCGCGTCGTCACGAGAGGTGGCAAAACGCATTATTATAATAACGGGCAAAGAAACGTTCCTAACCGAGCAAGAATTTGGAGTGTCGGGGAAGGGGGGGAGGGAGGGGGGGAGCCCCGCATCTATTCGCCTGGGTGATCTAGTGTTTGAAACGTGTCCCCATTGTGGCTTATCTTTCGCCCCCGAGATCGTACAAAGAAGCTTCTTCGTTCCTTTCTACTTCCTAATGGTACCCATTGTTGTAGACCAGAACATTTCCGAACACAGTCTCCAGCATGGACTTCGCTTTCTGAAAAATGGCGCGAGTTTTTCTAAAAATATTGACTCTCATAGCGATCAGTCCACCGGCTTCAGAAACGCCAGATGTGTTTACGATTAGACCCTAGGACAATGGCGGTGAACGTCCCCGTGTTCGTGCCGTCATTGTGGATTTCGGGCAAGCCCATTTTACAGTACAAAAGTAGAAGATGGGAAGGATCAGTCTTAGAGTTTTCTTACAAGGACAAGAATCGAAAGGATCTCAGTGTCGAGTATTACAGGTCCGTCGCGTGCTCTGCTGTCAGCTTAAGGAAACGACTGGAAGGTGACAGCTACCATGTTGCCCACGTAATTCTCAAGAACGGTGCGCTGCAAACCGACCCGGATAACCCGCCAGCATCCCAATTATCCGATCCACTCGCCGCCAAGGCCAGTGTTGTGGAGGCGTTGGCGTCGAGCTACATGGGTGAAACAAGCACCAACATAAGAGAGACAAGAAAGAGGCCTCGTCAAGCGTTGAACGAGGTCGTTGCTGGTGTAGCAGAAAGGTTTGGTGACTACGGTGACGACGTTCAAAACGGAATCAAGCAGGAGCTGACAACATTGGATGGATTTCACTCCAAGCGCAGTGCACATTCTTACAACCGGCACATCCGTGCGTTCAATAATATCACGCTAGACAACATACCGAACGAGCTACGAGTGACGGTTGATAACAAGGCTTTCCTGAGGCATGATAACACTACGCCCGACGAAGAAATGCTCATCTTCTTTGCAGACAACGTTCTCGAATGTCTTGCTGAAGCCGAAACTATCATGTGTGCGTGGCCTCCGCGATCTGCTGCCGGCGGCGCGCCGTTGCTCCGGCCGTCCCTATCGGCCGGAGAGAGCGTAAGTTGAAAAGGGGGTGTGGCCGCGTCTTTCGCCGCACCGCGGCGCGCGTAGCCTAATGGTACGTTTACACTTGCGGATCCGCCAGCGAATCCGCCCAGCTTTTGCCGCTGGGGCGTAACGCTGGGCGGAAAACGCGGCGGCGAGCCGTTTAGGTCCGGGATCTATTTCTGCCGCCGAACGAGGCGTTTCGCTGACCGGATATGACATTCTTGCGAGGCGCGACGCTGCCTACGTCACGAGTACGCGTTCTTCCGGGAGCAGCAACGCCGGGAGAGAGATAGCCGAGGCGGGAACTCTCGCGCCTTCTCGTCATATTTGACGAGACGTTACGGGAACCGCTACCGCAGACGGCGCTGCCGCCACTGCTCGAAGGAACCAGATGTAAACGCAACCCGCTCGTCGCCGCCGCCGCCGGGAGCGGATCCGCTCCCGCGGCAGCGGATTTCTTCTCAGGTGTAAACGTACCATAAGGTCGCTTTCCCTGTCGCGGGCGGGCGTAGAGGACGAAGACTCGGCCGTTGCAGCCTGTGAGAGACGTTCAATGGAAAATTACTACCGCTCACCAATGTAGTGGATCGTAGTAGTTACAGGTGCCATTAATTCTTAGCCGTTTAATTTTTTTCGTGGACCGGGCTTGTTGTGAAGCATAAGTGAATTTATTGCACAGCAGTAATTTTTATTTTTGCGGTCACGCAGCGTTAAAAAGGATAAGGCGTCTTGTTTTATTTCTGGAAAACCTGTATTTGTTATTTTAGTATGTGAAAGCAGTTTTTTATGTAAACAAACAGCGCAGTGCGCTTTGATTTTTTTTTGGTACCAACGATATCAATTGTTTTTTGTGCATTCATTCAAGAGGAAAAGTAAGTGAAGTGTAGTAGGCTTTCACAGCGCACAGGTGTCTTACAAACCGTTGTTCCAATCCAGTGTTGAATAGGACAAACTTCCTGCAATGCTTAAGGTTGATGTTGCAGGCTGGAACAAGGTCAATTTTTTTTATTATGAGGTTTAACGCGTCGGCGCTACACATGCGATGAGGCGGGCCGTAGTAGATGGCTCCGGATTAATTGTGACCAATGAACTCATACCTCTAGCGAACTTTAACACAGGACGAAGAAAGAAAAGACGAAATACACGCTTGACTTCAACTTGGTTATGCAAAAGTGAACAGGATAAAAGGCATATATGTACATGATTTGAAAAAACAAACAATCTAACAAGCACATGATTCCGCGGAAATAAAACGGAGGAACGTTTTACGCGCCGGCGCAACGGCGGCGTAATTCTGACCACCTGGGCGTGGGCGCCGGCAGGATTTTACCTTGAGGTGGCAAATCTATTGTTGCGCGAAGGAAGAGGGAGAGGACATGGGGGTAAGGTGAAAGTTCTGGGTCGTTTGGGTGGGGAGGGGAAGTGCCCCTTTTGCACACCCTCCACCCATGTGATTGGGTTTTTTTAACGAGCGCCGAAATCTGGAACACACGGGCGCTTTCGCCTCCAGCAGAAAAGCGGCCGCGATTCGAACCTGCGTCCTTCAACTCAGAAAAATATTTTTCCCACGGTTGCTAAAAACATTAGAGGCTAACTCACCGAAGCTACTGCTGAACAAGAGGACAAACATGGTCATTTCAGAATACGGGACACGTTATTTACAGCAACAAAAAAGTATGGTTTGCAGCATGTTTTTCTGCATTGCGCACTTCTGTACACGGAGCACATTGCAGAGTAGTGACTTACAAACAAGTTTATACATGACACTTAATTAACAGAAACATCCCCAAAAATGAGGCACATAGTATGCACCATGTTTTTTATGCGTTGCACAATTTCACACACGGAGCACTTTCCGGCACAGTGGCTTACATGCAAGCTTTTTCCGGTAAGCTGCCCTATCTGTCACAGCCGCACCAACATTGGACAAGAGTGGCTCAATAAACTTGTCGAAGACCGCTGACAGTGTGCTCGCACCATGCTCATCTCTTGCTGGGCATACAAAAAGGGGGCACCGTACAAGGTGAGGCAAAATCAGTCTAGCCAGCTGCTGACGCACATTGCTCTTTTTTATGTGCGGCAGGGCAATGTCAACAGCCTTCTTAATGGTCACAAGTACCATGAAAAATTCAGGCTTTGGGAAAGTTAGGCCACCCCTTGACTGCAGGCTAATTAGCCCCATTAGCACAGGACTGGATGCATCTGATTGATGAAGGGAACGGCAGAAGCTACATTTTCTCCGCTCTTCGACTGCTCTCGCCACAAACCCGGCTATGTAAGCAATGCTAGCATTCACTATGGTTGGCGGTGGCCGCTGCACTGAAAAAGAAAATACCCAAATATGAAACTAAACACCAGAATAGAGAGTATCCAGTAAGAGCATAAATATTGTGTTTGGCAGTAAAGTAAACAGAGCAAACTTTAGACAGCCTATAAAAACAGATCTTGAGTGTAATGCAAATGCTGCACTAATTGTGAGCAACCTTCAGACAGCCCATATAAACAGATTTTGAGTGTAATGCAAATGCTGCTCTAATTGTTTTTCTACCCAGCCCTCATCAACTTAAATTTTTGTGCATTGCTAACAATCAGCCTTTATAGCTTTCAGATAAAGCGAATGAACATGGTGTTTTTTTATCTTGCATTTAATAACACTCCAATGAGCCTTTACTCATCTACTTACGAGGAAGCGCTTTCAGTGACGTAAACAGCCCGTCGATTTCCATCACGAAATCATTGAGGTGCAGTGCAACTAAAAAGATGTGCAAAAGATGTATTAGAGAAAAGGCTGCCGGCTGCAAAAGAAGAACAACAGTTAGGCAAGCAAGCATTAGGTCTTGAAAAAAATTTGATGTAGCATACCTTGCTAGGGCAACTTGAAATGTCTCAGTCGAAACATGTGTAGCTGCTTGTGCTGTTGCTTCAGCTAAAACATCCACTACAGGGGACGTCATGCTCAAGGAAGCCCCATGTATGCAGCAAAACACATGTAAAATAGACGCAACCACTTGTGAGCAGCAGTCCTCTATACTCTTAAAACTAGTAGCTAGACATAACGTCTGCTATGTCAGACGTGTGAGGCCATGAAAAATTAGTGGGGTCCTGTTATGAAGCAAAAGCAACTTGACCAACCATGAGCACTTGTTTTAAAGCATAAAGAACAGATCACGTATACCTACCTCAAGACAGCCTGCCCGTTCTCCACGTTTGAAGACTGGGATGGGCAGAGATTGCCAGTCCTCAAGATCCTCTCCAGGCTGAACGTCACGGCTCTCGCATCCAGGCAGTAATTGACACCGGCCATTTGCCGTAGAGAACTGAAGAGGAGTTCCACAGGGTCGCTTGAGAGGTTCCTCGTTAAAACATAAAAGAAACCACTCTCGAGAAGAAATTTTACGCACAAAACCGTAGATTTGCTTGTCAGCAAAGGAGCTTCGTAGGTCTCTGCACTTCTTCCCACTCCTTTTGCAGGAATTGTCGAGAGCCTTGAGATAGTCTGGGAAGTCCTTTTCCAGCCACTGTAGGCGTTCATCAGTCGTGCAAAATAAGTGCATCTGGTCAGGCTGTCTCATGTGCACATGTGCAGTTCGGCTGGCCACATTGTAAATGGCGAACCACTTTTGCATCATCTTCATAAACAATATTGTCGCCCCCGCGTTTCTGAATTTATCTGCCTGAGGGTGGCGACTGGGGTTTTCCTTCAAAAAAGAAAGTGCCGAGATGAGATCGTCTGAAAACAGCTGCACCGCCCTGCCGACGTGCATCTTCCCAAAGTTTGTAGGTTCTACGTGCTTCTGCGTGAGGAAGCGAACTGGTTTGACAACCTCGTTTTCTTGTAGGTCATACAGCTGCTTAACAAACTGTCCCGTTATTAATTGGCTTCCGTCTGTCATCTCGCCCTCAAGCAAAAGGCTTCGCACATTTTTTTATAATATGGCACTGGTCGAAGGACACAAATAAGCTTCTTTCTGGGTCAGATGGATGAGTGACCACAGGCTTGAGTGAGCCGCTCCCCAGATGACGCATCATTGTAACATTAATTTTGTGATTATCGGTGGCAATCCGGATAGCACAGAGACCACACTTTTCGACTTCAGAGATCACCTCTTTTGTAAGCTGGTACAAAAGCTTGCCACTTAGACGGTTCGTGAAGAAGCCACAAGGTATCTTGTATGATGTGGACAATCCTGTAGCAACAAAAACATAGCACTTTGTTGGCAAGCATGATGTTGCTGATGTTCTCTGCTGCTGCACTGTTTTCTTTTGCAGTTTGCTGCCCGAAAAAGCAATCCATTTTACGGTCGTAGATGTATTTGGAGCTTATGGCCATCTCATCTACAATAATTGAGCAAAGCCGGGCTTGCTCTTTCAGGTTGCTTACCTCTTCCTTTAAACGTTCCTTCATTAGTTGGGTGATCCCACTTTCCCCGTCCGACTTTCCGACATACCGAAGGAGGGTGTTTTTCGAAGGCAGTTTAAGCAGGCCTCGGTTGCGTATGTAACGGTACGCCTTCGGGGACAAGTAGTACAATAGTACACACTCCCATACAAAGTCTGGGGACCACACGGGTCGTTGCCTTGTTGAATTGGTAATCTGCTCCACTAAGAAATTTTCTAGGCAGAACTGGGTCGTGCCAAACTTCAAGCATTTTCTGATTGCCGAGTGAAGGGTGTTGTTCTCAAAACCACTGAGCTTCTTTTTTAGGCGGCGGTTTTCTCGCTGCAGTCTCCTTACAGTATCTGCTTTTCTAAACAACTGCACCCTTATTCTGTTGATTGCCCTTGATTGCTTGCGTGGAAGGAGGTCATTACAAGTTTGTGCTGCACATTCAACTGAGTTAGTAGGCCGCTGCAGGTCACCTACTGCATCTTGTGCAGTTGTTTTCGTACCTGTAGCCACCCGATCCTCCTTGGGGCCTAATACTGACACATGACTTACAGAAGTCTGTGGCAGATGGCCTCCGTCGTGGTCTGCACCTTGAAAACTTGCCTCTGTGTTTACTTCAGGGACTGATGGCAACCAGCAATCAGAATTCGACTGGCCTGTGCTGGTTGCACTGTCACAGGCTGAACCAGTCACTTTGGCATGGCAACTTGATAAACTTGATGCCTTTTCTTTGTGTGAAGGGAAGTCCTGTACCACTCGCTCCAATTTACGCCTTTTTTGTGGCTTTGGTGGGTGCATGTAGGTAGGGTATCCTGAAGATATGCTCGGAACAGCATCTCGTTTGAGGCGGCGAAGCTTGGTGGACTCCAGAGTGTAGTCCGAATCCGCAAAATGACGGCTGCAGACGACACTGCTCGATGATTTGCCATTTGGGACAAAATATTTTCTTGATATCGCCTTTAGCCACGCTTCGCGACGGTCATCGTTCGCAGGAAATTCATGAAAACTTATTCCAAGCTTTCTTTTCCTGTCCGACTTGCAGAAAGGCACGCTGCAATACATTCTTCCGAAAAAATACAGAAGCAGAGCGGACAGCGGTGTGAAACGCACGCCAGAAAACCAAATAATTTTCACTTACAGCAAATAATGAGGCGGCGATATTTCAGTAGCTACACAAGACCACTAAACGCACCTGGAACATATACATCATAGTAATCGAAGACTGAAGAAAAAATTGTCGCTTCGTACACTTGGAAGACTAGCCTAGAGCTTAGACTACTGCAATCGCCTGCCTATAAACAACACTCGAGCGCTTATCGGTATTACGCTGCTCTCTCTCTCTCTCTGTATCACACCCTCGCGCGCACGCACACACACACATGCAAGCGCGCGCACGTGCGAACCTACACACACACACACACACAAACATGAGCACGCGCCTCGAACCAACCCACATACTCACGTACACACACGCGCGCACGTGCGAAACTACACACACACACACATGAACAGGGGCAGCGAACCCACCCACATACGCCCGCAGCGCGAACCTACATACACACACACACACACACACACGCGCGCGCGCGAGCGAGCGAGCGAACCAGGGAACCCCCCCGCATTCACACACCGTACGTGCACGCGTGCGCACGCGAACCCACACGCAAGCACACACGCCTTGAAACAACACGCGCGCTCACACACACGCAAAATAGCCTAGTTAGTTTACTGTAGCTAAGTATTTCGAAACAGCCTGCAAGGCATAAAAAGGTAAACCTAAGCGCCGTGATAGCTCGAGAAAAGGCCGTAAAAGCGGCAAAAAAATTCAGCACACAGGCATTCAATCTGCACGAACTGCAAAAGGATCGAGTTTGGGCTGCCTCATTCGACTTTCACTTAACCACTCCGGCTGCATGCAAAACAAACATGTCATTTAAACAACGTACGTACCTTAACTTTGTACTGCTTGCAGGAACGAGTGAAGACACATCGACCACATACTCAAGGTTTTTCTGCAGTGAAAACTCAACAACGAAGACACACGTGAAATCGCAGGCAGTGTCGGGCAGATGAGCCTCGCTTCAACCTTAGGCTAACAGCGCCACCTCGCGACGGGTGTCGGAGTTAGCAAAATTACACCGCTACCCTTGCTTCCGCGCCGAATGGGACGGCTAAACCAACGGCGCGCCGGCGGCAGCAGATCGCGGAGGCCACGATGTGTGATGGGAACTTCGTCTTCACACCACCAGAATTCTGCAACCCGGGGCAGGTGTATACTGTCCACGCAATTGTTCGTGGAGAGTCGCACCCGATTGCCTACGCGCTAATGAAGCGACGCGACACAGACGCCTACGAAGAGTTTTTCGCTGCTCTCAAGGTGGGGGTCTTGGCAGCTGTCGGTCATGCAGCAACACTGCTCCCAGGTGAGGATCAGCTCCCTGCTCCACGACCAGCTGGCTGTACCGAGGCAGCAAGATCCAGCGGTCTCAAGGAAGAATGCGAGACTAGCAGCTGGGATGGAACAGTTTTGTGCTCACGTGACCTACAACCTTGTGTCATTTGATGTCGTGTGCCAGAACCTGGAGAACATTTTTCGTATCGGTGTGCTGCCTTCGGCGTAAGCTAGGCACTTCTCTGTGCTTGTGTTGCAATATTCGCCCAAAAAACTGTCGTTTTGCACGTAAAACTAAAGTATTATTTGGCAAATTCGTTTTCTCGAGTACTATCTTTGTAGGTATAAACCTCTAGTGCATGCAATATATACTGCAGTCAATTTGATTGGGTAGTACACTCTTTTGTCGCCGTTGAACGAATACGATTTCCGGATAACTCACAACATAGCGGTGTAGCCTCAACCCAGGCAAGTTCGGCAGTTCTGAATATGTTTGGAGTTTTCTATACTCAAGCCTAGAAGGTTTTTCTACTATCTGGACATCAAGAAACATGGTTCGCGCGGCGCAATTCCACCTTTAAGTGCCTGCAAAGCAGAAGATCAAAGAGCGAGCCCGCTTAGCATGCCTGTCATCTTGCCCTGAGCCCGACCTCAGTGAACGCAGCAGCAAACGAGCCATATATATATATATATATATATGTATTTTTTTATATTTCACAATATTTCAGAAGTTATACGCCAAATTAAATGCAAAAAGAAAGTAAAATTACCGCTTGTGCGTCATGCACCTTGTGCGGCCCTCGGCCTCACCGAAGCCGCAAGAGCCTCCCCCCGTCCTGATAAATTTACAAGGCTTAACGGAGCTCGAACTTTAAATTACCAAGAGGCAGTATGGGTGTCATGCCATATGAAGACACTCCACGAACCCGTCTGGCACGCTAGGCATGATAACAGGAACGGCGAGCTACTACATCCAACGAGTAACTAAACCCAAGAAGCAACAACATCCCTCGAGCAGCTACATCCACACGCATGTCAATACATCCATCGAGCCCGTACATCCACCGAGCCATTACATTCATTATTGGATGTAATTGCTCGATGGATGCACTGGCTCGATGGATGTGCTAACACGTAATCCAGTAGCACAAGGCTACCAAACCGCAACCAGTGTTTTGATTTAAAACGCGTTCCATTTCTCTCATTGCGGAAGTGCTCGGGTGCCCGGGAGGGGGCGGAGGAAAAAAGTGAAAGCCGTTTACAACTCCCTGTAACACCGAATTAGAGCGCAGCTCTTGAGGAGAAGGGAAGGGTACTGGGGGGGGGGGGGGGGGGGGGTTAAGTGACCTGGGGGAGTCACGAGACCTTGGGGGTCACGTGACGATGCCGATGATGTATTCAATGACGTCACTGGTGACATCATCAGTGACGATGACGATGCGGACCCCGATGACGTCATCAGCGATGATGACGATGACGATGCGGATGTCGGTGACGTCATCAGTGACGTCACTGATGACGTCATTCGTGATGATGACGATGACGATGCGGATGCCGGTGACGTCATCAGTGACGTCACTGATGACGTCATCAGCGATGATGACGATGACGATGCGGACGCCGTTGAGGTAATCAGTGACGTCACTGATGACGTCATCAGTGATGATGACGATGACGATGCGGATGCCGGTGACGTCATCAGTGACGATGACGTCATCGGGGAGGTCATGTGACCTCGGCGGGGGGTCACGTTACCCTGGGGGCGGTCACGTGACCTCGGGGGGGTGTCACGTGACTTTGGGGGTCGCGTGACCCCCAAGGTCACCCCAAGGTCACGTGACCCCCAGTGGTCATTGGGGGTCACGTGACCCTGGGACGGTCACGTGACATCTGGGGGCCACGTGACCTTGCGGTGACCTTGGGGGGGGGGGGTCACGTGACCTCGGGATGACCTTGGGGGTGGCGTGACCTTGGGGTGACCTTGGTTACGCCGACGCCGACGGCGACGCCGACGGCGACGCCCACGCTGCTCAAGCCGGAAACGGGCCCCTAAGAGCTGCGCTCTAAAAACGGGGCGGGGGGGGAGGGGGAGGAGGAGGGGAGGTTGGGAGAGTTCCGTGAGCCGCACTATAACACTCGAAGAGCCGCATGCGGCTTGCGAGCCGCAGCTTGGCCACGTCTGGTCTAGCTCATTCACAATACGTTGTTTGCCTCTCCGGGTTTCTAGGCATAGTTTTGGGTCTGCCGTGAAGAAGGGTGTAGGCTTCCTCGAGACATGAGGCAAAACTGCACGCACCCGCTTTGTTAGGGTCAATCGTGGCATTTGAGCATGTCGCCCGAGTGTTTCGGTTTGCTCACGGATCTCAGCCATATAACACATAGCGCGTGAAAAGTTTGTAGCTGGCGGAAGGAAAATTGAGGTGCGCACCCAATAACCTTGTTTTCTAAAATTGCAGGATGGCACAAGTCTCTTCCCACACATGGACGCACACCCAGCGTGGAAGTCCTTTACTGGTTGTCGCAACCTTAGAGGGTGTGACCCGTGAGTATATATATAGCTCCAAATTTAGGCCACCCTCATCAACCGAACCGTGGGTGAGGTGCTATGTGTGCCTTGCATGTCGCCGAGAAAAGGACGAGAACAGAAGAAGGAACCAGCCTTTAGCTAGGATGAAGGTGCTGGAGCCCGGCGTGGTGTTTGACATGAAGGCAACTCCTCACATCTGTATCCCCTTGGAGCCCTGCCAGGTAGGTGAATATTGCCGCGCGCGCAGCTGGCCAAGGAGGCAGCACGCGCGTGGTCTAGAGGACAGGGTTAGCCAGTTGCCGGTGCGTGACCAGAGTGCGCTGTTTTTGAATAATTTAGTACAAGAATGAAATTTAGAGGATATAGGGTGGTTTCTGCGTACCGGCTAATGCGCCCCAGTTTACGCATTTCCAACGAGGAAGTCACGCGAGGTTGGATAGGGTTTATGTTTCAGGGGCGCTTGTCCCACTGTGTCAGAATTTTGAAGTTTACCACGTATTTTTTAGCGACCAAACCTTAGTATTTTTTACGCTAGGAAGAAAACAAAATAAAACGCGCTTTAGCTGGGATACTTGGAAATTTAACGACAAGCTTCTACAGGATGAGGAATTTGTGGATGGGGTTAAAGAAAGAATAGGTAGGCTGCTTGAGGCTGGATCCGGAAGTATTGGTTCACGGTGGGACCGTTTTAAGGAAGAAGTTAAAAGCAGTGCGATTGAAAGATCGTGCATTTTAAAAAGTCGTGAAAGGCAAAAAGAAAAAGATTTACAATGTCAATTTCACCTTGTGTTGGCTATAGAGAGCGCTCAGGCCTGGAAAGTATACCAAAGAAATTTGCTAAGAGCCAACTTAAACTTGTCGACATAGATAACTACCGTGGAGCGGTGATAAGGGCGCGGGCCAAACGATTGTGGGCGGGAGAAACACCGACTAAGAGTTCTCTTAGCGATGAAAAAAGATACGCTGCACGAAATGAAATAAGTGCCATCTAGTACGGCAAGGAAGTTACTCGAGAGAAAAAAATAATTGAACGCGCCTTCACTGAATATTACCGTGGTCTTCTAGGACGCAAGATAAGCGTAGAGGAGGGTTTTAAAGCAGAGTTTTTAACACTAGTGCCTAAATTAGATGACGAGGTTAAGGCAAGCCTTGAAGTACCGATTAGTCTGCAGGAAATTAAAAGAGCTATTGATGACCTAAGTTCAGGAAAGTCTCCTGGACCCGACGGGTTGGGAGCAGCTTTCTATAAGGCCTTTAAAGACGGTATGGCGGAAGCTCTGCACCGAGTGATATTGGCCGCGTACGGGGTAAAAGAAACCCCGCTATCTTTTCGGATAACCCATACCGTTTGATCCCTAAAAGTGACGATCCCGCACAACTTTTGTCGGTAAAGTCTTACCACCCAATAAGCCTGGCCAATGTAGGCTACAAGATTTTTATGGACGTTTTGGCAAGAAGAATGCAAAATGTCATAACAACTATTGTTGGGACTCACCAGACATGCGGCATCAAAGGACGAACGATCTTCAACATTCACGTGGCCAGAAGTACTTTAGGGTGCTGCGATGCTTTCGGAAGTCATGTGGCTATGCTGCAGCTCGATTTGGAAAAGGCATTAGATCGGGTACCTCATGACATCCTTTTCTCTACCTTGGAACACGTGAATGTTGGTGCAGTCATTTTAGAAGGTGTAAAAATGTCGTACGCAAAGTGTTGCACGAGCCTTATCATCAATAAGAAAGTGAGTGAAAGTTTTGAAATAAAATCTTCGGTCAGGCAAGGTTGCTCATTATCACCTTTGTTAATTACAATTTATCTCGAACCCTTTTGTTTAAAGCTTATTTACAATCAAAGATTACGTTGCTTTAGGCTGGCCGCAAATGGGGTCAAGGTTCTCTCGTACGCAGACGATATCGCTGTTTTTTTGCGACGACGCTGAAAGTGTTAGCGAGGTTGTCCGTGATGCGTCTTTGTTTTGTAAGTTAGCGGGAAGTGCTATAAATTGAAGCAAATGTGTAGGCTTGTGGCACGGCAACCGGGAAGCCACAGTAACCTTTATCAAAACATCCAGTTTAATGTTTCGCCGCCCAAGTATCTAGGCGTGCCCCTTGAACAATACCGAGACACTACCGGGTGTTGGAGGGGGAAATAGAGCAATTGCGAGCTAAAACTACAAACTTGGGAGGCCGAGAATTTTCAATGTTTGCACGTTCAACAATTTGTAACTTGTTCTTGGTGGCAACATTCGGCACCTACTTCAAGTGCTGTGGATGTCGCGAATGAATGTTCACAAGTTGCATAGGGTTTTTGCAGTTTTTATGTGGGGTTCGTGATGGGAGCGCACCAGTCGCACAAATTTATTTCGTTCATTGCAAAGTGGTGGTTTGGGTCTTGTTCATCTGTTTCTTCGGCAGGTTGTAACTCGATTTATTTTTCTTAGAGATCAGAAGATTGTTTTCTTACAGACTGTGTTGCAAGTCAGACTGAGTGATGCCTTACCCGAATTTATCATTACCACTAGAAACATGCAGTGTGGAGAGTACGCGTGTTTTTGTATGAAGTGGCTAAGGCCTTTGACTTTTAAAAAGTGCGTTTTTCTATGGAATATTTAAGCGTTGTCGCGGAGAAACGTCTGTATAAAGATTTGGTTGATGCGGTGTTGCTGACACCATTGTACCGTTCCTTATATAGTGAAAGTCCAGGTAACGATGTCCTTAAAAGACTTAAAAGAATGCCAGTACGGCCATCCGTAAAAACTTTTTTTTTTCAACGACACAGCGGAACGCTCCCAGTAAATCCCTGGCTTCAGGAGAAAGGCATTATCGTTCCTTGGTCCGTTGACTGCCTATTGTGCAGACAACCAGAAACTGTCAAACATATCTTCTTAGACTGTTGGGATGCTATTTTTCATGGGATATTTTACAACGTACTTTAAAAAAGGGCCTGCCATTAACTGCGTTCAGGATTCGCTTCCTTCCAACAGACAATGTGGGCGGACTGCCTTATGACATGTTGATGCTGTTGGGCCTCCACAGTCTATGGCGGAGTAGAATGGATGTACGGAATGCTGAAGTGAACCCTCGTCAAGCCAGGGACTATTTTATAGAAAGTGTTATTCAGTTAAAAGAGATGTTTGGAATGCTCAGTGAACAGCCTGAATGGCTGCCTGTTCTGGAAAGGCTGGTTGCCATGAAAGAATTTTAGATCACGTACGCCTGCCGGGGACTAACCGGCGTTTTTTTTTACCTGTCACGTTTGTAAATGTGTGTCAATATGTGGCAATAAAGTAAAAAAAAGCACGCGCGTGGTCTATTGGTTATCGTGCCTGCCTCCCACGCGAAAAGTCAGTGTTCGATTCCTGGGAGCCACGCATCTTTTGTTACTCCTGCAATTTAGTTTTCTGGTGAATTCGAGAATCCTGTTGCGTGTTTGAGGTCCGAATATTCTACGCGTTGAATATTCGACGCCGATTATTCCAGAAGCTAAAGCATGTACATAAGGCACTCCGCGATGCAAACCGGAGTCCCATACTGAAAAAAAAAACCATTTGACGCCTATATGAAAATAAACGGGTCCATACCGGTAACAGTTTAACCATACTGGTCACCAGTTTGTCAAAGGGTTCGCCCGTATGGCTTAAAGGGGTCCCCCGTATGAGCCATAACGGTCACCTATTTGGACAAACAGGTCACTCCTTTGGCAAACGGGTCGCTCGTTTGGGCAAATGGGCGACTCGGTTGGGCAAAGTTGTCGCACGCTTGCTCAAACCGGTGACCATGTTGGAAACTGTACCGGTTTAATCAAACGGCTCTTCGGAGCCCGTTTGATATTGAAGCTGAAGCTACAAAAGGCACCTATAGCGGAGCCTTTCCTTCACATTGGCAGCAGCGGCAGCATTGAACAGGCACGACCAAACTAGTGCCCTGCATCTTTCAGATAACAGGAGTGCTGCCGGGACAACACTGCCGTGATTTGAACTTCATATCTGCTGACTTCGGAGCTACGAGCCTGCCTACTCCAGACAAGGCTCGGTTGACCGTGACGTCACCACTGCTAACATCAAGCGCTTCTGTCGACCAAGCTGAAGCTACAAAAGGCACCTCAGCGGAGCCTTTCCTTCACATTGGCAGCAGCGGCAGCATTGAACAGGCACGACCAAACTAGTCCCCTGTATCTTTCAGATAACAGGAGTGCTGCCAGGAGAACACTGCCGTGATTTGAACTTCATATCTGCTGACTTCGGAGCTACGAGCCTGCCTACTCCAGACAAGGCTCGGTTGACCGTGACGTCACCACTGCTAACATCAAGCGCTTCTGTCGACCAAGCTGAAGCTACAAAAGGCACCTCAGCGGAGCCTTTCCTTCACATTGGCAGCAGCGGCAGCATTGAACAGGCACGACCAAACTAGTGCCCTGTATCTTTCAGATAACAGGAGTGCTGCCGGGACAACACTGCCGTGATTTGAACTTCATATCTGCTGACTTCGGAGCTACGAGCCTGCCTACTCCAGCCAAGGCTCGGTTGACCGTGACGTCACCACTGCTAACATCAAGCGCTTCTGTCGACCAAGCTGAAGCTACAAAAGGCACCTCAGCGGAGCCTTTCCTTCACATTGGCAGCAGCGGCAGCATTGAACAGGCACGACCAAACTAGTCCCCTGTATCTTTCAGATAACAGGAGTGCTGCCGGGAGAACAGTGCCGTGATTTGAACTTCATATCTGCTGACTTCGGAGCTACGAGCCTGCCTACTCCAGACAAGGCTCGGTTGACCGTGACGTCACCACTGCTAACATCAAGCGCTTCTGTCGACCAAGCTGAAGCTACAAAAGGCACCTCAGCGGAGCCTTTCCTTCACATTGGCAGCAGCGGCAGCATTGAACAGGCACGACCAAACTAGTCCCCTGTATCTTTCAGATAACAGGAGTGCTGCCGAGAGGACACTGCCGTGATTTGAACTTCATATGTGCTGACTTTGGAGCTACGAACCTGCCTACTCCAGACAAGGCTCGGTTGACCGTGACGTCACCATTGCTAACATCAAGCGCTTCTGTCGACCAAGCTGAAGCTACAAAAGGCACCTCAGCGGAGCCTTTCCTTCACATTGGCAGCAGCGGCAGCATTGAACAGGCACGACCAAACTAGTCCCCTGTATCTTTCAGATAACAGGAGTGCTGCCGGGACAACACTGCCGTGATTTGAACTTCATATCTGCTGACTTCGGAGCTACGAGCCTGCCTACTCCAGACAAGGCTCGGTTGACCGTGACGTCGTCACTGCTAACATCAAGCGCTTCTGTCGACCAAGCTGAAGCTACAAAAGGCACCTCAGCGGAGCCTTTCCTTCACATTGGCAGCAGCGGCAGCATTGAACAGGCACGACCAAACTAGTGCCCTGTATCTTTCAGATAACAGGAGTGCTGCCGGGAGAACAGTGCCGTGATTTGAACTTCATATCTGCTGACTTCGGAGCTACGAGCCTGCCTACTCCAGACAAGGCTCGGTTGACCGTGACGTCACCACTGCTAACATCAAGCGCTTCTGTCGACCAAGCTGAAGCTACAAAAGGCACCTCAGCGGAGCCTTTCCTTCACATTGGCAGCAGCGGCAGCATTGAACAGGCACGACCAAACTAGTCCCGTGTATCTTTCAGATAACAGGAGTGCTGCCGGGACAACACTGCCGTGATTTGAACTTCATATCTGCTGACTTCGGAGCTACGAGCCTGCCTACTCCAGACAAGGCTCGGTTGACCGTGACGTCGCCACTGCTAACATCAAGCGCTTCTGTCGACCAAGCTAAGCTACAAAAGGCACCTCAGCGGAGCCTTTCCTTCACATTGGCAGCAGCGGCAGCATTGAACAGGCACGACCAAACTAGTCCCCTGTATCTTTCAAATAACAGGAGTGCTGCCGGGACAGCTGCCGGGACAACACTGCCGTGATTTGAACATCATATCTGCTGACTTCGGAGCTACGAGCCTGCGTACTCCAGACAAGGCTCGGTTGACCGTGACGTCGCCACTGCTAACATCAAGCGCTTCTGTCGACCAAGCTGAAGCTACAGAAGGCACCTCAGCGGAGCCTTTCCTTCACATCGGCAGTAGCGGCAGCATTGAACAGGCACGACCAAACTAGTCCCCTGTATCTTTCAGCTAACAGGAGTGCTGCCGGGACAACACTGCCGTGATTTGAACTTCATATCTGCTGACTTCGGAGCTACGAGCCCGCCTACTCCAGACAAGGCTCGGTTGACCGTGACGTCGCCACTGCTAACATCAAGCGCTTCTGTCGACCAAGCTGAAGCTACAGAAGGCACCTCAGCGGAGCCTTTCCTTCACATCGGCAGTAGCGGCAGCATTGAACAGGCACGACTAAACTAGTCCCCTGTATCTTTCAGCTAACAGGAGTGCTGCCGGGACAACACTGCCGTGATTTGAACTTCATATCTGCTGACTTCGGAGCTACGAGCCTGCCTACTCCAGACAAGGCTCGGTTGACCGTGACGTCACCACTGCTAACATCAAGCGCTTCTGTCGACCAAGATGCAGCTACAAAAGGCACCTAAGCGGAGCCTTTCCTTCACATTGGCAGCAGCGGCAGCATTGAACAGGCACGACCAAACTAGTCCCCTGTATCTTTCAGATAACAGGAGTGCTGCCGGGACAACACTGCCGTGATTTGAACTTCATATCTGCTGACTTCGGAGCTACGAGCTTGCCTACTCCAGACAAGGCTCGGTTGACCGTGACGTCACCACTGCTGAAATCAAGCGCTTCTGTCGACCAAGCTGAAGCTATAAAATGCACCTCAGCGGAGCCTTTCCTTCACATTGGCAGCAGCGGCAGCATTGAACAGGCACGACCAAACTAGTCTCCTGTATCTTTTAGGTAGGTGCTCTTTTATTCCCTAGTACCACGTTTCATGCCGCTGCTGCTGCTGCTGCTGCCAAGGTGCATAGGTCGGCATTTCCGAACCCACTCACTCACCATCACATCACTAATTACAGCAACATCCAAAGTCGCAGCCCTTCACATCACAAAGTACATCGACGTCCAAAAGTCGCAGCCTTTCACATCACAGACTACACCGACGTCTAAAAGTCACGGCCTTTCACATCACAAAGTACACCGACATCCAAAGGTCACAGCCCTTCACATCACTGAGTACACCGATGTCTAAGATTCACGGCCCTTCACATCACAAAGTACACCGACGTCCAAAAGTCACGCCCATTCACATCACGGAGTTCAACCGGACAACAAACTCATCCCCATCACGTCACCGCAATCTTTGAACTCACAAAGTCATTCACCGTCACTTCACGAATCCGTCAAGTTCACGAAGTATTTCACCGTCACATCACGAATCCTATAGAGTTCATGAAGCATTCCCCATCCCATCACCGCCAACTCTGAATTCACGAAGTCGCTCACCGTCCCATCACGAGCTCATCGAGTTCAGCAAGTCGTTCCCCTCACGTCCGTGAACTGATCCCCTTCATGAAGTCGTTCGACCGGTTCGACTTCACGGCCCTTCACCGAGTCACAGCCGTTCACCGAGTCACAGCCATTCACCGAGTCACCGAGGTCACGGAAAGCGGCGTCGGGCCCTGCAGCCGCGGCCTCCGCCATTGCCTCCGACTCTCAGCCATCCTCGAAGTTCTTTCGCAGCGGCGCTGACGGCTCTAGATGTGTGTGTCAGTGTGTGTGTGTGTGGGGGGGGGGGGGGGTATTGGGCTAAGCCGGGGACGCACCCTGCTCTTGTCATTTTGTTTGTTTAGCTAGTTCCCTCTGGCTTTTAGTTTTGTTTCGCGCTTTCTTCGTCGTGCGCGCATGGAGAGCGAGCGAATTCTTGACTTCCCTGCTCCGAACTTGTGTGATAAGGTGCTTGTTTCCGGGAGAGTTATAAGCCTCACGGATGCCCAGAACCAAAATGGCTGCTGGTTTGTCGGCGAGCGGTATTACAATGGGTGGCATCACCCTAGCAATGCGCACATGAAGGCTCCCTAGACTTCGCCTGGTTGTCGGCGTTGTGATTGTGGAGGGGACCCCACCTCAAAATCTTCTGGCCTGTCTTTATTTATTCATTTTTTTTTTACTTTCGTTGCGCACGGTTTTTTCTACGAAAAAAAAAAAAAAGAAGGCGCTTATATTTTTGCCAACGACCGCTCGCCGAGGGGGCAAAAAGGAGAGACAGTCACGAACCTGCATGCACGATTTTTGTCAAACATCTTACAAAAATTAATACGAGTCCATATTATATGAACGAAGACGTTTTGGCAAATTACATTATAGCGAATAGAGATCACATACGCAAGTCGACGTTTAGGCATTTGTAGGGGCGGCAAACTGGGCATCCAAACAGACCACGCCAGGCGGTCTGTTCGGAGGATTAATTTGAATCATCTGGGGATCTTGTGACGTGCAACCGAAAGCTCGGTTACACGGCGCCTCCTCCGCAATAAGAAGAGCGGAGAAGCTTAACTCATCGGATCCCGAAGTAGTCACATAATCCGTAAACCGTCTGTGTCATTGAAGCGGCAGTAAGCATGATAATCAAGCTAATTATAGACAACCAGGAAAGCTAAGAATAATCAGCTGAACCTAAGCTTACGCTACGTATATCCTGGCATAGCCGAGCTAAGCCACTGCAATTTTCTTACAATGAATTCGAGGTGTTTTTCGGAGCTTTCTTTAATGGTATACAAAATTCGGAGTTTGTCGGCTTCTTCGGTGGTGCAAATTAAATTTAGAAAACAGCAGTTTGCGAATTCAGTAAATCAGCCTTTTCATATGCGAGACTTCGACTGTGGTCGTAAGAGAAACTACCTCGTTTCTATGATAACGGGATAAGTTCATAAGTTGCAACTAGAAAATATGACAAACGTAAAGCTTGTTGTAAATTCCGGAGAAATATAAAGACCTGTCGGCGTTATTACTTCTGGCAGCCCCAAAAATTCGGGGTTTTTCGGATAAACCCGAATCGGCAAAAGTAAAACGGAAAGTGTTCTTCGGATTTCATAGGGTTTATTTGAAAACGCGGAGCCCTAATTACACTGTAGTGGGCTCACGCAAAATGCGGAGCTTACTGCGTTCTTAACTTGGTTAAGCGCGATCCAAACCAACGCTTCTTTTTGCGCCTATAGGTCGTGCGGCTGCGGATGTGACGCATTTCGTGGTGTTTTTGCTGTTTCCGGGCGCGCTTTCTGAGTCAGAACCGTGCGCTTTGGTTTGGACGGGCGAAACTTCGGGCGAGCGCGCACGCGCGCACGCAGGCACGAGCGCACAAGCAAAGTGCAACTGCGACCGACTGGCCGGCCAGACGGCGAGAGAAAGAGAGAGAAAGAGATCGCGTTGTCATGTTGGAAGAGAATAAAAGGGGGGGAGGAGAGGGCAGCGAGACGGCGAGAAACGCGGAGCCGGAACTAGCTTGCCCTCCACCGATTGGCCGGGACACAGGAGCGTCCTACTACGTCACCGCGCGTTTTTGTGCGCGTTGAGAAAGAAGTTGAAATTATCCAACTTTCTTGTGCGCGCGCGGAAGGAGCGAAGAAGCGGCGCGACGTCACGAAAATACGTCACATCCGCAGCCGCACGACCTACTGGCGCAAAAAGAAGCGTTGGTTTGGATCGCGCTTTAAGACTGCAGTTCGAAGCCCCCAGCGCGCACTCGCTCCCTTCCGTCGAGCATTCGCTGCGCTTGCAAGCTTGTGCTTTTCTGATGACGCAGATCCACGAAAACAACATGCATACAAAATCAATGAAAGACGAACTTCCCGGGGCGCGCGGGATACGCATGCCTCGAGAGTCGAGGCACAGAGAACGCATACCAGCCCCAACAGTCGGATGCGCAGTGGTGACCCGGAGGCTAGAAACCTCGCGCTGCCGGCAGACCTTGCACTGCGGTCTTCACCGGTCACTGAATATAAGTACAATAGCGCAATGTGCTGAACGTACTTGGCACGCTACACCTATGTCGATACCTGTGGGCGGCATGCTTCCGTATTTCGTTAAACTCCTACGCATCCGAAGTTCCGTTCGACTAACGTGAAAGGAACCGCGGCGGAAAAGGACACACACGCAAGTAGAACAGCGACACGTGCACAGCGCTGTCTGTCCTCTACTTGCTTTCCCTGTGTCCTCTTGAGCCGTTTTTCCTTGTATGAACGGTCTTTGTCAAAAGTCCACAGCTTACCAAGCCGCTCCGGCCAGGTCGATGAGGGCTCCGAACTTGCTACAAAGACTGTGCATTATGCTCCGACTGGCCCACCTTTAAACTTTACCAGAGTTCGACTAAACATCTGTTGGACAAAGAGTCAATCATTTGCTAAAGTCCGACGGGGCGGTGTTCGCTAATATAATAGACTCGGAAACTTGATGGGACGCAAGTTCTTGAAGCGTGAATCTCTACGAAGCGTTTTATTAGAGGACATGGTCTTCCAGTTTCACCCCTTGGCATTGCTTTCAGTCAGGATTGCACGCTGTGCGATTGATTGGGAGCTAGTGCGCCACTTTCCGCGAGAACACCAGTAATGCAGGCGGCTGCTACCTACGGAGAAACCTCTGCGAATGACAAGGACTAAAGTGTCTAGACTTAAAAATGATTTTCTAACGTTATACTCACATGACGTGACGTGAGCATGTAAAACGTGGTGCTCAGTGGCACCTCATTTCACATTATTTTTCCACTATATTTTATACACCAACTCATGTTTGCAAACAAACATGAGCGCTCCTCACCGACGCCACCGGCGCCGCGCATGCGCGATGGGGTGTGGGCAAGAAGCTCGCCGCGTCGCCGATAAACAAACCATTGAATTGCGTTGTTGTCGGCGGCGGTGTGAGTCCCCGTGCACTTTTCTGCGTTGGAATGGTTGATTCTACGTCTTCCTGGCAATGCCTGACTACTTGAGCAGCCTCAGCGAAATTACTGAGGCTCGCTACACCACAAAACTTCGCGTGAATAATGTGACATGCGGCGATTCATTCCGCGTGGACGCCGCAGAGGGTACGCTAAAGCCTGATTCGCATGATGAAATTTCGGTCGCAGTTCTCAGTCATGACGTCGCTCGGGTTAGAACAGCGTAAACCGTAGCTGAGATGTTCAACATCGATACTGAAAATCGCAAGCAGAATCGGATCAAGTGAATGAGGCATAACAAGTCGTTGATGGTCACTGGTAACAACGATCAACATCTCCTTGAATCCACTGTTTACATCGAGCCTGCTTACCAATTTTCAAAGTTAAGTATTTTGAGGCCTGCACTCACTTCTTATCGCAAATACCGGGTCAACATTTGGTCCACGTGCTGGTGTCGTCTAAAAGAGCAGACGACGAGCAGAAGCGTTTGAAAGAGCAGACGACAGTTCGAGCGATCAGGCGGCCGTTCGATCTTGAAGACGCACTGAACGTCCGCATGCAGGCGGTCGCAACAACTTGGCGGTATTCCCGCTTTCATGACGGAACAAAACAAATAAATCTGGTGACAACAAATATCCGTGAATTTAACCCAAACTGCTTCCCGCCCAAGCAATCGTGGTCCGACGGCGACTGGTTTTTCATTTTCACGGCACATATCCACGTTCTCGGACGAACCGAGCACATAAAAACTGATCTTCAAACCTTTCTCGACTCTTTTGGTACAGCCCCAGTCGCGGCGTTTTGACGAGAAGGCAAGTTTTTGTCAGGTTTTTCTTAATACAACGCTAGAATACACGTCTCACATAGGGACTTCCGCCTTCAGCCCCAGACCGGAAGTGCGCCCGACGCGCGACCACCGCGCCGTGACGTAACAGAGATGAGTTCGTTGGTTCGTGTATAGCCAGAACATAATTTCGGCGACATATTCACCTATACATGAACTCATCCCTGTTACGTCATGGCGCGGTGGTGGCGCGTCGGGCGTAACAGAGATGCTCCTTAAAACAAAAACCAAAAGGCTCCTTAAAACCAAAACCGACAGGCTCCAAACGTAACCCGTAACAAAAAAAGAACAGGTCACAGCAGGTCGACAAAGGACGTAAAAGGAAAGACCCAAACAGCGAACTTTTCCCTACACTTGGCAAGGTCAAACTTTGTACCTACAGGTTGCTCCAGCTTGAAACACAAAAGCTTACCCCAAGCTTGAAACACAAAAGCACTAATCACAAACGAGCGTGTTGGGGACGAATTAAGTAAGTGCTTATACTTCCTGTTTACACGTCTAAGAAACTAGGGAGTTTTGTGTATTGTTCCAATAATTCCTGTAAGGATACCCGATACTCCTCTGTCGTCTTTGTGCATGCATAGGATCGTTATTGGGTATCATTACCGAGCACAAAAACCGTCTACAAGAACTCCCTACCGTTTATCGTTTTTCTAGTGAAATTAAAGACGACGTTGGCAAAGAGAAGCAAGCTAACTAATCACGAAGGGAAGGGAAACAGAGGTCGTCTTCGCTCCTTCAGCTCCCCATGATAACCGGTGATTTCTTCAAGCAGACAGAGCCAGTGAGGACGCCTCCAGCGAACATCAAACATAGTCTTTGAGATGAATAGAGGCAGGTTCTTAATTTTGTTTTTGTTACAAAAGAAGGGTCATTTTGGAACAAGGTCTGGTGGGAAATGCAAGATGGGAGGACGGGTAAACAGCTCGTCCACACTTCTAGACGGGGAAAACAGCCTGTCAGAAAAACTGGACATCGCCGGCTCATCTGACAACAAGGTGCAACGTCAGGCTCTAAAGAGCGTGGGAAAGTAAAAGTTCCTTGAGTGAACCGACGATACGTGCATGGAAAAAGTTTAAAAAAACGCGGCAAGCCCGGTTCAATAGTTTTCCATGTTTTAAAAATAACAGGCTTATTCACCTCTTTGCGCACCTCGTGTGTTTGTTTACCCCTCAGACGCTCTGACGTACCGCTATTTACACCTCGTTTTGACCTATGACGGCGCGCGCTTTTCTGTCTCGTCTTCGCGCGTTCTGTGCGCGCCCTTTATGTTTCCCGCTGATTGTTGTGCCATTCTTCGTATTTACTTCTTTTCAATGGGTCACGATAACGTTCGCAAGCGCGGAAGACACGTTTTGGTATCCCTACTTGCACGTCGTACAAACACTTACTTCGAATTTGACTTCGACCTCGACCGCGCACCTTGTTTTTCATTGGTAGCCTGCTTGCAACAGCAGGATGACGGTGATGACAACGAAATCGCGGTCTTCTTGTGGTCCTGTGTGATGGGCTCTCACTTCCGATCGAAGTGAGAGCCATTCGTATCGCTCCGACGCTGTTGAAAAAACTCAACAGACCTCTGAATGAGTCATTTGCTCAGGAAAATAACGAGGAGACGAATGTCTAAGCGCTTATGTAAGAAGAGTGGTCTCGATTTCAAATGGAAAAGCACTCCAGCCACATTTGGCCGATATGGTTCGTATGCAAAACTAGGTAGCATAAAAAAATAGAAAAATTCAGAAATGGGGACGGACTATCTGTCGCCACCCTTGGAAAAGATTTATGTCATTTTATCAAGAATTTTTGAACACTCGTACTCCGCCTTCGCGTTCGAAGCGCTATTCACGGAGTAAGGCTAGGCTGCGTAGTGGATTGAGTTTCGCCACGTGTTCGTCGCATATTTTCTGATGGGGTCCGGCTTTTTCCCAGAAGTATCGTGCCAGTAGCTGACTTTTGGTCAAATAAACAGAAACAAAAACCTCTTTAGTCAATATTCACGTTCAACGGAAATCGAAGAACTCTGTTTGTATTCCTAGAATTCAAGAACTCAGGAATATGCACGACTGTGATGAAAACTATTATCGGCAACAGCAAGCGAAGCCCCCACCGAAACGCCTGAGAGCACGTAAAATCATCTCCGCCTGTTATTGCAACGGACATGTCCGCGCGCTTGTTAGGAAACGTGAGGCGACAAACCGTGATGTCAATCGGCTGCTTCCTCAAATTTCTAAAATTATCATAATTCTCTGGAATATGAATAAAGCCCGTAAACTTCCGTGATTTTTCTAGAATAGCGTCAAGCCTTTCCGAAATCTTAGATGCTAAATAGCGTTTGAAAAAAAGTGAAAGCCGTTTACAACTCCCTGTAACGCCGAATTTGAGCGCAGCTCTTGAGGAGGGGGAGGGAAGGGTAAGGGGGGTGGGTGGGTCACGTGACCTTGGGGGGCCACGTGACGATGCCAATGACGTCATCAGTGACGTCACTGATGACGTCATCAGTGACGTCACTCATGTGACGATGACGATGCGGATACCGATGACGTCATCAGTGATGATGACGATGACGATGCGGATGCCGGTGACGTCATAAGTGACGTCACTGATGACGCTATCAGCGATGATGACGATGACGATGCGGAGGCCGGTGACGTTATCAGTGACGATGACGCCATCGGGGGGGGGGGGGGGGTCACGTGACCTCGGGAGAAAAAGTCACGTGACCTCGGAGTGGTCACGTGACCCCCTCAGGGTCACGCGACCGGGGGGTCACGTGACCTGGGGAGTCACGTGACCTGTTGCATGCAACCTGTTGCATTTCCTCTGAGTTGCTGCATCTCAGGTTGCATGCAACCTGTTGCATCTTCATCGAGTTGCTGCATCTCAGGTTGCATGCAACCTGTTACATCTCCTCTGAGTTGCTGCATCTCAGGCTGCATGCAACCTGTTGCATCTCCTATGAGCTGCTGCATCTCAGGTTGCATGCAACCTGCTGCATGTCAGGTTGCATGCAACCTGTTGCATCTCCTCTGAGTTGCATGCAACGCGCGGTTACGCCGACGGCGACGGCGACGGCGACGGCGACGCCGCTCAGGCTGGAAACGGGCCCCTAAGAGCTGCGCTCTAAAAGTGAAAGCTGCTTACAACTCCCTGTAACGCCGAATTAGAGCGCAGCTCTTGAGGAGGAGGAGGGAAGGGCACTGGGGGGGGGGGGTTAAACTAACCAGGGGGGGTCACGTGACCCCCAATGCCGATGATGTCATCACTGACGTCATCAGTGACGATGACGATGCGGGTACCGATGACGTCATTAGTGACGTCACTGAAGACTTCACCAGTGATGATGACGATGACGATGCGAATGTCGGTGACGTCATCAGTGACGTCGCTGATGACGTCATCAGTGATGATTACGATGACGATGCGGATGTCGGTAACGTCATCAGCGATGATGACGATGACGATGCGGATGCCGGTGACGTCATCAGTGACGATGACGATGTGGATGCCGGTGACGACATCAGTGACGTCACTGATGACGTCATCAGTGATGATGACGATGACGATGCGGATGTCGGTAACGTCATCAGTGATGATGACGATGACGATGCGGATGCCTGTGACGTCATCAGTGATGATGACGATGGCGATGTGGATGCCGGTGACGTCATCAGTGATGATGACGATGTGGATGCCGGTGACGTCATCAGTGATGATGACGATGACGATGTGGATGTCGGTGACGTCATCAGTCACGATGACGTCATTGGGGGGTCACGCGACATCGGCGGGGGTCACGTGACCTAAGGGGAGTCACGTGACTTCGGGGGGTCACGTGACCTCGGGGGGGGGGGGGGGTCACGTGCCCCCCACGAGGTCACGTGACCCCGGTGGGAGGGCTCGCGCGGTGCATTATGGGACATTTCCCATGATGCACCGGGGTCACGTGACCTCGGGGGGGTCACGTGCCCCCCCCCCACGAGGTCACGTGACCCCGGTGGGGGGCTCGCGCGGTGCATTATGGGACATTTCCCATGATGCACCGGGGTCACGTGATCTTGGGGGGGTCACGTGCCCCCCACGAGGTCACGTGACCCCGGTGGGGGGCTCGCGCGGTGCATTATGGGACATTTCCCATGATGCACCGCGCGGTTACGCCGACGCCGACGCCGACGCCGACGGCGACGCCGACGGCGACGCCGCTCAAGCCGGAAACGGGCCCCTAAGAGCTGCGCTCTAAAAATCCGGAAGCGGCCGAAACAGATCAAATCCGGCGCGCGCTTTTTCGTGTGGACGGATAAAAACGAGCGCATGCCTTATATTACCAGCATCATAGAATATCTGTAAGCATTATTAAGCGAGAGCGAGAAAAGAAACATTGTATAGTCCAGTTAGGGTCACACCAGTACTCGCGTAAAAGCTTCGGGAAGACGGTTATATTTGTGTTTCCTTGAGGGGGGCGCGCACACACGCGCTTACAAAAGACAAAAACATGGGTGCACGGGCGCACGCAGATGCAATCAACGCGAAGAGAAACCCCCCCGTGGCAGAATAGCACTGGCAAAACGACACCTTCCCCGGCCCCCCCCCCCCCACACACACAATGACACACACACCGAAAGGAGGAGCCGCCAAGCCGCGCCGCGTAAACGGAACCCCACGGACATGCAGGAGGCTCAAACGTCTGCCGCGCGCAGACAAAGCCCCCCTAACTTTCGCTAAGCTGCACATCTACTACGCGACGCGGGTACGCACGCCCGCAGTATCGGGGCAGAGGAGCGAAGGCCTGCCAAACTCGTTGGAGTCGCCGCTGAGTCTGTGCCGGTCCAAACATCCCCCCCTCCCCCCCAATCCCCATCTGGGAAGCGCTGGTGCCGCTTCGTCTGCAATACACAGTCCCCTCCCCATTTCCGATTTCGCGCTTAAGCCGCGCACAGTCGCACACGCGAAATGTCACATCCTCTCCCAAAGTCCTCCAAAGGAAACGCCCCCTGCAGTTGCTTCCCCCAAACGTTACCAGACCACCCCTACGAATCTCGTTCTGGGCTCTTACAGAAGTTCCTTCCAAGTTTCTGCTCCGTCTGCACTCTCTACTAACCGCCACAGCGTGTTTGTGCGAGTAGGGCACCAGCATGCTGCAGACACTACCAAATGTCAAGTCGGCTATCAGTCGCGAAGAGTATGCACACGCAAGCAAATCCATACCGACATCTCCTGAGTCCTGACTCCTAGCTCACGAACTCAGTCCCCATCACATCACAAATTCAGTTCACGAATTCATTCACCATCACATCACGTATACACCAGAGTCACGAAGTACTTTAACACTGCATCACGGGTGCGTCAGAGTACACGAGGTCCCTCCCCGTCACATCACGGCTCCTTCAGAGTTCATAAAGTCACTCCCCTTCGCATCACGACTCGTTCCGCGTTCACGAAGTCACATCCCCTTCACATCACGGCTTCTTCCGAGTTCACGGAGTCACGCCTGTTCACATCACGAGTCCTTCCGCGTTCACGAAGTCACATCCCCTTCACATCACGACTTCGTCCGAGTTCACGAAGTCATTCACAGCCCTTCACCATGACGCGGTGAGCGTGAGTGAGTGTGAGTGAGCGAGGTCGTGAGTGACTTCGCCGAGATATGCCAAGGTGTAGCCATGAGTTCCAATGGTCAGTGTAAAACGTGTGAAAAACAATTCGTATCGTCCGATGCGAAAATTGCGTGCAGCGACTGTGATGGTAGCTACCACACGGGAAAATGTTCTGGAATTTCTGACAAAACAATCAAAACGAAGGGCGAAGCGTATCGTTTAGCTTGGCGCTGCCCAGCCTGTCGTCGTTTAAAATCCTGTGCACAAGCTCGGGATCCTACGCTGAGTGACGATTTGGAAATGCACGATGTGCGACAAATGCTAAAGGTGATCAATGAGAAACTTGACCAGCTCTTACCGCTCAGAGAAGTAGTTGAGGGCATTGAAGATTCAATGCAATTTTGGAGCGAGCAGTACGACGAACTGCGGGAACGAACAGAACAAAATGAAAAGGACATCAAAGACCTAAACCCCAGAACGGAAAAACTTGAGGCGCAGAACGTTGAAGTAAATCAGGGGCAATGCGAAATCGATAACCTTGAATGGAGAAGCCGGCGCCTTAACCTCGAGTTTCACGGAATACAGGTAACCGAAAAGGAAAATTTATTGAGCAAACTAAACGTACTTGCCACACAGCTCGAACTGCCACAGCTTTCTGATATGGACGTGGTGTCCATTCACCGTCTGCCTTCAAGGAAAGATAAAACGCCGGGCGTAATCTGCCGCTTTGCAAGACAGGCTGATAGAGATAGATGGTGGGGAAGCAGAAAGAAGTTACGTGATTCGAATGACACTCTGTTTCTACTTGAAAACTTGGCAAGACGATCCCGTTCTCTACTTTTCGAAACGAAGGACTGGGCCAAAAGGAACAATTATAAATACGCGTGGCACAGCAATGGCCGGGTGCTTGCGCGCAAGTCTGACGGAAGCCCCGCGGTGGTAATGTCTAATATTGCCGACCTAGATAAGCTTCGGTAAGAAATGAGCAATCGACTATCTTTGGCAAGTACAGCCAGCGAATCATACTTACTTCTTAATTTTTTTTAAAGACATCTAGGAAAACCGTTCTTGCGGTCTTTTAAATGTCTTCACTTGAATATACGGTCAATTAAAAATAAAGGATCCGGTCTCTGTCTATTATTTGATAATTTTGAGCTGCAATTTGATGCAAGATTGCTAACCGAGACATGGTCAACTGACGAAACAAATGTATTTCGTCTCCCATCGTATAATACCTTTTATTTAAATCGCCCTAGTAGCCGCGGCGGTGGAGTATGGATTTTAGTCAAAAAAGATTATAACTGTGAAATATTGTCAGACTTTACTGTAAATACGAGTGATTTTGAACGTTTGTCAATTCAAATACAAAACACGGTAATTGCTGTTTGTTACCGCCCTTCTTGTGGTACCGTAGCTACATTCTTGGATTGCTTAGAATCAATTTTTGACTTTATTACACAAAATCGTTTCAATTTCATCTGCGGCGGGGATATGAATATTAATATGCTAAATAGTGATTCAACGAGGTCTAAACAAGATCTTTTACTAATGACGCATAATTTGCGGAATTTCATTAGGCTACCCGCAAGAGTGACTGAGCACTCTTCGTCTGTAATTGATCTTTTTTTTTTTAACAAATATAAGCTCGAACCAAGTGAAAGCAAGGGTGTTTGCCTGTGACCTAAGTGATCATCCACCAATATTTATCTGTACGAAGGGGTATTTAAAAAATAAAATATTGCAGTCGGCATACCCAGTACAAAAATAAAAGAAACAAACCTGACCATCTTTTGTGATAAAATTGCGCAAACAGCTTGGGAAATTGTACTGAACAGTAATGACGCAGATGACGACTATGATGTATTTCTCAGCATTTTAAAACCGATATATGCAGAAAGTTTTCCTTATGTACCTATTAGGAAGAGCAGAAAGATTCGTAAACCATGGGTTAACTCCGAGCTTCTTGCAAGTATTGATGAAAAAAACAAGCTCTACCGTCAATTTATTAAAACTAAAGTCCAAGAAATATTACGTAAGTTTAAAACTTGTCGCAATCGTCTAGATAAAGAGCTGAAAAAGGCAAGACGCGATTACATCGCAAATCAATTCATTTCTGCGGCATGGTGCTCTGAACTAATGTGGAAAAGATTATATCTCGTCTTAAAGCATAATGTTTCCCCCGACAAAGTCAACAAGATAATCACAGATGATGGTGAGTTATTTGGAAAAGCACTTGCAGATGCTTTTAACAAATATTTCGTGAATATTGTCAATAAAACCGTAACGAACTGTCACCTCCTGAACATTCCGTCCAACCCGAATTCTATTTTCCTTAACCCTGCAAATGAACAAGAAGTTATTACTAAAATTATAAATTTAAGCAACAGCAAGGCTAAAGACGCTGATGGGTTTCAGATAAAACCAATTAAGCACGCTGTTGAACTTCTTGCCCCTTACATAACGCATATATTTAACCTTTGCCTTAGTCAAGCTGTTTTTCCTCGAAGAATGCAAGTTGCCTATATAAATGTGTTGTATAAGAAAGTCGAGAAAAATGACATTGGAAACTACCGTCCGGTGTCGATGCTTCCATTTTTTTCAAAAGCGTTAGAAAGAATAATTTTAAACCGTTTTATTGACTTTGAGCAGAAGCATAACCTTCTAAATGAATCTCAATTTGGTTTCCGTAAAGGACTCGGTACAGAGTCCGCACTGCTCGCGCAGAAAGAACTAATCTTGACCGCACTCGAGGAAGGAAAATTGGTTCTTGGTATCTTTGTAGACTTAACTAAAGCATTTGATCATGTAAATCATACATTGCTTGTTCAAAAACTTCAACGTTATGGTTTCAGAGGGAAGGCTGAATCCTTAATCACCTCTTATCTACTTCATCGTTTACAAACAGTCCGTATAGACGATCATTTCTCCGATCCACTTCCTGTTGCTTGTGGCCTACCACAGGGGAGTATTCTGGGTCCTTTTCTTTTCAATATGTATGTAAATGACATCGTCTGTGTTGGATCAGATGTTAATATGATTTTTTACGCTGATGATACCAGCATATTTATAACCGGAAATGTATATAATGAGATATTCGATAAAGCAAATTCCACGTTACAAAAACTAGACGAATGGACGTTCCAATATAAAGATAAATATAAACAAACTTAAAGCCGTCTTATTTCGTAGTAAAAATAAAAGTGTTATGTTAAATCAACCAATAATGCTAAATTCGACACCCATTGCAGTTGTTTCTAGTTCTAAAGTACTAGGGGTTGTTTTTCAAGAAACTCTGTCGTGGGATACACATATTGATTCCGTAGTCGCTAAGCTGTCCCAAATAGTCGGACTTGTTTATCGTAATCGGCACATTCTGCCAAAAAATATTATGATTTTAATTTATATTAGTGTGTTTTCTTCTAGGCTTAACTACTGCCACTTAGTCTGGGCATCCACAACTTAAGCAAATCTACCGAAAATACATGTCATACAAAAACGGTTCCTAAAAGTTGTTGAAAATACTCCGTCTTACTTCCACACGCATGAGTTCGTAAAATATAATGTATTGCCAACTCATAAAATGTGCTATTATCGGCTTTCTAAAACTTTTAGACAAGAGGTAAAAACTAAATCATCGTTTTTCAAAGGACTAGCTAACTTACAAAGCAATACTACCGCCTACACAACGCGCCATGGTGAGCCTTGGAATGTTAGCACTTACAGGACAATCTACGGGCAAGATACGTTGAAAAACAAACTGCCAAGGTTACTAAATAGATTATCTGCCGAAAATGTTGAGCTTTTAGATGTTACGTTTAAAGCATTGCGTCGTTATTTCAGCCCCCAGTCGGCTTTCCTTATGTAACAAATGCTGTGTAATATTATTAAACGTGAAACTAGTTGTGCATGTAAGTAATCTTTTTTTCTTTTTCTTCTTGATAATGCCTTTCAAGATATCCTACAATTGCGTGGTTGTTACGTTATTTGAGTGTGTTCATTGTTGCGTCTCTTTATTCTGTTTATCTTGGTTTTTATGTTAATGCTGTAATCTGTATGGCATGTTGATAATTTTCTTTTTAGTGCTGCTAATGCCAATGTGGGGGACTGTGGCTTTGTCAAGCTGGTCTTGTGACCGCTTTTTCCACAAGCCTCCAGTATCATGTACTTTGTATTTGATGCAAATAAAAATCAACAACAACAACAACGTACAGATCAGCGGCGTGGGCACGCCTAGTGTTTCAGCCGTGGCAGCCAATGTTTCCGGAAGGCTGGGAGCGCCGGTTCATAGATTTCAGATCGTCCGCGTAATGCAGGTAATTATATTTATATGTCAATTGCTCTGATTTTTGATTATAGCGCAACTAAAACTAACACCTTTTTTGTTTTACGTAAACGCGCGACGTTGGTGAGCCGATATTTTTGACAGAACTTTAAAACTTTGTCCATCTTTGTTGCCTCAGTTTACTTATTCCGCTCGAATCTCTCTCGCAGAAGACGCGACCGCGTGAAAGAATGTACGTCTAGACTCCGTTTCACTTTAATTCAAGACGCAGCGAAGGTAGCACGCGTCCACACGGCTGCAAGAACATCGAGCATTGCGAGAGCACTCCCGCCGTTGCAGCACTCAAACTACGAGCTCGCGCTGGGTACTTTCTTCGCTCGGGCGCAAGCCGAGCTTCTGGCCGCCCCGCCGCAATTTCCAAGGTTCGACCGTGCTAAAATGCGCGCGCTCGCGCGCGTTTGTTTTTCGAGGCTGCAAAACCACATCTCACTGGAATGCCTGGGGAGAGGGAGAGGGGTTGTCCCGGTGGTCCCAGCGCCTTAACCTCGCCCCCTCCCTCCTCTCTTGTCACCCCTGTCACGTGAGCCACAGCAGCGCGCCAGCTACACGCTGATAAGCATCGAGATCCGGAAGGGCACGCCTTGCCACCGCTTTTTTCTTTTTCTGCTTGCTGTCAGTTGCTGCTCGAAGTTCGCTCGTCCTACCTGCTTCAATCTGTCACCTAACCCTGCGGTCTTATTGGGATGTCTCTCGACAACGTACTGGATGTGCACCAAAGCTATCAGTGTTCGAAAAGTCCCACGTGTATATCGGCAACGAGCGAGTCTTTAAAGAAGTCGCAAATTCTCGCGGTTTGGTTGGGTTCGGCAAATGACAGCTTGTACGCCGCATCGTGTTGAAACTTCCAAGGAGCCGTTCCCTCTCGTGTGTGTGGTTGTCCTGCTTTGACTGTGTCGACAAATATCACGGATTACATCTTTCAAGTCCGCTATTGTTATGGTAAGTGCACCGCAACCTACGTGTTGGCAACGATTGACCGTTCTTCTACGCGTACTCTTCCAGATTATCCATAGAATTATGCAGCGCCTATTCGCGCGGCAGCCGGGAAAATAATTTCCCCGAAAGTCTACCTGTATAGTCTTCACAGATCGCTTGCACGTTTGTACTTGTCTACAGAAGAGGTAATAAACTTCGAGGAGAATTGAAAACAATCCTTTGTGTCGGTTTTCCTCTCCATTTACAAGCACCTAGGCGAGCGCATTTGTTCTACGTGTTTTCTCCATGTTATAAATACGTTTATGAGTTTCGGGACGTCTTAAATATGTTTAAGATAACCAACCTCCCAGACGATACCCATTTAGGGCTAGCGCATAATTTGCCAATTCGAATGGCGCGTTAAAACGTGCGGTCACGTGCCAGGTCGAACCGGTACTCGTATCATACGGGCGCCCGTATCAAACGGGCACCTGTATTAAACGGGTACCGTTTCGAACGGGTACCGTTTCAAACGGGTACCCGTATCCCATGATCACGCTTTTTTCAAATGGATTGACAACTTTGATACAAACGGGCGACCAGTTTGCCACCCGTTCGAATTTCAAATGTTTTTTTTTTCAGTAAGGTCAGTCTCGCCCCAGCGTTCAACTCTGCTGTTACGCCGACTTCGACGCCCGCGGCGCTCTGTTATTATCGTTTGTGCCCTTTCATTTTTGGCACAAGTTCGCCACAATAAACGTTTATTTCTTCCTGCTTATTTAATGTTCTTTTGGTCACCACCCGTGACATTTTGGTGGAGGTGCGGGGTACTCCATTCTATGCCCGTTAATCGTACCCCTCCAATGACATCCTGGCCAAGAGACGTGCTCAGCCCCGAAAGGCTACTTTTCACCGAAGACGCCGGAGTCCGAAGAAGCCGTCGTACCAAAGGTGAGTCCCCTGAATTGGGTCTGCTGCCGGACAAACCCAGGCCGAAGAAGACGACAATGGCCAAACAGTCGCAAGCCCCCACAGCTACTCCCGTCATCTACATGCCTGTCGCACCACGGACGGCTGCCCCCTTCCCCGGTGAACTCTCCGAAGACGCGGAAGACTGGGTTGACCAGTATGAAAGCGTTGCCCGCCACAATGGCTGGACCGAGGAGCAGCGCAAGCACAACGTCTGTTTTTTTTTTCTTGAAAGGACCGCCAAACTCTTGTACAAGAACCATGGGCCCTCTTTGATATTGTGGGACATTTTCAAAACCGATCTGAAGGCTACATTCGTCAACAACCACCGCCGAGAGAGAGCCGAGGACCTACTACGAACCAGGACGCAGGGCCCCAAAGAGCGTCACCGGCTTCGTAGAGGATGTTCTGCGCCTGAGCGCAAGCGCGGACCCTCGGGCTACAGAAGAGACGAAGCTACGAATCCTCATGCGCGGGGTGAGAGACGGCATCTTCGGAGGCCTCGTCCTCAACCCGCCGGCAACCGTCGACACCTTCATCACCGAGGCGACAAACATCGAACGCGCCCTCCAAGCGCGCGCTTCCCACTACCAGCGGCATCCAAGCGTTACTGCAACCGCGCTCCTTAGCGGCGAAAACGCTCCTGGTACGGACACCCGCGAATTTATCCGGGAGGTCGTCCGGGAGGTACTGCGAAGGTTGCTGCTAACCACCGGCCGTCCGCCAACCCTTTCCATCGCCGAGGCTGTCCGATAAAAGTGCATAAGGCGCTCCAACCAGAGGTTCCCGTCACCACGGTGGCACCAGAGGAACCGACGTTGATCAACGCTGCCATGGCCCGTCGATCGCCGCAAGCTCCCCGCCAAGCCACGGCGCCAACCCGAAGAGACGCCCCAACGCCGCAGTACCCCCGACGACAGGAAGATCAAGCGCACGTTCACCCAGACCGACTGCGCCAAGGAAGGCAGACGTCTGGAGGACGGCCGACCGACGCCCGCTGTGTTACCACTGTGGGGAAGCTGACCATGTGTACCGCCGATGCCCATACCGACGACTCGGGCTGCGCGGATTCCACAGAAACGACCCGCGCCCCCGATATGGTGAACGCGCTCGGGAGATCGATGATTACCTGCGACGACCTCAGTCCCCTGTGCCTGGGTCCAGCCGTGAATTCCGGTCGCTTTCGCCACGACGTCCAGCTTCGCCGATGTACCGACCCCGACGTGAAAGCCTGTCGCTCCTCGCTCCACGCCGGGGAAACTAGGCGCGGCGACCCCTGGAGGTGGAGTTGCCGAAGACGAGCAACGCCAAGATCCTGCACGAACGTCGGAGGCCCCCCCCAACGTTACCAGAGACTGAAACGACGCTCCTGCAACGGTGTCCAACAGCTTAAACGTCGTCATCGACTGCCACGACGGATCAGCACTCGTAGACACCAGAGCAGACTACTCAGTCTTGAGTGGGAGGCTCTCCCGCCGCCTTCGAAAAGTCACGACGCCGTGGGATGGACCTCAAATACGAACCGCCCGAGGGCACCTCACCACACCAGTCGGGAGATGCACTGCTCGCGTCGAGATCCGCGGTGAGAAGTGCCCTGTGAAGTTCGTCGTTCTGTATCACTGTTCGAGGGACGTTATCCTCGGAATGGACTTTCTTTTCGAGTATGGCGCCGTCATCGACCTCGTGGCAAATCAGTTGACGCTTCGAAAGCCTGTCCTGCCGCCGGCGGAGACCAACACGACGTCAACCGCTATCCGAGTTACCGCCGACCATGTGAACCTACTGCCGAGGTCGAGTGTTTTCGCCACCGTCATAACCGACGCGGCCATACACGGTGAAGCTCTTCTGGAAGGCAGCGTCCAACTGCTCCTCGAAAAAGGATTTGGTGTGGCACGAGGCGTAACGGATATCCAAGAAGGACGTACAACTGTTCTTGTGACCAACTTTTGAGAGGAGCCGCTGCACCCAACGAAGGGTACCACCGTGGGCCACGTCAAGGAGCTTCAGGTGCCAGCCGTGGTCACCGCGAACTCCGAGGAAAACTCGTTGCCACAACAGAAGAGCACGACACCGACACCGCTCGACATCGACCCCGAGCTCCCAGCTCCTAAGCGCCGGCAACTGGTTTATCTCCTCGCCAAATACAGTGACAGTTTTGCCACGACATAGAAAGTTCGCCAAACACCAATGGCGAAACATCGCATTATTACCGACGACAACGCACTCCCTGTCCACCAGTCGCCGTATCGAGTCTCCTTAAAGGAAAGAAAAGTGATTCAAGATCAAGTCCAGGAGATGCTCGACGACGATACCATTCAACCCTCGAGAAGTCCATGGGCGTCCCCGGTCATACTAGTAAAGAGGAAGGACGAAACCCTGCGGTTCTGCGTGGACTATCGTCGACTGAACGCTGTGACGAAGACGGACGTCTATCCGCTCCCCCGCATCGACGACAGGTTAGGCCAATTGCGCCACTCCCGATATTTTTCGTCGATGGATCTGAAGAGCGGTTACTGGCAGGTTGAAGTCGACGAACGTGACCGGGAGAAAATTGCCTTCGTCACCTCCGACGGACAGTGCGAATTCAAAGTGATGCCGTTCGGACTTTGTACAGCACCAGCCACCTTCCAGCGCGTCATGGACACCGTGCGGGCAGGTCTGAAATGGCAGAGCTGCCTCGTCTACCTGGACGTTGTCGTGGTATTACCAAGAGATTTCGACAAACACCTCAGACGGCTTCGACCCGTGCTTCAAGCCATCAAGACCACCGGCCTGTCATTCAAGCCAACAAAGTGTCGGTTTGCCTACTGAGAACTAAAGTTTCTTGGCCACGTCCTGAACAACAAAGGCGTTCTACCTGACCCCGAGAAGACCCGCGCCGTAGCTGCATTTACGCTGCCGGCTGTCAAGAAGGCTGTGAGAAGATTTCCCGGACCCTGCGCCTACTGCAGGCTCGTTGTTCGAAACTTCAACAACCTGTCCGCACCGCTGACACACCTCACGAAGAACGCCGTAAAGTTTGAGTGGACAGACGAACACCAGAGGTCATTCAACGAGCTCAAACGAAGACTCCAGATGCCCCCGATTATTGACCATTTCGACCGGTCTGCTGAAACCCAGATCCACACCGACGCCAGTAACACCGGACTGGGTACAGTACTAGTCCAAATGCAGGTTGGCGCAGGGCGAGTCATCGCATACGCAAGTCGGACGCTGTCTAACGCGGAGAGAAACTATTCAACTACTAAAAAGGAGTGCCTCGCTGTCGTCTGGGCGATAACAAAGTTTAGCACATATTTGTGTGGAAGTCCTTTTCGCGTGGTCACAGACAACCACTCGCTCTGCTGGCTGGCGGATCTGAAGGACCCCTCCGGACGCCTCGCCCGGTGGAGCCAACAACTGCAGGAGTTCGACATGACCGTAGAGTACAAGTCCGGCCGGAAGCACAATGACGCCGACTGCCTGTCAAGGGCCCTAGTCGAGGCCGCTGCTGCCTGCACCAAAAGGGATGACGATGAGAGTTTTCTCGGCGCTCAGAATGTCAGCGACATGGAAGCACTCCAACGAGACGACCCTGAGCTCCGAGCACTCATCGAGCATTTAGAAGGACAAAGAAGCGCCGTTCACGCAGTTTTGTACGAACACAGCCAACCTTCTCCCTCAGACGAGGTGCGCTCTACAAGGAGAACTTCAGGGACAACAACACGGCATGGCTGTTGGTGGTCCCTTCCAGTCTTCGAGAAGAGATTTTTCAAGGCTGCCACGATGACCCGACGGTGGGACACCTCGACTACAGCCGAACACTTGTCAGGATACGCGAAAAATACTACTGGGTCAATCTCGCGAAGACAGTGCACCACTACAACCGATCTTGCCACGAGTGTCAACGACTGAAAAAACCTCCGACGAGACCGGCAGGAAGTCTTGAGCCTATTGCGCCGCCATCTGCCTCGTTCCAGCAAATCAGAATGGACTTGGGCCATTCCCACCATCGACGCAAGGAAACCGATGGATAATCGTCGCAACGGATTATCTCACACGGTACGCCGAGACAAACGCCCTTCCCTCACGAACGGCTGTTGAAGTCGCCAAGTTTTTCATTGAGTCCATTGTCCTTCGGCACGGCGCCCCCGACGTCTTGATCTCAGACCGTGGATTCTTGTTCATGGCCCAGCTGACACAGGAAGTCCTCCCTCTCAGCCACACCAGCCATCATTGAACCACGGCATACCACCCGCAGACCAACGGGCTGACGGAAAGACTCAACAAGACCATCGCCGACATGATCTCCATGTACGTCGACGTGGAGCAAAGACATGGGACGAGATATTGCCGTACGTCACATTTGCCTACAACACGGCAGTACAAGAGACCACCGGGGTTACTCCATTTCAACTGGTTCATGGTCGCAAAGTAACGGCAGTGCTAGACGCAATGTTACTCCACGAACCGGCTTTCGACGAAAGTGACGATGCCCAGTTGGTTACCCAACGGGCAGAAGAAGTCCCTCAGCTCACCAGACTCCGGACTAAAGCCCAACAACGTGTCGACGCTACCCGGTACAACCTTCGTTGTCGGGACGTCCATTTCCAGCCTGGAAACCGGGTATGGGTCTGGACACCGATTCGCCGCCGTGGTCTCAGCGAGAAACTCCTGAAACGGTATTTCGGACCTTACAAGGTACTTCGTCGATTTGGAGATCTGAACTACGAGGTGATTCCCGCCGGAACAAGAACATCATCACGCCGCCCACCACGACCTGAAGTTGTCCATTTCTTGCGCTTGAAGCCGTACTACGCTCGAAAGGTCTGTAGATCTTATGTGTACCAAATGACTCTTTAGTTTTCCGTTCTTTTTATTTGCTATTTTTTGTTTTGTGTTGCATCGGGGCGATGCACTTTTTAAAAGGGGAGTAATGTCAGGCGCGCAGCTGGCCAAGGAGGCAACGCGCGCGTGGTCTAAAGGTCCCCCCCCCCCCCCCCATTGTGACTGCCTCCCACACGAAAAGCGAGGGTTCGATTCCTGGCGGCGACGCACCTTTTGTTATTCCTGCAATTTAGTTGGTAAATTCGAGAATCCTGTTGGCGTGTTCGAGGTCCGAATGTTCTACGCCTTGAACATTCTACGCCGATTATTCCAGAAGCTTACGCATGTATTATCTCGGACAATATGAGCTGAAACAGCGCTCCGACCTGTGCACGGTACTACCTGTGCCGCCTGTCGCATCGCTCCGTAAAACGCCGCGCACCCTGCGGCCGAGATAAATTCTCACTTGCGCTCACTGCGCCGCTGCGCTCTTCCGGCCGTCTGCTAGCAAAAATGGTGAGTTTTCGTAAACCGTTTGCCACCTGAGCTACGCTCTCTGAAACGAAGAAGCCGCGACCGCGCATGCGCGGCGCTAACCTTTCCTGCAGAGTGCCCATGTCGCAGCAGTTTGCGGAGAACGTTGCGGGACAGCGGAAACGATCTACGAAAACTCCCTAATATTGAACGACGGAACCACAATCACGATGCGTGTGCCGCGTAGCCCAATGTTCACGTTTTCAGCTAACATGGATTTCAGTGCATTTCAAGAAAGCGCCGAAGTCGAAAATGCGTTGCCAGCTCGTATCTCCCTGAGGAGCGCTGCCTGACGAAGCTGCCTTGGCCCCCAAGAGGAGCCGATCTGAATATCATCGAACACATTTGGGGGTGCATCAAGGTATCCCTGTCACGGCGTCCCCTACGCCTCGCCACTGCCCACAAGTTGTGGAAAGCAATGGAAGGTGAATGGGAGTGGCTTCGGTTCGAGCCAGCCTTCGTGGCGGCGCTCTGTGATTTCTTACCAGACTCGATGACCGCCGTGGTCGTGGGTCATTTCAGGATGACGCGGAATTAAATTATTTTGTACGTTTTACTGCGCCTCAGGGCCCCCTGAACCAGATTTCTGCAGATCGTAACAGAGCTTGATACAGCTTGATGCTAAGGTTGCGTCACATTGTTTAACGCCGTTAACCAACGCATACCTTTGTGTGCTGTCTCCTTGATCTCGATCTTCTTGTATAGTGCAATTCAACTTCCACGCTGACTATTAATCTTTTGTGTCCGATATTGCATTCTGCGAATATACCTTTGATGAATTTTCAAGCTTCTTCTCCTGGCAAATATATGACTGTTTCTCCTACTTTATTAAGACCAGAAATTTGTAAACAAAAACGAGTGTCTTGTAAGAAACTTGTTTTGTTTGAGCCAAACACGTAGGCCCAGTAATAAGGGAATAATATTTTCGAACCTTTTCAAACCAATCAAGGTTACAGAACCATCTCAGTAACACGTACGCTCACCTTTTTTAACAGCTGTAATCAATGAAAAAGAAAACAAAAGTAAATGACTTGGAGCCGGACTAAATCCAGCATACAGATTTTGGCCTATACTTTACGATGTCGTACTTTGTGCATGCTCCTATATTGCCGCGCGAAGGCTGAGAAAGCAGTGCTCGATCACGGACCTCTAGAAAGTTCTCGTTAATTCTTGCACCAGACGTAACTTCTATCGTTTATCCCTGCATTTGTTGTTCTAGAAAGTGCACGTTCATTCTCGCCCCGAGTGCGCTGCGCTCGAACCTTCTCCGCCGAATCTTCGAGAGAGTGACTCACCTTAGCTAACAGGCCGCCCGCAACCTTGTCGAGTCAGTTTCGCCTCAGCGTTCGATCTTGCTGCTTCGCCGTCTGTTGTTATCTTTCTTTTTCCTTTTACTTTTGGGCACAAGTTCGCCAGATTAAACGTTCTGTTTACTTTGTTATTCGCCGCCTCATCACTTGTCATTCGTGACATTCTGGTGGAGGTATGGGGTACACCATTCTATGCCCGTTAAGCGTACCCCTCCGAAGACATGCCGGCCAAGTGACGTGCTCAGCCCCGGGAGGCTACCCTTCGCAGAAGACCAGACCAAGGCCCGGTTAAGTCGCCGTAACCAAGGCCTACCCCCGGAACTCGGACCCCTGCCGCAAACACCAAAGAAGAAGACCGCGACGATGGCCAACCAGTGGCAAGCCCCCGCCGCTTCTCCCGTCATAGACATGCCCGTCGCACGGCGGACGGCTGCCCCCTTCCACGGTGAACTCTACGAAAACGTCGAGGATTGGATCGACCAGTACGAACGTGTCGCCCGCCACAATGGCTGGACCGACGAGCAGCGTCTGCAAAACACGTATTTTTCGCTCGAAGGGACTGCCAGCTACTGGTACGAAAATCGCGAGCCCTCTTTGACATCCTGGGATGTGTTCAAGACCCAGCTGAAGACTACATTTCTCAACCGACACCGCCGAAAGAGAGCCGAAGACCTGCTTCAAACCCTAACCCAGGGCCCCAACGAGAGCGTCACCGGCTTCGTGGAGGACGTTCTGCGCATGAGCGCCCGCGCCGACCCTCAGGCTACGGAAGAAAAAAAGGTTCGAATCCTCAAACCGGGCGTGAGAGATATCTTCGGCGGCCTTGTTTGTAGCCCTCCGGCAACAGTCGAAGATTTTATCACTGAGGCGAGGAACATTGAGCGTGCCCTGCAAACCCGAGGCAGCCACTACCATCGACCACCCGGCCTCACTGCTCTCGCGCCGTTCAACTGCGACCTTGGCTCCAACACCCCAGGCATTCGTGAGCTCATTCGCGACGTCGTCCGTGAGGAGCTACGAAAGCTGCTACCCGCCGCTGACCGACCAGCTTCGCTCTCCATCGCCAAGTTCGTGCGGGAAGAGGTGCAAAGAGCCATTCAACCAGAGGCTCCCATAAGCGTAGCGGTCCCTTAAGAACCGACGCTAACTTACGCCCCAGTGGCCCGACGGTCACCACCTCCTCCTCGCGCCTATGCCGCGCCGCCCCGACGTCAGTCTCCTGCGCCGCAGAACGACCTACGCCGCGACGACCAGGTCCAGCACGCCAGCCAGGAGCCCCGCGCACGTCGGAAGACCGACGTGTGGCGAACGCCCGACCGACGCCCTCTGCGCTTCCACTGCGGGGAAGCAGACCACACCTATCGCTGATGCCCATACCGTCGACTCGGGCTCCGCGGCTTCCACCCGAACGACCCGCGCCCCCGTTATGGTGAACGTCCTCAGGAGATGGACGAGTACCTGCGACAACCTCAGTCCCCCGAGCCTACGTCCCGCCGAGAGTTCCGGTCGCCGTCGCCGCGACGTCCAGCTTCACCGATGCACCGACCCCTACGTGAAAGCTTGTCGCCCCTCGCTCTACGCCGGAGAAACTAGGGGCAGCAACCCCTGGAGGTGGAGTTGCCGATGACGACCGACGTAAGGAGCCTTTAAGAACGACGGAGCGCTCCCACTCTCCCGACGCTACGTATCACAGCGACGCTCCAGTATCGGTGTCCAACAACCTAAACGTTGTTATTGACGACCTCGACGCATCGGCACTCGTGGACACCGGAGCAGACTACTCAGTCTTGAGTGGGAGGCTCTCCCGCCGCCTTCGAAAAGTCATGACACCGTGGGATGGACCAGAAATAAGAACCGCCGGAGGACACCTCATCACACCGGTCGGGAGATGCACTGCTCGCGTCTAGATCCACGGTGAAACATGCCCTGTCAAGTTCGTCGTTCTGCAAGACTGTTCGAGGGACGTCATTCTCGGAATGGACTTCTTGTGTGAATACGGCGCCATCATCGACCTTGCAGAGAACAAGCTGACGCTTCGGAAACCTGGCCCATCGGCGGAAAATCCCAAAGCGACGTTAGCAGCAGTGCGAGTCCTTGCCAGCCACGCAAACCTGCCTCCGCTGTCGAGTGTCTTTGTGCCCGTCGGGACCGAAGAAGCCACCTGCGGTGTACCAATGCTGGAAGGAAGCGTCCAACTTCTCCTCGGACGAGGGATGGGCATTCCAAGAGGCGTAACCGAGCTCCAGGACGGGCGTACCCTAGCCCTTGTCACCAACTTCCGGCAAGAGTCTCAGCACCTTACAAAGGGTACCGCTGTGGGCTACGTCGAGGAAATTCAAGACTCATCCGCGATCGCCGTGATCTCAGAAGACGCCTCTCCGACGCAGAACAAGTCAATCACGTCATCAGAGCTCGACATCGACCCATCCCTCCCAGCCCCACAACGACGACAACTTCGAGACCTTCTCGCCGAGTTCAGTGAGTGCTTCTCCGCGTCGTCGAAGGTGCGCCAAACGACGGTTGCGAAACATCGAATAATTACTGATGACGACGCACTCCCTGTGCATCGGCCGCCGTACAGGGTCTCCGTGAAACAAAGGGAAGCCATCCAGCAGCACGTACAAGAAATGCTCGACGACGACATTGTCCAGCCCTCAAGCAGTCCGTGGGCTCCCCCAGTAGTCCTCGTGAAGAAGAAAGACGGAACCCTGAGGTTCTTTGTGGATTATCGCCGGCTGAACGAAGTAACAAAAAAGGACGTCTATCCGCTGCCGCGCATTGACGACACCCTGTATCGGCTGCGCCATTCCCGTTACTTTTCGTCGATTGACTTGAAGAGCGGGTACTGACAGATAGAGGTCGACGAACGAGATCGCGAGAAGACGGCCTTCGCCACGCCCTAACGCACTGTATGAATTTAAAGTAATGCCGTTCGTACTGTGCACAGCGCCGGCCACCTTCCAGCGCATTGTGGACACCGTCCTTTCTGGCTTGAAATGGCAGAGCTGTCTCGTGTACCTCGACGACGTTGTGGTGTTCGCAAGCGAATTCGACGAGCACCTGAGACGACTGCGATCCGTGCTACAGGCTATCAAGACTGCTGGGCTGACACTCAAGGCTTCCAAGTGTCGGTTCGCCTATGGTGAGCTGAAATTCTTGGGACACGTTTTGAGCGCTCATGGTGTAAGCCCTGATCCTGCAAAGACGTCCGTTGTCGCCGAATTCCCGAAACCATCAGACAAGAAGGCCGTCCGAAGGTTCCTAGGGCTGTGCTCCTACTACAGACGTTTCGTTCGTGACTTTGCCCAAATTTCTGCACCGCTGACGCATCTGACGAAGGACGACGTGCAGTTCCAGTGGGAAACGAAGCAAGAACAAGCGTTCGACGAACTCAAGCGAAGGCTCCAGTCGTCCCCTATCCTCGGGCATTTTTACCAGTCTGCGAAGACAGAAATCCACACGGACGCCAGCAATACTGGTCTCGGCGCAATACTCGTTCAGCGACAAGAAGAAACAGAGAGAGTAATCGCTTACGCAAGCCGGGCGCTGTCCAATGCAAAACAGAATTATTCAACGACCGACAAGGAATGTCTGGCAGTCGTAAGAGCGATAACCAAGTTCCAGCCGTACTTGTACGGGATCCCGTTCCGCGTGGTCACCGACCACCACGCCCTCTGCTGGCTCGCCAACCTCAAGGATCCGTCAGGACGCCTCGCCCGCTGGAGCCTTCGACTGCAAGAATTCGACATAACCATCGTGCATAAATCCGGCCGCAACGCTGACTGTTTGTCTAGGGCTCCAGTCCAACCTTCTATCTCCGGCGCCGACGACGATGACGACTCCCGTTTTCTAGGCGCAGTTAACGTTACCGACATGAGGGCACTGCAACGCGACGACGCGGAACTTAGCTCCGTGATCGACCACCTCGAAGGTCGAGGAGGCTCTGTCCCACGGGTCTTTTCTCGGGACCTACCGAGCTTTGTCCTGCGGGGAGGCGTGCTCTTTAGAAAGAATTTCGGAACCAGCGAAACTCCCTGGCTACTGGTTGTCCCCGCCAATCTCCGAGAAGAAATTTTTTAATCTTGCCACGACGACCCAACGGCCGGACATCTCGGCTACGGCAGGACCCTTGCCCGGATTCGTGACATGTACTACTGGCCAGAGCTTCCGAAGACCGTCCATCTCTACACACGAGCGTGCCATGAGTGCCAGCGACGCGAGAAACCGCCGTCGAAGCCACCAGGTCTCCTTCAGCCAATTACCCCGCCAACCAAGCCCTTCTAGCAAATCGCAATGGATTTGCTGGGTCCTTTTCCACCGTCAACGATGGGGAACAGCAGCATGCATTTGGCACTATCGCATTTCTTTTTCTCGACAAGCCTAGCCGAGGAAAACTTTTTCGATGGTGCGAACTGCAACCCGCAGAAGATACGGGCACAGAAATGGTACGAAGCAATGGCGGCTTGTAGTGTGCCATATGACTTCACGCGCAAGGCAAGAATAGCGTCTAGTAGAATTAACTATATTATAGCACCCATTAACAATACAGTGGCCCGCCCTTATGCACCGAGTTAGAATCGAAAATTATGGTATATTTCTAGGCGATTCTGGGGCGATTTCGTGAAACGTATCTGTCCGACTACAGCACTCACAAGCAACATATTTAATTCAGAACTGCCAGTCACGCGTCCTTATTCTAAGTGTTTATCTTCCTTGTTTTTTTGTTTTGTTTTTAATCTCTTTCGTGTTGCCGTGGGTCATATCATGCCGAATACGCTGGTTCTCGTCCGTTCACCGAAGCCAAAAGCCAAGCAGGATCGCGACCCGTCAAGGAGGGAGACTACTTTTTGGCCTCTCATTTCTACCCTTTAGTCAACGTGACTTCTCTCGAGCGATCAAACCTCGAGTTTCAACTGATCCAGGAACCTCTCTCGTCAAAAAACAGTGCGTTTCAGAAACAAATATCAAATGCTAGGCTAAGAATGTTTCACGTTAAAAAATGGTTGTTTTGAAAGAGCTGCGAGAAGTGCATGTACAGCTTGCAGCGATTTAGCACCGCTCGAGTTATTACATTGCCCCCACCTCATCCCAGAGTTGCGGTACTATACACATCCTGAAAAAAAAAACGCTCACTTATTTTTTTTTTTGCGGGTCTGTAAAGTTTCAGTACTATCGCAAAGTCAACAAGCGATACCCAACGCTAAATGTAATAGGTGACCCGGGCTCAGTCTGTGCGGAGCTCATCTAGGCTTGGGAGTCAAGGAACAACGTGAACTCCGATGACCGATACGTGCTGTTTGAGCGGGAACAACCCCCGTTCCTCATCCTTGCGTCGGCCCAGGACCTCCGGCCCCTGCACGATTTAAGACACTGGGTGTGCGATGGCACTTTTGACTTTTGCCCACCCCAGTTCAGTCAATGTTATAGCATTCACGACTTGAAACGAGGAAAAGGACTTCCTATTGTAGCGGGACTCCTGCCAGACAAGACCCGGGCCACATATACAAAGTTTTTTTTTTTTTTTTCCATTTCGCCCACTGCGCCATTTGCAAGGTGGCCCAAATAGGCTTGCGGGTGCGTAGATATTTCTTAACTTGTAATTTGGAAATTGTGAAACCACCCTATGTTAGTTTCGTACCTAATCTATAATCTTCATTTAACCTTAATCCTGCAGAAACTCTATGCTAACATCCAAAGGCCAGCTTTCAAGCGCTGGGCTCGCAGGCTGGTGAGCCTCGCCCTCCTCCCGGAGCGTCTCGTGATGCCCCACTGGACAACATTCCTGAAGTGCAAGACGCCGATGACCAGAACCCGGATGCTAGACGCAGCCACAAAGGAGTTTACTTCTTAGTTCTAGTGCCATTGGCTCGTTTCGCCTCGACAAGTGGCGTTTTGGAACCATTTCAAGGGTGAGGACAACCTTTGCACCGCAAACCACGCCGAAGGGTGGCACCGCTCGCTGAGCTCCCGTTTTCAGTGGCAGCCAAGGATACCTCTCGGGAAATTCATGGGGAATTTCCAGAAGAATATCCACCACATGACACAGGTATGCCTCTTTTTATATCCACCAATTAAGATGGGGGTTTTTAAACCGGGCCTCTAGGAACCCTATCAACCTTCAAAAATTCCCCCAAACTCTCCCCCGTCCCCAGCCTCCGCTCCCCGTAATACCGGGTGATTCAAGGAGACGGCAGGTTCTTTAAATCGACCGGAAAATTCGGTTTCCTAACCTATCGCACTACGACTTTGTGCTGCGTTGCCCACAGATGGTGCATTTTTTTCTTTTTTTGTAAAATTTGCAAAGAACGAATTTACCTGAGGAAAAAGTAAAGAAAGAAAAATGCTTAGCTCCTATGGAAACGCAGCGACGACACCGGTCTTCAAACAACACGGTGCCGTTTCGCACGGGAGACAAGAGATGGCGCAACAAACGCCGCCAACGAACGAGCATACAGCGCCAAGAGCCGGCGCCTTTAGCAGACAATCTTTTCGACTCAAAAGCGGAGCGCGTTCCGCAGGCAGCGAAAGTCGCAGAAACAAAAATAGGCGCGGTAACAACAAGGAACTACAGTTCCTTGTCTGCTAAATACGCCGGCTCTCGGCGTCGTCTGCTCGTTCTTTGGCAGCAGTTAGTGTCGCGACCGCTTGCTCCATCTCTTGTCTCCCGTGCGAAACGGCGCCGTGTTGTTTGAAGACCGGTGGCGTCGGTGCGTTTCCATAGGAGCTAAGCCTTTTTCTTTGTTTACTTTTTCCTCAGGTAAGTTCGCTCTTTGCAAATTTTACAAAAAAAAAAAACAAAAGCACCATCTGTGGGCAACGCTGCACAAATTCGAAGCGCGATAGGTTAAGAAACCGAATTTTCCGGTCGATTTAAAGAGCCTTCCGTCTCCTTGAATCACGCGGTAATTAATAGGGAGTTTTCGCAGATAGTTTTCGCCGTCCCGCAACGCTCTCCGCAACCCGCCACGACTCCTGGAACTCCACAGTCAAGGCCATCGGCGCGCAAGCGCAGTAGCGGCCGAAGCAGCACGTTGTGAATGAAACATCCCTGGCAAGTGTACTATGGCCAACCAGATTTTCGATGGCCCAAGCTTGGCCAAAGTATTCGGCAATAGCAGTATTTTCGTCCTCGTCTGGTGACTTGCCATTCACTTTATGCCAGTCGCTGGACATTCACTTTAGGCCAGTGACTGGCCAATCACGTTCGGCCAGTGACTGACCATTCACCTCTGGCCAGTGACCGGCCATTAACCTTTGGCCAGTTACTGGCCAGTCACTTTAGACCAGCCACTGGCCATTCGATTTTGGCCAACTACTGGCCAGTCACTTTTGGCCAGCCAGTGGCCATTCACGTTTGACCAGCCCCTGGCCATTCCCGTTTGGCCAGCCACTGGCCATTAACTGTCGGCCAGTCACTGGCAGAAAGTGGCTGTAGTTATATACCTCATATATAATTTATCACAGACTGCCAGAAAGGTTTGGTGTTCCTAAGACGATTGTCAACAATTTCAGGTGCTCAAGTTTGAGAACTCAATCTTAAAAACTTTTACATATTAATGATAAGCGAAGCTGCTGCAAGGTTACTCAATATTTATTGGACGTTTTGAGTACTACGTCTTACGACACTGGTTGCGACCACCATTTCAGTCGTCCGTGGTCCCACCATTAAGATCTCCCAGTAATGCAGCAGTAAAAAAAAGAAAAAGTAACTTTAGGTGAAGGGACAGTGCCACGATATTTAGTTACAATATTGTTCACTTTACACAAGCTTGCTGGCCCTAATGGGAAAGCGAAGCCTTCAGTACATAGTAAAAGTTTTTACACACTTAAGGGTGTAAATCAGTTTGTACCAGGGCTAACACCCTCATAATGTTCAAGCAGGCACCCTTCATAATGGGTGCTTGATAACAAACACCCTTGGGAAAGGGTGCTTGGCATGGATGGGCGCCCGCTGGGGTGGCCCAGTGGATGCTGGGCTACCCCAACCAATCCGGTGCCGGGAGAGTATCACGCCAAGTTTTGGTTATGTGGAGTTCAACGTCATTTGTTGCTCTCTCGACGCTGAATTGGCTGGTAGTGTTCGCCACGCTCGGACGAAGGGTGAAATGAAGTATAGGCCTCAGTGAAAATATTATAGGAATGTGTCCAATACACATATAAGAATGTGTAAATTGTACAAAAATCATATATGGTGTTGCATATCCTTATATTATTATTATGATATGATTTATAGCTTATCATGTTTATTGAACACATTTACACTTTTTTCATTTAGGGGTATAGCCACACCACCACATACGAGGCACGTGATAATGAAATAATGAGTCACACTGAACGCAACTTATGAAGTAATACAAAACAGCTCCTTTTACGCCACATCATAACCCCGGGGGCAATTGGGAAGTGCTACGGCGCCCCCCTTTCCCAAACTCTAAGCAAGCAGTGGCCCCAAGCATCGTACTGCACGGCTGAACCCTTGTAAGCATCATGGGTTGCCACAAACGAGGCAAGGGGAACTTTCCTGTTAGGAAATCAAGTAACATGTTTTGTTTGTTTCAGAGGATTGCAGGCAACACGCTTCACGTATCACTTGTCTCTTTATGCGCATCTGATTACTAATTGGAAACAGGGTAGAGGGGGTGGCCTAGCCCTCGACTGAATCACTGCAGTAATTCAGTAAGGGAAGCACATTACGACATCAATTAGAATATGTTAAATTGAACATTTATTGAACCCTAAGAGACAAATGAAAAATACATTGTCTGCCATTCCATGACATAAAGAATGCTAAATGCAAGCATGTAATGAAAAATATCACATAATGAACTTGCACTCTACGGCAAAAAAAAAGCAAATGTTTCGGTAGAAGACGCTATCCTCTTGCTCACGTACAAGGAAAATTATAAAGTTCTGGAAGACGACTATGGATGGAGGAACTCGTACAGCTAAATTCTAAGCATGCATCGCCTTCAGGAGCTCAGCATAAGTTCTCACAGAAATTGCTCAACATTTAAAGAAAGAAAAATAAAACATGTCTCCATAAAACCTTCTATCATTCGTTCTGGAAGCAAACTAAAATGAACCTGATAATACTGGCGAGAAAAGTGCATTATAAACTTTTAAAACGGCTCAAAAAACATCTCTTCGACCCCATACCTGTCTGCAAACTTTGTTCGAAATTTTGATTACGACGGTCCTTGGAGTTGTGTCGCTCAAGCCAAGGAAAAGCCTCCCCTGAGCAACCAGCGTGTTGGAGGCCTTGCATTCATACTGGATGCTGAGCAGCCAATAGCTCCCAACAACATGCACAGCCCCTCTTCTGCGTTAAAAACGGAAAACAAGCGCTCACGATCCACAACAAGGTGAAGAGAGACTGCATCGTCCAGCTCCTGCTTGGTGTAGAGGACACATGGTGTCGGTGGGATGTTCTCGCCCTGCGTTAGGTAAAAAGATAAAGCACAATATATTTTAAAGTAGAAAGCCAAAAAATGTTGCTCTCGTCAACTGCTATTATTCGCTGTCATTGAGGTCATGAGCATCAGCCTCCACACAGACATACAGTGCTTATGTTTAAACAAGTAACCGGCGTCTGCAGCAATGTAAAACGAATGAGGAATTACAATTGGGGCAACATCACGACATGAAAGTATTGCTATACGTAAAATCTTAGCGACACTTTTGAGTATCTCTATTTCCGTATCAAGATGCATTTGCGAAATCTATTTGTGTTTCAGTGGTGAAATACTTTTGCGATACATTATGATACGCTGCTAGACTTATGTATCTTGTTACATTTATTGTTGGAAATGAACTGACAGGTTTGGAGGTAAAAACAAAATAGAAGCCACGCCAAAAGTCCGACGCACCACTGGTTCGTTTTCGCAATGAGTGGTTTTTTGCTTTGCTCTCACATTTCGCTTTTACAGCGGCCGGTTTTCTTTCTGCAGACAGCAGCCTTCCTGTGTACATTTGAGGTTACTGTTTGGGTAAGGGGATGCACAGCTGAGAAACAATATTCCCAAAAGAGACAAAAGACAAACATCAAGGTCGTTTGGGTAGACACACTTTGCCAGGCGGTGTAGTCGGTCGCCAGCGTTCGTTTGGTGTGATAGTGGGTTCATAACGGTATCAGCGAACGTAGCCAAGGGAAGGCAAGTTTAAAAAGAAAAGGGACAAACACAGACAGAAGGTGTGGAGCTCAGGTGCTACAATCTATGTCTGTCACGGATGCCCCCTTCTCACCACGCCACTCTGCATTATGAACCGTACAGGGCCGCCGACTGATCATAACGGTACATTCTAATATTTGTCCTTTAGCCAATGTTAATTTTTTGCATCCTCTTCTACACTGAAAAACCCAAAGATGAAGGTTACAGAAAACAGCAAACATAATGTCTCTCTTGTAGCTGTAGAAATTACTTTCACGAGCTACATTTTATGTCTAGTCGCTGGCCATATCAGCTCCCCCGTCGAACACCAACCGGAGCACCGGAAATTAGCATGCAGCGCGTCGAGCCTGGCGAGATTGACGGTTGTGGTTATCAACGGTGGAGGGGGAAGGGGGTCCACATAAAAAGGTGCTCGTGATAATATATTTCTACAGCTATCTATGAGACATTGTTGAGTTTGAACCTTGCTGCACGCCCAGAATTCGCGGCAAACAAAAAGTGTTCTAAAAAATTTTAAACGAGCTGTCTAGGTCAAGAGAAGAGCAATCTCTGAGGCCGTAAAGGTAACCTGCGGCTGTTGGAGGACTTTCTGTAAACGGACCCAGAATTCGCGAGCATAGAGAGAGGTGCAGAAGCTATGTGATATTCAGCTGAAAACTTAATAAGCTCAAATCATTATTCAGTTTAAGCCCTAAATCTATGATTCGCACATGCCTATTATTTTAAGTATGAAGCCAAAGGCGAACAAAGTAGTATTCTGTTGATTTATTGCCGAATAGAATACATTTTCAGTATCAAACTGGATGGTTTGCTTATGTTTTAAAGGTTGCAATAAAAATGCAATAATTAACTGGGTGAAAAACAAGCCATCGTAAAAATTATGTGCATGATTATATTCTATAAGTCGTTTTAGATGCATACACAGCACTCTATTTGAAAGCTAATAGAATTTTTGAAAGGCCGTGAAAGTTACGTTGATCCCTTTTTCACTGCGTGTTCGTGGGACTCGGCGGACATTAGTAAAGGGAATAATTGTCACAGTATGTTGACTAATTGACCATAATCTGTTAGCTTTGTAATTAATGGCTTTATGGATCATGTTGTAACTGCAGTGTTAAAAGCAAGTCAATATGAAAGGCTACACCAATTTAAACCAATCACGAAAAGCCAAGCGGCTTCGAGGTATTCATTGTAAAAGTTTTGCATTTTTAATGTCGGGTGCAAAAACCGCGCTCAGCTTGAGCTCAAGAATTCGTGCCGTTAATGAGTGACATAGTCGTAACGGGTACGTCGTCACTATCTCGACAGTGTGTCCTTAGTGGAAGCATCGGCGTCATACTTCCAGGATAGTGAAGGTGCGTCCGAAGCAACCACGTCCGCACGACATCCTGAGGCCTTTTGAGCGCAAGATTTTGTTATTGGGCTACAAAAAGGCAGATATGTTTAGGATTGAATATCTCAAAATTGTTGCCATTCGCAGATTATGTCAATTGGGTAATATTCACTGTCTTTGAAACTAGAATTGAAACATATCCCACAAAACCATTATTAAACACATTAAAATTTTGGTTAAATAGTTTTGAATAACATACTGCGAAGGGTTTTCCCCTCATGTAATGTCCTCAGAGCCCCACAAACATACGGTGAAGGCGGCATCCAGGTAACACTCACGCCGTTTTTCTAAAATTTTGTTTTAATTGAAGTAGAAAACTTTGTATATATGTTTATAGAAATATATATAAATTCTAGGTGCATGTGCATGCAGCCGTGCACCATCCAACTATAGGGGTCCACTTTTTCGTTAAGAAACACTGGAACAAAGTGGACAAGGCCAGTTTTACATAAACCCCCAGCAGAGCATGTGCCACAGACCGCTAGAAATGATTGCTCACCTCATGGAACACTCTGCGTGGCTTGAAGAGAGCGGCTTGCAGTGTTTGACGGTGGATCTACCCGCTTGGTGCAGCTGGGACCTACAAGAAAGTTAATGCAGCGTGCCATATACCAGAAAGTAACAAAGACAAGGCCAGTATTACATAAACCCCCAGCACGGCATGTACCGAGGACCGCCAGAAATGACTGCTCACCTCATAGAACACTCTGTGCGGCTTGAAGAGAGCGGCTTGCAGTGTTTGACGATGAGTCTACCCGCTTCGTGCAGCTGCGACCTGCAATAAATTTAATACAGCTTGCCATATACCACAAAGTAACTACGAAAAGCCAGTAATGCATAAGCCACAGCATGACATGTCCCAAGGACCGCTAGAAAGTCGCGCTCGACTCTTGGAAGACTTCATGGGACAAAAGCCCGCATTAAGGACTGATTGAACTTAGTATAAATATAGCAGAAAAATGAGGATCTGTATTCAGCTGTGTCAAAACAAGTGATCTTATGTAATAATTGTGTGGCCTTATAAAACACTACTAAAAAAATTTGACTAGCGAGAGTGATCACAAGTGTATACTGAAAGAATCAATAACAATGATGAAACCCAGAAATTAATTGAATGCCTTCCCTGTGTTTTGCCATCGAGTGGAAGAAGTTTCTTGGCCTATATTTTTCATTAGAAACAGGTGTGATATCCGTCTGTGTTTTGAAATCTTGATGTTGTGCATGATATTTTTTTATTTCCTGTTGAAAACTCAAGGGCAATCCCAGTTTGTTTAATCAGATTTACCCAGATGTTAGTAGGTTGCTTCTTTGCGTTTACTGTTTTTTGGTATGTTAGGAGTTTTGAACAGTATTACGCTGTAAGATCCAGGAAGGAATTCCCTTCGTTAAAGGGATGGTGAGCCGAAATTCGGATTTCAGAAAAAACAATGCAGGAAATAAAGACGGGAGGCCATATCTGGAACCACTACCCCTACACCACTACTCGTAAGGCCATATCTCGAATGAATGGCCGTATTTTTGGAAAAAAGAGGTCGAGATCGAACCAGGCCGACGAGGCGCGTGACGTCAATATACCGAGTTTCCTCCTCTCTTCGCTTCGCTCCCTCAAGGCCGCGAGGCGGAGAAGACGCGAGGCCGTTCCCTCTTCTTCTCAGAAAAACATGACGACATCATCTCTTTCAAATGCGCCTTCTTTTCTTAAAAAATTTGGTCATCCGTTCGACATGTCGCTGTATGAGTGATGTTTTGGTGTTTGTAGCATCCCGTTGCACGCTTTTACCGCGTGTTTTGTGGAATCAAAATTTCGGTTCAGCATCCCTTTAAGTGGTGGTAAGCAGACGAGAAATTGTAAAGAGTGACTTCACGTCTTCCCCTATGTTTCCTCTTTTGGGTCACCCATTCATTTTTTGTCCATTAAAACTCAGCTGCGATGGACACTTTTCTGGGTTTGTATTATCTTTCTGAGAACCCGTCTTGAATAAGTTATTCGTGTTTAGCCTACAGCTAGCTTCTATCCTCGTTCTTATTTTTGTTCATTAATGAATTACTAGGTTTCAACTGTAAGCACAGTGTTAATGCATACTAATAAATAGCAGCATACTTTTATTGTAGATAGTCAATAAAAGCATGCTGCTATTGGCTACCAACTAATTCAAGCATCAGCAGTTCTGCAGTGCTGATGATTGAACCAGTTGGCAGGCAATCATTAAAAAGAAATCACGGAGAATATGGGAACAGAGGATACCAACACAACACAGCGCTGTGTTGATCTCCTCCTTTTTGTCCGTGCCCTCCACACTCCATGTTTTTAACAACACATTTTTCAATAATTTTCTGCTTGGCATCATCTGTATAGGGGTTCACTGGAACAACCCATCTGCCATTGCATTCACTTTAGGGAAGCTCCCCCTTCCTCATGGTGCCATCGTTGAGGAAGTGCAAGGCGGGTGTGATTCTCACTCTTCTGGTTCAGCTCCCCAGGTTCCCATAGGTTTCAAGCTGCTAGCCCAATTGAGTCAGGCTTTCCAGCCCTGCAGGAAAAGTCAATTCTACTTTTTAGACCTAGACACCCACTTTTTGTGTATACCTGAAGGAAGCTCTAACAGAGAAGAAACGAAATGATTGGCGCTTTTTGAATGCAACCTTTTCTTTCGCTGAGCACACATATACAAGTCACATGCTATTGTACATTCAGTGGTGCAGATTAGTTTATAAAGAACACTTTTTTTATATAACTTCGAGCTCTTAGAGAAACGATTCAATATATTGGGTCGGACATAAATGGTTGCAATGAACTGTCCCATACGTATAAACATTATCTTATATCATAAAAAGAGTAGAGCAGGGTAGGACTGCACTGCATCATTTACGATTTTTGTAACCAATTAACAGTTGGCTTTTATTTATTTCTTACCTTTGGCTGTTATTCTTTGACAGAAAGAATAACCGGGCGATTTGGTACGGTGGTAGTCTTCCAACTCCATGGAATAATAAGACTGCACATTAGGCGTTTAAGTTAAATTTTTTCTAACTTTCTTTATGTTTTTGCTATGAATAAAGCTATACGCACTCCGGAGTGAACTTCGGACGAAAATGGCTATATGCACTCCGCTAATCTCGTATAAAACAAATGGTCGCAACGAGTTTTCTGAGCGATGGCATAGCATAGAGTTTAAGGTGTCTGCTTTATACGCAAGTGGACGCAGGTCACTCCGCGGTGAGCCTGCTTTTTTTTTCTCGAACATTTGTGTTTTTTTTAAGTATTTGGCGACATTTACGACTTTTTGCTTTTACAAGAAACACTAAACAAAAAACAAAAAACGAATGTTGTTGACGAAGCTTCACAGAACTAAATGGTATGGGACTCCCTTTTCGGAGGTGCGATCGGAGACAGCGGGGCTTGGGTTGCCGGCTAGACGCCGCGTGTACTGGTTAAGTTTTGTAATTAGCAACCGCATACTGTCGCCGCGAAGCGGCGTGAACGCAGGCGGGGGGCTGTGTTTACGAGCTCCCCAGTGATACACGCGTCGTTCGGAAAGGGTGGCCCGAGCGGCATGAGCTTTCCGCGGAGTGCGAATAGCCATTTCCGTCCGAAGTGCACTCCGGAGTGCGTATAGCTTTACTCTTTTGCTTTTTCTAGCTGCTCTATTTTTTGTAAGGGATTTCGCCACCACTAAAAAACATGACATCTACACTCTTCTTTTTTTACATCACACAATCGTAAACTTGGAAAGTGTGCCGGTTCGGCAAACGCGAAGAGACCGCGCGTCTCTACGGGACAGGCATTAGCTTAGGAGAAATATCATGCTGCTCGCTCTTGTAACGTTTGTCTCGCTCCTGCTCTATGAAACGAATCGGTGGCGAGCTGATGTTGGGACAAGACGCCAGAACTATCATGACCTGTGATTAACACTTTGGGACGGCGACTGAATGCTTGAACTGCCGTCAGACGGCACTTGAACGCTCTACAAAAGCGTCGTCGGCGGAGCGTTGGAGGACGGCGCCCAGAATATGCCCACAGTTCCGCCGCACGACAATCCTTCTCACGCTGCGGAAAGAGCCACAGGTTTTGAAGAAGATTCGCTCTTTTCAAATAACGAAATAACACACGGCAGAATCATAGATAGAATCAAGCATACTTAGCAAGCACATGGTACACGACAAAGTTTGAAACAGCAGCCCACTTCGCAGAAATAAAAGAAAGTTGCTTACCGGCGTTTGCACGAATCGTCCATGCTGTCCTAAACTTACGGGCGTTGGCACGACGCAGCGTCTCCCAACTCTCAGTCATCGCTTGCTATTCTTGAACACGGTCCTCGTAAGGAAGATAACTAACATATCCGCTAAAACGGCTAAAGCGTAAAAAGAAAGGAGATTTCTGAAGCCACTGCAACTCCAACGGCCATTCAACGTCAGCCCCAACCAAAACTGGTTGCAATAGCGATGGTCTTGCGCAGTCATCAAGATACTTTTTTTTTTCTTTTTTAGAACGAAAGGAAGCAAACCATTATTATATTAGCAACAACAAGAATTTCGCTACAATAATAATGTAAAATATCAACAAATATTTACTAAAGCTTAGGCTTCATTTAAACTTTAAGTTGTTTCTTTTTTTTTTTTGTGTGTGCAAAACCGAAACTAACTCAAGCAACGAAACGTTGCCTGAGTTAGTTTCGGTTTGCGTGCTTGCATGCGTGTGTACATGCCTGCGCCCGTGTGTGTGTGCACCTGCGCGCGCTTAAGCGTCTGTTTGTGCTTTCTATTTAACTGCGCCAGCAAGACGACCAATTGAATGTCCCTGGCCACTGTTAAAAACGCACTTATTTATTAATTTTATTATGATTTTGATTATTGTCGTTGTGATTGAAGCATGGCCCTGAGTTTTTAGACTAAGGACCATAGAATTGTCTACAGGCGGGTAAAAAAAATTTATTGGTTCCCTGACTTTAGACACAGGGCCCAGGACTTTTCTATAGCTGGCTGTAGCTGTATTTATAGATTTCTAAGGCCGACCATACAAGGCTATAGGAGGTGATAGCCTGTCATTTAATTTTTCATAGACGACCATAGACCATTTTTTATGGGATGTCTCGGACTGGTTTACTGTGGGTTCTGCCTCTTTATGTCTGTGAGTTATTGTACATGTAATCATATGCTAGAATGAACATTTGACCAAGGTTGACATCGTAATGTGACAGGTTCTAGCAGCAAGTCATGAATATTTGTCGAACATATTTACTTTATTTCATTTCATGTCGTGTTGTCAGATATAAACTCGAGACTAACTGAATTGTGTACTGTATATTTCCATCAATAAATATTTATAAAAAAACGCAAGTATTGAGCATTTCTCCAGGGTTTCAAATTTCTGAGTGCGGAGTAATTTGTAAGAAAATTAAATATGAACTCATATTAAAAATTTTGTTGGCAAACATAAAAATTGTATGCAAAAGAGGCACTTCATTAGCTGTTTGCATGACTTACAACTGACATAATCAAAAAGAAGACTGCTAACAAGCGTTAGTGGTTAAGTAGAAATCTAACCTGTACATTATGAAAAGAGCCATCTATAAGCTTTCCAAAGCCTTTTCGTATTAATTATTTATCACCCTCTTCCACGCCCTTCTTACACCCTTCACTAAATGGAGGGTGTAACAGGAAACAGCGCGCCGTTTGGTAAAATTATGAGGGTTTATTATTAAATTTAAAGGTGATAAAAATGTGTAGCCCAGGATGTAAGTTGCTACAACACCCCTTGCACATCCTTAAAGGTGTGAAAACTTGTACTGGGTGTACCTCCGGCACGGAGTCTGATACTCCCGGAACGTAGTGGAAGTGTATGCGTTAAAATAAAACCAAATGGAAGAATCGCGACAAATTTTCAACCTCAATATTTTTATTCGATGCATGTCAATCTGAGCAGCTTGCAAGCACTGCATGTGCTCCCTTTAGATAATGAAAAGAACACATGTGCAATGACTTCTTTGTACTATTCCAAAATAAAACAAGAAAAAAAACTTCGATCACGGAAGGGTTCACGTTATTCTTAACGAAATCAAAGCAGCTTGATTTTTTTTTACTGATACTGTTGACATTTCTTATGATTGTAACTGAAGTGGTACAGCTTGCAGCAAGAGGAACTGGTACAGGACAATACATGCAATTACAGTAAAAATGGCATTATTGAAGCCCCTAGTGCATTAACAAGTTAAAAGTAATGTTGGAATGAACGGCTGCTTTCCCTTTATTGAATAAAGTTGAAGCAAACCAAAAATGAACGGAATTGCTCAAATAATTATCAGTACTTCAAAATCACTTACCCAAGGTCCCGTTTACCTATTAAAAAGTATCCACATGCGGGTTGTCATCGAAACGATATGCCCGCATACCCACACGCATACCGCTATTTCTCGAGCATTGTTTGTAATCCAACTCTATCGACGACTCCAGTCTTCGTCCGCATAAGTTGACGACGTCCAAGGCTCTACATAAGTTCACTCGTTTATCTATCATGGAGATGTACTCAAAAGCTTGGCTCACAATAGGCTAGAAGATTTTCTGTAACCTCAACCAAGTCGTCGTGACGTCAAGGATGACTGGCCACCATCAGCTGTTTCTGAACTATGCAGCTGAATATATGACGAACAAGCAAATGGAAAGACGCGATCAAGCCACGAAAGGCAGGGTCGGCTCACTTGCTCTAGCAGGAGCATAGCCGCGGCATTCCCATCGCGGACCAATGCTTGTTGAAATAAATCGCTCTCAAGCTAGAATTTGGCACCCAGGCTAATTATTAGTTAACCCTAAATGGGCACCATCTTATAGGTTGGATATCTCAAACTCATTAAAGATGTCCCGAACTGAATTAACCTACTTAAAACATGAAGGAAACCCGTAAAAAAATTACTCGCGCAGGTGTTCGTAAACGGGCAGGAAGACAGACACAGAAGTTTGTTTTCAAATCTTCTAGAAGTTTTTTTACGCGCAGCATGTCCCGTAGATAAAAACAAACGTGGAAGCGCTCTGCGAAATGTAAAAAGGTGCTTCTAAGCTTTTATACAGCCGAGAAGATCGCAAAGCATACAAGAAGAGGGGTAATTCTAAGGTATACATTGCCTATTCTCCCGGCAGCTGGAAAAATAATTTCACGAAATTCTACCTGCAAACACCTCTCAATGGCGGTAAAAATCACTTCGTCGAACGATGTTTCATCGACAGATTGTTTTATAAACACCTACTATGAGTAGCCTTTCTTTTTCTGGTAAGAAATCGTCCCAGACTGTCGCCGCAAATTTCTTGTAGGGTGGGCCACGTGGGATAACGTTTCTGTAATGAGCCGTTGCAGAATGTCGCCGCGAAGCTGCGTGGACGGGACTGCCGGCCAATGATCGACACACCCGCGAAAAAGTTTTCCCGCAGTGTGAAATTTGCTTAACGAGTGTCTGTGATATGTTAGTGTCGACAAAACGTGTCCATCAAACTTGCATTCACGAAAAGTCGCCTTTGGCATGTTTCCACGAAATGCCGAGAGAACAAGAAAATAAATATTGTCCGGTGTAATTGTCGCATGATTTCAGCCAGCTATTTGGAGGCGACTGCGGGAAGACTTTGGGGAACTATTGTCCCGCCTGTCGGGAGAATAGACAGTGCCTGATCCTATAAATAATCTTGAAGAGTACCCGTAGAACAGCGGTCACTCGTTTCCAACAGGTAGGGTTCAGTGCACTTACCATAAACTTAGCGGACTTGAAATATGTATTCCGAGATATATGTCGATACGCACACTGCAGAACAACCTCACAAAAACGGGAAGAAAGGGGTCCGCTAAGATTAATTTAGCAAGATGTGGCAGAAGCAGTCATTTGCCGAATGCGCACTAAACGCGTCACAATAATTTTTAGGCTTCTTTGAAGAAATTGCTTGTTGCCGTTATACGCAAAGGACTTTTCAAATACTGGTTGCCTTGGATACGTTGTCATAGACGAAATATACAGCAGCCCCGCAGGTCGCGGCACAGCACAAAAGAAACTAGGCCAGGAAGCAGGCATTCCGGGATTGGAAAAAGCTACTGCGTCATCCAGGATACCTTTACAACGTGATCAGGCTCCTTAAGTTACCCGCGCCCAGAGAGTCAAGTGATAAAAAAGTCTCCTATTGATTGGTTCGGCGAGTTCGCACATTCTTCCACCCTTTCAGCTTAGGAAGGGAGAAGAGAAAAGAGACGGGGTAGGAAAGTAACAGCTCCTTTAAGGTCAAAAGGGGATTGCGCTCAAAAAGGCTTATCTTCAGGGGTATCCCAACAATGAACACAACGAGAGGATTTGTGACTTATATCTTCTTGAAAGTTCGACCCAAAGTTGATAGTGCAGTGGATGCTATCCGTGGCCTTTGCCCTCGGGAGGTGCCGTGGTCTTCCTTATCTCTTTCCCTTGTAAACTGTAGTCACGTGATCCTACCCGGAGACACGATTGGCCTAAAACAAGAAGAGCGTCTATTCTGCTGTCACTACCGAGTGAACGGTGCAGCTCCATACTTCCAAAGAAACTCCGTAGCCCGAAAATGACCCCCGAAACGGGAAGCTTGAAGATCCTAATATAAAATGATGAATTAACTGCGACCACGTTGACCGCGACTACGTTGACTGACAGCATTCGCTCTGCGAAAATTTGAGCGTGGGACTCTTTAGCAGCGTTAGCTTGCTGTTGATGCAGGACGCTGCTTTATCGTTGAGAATCATTTGCCGTCCGAACGCAAAAATGTTCTCGTGCCCGGCGTACCCTACACAGCAGTGCCTGTCAGCAACGGCCCGCGCAGCATCGCAACCTTTTTGCATAATCAATATATGAGAGACGTCATGTTTAGGCTCATCCGAAACACGAAGCCCGAAAGATCCAATCTTATCCGATCCAAGCACAAACTCATCAGGGCACGTGGCTATAGCGTGGCGGTGAACTGATGCTGGGTGCATTAATACACCTATAGGATTTTTAAGGTGGAGGAGGCGGCTCATAGTCGGTGTACAAGTAGACTGGTTGAGTAACGGAGGGTGCATCTTCCAGCAAAGGGGTGCATGTGCGAACGATGCACCCGACTACAACTTTTTTCTTCTTAGAGTGCAGTTGGGAAGTAAATATGTGGAGCAGTAACCAAAAAAACGCATTCGCGCTGAGAGTGCCGCGCATCGGCAGAGCGATATTGTTAGCGCGAAGATGACATCGGCGCTGTTTTTGTGTTTTATTTTCAAAGAACGACGGGAAAAATATTTTCCCACTTCTGGTAATGTTCCAAATGAACATATCACACGACAGTGCTAGTTAAGACTGAATAAAACGGTGATCGTTTGCTTGCGCTAACAGTGTTCGCGCGATGCACGCACTACCAATCCTGATTCCTGCCAACCACTCACTTATGATGCTTCTGCCGCTGCCCGTCGTCATGCCAAAGTTTTGTCAGCGTGATGAAAGTTAAGATTATAGGTGTCCCTTCGACGAAACTGAAAATCGACACTTCTGGCCAGACATTTGCCGGCCGTGTTTATGCCTTCGGCGGCCAAGCTGAAAATTAGCACCTTTGTGCGAACACTTGCCGGCAGTGTTTATGTCTCCGGGGGCCAAGCTGAAAACGAGATCTTGTGGCCAAACACTTGCCAGTCGTGTTTATGTCCCCGGCGGCCAAGCTGAAAACGAGCACTTCTGGCCAAGGACTTGCCGGCCGTGTTTATGTCCCCGGTGGCCAAGCTAAAAATCAGCGCTTCTGGCCAAACGCTTGCCGGCCGTGTTTATGTTCACGGCTGCCAAGCTGAAAATCACCACTCCTGGCCAAACACTTGCCGGCCGTGTTTATATCGCCGGCGGCCAAGCTGAAAATCGGCACTGCTGGCCAAACACTTGCCAACCACGTTTATGTCTCCGGCGGCCAAGCTGAAAATCAACACTTCTGGCCAGGCGTTTGCCGGGCCATTAACGAACCACTGCGCCAGCAAAGCGATCGTCGTCGCCGTCGTCATCTTTGACACCGCCGGATACTGACTCGACGGGGGCTCTGGACAGGTAGTCGGCGTCGCTGTGTTTTAGAGCGCAGCTCTTAGGGGCCCGTTTCCAGCCTGAGCGGCGTCGGCGTCGGCGTCGGCGTAACCGGTAGGGGGGGTCACGTCACGTGACCCCCCCCCAGAGGTCACGTGATACCCCCCCCCCTCCCCGAGGTCACGTGCCCTCCCCCCCGAGATCACGTGACCCCCCCCCCCGAGGTGACGTGACCCCCCCACGAGGTCAGGTGACCCCCCCCCGAGTTCACGTGACCCCCCACGCCCGAGGTCACGTGACCCCCCCCCCCCCGAGGTCACGTGACTACCCGCAGGTGACGTGACCCCCTCAGTACCCTTCCCTACTCCTCCTCAAGAGCTGCGCTCCAATTTGGCGTTACAGGGATTTGTAAACGGCTTTCATTTTTTGGCCTGACGTATAGATCACGGTCACGTCGTACTTTTGCAGTCGTAGGCTCCATCGAGCGAGGCGTCTCGATGGGTTCTTCAGGCTCGCTAACCAGCACAGTGAGTGGTGGTCAGTGACCACTCGAAAAGGACCCCCGTGCAAGTACGGGCATAATTTTATGATGGTCCAGACGATGGCCAGCCATTTCTTTGCGGTCGTTGAGTAATTGCGTTCCGCGTTCGACAGTGTCCGACAAGCGTATTCGATCATGCGCCCTGGGCTCTCTTTTCGCTGTACCAGCACTGCTCCGAGCCCTGTATTACTGGCGGCCGTGTGAATTTCTGTTTTAGCTGATTGGTCAAAGTGGCCGGGAATCCCAGGCAACTGACTGGAGCGTCGCTATTGGTTTTTGAATGCCTGTTCTTCTTCTTCACTCCATTCGAAGCTCACGACGTCTTTCTTGAGGAGCGTGAGCGGACAGAAAACTTGGCAAATTCCGACTTCTTTTCGGTGGGCGGTTAAAAAGCCGCTACGGCACGAGTCGTCTCAGGGTCAGGACGAACACCTTCGTTGCTCACAACGTGGACTAGGAACTTCAGTTAGCCTAGGAGAACCGGCACTTCGTTGGCTTGGTGGTGAGTCCGGCGGTCCTGAGGATCTCAAGAACGGCCCGGAGGTGCCGCAAGTGCTCAAACGGCAGACAACTGTGCCATTTGAGGACTGCCAGTATGGTGTCCATGACAAGCTGGAAAGGTGCTGGCGCCGCGCACAGTCCGAAAGGCATCACGTGAAACTCGTACGATCCATCGGGAAGTACGAGTGTTTTGTGTTCGCTTTTTGTGATGTGCTCCTATTGGTGGCCAACCTATCAAGGTGAATATGTAACTATCAGTACGCTAGCTTCTCCCACAGTGATCTATGCAACTAATCTACGGTCAACTGTAAAGTAAAACGAGAATAGCTTGGGCAAAGACGATGATAACAAAAACAAAAGGAAACTCTTAACCTGAGGAGCAGCCCTACGAAATGTTTCGTAGCCCTGTTTCTCTTCTGCAAGTTTATCTGTTCTGACGAGACAAACCAATGAGTTTTTACCTTGTCCTGTGCAGGTCCTGATGGGATAGAGAGCACAGATACAGCAAAAATGAGAGGAACAATAAATTGGCTGATCCATCCCATGGGCATCATGGGATCTAGGTGATCATACCAAGAAAACCTGGTTCAACTGATGGTATATCTTGACGGCGCAAGCGACAGGTATCGGAAGCTCATCAAAGGCCAAGAGAAATGAGAAATATCAAAGTGGTCTACACACAGCAAGGTATACACTGTATTAAGCAATATGTTTCAAAATATTTTGGCTCACGTCTGTAAGTAAGCAAAAAATACGTTTGACCGAATAACGATGCATTGTGTGAACTTCTTATTGTATGGACCAGTCAAAATGACAAAAACTTTCTACAGGGGCATGAAATCTTTCGGCTGTTCTTGTCTAGAGACGATGCTGTCCACTGCGTCAGCAGGTTTCTCTCTGCATGATATTATGGAGCAAGATCATAGACTAACAAAACCTCTGAGCATACACTTCGTTCAGACAAGTTGTTACTCTGCTGGTGGCAACCAACCTTTAGGCTTTTTTTTTTTTTTTGGGGGGGGGGGGGGAGAGGGATTGGGCGGGGGGAGGCGGATATCTGTTGCTTCGAACCAGTGATACGAGGATCGTTGGCAGGTAGAATTCAAACTACTTAGAGAGTTTCACTTTTGAGATGTCAAGTTTTGCTGGACAATATCTGACCCACTACAAGTTGCTTTATTTTCTTATTCGAAAGGTTGAACAATCAAAATATACGTTCAGGTTTGTACTTGAGATTCCACGGCCAGTGACCTTTTAAATATATTTAGACATACCTCCGATATGGCTGCGTATTTACTTCACACTGGGTTTGCTTCTATGAAAGGTATATCAGAAACTATAATAATATTGTGTTGATGCCACGAAAACAAACATTTATATTTGCTATTAGAGTATTTTTAATGTTAACATCTCCATTCCCCCAAAAAATTCTTCATAATGCTAGTATACCCTTACATGAATTAATGCCAAGATCACAAATAATAAAAAGAAATGTGGTATATTGCTAATTTTTGTCATCTGCGACTGTTATAGGGAAAGAAGGGCAAGTGATTCAGGCTGGTAACCCCTCAACAGTTTAACAATTGTAAATGCCCAAGTCTTCTTCTTCACCGATCTTATTTTTGTGGTGCAAATATTTATTTTTCTCCTTTGCGTTTGTGGTGCGTCTTTACGAACACCGCAATAAAGATACAAGAACATGCATTTACCCATTTCGTTTCTAGACAAGCTGTTCATAGTTCGTACTCCGGTTTTTTGTATTTACCGTAACGAGTCAAAACTCTTTGGGGACATATCAGTCCCCGAAAATATGGCGTATATAGCGGCGTGACCAGAAACGATCGACCATGTTAAAGATATGTGACTGTATTGTGCTTTTGAATCGCGAAAATAGATATTCTCGCGCCCTGTTTACATATGAGTCTACGAAACTTTAAACAGCAACTTAGCGAACTATAACAGTAATATTTGGTGCCCGCCCATAGCCTTTAAAAGTAAAAAAAGCACAACGTCGTGTTCGCGTTAACAGTGCCGCACATTGTATATTCACTGTAGCACCTCTTCCTGGCGTAGGTACTGCGCTCATTATTAACTAGTTTTTTTTTTCCGCATAGCAACACTTGTTTAAAGTGGCAGTGCAAATTATTTTCCTATGTCATACAAATGACTGAATAAATGTGTCAGCGAGCGCGAAAGATGCTGCATCCGTTTCGATTCCCTGGAAGACGTCGACGACAAGTAACGGACTCTCAACTGCTGGACACAAGGCAGGCAAACAGAACTTACAATTCTTTGCTATTGCAAGTCGCATGGCATGCACGAGCCGTAAATTCCTACCGCGGGAGCGGTACCGACGGTAACGCGGTAGGGAGCAGCGCCGGGGCACGGCCTAGGGCCTGCGCCGAGTTGGATTTATAGCGGCTTCGTCTTCGCAAACTGCTAGGAAGCATCTCAACCAAGCTCGACGGCGTCAAACGTCATAACTAAAACATTAGCACTACGTTCTATAAACATGGCTTTTTTTTTTTCTTTTTTTTTTAGTTTCGCAATCCATCGATAGAGCTGTGAGTGTGATTCGTTGCAGTAATGAGCGCTTCCGACCACGGAAACGTTGCTGAGCACTCCATTGGGTCCATGACAGTAACTGGGCACTGGCTTAGGGTCGGTTGCTCGAGCGGAGCAATGCTTACAGGAGCCTGGGGTTCGAATGCTCTCTGAAGCACTTCTCGCAGAACTTCAGAGATGGACAGCGATTCCGGGGGGTCCGCAACATGCTGCAGCTTCTTGAGTTCTTCACGAACAACATCGCGGATGATCTTGCGTAGCTCGTTGGCACTGGTACTAAGCTCGGAGCGGACCGATTGCAGACTTGAGACGTCGTTGAGTCGATGATAGTGGCGAGCTCGGGGCGCCAGCGCCCGCTCCTTGTTCGTTGCTTCGGCAAGAAATTCTTCAACGGTCGTCGGGGGTTTCGCATAAGGTCGCCGAAGATTTGGCGCTTCACTCCTTTCATTAGTACGCGCATCTTTTGCTCGTCGGTAGCTTGCGGGTTTGCGCGTGCAGTGACGCATAATGCATCTTCAACGAGGCTTGTTTCGTTCTCGTTGCGGGCTGAATCCGTGTTTGAAGCAGATCCCCTGCCCACTGCCGTCGGTGTTAACTCGTAAAAGTCCGCTTCAACTAGACCACGCAGACATCCCACGACGCGAGCAAAGCCACGTGGTTTTCAAACCAGTGCCTCGCACTGCCCTTCAGCGAAAAGCAAAAGTTATCCAGGTACTGCTCGACAGTCCATCCGTCGCGCTCGTTGTCTTGGACTTAGTCATCGACGTACTCGTAAACCTCGCCTCGAAAACGTGTCACCGTACGGGGGTCGACGGGCAGGTAAACTACAGGGAGGCAGCAGCGGGAGTCTCAATTTGCAGGCCTCGGGACGTCGTAGTTTATTCATTTATTTATTTATTTACCCTGAAATCTCTCTCGGGCATTGGGGGGCAATCGTAGACAAAGGTAGTGCATTTAGAGAGAAAGAGGTGACGTTGGCGCAACATATGATAACAGAAAAAAAAATGCTTACTGAAAACTAGGTAAGCCAAGACTACATGCATTGTTATACATTGCTTAGGGCGTCGGTAAACATCTGGGTTTAGGTGATCGACACAATATCGCTGGATAGGCTGTTACAATCGGACATAGCGAGGAGGAGACGGGAGGTTTTGAATAGGTTTGTGCGAGCAAAAATGGGGCATAGTTTGAAGGTGTGACCTACAAGGGATGAGACATGATGAGGAGGCTGGATGTATGAATCTCTGAAAGCAGATGAACCATGGTATAGCTTGTGGAAGAAGGACATGCGGGAAATATATCTACGACAACCAAGTGGCGAAAGGTTGAGGGAATGCTTTATGTTAGTCACACTTGAATTTCGGGAGTATTCCTTAGCTATGTACCTGGTGGCTTTATTTTGAAGTGCCTCAATATTGTTGGTTAGATACATCTGGTGAGGGTGCCAAATAATGGACGCGTACTCCAACTTTGATCTTACGAGAGAGGTATACGCAAGACGTTTAGTTGCTTTATTAGCCTGGAACAATAGACGTCTAAGAAATTCTAGAGTTTTAGACGCTTTGCTGATAATATTCTCAGTATGAAGGTTCCATGATAGGTTAGCTGAAAGGTGGACGTCGAGATATTTGATTGATGTGACATTTTCAATCTGGTTCGCTCCAATAGCATACGCGTGGCGATCAACATTTAATTTGGTGGTAAAGTTAGATACTTCGTTTTTTTAATGCTGATTTGCATCAACCAAGTGATACACCATTGGAAGATTATTTGAAGGTCGCGCTGGAGTGCGCACACATCTAAAGGAGTGGATATGGGGCGATAAATGACGCAATCATCTCCGAAAAGGCGTATGGTGGACTGAATGTTAGCGGAAAGGTTGCTTGGTTTTGGGGTTTTTTGGCGCAGAAGAATCGGGCCAGGTTAGCGGAAAGGTAATTTATATAAAGAAGGAACAATACCGGACCAAGAACCGAACCAGATTTTACCGGTGTGGGAGAGGAGACGTGTTTATTAATAACGACAGACTGAGACCGATTTAGTAAAAAGCTCACTATCCATTTAATAACTGATTCGTCTATATTAATAGTACCCAACTTATATATCAATATGTTGTGGGGGACCCGGTCAAAAGCTTTCGCGAAATCAATAAACACAGCATCAACGGGACGTGAGGAATGAACAGAAACGTGAAGGTCATGAATTAATTCAAACAGCTGGGTTTCCCAAGAATGCTTGCGTTGGAAGCCATGCTGGTTCGGAAAGATTAGGTTGTTACTGCATAGATGAGTCGTAATCTGGAATGAAAGTATATGTTCCATGATTTTGCATACCACGCAGGTTAGTGAAATAGGCCTGTAGTTGTTGAAAGAATTCTTATCACCAGACTTGAAAATGGGGATGACGTGGGCAAGTTTCCACTCGTCAGGTATTTCGCCAGAGGAGAGGGATTTTTGAAACAGCCTACCCAGTAGAACAGAAAACGAACTGTGTTGTGGACCGTAATTCAACCGTTTCGCGCTTTGGCGTTGAGCACAGATAGCGTTTTGGAACCGTTTTCCGTTTGGTGTTTAGCACAGATAGCAGTTTGAAAAGGTTAACTCCGTTCGTTTACGTCCAGAAAGGTTGTTCAAGAAAACACAGGGAAAAGTGTGTTACATGTGCTTCAGGTATAGTCTCCAAGATCCCTTTTGACTGTGGTTTATGCTATATAGGCCAAACGAAGCGTTGCATTAATGATAGACTAGGTGAACATAAACGTTGTGTAAAAAACAAGGATCCGTATTCCGAGCGGTCCAAGCATATTCAGGAGTATAGAAATTGCGTGCCTTTATGGAACTCTACAGCCACAATTGTAACAGAAAAAAACGACCACAAGTGCCTGTTGAAAGAATCAATCGCAATAACGAAGCATAAGAATGCAGTGAACAAGCCTTCTCTGTCTTTAGATGCGGAATGGAAGCGATTTCTAAATGTCTAATGGTATTAGAAACTTTTTTGTCGTTATATTGTTGACTTTTTTGAGTGAAAGGTCCAGTGCAATCTGTTAAGTTCCCGTCGTTTTTTTTTTTTTTTTTTGATGTGTCATCATTGGTGCTGCCAGTGCTTTTGTTGGCTTGACCCCATTGTTAGAGGTCCGGTGTCGTGTCTTTGCAGGAGAGAGTTGGTGTCGTTTCTTTTGTGGAGAGAGGTGATGTGAAGAAGGGTTCCCTTTCCTTCCTTCGTTTTTCAACCATATATAAAGAGTTCTGTCCTCAATAAAGGTTTAGCTGTGTTTCAGACGTTCTCCTTCTCTTCCTTGTCGTCGTCTGTATTACCTCAGTGTAAGGTTTTTCACTAAAATGTGTTTTCAACTTAAGGATTCGGTTGTATGATTATAAGGCGATGGTGAGCACCACCGCAATCCTTGAAACTCAACAAACGGGATTAAACATGTAAAAGCGTAATAGACGACGAACATTTTTCGGGAATGAGGTCCGTGAACTAGAATAATATACGCATCCCATGACATTGGTAACATAACGGGACAAAAATTGCAGCTCTGCGGACCTGCTGCCTTAAATCGCACCATTACTGTAACCAGTATCGTGGGCTGGGAGTCAGATTTCACAGATTTGGTTGCTGTTTTTACTGTACGTGTTATGGGGGAAAGATCAGCCCCTCTTATGTTTCCGTTGTTTCTCCCGCAGCTTTTGTCGTACTCAAGAGTAGAGCCGCCACGTCCTGGCTTCCGAAAAATCTCAAACCGAAGAGGACAAACATGACGTATCTCAGCGATGAAGCGGCCTTCTTTTTTCATTTCCCTAATAAGAAGATCTACAAAATCGGGCAATTGGAGATCACCCAACACAATCGGGGTTGCACCAATAAAAATCTCAACTATAGACCTTGGACGCGCGGTGAGCACAAAGCGGAAAGCCAGGGGAGTCTGTTGAGCACCCTTCGTAAGCCAGCACGTGCGTGTTTGTCGCCCAGGGAAATCAAAGCTTTCTTATATACTAAATGTCCCCCAACAAAATTTGCGTTTTTCCTTCTTACACGTTTGCCCATATTTTTAATGCTCCAAACCAAAAGGGACAAATTTCGAAACTAACCGTCGTTTCATTGAAAAGTTATAAGTGATTATATAAAATTTTTAATGGGAAAATGGCGACCGGACGACGGAGCTTTCGAATGCACAAAGCTAAATGACACATGTTACAGGAAACGTACAGTGCTAATCACACTTGTCTATAACGCGTGAGCGTGCGGCTTTCTCCGGGGAGCGCTAGACTGGTGCCATTCGCGGTAACTAAGCTAGTCACGTGGCGCAACATGGAACGGCCCGCTCGAGGGGTGTCGTCCTGCCCACTCTATCAGCTGGCGGCGAACGCGGAAGGCTGCTCGCACGTTTTTTTCAAACATCGTTGCTCGAACAATGAACAGAGTAAAGCATGAAGGCGTATCAACGATGTCGTCATCAAAAAACAAAAATATATCATAAAGCACTTTATTTTTATCGCTTATCAAGCTGATAGAGTGGGCAGGACACCCCTCGAGCGGGCCGTTCCATGTTGTGCCACGTGACTAGCTTAGTTTCCGCGAATGCCACCAGTCCAGCGCTCCCCGGAGAAAGCCGCTCGCTCGCGCGTTATAGACAAGTCTGATTAGGACTGTACGAATGCGGGCACCGTATATTCCCATTCAAAGTGTCAGGCATTTATGAAGTTTCTTGAGATCACTCCAAGATCTTCATCTTTGCACCTGGTTCGGATGGCTAGCGCTTGATTTGGGGGAATGATGAAGGTTTGGTAATGAGTAGTTTATTTTTGTGGTAAAAACAACGCTGTATATAGTTTTCTTGAACACGCCGTACATGGTGCATACGCACGATATACACATACATAAAGATGGGCATCGAAAGGCTGGTTCACGCAGCACCGTTTGCTTACGCCGAGAGTCATCGGAGCGTGGCAGTCGTCACCTGCGTTGCGCCTTCATGATTTACAAGTGGATGAGTTTATTTTCGAATGGACGGGGCGGGTCGTATATCGTCCCGTTCGTGAGCGCTTCACCGGCTCCAGATCAACAAACGGCACACGGAGAGATCCCTCGCGTTTTGCCAGGTGTACAGAAATCCGCTGTGCGAGTGATTGCTTTTTGACAGGGGAAGGGGCTATATAAAAGTGACCTTGAATTTAACCCCCTATGAATACCTTTACTCGTTGGATCTGTTCTGTTGACATTATCCGGCATAATTCGCCTTTAGGCAAAGAGGTCCTTGCACCTTCATTCCGGAATTTTCCCCTTATAGTCGTGTTGGTGCGCTCTGGCGTAATCCGCACCTAGTTGCAGGTGCACTGTCAGTCCCCCTGCGACTAAACGCTGCATTGTTTAATATTGTCAGTCTTGTTCCGATGCTCTGGTATAATCCACGCTTGGTCTTAGAGGAACTGCCACTCCTGTTGCTATGCTCCAGCGTTATCCGGGTTTAGTCAAGCCGTGACAGTTGGTTATGGGGCGATGTCGTCCTCCCTTCTACCTCGCCTTTTGTTAAGCCTCCCTCCTTCTTTTGTGTCTTTGTGTGGCTGTGGGCGAGCGCCATGGTCGCTTCAAGCAAATCAGACGGGTGGAGCGAAATGGCCAATCTCCTTAGGACAAAAACGCTTGGACGATAATGTGTTACATGACTTGCCCTGACGCGCTGATAGGCTGACTACGGCTGCAGTCTTCGGCGTTTGGAAAGTTATGGCGATGGTTACGGGGCCACGTAAATCCTGTTCTCGAAATGCATTCTTCAGTGCTTTCTGCCCTCGTGCGTTGCAGTAACGGTCCTTGTGTTTCGTCATGATCGGCCGGAATATGTCCATGAAACTTTATGACAATGGCAGTTTTCTTCGACAGCCCCATGGAAATATTGTGCTGTGTTTGTTGGACGCACTTTGAAGAAGAACTACTCGTTGGCGACAGTGATCAATCCGTTGAAAGCGGACGACCTTCTTGACTCTTCACTCAGTTTTTTCGCTGCTCTGTGCTGCCTGAGTCGGATTATGGACCTATCACAAATTACTTGAGGTTGCTGTTTTATTCGTAAGTACAGTGCAAGAATGCTTTTGACAGGAGTTCAGCTTTGGACTTAATACATAGAGAGTTTAAGTAGATCGTTGCGAAACCAACGGTACAGCCGATAATAACAAGATGTATAAGCAAAGGCGGCGGATGAGTATCAGCTATGGTTATGGGAGTCATCGGAAGGATATAATAAAGCTCTGTAATCTCCACAGTCCTTCGACTTTGATCTATGAGTTTTGCTTGGTAGAAGAACAGTAGAATTATACTTAATTGTTTGTTTTAAGTTCCACAGAGAATTATAACATTTGTAAATGGGTCGAGAACAAGCTGTCTGTAATGATAATAATTTAATAAACATCTGAAAGCCATCGAAAACCATTCCTTTTTCCGTGTTTGCGAGCGAGGTGTGCATGATTTCGGCAACCAACAAGCAAGCCGATATCGTCGATATAGCCGTTCCGAAGCTTGCGCATAAGTGACCTTCAGACGACACAGAGCAGACGAATATCCGACATCTGGCCGATACCTGGTCGAAAGTCCGTTCTGAGCAGTACTCGTGCGATATCCCAGCGATATTAGGGCGGTGGCGAAACGGCGGTACACAAATACCTCCCGTCCGAAAGTGCAGCAAAACTGCACATCGGCCCGATATGAGGGCCGATTTTCGGGCTCCACTGGCCAAGCACCGCCGTGATTCTTGGGATGTTGCAGCTCTTTTCCGTCGCGCCCTTAGGAGACTAGCATACGGAACGCACTTTCCAATGTACTACCAATTAGGTCATATTAGTAGACTATAAAACCCTAGTTTGGCCAATTCTACAGTACAGACCCTTAGTTTAGGACGTTTTTAAAATGTAGTGTTAATCTGCTCTATTTTGTTCAGGCTGAGGCAGTCAACATTTTTCAACTTCCACTGCCGCAGCCTCGCTGGTACTTAGGTCCCTTTTCCTTCGGCGCACTAGAGCACGGCTACAAATGTTGCATAAAAGTGGTAATGGCGACTATGGCGTTCAGCGTACTAAATGCACGTTTTTCTCTTCTACCTCACGGACCGGACGATTCCATATTTTATGTATTGTGCTATAGTTTAGTTTAATATTATTCGTTCGAAAATTTCTTTCGCAGTACGGTTGATTTGAGGAACAATGTCGACGGGCCTAAACGCATGCTTGTATACAATGATTTTCTTTGAGCAATTATGCATCTTCCTTTGTCTAATGTTTGGTTCTTTTGAATTGTTAATTTTTTAGAGTATTTTTAGGTGGCACTTCGTTTAAAATTACTCTGAGCCGTTGTAACCCCACTCCTGCAATGGCCTCAGATAAGGTTTCAGCGTGTGCAAATAAACAAATAATACAAACATTGTTATGGGCATTCAGTGTTAAGAAACAAGGCAATAAAATAAGGTCCCCAAATGTTGCAACAAAATGTTAAAATTTGGATTTATTAGCTTCATTTTACGGTAATAATGGAACGATTTTAGCTTCCCATCGTTTTATTTTCTGCACAAACACTTTAGTTTGTGCAGAAAATAAAGACACAAACATTTTAGTAGTTGTCTTAACTGTTATGCAATGTATTTTTCAAAATGCTCTAAATAACCATTTCATTTTAAACGGGAAATTCAATTAAGGCAATAATAAATCAATCTTATGTGTTACCCTATTGGAAAACCCCAATATGAACAGCGTATTATGGATATTGGTAAACAATATCGTTTTATTGTATTATAACACAATATAGACAGTGTATTGGAAAACATTACATTTATTGTATTGTATTACAATAAGGGTTTGTTATGGGATTCCAATATTCATAATACGCTGAAAAAATTGGAATCCAATACCGTATAAACCCTTATTGGATCCCCATATGTGGTATGGGAATCCAATAACGGTTTACGATTCCAATATACTCAGCGTATTATGGATATTGGAATCCAATATATTATATCGGCTACCAATAAAACTATATACGAGTTGGAATATCACGTTCAGCGCAACATTTCTCTGCAACGCAGTCTCTTCTTGTGTGTATTTCTGAGTGATAAATTAAAAAAAATGTTGCTGTTGTCAAATTGTGAATAAAGAAGCAAAACACTGGACTTATCCATATCAAATATATTTAACATATTCCTGAACTGGAGGATCTGGCATTTACTGCAAAAGAAAGTTAATTGTTTAGGACTCTCATTCAAAAACTTGACGTTTAAAAACAGAATGTGAAATCCTCACCATAATGAAAACAGCACCTGCTAGCTGTAGCCATATAGAAACTGCAAAATAAAAATTTGTGACTAGTTTGCGACAAGTAGCAATCCTTCACCAAGCCGGATAGATTCAAAATTATGTCTGCGTTTGATTGTGGAAAAATAAGCTTCAATGCCACTGCCACAGGTCATTCTGAGCTCGGTCAATTAAATATATGTATCCGCTCGTCTGGCTTTACTATTCCTGCTTCGCACCTAACTAGAGTAACTGGAATGCTCACCTTTGAGGAAAAACGAACTGGTGCTTGCTTGCTTGTAGGCCGTGGAAACTGGAAGAGAGATTTGCGGTTAGTTGCGTCCAAGTAGCAGTTACTTTGAGTAGCCACGTAAAGTACACCAAGTCTGAAAGATTCAAAATTACATGCGCGGGACATAGATATCCTCTTGCGACGTAACTGGGCATGTGTCAATGTCGCCCGCTTGTATTACAGAAAAATAACCCTATTGGAAAACCCCAATATAAACAGCGTATTATGGATATTGGTAAACAATATATTTTTATTGTATTGCAATACAATATAGACAGTGTATGTGAAAACATTACATTTATTGTATTGTATTACAATAAAAATTTGTTATGGGATTCCAATATCCATAATACGCTGAAAATATTGGAATCCAATACCGTATAAACCCTTATTCGATCCCCATGTGTCGTATGGGGATCCAATAAGGGTTTACGATTCCAATATACTCAGCGTATTATGGATATTGGAATCCAATATATTATATCGGCTACCAATAAAACAATATGCGAGTTGGAATATCACGTGCAGCACGACATTTCTTTGCAACGCAGTCTCTTCTTGTGTGTATTTCTGAGTGATAAAATAAAAAGTGTTGTTGTTGTCAAATTATGAATAAAGAAGCAAAACACTGGGCTTATCCATACCAAATATATTTAACATATTCCTGAACTGGAGGATCTGGCATTTACTGCAAAAGAAAGTTAATTGTTTAGGACCCTCATTCAAAAACTTGCTGTTTGAAAACAGAATGTGAAATCCTCACCTTTTAATGAAAGCAGCACCTGCTAGCTGTAGCCATATAGAAACTGCAAAATACAAATTTGTGATTAGTTCGCAACAAGTAGCAATCCTTCACTAAGCCTGATAGATTCAAAATTATGTCTGCGTTTGATTGTGGAAAAATAAGCTTCAATTCCACTGCCACGGATCATTCTGAGCTCCGTCAATTAAATAAACCTATCGGCTCGTCTGGCTTTACAGTTCCTGCTTTGCACCTAACCAGGGTGAAAGATACACTCTTTAGGTGAGGACACGCCGGGGCTGAACGCGCGGCGCGAGGAATCAAATAGTGTTCGTTCGACGGGCATCCGAAAGACTGCATCATTCGGCTGCCACCGTGCCCGCGACTGACAGTGTCACCGGCGGCCAAACGGCGGAACTGTGTGACAGCAAAAAAACATTATCTCGTTGTCATGACACCCCGGTACACCATGGTCTTTCTGCTTGTGTGACAACCTCGCTGGAGCTCTGCGCGTGTGGTACATTAGGCGGCACGAGCCGTCTTGAACGTGCCCACGGGTCGACGAGTCACCTGCTGGCGTTGCTTGAAACCAAAGTGAGAGAGTGTGAAGAGCGAACCTCATCGGGCCGTGGCCAAGAGCGCGCTGTCCTCACCTGAAGAGTATTATCTTACACCGTGCACCTAATTAAAGTATCTGGAATGCTCACCTTTGAGGAAAAACGAACTGGTGCTTGCTTGCTTGTAGGCCGTGGAAACTGGGACAAACTGGGAGAGAGATTTGCTATTAGTTGCGTTCAAGTAGCAATTACATTGAGTAGCCCCGTAAAGTACACTAAGTCGATAGGATGGAATAGGGAGCCTTCATGTGCGCTTTGCTAGGGTGATGCCATCCTTTGTAATACCACTCGCCGACAAACCAGCAGCCATTTTGTTCCTCGGCGATAATCCGTGGGGCTTATAACCCTCCCGGAAACAAGCACCTTATCTCAGAAGTTCGGAGCAGCGTTGTGGAACCCACGGAGGGAGGATTAGCATTTTCCCCCTCGGATGGGATTACCGATGGACACAAAGGCCACTTTCCGGCGCACGGGGAAACAATGAGAGGAACAAAATGGCGGTGGACGAGGGTGTGGGAAAGGGAAACAGGCAGTTGGCATCACCCTATGCGAAGCGCACATGAAGGCACCCTAGGATGGAAGCTTGGCCAAGTTGGTGAACCATACTTAGCGGTGACAGCGCAGCAAAATTAATCTCACACCAGACACTCAGGAAGACAAGCACACGCGCTGAACTTACAACTCTTGTGTATTCGACTGCTTCATTTTTCCCTTCAACGTCTGGGTTGACTTTTCAGAACGTGATAAGTAGAAGTAGCACGAAATACAAAGGAAAATTCTAAAGAGAAGGCCAAAGAACAGTAAAAGAGAAGACAAATGAAGAAACGGAAAAAATATCTAAACAAAACACTTTTCCAAATTGTCCCTCTCCCTCATCGCTATCATTTAGATAGAAATTGGAGCTCTTTGGTCGACAGCGCTATAGAAGGACTACTTACAGACTTGTCCTTCAGCTGTGCTATCCTTTCCGCTTCCATTATTTCTCTAGTCAATGCGTCTCTACTTCTACCTATTACAGAACAATTTTCAAAATGTGCTATACAGCCACAATCGCGACAACCCTATTGAAAAAGGCCAATATGAAGTCGGCTTATTGGAAATATTGTATTCCAATGAAGATGATGGAAACCAATAAAAACGTATTGTTATCCGATTAACCCAATACGCACGATGGGAATTCATATCGGACCACAATATCCCGATATAGTATGCGGTTATTGGTATACAACAGGATATTGGAGCACAATATCCCGATATAACTTGCGGTTATTGGTATACAACACGATATCGGAGCACAATACCCCGATATAATACACGGTTATTGGAATAGAATAGGACATCGCGTGCATATTGGTGACCGACATGGACATACTGTACGGCCACACGATATACAAATATCGGTCGTCGATCATGGGACCAAAGGAGAATACAATATGATATCGCGCGCATAAATCTCAGAACGCGGATACCAAGTTACCAACATGAATTACGTTGGCATATCCACACGGCAATACGCGAGAAATATATTGGGTGTGGATACACACATAGTATAAACGTTCTGCGTTGCGAACACATTAACATTGATCGACAGTGCAAGTATGTACAGCTGTTAGTACGGCACACAGTACACACAGCCTCGCGCGTTTGAAACTAGACAACCACCAAACCATTCAGAATAACTAGCCGGAACACCCGCCGCGACCTACCTTTTAATGACAAAGCCCAATAACGACGTGCTCATTGGAGTGATTGTTTTCCAACAAATGTTTATTGCAGTTGTAATGCAACAAAAGTTGATCGCCAAACGATAAACCCAACGTACCGGGATACAATTCGATGTTGCAACACAACATCGCAATACAACAAGAAACCATCGGCGTTGAGACACAACCACCAGACCGAATACGATATCAATACCAAGTTACCGACGGCGAGAAACACATCAAACACGATATGTTCGAAGTTACCGGTGTTGGGACCGAAATCGAACACGATACGTGGCAATGTCGGTTCGCACGATAAAATAATGAGGGTGAATAGGTTTGACAGGTCACGTGCACGTAGTTGCTTCTTACGCGCACATTTATCGATATTGACCCACCTTTCTGGGTAATCCTACGTGGTATACACAAAATCCACGACGACATGCGAGCACATTTCACCCACCACTTTTCGTCGCCTGTTTCGCGAGATTCACACACTGTACAAAAAACGACGTGAAAAATACGTTCATTTGCGCCATCAAACGATACGTTACAGCCTCGTTTTTCGAGAAAATAGTTTCCATCGCCAACCCGCGCGCGCGCGCGCAAGCTCGCGCTTTGGAAGCAGTTTGAACTTCGAACTGTTCGAACTTCGAAGGGAGCGAGCCCGGCGAGCCCGCGATGCCCGCGAGTCGGCGTGCTGCCGAGCCAGCAGAGCGGCCGAGAGAGCTGAGAGAGCCGAGAAGCCGAGCATGCGCAGTGCGCAGCGGGCGGGCGGGCGTCGGTTGCGCGACCCGGCTGACCCGGCCGGCGACCAGGCCAGCCGGCGCCGTCGCGCTGCCGGCGGGATTGGCGTTCGTCGCACTCTGTGCTCGTGGGCATTGAGCGAAACCTACACACTTACAATTGCTTCGAAAGGTATGTACGTATACACGACTTTATTACTTGCAGCCTTGAGTGCTTTGGTGTACGCGGATCAAAGTAAGCACCGAAGGACAGAAAGGAGACGTTAAGTTTTTAAATCGCGGCCTTTGTGAACGCATGTGTCCCCTGTTGAAAACCTCTAGCTGTGCTCTGTTGCAGGCGTCATTTCGACTGATTGTGCTCCAATGTAACGTCAGTCACTGTTCACACTCGGCAAGCTTTGCCAGTTTGTTATCTCATGTGCGAAATAGACGTAGAAACCAGCTCCGCGTCTGTTTCGGATACTCAGCCTCCAGCCCCCTTCCTTCCGGCGTGCTTTCTGCCGCGACCGTTTGGCGCATTGGATTCGCGGGCGCGTCAGGCTCGTTCGAAGCTGGTTCGAAGAGGCGTTGTTTGAAGCTGACGAGTCGCCGAAGTGTTACCGGAGCTTCTCTTTAGGAAAGTCGCAATCGACGCTCGGCGGCTCGGCTCTGAGCTCGTACTTTTCTCCTCCCGGGTAGACCATAAGTGCCGATGAACGAATTTGAAAAACGCTAGCGAGTGACTTTGTGACGCCGCCCAAATGTGCTTCTATTAACGGCGCAAAGCAAATAATGTACAGAAAAAAAACAAAAAAAAACGCGTTTTTTATATTTTGTTGGCCATGTTTCACCTCAACGCAAAGTGAATCGCGGCTGAACGTCGGTTGACTCATTACTGTGCCTAGATTGTAACGGAACCTTTTTGGTGTGATCTTATTCTGATATCGTTATATCTCGCCTTTTCATCTTGGCTGCACATTTCGAGACGACATTCTACACATTGCACTCCTTGTCGACATGTCGCTGGTGCTTGAGACTAATTGGAAGTCACCGTTTGCTCACTCCTTGGTGCACATATTTTATGTTCAACGTCAGTTACCTGAAGGAGGCTCCATGAAACCCTGGAATTTGTTTAGAGGTACCTCTACATACTGTATTAGAGTGCTGTTTTGTGTGTTGTAGGTTCATACAAAACCAAAATGCACTTTGTAGTATACCTTATGACTGTTTAATACAATTAAAGTTGCAATGAAGCATTGGCCACGAGGGGTAACTCGGCCAACGTGGCCGACAAATTCCTCGCATAATTTTCTCCGTGGGTCATTTTGGATGTTGACAAATTTTCTTGTGGATAATGAGTGTTATGCACATATGTTTCTTCTACTTTTCAGACAGGTACATCAGTTAGATAAACCCCAGCAAAGGCAGCAAGAGAGTCTCATAGGGTCACACCAAGGATACCGGCATTCTTGTCCGAGTCCTGGGTCTTCTCACCGAACTTCACTGAACATAATGGTACATTTCCTTTCCTTAACTTTCTGGGAGCCAAGGGTGAAAGACTAGGCAGAGGGCATGACAGGCGGTCGGCGGAGAAGTCACGAGCTGGCGCGAGACAGTGCGTGCTGAGCGAGGCTGGAGCTGGGCAGGGACATCGGAGCCGGGCTGCCTGGCCTGGCCCATGCCGAACCCCGGAGCGGTCCACCAGCGAGGTTTGAAGTCCGGACCGGTAGAAACGGCGAGTCCTGGCCATCTAGCCAAGGCGATGACGATCCCGGGGTGATTCCACAGCGAGACTCGGGCAGTGATAGCCCGGGACAGCCAGTCTACGCAGCGCTGGCGTGCCAAGGACGTTCCGCAGGCCTGTACACTGACTCCGACTGTGAGCTCTGATCGACAAGCGACAACAAGAGTCGGCGTGCCTGGACTGCCGGCTCCGAACGACGGGCAACCGTGAGGTACAGTCAACTTATTCGCTGTCTTCTCATTGCTGTATGTCACTCCCTGGGTGACAGGCGGAGCGCATACCAATTGGGCGGTGATTATTAGTAGCTAAGGGAATTCCATAAAGAAACTAACATTAAAAAGGAAAATCCAAAGTGGGGCTCGTTCGGTATGCCTCTGCTTCTAGTCGTCCCCAGGGAGTCTCACGGATTCGTTAAGCGGGTTGTTCACTAACCCTAACGATGCCCGTTAAGACAAATATGTTGGAATTTTGGCGACTTGTCTCACGGCAGAGCTCAGCAGGTGTCTCCTCGAATAGAGTACCTAAAGGGCTCGAAGAACGAGGTTGCAGACCCGCTTTCTCGAGTACCCCAGATTAGTGGTTGGCAAGAGACGGGGAGCGCGTTTAAGATGTAAGAAAGTTGTCTTCAGAGGCAGAGGAGAGTCACGGCATGTTCGCTGGAAGGCAGAATAACGAGTGGCAGGAGGGGAAACAGCCAGGACTCATTGCAGATTTAGGATTTGGGCTTGAGGTGATGCGGTAGGCAAGTAAGCGCTTGTCAAGGCCTGGAGTACAGATGGGTTTTTGTCAGTGGGTGTTGGAAAGATTGCAGAAATGGCAGTTGACACCGGGAACACTGGCAGACAAGATTGTCAGCGGGTGTCGGGTAAACTGGCGGAAATTGCGGTTGGCACCTGGAATGCTGGCAGGCGAGTTAATGAGCACTATTATTTGTAACTGCTGGGCCAAGACGGCTAGTTGCTTTGCGTCAGTCCAACAATCGACGAAGGGCGGAGGGACGACTCTCCCTTGAGGGGGGTCGTTCCAAGAAAGCTAAGAAATGATTTATATGATTCTTTCTCAACTTCACTCTGGCCGGTCGTGGCAGTGACAGCAAGACTTTTAATAAGTTATGTCGCGTCACGACCTGGCCGGGGATGCGGCAGTAGACATTTAGGTGGCTTGTAGCTGTCCAGCTTGCCTTGAGGTGTGAACGGTTGAAGCAGGCTTGCTCGCTGAGCGTGAACGGTGGAAGCGAGCCTAAGGCCCACTTCAGACAGGCAATTTCCCCCAGCAACTTAACGTCGCAACACCAGCAACACGGGCCGCCTGCGTTCACATGCTGCAACCGAATTGCTATGACTTGCCATCATCATGAATTTGGATTTTTCTTGCACTATATAGACGCACAACTACGTGATAAAAACGTGTTTTTATATCTTTAAGTGGCGTTGAGAATACTCACTCATGTTTCTGAAAAAGTTTATTTCCAAAATGATCCATTTCAAACCAGGACCAAGTCTTCAGCTGTCATCCTCACCACCACAGGGGTGTCACGTGAAAATATTGCGTCCCTGATTGGCTGCTGCCGCTTCAAACTTCTCCAGTTTGTTAGAGTTTCTTGTCTGTTTTGAGCCGAACCTGAAATCAGAAATTCGTGCTGATCTGGGAAACCCTAGGGAAAAACCCGCCAGCAACCTCAAAATTGCTAGAAACGTTGCCCCGTCTGAAGTGGTCCTTAGGGAACTGAAATCAAGGGCAGTGGAGCTCTGGGTTCAAACCCACCTGGAGACGTGTTTTTTTTTTTGCCTTTTTTTTAGTATACTGTTAATGACTTCATTTTCGCGGGCTCAAATTTTTGCAAATCGGGCCAAAGCTGAAAATTTGAAATTATTCGCAGGTTCTAATTTTCGCGAACCGACCTTAGCTTCCGTAGTGTTCACATATTGCCCGAGTTGTTCGCGGGACATATTTTTCGGGTTTGTAGGCGATTCGCGAAATTCGCGAAAATTAGTTCCTCGCAAAAATTTAGTCGTTTACAGTATATATATATATATATATATATATATATATATATATATATATATATATATATATATATATATATATATATATATATATATATTTGTTTATTTATTTATTTATATTTATAAATAATACTTTTTTTTAAGTTTTAACGTAGAGACGCATAATTTACACACTAATTCACATTCAGAAGTGCTTTTATTCGCACACTGGCTCCCTAGTGCTTGCAATAGCTTCTTGCTGAGCTATTGCAAGCTCTGCAAGGGGAGGGGCATCTTCCCACCCTTTGCAGGCTGTAAAGCTGTGGCTTGCACAGCTCAAGCAGGTCGCACCTCGCACACTGGCTCCATCATCAAGCATAGGGGCTGCGTGAGTTGCGCCACACCGGAAGGCTATATACGGTCGGGTCACAGCACCTGGGACCATTCGTCGCTGTGCTCAGCTATGGTATGGTAGCATGGTCAGGGCATGAAGCAGGGGTAAAACTTGGAAATGCTCATCTTCATCACATTTGAAGCACATTTTTTTATTACTTTTGTGTCGAGTTGTCAGCATTTTAATGGTGAGGAAGCAAGCAGCAGCAAGAGCAAGAAAAAAATTGAAAGCCGCTCTTCATGAGAAATTATTACGAGCACTATTAAGCCGTGGAGTATTCTTAAAACGCTTCTAAAGTTGAATTAGCATATAAATTATGTGCCAGTGCCTCAAAAAAAAAATTTAAATACAATTAATAAGGAAAAAAATATACACCAGGAGGACTTCAACCAGAACTACACAGTCTGTAAATTTGAAATTTGACACCATAAACCACTTGGCCACCACCCAATTTTATCTTAGGTCGTTTATCAAGGTATATGAATTTCGTTTGGAGCTGTCGGCTGCAAGAGAGATAGCCTTATTTTCATTTACTTTACTATTCCCATCAAATATGACAAGTGACCAAGAATAGACTCATTTGTCGGCCGAGGCACTGTACGTGCATCAAGGCAAACTAGTCTGGCTTGCTAGGCTTATATTTTGTTTCATCACCCGTTTAGGATTCTGTTGTCGCTCATCAAAAGAAAAAAAAAAACTGACTAAGTCTGACTTATTCTGGTTTGCAGGTACCCTTGGCAGTAAACTCTGCTAAGTGGGGCAAAATATATATTATACATTTTTTAGCAAATATGCATTGTTTTAGCAAAATGAGCTACACTTTTTGACTAAGGTGAAACAGAACGAGCCTCTCCACCTCGGTCTGTTTTCATCTCTCGCAGACACTATTTCCTGCTTTTTGTGGTTTGTATCAGAATTTTGTGTCTCTGTCCGGCCAAAGCATCTGTGTTAGACTCAGACTGGTTTCTTTAGGATATGTGCAGGTAATCTTCGCAGCAAATGGCTGCCAATCAGAAACACAAGTTTGTTTTCGGCCACCAAGAGCAAGTATTTTCAAGGTGAGCTATTACCCGCCTGTATGAGTTTTGTGTTTCATTCCTCTTGGATGCCATTTCCTATGTGTTCTGGTCTTGCATTAGTATTTTGTTGTGTCTCTTCTGCAAAAACACCCAAGTTTGACTAAGACCGGGTCTTTCTTATACATGCAGGTCTTGGTGGCGAGCACCAGCCAATCAAGGCCAGAAGTTTGCTCTTTGCCGCTCATGGCAAATGTTTTCAAGGTGAGTGATTGATGCCTATCTGAGTTGTGTGTTTTATTCCTCACAGACACTCTATTTCCTGTCTTTATAGTGGTCTTGTGTCAGGCTTTTGCGTCTCTGTCTGGCCAAAGCATCTGTGTTAGACTAAGACTGGGTTCTTTAGGATATGTGCAGGTATTCTTCGCAGCAAATGGCTGCCAATCAGGAACACGAGTTTGTTCTCGGCCACCAAGAGCATGTATTTTCAAGGCGAGCTATTGCCCACCTATATCAGTGATGTGATGGCTGCGCCAATTGCGCCAAACTGCGCCAAGGGGCTAACCCTGCTACATCCTGCTACATTTTGCCAAAATATGGGTAATCTGCGCCAAAGGGCCAATTTCGGTCGCCTTTCAAAACTGAAACTAAACTAAGTACCGTAACAGAGCATGCATGAGCTAGGCGGCGCAAACGGCCGCCCGACACAAAATACCCTGCATCAATCGTCCATGGTTTTTTGCATGGTTTTTTCCGCCATGCCGTCTCTCCTTTCATGTCTCGTCGTCTCGTAAGCGTAAGTCTCGTCTCGCTTTTTTTTTTTAACGATAGTTGCCGGCGTGTGTGCGTGTGCTGCGACGCTAGCGTGCTGGGCACCAGCCATGACGTGACGCTGTGAAACGAAACTATGTTTCGGCGCGACAGGAGTTTCTTTTTGAGCTGAAGCTCTCGCTCCTGAAATCAACGGCGGCAAGACGTTGGAGATATGGAGCTTCCTAAACTGAAACATAAGGACCGCCGCATGTTCATCAACATTCATGTTCTTGTTTAAAACATACGCTGCTACAAAATCCCTCTCTAGCTCAAAGACTGCTGTGTCGAAGTATTGATTACCTAGGTTTCTCTTGGTGGGCTTTCTTTCGAGAGGGACCCCGGTACGTGAAAAATGTGTCGCGAAGAAAAGTTGAAGTGAGTTGAAGCAAAGAAGGGAATGTCTGCACGCTGAACCCACAGAGCGCGCTTGTTTGTCTCGAGTTCAGTCGTTGCACAAAGCGACCCTGGCTCGCGATGTCTTGCATCAATGCGCTCAGGTTCTTTTTTTCTGTGTTTATCTCATACCTCACCTGCCGGCCTTGCAAGCACGCGGCGCTGGACTCTTTTTTGTCGCATGCTGTGCAGTTACGTTTTGCATAGACTTTTGGCAACCAGTTGGCGGCAGAGCGGAGAGGCGTGGTTTCGGTTTCGATCGAACAGCCGTTTTGCTCGCGCGACGAAGCACGTGACCTGCAAGCCTGCAGGAGTTGCCCTCACGTGTACGTGAACCAACGATGCAAACATAATTGCACAACAGAGGCACCAGCCGGGACGCTTGCAATTCAATGTTTTACATTTAATTAGTTTTGACGAAAATCTGGCACGTCGGCAACCAGTAAAACGGTGGCAAGCTGCTTTTCGGAATTGGTTGGCAATGCCTACAGCACTGTACACTTGTGGGATGTCACAATATTTCTTTGGAGACATTGAAATTGGACATTCATTACTACCCTAAGCTAAAGCAAAGCTTGCTCCAGCCTTGCAGAATGTTTCGAAAAGCAAAAAGAAATGTGTCATGTCAGTGGCATTTCAGTTACATCTTGAAAGACTCCCAGGTGGCCGAACTTCACCATAATTGGTTTATTTCGGCGAGCATGATTCTCTTCGCGTGTCCAGCATTTAAAACAAATATTTTAATTTTTATTAGAATATCTGCTTTAAAAGCTACTTTTGCTGCTCCAAAACACTGTTTTGGCTGCTCCAAAGGCCACTTTTGCTGCTCCAAAACGGCTTAGGCCAATCACATCACTGCTATATGAGTTTCAGCATTTGTCAGGGAGCGCAAAAATCACAGCCCGGGGGTGGACCATTGCAAAAATGTTGACTCAGAAGCGCATAGGGAGGAAGCTTTACAAAAGTATCCACCTGCCTGTGCAAGTGAAACCAAAACTAAGAATCTGGGTTCCATTTGAAAAAAAAATTGTCAGCCCGAATCAATTCAAGGCGGCACGGAGCAAACAAGCCATGGTACGAGTAGGCTTGGTTCAGGCTTTTGTAGGGGTGGTCGATGACTTGGTGTTTTCTAAAAAGTTATCTTTTTCTAAAAGTGTGGTTGTCGAATATTCGGGGATGGGCATTGAGTCAGGATCTTAAGGTAAAAATTTCGTCCACATGCCGGGATTCATGTTCTTGAAGGCCTTGTCCCCCTAGCTAGGGGGACAAGGCCTTCAAAATTTTAGGTTCGCAAAGGGGGTGCGTCAGTATTGACGTCTCATTTTATTGATTGAAGATTCCTGCAGAGTTCAATTTCAACTATTGATAAATACCGAGCATGCGCTCAGATCGCAGAAGCGCCTAACCTCTAATTCGAAATGATCCGCAACTAATCAAAGGGCATACCAGACACCCATCCACCTGTTTTCAGCAATGCTCAAAATATTAAAAGAGCACATCAAGCGCCAGGTGCTTTGGCGTCTTTGCCACAATGGCGCCAGTTGCAGAGCTGACAGACCTGTGACTGGCACAAGCCATGGCATGGCCTTTGGGAACCAGGGAATCGAGATTCAAGAAGTAGCGCAGAAATTGGAGGCGGGTGGTGAAGGTGAGCATAGTTAATGGAAAACAAAGATGAAGGGGGTCCGTCACATGAGGCATCTATGTCCCGTGCATGTAATTTGAATGTGCTGTAGGCAGCTACTCGGAAAAAATTGTTAGTTGTACGTAACTAATCAAAAATCTCTCTTGCAGTTTCCACGGCCCGCAAGCCAGCAGGTGCCAGTTCGCTCTCGTTCAAAAATGAGGATTCCAGATTTTCTAGTTTGCTCTGAAGCAGCAATACTGAAGCCAAACAAGCGGTACGGCATATTTAATTGACGGAACTTAGAACGACTGGGGACGCTTTCACTGAAGCTTGTTTTGCTGCAATACACGCGTGTATTGTAGCAAAACAAGCTTCAGTGAAAGCGTCCCCAGTCGTTCTGGGCTCCGTCAATTAAATATGCCGTATCGCTTGTCTGTCTGGCTTCAGTGTTGCTGTAGGCGACAAAACATGTGCCCAGTTTTGTCACAAGAGGCATATTATGTCACGCACATGTAATTTTGATTTTATCTGGCCTAGTGTGCTGTGGGTGGCTGGTCAAAGAAATTGGTACTCTGACGCAGCTAATTGCAAATCTTTCTGACAGTTTCCAAGGCTTAAGAGCCAGCAGGTCCCAGTTTGCTTCTCCTCAGAGGTGAGAATTCCAGATTCCCAAAGCAGGAATACTGAAGCCAGACGACCGGTACAGCATTTTTAATTGACAGAGCTCAGAACGACTGGGGGCTCGTGCATTGAAGCTTATTTTTCTGTAATACACGCGAGCGACATTGACGTATGCCCAGTTACGTTGCAAGAGGTTATCTATGTCCTGCGCATGTAATTGTTTTAATCTTTTCGACTTAGTGTACTTTACGGGGCTACTCAATGTAATTGCTACTTGAACGCAACTAATCGCAAATCTCTCTTCCAGTTTCCATGGCCTACAAGCAAGCAAGCACCAGTTTGTTTTTCCTCAAAGGTGAGCATTCCAGATACTTTAGTTAGGTGCAAAGCAGGAACTGTGAAGCCAGACGAGCCGATAGGTTTATTTAATTGACGGAGCTCAGAATGATCCATGGCAGTGGAATGGAAGCTTATTTTTCCACAATCAAACGCAGACATAATTTTGAATCTATCCGGCTTAGTGAAGGATTGCTACTTGTTGCGAACTAATCACAAATTTGTATTTTGCAGTTTCTATATGGCTACAGCTAGCAGGTGCTGCTTTCATTAAAAGGTGAGGATTTCACATTCTGTTTTCAAACAGCAAGTTTTTGAATGAGGGTCCTAAACAATTAACTTTCTTTTGCAGTAAATGCCAGATGCTCCAGTTCAGGAATATGTTAAATATATTTGGTATGGATATGCCCAGTGTTTTGCTTCTTTATTCATAATTTGACAACAACAACACTTTTTATTTTATCACTCAGAAATACACACAGGAAGAGACTGCGTTGCAAATAAATGTCGTGCTGAACGTGATATTCCAACTCGCATATAGTTTTATTGGTAGCCGATATAATATATTGGATTCCAATATCCATAATACGCTGAGTATATTGGAATCATAAACCCTTATTGGATCCCCATACGACACATGGGGATCCAATAAGGGTTTATACGGTATTGGAATCCAATATTTTCAGCGTATTATGGATATTGGAATCCCATAACAAATCCTTATTGTAATACAATACAATAAATATGTTTTCCAATACACTGTCTATATTGTATTGCAATACAATAAAAAGATATTGTTTACCAATATCCATAATACGCTGTCTATATTGGGGTTTTCCAATAGGGAATGGATTCCCAAGTGTCCAGCTACGACTCGGTGGGTGTTATAAAAATGCTCTCTTAAACGATCATTCAAACACCTTCCAGTCTAGCGTACATACTCTCTACCACATGAGAGTGGGACAGAATATACGACTCCTTCAGTACAATTTACAAAGCTCTTTTGGTGCTTTTTCAAACAACCAACTTCCCGGTGTGCCGTCATTTACCTTCCTGCACAGGCTTAGAAGCTTATTTGGTGCTGAAAAAGCAACATTAATGTTAATGCAGTAACCTATCTTTTTTAGACCGTGCTAAACTTTATGTATATATGGAACAATGGCCGTCCTTTTCTTTTCTGTATTGCGTTTAGGTCGTTCACCCCATCTTATTCTCTTTAATAAATCCTCTCCAACGGCTGTAAGTAATGCACTATGATATCCTGTTGACTTTAACCTGGCGATTTGAGCATCAAAGCTAACCTTAAATGAATGAATACAAGACTTATTAAGCACACTGGTGAGACATAATTTAACAATGCCTCGCTTAACAAGCTTGGAGTGTGCTGACTGAAAATTAAGAGGTTTCTTCCCTCTCGGTTTGTATGACCAACATACATGATGCTCCGAAAAAATTAATCTGAGGTCCAAAAACCGTAAGGAACCTTCTGTGGAGAGCTCATGAGTGATTTCTGGTGGATCTATACAGGATTTACAACAGGAAAGAACATTAGAGACTAATATTTCAAAAGTCCTTAGCTGCACAATCTACCACAATCAAAAAATCATCTACAAAGCGAAACACCTTCACAACAGAAGAAGCATCTAAGCTACGTGAAAGGATCCAGCCCCGATGCGCGAGGTAAAGGTTACTCAAAACTGGTACTATGAGGGTACCAATGCATACCCCTGCTTTTTGGAGAAAGGTGTTACCCTCCCAACATGCAAACATAGATTTAAAATATACGGTGAGCAGTTCAAGGAACCACCTTGCAAAAATCCTGACGCGGTCTGAAAAGCAATAAGTCATGTATTCATTCAATTAAGGTTAGCTTTGATGCTCAAATCGCCAGGTTAAATTCAACAGGATATCCTAGTGCATTACTTACAGCCGTGGCAGAGGATTTATTAAAGAGAATAAGATGGGGTGAACGACCTAAACGCAATACAGAAAAGAAAAGGACGGCCGTTGTTCCATATATACATAAAGTTTCGCACGGTCTAAAAAAGATAGGTAACTGCATTAACATTAATGTTGCTTTTTCAGCACCAAATAAGCTTCTAAGCCTGTGCCGGAAGGTAAACGGATCGGCACACCGGGAAGTTGGTAGTTCGAAAAAGCACCAAAAGAGCTTTGTAAATTGTACTGAAGGAGTTGTATATTTTGTCCCACTCTCATGTGTTAGAGAGTGGGACGTGAGAGAGACTGGAACGTGTTTGAATGACCGTTTAAGAGAGCATTTTTATAACAACCACCGAGTCGTAGCTGGACACTTGGGAATCCATTGTCGCGATTGTGGCTGTATAGCACATTTTGAAAATTGTTCTGTAATAGGTAGGAGTAGAGACGCATTGACTAGAGAAATAATGGAAGCGGAAAGGATAGCACAGCTGAAGGACAAGTGTGTAAGTAGTCCTTCTATAGCGCTTGTCGACCAAAGAGCTGCAATTTCTATCTAAATGATAGCGATGAGGGAGAGGGACGATTTGTAAATGTGTTTCGTATAGATATTTTTTCCGTTTCTTCATTTGTCTTCTCTTTTACTGTTCTTTTGCCTTCTCTTTAGAATTTTCCTTTGTATTTCGTGCTACTTCTTCTACTTATCACGTTCTGAAAAGTAAACCCAGACGCTGAAGAGAAAAATGAAGCAGTCGAATACACAAGAGTTGTAAGTTCAGCGCGTGTGCTTGTCTTCCTGAGTGTCTGGTGTGAGTTCGATTTTTCCTGCGCTGTCACCTTCAAGTACACTAAGTCGGAAAGATTAAAAAAATTACATGCGCGGGACATAGGTAACCTCTTGCGACGTAACTAGGCATACGTCAATTGCGCTCGCGTGTATTACAGAAAAATAAGCGTCAATGAAGGAGCCCCCAGTTGTTCTGAGCTTCGTCAATTAAAAATGCTGTACCGGTCGTCTGGCTTCAGTATTCCTGCTTCGGGAATCTGGGATTCTCATCTCTGAGGAAAAGCAAACTGGGACCTGCTGGCTCTTAGGCCTTGGAAACTGCCAGAAAGATTTGCGATTAGTTGCGTCCAAGTACCAATTTCTTTGACCAGCCACCTACAGCACACTAAGCCGGATAAAATCAAAATTACATGTGAGTGACATAATATGCCTCTTGTGACAAAACTTGGCACATCTTTTGTTGCCTACAGCAACACTGAAGCCAGACAGACAAGCGATACGGCATATTTAATTGACGGAGCTCAGAACGACTGGGGACGCTTTCACTGAAGCTTGTTTTGCTGCAATACAAGCGTGTATTGCAGCAAAACAAGCTTCAGTGAAAGCGTCCCCAGTCGTTCTGGGCTCCGTCAATTAAATATGCCGTACCGCTTGTCTGGCTTCAGTATTGCTGCTTCAGAGCAATCTAGAAAATCTAGAAGCCTCACCTTTGAACAAGAATGAACTGGCGCCTGCTGGCTTGTGGGCCGTGGAAACTGCAAGAGATTTGCGATTAGTGACGTTTAAGTAACAATATTTTTGAGTAGCAAACTACAGCACACTCAAAATTATATGCACGGCACATAGATGCCTCATGCGACGAACTTCCTTCATCCTTGTTTTCTGTTAACTCTGCCCACCTTCACCACCCGCCTCCAATTTCTGTGCTACTTTTTAAATCTCGATTCCCTGGTTCCCAAAGGCCATGCCATGGCTTGTGCCAGTCACGGGTCTGTCAGCTCTGCAACCGGCGCCATTGTGGCAAAGACGCCAAAGCACCTGGCGCTTATGCGCTCTTTTAATATTTTGAGCATGGCTCAAAACAGGTGTCTGGGTGTCTGGTATGCCCTTTGCTTATTTGCGGATCGTTTCGAATCAGAGGGTAGGCGCTTCTGCGATCTGAGCGCATGCTCGGTTTTTTACTATAGTTGAAATTGAACTCTGCAGGAATTTTCAATCATAACAAACAGAATGTGCATGCCAAAAGGCATAGCAAATGAAACATCCACCGTCTATCTATTTTCGGTTCTTGTCCGCAAGAGGCTGTCGTATATGTAGCCTTCCTTGCTTAAGCCACTCATCCCTAATGTCCCGGTTGGTCCTCGTCCTGATGAATTGTCGGTGGAGACCTGAGGTGCAGTCAACATCAGATTAGACCTTTTGAGACAGAACCATATACTTGCTGGAAGGAAGTACACCCAAACGAATTTTAGACATGTCATTTATAGCGAGTTTTAAAATGAGAGGCCTGATGTAATATGAGACGTCAATACTGACGCACCAATTTTGCGAACCTAAAATTTTGAAGGCCTTGTCCCCCTCGCTAGGGGGACAAGGCACATGAATCCCGGCATGTGGATGAAATTTTTACCTTAAGATCCTTACTCAATGCCCATCCCCGAATATTTGACCACCACACTTTTAGAAAAAGATAACGTTTTAGAAAACACAGAGTCATTGACCACCCCTACAAAAGCCTGAACCAAGTCTACTCGTACCGTGGCTTGTTTGCTCCGTGCCGCCTTGAGTTAATTCGGGCTGACAATTTTTTTTTCAAATGGAACCCACATTCTTAGTTTCGGTTTCACTTGTAGAGGCAGGTGGATACTTTTGTAAAGCTTCCTCCCTATGTGCTTCCGAGTCAACATTTTTGCAATGGCCAACCCCCGGGCTTTGATTTTTACGCTCCTTGACAAATGCTGAAACTCATATAGCAGTGATGTGATTGGCCTAAGCCGTTTTGGAGCACCTATTGGAGCAGCCAAAACAGTGTTTTGGAGCAGCAAAAGTAGCTTTTAAAGCAGATATTCTAATAAAAATAAAAATATTTGTTTTAAATGCTGGACACGCGAAGGGAATCTTGCTCGCCGAAATAAACCAATCATGGTCAAGTTTGGCCACCTGGGAGTCTTTCAAGATGTAACTGAAATGCCAATGACATGACACATTTCTTTTTGGTTTTCGAAACATTCTGCAAAGCTGGAGCAAGCTTTGCTTTAGCTTAGGGTAGTATTGAATGTCCAATTTTAATGTCTCCAAAGAGACATTGCGACATCCCACAAGTGTACAGTGCTGTAGGCATTGCCAAGCAATTCCGAAAAACCGCTTGCCACCGTTTTACTGATTGCCGACGTGCCAGATTTTCGTCAAAAGTAATTAAATGTAAAACACTGAATTGCAAGCGTCCCGGCTGGTGCCTCTGTCGTGCAATTATGTTCGCATCGTTGGTTCGCATGCACGTGAGGGCAACTCCGGCAGGCTTGCAGGTGCATGTGCTTTGTCGCGCGAGCGAAACGGCTGTTTAATCGAAACCGAAAGCATGCCTCTCCGCTCCGTCACAACTGGTTGCGAAAAATCTATGCAAAATGTAACTGCCCAGCATGCGACAAAAAAGAGTCCAGCGCCGCGTGCTTGCAAGGCCGGCAGGCGAGGTACGAGCTAAACACAGAAAAAAAGAACCTGAGCGCATTGATGCAAGACATCGCGAGCCAGGGTCGCTTTGTGCAACGACAGAACTCGAGACAAACAAGCGTTCTCTGCGGGTTCAGCGTGCGGACATTCCCTTCTTTGCTTTAGCTCACTTCAACTTTTCTTCAGAACACATTTTGCACGTACCGGGGTCCCTTTCGAAAGAAAGCCTACCAAGAGAAACCTAGGTAAGCAATACTTCGACACAGCAGTCTTTGAGTTAGAGAGGGATTTTTGTAGCAGCGTATGTTTTAAACTAGAACATGAATCTTGATGAACATGCGGCGGTCCTTATGTTTCAGTTTAGGAAGCTCCATATCTGCAATGTCGTGTGGCCGTTGATTTCAGGAGCGAGAGCTTCAGCTCAAAAAGCAACTCCCGCCGCGCCAAAACATAGTTTCGTTTCACAGCGCCACGTCATGGCTGGCACCCAGCACGCTAGCGTTGCAGCACACACACACGCCAACATCTATCGTTAAACAAAATATCGCGAGACGAGACTATTGCTTATGAACGACGAGAGCGTGAAAGAAGAGACGGCATGGCGGGAAAAGACCATTAAAAAAAACCATGGACGATTGATGCAGGATATTTTTTTGTCGGGCGGCAGTTTGTGCCGCCTAGCTCATGCATGCTCAGTTACGGTACTTAGTTTAGTTTCGGTTTTGAAAGGCGACCAAAATTGGCCCTTTGGCGCAGGCTCGGCGCAGATTACCCATATTTTGACAAAATGTAGCAGGGTTAGCCCCTTGGTGCAGTTTGGCGCAATTGGCGCAGCCATCACATCACTGATATAGGCGGGCAATAGCTCGCCTTGAAAATACTTGCTCTTGGTGGCCGAGAAAAAACTCGTGTTTCTGATTGGCAGCCATTTGCTGCGAAGGATACGTGCACATATACTAGAGAACCCAGTCTTAGTCTAACACAGATGCTTTGGCCGGACAGAGACACAAAAAGCCTGACACAAGACCACTATAAAGACAGGAAATAGAGTGTCTGTGAGGAATAAAACACACAACTCAGATAGGCATCAATCACTCACCTTGAAAACACTTGCAATGAGCGGCAAAGAGCAAACTTCTGGCCTTGATTGGCTGGTGCTTGCCACCAAGACCTGCATGTATAAGAAAGAACCCGGTCTTAATTAAACTTGGGTGTTTTTGCAGAAGGGAGGCAAAAAATACTAATGCAAGACCACTACACATAGGAAATGGCATCCAAGGGGAATGAAACACTAAACGCAGTGTGTTAGTGTTGACTGTTTCTTCCCCCCGAGTCACCCGTTTTCTCGGGCGAGCCCCTGGGCTCGGTCCTTGGGCCACTTTTGTTTTTAAATTTTATTAACGATTTAAAGATACACCACCCCAATGTACAAAGCAGATTTTTTGCTGACGATTGTGTTTTATTTGCTAAGGTAAACAACCCGTCTGATCAAGAAGAATTAAATTAATGTGTATCTTTGGTTCATGCATTGTGCATAAAATGGAATATGGTTCTAAACTGTAAAAAGTGTGTTCAAATGGCCTTGACGCGGAAGAACAACCCTTCTTTTTTTACATATTCTATCAAATGAGTACCACTCGATACTGTTAACCAAGATCAATACCTCGGAGCTTTAATTATCTCTGATTTGTCATGGAGTGCACATATTGAGTTTATAGCTCGTAAAGCAATGCGGAAGCTCTGGTTTTTAAGACGAAATATTAACCTGTGTTCACCTGAAACTAAACTGACTGCTTATAAAACCATCATAAGACCAGTGCTAGAATATGCATGTATTGTATGGGACCCTCATACAAAGCTGTCAATCGATATGTTAGAGACTGTGCAAAAAGAAAAAAACATTGCAGTTTGTGCACAACCATTATGCTTTTATGTCATCAGTTTCAGATTTGTACCCAAGATCGGGATTGAGTGATTTGGCAACCCAGAGAAAAACAGGACGGCTGAAGTTTCTTTATAATACGATACAGGGTAATTTGCGACAGCGTCTCTGTGATTACACTTCATTTAACGAAACAAGGCCCATGAGAGGCAAACACCAATTAACACTTGTCGAACCATTGTGTGGAACCACTTTGTTCAAAGCATCCTTTTTTCCTAGAACCACGTGTGAGTGAAATAAGCTTCTTGAAAGTGTTTTGATTTGAGATCATTAGATGCTTTTATTGAAGCACTACTCTCGCACTTTGTTGAGTAGTGGCGCTGTCTGCTTGTTTGTACTACTTCCGCTTGTCTTTGAATATTGTTTTTGTACACCTCCTGCCTGGGCGTTCCACAGAATGCTGGCAGTATCACCAAATAAATAAATAAATAAAATATAGGCAGGCAATAGCTCACCTTAAAAATACTTGCTCTTGGTGGCCGAGAACAAACTCGTGTTCATGATTGGCAGCCATTTGCTGCGAAGAATACCTGCACATATCCTAAAGAAACCAGTCTGAGTCTAACACAGATGCTTTGGCCGGTCAGAGACACAAAAGTCTGATACAAACCACAAAAACCAGGAAATAGTGTCTGCGAAAGATGGAAACAGACCCAGGTGGAAAGGCTCGTTCTGTTTCACCTTAGTCAAATAGTGTAGCTCATTTTGCTAAAACAATGCGTATTTGCTAAAAAATGTATAATATATATTTTGCCCCATTTAGCAGAGCTTACTGCCAAGGGTACCTGCACACCAGAATAAGTCAGACTTAGTTTTTTTTTTCTTTTGATGAGCGACAACAGAATCCTAAACGGGTGATGAAACAAAATATAAGCCTACCAAGCCAGGCTAGTTTGCCTTGATGCAAGCACAGTGCATCGGCCGACAAATGAGGTTCTATTCTTGGTCACTTGCCATATTTGGTGGGAATAGTAAAGTAAATGAAAATAAGGCATTCTCTCTTGCAGCCCACAGCTGCAAACGAAATTCATATACCTCGATAAACGACCTAAAAATAAAATTGGGTGGTGGCCCAGCGGCTCAGGTGTCAAATTTCAAATTTACAGACTGTGTTGTTCTGGTTGAAGTCCTCCGTGTATATGTTTATCCTTATTAATTATACCTAAATTGTTTTTTTTTTCTTTTTGAGGCACTAGCACATAATTTATACGCTAATTCAGCTTTAGAAGCGTTTTAAGAATACTCCATGGCTTCCTAGTGCTTGTAATAAATTCTCAATAAGAGCGGCTTTCAATTTTTTTTTTGCTCTCGCTGCTGCTTGCTTCCTCACCCTTAAAATGCTGACAACTCGACACAAAAGTAATAAAAAAATGTGCTTCAAATGTGATGAAGATGAGCATTTCCAAGTTGTACCCCTGCTTCATGCCCTGACCATGCCACCATACCACAGCTGAATGCAGCGACGAATGGTCCCAGGTGCTGTGACCCGACCGTATATAGCCTTACGGTGTGGCACGACTCATGCAGCCCCTATGCTTGATGATGGAGCCAGTGTGCGAGGTGCGACCTGCTAGAGCTGTGCAAGCCACAGCTTTACAGCCTGCAAAGGGTGGGAAGATGCCCCTCCCTTTGCAGAGTTTGCAATAGCTTAGCAAGAAGCCATTGCAAGCACTAGGGAGCCACAGTGTGTGGATAAAAGCACTTCTGTATGTGAATTAGTGTGTAAATTATGCGTCTATACGTTAAAACTTAAAAAAAAAGTATTATTTATAAATATAAATATATATATATACTGTATACTAAAAAAAAAGCAAAAAGAAAAGAAACGTCTCCAGGTGGGTTTGAACCCAGAGCTCCACTGCCCTTGATTTCAGTTCCCTAAAACACGCTTCAGATGGGGCAACTTTTCTAGCAATTTTGAGGTTGCTGGCGGGTAGTTCCCTAGGTTTTCCCAGATCAGCACGAATTTCTGAGATCAGGTTCGGCTTAAAACAGACACGCAACTCGAACAAACTGGAAAAGTTTGAAGCGGCAGCAGCCAATCAGGGACGCAATATTTTCACGTGACACCCCTGTGGTGGTGAGGATGACAGCTGAAGTCTTGATCCTGGTTTCAAATGGATCGTTTTTGGAAATAAACTTTTTCAGAAACATGAGTGAGTATTAATGCCAGTCAAAGATATAAAAACACGTTTTTAGCACGTAGTTGTGCATCTATATAGTGCAAGAAAAATCAAATTTCATGATGATGATGGCAAGTCGTAGCAATTTGGTCGCAGCGTCTGAACGCAGGCGGCCTGTGTTGCTGGTGTTGCGACGTTAAGTTGCTGGGGGAAATTGCCCCGTATGAAGTGTGCCTTAGGCTTGCTTCCACCGTTCACGCTCAGCGAGCAAGCCCGCTTCAACCGTTCACACCTCAAGGCAAGCTGGACAGCTACAAGCCACCTAAATGTCTACCGCCGCATCCCCGGCCAGGCCGTGACGCGACATAACTTATTAAAAGTCTTGCTGTCAGTGCCACGACCGGCCAGAGTGAAGTCGAGAAAGAATCATCTAAATCAATTCGTAGCTTTCTTGGAACGACCCCCCTCAAGGGAGAGTCGTCCCTCCGCCTTTTGTTGACTGTTGGACTGACGCGAAGAAACTAGCCGTCTTGGCCCAGCAGTTACAAATCATAGTGCTCATTAACTCGCCTGCCAGCGTTCCAGGTGCCAACCGCAATTTCCGCCAGTTTACCCGACACCCGCTGACAATCTCGTCTGCCAGTGTTCCCGGTGTCAACTGCCATTTCCGCAATCTTTCCAACACCCACTGTCAAAAACCCATGTGCACTCCAGGCCTCGACAAGCGCTTACTTGCCTACCGCATCACCCCAAGCCTAAATCCTAAATCTGCAATGAGTCCTGGCTGTTTCCCCTCCTGCCACTCGTTATCCTGCCTTCCAGCGAACATGCCGTGACTCTCCTCTGCCTCTGGAGACGACTTTCTTACATCTTAACCGCGCTCCCCGTCGCCTGCCAACCACTATTCTAGGGTACCCCAGAAAGCGTGTATTCAACCTCGTTCTTCGAGCCCTTTAGGTATTTGATTCGAGGAGACACCTGCTGAGGTCTGCCGTGAGACAAGTCGCCAAAATTCCAACATATTTTTCTCAACGGGCATCGTTAGCATTAGGGAACAACCCGCTCAACGAATCCGTGAGACTCCCTGGGGACGACTAGAAGCAGAGGCATACCGAATGAGCCTCACGTTGGATGTGCCATTTTAATACTGGTTTCTTTATGGAGTTCGCTTAGCTACTAATAATCACCGCCCAATCGGTATGCGCTCCGCCCGTCACCCAGGGAGTGACATACAGCACCGAGAAGACAGCGAATAAGTTTACTACCTCACGGTTGCCCGTCGTTCAGAGCCAGCAGTCCAGGCACGCCGACCCTTGTTGTCGTCCGTCGATCAGAGCTCACAGTCAGAGTCAGTGTCCAGGCCTGCGGATCGTCCTTCTCATGCCACCGCTGCGTAGGCTGGCTGTCCCGGGCTATCACTGCCCGAGTCTCGCTGCGGAACCACCCCGGGATCGTCGTGGCCTAGGCTAGATGGCCAGGACTCGCCGCTTCTACCGGTCCGGTTTGAACCTCGCTGGTGGACCACTCCAAGCCAGGCAGCCCGGCTCCGATGCTCCTGCCCTGCTCCACCCTCGCTCAGCACGCACTGTGTCGCGCCAGCTCGTGACTTCTTTCTCCGCCGACCGCCTGTCACGTGCCCTCTGCGTCGTCTTTCACCCTTGGCTCCCACAAAGTTAAGGAAAGGGAATGTACCATTATGCTCAGTGAAGTTCGGTGAGAAGACCCGGGACTCGAGCAGGAAAGCCGTTATCCTTGGTGTGACCCTACGAGCCTCTCTTGCTGCTTTTGCTGGGGTTTATCTAACTGAAGTACCTGTCTGAAAAGTAGAAGAAACATATGTGCATAACACTCATTATTCACAAGAAAATTTGTCAACATCCAAAATGACCCATGGAGAAAACTATGTGAGGAATTTGTTGGCCACGTTGGCCGAGTCCCCTCTCGTGGCCAATGTTTCTTTGCAACTTTAATTTTAGTAAACAGTCAAAGGGTATATTACAAGGTGCAATTTGGTTTTGTGCGAACCTACAACGCACAAAACAGCACTCTAACACAGTATGTAGAGGTACCTCTAAACAAAAAAGGCGAGATATAACGATATCAGAATAAGATCACACCAAAAAGGTTCCGTTACAATCTAGGCACAATAATGAGTCAACCGACGTACAGCCGCGATTCACTTTGTGTTGAGGTGAAACATGGCCAACAAAATATTAAAAAAACGCGTTTTTTTTGTTGTTTTTTTTCTGTACATTATTTGCTCTGCGCCGTTGATAGAAGGACAGTTGGGCGGCGTCACAAAGTCACTCGCTAGCGCTTTTTCAAATTCGTTCATCGGCACTCATGGTATACCCGGGAGGAGAAAAGTACGAGCTCAGAGCCGAGCCGCCGAGCGTCGATTGCGACTTTCCTAAAGAGAAGCTCCGGTACACTTCGGCGACTCGTCAGCTTCAGACGCCTCTTCGAACGAGCCTGACGCCTCTTTGAACGAGCCTGACGCGCCCGCGAATCCAATGCGCCGAACGGGCGCGGCAGAAAGCACGCCGGAAGGAAGGGGCTGGAGGCTGAGTATCCGAAAGAGACGCGGCGCTGGTTTCAATGTCTATTTCGCACATGAGATAACAAACTGGCAAAGCTAGCCGAGTGTGAACAGTGACTGACGTTACATTGGAGCACACGCAGTCGAAATGACGCCTGCAACAGAGCACAGCTAAGTGCTTTCAACAGGGGACACAAGCGTTCAAAAAGGCCTCGTTTTAAAAACTTCACGTCTCCTTTCTGTCCTTCGGTGTTTACTTTGATCCGCGTACGCCAAAGCACTCAATGCTGCAAGTAATAGAGTCGTGTATACGTACCTTTCGAAGCAATTGAAAGTGTGTAGGTTTCGCTCGATGCCCACGAGTACAGAGTGCGACGAACGCCAATCACGCCGGCTGGCCAGGCTGGCCGGGTCGCGCAACACACAGTCGTTGACACAGACACAAAGGTTGGTGACAGTGGCGCAACCGACGCCCGCCCGCTGCGCGCTGCGCACTGCGCATGCTCGTCTTGGCGGCTCGCCAGCACGCCGGCGACGCCGGCATCGCGCCGGGCCAGCCGGGCTCGCTCCCTTCGAAGGTCGAACAGTTCGAAGTCCAAACTGCTGTCCAAACTGCTTGCGCGCGCGCGCGCGCGCGTGTTGGCGATGGAAACTGTCTTCTCGAGAAACGACGCTGTAACGTATCGTTTGATGGCGCAAGTGCACGTATTTTTCACGTCGTTTTTTGGACAGTGTGTGAATCTCGCGAAACAGGCGACGAAAAGTGGTGGGTGAAATGTGCTCGCATGTCGTCGTGGATTTTGTGTACCACGTAGGATTACCCAGAAAGGTGGGTCAATATCGATAAATGTGCGCGTAAGAAGCAACTACATGCACATGACCTGTCAAACCTATTCACCCTCATTATTTTATCGTGCGAACCGACATTGCAACGTATAGCGTTCGATTTCGGTCCCAACACCGGTAACTAGTATATCGTGTCATGATGTTGTATTTCTCACCGTCGGTAACTTTGTATTGATATCGTATTCGATGTGGTGGTCGTGTCCCAACACCAATAATTTCTTGTTGTATTGCGATGGTGTGTTGTAACATCGAATTGTATCCCGGTGCGTTGGGTTTATCGTTTGGCGATCAAATTTTGTTGCATTACAACTGCAATAAACATTTGTTGGAAAACGATCACTCCAATGAGCACGTCGTTATTGGGCTTTCTCATTAAAAGGTAGGTCGCGGCGGGTGTTCCGGCTAGTTATTCTGAATGAATTGGTGGTTGTCTAGTTTCAAGCGCGCGAGGCTGTGTGTACTGTGTGCCGTACTAACAGCTGTACATACTTGCACTGTCGATCAATGTAAATGTGTTCGCAACGCAGAACGTTTATACTATGTGTGTATCCACACCCAATATATTTCTCGCGTATTGCCGTGTGGATATGCCAACGTAATTCATGTTGGTAACTTGGTACCCGCGTTCTGAGATATATGCACGCGGTATCATATTGTATTCTCCTTTGGTCCCATGATCGACGACCAATATTTGTATATCGTGTGACCGTACAGTATGTCCATGTCGGTCACCAATATGCACGCGATGTCGTATTCTATTCCAATAACCGTGTAGTATATCGGGGTATTGTGCTCCGATATCGTGTTGTATACCAATAACCGCAAGTTATATCGGGATATTGTGCTCCAATATCCTGCTGTATACCAATCACCGCATACTATATCGGGATATTGTGCTCCGATATGAATTCCCATCGTGCGTATTGGGTTAATCGGATAACAATAAGTTTTTATTGGTTTCCATCATCTTCATTTTAATACAATATTTCCAATAAGCCGAGTTCATATTGGCCTTTTTCAATAGGGAAGCTTCAATGCAGGAGCTCCCAGTCGTCCTGAGCTCCGTCAATTAAAAATTCTCTACCGGTCGTATGGCTTCAGTATTCCTGCTTCGGGAATCTGGGATTCTCACCTTTGAAGAAAAGCAAACTGGGACCTGTTGGCTCTTAGGCCGTGGAAACTGCCAGAAAGATTTGCGATCAGCTGCGTCCAAGTATCAATTTCCTTGACCAGCCACCTACAACACACTAAGCAGGATAAATTCAAAATTACATGTGCGTGACATAATATGCCTCTTGTGACAAAACTGGGCACACGTTTTGTCGCCTACAGCAACACTGAAGCCAGACACACAAGCGGTACGGCACATTTAATTGACGGAGCTCAGAGCGAGAAGGGACGCTTTCACTGAAGCTTGTTTTGCTGCAATACACGCGTGTATTGCAGCAAAACAAGCTTCAGTGAAAGTGTCCCCAGTCCTCCTGTCAATTAAATATGCCGGACCGCTTGTCTGGCTTCAGTATTGCTGCTTCAGAGCAATCTAGAAAATCTAGAATCCTCACCTTTGAACGAGAACGAACTGGCGCCGGCTGGCTTGTGGGCCGTGGAAACTGCAAGAGAGATTTGCAATTAGTTACGTCCAAGTAACAATTTTTTTGGGTAGCCACCTACAGCACACTCAAAATTACATGCACGGGACACAGATGCCTCATGCGACGGAACTCCCTTCGTCCTTGTTTTCTGTTAACCCTGCTCACCTTCACCACTCGCCTCCAATTTCTGCGCTACTTCTTTAATCTCGATTCCCTGGTTCCCAAAGGCCATGCCATGGCTTGCGCCAGTCAAGGATCTGTCAGCTCTGCGACTGGCGCTATTGTGGTAAAGACGCCACAGCACCTGGCACTTGATGTGCTCTTTCAATATTTTGAGCATGGCTCAAAACAGGTGGATGGATGTCTGGTATGCCCTTTGCTTATTTGCGGATCGCTCCGAATCAGAGGGTATTCGCTTCTGCGACCTGGGCGCATGCTCGGTATTTTACAATCGTTGAAACCAAACTCTGCAGGAAATAGTGTCTGATACAAACCACAAAAAGCAGGAAATAGTGTCTGCGAGAGATGAAAAAAGACCCAAGTGGAGAGGCTCGTTCTGTTTCACGTTAGTCAAATAGTGTAGCTCATTTTGCTAAAACGATACATATTTGCTAAAAAAAAGTATCTATATTTTGCCCCATTTAGCAGAGTTTACTGCCAAGGGTACTCGCACACCACAATAAGTCAGAATCAGTCAGTTTTTTTTTTCTTCTTTTGATGAGCGACAACAGAATCCTGAACAGGTGATGAAACAAAATATGAACCCAGCAAGGCAGGCTAGTTTGCCTTGATGCAATCACAGTGCCTCGGCCAACCAAATGAGGTTCTTTTCTTTATCACTTGTCATATTTGGTGGGAATAGTAAAGTAAATGAAAATAAGGCAATCTCTCTTGCAGCCGACAGCTGCAAACAAAATTCATATACCTCGATGAACGACCTGGAAATAAAATTGGGTGGTGGGCAAGTGGTTTAAGGTGTCAAATTTCAAACTTACAGACTGTAGTTTTGGTTTAGGTTCTCCTGGTATATATTTTTATCCTTATAACTATACTTACATTGTTTTTTTTTGTATTTTTGAGGCACAAGTACTTAATTTATACGCTAATTCACCTTTAGAAGTGTTTTAATTACACTCCATGCCTTTCTAGTGCTAGTAATTGATTCTTGGTGAAAGCGGTCTTAAATTTTTCTTTTCTTGCTGTCGCTGCTGCTTGCTTTCTCGCCTTTAGAATGCTGACAACTCGACACAAAAGTAATGAAAAATGTGTTCAAAATGTCATGAAGATCAGCATTTCCAAGCTGTACCCCTGCTTCATGCCCCGACCATGCCAACATACCATAGCTGAGTGCAGTGACAAATGGTCCCAGGTTTGTCACCCGACCGTATATGGGCTTACGGTCTGGCGCGACTCATGCAGCACCTATGCTTCGCGATGGAGCCAGTGAGCGAGGTGTGACACACCAGAGCTGTGCAAGCCACAGCTTTACAGCCTGCAAAGCGAGGGAAGATCCCTCTCCCTTTGCAGAGCTGGCATTAGCTCACCGAGAAGCTATTGCAAGCGCTAGAAAGCCACAGAGTGTGACTAAAAGCTCTTCTGAAAATGAATTAGTGTGTAAATTATGCATCTATATGTTAAAACTTAAAAAAGTATATATGTATATATATATATATATATCTATTTAAATACTAAAAAAGGCAAAAAATAAAAAAAAAATGTTTCCAGGTGGGCTTGCACCCAGAGCTCCACGGCCCTTGAATTCAGTTCCCTAAAGCCCGCTTCAGACAGAACAATTTCGCCCAGCAACTTCATGTCGCAACACCCGCAACACGGGCCGCCCGCGTTCACATGCAGCAACCGAATTGTTACAACTTGCCATCATCATCATGAAATTTTATTTTTCTTACAGTATTTAGACGCACAGTTATATCCTAAAAACATGTTTTTATATCTTTAAATTGCGCTGAGAATTCTAACTCATCTTTTTGAAACAGTTTATTTTCAAAAATGATCCATTTCAAACCAGAACTAAGTCCTCAGTTCTCATCATCACGATCACAGGGGTGTCACGAGAAAATATTGCATTCCTGATTGGCTGCTGCCGCTTCAAACATCTCCGAGTAGTCAGAGTTGCTCGTCCACTTCGAGCCGGACCCGATCTCAGCAATTTGTGTAGATCTAGGGAAAGCTAGGGAACAACCCGCCAGCAGCTTTAAAATTGCTGGAAAAGTTGCCCCGTCTGAAGCGATCCTATACTCTGTTTCACACATAGAGTGCAACGCAGTCAAAGCTAGCGCACCGGTTTGCATTGCTGACTGTGCCTACGTTCGCCCCATAAGATAGTGCGTCCCCGCAAAATATTTTAAAAAGTCGGAAAATGTGCTTCCTCGGGTCTAGTAACTGATAGTGGCGATCAACGGAGCACAAATGTTTTTCAAGAAAAAGGAAAAAATAATGTAAACCACCTTAAATTGTTTTCGTGTTCGTCCGTGTGGCAGCCGCTGTGGGTTTTCGGGTTGTGTGGCATTGGCTGGTTTTGAGAAGATGGCGTCTTACGCAGCAAGCTCAAGTACCTCTCCTGCTCGGATGTTTTCGAAGATTTGTTGTGCGAAAATCTTGAAAGAGTGCAAGCAGATGATCGCGAATGTGTACGGGAGTATAAGAACACATTCCCCGGAGAATTCGGTTGTGAAGTCCTGGAGACGGCCAGTAACGACACTGGAGTGTGCCCTGTACGGTCGCGAAGTGCAAGGCGCAGTGCCTATCTGGCAAGGTGGCGTCCCCGAAGCAAAGACCTCGCAACGTGAAAGTTTCGAGCACGGGGACCGTCAAGCATGACGAGTTCACACAAAACGCCATTCGCCTGAAGGTGCATCGCAAGTGCTCCGAGAGGGGGATTCCTACCCTTGACAGCTATTTCAAAATAAACTGCACAGGCCACAACTATCGTCGATTAACGTCTTATTATAAATTTTGGAACGAGGCCGCTATCAGGGCGATTCCTCATTCCACGCTGCACGAAAGAAAAATATAACTCGGTCAGTGATGTGATTGGCCCAAGCCGTTTTGGAGCACCTTTTGGAGCAGCCAATACGGTGTTTTGGAGCAGCAAAAATCGCCTTTGGAGCAGGTAAAACGCTTTTGGAGCAGCCAAAACAGTGTTTCAGAGCAGCAAAAGTGGCTTTTGGAGCAGATATTCTTAGAAAAATAAACATATTTGTTTTAAGTGCTGGACGAACGAAGGACACTTCGCTCGCCGCAATAGACAAATACGATCAAGTTCGGCCACCTGGGAGTCTTTCAACATGTAACTCAAATGCCAATGACATGACACATTTCGCGATGCTTCGGTTAAATCATGCATATATATGTGCCTTGATAGAAAAATTAGAACGAAACTGCACATATTAAAATTTATTTGAAAATGACCAGCTTATTAGTAGATATCACAGCATTAGGCACACTACAGTAGCTATATAATATAATAAATGGAAGCTGTCTCCGACTGATGAAACACGTAACTACTGCACTGCAATGCGAAACTGTATACAAGACAAAGGTGCATTAAGACTACCGGGCGCTTTTCTTTTTGCTTTTCAAAACTTTCTATAAGGCTGCTGCAAGCCTCGCTTTGCCTTTGGCTAGTAATGAGAAACCACTTTCAATGTCTCCATAATAACATTGAGACATCCCACAAGTGAACAGTGCTGTGGCCGTTGCCGAGCAATTCCGAAAAACCGCTTGCCACCGTTTACTGGTTCCCGACGTGCCAGATTTTCGTCAAAAGTAAGCAAACGTAAAAAAATGGGTTGCAAGCGTCCCGACTGGTGCCTCTGTCATGCAGTCATGTTCGCAGGCACATGAGGGCAACTTCGGCAGTTTGCATTCGCACGTACTTCGTCGCGCGAGCGTAGATGGCTGTTCGATCGAAACATACACCATGCCACTCCGCCCCGTCGCCAACTGGTTCCGAAAATTGTATGCAAAATGTAATTGTCCAGCATACGACAAAAAAACAGTCCAGCGGCAAGTGCTTGACCGGCCAGCAGGCGAGGTACAAGGTAAACACACAGAAAAAAAAAACCTGATCGAGTCAGGTCAAAACAAGACATCGCGAGTCAAGGTCAAATATGTGCTTGGAGCGCCTTGGAGCACTGAAGCGTCAACACACGCCCACGTCTATCGTTGAAATAGTTTTTAAAAAGACGCGAGACGAGACAAAGGAACGACGAGAGCGTGAAACGAGAGGTGGCGAGAAAAACTATGCAAGACCGGATGGACGATTGATACAGGGTACTTTCTGCTGGGCGGCCGCTTGCGCTACCTAGCTCATGCATGCTCAATTACGGTACTCAGTTTACTTTCGGTTTTGAAAGACGACCAAAATTGGTCTTTTGGCGCAGGCTTAGCGCAGATTACCCATATTTTGGCAAAATGTAGCAGGATGTAACAGGGTTCGCCTCTTGGCGCTGTTTGGCGCAATTGGTGCAGCAATCACTTCACTGCTCGGTGCTGGAGGCAAATAACACTTGCAACGTGGCAGACCAGATGGTAGAAATCTGGCCTCTCGGCGACTTATAAATAAAAATCAAGGAGGAACTAAAATATGCACTTCGTCAATGCGCACAATCTTGCACAAAAAGTATGTCTAAAAAAGAAAAAAAAAACTCAAAAAACTTTCCGCGTTGAATGGGTTCGAACCACGGCCACCGAGACGTCAGTATCGCCAGAGCAGCGCCTTCTACCACTCGTTCACGAAACGCGCGGAGGAACACTTTTTCTATTTTTTCATGCGCACCACTTTAGTACTTTTGACAGCGTTGCACGCTAAGTGTGAAACAGAGTATAAGACACCCTATTGTCTGGTACAGAGACCATTTATGAACGCTTGGGTGTTTAAACGATGTACTACACATTTTGCAAAAAGAAAAAAAAAACATTGGGTGTTTAAACGTTGTACTACCCTTTTTTCAATAGAAAAAAGCAACAACAACAACAATAAAAAAAACACAGTTCAGAAGAAAAAGTTAAGGAAACGGAATGTACCGTTACGTTCAGTGATGTTTGGTGACAAGACTCGGGACTCGAGCAGGAATGCAGTTATCCCTGGTGTGACCCCATGAGACTGTCTTGCTCCCTTTGTGGGGTTTATCTAACTGAAGTACCTGTACGAAAAGTAGAACACATGTGCATAACACTCATTATTCACAAGAAACTTTTTCAATGTCCAAAATGACCCATGAAGAAAATTATGCGAGGAATTTTCAGGCTGCGTTGGCCGAGTCACCTCTCGTGGCCAATGTTTCATAGCAACTTTAATTGTAGTGAACAGTTATTGGGTATATTACGAACAAAGTGCAATTTGGTTTTGTAGGAAACTATAACACACAAAACGACACTTGAATACAGTATGTTGAGGTACCTCTAAACAAACTCCTGGGTTTCATGGCGCCTCCTTCAGATACCTGATGTTGAACTTGAAATATGTGCACCAAGGAGTGAGCAAACAGCGACTTCAGATTTGTCTCTAACACCAGCGACATGTCGACAAGGAGTGCAACGTGTAGAAGGTCGTCTAGAAGTGTGCCAAGATGAAAAAGCAAGATGTAACGATATTAGAATAAGATCACACCAAAGAGGCACCATTGTGGTGAGACAATCTAGGATGTAGAGACAGTAATCGGGAGTCAACCGACGTACGGCCGCGATTTACTTTACGTTGACTAAAATGAAACATGGCAAAATAAAAATAAAAAATTGAAATCTAGAAAACGCGTTTTTTTCGTTTGTTTTTTTTACTTTAGAGAGTTTTAGTAGACCGTGTTTCCCGCTCTGCTAAGCCCCTCCGCTACCCGGAACTCCACAGCCAAGGCCATCGGCGCGCAGGCGTAGTGGCGGTTTCTTCGTAGCGGAGGGTTAGCGGAGGGGGAAACACGGTCTACTAAAACTACCTATTATTCGATGCGCGCAGCCGGTAGCAGAGCAGTTGGGCGGCGTCACGAAAATCTGACAGACTCGCTAGCTTTTCTCAACTTCGTACGGCGCCAGTCGGCACCACAGATGAATGGTCGGCACTCTTAGTCTACCAGGGAAGAAAAAAGTACGAGCTCAGAGCCCAGCGTCGATCGTGACTTTCGTAAAGAGAAGCTCCGGTAACACTTCGGCGACTCGTGAGCGTTAAACAACGCCTCTTCGAACGAGCCCACGAATCCAACACGTCAAACGGTTTGCGCCAGTAAGCACGCTGGGAGCCAGGGGGCTGGAGGTTGAATATCCGAAAGAGACGAGGCGCTGGTTTCTACGTCTATTTCGCACATGAGATAACAAGCCGAGTGATAGCTAGCCGAGTGTAAACACTGACTGACGTTACATCAGAGTACCCGCAGTCGAAATGACGTCTGCAACAGAGCACAGCCAGACACTTTCAGCAGGGGACGCATGCGTTCAAATAAGCTGCGGTTTCAAAACATCATGTCTCCCTTCTGTCCTTCAGTGTTCAGTTTGATCTGTGTATACCAAAGCACTCAATGCTGCAAGTAATAAAGTCGTCTATACGTACCTTTCGAAGCGATTGAAAGTGCGTTGCTTTCACTTGAAGCCCAGAAGCAAAGTGCGCGACGAACTTGACGAGCTGTTATCCGTCGGTCCCGCCGTCGCCGCCGTCTCGCCGGGTTGGCGCGGTCGCGGTCGCTGCGCAATGGCGCAATCTCGGCGGCTTGGCTAGGCTTGGCTGGGCCGGCGGGCTCGGTTACTCGGCGGCTTGCTCAGCCGCTCGTCTGGCAGCGCCTGCGCGCAGGCGCGCCGGCTCGCTGGGCTCGCCTTCCTTCGGAGTTCGAACTGCCTCCGAAGCTCGAGCGCTCGAGCTTTCGCGCGCGCGGGTTGACGATGGAAGCTTTTCTCATAAAACGAGTCTGTAACGTATCGTTTGATGGCGCAAATGCACGTGTTTTTCCCGTCGTTTTTTACAGTATGTGAATCTTGCGAAACAGGCGACGAAGAGTGGTGGGTGAAATGTGCTCGTGTGTGGTTGTGGATTTTGTGTACGACGTAGGATTACCCAGAAAGGTGGGTCAATATCGATAAATGTGCGGGTAAGAAGCACGTGACCTGTCAAGCCCATTAATCCTCATTATTTTATCGTTCGAACTGACATTGTCACGTATCGCGTTCGATTTGGGTTCCAACATCGGTAACTTAACTTTTGTTGCATTAAAACTGCAATAAACATTTGAAAACGATCATTCGAATGAGCACGTCGTTATTGGGCTTTCTCATTGAAAGGTAGGTCGCGGGTGTCCCAGCTAGTTATTCTGAATGGTTTGGTGGTTGTCCAGGCATTTCAAGCGCTCGAGGCTGTGTGTACTGTGTGCCGTGCGTACACTTGCGCTTTCGATCAATGTGAATGTGTTTGCAACGCGGAACGTTTGTGTTCTGTGTGTATCCACCTCCAATAGCGTTCTCTCTCGTATTGCCGTATGGTAACTCCTGCTGTTCTACGATATCATTCACGCGATGTCGTATATGTGGGCGTACCGATATCCACATGTTGCTTCACGGGCGATCAATATTGTGTTACGTATCATCTTAGTCCGCGGTATATGCCGACGTAATTCATGTTGGTAATTTGGAATTCGTTCTGAGATTTATCCACGCGATATTGTATTCTCCTTAGGGCCCGTGATCGACGACCGATATTTATATATCGTGTGGCCGCACAGTATGTCCATGTCGGTCAGCAATATGCACGCGGTGTAGTATTCTATTCCAATAACCGTAAGTTCAGTCGGGATATTGTGCTTCGATATTGTGTTGTATACCAATAACCGCAAGTTATATCGGGATATTGTGCTCCAATATCCTGTTGTATACCAATAACCGCATACTATATCGGGATATTGTGCTCCGATATGAATTCCCATCGTGCGTATTGGGTTAATCAGATAACAATAAGTTTTTATTGGTTTCCATCAACTTCATTGGAATACAATATTTCCAATAAGCCCAGCTCATATTGGCCTTTTTCAATAAGGTACATACTTGTTTTTCCTATATTTACTCAACGCTTCAGTACTCCTTGTGTCTAAGTAAAATAACACGGGTGATTTTTATCTGAAGGTAAATGTGGAATTATCTACCACATAACAGTTTATTGATGTACCGCGTGGGTCAAATGGATCGATGGAGATTTGAAGGGTCAGTACAACTCGGTTTCTTTACATATCGCGCTGGGATTTACGCCCGAGGTGCGGGAAGCTCGTGCATTTAATCCTTTCAGACTATGAATTCATGAAGCCTTTCGAGTCAAAAGAAGAAAATAAAAAATAGTTTTGTCTATGGAAATGTTTTTGCTAAGCCTCTTATCTCAAAATAATCAGAAAATCGTTGTGGGCTTTTCTGAGTTTACTGTGGTTGAAAGGTTTGTGAATAGGAAAAAATAAAATCGGGCTACCTCTTCTTCACTTTTTTGGCACAAATAAGCGCCACGGTAACACATAAATATTTTGTGTACATGCAAAGTATATAAAACAACAGTTTCTGATTTTCCTTGATTTACTCAGGCGAGACCAATTTCTACAATTTTAGTGAAAGCTTCCACCAAATTCAGGCCCCTCTGTAGTAAATCCTAGCACAATACGTTAAGAACCCGCTTGATGCAGTCCCTTCAAAGAGCCATCGATCCCATCGACACACGCGCTAAAAGAAATTTAGTGTGTGATAACAAAACTGACAAAATTCTCTTCAGAAATGGCAGCGTCTTTTAAAGACAAATTAGGCTTTATTTAGTTTTTAGTCACACTGAAAAGGACATTAAGAGTCACCAGTGTCTGTCGGTGCGGTTGCACAAAGCTTTCGTAAGTTCCTCCTTATTACGGAGCCGATTCGGCCTCCACGTATTGCATTTTAGAGCGCAGCTCTTAGGCGCCCGTTTCCGGCTTGAGCGGCGTCGGCGTCGCCGTCACTGTCGGCGTAACCGCGCGGTGCATTATGGGTAAATTTCCCCGCTAAATCTACGGGAAAAATTTCCCCGCTAAATCAAGCGGAAAAATTTCCCCGCTAAATTTAGCGGGAGAATTTCCCCGCTAAATCTAGCGGAAAAATTTCCCCGGTAGATTTAGCGGAAAAATTCCCCCTCTAGATCTAGCGGAAAACGTTCCTCGCTAAATCCAGCGGAAAAATTTTCCTACTAATACTAGCGGAAAAATCCCCCCCCCCTATATCTAGCGGAAAAGTTTCTCTGGGGGTCACATGACGTGACCCCACGTGACCTTGGGGAGGAGGTCATGTGACCCCACCAAGGTCACGTGACCTCAGGTCACGTGACCCCCTCCCCCTTCGAGGTCACTCGACCCCCCCCCCCCCCCCCCCCCCGAGAACACGTGAACCTGAGTACCCTTCCCTCGTCCTCCTCAAGAGCTGCGCTCAAATTCGGCGTTACAGGGAGTTGTAAACGGCTTTCATTTTTTTTCCTTCAGGAAAAGAAAAGCGCATAAAAACTTTTTTTTTAAAACATAAGATCATCAATACATTCGTAATTGCTTTCGTTTCAATTTTTTCTGTAAACCTTCGCAACAACCCACTCCACCACCCCAAAAATAATTCAAATTAAGTTTTTAAATCAAATATATTAGGTGAAATTATCTACCTTTACTGTCCCTTCATTTATCTTACAACTTCACATTTACCGTAAATAAAATGCATTTTGCTTTTATAGTACAACTGTAAACGCAAGTTTCACCAGGACCTAATTTTTCGTGAATTTCGGCAATCGCCTATAATTTACTAGAAATCGGTTCCGCGAACGATTCAAGGAAAACGTTGAAAATGAAGCTACACTGAGATACTGTGCCTTCTTGATCACCAATCTAACAACGGAAAACAAGCATGCCGAAGTCTTCATGCGATCACTTCAGATGTTATTTTAACAATAAATATATAAAATACTCAAAATAAAATGGTGCACTAAGCCTGATTTCATGGGCAGCTCAATTCACGGTCACAGCTTATACTATTTTTTTATTTGCAAAATTTTGAACTTGCGAATGGTTCAAAATTTTTAGCTTTTGACCGATTCGCGAAAGTTAAGTCGCTTACAATATTTTGGAAGCTCTACATCCACACTTCGTTGTGCGCTACAATAATTAGAGATGGCAGAGTTTAAAGTATTTGCGTATTATACGTGGATATATACAAAAGGGAACCCAGAACCCAGGATAATTTTGTTTTGTTAGAAAATCGCGCATTAGTCGTTACAACGTTCAAACTTTAGCCACCTTCAGAGTATTCTCTGCTTGCTGCAATACACGTATCGATACGTTTGTATTATGCTCAAAACAACATTTAAACTTGCCGATTTTGAGACCTTTTAGTGCTTTTGTCGATTTTAGTTAAATTTATTCTACATCGAAAAACCTTTTCCTTCAAATAACTTTCCGCATACGGTAAAACAAAATACGCTTGCTCATGCTGACAAAACTTCTGATAATAGAATGTTGAATAAGCCTTCCAGGGAAGGGGAGGAGAAGGCGTCTGAATGGCACCGCCTATCAAGGATTCCCTCTCCTATCTGACGCACGCCGTGAGTTGGCGCAGCAGAACAGAAAAGACCGCGCCTTCACGTGTGGCGCAAATGAGCTGGCTTTTCGGTGCTTCGGCCACCGCCCCTGTATAACTCAACCGGCCAAGCACTTGGTTCACAATCTCAAGGTAGTGACTTCAAGTCCTGCCGGGAGACTGGTCTTTTCATATGCTTTCCTATGGGGGTAACTCTTTCGGTGTCGGCTTTTTGACACAGCCGGCCACTATACTCAGTTCACCCCTAAGCTGACAGTGCGGTGGAAGCTACGTGCCGGTTGGACCAGTAATGCGTTCCTCCTTCCACGTGGTCACGCTCCTCCCTATACCCACGCAAAGAGAGCGGGCCATGTGATGAATGGGAGGCGTTTAATTGGTCCAGCGAACGCGTAGTTTCCACCGCATTGTTAGTTTAGGGATGAACGAAGTATACAGCCGGCTGTTACAAAAATTACAGAACTTCATATAAATCAGACTAAACAAACATTTTATATCATAACTCACACGAACCGAGGTTGGTTGGATAGGGAGGGTTATGTACGGGGTCATGCCGTTTCTGGTCAAAAACTGCGGAACCCGAAAATTTCATTTTCGACACTAACACCTTTTTAATCGTCTTCTTCACTGTTACTGCGGCGTACTCTTTTAAAAACTTGATTTGTTTAATTATCTTAATTTAAACGGGAACTTCTATGTGGCAATACTGAATCAATTTTATGTGATACACACTCTTTCTTTTTTAATATTTAAACAATGTTTCGGTGCCCCTTGCGTCCAACTAAAATAAAACGGGGAATTTTTGTATGCAGATTATTGTGGAATTATCTACCAGATAACACTTTATTGATCTAATACGTGGGTGAAATGGATCGATGGCGTTTTGAAGGGTTCGCATAACTTTGTTTATTAATTTATGGCGCTGGGATTTACTACGGAGGCGAGGAAAGCTTTTGCATTCATTAATTGAGAGTATAAATTTATAAAACCATCTAAGTCAACAGAAAGAAAATAAAAATTGTTTTTTGTATAAAAATTTATCGGTAAGCTTTTATCTCAAAATCATCAGAAAATCGTTCTGGGCTATGTTGGCGTTTACTTTGATTAAAACATTTGTGAAACAGAAAATGAATATAATTAACTTACCTATTCTTCACTTCATTTGGCCCAAATATGCGCAGCAGAAACACATATTCTATTTTTAGTGTACAAGAAAAGTATAGAGGAAATAGTTTTTGATTTGTCTTTCTTTCCTCAGGCGAGCCAATCTTTCCCCAATTTTAGCGAAAGCTTCCCCCAACTTGAGGCACCTCTGTAGTAAATCCTGTCACGATACGTTAAGAACCCCCTTGATCCCGTCCCTTCAAACAGCCATCGATATTTTCGACCCACGCGGTAAAAGGAATTAGGAGCATTGTATCAAAACTGACAAACTTCCCTCCATAATTAAAAGTGTTTTATCAAAAAAAAAAAAAAACATTTATACTTTATTTATTTTGAGCCACATTGAAAATGACATTACGAGTCACCGGTGTCTGTTGTTGCGACTGCACAAAGCTTTTTTAGCTTCCTCCTCATTACGCTGCCAATCCTTCCTCCACCTGTCGAATTTGTTCTCCAACTCTGGAGGACATATCTGTGCAGAAGGGAAGTGCAGAAAAACATGTTTATAAAACACAAGAGCATCAATGCATTGGTAATTGTCTTCGATTCAACTTTTTCCTGTAAATGTTCGCAACAACTCCCCCCCCCCCCCCCCTTTCTCAAGAGAAACAGAACTAAAACTTAGAATTAATACATTTATTTATCTGGGATATATTCGGTGAAATTTTCCACCGATTTTGTTCTTTCGTTTAACCAACAACTTGATAATCACCGTAAATAATATAAACTTTTTTTTTGTATTACTACTGTTAACGCAATCTTGGAAGAGACCTAATTATCTGCCAAATTCATGAATCGCCTAGAAATTAAGAAAAATAGGTTCCGCGAACCTTTTAAGGAAAATATTGGCACCTCGGAAGCTACAATGAGACGCTGTGCCCTCTTTAGCAACAATCCAACAATGAAAAAGCACGCATACAAATGTTCACGTGCGATCATTACAGATGTTATTTTAATATTATAGGTATAGAAAATATTTAAACGGAAATAATGCACTAAGCCTGATTTCTCAAGCGGCTAGATTCACTTTGACCGCGCGTTCTAACTTTCAATTGGAAAAATCTAGAACATGCGAATAATTCAAAATGTTTAGCTTTGAACCGAATCACGAAAATTAAGCTGTTTACAATATTTTGGAAGTACTACATCCAGACTGAGCGGTGCGTTAAACTAATTAGAAATGACAATACTTAAAATTACTTGAATATCTTAAGTGTATATATAAACAAAAACTAACCCAGAAGACATCACGGTATTTCGTTTTTGCTAGAAAATTGTGTATTCGTTGTTACACGTTCAAAAGTTTGTCAACTCCCATGTACTCTCAGCCTGATGCAATACACCTGATGAGAGACGTCCCTTTTAATGCCCAAAACAACATTTCAACTTGTCGATTTTGATGCCTCTTAGTGCTTTTGTCGATTTTTGTTTCACCTATTTCACATAGATAGACCATTTCTCTTTAAGAACCTTTCGCATCCAATAAAACGAAACACACGTCATTATGCTGACAAAAAGCCGTAATCACCGAATATGTAATAGGCCTTTAGGAGTAGAGGCAAAGGCATCTGAATGCTACCGCGTACCGAAAGTTACCTCTCATTTCTGACACACGTCGTGAGATGGTTTCGACCACCGAACCCAAATACCTCAGTCGTCAAAGCCCTTGGCTCACAATCTCAAGGTGGTGAGTTTAAACCTGCCGGGGAACCGTTCTTTTTTATATGGTTCCCTATCTGCCTAACTCTTCGATGTCGGCTTTTCGTTACAGCCGGTCATTATACTCCGTTCACTTGTAAGCTGACAGTGCGGAGGAAATTACATGGTGGTTGGAGTAGTCATGCGTTCATCTGTTGCTGCGTGATCGCGCTCCTGTCTATACCCATGCACAGAGAGCGGAATCAGGTAAGGAAAGGGACGAGAGGTGTTTGATTTGTCCAGAAACGCGTAGTTTCCACCGCATTGATAGCTTAGGGATGCACGAAGTACAAAGCCGGCTGTTACAGACAAACATTACTGAGCTTTATGAGAATCAGACGAAACAAAAATTTTATATCGAAAGTCACACAAGCCAAGGTTGGTTAGATAAGGAGGGCGGTGCACGGGGTCGCGCCGTTTGTGGTTAAAAACTGCGGAACACTCAGCGTGATGTGGGCAGTCGCGTTGTCATGGTGCTGGAACAATATTCCCCTTTGCCACAACTCGGGACGAATCTTCTGCGAATTTTGACGCACCATTTCCATACTTCCAGATAAAAACATTGGTGAATCATTTGACGCAATCCCTCTCACTTCAAATAAACAGGCCATTTTTTTTCGTGTTCTCCCTCACGTGGAAAAGTGGAAGTTTTCTATTGGATGAATGGCTGCTTTTTGTGGTCTTAGATGTTGCATAAGACTCACCTCCAAATATCGTCCCGGATGAAGGCAACAAGAAGAAGAATACTCAACTGAGAATAAAAGTTAATTCGGCGAAATTGTGCCAGAAACAGAGGGAAGAACAAACGTCGAAAAAGAAGCAGCAAGCGTCGAAGGCGGCGGAGTTACAGCTTGCTAGGGCGAGAGCTAATGAGTCGCCAAGACAGCCCTGAGCTTCTTATCTACTAAACTCGGCTTCTCAAAGATTCTGCCTAGATGTTCGGGAGTGAGCAAGGGCGGGGTTTACTAAGCAAGGTCATTCTGACGTCCTTATCTTTTACACTCGGGGAAAGAAGAAACAAAAATCTTCTTGAAATACGCAGGATCGTTCCATCTCGGTCATGCACGCGGCGTTACTCTCCCCTTGAAAAGTTCATCGTCCCGATGCCACTTCATATAAATTAACAAAATTAGCAAACTGTAAACTGCGGGGATCGTCTGAACGTCATAGCGCGCATAGTAGTGCATAATATGAACGACGGGCATTGCTTCGGGTCGTGGCTGGCGGCGTCCTGATGGGCTGGTTCGGTCAGGGAGCACCTCGTAGTTTAAGTTCCCCAGGCGAAAAATAACCTTGTAGGGCCATCCCACGGAGTTATCAATTTTAGAAGGTGACGAGAGAGCTTCCTTCTCAAAACAGAATAGTCTGCCTGGGTGTCGGTGAGTGCCGTCGAGTGGTAGCCTTCGATGGTAGCGTCCAGGTTATTTGACTCCCTCCCCGAAGAATCATTCCGATGTGTCAGGCCGCTAGTGATAGAGCCCTCCGACGTCTGTAACGGATATTTGTGCGGTTTGTCCTCGACAATGCCACCTCCCGGTATTCCAGCACTTAGTTTCGCCGGCAAGACAAGAAAGACGGACTTTCACGGCGGCATCTACAAAGAGGTGATGCAGGGCGTCGCAATGGAGGTGAGCGAGCCCCTCGGGGAGAAGCGGGCCTAGGAGACTCTGGATGACGACGGTCCTCGTCGATGTCTCAAAGGCGCTCACCGTAGCATGGGTGCGGGTAGTACGGATGAAACCCGCGCAGTTTAAGTTGCCGGTGGGGGATCGGCAATAAATGTGGGTGACTTCCCCGCAGTGGTGGCACAGTGGGCGTCCGTCACCCGTTCTCCAGACGTCAGTCTTCCTTGGCGCCGACCATCCTTGGCAAACGCACTGGGGTTGTTCCTCCTGGCGTCGAACATACTGGAGTACAGGCGTGTTGCCCCAAAAAGGCTCCCGATACTAGCGGTCAACTGGTGGCGGTCGTTTGGGTAATGACGGCGTAGGTCAACGTAGGCCCCTCCTGGGCGGCCACGTTGACGAGATCTTCGAGCTGCATGACCCGCTGGACCTCGTCGCGTAAGATCTCGGCGACTGAAAGCGAGGCCGGGCGCTCAGTAGCGAGAAGCAGCTTTCGAAACTCCTCTCGGACGACGTCCCGGATACTCTCGTGTGGGTCTGATGAACTGAAGCCAACGTAGCAGCCTGACGACGTGGAAACAGCGACGCCAGGTAGTCGCTGACAGTGCGAGGCTCATACCTGGAGGGTACGTTTGATGTTCGTGGCCTCCGTCACTAATTGTTCGACGGTCACCGATGGACTGCGCACAAGAAACACAAAAAATGTTTTTTATGAGCACCCCACGAAAATCCTTAGTTTCTTCGCTTCAGAAGCTTTGACATCCGCTGGACTGCTAAGCCAAAGCACGTGCTCGACGAAGCTGACGACAGTCTCGTTAGGGCCTTGCTCGGGCATTGTCTGGCTTTATGCGATAAATTTCTCCGGGGCATGAAACTGACCTAGTTCGGCAAATCCTCGTGGGCGTGTGAGAGAGGGACATAAAATATTACTCCGCACCTTAACCAGAAATGTCACGGACGAAGGCGACGATAGGATGAACAGTGAACAAAAAATAATGTTTCAATCGGCTAAACTTTGCCCGAAATGAAATGAAGAGGGGCCATCTAGAAAGCAGCAGCAAGCGTCGACGGCGGCGGCAGTAGAGTGCGACGCCACGTCGGCTGGACAGCTGGCTAGCGCGAAAGGGAATGAGTTGGCCAAAACCACCCTCGGCTCCTCACCTGCTACATTTGGCTTCTCAAAGGTTCGGCTTAGAATGTTCGGGAGTGAGATCCGTTCAGATTGAGTAGACAAGGTCATTTTGCCCTTCTTATTTTTTACACTCGGTTAAAGAATAAACACGAATCTTCTCGATGTGCGGAGAAGCGTTCTTTCTTGTCATGCAGGCGGAAATTAAACACAAAACAATTAGGGTCCTCCTTGAACTGTTCTTAAAAGCACATGCAGCAATGCTACTGCCTTTTTGCTCAGGTGTAAGCAAGCGAGGCGAGAATTTCGCTGTAGCTCGTTTTATATGCAGATCATCCGGTAAAAATCGCTAACCGAAACTCCACGACCCTCTAGTCAACTCCAGACTTTCGTCAATGGTCCGGCAGCGGAAATAGAAATTCGTCTGAGAAACGTATGCCTAAGTCACATCACTTCAACTGGTCGAAAGACGCCCAGAACAAGGTTGATCGTCCAACAATATTTCGTTTCGTTTTAATTGTGAAAACAATTCGTAAAGTTGTGTTTACTCATAGAAGCTTCCTTCCAAATCACTTGTAGAACTACAGCCGTTTCTACCACATATGACTTTAACATGAAACAAAATTTTACTGCTGCACGTTATTCGTATAAATCGTTCATCAAAATAGTCAAACGCATTCAAAGAGTCTCGGAAAAGTGTCCACGAAAGCCAAACGCAGCGTCTTACAGGAACACTGATACTCTACATATGCAGATGGGTCCAAAGAAAACGCATCTAGCAGGAGAAACTTGTACTACATGGAGCCAACCCTGCAGAAACTAATTCCGGTTACTGTTAGGTAAACCTTCGGAAATACAATATATATCCGTAAATTAGTGCTAGATACTGAAAATGGTGCCGGAGGTAATGAGCTAAAGATTCGCACAATGACTGCCGATGATGGTGCATATTGTCCAACAAACTTGAGATAATGAACCAAACAGAATGTCAGGATAAAAAACTGATAAATTAAAACAGCTGCTGGCGAAGAGCTGACCAAATCGCTCCAGTGAAAATTACGCATCAAGCGCAAACACGATTTATGTAAAAATATGTTTAAAAAATAATACACATCATTATAATTATGGTCTTTCGTTTTCGGGAAAAGCCAGATATTTCACGCAATTTCCACTACAAAAATTATTTTTGAAAATCGAGTTAAGCACAATTTTTCCCCTAATTTGGAAACTGAATCTCACTTTTCCCCGAATTACTCTGCTTCGAACTTTGTTCTATAAAAAAGAGAGTTGATTGGAACACGCGTGCGCTGAACTCAGGAAACTGCAGTGACATATATCGAATGTTTCCTTTAAGTTCATGGTAAATTATTCTGTTGCCTTCTCCTCTTTTCGTTTCAATTCTATCAGATCTGATGTTTTTTCCCCTTTATTTGTTTGCGTATCTTTTCCAGGTAGGGGGCAGAGATGAAGGTGTGGTGCCCGACGGAGCCCCTCCATCTCTCCTCTTTTCAATGCAGAAACACAATATATACAGTCTACAGTATAAGAAACAACTATTGAACAAATATAAAAAAAAAACTATGAACAAATGTGGAATAACTCTGGAACCACTATGGAACAAATATAGAGCAACACCAGACATAGAGAACACCAATTACGACAGTGTTACGAGATATATCAAATGCACAAAATCTTTGCGATCAAGCTCTCTACACATCACCTTTAAAAAAAGTATTTTATCAAAAAAAAAAAGAAAAACGAACAAAACGAACAGTTCACGAAAAGGACATTAGCTCGAATAAGCTATATGTTGGACAAATCCACAACTGGAGAACACATAATACAATTGAACATATAATGTCATTTGACACCAGCATCTTTCTGCTATGATATCTGAAAGTATATCACGCTTGATCAAAATTTTTGTCTATATCTGTTGTATTTAAAGTTCTAGTTATCCGATAAGTTAAGGCTTGCCAATCATAGTTTGTCCTTTTGGCTGGCGTCTTTCGCTTTGGATGCCTTAATGTGTATGGTTATATTGTATGGTTAAGTTAAAGTCAAGTTTCATTAGAAAACATGATTGCGCTTTGAAGACGGGGACATAGGAAGGACAGACACCACAGAGCGCTCTGTGGTGTCTGTCCTTCCTATGTCCCCGTCTTCAAAGCGCAATCATGTTTTCTAACGTACCAATCCAACTTGCCCAGCAATCAGCAATTGTCAAGTTTCACCCAGCTTTAAAGAGCAGTCTGGCAATCTGAATAAACCGGTTTCGTTATTAGACAAACTCGCTGCACCTGCCAGTGCAAAACAAAATGAAAAAAATTGATGAAAAATTACTGTGAAAATATAGTTTTGACAGCAACAGCATATATTTTTTTTCCTCTCTAGCTGAAGCATTATAGATTTCCATTGAAAATGTAGGTAAAGTGTGATGTTGACAGGACGTTCTATCATACAGATGCGCCTTAAACTGGGCTGAGACTGAGACAGAGATGCTGGGCATGTAGAAGATTATGCAAGAAAAAAGGAGTTATTAACAATTTAAAAGCTGGCGAGATCTTATACCATGCTCCAATTTTATCTTGTGTACTTTTATATTAAAGAGAGGTATGTGCACGCAAATAATGGTTTTTATTGCTAATTATACTTGTATATTTCTAAATATCACCTGAAAACCCGACCTCTAAATTAATTCCCAGGAAAAAAAAAACGATTTCGGCCCTATTACCAGCTTGAATCAAAGGGTCCGATTTTTACTTTCCGACTTTAGAAAAATATATAAATGAACAAAGGATTCTAAATATAATTAGTTTTCTAATTACTTTTGTGTAAGATTTCTTTTTTTTTATTTATGGGTACAGTTTTAGTTGAAACGTTTCTGGGCATCATCTATATATAACCATTAAAGGGACACTAGAACAAACTTTTGGCGCTCATTTTTTGGTCTAGATGTGTTCAGAGGACCAGTACTACATCGAACATGCCAATATCTTGTTAAAAATCTCGAAAAGGAATTTTAAAAGGAATTAAACGATTATCAAAGAGCACCTGGTGGGTGTCGCTAACGCCTCGTTTGTAATGCTCGTCTAGGAACCTTGGTAGCTAGTGACGGAGGTTGTCTTGCCTCCGGCCATGACGAAAGAAGAGGGGAAGGAGGAACTCCCCTCTTCCTGAGAATGCCTTCTGTGTGTCGCAGAAGTCGCTATTGTCCCCCTACAAGATTATAGAAGATTGACCCGTCACTCAAAATTCTTACAAAAGCAGCCGCTTCGGTGGCGGAAACGACTAGGCCATCCTCTCGACGTCAGCCTCGCCATAGCTTTGCTCGTCTTGAGACGACCTACGCCACGATTGCGTTGGATGTCACGTGGTCTCCGCTGGGTCTTCTCCGAGCGCTTGCCAGAGTGGGCCGTTTATAACGAAAAATACAGCCACCCGGCTCAAAATACAAACGTGCGACTATCTTTTACGAGTATTGTGGATCATATTAAACCTATTTTTGAACACGACGGGAATATTTCACATTTCGTTGAGTTGAAGCATCCCTTTAAATCGTGTACTTTGTAAGAAACATAAGTTAGAAGCAGCAAGTTACTGTGTTGTGAAAACAAGCTCAAAAGCGTTTCCTGGTTTCGGTTTTTATAAGAGGCAGTCCTGCTACTCGTGGCCTAATTCTGAAACTAAGCTCCGCGCCACTTATTATTTCAATGGCAGAAGGAAAGGCAAGCATCAAACTTGATTTTTGGAGGCATACTCTTTACACTACCGCGATTCATTTCGCCAGCTTCCGCCGCGTTTTCTCTTTCCTATGAGAAAGGCGAAGCAGTCGTAGCGTCATTCGGTCATGGGGCACGGGACAGCTCACGCGCAGTGGCGTTTCAAAAAAATCGAAACTTAAAAGCACGTCCATATTTAATTGTTCTTCGGTACAATCTAAAACACTGCGGGTGCATTATATTTTTCAAAAGTGCGCTGACTTAGGGGCTTTCGGCTATTTCTAAAAAAGTTTTAGTGAAATTATTCCCTAAAGTTTATTAATAAAAATGACGTGCTTAAAAGTTTTGGACTACCTAATTTTACAGGTAATGCTTTTTTTTAAATGGCAAATATTAAATACCAATATGAAATCGACGTTTCTTTCTTTGCAATGACTACTTTTTGCAGGAGCGATTTGGCTAGCTTTTGGGAAAAACCCTGCATATATCCGAATATCTAATAAAAATCATTTTGGTAAATTTTCTGCCCGGATTGTCATTGAAATGTGACAGCATTTTGCACCGTCTTTGGTTATTGTGGGACGAACGGCGAATGCTACCGACGTTGGAACTCCCTCACGGGGGAGAGGTCCCTTTCCCCTCTCAGCACCCCGAACAACCTCATGGCCTCCCTCGTGGGAGGAAAGGAAGAGTTGCACTCGAAATGAACTAACTGGTGGGCTGTTTGAATGAGAATGAAATAATATTTGATCTATGTGGTTACCACCACCATTCGAAGTCTGCTTGGCTGCGCAAGTTGGTTGCGTAGTTCGTCAACGAGGAGCAAGGTTGCTGGGAGGAAAATGAATTTTACTCAAAAAACAAAATATAAAAAATTCCGAGGACACAAAAGCAATTCCTATGAGTTGCCAATCCGGAAGCATTAATGTTCAGTTGAACGCCGCTGAGTGCTCGTCGCTGGTGACAACTACGCCGCTGCGTGAGGCAGCCGGGGGAAGTGCGAAGCTCCGCACAACATGTGCTGAAATCACGTGTCCTCTCATCATCATCATCGCTCTAGCCGCGGGTACCGGTCGACGACGTTAGGCCTCAAAGCATAACGTCAGGCCTAATGTCAAGCCAGCGCTTACCCGTTCTCCCTATCACGTCAAACAGCTTCGCGTTCCGGTTGACTACGTCAGACCTCAAAGCGTAACGATAGGCTTAGCGTTAGGTCTAACGTCACGCGGGCGCATACCAGCGCCCCCTCCCCCCCCCCCCCCCCCCCCCCTTCTGTCCAGCTGGGGCGCCAGCAGTTCGGCTGGCTCCTCAGAAACACTGACGCCGTTGCTATGGAGCCAAATGACGCGTCGCAGTCAATGGAATTTTGGTACCGTTTAGCTCCACAGAAATTTGGGTGCCGTTCCGCTCAGCCAATGGGCATTTAGGTGCCGTTTTTTGTTTCTACAGACATTAGATAACGCCAGCTTCGCCCCATGAGACAGTTAGTGATTTTGCATTAGAAGTGTTAAAATCGAGTTTGTGTTTAGAACCCCAAAAATAGCCACCTAAATATTCCCTTTCCCCCTCACAAAAAAAAAAAATTTCGGTGGCTTAGCTCGGCTATGACAGTATATACGTAGCGTGAGCTTGTGCGCACAAAATGAGAGGCGCTATCAAGCGGCTCCGGTGCAGTGTCAGACTGGCTACTGCGCAAAGGAGGCGGACAGCTGGGCACGCGGCGGCGCCAGTGCGTCTGCCGCGGTTATGACGTCACTCCTCTGAAACGCGCAGACGGGCAAGCCGGGCGCGGCGGCGGCGGCTCCGGCGCGCCAGCTTTGCGCCATGTGACGTCACTGCTCCTCGCGCATGCGCAGCACGGCTCTTTGGGAGCCCCGCGAAACTGCTCAACCTTGGCCAGTGTAGCTCACGCTACAAAAAAAACTTATTTCATACCTTTTGACGATACCCAGCATTGTTTTACTTAATCTATACATTTGTTATTAATAAGTAAATAGGTCTATAGGCCAAAACAATTAACAATCTTATTACCGCAATGATGTTGGTTATTGATAATATTTCTGAATAGGCCTTTTTAAGATATCAATACGATATCAATATTTTATTTATGTGACATCTAGTTTTGCTGGAACGATTTGGCCGACGCACCATGAAACATCTTGTATTTTGTAAATATATTTACGAGTGTTGTATCTTCCCGCCACATTTCTTTGCTAAGGTTGAATCTGCCTTTTTATGTTCTTCATTTCCATAACTACGTTCTTATTTTGAGCACAGCTTTTGATTTTAATGAGGTTAAACTATCAGGGACGTCGAACTGTGAAAACCGAATGTGTGCGGAAATTACATTATGGATTATGCACTAAAATATCTTAAAAAATCAAATCAAATCAAAGTCAAGTTTTATTTATTGTACATCTCCTTGGATACTAATCGGATACATAAAAATTTTATTTGCACGGTCATTTGTAGCTGTATCTACCTATTCTTGCAACCATTTTAGCCATTCCTTACACTTTACTTATTACGGCTACTTCTATATACTACGGTTAATCTACTACAAAGTCAAGTTTTATTTGTTGTACATCTCCTTGGATACTAAGCGGATACATAAAAATTATATATGCACGGTCATTTGTAGCTGTATCTACCTATTCTTGCAACCGTTTTAGCCATTCCTTACACTTTACTTATTACGGACACTTCTATATACCGTAAGGCCAGGATTTTTGGACATCCCATCTTAGTTGCAACGACCGTCCCCACGTGGCGCCTCCATCGTGGCAAGGCCGAGCGGAGAGAACCCTTTTTCCCCTTCTCCTTTTCCCCCTTGCCACCTCACGAGAGAAAAAAAAAAAGGTTGCGGACAACGTGCCCTCCTAAAAATAGAAAGAGGGAACGCTCTGTTGTGCGTTTCTTGGGGTCCCTGCTAATACGAGCTAATCCTGGCTCACTGACCACGCCGCGTCTCAGCTCGGAGCGTGGAGCGAAAACTTGCGCTGGGAACCTCCTGCGTTCGATATCCACCGCCCCTTGCCCGTTTCGATCTGGATGAGTTTCGTACCGGTACGCGTTGGTGTAATCACTACTGCGTGACGCACGTTTGAAACCCCAGGTTAGCGGTTGTACTGCACTGGTTAAATTTCTCATCTACAGCTAAGAGATCGCTCACCCTTTGAGGCGTTCCAACATCAAGGCTGTATAAACATACAAAGCAAGATAATTTTACTGACCACGCAGACCACTGCTCTGTGAGTGGGCTGCGAGGTCTTTTCATTGGCAAAGTCCACACGTTTGGTGGTCGCCAACGCAACCACTAAAATATGCTGCCCGGTCAGCGGAACGGCAAGAACTAAAGTGCCGTCATGTTCACGCTAGCAATAGCTATCGCGGTTATGTTCAGATAACCGCGATACAATCATGGTGGAATTGCGCAGGCGCAATTCCACCATGATTGTGTGTTTCGTGGGTTCCTTAAATGAATATTTCGGATGTTATTCAGCGCTTCTTCCGTCTACTTTCTTCCATCGTTGAAGTCCCAAGAGTGATAAAATACAGAAATATACACAACCTTTCAGACTCCCGTGATTCATGTCACTTTCTAAATGTTTACTCGGCGAGTTTAGAAGCAGATACTCAATAAATAAAACTTTATGCCTAAAAAAGTCAATGATATAATTTGGATGTAAATAATTGTGCAATAAAATTTTGCTTCTGGTAAGTGCGTCGAAATTAACATAGATATATTTGAATAGGCAAAGGAATCTGAGAAAGCGTGTGAGTTAGGGGGGGGGGGGGGGTTGGAAGGGAAGGGGGGAGAGGATGTTTCACATATTTGATCCGAAACTGCGTTGCACAAAAATGTCGTTAGCACTCCTATTAGGATTTATAGCGTCGCTCGTGAAAAGTCGCTTGTAAGGATCAGAGCGTATGTTTTCTTTAATTAGTATTGTTTTGTCTTCCACCGCTTGCCAGCATTGCCGAGAGGGTCACCTCTTCGAGGGGAGGGGGTGCTGGCGGTGCGCGGGAGCGAACAAATGGCCCCTCCGCGAGCGCGCGCGGCGCCGCCGCGCGGAAGGAATGTGTCCCCTTGGGGGACGTAGGCGGACCCCCGAAGGAGCGGGGTCTGGGGGGAGTTGGAGCGGGAGAGGTCCCGGAGTCGGTCGCGGACGTGTGTCGTCCGCAGGCCCTTTGTTCTTTGTTAATAAATGTATAGTTAAAAAGCATCGAATCGTCGTCGCTGCCACTGCCTCGCCATCGAAGTCACCAGCCGCGATCGGGGAGAGGATCTTCGACAGCTGACGTCTCTCCCCACCACAACAAGAACTTTACTGGCGCAGTCGACAGGATCGCGGCTGGACCTGGACCCGGTGGCGACGAGCAAGTGGAGAACGGCAGCCATCTTGGGCGCAGCGCAGGCCTCCCGGCCTGCTCCCACCAGCTGCGGGCGTCAGAGAATCCGGGCGGTGCCTGCTCCCGATCGCCGAGGGTGCGACAACGTGAACTGCGTTGCGGCGGGACATCGTCCCGAGGCCTCCAGGCGCGAGCGAGTGGTGGCGAGGGCGACTGACTCAAGCTCCAAGCGGTGTAGTGACACCATTGTTCCGGCGGGGGCCCGGAACGACCGAACAACTCCAAGGTCAGCGTGGGCCTGAGCGGATTGCGAGAACGGTTGCTACTTCCGAGTGCTGGACAGTGCCAAGGTTAGTTCTGTGTGAACGAGCTGTGTGGCGAAACCGTAATGGCGGTTCAGCAAAACTCTTGTGTGGACACGGATTTGGACGATTTGTTAGGATTTTTGAAATTAATGCGCGGTGTAATACCTGAGATGCCGAAGGCGGTGGCGGAATTGCCTCTCTGGTTTGATCATATCCAAATCATGTTCAAAATTTACCGGGTTCCAGAAGCACTAGAGGGCAGGTTGCTCTTGCAGTTTTTGTCGCGGGATTGCACAATGGAGGCCGCAAGGCTCATGACGCGGGGCCAGCGTTCATTCAGCGAGCTGAAGAGGCATGTGTTCGAGTACCTGGGTTTGTCCGCTAACCGTCTTCGCGAGCTGTTCGGAGAAACTGTCAAACTTCCAGACGAAACATGGAGGTCCGCGTCTGTTCGGGCCAGAACGCTTCTAGACGCCTACCTGGACAGTAGGAAGGTGAAATCATTCGAGGAGCTCAAGGACCTTCTGATATCTGATCGCATTAAGGTGATGGCGACAGCAGAGGCGGCAAGGCACGTTGTTCTGACGGAGTGTGGCGATTGGATGAAGCCGAAGGAGCTTTCCAGGTGCCTGGAACACTTTGACGAGACCAAGCGAATTTGCCTAAAGACCGAACATGCTCCGGAAAAGCCAAAGGTAGTCGAGAAAGCTGGAGCGAAGCAATCCAGAGACAAGAAGCGGCGGAAGTGTTTCGCCTGTAAAGCGGTTGGGCACCTCATCAGTGAGTGTCCGGTGGTCGACCCCAGGAGGGAGACGAGAACCCTGGACGTTCCCGAGACGAGCGAGGTCGGTGACTTCACTGGACGAAACACCGATCCCGAGGACAGGGCATCTCGGAAGACAAGGATCAAGGAGGAGCCGGCACGGCTGCATCGGCAGTTTAGAGCAGCCTTCCACGAGAGGAGTGGCCGCGGGCTCGGAGGTCGGGAGCGAAGGGATTTCAGCCTGTTGGGAGACCTGTTGTGTGAACTAACGATGGCTATACAGAAGCGGTCGCACCCAGGCCGACGTGATAGTGTACGTTGGCGGGTGCGCTGAGGCACATAAGTCGTTGTCTGTATAACTTGTTTTCTTTCTTTTTTTATTTTTTGTATGCGCTGTGAACAGCACTGCATTGATTTCGGCGAGTTTTCGTGCCCGTATGCATGTGTGAAGCTGATATGCGCGAGGGGTGTTTTCGTTTACTTGATTTTCTCCGTTTCGGCTCATTGGCACTGTTCTTGCTGCTAGGGCAGCGGTTGGCGTCGATCAATGTTTTGGTGCCGTGCGATTGACAGTTCCAGTAATTACAATTTTGGAGTCGGGCTTTCGACAGTTTTGATAATTACTAGCCGTTATTTCTATTGCTGTCTCCTCGTAGTAGCGTGCATCGTTTCGGCGGAGTTGTTGTATTGCTGTGTTCCATTGTGCGGGAACATTTTGCTCTTTGTGGTGACTTGAAAGATTACTTGAATTTCAGTATGCAAAGGCGAGCTCATCATTTCTGGAGCGCTTTGTAATGTTTTGCTGGGTGCAGCTCCAGATTGGCACTTGATTGTCTTAAAACCGTTCTGATCCTTTTTGGTATTTAATATTGTTTGGAGCATCATAACCCCAAAAATATTCTTAGTGGGGAGGTGTAAGGATCAGAGCGTATGTTTTCTTTAATTAGTATTGTTTTGTCTTCCACCGCTTGCCAGCATTGCCGAGAGGGTCACCTCTTCGAGGGGAGGGGGTGCTGGCGGTGCGCGGGAGCGAACAAATGGCCCCTCCGCGAGCGCGCGCGGCGCCGCCGCGCGGAAGGAATGTGTCCCCTTGGGGGACGTAGGCGGACCCCCGAAGGAGCGGGGTCTGGGGGGAGTTGGAGCGGGAGAGGTCCCGGAGTCGGTCGCGGACGTGTGTCGTCCGCAGGCCCTTTGTTCTTTGTTAATAAATGTATAGTTAAAAAGCATCGAATCGTCGTCGCTGCCACTGCCTCGCCATCGAAGTCACCAGCCGCGATCGGGGAGAGGATCTTCGACAGCTGACGTCTCTCCCCACCACAACAAGAACTTTACTTCGCTTATATTTGAAAGAGAACGTACACAACGTAGCTCCCCTTTCTGGTTCTTTTCCCAGCCTCGCAAGCTCTTTCTCGCCCTCTACTTTCAAGCGTCGTCATCATTCTCGCTAATGGGAGATACTAATAAAGGAACCATTAATGGGCATTCTCTTTTATATATGAACCACTTACCACGATGAGAGTCATTATTATGGCTATCATTAATTTTCTTCGGAAGAATAAGTCCTACTGCCTTTGCCAAGCTGCCAGTATATAGCACTGGAATAAGAACCACTTACCACAGCATGAGTCTAGAATATTCGTACTTATCTTCCGTGAATAATCCGAAGCACCCCGAAAAAACCGAGAAAGCTGTGACACAAACTGTCGGTAAGAAGCTACACTATGAATTTGGAAACAAAAATCTCATGCGGTCAGATATTTATTGCTTAATCAGATATTTAAGCTGCAATCGTAAGAAGAGAAAGAATCGGAGTCATTTTGATAGCTCTTTATAAAAGACAAGAAGGCAGGGGGAGTCTTTTCATAGTAATTCTCTAAATAAAAAATTTGAAACTAAAATGATGCAGCCCGAGAGCTCCACCAAATTAGTCATGCCGATGTCCTTGTAGAATATTTTTTTTTTTAAAAACACTCCCACAAACATTTTAGTAAGGACCAGTAGGCTAGTAAATTTCAGAATATGAACACTGGTAAAAAAGCCTGGTTTATTTCAGTCGATTTATGAAGTCTATAAAGATAGGTTCATAAAAGTAGGCATTTATTAAAAAAAATAGAATACTACAAATAGCCTTAACAAGTCGGATGAACCGACTTGTTAAGACGATAGCAATACGTCTTTTTAACAAATGGCGCGGTGCCAAATTTCATTGCTCGCCAAATTAATGGCGCATGAAACCCACTACGCGTACTCTGTCATTCCAGATAAGCACGCGCAAAGTCCAAAGGCAGATAGTCCAAAGGAAGATAGTCAGGACAACAATTGAAAGAGAATACGCAGTTTATTAGTACACAAGACATATTTATACAATATTAAAAAAATTGGCAAAGACCCTACGTTCCGAACAAAGATTGCCATGAACCCATTGGGAATATAATGACTTATACATAAAAACTGAAGTAATGATATGACTTATATACATAAAAACTGAAGCAATTATATGAATTATACATAAAAACTGAAGTGATGACATGATTTACACAATTCTAGGTGAGTGCTCATGGAAGTCGAACTATAGATAGAGCTCAAGATGATGGTACAGTTGAAATATTTCTAATCGTAGGGGAAAAAAAAACAGAACAAAAAAACGTTACAGCATTTTTTCACGAATGACCATTTTTTTCCAGTTACTTAGTTGGAAGCATTTAGCAGACAGCTTTGCGTTTTGAGTATAGTTTCAGGAAGGAAGAACATATTATTTATAAACTACAAGAACTGGACCAGAGCCCCCAGTTGGGTTTACGGGAAGTTATCCCACGGCAGATGACTTCAACACTTCATTCGGACATTTCACAAATGCACTCAAAACGAGGTTTACGCTGCAGCGTTAGCTAATGTCAGGGAATCAAATCGGACATAGCTTACTCCCCCATTCCCCATGTGCTGCTGTCAAACAGTGCCATATTTTGAGAACATCGCTCACATACTTCAACAAATGATAACAAAAATGGCGCCTAGTATATGCAATCGATAAATCTCACTCGTACAGTCATGAGAAAAATAAAACACAAAACGTACAGAAATAATAATTCCATGAAAAATATACTTGCATCACATATAAAACAGTTTTTGCAAAAAAAAGAAAAAAAAAACATTCCAGATGCAAAGCGTGCTCAGCGTGTTACAGTGTTACTCATCACTCTACGCAACATCTCGCGGAGTTTGCGGGGGCATTTTACCGTTGTGTTTACGTTGAGACTGCGCAGTTCGGTTCGGAGTTCCCCCGCACTCATTTGATCTAGGTTCACTTCCACGGCGACCAGTGTGGGGTGGTCAAGAGCGGAACGCTGTCGTCCGTTTCGACTGTCCTTGATTCCCCCTTCTCCCCAGTAAACGGTGTCAATTTTCCGATAACTACGAGGACCTGTACTTTCGGAAACAACTTCGGAGCGTTTTGCGAGCTTAAGAGCGTCTGCTACAGGGTTCCATTTATTGGATTTGCCGTGATGAAGTGTTTTTAGAACGTCATTTTTTTTCTCGAGCCCTTGGCTAGAAAACCACCCTAAGCACCCATACTGCACATGCTTCGCTGCAGCGTGGTGAGCCACAATGTGAATGTACGGCGTGACCCGGTTACCACCATAGCCCTTCCTAGCTGTATTCCCAAGCTCGATGAACGTCTTAAAGAACGTTCTTGATTTGTCTTCAGCGTTTTCACCCGATGTATTTCTTTCAAAGTGAGTGAGGAGAGTATGAAATGTTTGCCAGAGAGCTATCACTGAGAGTTCGGTGTCGCGATGCAGGAGACCTCTGAGCTTCTCAGGCAGGTACAAAAGCAGTAGGCGACACTCATTTCCGGAAAGAGAGGTAAATACTCGACCCTTCCGTTCATCTTGCCATACGGCAAACTTCACTCCACAGCTGTTCACCAGTTTGATGAACATGGCAAGGTGATCGGGCGTCGCACGAGGGTTCCGAACCTTTTCTTCGCAATCGAAATCTTCCATTTCAATAACCAAATTGTCCAGGAGTCGGTTCACTACACGCAAACACATGTGGAGGGTGTCTGGAACAACTGATTCCGGCTCAATATTGAAAAGGGCGGTAAGTTGAACCCCATGCGAAAGGGCGTCACAGTGGGTTTCTAGATTTCCCAAATTTCTGGAGAAGGGTGGAGTGTTGAAATGCTCGGAAGGCAGGGTGGGATCTGCTCTGTCCTTGGCATCGGCGAAACAAAACGGACAAGGGTACTTCGAAGACGCCGCTAGTAGTCCCATCACAATCAAAATAAACTTGAGATCTGAGCCAAGGCATATCTTGATGGGAATGTCTACGCCCCCAACCACAACCCCTCCAGTCTGAACCACGTGGTTAATTTCCCGAATAAGGTGCTCGAATGACTCCCTTATTGAAAAATAGTTCTCAGAAATGGCGGCAAGTGCCAATAACTGATGAAGTTTGTGACTCTGCAGCTGCGTCCCAGCCTGAATTACAACGAAGGAAAGCGTCGTCCTCGACGTCTGGCTGCTTATCCTGGAGCCATCGCCTTCAATTTTAATGAGCAACGGTGTAGTGCTCAGCTCCAAGAGGGTTTTGTTCTGCTCCTTAGCCATTTCTACAATGACGTAGTCAAGTTCTTTCAAAAAAGAAACCTGCGCTCCTGCGGCCTTCCCTGGGGTTCTCACTATTTCTATGCGCTCGTCGTGCATCTGAGTGTAGCTGTTAATTAGGCTTACTGACGGTAAGCCTTTTACCGTCCGCGACAGCTCCTGCCAGAAGCTAATGCTGCACGTGTACTCGTCTAAAAGAGAAGCAACATTACGCACAATGGTTTGGTCGGACTGACTTAAATCCTGAAACGAGGTTTTTCTACCGCCGTGAAAAGGCGCTTGAGCCATTGACTGAACCAGCGCAGGTTCTGAATCACGGTAAAGAATTCGGTGAACAAAACCCTTCAAGTCTTCCACAGTTACTGCCGTTAGATTCAAGCCATAGCTGGAGAGCAAGTCTTCGAGTGTGCTTTCAGCACTGTTCGAGAAAACTTCAAGTTTTCTTTTGTCAGTTTTCTTGCAGCCTTCCCCAACTCGTTTTCCATCGTTCATGAGAGCATCGGAAGCAACACGAGACATTTGCTCGGTGAGAGCTTTATTTTGCGCTTGCCCTTGTAAGTCAGCGATGTTATTGCAGCCTTCTGTTGCTCGTTTTCCGCGATTTTTTCTTCCAACAGTTTTCGCAGAGTTTCAACCAGTGCCTCTGGCGGTACGCAATCGCTCTGCCCCTCATCATCCGCTTGAGCACATGCATTAGCTGCAAGAGCAATGGTCACGTTTCGTTGCCTCAGCAAAAAATTAGGCTTATCGCGTGTTTTAAGTTTTTTTTGTACTGGCTTTCCACAGCGGTGCACAATGATCGCAACCGCTTCTCTAACTGTTCGTCCACATTATGCAGTAAAATGTTACAAGGACAATGCCTTTGGAGTGTTTCTACGTAAGTATTCCCTAACAACTCCTTTTCGTGTTGAACTTGCTTAACAAGCGTGTTAGTTAGCGTAATACTCATAAAACCTCCTTCTAGCTTTACGCCGACGCCGCATTCGCGTGTGTCCGCCATTATAGCACCGTAGCCACACCTTTCGCTAGAAAATAAATGTGCAGGTATTCCTGTGGAAACCCGTTCACAAATGCTCCGGAAGCCCTCGGGCGTCGGAGACTGCCTTTGATCCTTAAAGGAAACTGAATTTCCACTGCACCACCTAATTTGGTGTGTCGGGCGTACCACCGGCTTGGTAGTCTCAGGCGTTCGAAATCAGCCTCATGACACAAAAGCCACCCTCCGTCTATCTTCTCGACCTTTCCATGAAAAACCCAGCGGAAAAGGTCCAGGTCAAATTCTACCCTTACAAGGCCGTTACACCTTTTGGTGTTGGAGAGTCTCTTCTGCACCTCAAAAAGTAGCTTGTCTGTTGCGGCGTCCAGGCGGCACTGCGTTGGTTGGCTGGGGTTGACCAACTCCGCAAGGCAAGCTGCGTTGAGGTGGCTCCGAGGCTCCAGTGTGGATTTCCATTTCGGTAGACCTTTCCACTGGACGAGGAATCCCTTGCTCTGGAAGATATAAAACATTAATTAAGGTAATCTGCAGTTCTTATTTAGTTCGCGCAAAAGCTAAAAGAACTGAAGAATCAAATAGAAAAATGAAATTATATGTATGCTCCATTTCGTTAGTTCTGCGCAGCAGAAGCATGGGCAGGGTCGCAAGAGGTTGTATTTCAAATCTGCGTTCCGTTCGCCAAAAAAAAAAAAAAAAAAGGTTTGTAAAAGACACGCGCTGGCGCCCTTGCCTCTGCTGCACACAACTCAAGACATGCAGTATACATCTATTAAGGTGCGGAAATAATTATACAGCGCGATATTTGTCAGTCTTTCAGAGAAACGACATGTCTCTACGCCTTAAATGAGATATTTAGGCAGTGCAGCAAAGACTACCAGCATGTAGTCTTTAACGTACACCACGCAATAATTATATTCGACTACAAGCCGATACGATGCCCATCGAGATCGAAATGGGCAGGGAACTAAAGATGCAGTATAGAAAATCGAGTGACTGCAGTTTGGCAAGGCAAAGATCGTGTTTCTGATTTCGACATCGTGGAAACAAAACGTGCGGTTGTTCATTCGTATATTCATTAATGTGTATTGCACGTTGACGACCCGGGTTAGCATGCACACTGCACTGGACGAATATCTCGTATACAGTAAAGACCTTAGTGGCGCCAGTTAAAAGCTTGCTGTCATTATGTTGTCTACCAAACGACTAATGTGTGAACGATTTTTAATTATTACTTTATTAATATTACGATTAGAGACGATTTCAATCGCTTGACTATGTTACGTTGTTATTTATCTAATTAAAATGAATAGGACTGTTATACTTTGCATTTCATTACTTGAGAGAATCGGTATTATAGTAGGATGTTTTTCTGTATTAACTGAGAAAAAACAATAAGAGGAGGCATTGGCTGCCGTCACTGCAGCGCCGGCTACTCCTTGGCGTATAAAGGAATGTGGATCTTTCATTTTGAAGATATGTCCGTCTCGTAGACAGCATGGTTATACAAGTCATATTTCACTGTTAAATGTCTGTTTTTAGACTTTTTTCAATAAAAAAATCGCCATTATTTTCAAGTCATAATGACCGCATCCTGCGGGACCAGTGCGTGACTGCTACGTTGATTTCTTTTTTTTATACTCAGCTTTAATGGTGGCCATCTTGAAAGTCAGTGTTTTCGTTCCATATTTTAAGACACTGAACAACATAACTACGGTGTAGACATTTCAGCATGCTTTTAGTATAGGCGGTTACATTAGATAAACATGAACATAGAATAAATTGAGCTTACCGCTTGCACCATCTTATTAACTTATTTTCTTTTGCAATTTCATTCTCCAAGAAAGATTTAAAAACATATTATCATTCTGTAATAACGTATTTTAGGATGCATTCTAAAAAATCCTTGACGTAGCACAGTGCTAGCTAGTAACCATAATCCTAATGACTCAAAACATGGTAATCGCAAATACAATATTGTAAGAAAAAAAGAGATGGTGCGAAGCAAGAAGCTATTTCGTGGTGAGCGCTTGCCTATCTTTCTTATCCCTATCAGGTGAGGTAAATGCCGGCAGAGCCACAGCCTCGCAGATATTTTTATCTAGCATAAAACTAAAAAAAAAAATATAATAAAAAAAAACGTTCAAGTTGATTTCAGATGACCACCGTGAAAGCGCAGCCCTTAAAAGGTCTCTCTTGTCTTTTCAAGAAAGTTCACTCAAAATGAAGTGCTAGCCTAAATAAATAAATGGCAGAAATCGACAATGTAATACCGACATTTTTGCGAAAGCATTGCACGGGAGAATTTTCGCAGCTCTTGGCGACGGTGTGTAGCGCGCAGTGATGCTCGCGATCTTTGCTTTGGGGACTCGTGCTTACGCTTCGCTAACGTAAAGACCTACCATCTGAAATGTCACCGCTCGTAGCTCATTTGAGTGTTCACCCAAAGATGTTTGCGCGTCTTGTTCCCTCAGAGCACGTTAGGGAGGGAGGGAGGCAATGGCTGAGTTTTGTAGTAAACGTCCAGCGATTGATTATACAATAAAATCTTTAGAATAATGCGATCTGCGCATGTACAATGAGCAGGACTTCATTGCGTCAATGCAGCTTCCATATTTTGTTCTCAGGATGTGCTTTATTTATTTCAGTCTTTTTTTTTATACTTCGTGTGTTTTGTATGGGTAAAGGATCGCAGGTATTTTCAAAGCTCGAACTGGGGCGCTGGTCTTTCAGGGGCCACGCTTAAATCCACGAGGTCACCAATTCTTTAAAAAAATTATTGAAAGCCTAGCAAAGCCCATAATGAGCAGAAGGGTTTCTGGCACCTCGCAAAGTTTAGCCCTCCGGGTGAATGTTTTACGAAGCTGCAAGGCTTCGCCCTGACAGTCACCCATTTGTGCTGTCGAAGTTCCAAAGTGAACGCTTACTGGAAGCTGCGGTGCATCTCCACACCTATTAAGCGTACTTTTCATACTTACTAGAGTGTTTTGGTAGATCGTTTAGTCACTCCCGCTACGCTATTCAGTCCGTTACGTCCTCCGCTATATGTAGCCTAGCGGAACAGCCATTTCAAGTTTTAGTAGAACGTTCGCAAACCCCTACAGATTACAGCGTTACGAGGGCTAACACAACGCCTCAAGCGGCTCTTTCAGATACTTAGGATAGCGTAAAACAAAGGTTTGTAAAATATTGCTTTGCAATACTTTATTATCGTCACTATCTTAAAATAATATTTCTTTATCGACTGGGGTACTGATCTTTGCTTTTTTAGGTAAATGATTATTATGTTTGTAATTGAATACAACTGACGGTCAAGCTGCTAGGCCAAAGCGATATGAGTCGAGCGCCAAAGCCATCATGAGAAATTTTCAAAGACAAATGACAACAACCGTAACTCCTCTGTTGTGTCGTTGCGATGGGTCTTTCACCTTGCTCACAGTTCACAAAAATGAAATGCCACGGAAATCCCTCAGATCCGCCTGCTCGCTCGCTTCCTTGGTCGGCTCTGTTCTCATGACAAAGCGGCCGAGTAGAAGACCGCACCCTTAGCTCAACACACCACTAATTGCGAAGTTTATTGTTGTTGTTTTCCCCCTGGTTGTGATTAGCTTGTCCGCCATAAATCGCTACCTGTTGCAGCCTTGGAACGGCTTTGTCGCGGCTACTTCTCGCAGCAGCAAGATAGAATCCGCCCCTCCGAACCAAGATCGCGAAGCGGACAGACTGCAGTGGCGCGGACGATACGCTACACGCGCTATGTTTCTCGCAACTTTGGCAAAATAGCGCGGCTCCGCTAGCTTCGGCAGCTCCGCTAAGTCTCCGTTAGCATCGCACATATGCGGTAGTGTCAACGCTGTAGCGTATAGAGCACACTCTATATAAGAAATGTTTGCGCGTCTACTTCCTCGCAAAATACTCAAAGAGCCAGTCATTGCGATCTAGGAAATCAACTCAGCTAATGATGAGGCGGAACATCTGTTCAGACTTTAAAATTAAGACTTCGTTGTGGCACTACGCAATACGAGCAGGACGCTTCGCAATGCGTGATGCCACAGCGGAGACTCCATTTTTAGGTCTAAACGGATGTTCCGCCTCATCATTCGCTGAGCTGATTTCCTAGATCGCAATCACTGGCTCTTTGAGTATTTTGCGGTAAGTAGACGCGGAGGCAGTTTGAAGTTCGAAGTTTAAAAAGTACGTTCAATTAGTTTGGAGATGCATCGCAGCTATACAGTAATTAAGCGTTCACTTTTTCACAGGCTACAGCCAAATCCATAGCACATCAAAAGTCTCTTGTCCCGATGCAAGTGTGGACTGGAATGACCTCGCTGAAGACATCGCTACCATCGAGGACCCCTTCAGATTTCGTAAAGCCATTTTCAACACCGCATCATGGCACAGAGGTTAATGTAAATAAATAAATAAATGGGTGGCTGCGAAGGCGGCGCAGCCTTCCAGCTTCGTAAAAAAACATCCACCTGGAGTGCTAGGCTTGCGAGGGGCAAAAAGCCTGCCGCTCATAATGAGCTTTTCTAGGCTTATCCTCCCAGAAGAAGCCGCTACAATAGGGGGCCTTCTCCTTAGCCTCACACTGCGACCGTTTCCGCTGCGCACGGACTCCGTTTCACCTTACGGCCAAGCGCAGCGGATGCTACGAGCCATCGGAGCTAATTCAAGGCCGTACGAGTGACTTTGGAGGAGGGGCACAGCGAGGCGCAGAAAGCGGCCACGTTTCGAGAACGGACTTGGCTAGGATAGCTCGTAGCGTCCGCTGCGTCCGCACGTAAGGTGAAACAAAGTAGACAAGAGGGAAAGGGCAAAAAAGAGGGTTAGGAGGATTTTTTTTAGGTGTAAAAATATATCTGCAAGTCATCCCTCAAGAAAACCACCGCGGGTCGTCATTGGTCAAAATTAAAGCGAGCCTTGCCGGCTGTTGCCCCGTTCAATATTGTAAAACCTGAAGCTTTCGTGGTTGTCGAAATATATAAAAGTTATTAAAACATAAATTTAAACGATTTGTTTTTATAAAATCAGTCTAAGACAGGTGCGACAAATTTGTTTTCGCATCTATGTTATTCTCGTGGGCGGACACTAGTCGAATAATAGACGTCAACTATCAAATAACTACAATCAATAATCAACTTTTTATATACTATAGTTATGGCATGTGTTTATGTCGAAAGCTTGAAGGTAGCCGTATTTCAAGACTGTTACATTTTGTCGAATATATCTGTGTCTCAAGCTGCCCCTCAATACGACAAATTACGCATACAAAAACTGCAAGGATCAGCACAAAGGCCCTCCACGGTGTGACGTTGTCATTGCTAGGGTGGCTTCATGTGTGCGTCACTTTAGGGTGGCGCCACTTTTTGTGACCTCGACGTCGACAATAGCGCCATCATCGGAATAGAGAGAAACTAATGGAGGCGCCTTCTGTTAAAGTCGTGGTATATTCAGTGCACACGTGGCAACGTAAACCGGTCGACGGGGACCCTTCCCAGCAGCTACGTTTTAGGGTTAAGAACGATAGATAATCCGGAGAGCACCCAGGGGTGTTCGGGTCCGCGGGACAGAAACTGTCACCCGTGATCAAGGGGCCGAGTTGGCCCCGACACGTCGGAATCTTCGCTTTTGGTTAGAGTTTATTCCTAACCAGACAGATGTCCGTCAAAAATGTTTACATTTAGATCACCATCTTGACACACTCCGATAATCCGGCAGTTTTGTAACCCTTCTGAAAACAACCGCCTTATCTCATGACTTTGACAAACCACTGCGGAAGCCACGAGAGGGAGACCGCCCTCAAATGGAAACAAAGACGACCTTTCCGGGACTCGGTTCCTTCCGATGGATACAAAGGCAACTTTCAGGGGTTCAGCTAAGTTATCCGTGTTTTAAGATGGACGTCGGAGACGAGTTGTCGTTACTCTATAGGCGAACCGCACATGAAGGCACTTTACAAAAAGTTCCGTTCTAGCTCGCGGCTGTTGTCAGCTTCTCCCCGTTGTCGCAAGCAATGTCATGCGGAACGGAGATATTCGTGTCTAAATTTCCCCTCAATACGGCTAATTACGCATGCGAAACCGCGAAGATCACCACAAAGGCCCTGCACGGTGCGACATGCTCATTGCGTGTGCTGATAACAGTTCCGCTCTCGCTCGCGGCTGTTATCTGCGCCTCCTCGCTGTCATAAAGAATGTCATACTGAACGACCGCCTCACATGAGGAAGGCTTTGGCGGTGATCTTCGCAGTTTTGTGTGCGTAATTAACGTGACTGGGTGTCGCATATGGAAACAAATATCTCGGAAAAAGGCCTGACTTACAAGAATTCTACGAAATGAAAGCCTTATGACCGGCTTCAAGTCACTCTATTACACATACGTGGATCACAGTTGTTAAAAAAGTTCAATATTGAATTTCAGTTAATTAGACAATTTCCTGCTATCAATATATTCGCAATCATTATTCGCCTGAAAGCATAAACAAGATGCCAAGAAAAAAAAACTCGCGCACTCCTCTTAGATTTTTTTTTAAATCGTTAAATTTTCATTTTTGATTACCCTGTATATGACAGTTCTAACTAGGACTTTGCAGAAATCTGCAAGGCGCGCACACCTTATGCTTAAACTTGCACTCCTAAATTGCTTACATAAATTATATTAGTCGATAAAATTGACTTACCGTCTTCGCGATGATCCTTTCCACTGGGTAGAATGACATCAGATGAGGCTGTTGCTTGGCGGGACCAGAAGATAGCGACGCAAACGATTCCAAAAAAATGGAATGAGGCTGCAACCACGGAGTCTGTCTTATATACAGTTAGAGGGACTCCTTCCCAAGGGTGCTCCCCCCCCCCCCGCCCACACACACACAAATAACTTCTTCCCGTAAAAAAAAAAAAAAAAAAGGATAAAATTAGTGAGAGTTTAGAGTTCCTAATGAGTTTTGGAATATTAGAACAGGATGGGTATATGAAACGGACTGTAAGCTACCTCTTCACATAGCCAGGCAGCGGATGTTTTTTTTTAGCTACGTCTCCGAGAAGAAAGATGAACGATCAACATAAAAAAGTACCTTCTTAGTTTAAAACTAGAAGTACGTAGATCCTCCGTTGTTGTTTTTTGCAGGGAACGTAATCCTCTCGACGTCTCGGTTTTCTAATCTTTTACGGCAGTTACATTGGGGTAACGTAAAAGCCGGAGCGATATTGGAAATGAGGAACTGAGCAGAACTGGAAAGCGCAAAGCGTACGTTTTTTCTTTAAAAAAATAAAGACCACTTGAAGGACACGGCGAAGTTTCAAAACCGTCTCTTTAAGATGAATATAGATTGACAGGTCAGCTTTCCAGGGAGCTGTATGGTCCGTAGTGTTACTTTCTAATCCAACGTATTAACTGGATCTTCTGAGTTTCTGTCATTCTGTGTCCTGTTGACCGTTTCTTTTTCTTCTTTTGGGGATGGGAGAGGGGGATCACGATTACGTCAGTTCCTGGATGGCTCACCTGCGTAATTTCTCTTAAAAAAAAAAAGAATATTGTTTCTTCTACTTATAAACTTCAACAGTGCGGACAAAAGGATATATATATATATATATATATATATATATATATATATATATATATATATATATATATATATATATATATATATATATATATATATGTATGTATATATATATACTTTTTGTGAGTGTGCGTGTGATTGCATCAGTACCTTAAAACATTCCCCCCCCCCCCAAAAAAAAAAAGAAAATATATATATATATATATAATCTGGCTACACCAATGGATTGCAGTATGACTTGTATTCCGTTTCATCCTAAAATAGACCGCAGCGGACGCTACGACCCATGGAAGCATAATGAGCGCTGATGACGTGTCACTGACTTCCGCGGCTTCGCGGAGTGACACGTAGAGAGCGAAACCGCGTGTCTCGCTGTTTGTGCTAGATTGACCGAGGTGGCTCATCGTGTCCGCTGCGGACCAGCATAAGAGAGTATGGTCTGGATTTTGTAACGCACATTACCCAGTACTAATACACAACCGCACGGCGGTACGAGGCTCATCTAGATCCAAACGGGCAGGGTTGGGACTAAACGACTAAAATCATGATCTTTGAGTTCTGCAGGGAAGCTCTCGATCAACGCGCTCGCTTCAAGCGCGATCTTGGGTTCTGGGACGATGCTTGCTCTGCACGTGCACGTGCTTAGCAAGCACATTCAAAGCGCGAATTATACTCATTTTTTTTTTTAAGTGTCAGCGCAGCAGAAGCTACGAGAGCGAGATCCGTGCTTTGAATTTGCTAAGCACGCGCACTCGCGCAGCGCAAGCACTGTTCGGGGTAGCATGCTCGAGCGTCTAGCTTCGGTTTCGCTCGCACTTAAAGTGAAACAGAGTATAGCATGGCACCGGCATGTGGTCGTGTGTCACTACTGCGTGAGGCACGTTAAAGAGCCCAGGATAGCAGTCGTACTGCACTGGCTGAATTTCTAACCCACAGACTAGAGTCCTGTCGCCCCTTGGATGGCTGAAAATATTCGAGCTGTCTAAATATTCATACACAGGAGGTAAAGGTATTAGTTCCGTAACTTATAACTTCGATAACAGATGCATTTTCCGCGGCACCAATTTCAACACAGCATTATCCATGTATTGTCACGTGACTCGCATCCCATAGAGGCCTCGCCTTATGGTGAATTCCACTAGTCGTTTTGGAGCGCGCCGGGATCGACTTTACTGGACCCCGCCTATTTCACATGGCGACGGGGTTTGAAACGGGCCTGTTCCACTCTTCGTTTTGGATCAGCTCCCACTCCAGATCTCGATCTGGATACAAGAAAAGTCGCTCCACCGATTTCAGCGGATTCAACCGGAAGCCAGCCTCGCCAGCCTTCGGCGCGGACACGCCACTTCCTTTCTCGCCGGTCATCTCGCATCTCGCCTTAAAAGAATTCGTGATGGCCGCTCGCGAAGTGCCGCCCGCTTTACTGCTGCTGCTGCCTGATGACAGTTGGTCGTCAAGTTGATCGAGCAGCTCCTCCAGCAGCAGCGGCTCTAGTAGCACGACAACAAGCATTGCTGGTATGTCTCGTATGAACTCGACTGCTTTCTCGGGCATCCGCAGAAGAGGCTGAAAACCGTGACGTACTTGGACACCGTTCACGAGTATTACAATGAAGAGGCAAGTGGGCTACGCTGATGCGCATCGCTTATCGACACGAATCTTTCAGGTCATGATTAACTTCGCGCCGCGACTGCGAAAGCATATGCTTTGACATTGGGTACCGCGGAAGGAGGATTCTCGAAAAAGTGAATGACGGGAAGGTATTCGCCGATCCCGGAGGAGTAGACATGTTCCACAGGGAATTCGAAGGCGAAGCGACTCCATTCGGATCACGTGCTTCATCTCGGAGTCTGGACTACTCTCGGCGCGCTCCAAAACGACGAGTGGAATTCCCCATAAGTAAATCCACATCTCCGCCTGCCCAACGCTAGGCGGAAATGAGCGCCACATGATTTATGAAGACTGCAGGCTTCCAGTTCGGAGTGGCAATGTAGTTTCGAAAAGTAGCGCTGCTTCCGGCTGTCTGTCATCCGTCTTGACTTGCAAGCTTTTGTGTTTGTGGTGCAAATGGTTACTTTCTATCGATGACTCGCGTGCTTTTTGAGGCAAAGCTGGGCACAGTGGGGTCATTTTTTGACGGGCGTAAAAGGCAAACTCAACCATGCAGTGAGATTGAGATGTGGGTGCAGGTTAGTCGGGTTTAAAGTATTAATAAACGTCCAGACCTACTTTTCTTTCTTTTATTAAACCGAAAGTGCTGATATCTAGCTAATAGGGAGTTTTCGTAGACCGCGCTGCCCCCTCCGCTAAGCGTCCCGCAACGAAGAAGTTGCTACTGCGCCTGTGCGCCGATAGCCTTGACTGTGGAGTTCCCGCTATCGTAGCGGGTTGCGGAGGGCCTTGCGGGACGGCGAAAACGATCTATGAAAACTCCCTAATAACATAAACGTTACTGAGGATTCGCTCCGGAACGTTGAGCAAGCGGTCAGACTTTGCGACCGTGCTTGTGACGCACTACGTCCGAAGGGTTAGACCCACTGTGCTTCCCAAGCACCAGGCCAAAAGGAGGGACGTCACCGTGACTGTCACCCTTTTTGTTTGTGACCGTCCAGGTGTATGCGAGGAAATACTCATTTACTTTGTGTGAACCGTAGAAATTTGCATATTATACTAAAAAGCTTCACCGGTAAACATTTTATTCAAATACTGACGTTTTCTCTTTACTCTCATTGCGATGCTTTCTTTCGCTTTTTTCTATCAACTCTGCCCATATCGCGGGTCTCAGGATATAGGCATTATTCACATGACATTTTGCCTGTCTTGCCAGTGAACCCAGCACCATAAACATGAGCGTCAACCCGAGAAAAAAGAAAACAGCGTATATTTAAATTCTGCGTGATGTGGTTCTAACAGAAGTTGTGTAGAAAGGAATATATGCCTTTTAATAAAATAACAAACAATTCAATCTAAGTACACGCACGAGTATCCTAATTCATTACTCAAAGGCAAGGGCGCATTAAGCCAACCCAGGTTTTATTGCGGCATTACTTATGCGCTCCCCTAGATTTTCCAGCGTTGTCACTAAGCATATGTTTTCCTATAATTGTAAGCTAGAAGCCTACAACAGCAGAGGGCGCATTGGAGGTCGCCTCGCCTTTGTTTGACCTAAAAAAATAGTATTTTTTTTATTTAAACGAGGAAAGACAAATTGACGTAGCTGTTCATGACTCTCAAGGTTTACATGTCACTGGCGATAGGAAGGGGGATTAGAAGAATGAAAATGTAGAGACCAGACAGGTGGCATGCTACTTTAGCAGGATAGGCCCACCGTCTCAAGCGAATACCTCGAGAACAACGCTCAAGTACGAAGAAAGTTATGTGCTGCAGGAACTGCGTTCCTAGAAAGCTCACACGCTGCTATTATAACTGGGGTGGTACAACTCTCAGATGTCGATGTTACTGCGAAGTTCTTAAATGGGCGGTGCAACGATTTTAACATTAAAAAAATTCGCATCTCGTCATTTTTACGTTGTTTATCGTGTTCCGGAGTGAAAGAAAACATCTCATTCATTAAAAATGTCGCGATTCCACTGCATAATCGCAAAGCCAAAGTCCAGCTTCCCCCCCCCCCCCCCCCCCCCCCTGCGGCCCCAAGTGATAGCCGAAGGAATCACGGCGAAAAGATTACGAGACCACGCTCGGCTTTAAGCTGCAGCATAACGCCCGCTAATGTACGCAGAGAGAGGGAGAGGAAGCGTCCTCCGAGAGAGCACACGGGAAGCTACACGGCACTCCGAATTACGTCACTGGGAGGGGGACCAGGTGTGACCCTGAAGACTGGGAGTAAGTTGAGGGGTGCCAGAAATGCCAACAATTTATCTTTCTTTTTTTTTTTTTTTTTACACAACAAGCAGGACACGCAGGCGAAATGGGTTTTCGGTTTTCCGTTTTTTCACCGAAGTCCGGATATCGTTGTACCCCCCCCCCCCTCCCCCTCTTTAAAAAGATTCAGCGTAACCGGTTTTCGAACAAAATATTAAAAACAATAATAAAAAAAAAACTACCTTTCTTTTTCTTGGTCTAAAGAGATTAACGACAACACGAAAAGCACTGCTCCCTTTAAGATCCTTCTTTAACTAAACATTCCCTGATCCGTGCTCACGGTCAGCTTGCTAGGAAGCAGGGGAGACGTAGCCTTTCCCAAAACGCTGTGAGAGAAAACACAGTGGCGTCAAGTAGCTTCCTCCAGCGGCGTTCCGGAGCAGATTGCGTTTCAGCTGAAACAGCTTTAAAAAAAATGCATCCTAAAGAAAAAAAAAAGCGGAGCTACTTTTTTTTTTTGACACACACACACCTCTCTTGTCCGCTCACGGGAGGGCACGGAACAAGGCAGCAAGCTTAAAGGACCCATGAAACGAATTTTGGGCTGGAGTAAATCAATTTATATTGGGATTTTACTAATAGCACATCGTTCAGTGGGCCAAAAGAACAAAGGTAGAAAGTCAGAAGCCTGACTGTCGCTACGAAAATTTGCAAAACATAGCGGACTGTTTCGTACCTCCTTCCCTTCGTAAACTCTCCGCCTTTTCACTGTGATACATCCGCGGACCCCACAGCGCGTCACCGGGCTACTATAGCCACCATAACCGGGCCCCCGCAGCGCGTCACCAGGGCCCAAGCGCACGTCACACGACACCGGACCTCACTTAATCCCTTTACCCCTAAGCTGACATTGCGGTGGAAGCTACGCGCTTGCCGGACCAATCAGCCGCCTCCCTTTCATCACCTGACCTCATTCTCTGCGGGTCGGTATGCGCGAGAGAGCGTGGTCACATGGAAAATGTGTGGCTGGCCCAACGAGCACGTAGCTTCCACAGAACTGTCAGCTTCAGGGTGAACGGGGTGGGGAAAGCAACTAGTCGGAATTTTGAGCGACGGGCTAATCTTCTACAATAGCTGTGACCGGCTACACGAGCGAGATTCCGAGCAAGAGGGGACTCCCCCCTTTCCGACCTCTTGAGCTGTTTGGTACAATGCGCGATTTATGAGTTGAGGAGGAAAGCTAAACAGAAAAAAGTTGAAAAAGCGTTTCATGACTCCTTTAACTCAAGGCCAGTGCGAAGACAGAACCACCGTGTTTGATGTTTGGCAATGCAGAACCAAAGACGTAACAAAAACCGCCAAAGTTACGAACTTACCATCTGTCTAAAAGAGTTTCGCGTTAAAAATGCTGTCTTTCTTTGTCAAGAAAAACAACAAAGCATAAGACTTTATTTCCGAGCGTGAGCGTGGGCTTCTCGGGCAGGTTGTCGAACCGAACCCACACAAAACCGAAAACAAGAAAAATACCGTTTATTTTTTATTAATTCGGAACGAATCGAAACCAAACCGCATTCTCATGTCATGGTTGCGGGTGTTTCGGTGACCTCGCTACAGTTAAATCAGAGCTCTGTAGAAGCTCCTGAAAAATTATTGTTGCGTTAAACAACGTTGTGCTAAAACAAAGACTATTAAAAGACGGAAATAAAAAAATGCACACGTCTCCGCCAACACGAACCAAATGTCTTCCTGTTTGTAAATCGTGTGCAGGCGAAACTTAAAGGCCCCACTGATAAAACTGGGTATCGGACAGAAATGTCCCGGAGACCGATTCACCGGGTAATCGAGCACTTGCCCTAATTGAAATCGAGCACGTGCCCTTTTTGCAAGCAAGCACTTAATCTTTTTCACACACACAAAAAAAAAAGGTTATTTAGACAGCGTTATTATTTTACGCGAGTCTAACAAGTTTGACGTGGTTCATTTTCTTCCTCTCTTAGTTTTTGATTTCAGCGAATTTCTGCTTCCTTAACTGCATAATTACGCCTATTTTTTTTATTTTTTGGGGGGTTCATGATTGGCTTCTCGATGTCCTCGTGTGCAGAACCTGTGTTTGAATTGCAATTCCAGTGAAAATAAGAAGTAGATTGCCACATTTGTGTTCCCAGTATATTTAGAAAAAAATACTACCATAATGTCAGTATATTGATACGGGTATTAGGCCCTTTGCGAAGAGATATGTGTATTAAGACAAGAGGGCCGAGTCAGCTTCGATATATTACTTTCGCGTTCTCAGCTGCCTAGTCTAAGTTTGTTTTAATGAAGCGAACCTCGAGTAATTAGAAAAAAACATGCAATGATCGTTAACGGCAAGTTTTTCATTGTACGTAGACAGTACTAACCAAAAAGTCGAATTCTGGTTGCAGATAATAGATTCGCGTTTTAGCTGCCCACCCTAACGTTTAGTGACGCAAGCTCGAGTAATAAGACGAAATATGGAATTGTTCTAGGTGTTAAGCTGTTGTACATAAAAAGTCCTATAATCTAACACGGGTATCACCCGAGTTGGGATTGGGCAAGAAACATACGCCCTTCCCCAAAGATTGAGGTTGAAGAGCATAATTTCGCTAACTTAACGGTTTGGCTCCTGTTTAATGACGTCACACGTGTGTTATTAGGCGATACAGACGATTGCTCTCAGCGGTATGCCAATATAGAGGGATGGAACTATCCTATCACTCGGGTTTGGGCCATGTCGGGGTTCTAGTCTTTGGGCAGGAGACATGCGAGTTTACCTGAAAATTGAGCTTGGAGAAAATAATTTCTCTATATTAACCATTTGGCTCCTCGTTAATGACGTGACCCTCGAGTAATTAGGCGATAGAGACAATTGCTCTCAGCGGTATGTAAATATAGAGGGATGGAACTATCCTATAACTCGGGTTTGGGCCATGTCGGGGTTCTAGTCTTTGGGCAGGAGACATGCGCGTTTACCTGAAAATTGAGCTTGGAGAAAATAATTTCTCTATATTAACCATTTGGCTCCTCGTTAATGACGTGACCCTCGAGTAATTAGGCGATACAGACAATTGCTCTCAGCGGTATGTAAATATAGAGGGATGGAACTATCCTATAACTCGGGTTTGGGCCATGTCGGGGTTCTAGTCTTTGGGCAGGAGACATGCGCGTTTACCTGAAAATTGAGCTTGGAGAAAATAATTTCTCTATATTAACCATTTGGCTCCTCGTTAATGACGTGACCCTCGAGTAATTAGGCGATACAGACAATTGCTCTCAGCGGTATGTAAATATAGAGGGATGGAACTATCCTATAACTCGGGTTTGGGCCATGTCGGGGTTCTAGTCTTTGGGCAGGAGACATGCGCGTTTACCTGAAAATTGAGCTTGGAGAAAATAATTTCTCTATATTAACCATTTGGCTCCTCGTTAATGACGTGACCCTCGAGTAATTAGGCGATAGAGACAATTGCTCTCAGCGGTATGTAAATATAGAGGGATGGAACTATCCTATAACTCGGGTTTGGGCCATGTCGGGGTTCTAGTCTTTGGGCAGGAGACATGCGCGTTTACCTGAAAATTGAGCTTGGAGAAAATAATTTCTCTATATTAACCATTTGGCTCCTCGTTAATGACGTGACCCTCGAGTAATTAGGCGATAGAGACAATTGCTCTCAGCGGTATGTAAATATAGAGGGATGGAACTATCCTATAACTCGGGTTTGGGCCATGTCGGGGTTCTAGTCTTTGGGCAGGAGACATGCGCGTTTACCTGAAAATTGAGCTTGGAGAAAATAATTTCTCTATATTAACCATTTGGCTCCTCGTTAATGACGTGACCCTCGAGTAATTAGGCGATACAGACAATTGCTCTCAGCGGTATGCCAATATAGAGGGATGGAACTATCCTATCACTCGGGTTTGGGCCATGTCGGGGTTCTAGTCTTTGGGCAGGAGACATGCGCGTTTACCTGAAAATTGAGCTTGGAGAAAATAATTTCTCTATATTAACCATTTGGCTCCTCGTTAATGACGTGACCCTCGAGTAATTAGGCGATACAGACAATTGCTCTCAGCGGTATGTAAATATAGAGGGATGGAACTATCCTATAACTCGGGTTTGGGCCATGTCGGGGTTCTAGTCTTTGGGCAGGAGACATGCGCGTTTACCTGAAAATTGAGCTTGGAGAAAATAATTTCTCTATATTAACCATTTGGCTCCTCGTTAATGACGTGACCCTCGAGTAATTAGGCGATACAGACAATTGCTCTCAGCGGTAGGCCAATATAGAGGGATGGAACTATCCTATAACTCGGGTTTGGGCCATGTCGGGGTTCTAGTCTTTGGGCAGGAGACATGCGCGTTTACCTGAAAATTGAGCTTGGAGAAAATAATTTCTCTATATTAAACATTTGGCTCCTCGTTAATGACGTGACCCTCGAGTAATTAGGCGATACAGACATTTGCTCTCAGCGGTATGCCAATATAGAGGGATGGAACTATCCTAGAACTCGGGTTTGGGCCATGTCGGGGTTCTAGTCTTTGGGCAGGAGACATGCGCGTTTACCTGAAAATTGAGCTTGGAGAAAATATTTTCTCTATATTAACCATTTGGCTCCTCGTTAATGACGTGACCCTCGAGTAATTAGGCGATACAGACAATTGCTCTCAGCGGTATGCCAATATAGAGGGATGGAACTATCCTATAACTCGGGTTTGGGCCATGTCAGGGTTCTAGTCTTTGGGCAGGAGACATGCGCGTTTACCTGAAAATTGAGCTTGGAGAAAATAATTTCTCTATATTAACCATTTGGCTCCTCGTTCATGACGTGACCCTCGAGTAATTAGGCGATACAGACAATTGCTCTCAGCGGTATGCCAATATAGAGGGATGGAACTATCCTAGAACTCGGGTTTTGGCCATGTCGGGGTTCTAGTCTTTGGGCAGGAGACATGCGCGTTTACCTGAAAATTGAGCTTGGAGAAAATAATTTCTCTATATTAACCATTTGGCTCCTCTTTAATCACGTGACCCTCGAGTAATTAGGCGATACGGACAATTGCTCTCAGCGGTATGCCAATATAGAGGGATGGAACTATCCTAGAACTCGGGTTTGGGCCATGTCGGGGTTCTAGTCTTTGGGGAGGAGACATGCGCGTTTACCTGAAAATTGAGCTTGGAGAAAATAATTTCTCTATATTAACCATTTGGCTCCTCTTTAATCACGTGACCCTCGAGTAATTAGGCGATAGAGACAATTGCTCTCAGCGGTATGCCAATATAGAGGGATGGAACTATCCTAGAACTCGGGTTTGGGCCATGTCGGGGTTCTAGTCTTTGGGGAGGAGACATGCGCGTTTACCTGAAAATTGAGCTTGGAGAAAATAATTTCTCTATATTAACCATTTGGCTCCTCTTTAATCACGTGACCCTCGAGTAATTAGGCGATAGAGACAATTGCTCTCAGCGGTATGCCAATATAGAGGGATGGAACTATCCTAGAACTCGGGTTTGGGCCATGTCGGGGTTCTAGTCTTTGGGGAGGAGACATGCGCGTTTACCTGAAAATTGAGCTTGGAGAAAATAATTTCTCTATATTAACCATTTGGCTCCTCTTTAATCACGTGACCCTCGAGTAATTAGGCGATACGGACAATTGCTCTCAGCGGTATGCCAATATAGAGGGATGGAACTATCCTAGAACTCGGGTTTGGGCCATGTCGGGGTTCTAGTCTTTGGGGAGGAGACATGCGCGTTTACCTGAAAATTGAGCTTGGAGAAAATAATTTCTCTATATTAACCATTTGGCTCCTCGTTAATGACGTGACCCTCGAGTAATTAGGCGATACAGACAATTGCTCTCAGCGGTATGCCAATATAGAGGGATGGAACTATCCTATAACTCGGGTTTGGGCCATGTCGGGGTTCTAGTCTTTGGGCAGAAGACATGCGCGTTTACCTGAAAATTGAGCTTGGAGAAAATAATTTCTCTATATTAACCATCTGGCTCCTCTTTAATGACGTGACCCTCGAGTAATTAGGCGATACAGACAATTGCTCTCAGCGGTATGCCAATATAGAGGGATGGAACTATCCTAGAACTCGGGTTTTGGCCATGTCGGGGTTCTAGTCTTTGGGCAGCAGACATGCGCGTTTACCTGAAAATTGAGCTTGGAGAAAATAATTTCTCTATATTAACCATTTGGCTCCTCTTTAATCACGTGACCCTCGAGTAATTAGGCGATACAGACAATTGCTCTCAGCGCTATGCCAATATAGAGGGATGGAACTATCCTAGAACTCGGGTTTGGGCCATGTCGGGGTTCTAGTCTTTGGGCAGGAGACATGCGCGTTTACCTGAAAATTGAGCTTGGAGAAAATAATCTCTCTATATTAACCATTTGGCTCCTCGTTAATGACGTGACCCTCGAGTAATTAGGCGATACAGACAATTGCTCTCAGCGGTATGCCAATATAGAGGGATGGAACTATCCTAGAACTCGGGTTTGGGCCATGTCGGGGTTCTAGTCTTTGGGCAGGAGACATGCGCGTTTACCTGAAAATTGAGCTTGGAGAAAATAATCTCTCTATATTAACCATCTGGCTCCTCTTTAATGACGTGACCCTCGAGTAATTAGGCGATACAGACAATTGCTCTCAGCGGTATGCCAATATAGAGGGATGGAACTATCCTATAACTCGGGTTTGGGCCATGTCGGGGTTCTAGTCTTTGGGCAGGAGACATGCGCGTTTACCTAAAAATTGAGCTTGGAGAAAATAATTTCTCTATATTAACCATTTGGCTCCTCTTTAATGACGTGACCCTCGAGTAATTAGGCGATAGAGACAATTGCTCTCAGCGGTATGCCAATATAGAGGGATGGAACTATCCTATAACTCGGGTTTGGGCCATGTCGGGGTTCTAGTCTTTGGGCAGGAGACATGCGCGTTTACCTGAAAATTGAGCTTGGAGAAAATAATCTCTCTATATTAACCATTTGGCTCCTCGTTAATGACGTGACCCTCGAGTAATTAGGCGATACAGACAATTGCACTCAGCGGTATGCCAATATAGAGGGATGGAACTATCCTAGAACTCGGGTTTGGGCCATGTCGGGGTTCTAGTCTTTGGGCAGGAGACATGCGCGTTTACTTGAAAATTGAGCTTGGAGAAAATAATTTCTCTATATTAACCATTTGGCTCCTCGTTAATGACGTGACCCTCGAGTAATTAGGCGATACAGACAATTGCTCTCAGCGGTATGCCAATATAGAGGGATGGAACTATCCTATAACTCGGGTTTGGGCCATGTCGGGGTTCTAGTCTTTGGGCAGAAGGCATGCGCGTTTACCTGAAAATTGAGCTTGGAGAAAATAATTTCTCTATATTAACCATCTGGCTCCTCTTTAATGACGTGACCCTCGAGTAATTAGGCGATACAGACAATTGCTCTCAGCGGTATGCCAATATAGAGGGATGGAACTATCCTAGAACTCGGGTTTGGGCCATGTCGGGGTTCTAGTCTTTGGGCAGGAGACATGCGCGTTTACCTGAAAATTGAGCTTGGAGAAAATAATTTCTCTATATTAACCATTTGGCTCCTCGTTAATGACGTGACCCTCGAGTAATTAGGCGATACAGACAATTGCTCTCAGCGGTATGCCAATATAGAGGGATGGAACTATCCTATCACTCGGGTTTGGGCCATGTCGGGGTTCTAGTCTTTGGGCAGGAGACATGCGCGTTTACCTGAAAATTGAGCTTGGAGAAAATAATTTCTCTATATTAACCATTTCGCTCCTCTTTAATGACGTGACCCTCGAGTAATTAGGCGATACAGACAATTGCTCTCAGTGGTATGCCAATATAGAGGGATGGAACTATCCTATCACTCGGGTTTGGGTCATGTCGGGGTTCTAGTCTTTGGGCAGGAGACAAGCGCGTTTACCTGAAAATTGAGCTTGGAGAAAATAATTTCTCTATATTAACCATTTGGCTCCTATTTAATGACGTGACCCTCGAGTAATTAGGCGATACAGACAATTGCTCTCAGCGGTATGCCAATATAGAGGGATGGAACTATCCTATAACTCGGGTTTGGGCCATGTCGGGGTTCTAGTCTTTGGGCAGGAGACATGCGCGTTTACCTAAAAATTGAGCTTGGAGAAAATAATTTCTCTATATTAACCATTTGGCTCCTCGTTTATGACGTGACCCTCGAGTAATTAGGCGATACAGACAATTGCTCTCAGCGGTATGCCAATATAGAGGGATGGAACTATCCTATAACTCGGGTTTGGGCCATGTCGGGGTTCTAGTCTTTGGGCAGAAGACATGCGCGTTTACCTGAAAATTGAGCTTGGAGAAAATAATTTCTCTATATTAACCATCTGGCTCCTCTTTAATGACGTGACCCTCGAGTAATTAGGCGATACAGACAATTGCTCTCAGCGGTATGCCAATATAGAGGGATGGAACTATCCTATAACTCGGGTTTGGGCCATGTCGGTGTTCTAGTCTTTGGGCAGGAGACATGCGCGTTTACCTGAAAATTGAGCTTGGAGAAAATAATTTCTCTATATTAACCATTTGAATCCTCGTTAATGACGTGACCCTCGAGTAATTAGGCGATACAGACAATTGCTCTCAGCGGTATGCCAATATAGAGGGATGGAACTATCCTATAACTCGGGTTTGGGCCATGTCGGGGTTCTAGTCTTTGGGCAGGAGACATGCGCGTTTACCTGAAAATTGAGCTTGGAGAAAATAATTTCTCTATATTAACCATTTGGCTCCTCGTTAATGACGTGACCCTCGAGTAATTAGGCGATACAGACAATTGCTCTCAGCGGTATGCCAATATAGAGGAATGGAACTATCCTATAACTCGGGTTTGGGCCATGTCGGGGTTCTAGTCTTTGGGCAGAAGACATGCGCGTTTACCTGAAAATTGAGCTTGAAGAAAATAATTTCTCTATATTAACCATCTGGCTCCTCTTTAATGACGTGACCCTCGAGTAATTAGGCGATACAGACGATTGCTCTCAGCGGTATGCCAATATAGAGGGACGGAACTATCCTAGAACTCGGGTTTGGGCCATGTCGGGGTTCTAGTCTTTGGGCAGGAGACATGCGCGTTTACCTGAAAATTGAGCTTGGAGAAAATAATTTCTCTATATTAACCATTTGGCTCCTCGTTAATGACGTGACCCTCGAGTAATTAGGCGATACAGACAATTGCTCTCAGCGGTATGCCAATATAGAGGGATGGAACTATCGTATCACTCGGGTTTGGGCCATGTCGGGGTTCTAGTCTTTGGGCAGGAGACATGCGCGTTTACCTGAAAATTGAGCTTGGAGAAAATAATTTCTCTATATTAACCATTTCGCTCCTCTTTAATGACGTGACCCTCGAGTAATTAGGCGATACAGACAATTGCTCTCAGCGGTATGCCAATATAGAGGGATGGAACTATCCTATCACTCGGGTTTGGGCCATGTCGGGGTTCTAGTCTTTGGGCAGGAGACAAGCGCGTTTACCTGAAAATTGAGCTTGGAGAAAATAATTTCTCTATATTAACCATTTGGCTCCTCTTTAATGACGTGACCCTCGAGTAATTAGGCGATACAGACAATTGCTCTCAGCGGTATGCCAATATAGAGGGATGGAACTATCCTAGAACTCGGGTTTGGGCCATGTCGGGGTTCTAGTCTTTGGGCAGAAGACATGCGCGTTTACCTGAAAATTGAGCTTGGAGAAAATAATTTCTCTATATTAACCATCTGGCTCCTCTTTAATGACGTGACCCTCGAGTAATTAGGCGATACAGACAATTGCTCTCAGCGGTATGCCAATATAGAGGGATGGAACTATCCTAGAACTCGGGTTTGGGCCATGTCGGGGTTCTAGTCTTTGGGCAGGAGACATGCGCGTTTACCTGAAAATTGAGCTTGGAGAAAATAATTTCTCTATATTAACCATTTGGCTCCTCGTTAATGACGTGACCCTCGAGTAATTAGGCGATACAGACAATTGCTCTCAGCGGTATGCCAATATAGAGGGATGGAACTATCCTATCACTCGGGTTTGGGCCATGTCGGGGTTCTAGTCTTTGGGCAGGAGACATGCGCGTTTACCTGAAAATTGAGCTTGGAGAAAATAATTTCTCTATATTAACCATTTCGCTCCTCTTTAATGACGTGACCCTCGAGTAATTAGGCGATACAGACAATTGCTCTCAGCGGTATGCCAATATAGAGGGATGGAACTATCCTATCACTCGGGTTTGGGTCATGTCGGGGTTCTAGTCTTTGGGCAGGAGACAAGCGCGTTTACCTGAAAATTGAGCTTGGAGAAAATAATTTCTCTATATTAACCATTTGGCTCCTATTTAATGACGTGACCCTCGAGTAATTAGGCGATACAGACAATTGCTCTCAGCGGTATGCCAATATAGAGGGATGGAACTATCCTATAACTCGGGTTTGGGCCATGTCGGGGTTCTAGTCTTTGGGCAGGAGACATGCGCGTTTACCTGAAAATTGAGCTTGGAGAAAATAATTTCTCTATATTAACCATTTGGCTCCTCGTTTATGACGTGACCCTCGAGTAATTAGGCAATACAGACAATTGCTCTCAGCGGTATGCCAATATAGAGGGATGGAACTATCCTATAACTCGGGTTTGGGCCATGTCGGGGTTCTAGTCTTTGGGCAGAAGACATGCGCGTTTACCTGAAAATTGATCTTGGAGAAAATAATTTCTCTATATTAACCATCTGGCTCCTCTTTAATGACGTGACCCTCGAGTAATTAGGCGATACAGACAATTGCTCTCAGCGGTATGCCAATATAGAGGAATGGAACTATCCTATAACTCGGGTTTGGGCCATGTCGGGGTTCTAGTCTTTGGGCAGAAGACATGCGCGTTTACCTGAAAATTGAGCTTGAAGAAAATAATTTCTCTATATTAACCATCTGGCTCCTCTTTAATGACGTGACCCTCGAGTAATTAGGCGATACAGACAATTGCTCTCAGCGGTATGCCAATATAGAGGGATGGAACTATCCTATAACTCGGGTTTGGGCCATGTCGGGGTTCTAGTCTTTGGGCAGGAGACATGCGCGATTACCTGAAAATTGAGCTTGGAGAAAATAATTTCTCTATATTAACCATTTGGCTCCTCGTTAATGACGTGACCCTCGAGTAATTAGGCGATACAGACAATTGCTCTCAGCGGTATGCCAATATAGAGGAATGGAACTATCCTATAACTCGGGTTTGGGCCATGTCGGGGTTCTAGTCTTTGGGCAGAAGACATGCGCGTTTACCTGAAAATTGAGCTTGAAGAAAATAATTTCTCTATATTAACCATCTGGCTCCTCTTTAATGACGTGACCCTCGAGTAATTAGGCGATACAGACGATTGCTCTCAGCGGTATGCCAATATAGAGGGACGGAACTATCCTAGAACTCGGGTTTGGGCCATGTCGGGGTTCTAGTCTTGGGGCAGGAGACATGCGCGTTTACCTGAAAATTGAGCTTGGAGAAAATAATTTCTCTATATTAACCATTTGGCTCCTCGTTAATGACGTGACCCTCGAGTAATTAGGCGATACAGACAATTGCTCTCAGCGGTATGCCAATATAGAGGGATGGAACTATCGTATCACTCGGGTTTGGGCCATGTCGGGGTTATAGTCTTTGGGCAGGAGACATGCGCGTTTACCTGAAAATTGAGCTTGGAGAAAATAATTTCTCTATATTAACCATTTCGCTCCTCTTTAATGACGTGACCCTCGAGTAATTAGGCGATACAGACAATTGCTCTCAGCGGTATGCCAATATAGAGGGATGGAACTATCCTATCACTCGGGTTTGGGCCATGTCGGGGTTCTAGTCTTTGGGCAGGAGACATGCGCGTTTACCTGAAAATTGAGCTTGGAGAAAATAATTTCTCTATATTAACCATCTGGCTCCTCTTTAATGACGTGACCCTCGAGTAATTAGGCGATACAGACAATTGCTCTCAGCGGTATGCCAATATAGAGGGATGGAACTATCCTATAACTCGGGTTTGGGCCATGTCGGTGTTCTAGTCTTTGGGCAGGAGACATGCGCGTTTACCTGAAAATTGAGCTTGGAGAAAATAATTTCTCTATATTAACCATTTGGCTCCTCGTTAATGACGTGACCCTCGAGTAATTAGGCGATACAGACAATTGCTCTCAGCGGTATGCCAATATAGAGGGATGGAACTATCCTATAACTCGGGTTTGGGCCATGTCGGGGTTCTAGTCTTTGGGCAGGAGACATGCGCGTTTACCTGAAAATTGAGCTTGGAGAAAATAATTTCTCTATATTAACCATTTGGCTCCTCGTTAATGACGTGACCCTCGAGTAATTAGGCGATACAGACAATTGCTCTCAGCGGTATGCCAATATAGAGGGATGGAACTATCCTATAACTCGGGTTTGGGCCATGTCGGGGTTCTAGTCTTTGGGCAGGAGACATGCGCGTTTACCTGAAAATTGAGCTTGGAGAAAATAATTTCTCTATATTAACCATTTGGCTCCTCGTTAATGACGTGACCCTCGAGTAATTAGGCGATACAGACAATTGCTCTCAGCGGTATGCCAATATAGAGGGATGGAACTATCCTATCACTTGGGTTTGGGCCATGTCGGGGTTCTAGTCTTTGGGCAGGAGACATGCGCGTTTACCTGAAAATTGAGCTTGGAGAAAATAATTTCTCTATATTAACCATTTCGCTCCTCTTTAATGACGTGACCCTCGAGTAATTAGGCGATACAGACAATTGCTCTCAGCGGTATGCCAATATAGAGGGATGGAACTATCCTAGAACTCGGGTTTGGGCCATGTCGGGGTTCTAGTCTTTGGGCAGGAGACATGCGCGTTTACCTGAAAATTGAGCTTGGAGAAAATAATTTCTCTATATTAACCATTTGGCTCCTCGTTAATGACGTGACCTCGAGTAATTAGGCGATACAGACAATTGCTCTCAGCGGTGTGCCAATACAGAGGGATGGAACTATCCTATAACTCGGGTTTGGGCCATGTCGGGGTTCTAGTCTTTGGGCAGGAGACATGCGCGTTTACCTGAATCTTGAGCTTGGAGAAAATAATTTCTCTATATTAACCATTTGGCTCCTCGTTAATGACGTGACCCTCGAGTAATCAGGCGATACAGACAATTGCTCTCAGCGGTATGCCAATATAGAGGGATGGAACTATCCTATCACTCGGGTTTGGGCCATGTCGGGGTTCTAGTCTTTGGGCAGGAGACATGCGCGTTTACCTGAAAATTGAGCTTGGAGATAATAATTTCTCTATATTAACCATTTCGCTCCTCTTTAATGACGTGACCCTCGAGTAATTAGGCGATACAGACAATTGCTCTCAGCGGTATGCCAATATAGAGGGATGGAACTATCCTATCACTCGGGTTCGGGCCATGTCGGGGTTCTAGTCTTTGGGCAGGAGACATGCGCGTTTACCTGAAAATTGAGCTTGGAGAAAATAATTTCTCTATATTAACCATTTAACTCCTCTTTAATGACGTGACCCTCGAGTAATTAGGCGATACAGACAATTGCTCTCAGCGGTATGCCAATATAGAGGGATGGAACTATCCTATAACTCGGGTTTAGGCCATGTCGGGGTTCTAGTCTTTGGGCAGGAGACATGCGCGTTTACCTGAAAATTGAGCTTGGAGAAATTAATTTCTCTATATTAACCATTTGGCTCCTCGTTAATGACGTGACCCTCGAGTAATTAGGCGATACAGACAATTGCTCTCAGCGGTATGCCAATATAAAGGGATGGAACTATCCTAGAACTCGGGTTTGGGCCATGTCGGGGTTCTAGTCTTTGGGCAGGAGACATGCGCGTTTACCTGAAAATTGAGCTTGGAGAAAATATTTCTCTATATTAACCATTTGGCTCCTCGTTAATGACGTTACCCTCGAGTAATTAGGCGATACAGACAATTGCTCTCAGCGGTATGCCAATATAGAGGGATGGAACTATCCTATATCTCGGGTTTGGGCCATGTCGGGGTTCTAGTCTTTGGGCAGGAGACATGCGCGTTTACCTGAAAATTGAGCTTCGAGAAAATAATTTCTCTATATTAACCATTTGGCTCCTCGTTAATGACGTGACCCTCGAGTAATTAGGCGATACAGACAATTGCTCTCAGCGGTATGCCAATATAGAGGGATGGAACTATCCTAGAACTCGGGTTTGGGCCATGTCGGGGTTCTAGTCTTTGGGCAGGAGACATGCGCGTTTACCTGAAAATTGAGCTTGGAGAAAATAATTTGTCTATATTAACCATTTGGCTCCTCGTTAATGACGTGACCCTCGAGTAATTAGGCGATACAGACAATCGCTCTCAGCGGTATGCCAATATAGAGGGATGGAACTATCCTAGAACTCGGGTTTGGGCCATGTCGGGGTTCTAGTCTTTAGGCAGGAGACATGCGCGTTTACCTGAAAATTGAGCTTGGAGAAAATAATTTCTCTATATTAACCATTTGGCTCCTCGTTAATGACGTGACCCTCGAGTAATTAGGCGATACAGACAATTGCTCTCCGCGGTATGCCAATATAGAGGGATGGAACTATCCTATAACTCGGGTTTGGGCCATGTCGGGGTTCTAGTCTTTGGGCAGGAGACATGCGCGTTTACCTGAAAATTGAGCTTGGAGAAAATAATTTCTCTATATTAACCATTTGGCTCCTCTTTAGTGACGTGACCCTCGAGTAATTAGGCGATACAGACAATCGCTCTCAGCGGTATGCCAATATAGAGGGATGGAACTATCCTAGAACTCGGGTTTGGGCCATGTCGGGGTTCTAGTCTTTAGGCAGGAGACATGCGCGTTTACCTGAAAATTGAGCTTGGAGAAAATAATTTCTCTATATTAACCATTTGGCTCCTCTTTAGTGACGTGACCCTCGAGTAATTAGGCGATACAGACAATCGCTCTCAGCGGTATGCCAATATAGAGGGATGGAACTATCCTAGAACTCGGGTTTGGGCCATGTCGGGGTTCTAGTCTTTAGGCAGGAGACATGCGCGTTTACCTGAAAATTGAGCTTGGAGAAAATAATTTCTCTATATTAACCAATTGGCTCCTCGTTAATGACGTGACCCTCAAGTAATTAGGCGATACAGACAATTGCTCTCCGCGGTATGCCAATATAGAGGGATGGAACTATCCTATAACTCGGGTTTGGGCCATGTCGGGGTTCTAGTCTTTGGGCAGGAGACATGCGCGTTTACCTGAAAGTTGAGCTTGGAGAAAATAATTTATCTATATTAACCATTTGGCTCCTCGTGAATGACGTGACCCTCGAGTAATTAGGCGATACAGACAATTGCTCTCAGCGGTATGCCAATATAGAGGGATGGAACTATCCTAGAACTCTGGTTTTGGCCATGTCGGGGTTCTAGTCTTTAGGCAGGAGACATGCGCGTTTACCTGAAACTTGAGCTTGGAGAAAATAATTTCTCTATATTAACCATTTGGCTCCTCTTTAATGACGTGACCCTCGAGTAATTAGGCGATACAGACAATTGCTCTCAGTGGTATGCCAATATAGAGGGATGGAACTATCCTAGAACTCGGGTTTGGGCCATGTCGGGGTTCTAGTCTTTGGGCAGGAGACATGCGCGTTTACCTGAAAATTGAGCTTGGAGAAAATAATTTCTTTATATTAACCATTTGGCTCCTCTTTAATGACGTGACCCTCGAGTAATTAGGCGATACAGACAATTGCTCTCAGCGGTATGCCAATATAGAGGGATGGAACTATCCTATAACTCGGGTTTGGGCCATGTCGGGGTTCTAGTCTTTGGGCAGGAGACATGCGCGTTTACCTGAAAATTGAGCTTGGAGAAAATAATTTCTCTATATTAACCATTTGGCTCCTCGTTAATGACGTGACCCTCGAGTAATTAGGCGATACAGACAATTGCTCTCAGCGGTATGCCAATATAGAGGGATGGAACTATCCTATAACTCGGGTTTGGGCCATGTCGGGGTTCTAGTCTTTGGGCAGGAGACATGCGCGTTTACCTGAAAATTGAGCTTGGAGAAAATAATTTCTCTATATTAACCATTTGGCTCCTCGTTAATGACGTGACCCTCGAGTAATTATGGGATACAGACAATTGCTCTCAGCGGTATGCCAATATAGAGGGATGGAACTATCCTATAACTCGGGTTTGGGCCATGTCGGGGTTCTAGTCTTTGGGCAGGAGACATGCGCGTTTACCTGAAAATTGAGCTTGGAGAAAATAATTTCTCTATATTAACCATTTGGCTCCTCGTTAATGACGTGACCCTCGAGTAATTAGGCGATACAGACAATTGCTCTCAGCGGTATGCCAATATAGAGGGATGGAACTATCCTAGAACTCGGGTTTGGGCCATGTCGGGGTTCTAGTCTTTGGGCAGGAGACATGCGCGTTTACCTGAAAATTGAGCTTGGAGAAAATAATTTCTCTATATTAACCATTTGGCTCCTCGTTAATGACGTGACCCTCGAGTAATTAGGGGATACAGACAATTGCTCTCAGCGGTATGCCAATATAGAGGGATGGAACTATCCTAGAACTCGGGTTTGGGCCATGTCGGGGCTCCAGTCTTTGGGCAGGAGACATGCGCGTTTACCTGAAAATTGAGCTTGGAGAAAATAATTTCTCTATATTAACCATTTGGCTCCTCGTTAATGACGTGACCCTCGAGTAATTAGGCGATACAGACAATTGCTCTCAGCGGTATGCCAATATAGAGGGATGGAACTATCCTAGAACTCGGGTTTGGGCCATGTCGGGGCTCTAGTCTTTGGGCAGGAGACATGCGCGTTTACCTGAAAATTGAGCTTGGAGAAAATAATTTCTCTATATTAACCATTTGGCTCCTCGTTAATGACGTGACCCTCGAGTAATTAGGGGATACAGACAATTGCTCTCAGCGGTATGCCAATATAGAGGGATGGAACTATCCTAGAACTCGGGTTTGGGCCATGTCGGGGTTCTAGTCTTTGGGCAGGAGACATGCGCGTTTACCTGAAAATTGAGCTTGGAGAAAATAATTTCTCTATATTAACCATTTGGCTCCTCGTTAATGACGTGACCCTCGAGTAATTAGGCGATACAGACAATTGCTCTCAGCGGTATGCCAATATAGAGGGATGGAACTATCCTATAACTCGGGTTTGGGCCATGTCGGGGCTCTAGTCTTTGGGCAGGAGACATGCGCGTTTACCTGAAAATTGAGCTTGGAGAAAATAATTTCTCTATATTAACCATTTGGCTCCTCGTTAATGACGTGACCCTCGAGTAATTAGGCGATACAGACAATTGCTCTCAGCGGTATGCCAATATAGAGGGATGGAACTATCCTATAACTCGGGTTTGGGCCATGTCGGGGTTCTAGTCTTTGGGCAGGAGACATGCGCGTTTACCTGAAAATTGAGCTTGGAGAAAATAATTTCTCTATATTAACCATTTGGCTCCTCGTTAATGACGTGACCCTCGAGTAATTAGGGGATACAGACAATTGCTCTCAGCGGTATGCCAATATAGAGGGATGGAACTATCCTAGAACTCGGGTTTGGGCCATGTCGGGGTTCTAGTCTTTGGGCAGGAGACATGCGCGTTTACCTGAAAATTGAGCTTGGAGAAAATAATTTCTCTATATTAACCATTTGGCTCCTCGTTAATGACGTGACCCTCGAGTAATTAGGGGATACAGACAATTGCTCTCAGCGGTATGCCAATATAGAGGGATGGAACTATCCTATAACTCGGGTTTGGGCCATGTCGGGGTTCTAGTCTTTGGGCAGGAGACATGCGCGTTTACCTGAAAATTGAGCTTGGAGAAAATAATTTCTCTATATTAACCATTTGGCTCCTCGTTAATGACGTGACCCTCGAGTAATTAGGCGATACAGACAATTGCTCTCAGCGGTATGCCAATATAGAGGGATGGAACTATCCTATAACACGGGTTTGGGCCATGTCGGGGTTCTAGTCTTTGGGCAGGAGACATGCGCGTTTACCTGAAAATTGAGCTTGGAGAAAATAATTTCTCTATATTAACCATTTGGCTCCTCGTTAATGACGTGACCCTCGAGTAATTAGGGGATACAGACAATTGCTCTCAGCGGTATGCCAATATAGAGGGATGGAACTATCCTAGAACTCGGGTTTGGGCCATGTCGGGGTTCTAGTCTTTGGGCAGGAGACATGCGCGTTTACCTGAAAATTGAGCTTGGAGAAAATAATTTCTCTATATTAACCATTTGGCTCCTCGTTAATGACGTGACCCTCGAGTAATTAGGGGATACAGACAATTGCTCTCAGCGGTATGCCAATATAGAGGGATGGAACTATCCTATAACTCGGGTTTGGGCCATGTCGGGGTTCTAGTCTTTGGGCAGGAGACATGCGCGTTTACCTGAAAATTGAGCTTGGAGAAAATAATTTCTCTATATTAACCATTTGGCTCCTCGTTAATGACGTGACCCTCGAGTAATTAGGCGATACAGACAATTGCTCTCAGCGGTATGCCAATATAGAATGATGGAACTATCCTAGAACTCGGGTTTGGGCCATGTCGGGGCTCTAGTCTTTGGGCAGGAGACATGCGCGTTTACCTGAAAATTGAGCTTGGAGAAAATAATTTCTCTATATTAACCATTTGGCTCCTCGTTAATGATGTGACCCTCGAGTAATTAGGCGATACAGACAATTGCTCTCAGCGGTATGCCAATATAGAGGGATGGAACTATCCTAGAACTCGGGTTTGGGCCATGTCGGGGTTCTAGTCTTTGGGCAGGAGACATGCGCGTTTACCTGAAAATTGAGCTTGGAGAAAATAATTTCTCTATATTAACCATTTGGCTCCTCGTTAATGACGTGACCCTCGAGTAATTAGGCGATACAGACAATTGCTCTCAGCGGTATGCCAATATAGAGGGATGGAACTATCCTATAACTCGGGTTTGGGCCATGTCGGGGTTCTAGTCTTTGGGCAGGAGACATGCGCGTTTACCTAAAAATTGAGCTTGGAGAAAATAATTTCTCTATATTAACCATTTGGCTCCTCGTTAATGACGTGACCCTCGAGTAATTAGGCGATACAGACAATTGCTCTCAGCGGTATGCCAATATAGAGGGATGAAACTATCCTATAACTCGGGTTTGGGCTATGTCGGGGTTCTAGTCTTTGGGCAGGAGACATGCGCGTTTACCTGAAAATTGAGCTTGGAGAAAATAATTTCTCTATATTAACCATTTGGCTCCTCGTTAATGACGTGACCCTTTAGTAATTAGGCGATACAGACAATTGCTCTCAGCGGTATGCCAATATAGAGGGATGGAACTATCCTATAACTCGGGTTTGGGCCATGTCGGGGTTCTAGTCTTTGGGCAGGAGACATGCGCGTTTACCTGAAAATTGAGCTTGGAGAAAATAATTTCTCTGTATTAACCATTTGGCTCCTCGTTAATGACGTGACCCTCGAGTAATTAGGCGAAACAGACAATTGCTCTCAGCGCTATGCCAATATAGAGGGATGGAACTATCCTATAACTCGGGTTTGGGCCATGTCGGGGTTCTAGTCTTTGGGCAGGAGACATGCGCGTTTACCTGAAAATTAAGCTTGGAGAAAATAATTTCTCTATATTAACCATTTGGCTCCTCGTTAATGACGTGACCCTCGAGTAATTAGGCGATACAGACAATTGCTCTCAGCGGTATGCCAATATAGAGGGATGGAACTATCCTATAACTCGGGTTTGGGCCATGTCGGGGTTCTAGTCTTTGGGCAGGAGACATGCGCTGTTTACCTGAAAATTGAGCTTGGAGAAAATAATTTCTCTATATTAACCATTTGGCTCCTCGTTAATGACGTGACCCTCGAGTAATTAGGCGATACAGACAATTGCTCTTAGCGGTATGCCAATATAGAGGGATGGAACTATCCTAGAACTCGGGTTTGAGCCATGTCGGGGTTCTAGTCTTTGGGCAGGAGACATGCGCGTTTACCTGAAAATTGAGTTTGGAGAAAATAATTTCTCTATATTAACCATTTGGCTACTCGTTAATGACGTGACCCTCGAGTAATTAGGCGATACAGACAATTGCTCTCAGCGGTATGCCAATATAGAGGGATGGAACTATCCTAGAACTCGGGTTTGGGCCATGTCGGGGTTCTAGTCTTTGGGCAGGAGACATGCGCGTTTACCTGAAAATTGAGCTTGGAGAAAATAATTTCTCTATATTAACCATTTGGCACCTCGTTAATGACATGACCCTCGAGTAATTAGGCGATACAGACAATTGATCTCAGCGGTATGCCAATATAGAGGGATGGAACTATCCTATACCTCGGGTTTGGGCCATGTCGGGGTTCTAGTCTTTGGGCAGGAGACATGCGCGTTTACCTGAAAATTGAGCTTGGAGAAAATAATTTCTCTATATTAACCATTTGGCTCCTCGTTAATGACGTGACCCTCGAGTAATTAGGCGATACAGACAATTGCTCTCAGCGGTATGCCAATATAGAGGGATAGAACTATCCTAGAACTCGGGTTTGGGCCATGTCGGGGTTCTAGTCTTTGGGCAGGAGACATGCGCGTTTACCTGAAAATTGAGCTTGGAGAAAATAATTTCTCTATATTAACCATTTGGCTCCTCGTTAATGACGTGACCCTCGAGTAATTAGGCGATACAGACAATTGCTCTCAGCGGTATGCCAATATAGAGGGATGGAACTATCCTAGAACTCTGGTTTTGGCCATGTCGGGGTTCTAGTCTTTGGGCATTAGACATGCGCGTTCACCTGAAAATTGAGCTTGGAGAAAATAATTTCTCTATATTAACCATTTGGCTCCTCTTTAATGACGTGACCCTCGAGTAATTAGGCGATACAGACAATTGCTCTCAGCGGTATGCCAATATAGAGGGATAGAACTATCCTAGAACTCGGGTTTGGGCCATGTCGGGGTTCTAGTCTTTGGGCAGGAGACATGCGCGTTTACCTGAAAATTGAGCTTGGAGAAAATAATTTCTCTATATTAACCATTTGGCTCCTCGTTAATGACGTGACCCTCGAGTAATTAGGGGATACAGACAATTGCTCTCAGCGGTATGCCAATATAGAGGGATGGAACTATCCTAGAACTCGGGTTTGGGCCATGTCGGGGTTCTAGTCTTTGGGCAGGAGACATGCGCGTTTACCTGAAAATTGAGCTTGGAGAAAATAATTTCTCTATATTAACCATTTGGCTCCTCGTTAATGACGTGACCCTCGAGTAATTAGGGGATACAGACAATTGCTCTCAGCGGTATGCCAATATAGAGGGATGGAACTATCCTATAACTCGGGTTTGGGCCATGTCGGGGTTCTAGTCTTTGGGCAGGAGACATGCGCGTTTACCTGAAAATTGAGCTTGGAGAAAATAATTTCTCTATATTAACCATTTGGCTCCTCGTTAATGACGTGACCCTCGAGTAATTAGGCGATACAGACAATTGCTCTCAGCGGTATGCCAATATAGAGGGATGGAACTATCCTATAACACGGGTTTGGGCCATGTCGGGGTTCTAGTCTTTGGGCAGGAGACATGCGCGTTTACCTGAAAATTGAGCTTGGAGAAAATAATTTCTCTATATTAACCATTTGGCTCCTCGTTAATGACGTGACCCTCGAGTAATTAGGGGATACAGACAATTGCTCTCAGCGGTATGCCAATATAGAGGGATGGAACTATCCTAGAACTCGGGTTTGGGCCATGTCGGGGTTCTAGTCTTTGGGCAGGAGACATGCGCGTTTACCTGAAAATTGAGCTTGGAGAAAATAATTTCTCTATATTAACCATTTGGCTCCTCGTTAATGACGTGACCCTCGAGTAATTAGGCGATACAGACAATTGCTCTCAGCGGTATGCCAATATAGAGGGATGGAACTATCCTATAACACGGGTTTGGGCCATGTCGGGGTTCTAGTCTTTGGGCAGGAGACATGCGCGTTTACCTGAAAATTGAGCTTGGAGAAAATAATTTCTCTATATTAACCATTTGGCTCCTCGTTAATGACGTGACCCTCGAGTAATTAGGGGATACAGACAATTGCTCTCAGCGGTATGCCAATATAGAGGGATGGAACTATCCTAGAACTCGGGTTTGGGCCATGTCGGGGTTCTAGTCTTTGGGCAGGAGACATGCGCGTTTACCTGAAAATTGAGCTTGGAGAAAATAATTTCTCTATATTAACCATTTGGCTCCTCGTTAATGACGTGACCCTCGAGTAATTAGGGGATACAGACAATTGCTCTCAGCGGTATGCCAATATAGAGGGATGGAACTATCCTATAACTCGGGTTTGGGCCATGTCGGGGTTCTAGTCTTTGGGCAGGAGACATGCGCGTTTACCTGAAAATTGAGCTTGGAGAAAATAATTTCTCTATATTAACCATTTGGCTCCTCGTTAATGACGTGACCCTCGAGTAATTAGGCGATACAGACAATTGCTCTCAGCGGTATGCCAATATAGAATGATGGAACTATCCTAGAACTCGGGTTTGGGCCATGTCGGGGCTCTAGTCTTTGGGCAGGAGACATGCGCGTTTACCTGAAAATTGAGCTTGGAGAAAATAATTTCTCTATATTAACCATTTGGCTCCTCGTTAATGATGTGACCCTCGAGTAATTAGGCGATACAGACAATTGCTCTCAGCGGTATGCCAATATAGAGGGATGGAACTATCCTAGAACTCGGGTTTGGGCCATGTCGGGGTTCTAGTCTTTGGGCAGGAGACATGCGCGTTTACCTGAAAATTGAGCTTGGAGAAAATAATTTCTCTATATTAACCATTTGGCTCCTCGTTAATGACGTGACCCTCGAGTAATTAGGCGATACAGACAATTGCTCTCAGCGGTATGCCAATATAGAGGGATGGAACTATCCTATAACTCGGGTTTGGGCCATGTCGGGGTTCTAGTCTTTGGGCAGGAGACATGCGCGTTTACCTAAAAATTGAGCTTGGAGAAAATAATTTCTCTAAATTAACCATTTGGCTCCTCGTTAATGACGTGACCCTCGAGTAATTAGGCGATACAGACAATTGCTCTCAGCGGTATGCCAATATAGAGGGATGAAACTATCCTATAACTCGGGTTTGGGCTATGTCGGGGTTCTAGTCTTTGGGCAGGAGACATGCGCGTTTACCTGAAAATTGAGCTTGGAGAAAATAATTTCTCTATATTAACCATTTGGCTCCTCGTTAATGACGTGACCCTTTAGTAATTAGGCGATACAGACAATTGCTCTCAGCGGTATGCCAATATAGAGGGATGGAACTATCCTATAACTCGGGTTTGGGCCATGTCGGGGTTCTAGTCTTTGGGCAGGAGACATGCGCGTTTACCTGAAAATTGAGCTTGGAGAAAATAATTTCTCTGTATTAACCATTTGGCTCCTCGTTAATGACGTGACCCTCGAGTAATTAGGCGAAACAGACAATTGCTCTCAGCGCTATGCCAATATAGAGGGATGGAACTATCCTATAACTCGGGTTTGGGCCATGTCGGGGTTCTAGTCTTTGGGCAGGAGACATGCGCGTTTACCTGAAAATTGAGCTTGGAGAAAATAATTTCTCTATATTAACCATTTGGCTCCTCGTTAATGACGTGACCCTCGAGTAATTAGGCGATACAGACAATTGCTCTCAGCGGTATGCCAATATAGAGGGATGGAACTATCCTATAACTCGGGTTTGGGCCATGTCGGGGTTCTAGTCTTTGGGCAGGAGACATGCGCTGTTTACCTGAAAATTGAGCTTGGAGAAAATAATTTCTCTATATTAACCATTTGGCTCCTCGTTAATGACGTGACCCTCGAGTAATTAGGCGATACAGACAATTGCTCTTAGCGGTATGCCAATATAGAGGGATGGAACTATCCTAGAACTCGGGTTTGAGCCATGTCGGGGTTCTAGTCTTTGGGCAGGAGACATGCGCGTTTACCTGAAAATTGAGTTTGGAGAAAATAATTTCTCTATATTAACCATTTGGCTACTCGTTAATGACGTGACCCTCGAGTAATTAGGCGATACAGACAATTGCTCTCAGCGGTATGCCAATATAGAGGGATGGAACTATCCTAGAACTCGGGTTTGGGCCATGTCGGGGTTCTAGTCTTTGGGCAGGAGACATGCGCGTTTACCTGAAAATTGAGCTTGGAGAAAATAATTTCTCTATATTAACCATTTGGCACCTCGTTAATGACATGACCCTCGAGTAATTAGGCGATACAGACAATTGATCTCAGCGGTATGCCAATATAGAGGGATGGAACTATCCTATACCTCGGGTTTGGGCCATGTCGGGGTTCTAGTCTTTGGGCAGGAGACATGCGCGTTTACCTGAAAATTGAGCTTGGAGAAAATAATTTCTCTATATTAACCATTTGGCTCCTCGTTAATGACGTGACCCTCGAGTAATTAGGCGATACAGACAATTGCTCTCAGCGGTATGCCAATATAGAGGGATAGAACTATCCTAGAACTCGGGTTTGGGCCATGTCGGGGTTCTAGTCTTTGGGCAGGAGACATGCGCGTTTACCTGAAAATTGAGCTTGGAGAAAATAATTTCTCTATATTAACCATTTGGCTCCTCGTTAATGACGTGACCCTCGAGTAATTAGGCGATACAGACAATTGCTCTCAGCGGTATGCCAATATAGAGGGATGGAACTATCCTAGAACTCTGGTTTTGGCCATGTCGGGGTTCTAGTCTTTGGGCATTAGACATGCACGTTCACCTGAAAATTGAGCTTGGAGAAAATAATTTCTCTATATTAACCATTTGGCTCCTCTTTAATGACGTGACCCTCGAGTAATTAGGCGATACAGACAATTGCTCTCAGCGGTATGCCAATATAGAGGGATAGAACTATCCTAGAACTCGGGTTTGGGCCATGTCGGGGTTCTAGTCTTTGGGCAGGAGACATGCGCGTTTACCTGAAAATTGAGCTTGGAGAAAATAATTTCTCTATATTAACCATTTGGCTCCTCTTTAATGACGTGACCCTCGAGTAATTAGGCGATACAGACAATTGCTCTCAGCGGTATGCCAATATAGAGGGATGGAACTATCCTATAACTCGGGTTTGGGCCATGTCGGGGTTCTAGTCTTTGGGCAGGAGACATGCGCGTTTACCTGAAAATTGAGCTTGGAGAAAATAATTTCTCTATATTAACCATTTGGCTCCTCGTTAATGACGTGACCCTCGAGTAATTAGGCGATACAGACAATTGCTCTCAGCGGTATGCCAATATAGAGGGATGGAACTATCCTATAACTCGGGTTTGGGCCATGTCGGGGTTCTAGTCTTTGGGCAGGAGACATGCGCGTTTACCTGAAAATTGAGCTTGGAGAAAATAATTTCTCTATATTAACCATTTGGCTCCTCGTTAATGACGTGACCCTCGAGTAATTAGGCGATACAGACAATTGCTCTCAGCGGTATGCCAATATAGAGGGATAGAACTATCCTAGAACTCGGGTTTGGGCCATGTCGGGGTTCTAGTCTTTAGGCAGGAGACATGCGCGTTTACCTGAAAATTGAGCTTGGAGAAAATAATTTCTCTATATTAACCATTTGGCTCCTCGTTAATGACGTGACCCTCGAGTAATTAGGCGATACAGACAATTGCTCTCAGCGGTATGCCAATATAGAGGGATGGAACTATCCTATAACTCGGGTTTGGGCCATGTCGGGGTTCTAGTCTTTGGGCAGGAGACATGCGCGTTTACCTGAAAATTGAGCTTGGAGAAAATAATTTCTCTATATTAACCATTTGGCTCCTCGTTAATGACGTGACCCTCGAGTAATTAGGCGATACAGACAATTGCTCTCAGCGGTATGCCAATATAGAGGGATGGAACTATCCTATAACTCGGGTTTGGGCCATGTCGGGGTTCTAGTTTTTGGGCAGGAGACATGCGCGTTTACCTGAAAATTGAGCTTGGAGAAAATAATTTCTCTATATTAACCATTTTGCTCCTCGCTAATGACGTGACCCTCGAGTAATTAGGCGATACAGACAATTGCTCTCAGCGGTATGCCAATATAGAGGGATGGAACTATCCTAGAACTCTGGTTTGGGCCATGTCGGGGTTCTAGTCTTTAGGCAGGAGACATGCGCGTTTACCTGAAAATTGAGCTTGGAGAAAATAATTTCTCTATATTAACCATTTGGCTCCTCGCTAATGACGTGACCCTCGAGTAATTAGGCGATACAGACAATTGCTCTCAGCGGTATGCCAATATAGAGGGATGGAACTATCCTAGAACTCGGGTTTGGGCCATGTCGGGGTTCTAGTCTTTGGGCAGGAGACATGCGCGTTTACCTGAAAATTGAGCTTGGAGAAAATAATTTCTCTATATTAACCATTTGGCTCCTCTTTAATGACGTGACCCTCGAGTAATTAGGCGATACAGACAATTGCTCTCAGCGGTATGCCAATATAGAGGGATAGAACTATCTTAGAACTCGGGTTTGGGCCATGTCGGGGTTCTAGTCTTTGGGCAGAAGACATGCGCGTTTACCTGAAAATTGAGCTTGGAGAAAATAATTTCTCTATATTAACCATTTGGCTCCTCTTTAATGACGTGACCCTCGAGTAATTAGGCGATACAGACAATTGCTCTCAGCGGTATGCCAATATAGAGGGATGGAACTATCCTATAACTCGGGTTTGGGCCATGTCGGGGTTCTAGTCTTTGGGCAGGAGACATGCGCGTTTACCTGATAATTGAGCTTGGAGAAAATAATTTCTCTATATTAACCATTTGGCTCCTCGTTAATGACGTGACCCTCGAGTAATTAGGCGATACAGACAATTGCTCTCAGCGGTATGCCAATATAGAGGGATGGAACTATCCTATAATTCGGGTTTCGGCCATGTCGGGGTTCTAGTCTTTGGGTAGGAGACATGCGCGTTTACCTGAAAATTGAGCTTGGAGAAAATAATTTCTCTATATTAACCATTTGGCTCCTCGTTAATGACGTGACCCTCGAGTAATTAGGCGATACAGACAATTGCTCTCAGCGGTATGCCAATATAGAGGGATGGAACTATCCTAGAACTCGGGTTTGGGCCATGTCGGGGTTCTAGTCTTTGGGCAGGAGACATGCGCGTTTACCTGAAAATTGAGCTTGGAGAAAATAATTTCTCTATATTAACCATTTGGCTCCTCTTTAATGACGTGACCCTCGAGTAATTAGGCGATACAGACAATTGCTCTCAGCGGTATGCCAATATAGAGGGATGGAACTATCCTATCACTCGGGTTTGGGCCATGTCGGGGTTCTAGTCTTTGGGCAGGAGACATGCGCGTTTACCTGAAAATTGAGCTTGGAGAAAATAATTTCTCTATATTAACCATTTGACTCCTCTTTAATGACGTGACCCTCGAGTAATTAGGCGATGCAGACAATTGCTCTCAGCGGTATGCCAATATAGAGGGATGGAACTATCCTATAACTCGGGTTTGGGCCATGTCGGGGTTCTAGTCTTTGGGCAGGAGACATGCGCGTTTACCTGAAAATTGAGCTTGGAGAAAATAATTTCTCTATATGAACCATTTGGCTCCTCGTTAATGACGTGACCCTCGAGTAATTAGGCGATACAGACAATTGCTCTCAGCGGTATGCCAATATAGAGGGATGGAACTATCCTATAACTCGGGTTTGGGCCATGTCGGTGTTCTAGTCTTTGGGCAGGAGACATGCGCGTTTACCTGAAAATTGAGCTTGGAGAAAATAATTTCTCTATATTAACCATTTGGCTCCTCGTTAATGACGTGACCCTCGAGTAATTAGGCGATACAGACAATTGCTCTCAGCGGTATGGCAATATAGAGGGATGGAACTATCCTATCACTCGGGTTTGGGCCATGTCGGGGTTCTAGTCTTTGGGCAGGAGACATGCGCGTTTACCTGAAAATTGAGCTTGGAGAAAATAATTTCTCTATATTAACCATTTGGCTCCTCGTTAATGACGTGACCCTCGAGTAATTAGGCGATACAGACAATTGCTCTCAGCGGTATGTAAATATAGAGGGATGGAACTATCCTATAACTCGGGTTTGGGCCATGTCGGGGTTCTAGTCTTTGGGCAGGAGACATGCGCGTTTACCTGAAAATTGAGCTTGGAGAAAATAATTTCTCTATATTAACCATTTGGCTCCTCGTTAATGACGTGACCCTCGAGTAATTAGGCGATACAGACAATTGCTCTCAGCGGTATGCCAATATAGAGGGATGGAACTATCCTATCACTCGGGTTTGGGCCATGTCGGGGTTCTAGTCTTTGGGCAGGAGACATGCGCGTTTACCTGAAAATTGAGCTTGGAGAAAATAATTTCTCTATATTAACCATTTGGCTCCTCTTTAATGACGTGACCCTCGAGTAATTAGGCGATACGGACAATTGCTCTCAGCGGTATGCCAATATAGAGGGATGGAACTATCCTATCACTCGGGTTTGGGCCATGTCGGGGTTCTAGTAATGGGCAGGAGACGTGCGCGTTTACCTGAAAATTGAGCTTGGAGAAAATAATTTCTCTATATTAACCATTTGGCTCCTCTTTAATGACGTGACCCTCGAGTAATTAGGCGATACAGACAATTGCTCTCAGCGGTATGCCAATATAGAGGGATGGAACTATCCTATAACTCGGGTTTGGGCCATGTCGGGGTTCTAGTCTTTGGGCAGGAGACATGCGCGTTTACCTGAAAATTGAGCTTGGAGAAAATAATTTCTCTATATTAACCATTTGGCTCCTCGTTAATGACGTGACCCTCGAGTAATTAGGCGATACAGACAATTGCTCTCAGCGGTATGCCAATATAGAGGGATGGAACTATCCTAGAACTCGGGTTTGGGCCATGTCGGGGTTCTAGTCTTTGGGCAGGAGACATGCGCGTTTACCTGAAAATTGAGCTTGGAGAAAATTATTTCTCTATATTAACCATTTGGCTCCTCGTTAATGACGTGACCCTCGAGTAATTAGGCGATACAGACAATTGCTCTCAGCGGTGTGCCAATACAGAGGGATGGAACTATCCTATAACTCGGGTTTGGGCCATGTCGGGGTTCTAGTCTTTGGGCAGGAGACATGCGCGTTTACCTGCAAATTGAGCTTGGAGAAAATAATTTCTCTATATTAACCATTTGGCTCCTCTTTAATGACGTGACCCTCGAGTAATTAGGCGATACGGACAATTGCTCTCAGCGGTATGCCAATATAGAGGGATGGAACTATCCTATCACTCGGGTTTGGGCCATGTCGGGGTTCTAGTCTTTGGGCAGGAACGTGCGCGTTTACCTGAAAATTGAGCTTGGAGAAAATAATTTCTCTATATTAACCATTTGGCTCCTCTTTAATGACGTGACCCTCGAGTAATTAGGCGATACAGACAATTGCTCTCAGCGGTATGCCAATATAGAGGGATGGAACTATCCTAGAACTCGGGTTTGGGCCATGTCGGGGTTCTAGTCTTTGGGCAGGAGACATCCGCGTTTACCTGAAAATTGAGCTTGGAGAAAATAATTTCTCTATATTAACCATTTGGCTCCTCTTTAATGACGTGACCCTCGAGTAATTAGGCGATACGGACAATTGCTCTCAGCGGTGTGCCAATATAGAGGGATGGAACTATCCTATCACACGGGTTTGGGCCATGTCGGGGTTCTAGTCTTTGGGCAGGAGACGTGCGCGTTTACCTGAAAATTGAGCTTGGAGAAAATAATTTCTCTATATTAACCATTTGGCTCCTCTTTAATGACGTGACCCTCGAGTAATTAGGCGATACAGACAATTGCTCTCAGCGGTATGCCAATATAGAGGGATGGAACTATCCTAGAACTCGGGTTTGGGCCATGTCGGGGTTCTAGTCTTTGGGCAGGAGACATCCGCGTTTACCTGAAAATTGAGCTTGGAGAAAATAATTTCTCTATATTAACCATTTGGCTCCTCGTTAATGACGTGACCCTCGAGTAATTAGGCGATACAGACAATTGCTCTCAGCGGTATGCCAATATAGAGGGATGGAACTATCCTATAACTCGGGTTTGGGCCATGTCGGGGTTCTAGTCTTTGGGCAGGAGACATGCGCGTTTACCTGAAAATTGAGCTTGGAGAAAATAATTTCTCTATATTAAACATTTGGCTCCTCGTTAATGACGTGACCCTCGAGTAATTAGGCGATACAGACATTTGCTCTCAGCGGTATGCCAATATAGAGGGATGGAACTATCCTAGAACTCGGGTTTGGGCCATGTCGGGGTTCTAGTCTTTGGGCAGGAGACATGCGCGTTTACCTGAAAATTGAGCTTGGAGAAAATAATTTCTCTATATTAAACATTTGGCTCCTCGTTAATGACGTGACCCTCGAGTAATTAGGCGATACAGACATTTGCTCTCAGCGGTATGTAAATATAGAGGGATGGAACTATCCTAGAACTCGGGTTTGGGCCATGTCGGGGTTCTAGTCTTTGGGCAGGAGACATGCGCGTTTACCTGAAAATTGAGCTTGGAGAAAATAATTTCTCTATATTAACCATTTGACTCCTCTTTAATGACGTGACCCTCGAGTAATTAGGCGATACAGACAATTGCTCTCAGCGGTATGCCAATATAGAGGGATGGAACTATCCTAGAACTCGGGTTTGGGCCATGTCGGGGTTCTAGTCTTTGGGCAGGAGACATGCGCGTTTACCTGAAAATTGAGCTTGGAGAAAATAATTTCTCTATATTAACCATTTGACTCCTCTTTAATGACGTGACCCTCGAGTAATTAGGCGATACAGACATTTGCTCTCAGCGGTATGCCAATATAGAGGGATGGAACTATCCTAGAACTCGGGTTTGGGCCATGTCGGGGTTCTAGTCTTTGGGCAGGAGACATGCGCGTTTACCTGAAAATTGAGCTTGGAGAAAATAATTTCTCTATATTAAACATTTGGCTCCTCGTTAATGACGTGACCCTCGAGTAATTAGGCGATACAGACAATTGCTCTCAGCGGTATGCCAATATAGAGGGATGGAACTATCCTAGAACTCGGGTTTGGGCCATGTCGGGGTTCTAGTCTTTGGGCAGGAGACATGCGCGTTTACCTGAAAATTGAGCTTGGAGAAAATAATTTCTCTATATTAACCATTTGACTCCTCTTTAATGACGTGACCCTCGAGTAATTAGGCGATACAGACAATTGCTCTCAGCGGTATGCCAATATAGAGGGATGGAACTATCCTAGAACTCGGGTTTGGGCCATGTCGGGGTTCTAGTCTTTGGGCAGGAGACATGCGCGTTTACCTGAAAATTGAGCTTGGAGAAAATAATTTCTCTATATTAACCATTTGGCTCCTCGTTAATGACGTGACCCTCGAGTAATTAGGCGATACAGACAATTGCTCTCAGCGGTATGCCAATATAGAGGGATGGAACTATCCTATAACTCGGGTTTGGGCCATGTCGGGGTTCTAGTCTTTGGGCAGAAGACATGCGCGTTTACCTGAAAATTGAGCTTGGAGAAAATAATTTCTCTATATTAAACATTTGGCTCCTCGTTAATGACGTGACCCTCGAGTAATTAGGCGATACAGACATTTGCTCTCAGCGGTATGCCAATATAGAGGGATGGAACTATCCTAGAACTCGGGTTTGGGCCATGTCGGGGTTCTAGTCTTTGGGCAGGAGACATGCGCGTTTACCTGAAAATTGAGCTTGGAGAAAATAATTTCTCTATATTAAACATTTGGCTCCTCGTTAATGACGTGACCCTCGAGTAATTAGGCGATACAGACATTTGCTCTCAGCGGTATGTAAATATAGAGGGATGGAACTATCCTAGAACTCGGGTTTGGGCCATGTCGGGGTTCTAGTCTTTGGGCAGGAGACATGCGCGTTTACCTGAAAATTGAGCTTGGAGAAAATAATTTCTCTATATTAACCATTTGACTCCTCTTTAATGACGTGACCCTCGAGTAATTAGGCGATACAGACAATTGCTCTCAGCGGTATGCCAATATAGAGGGATGGAACTATCCTAGAACTCGGGTTTGGGCCATGTCGGGGTTCTAGTCTTTGGGCAGGAGACATGCGCGTTTACCTGAAAATTGAGCTTGGAGAAAATAATTTCTCTATATTAACCATTTGGCTCCTCGTTAATGACGTGACCCTCGAGTAATTAGGCGATACAGACAATTGCTCTCAGCGGTATGCCAATATAGAGGGATGGAACTATCCTATAACTCGGGTTTGGGCCATGTCGGGGTTCTAGTCTTTGGGCAGAAGACATGCGCGTTTACCTGAAAATTGAGCTTGGAGAAAATAATTTCTCTATATTAACCATCTGGCTCCTCTTTAATGACGTGACCCTCGAGTAATTAGGCGATACAGACAATTGCTCTCAGCGGTATGCCAATATAGAGGGATGGAACTATCCTAGAACTCGGGTTTTGGCCATGTCGGGGTTCTAGTCTTTGGGCAGGAGACATACGCGTTTACCTGAAAATTGAGCTTGGAGAAAATAATTTCTCTATATTAACAATTTGGCTCCTCTTTAATCACGTGACCCTCGAGTAATTAGGCGATACAGACAATTGCTCTCAGCGGTATGCCAATATAGAGGGATGGAACTATCCTAGAACTCGGGTTTTGGCCATGTCGGGGTTCTAGTCTTTGGGCAGAAGACATGCGCGTTTACCTGAAAATTGAGCTTGGAGAAAATAATTTCTCTATATTAACCATCTGGCTCCTCTTTAATGACGTGACCCTCGAGTAATTAGGCGATACAGACAATTGCTCTCAGCGGTATGCCAATATAGAGGGATGGAACTATCCTAGAACTCGGGTTTGGGCCATGTCGGGGTTCTAGTCTTTGGGCAGAAGACATGCGCGTTTACCTGAAAATTGAGCTTGGAGAAAATAATTTCTCTATATTAACAATTTGGCTCCTCTTTAATCACGTGACCCTCGAGTAATTAGGCGATACAGACAATTGCTCTCAGCGGTATGCCAATATAGAGGGATGGAACTATCCTAGAACTCGGGTTTGGGCCATGTTGGGGTTCTAGTCTTTGGGCAGGAGACATACGCGTTTACCTGAAAATTGAGCTTGGAGAAAATAATTTCTCTATATTAACCATTTGGCTCCTCTTTAATGACGTGACCCTCGAGTAAATAGGCGATAGAGACAATTGCTCTCAGCGGTATGCCAATATAGAGGGATGGAACTATCCTAGAACTCGGGTTTGGGCCATGTCGGGGTTCTAGTCTTTGGGCAGGAGACATGCGCGTTTACCTGAAAATTGAGCTTGGAGAAAATAATCTCTCTATATTAACCATTTGGTTCCTCGTTAATGACGTGACCCTCGAGTAATTAGGCGATAGAGACAATTGCTCTCAGCGGTATGCCAATATAGAGGGATGGAACTATCCTAGAACTCGGGTTTGGGCCATGTCGGGGTTCTAGTCTTTGGGCAGGAGACATACGCGTTTACCTGAAAATTGAGCTTGGAGAAAATAATTTCTCTATATTAACCATTTGGCTCCTCGTTAATGACGTGACCCTCGAGTAATTAGGCGATACAGACAATTGCTCTCAGCGGTATGCCAATATAGAGGGATGGAACTATCCTAGAACTCGGGTTTGGGCCATGTCGGGGTTCTAGTCTTTGGGCAGGAGACATACGCGTTTACCTGAAAATTGAGCTTGGAGAAAATAATTTCTCTATATTAACCATTTGGCTCCTCTTTAATGACGTGACCCTCGAGTAATTAGGCGATAGAGACAATTGCTCTCAGCGGTATGCCAATATAGAGGGATGGAACTATCCTATAACTCGGGTTTGGGCCATGTCGGGGTTCTAGTCTTTGGGCAGGAGACATGCGCGTTTACCTGAAAATTGAGCTTGGAGAAAATAATCTCTCTATATTAACCATTTGGCTCCTCGTTAATGACGTGACCCTCGAGTAATTAGGCGATACAGACAATTGCTCTCAGCGGTATGCCAATATAGAGGGATGGAACTATCCTAGAACTCGGGTTTGGGCCATGTCGGGGTTCTAGTCTTTGGGCAGGAGACATACGCGTTTACCTGAAAATTGAGCTTGGAGAAAATAATCTCTCTATATTAACCATTTGGCTCCTCTTTAATGACGTGACCCTCGAGTAATTAGGCGATAGAGACAATTGCTCTCAGCGGTATGCCAATATAGAGGGATGGAACTATCCTAGAACTCGGGTTTGGGCCATGTCGGGGTTCTAGTCTTTGGGCAGGAGACATGCGCGTTTACCTGAAAATTGAGCTTGGAGAAAATAATTTCTCTATATTAACCATTTGGCTCCTCGTTAATGACGTGACCCTCGAGTAATTAGGCGATACAGACAATTGCTCTCAGCGGTATGCCAATATAGAGGGATGGAACTATCCTAGAACTCGGGTTTGGGCCATGTCGGGGTTCTAGTCTTTGGGCAGGAGACATACGCGTTTACCTGAAAATTGAGCTTGGAGAAAATAATTTCTCTATATTAACCATTTGGCTCCTCTTTAATGACGTGACCCTCGAGTAATTAGGCGATAGAGACAATTGCTCTCAGCGGTATGCCAATATAGAGGGATGGAACTATCCTATAACTCGGGTTTGGGCCATGTCGGGGTTCTAGTCTTTGGGCAGGAGACATGCGCGTTTACCTGAAAATTGAGCTTGGAGAAAATAATCTCTCTATATTAACCATTTGGCTCCTCGTTAATGACGTGACCCTCGAGTAATTAGGCGATACAGACAATTGCTCTCAGCGGTATGCCAATATAGAGGGATGGAACTATCCTAGAACTCGGGTTTGGGCCATGTCGGGGTTCTAGTCTTTGGGCAGGAGACATGCGCGTTTACTTGAAAATTGAGCTTGGAGAAAATAATTTCTCTATATTAACCATTTGGCTCCTCGTTAATGACGTGACCCTCGAGTAATTAGGCGATACAGACAATTGCTCTCAGCGGTATGCCAATATAGAGGGATGGAACTATCCTATAACTCGGGTTTGGGCCATGTCGGGGTTCTAGTCTTTGGGCAGAAGACATGCGCGTTTACCTGAAAATTGAGCTTGGAGAAAATAATTTCTCTATATTAACCATCTGGCTCCTCTTTAATGACGTGACCCTCGAGTAATTAGGCGATACAGACAATTGCTCTCAGCGGTATGCCAATATAGAGGGATGGAACTATCCTAGAACTCGGGTTTGGGCCATGTCGGGGTTCTAGTCTTTGGGCAGGAGACATGCGCGTTTACCTGAAAATTGAGCTTGGAGAAAATAATTTCTCTATATTAACCATTTGGCTCCTCGTTAATGACGTGACCCTCGAGTAATTAGGCGATACAGACAATTGCTCTCAGCGGTATGCCAATATAGAGGGATGGAACTATCCTATCACTCGGGTTTGGGCCATGTCGGGGTTCTAGTCTTTGGGCAGGAGACATGCGCGTTTACCTGAAAATTGAGCTTGGAGAAAATAATTTCTCTATATTAACCATTTCGCTCCTCTTTAATGACGTGACCCTCGAGTAATTAGGCGATACAGACAATTGCTCTCAGTGGTATGCCAATATAGAGGGATGGAACTATCCTATCACTCGGGTTTGGGTCATGTCGGGGTTCTAGTCTTTGGGCAGGAGACAAGCGCGTTTACCTGAAAATTGAGCTTGGAGAAAATAATTTCTCTATATTAACCATTTGGCTCCTATTTAATGACGTGACCCTCGAGTAATTAGGCGATACAGACAATTGCTCTCAGCGGTATGCCAATATAGAGGGATGGAACTATCCTATAACTCGGGTTTGGGCCATGTCGGGGTTCTAGTCTTTGGGCAGGAGACATGCGCGTTTACCTGAAAATTGAGCTTGGAGAAAATAATTTCTCTATATTAACCATTTGGCTCCTCGTTTATGACGTGACCCTCGAGTAATTAGGCGATACAGACAATTGCTCTCAGCGGTATGCCAATATAGAGGGATGGAACTATCCTATAACTCGGGTTTGGGCCATGTCGGGGTTCTAGTCTTTGGGCAGAAGACATGCGCGTTTACCTGAAAATTGAGCTTGGAGAAAATAATTTCTCTATATTAACCATCTGGCTCCTCTTTAATGACGTGACCCTCGAGTAATTAGGCGATACAGACAATTGCTCTCAGCGGTATGCCAATATAGAGGGATGGAACTATCCTATAACTCGGGTTTGGGCCATGTCGGTGTTCTAGTCTTTGGGCAGGAGACATGCGCGTTTACCTGAAAATTGAGCTTGGAGAAAATAATTTCTCTATATTAACCATTTGAATCCTCGTTAATGACGTGACCCTCGAGTAATTAGGCGATACAGACAATTGCTCTCAGCGGTATGCCAATATAGAGGTATGGAACTATCGTATCACTCGGGTTTGGGCCATGTCGGGGTTCTAGTCTTTGGGCAGGAGACATGCGCGTTTACCTGAAAATTGAGCTTGGAGAAAATAATTTCTCTATATTAACCATTTCGCTCCTCTTTAATGACGTGACCCTCGAGTAATTAGGCGATACAGACAATTGCTCTCAGCGGTATGCCAATATAGAGGGATGGAACTATCCTATCACTCGGGTTTGGGCCATGTCGGGGTTCTAGTCTTTGGGCAGGAGACATGCGCGTTTACCTGAAAATTGAGCTTGGAGAAAATAATTTCTCTATATTAACCATCTGGCTCCTCTTTAATGACGTGACCCTCGAGTAATTAGGCGATACAGACAATTGCTCTCAGCGGTATGCCAATATAGAGGGACGGAACTATCCTAGAACTCGGGTTTGGGCCATGTCGGGGTTCTAGTCTTTGGGCAGGAGACATGCGCGTTTACCTGAAAATTGAGCTTGGAGAAAATAATTTCTCTATATTAACCATTTGGCTCCTCGTTAATGACGTGACCCTCGAGTAATTAGGCGATACAGACAATTGCTCTCAGCGGTATGCCAATATAGAGGTATGGAACTATCGTATCACTCGGGTTTGGGCCATGTCGGGGTTCTAGTCTTTGGGCAGGAGACATGCGCGTTTACCTGAAAATTGAGCTTGGAGAAAATAATTTCTCTATATTAACCATTTCGCTCCTCTTTAATGACGTGACCCTCGAGTAATTAGGCGATACAGACAATTGCTCTCAGCGGTATGCCAATATAGAGGGATGGAACTATCCTATCACTCGGGTTTGGGCCATGTCGGGGTTCTAGTCTTTGGGCAGGAGACAAGCGCGTCTACCTGAAAATTGAGCTTGGAGAAAATAATTTCTCTATATTAACCATTTGGCTCCTCTTTAATGACGTGACCCTCGAGTAATTAGGCGATACAGACAATTGCTCTCAGCGGTATGCCAATATAGAGGGATGGAACTATCCTAGAACTCGGGTTTGGGCCATGTCGGGGTTCTAGTCTTTGGGCAGAAGACATGCGCGTTTACCTGAAAATTGAGCTTGGAGAAAATAATTTCTCTATATTAACCATCTGGCTCCTCTTTAATGACGTGACCCTCGAGTAATTAGGCGATACAGACAATTGCTCTCAGCGGTATGCCAATATAGAGGGATGGAACTATCCTAGAACTCGGGTTTGGGCCATGTCGGGGTTCTAGTCTTTGGGCAGGAGACATGCGCGTTTACCTGAAAATTGAGCTTGGAGAAAATAATTTCTCTATATTAACCATTTGGCTCCTCGTTAATGACGTGACCCTCGAGTAATTAGGCGATACAGACAATTGCTCTCAGCGGTATGCCAATATAGAGGGATGGAACTATCCTATCACTCGGGTTTGGGCCATGTCGGGGTTCTAGTCTTTGGGCAGGAGACATGCGCGTTTACCTGAAAATTGAGCTTGGAGAAAATAATTTCTCTATATTAACCATTTCGCTCCTCTTTAATGACGTGACCCTCGAGTAATTAGGCGATACAGACAATTGCTCTCAGCGGTATGCCAATATAGAGGGATGGAACTATCCTATCACTCGGGTTTGGGTCATGTCGGGGTTCTAGTCTTTGGGCAGGAGACAAGCGCGTTTACCTGAAAATTGAGCTTGGAGAAAATAATTTCTCTATATTAACCATTTGGCTCCTACTTAATGACGTGACCCTCGAGTAATTAGGCGATACAGACAATTGCTCTCAGCGGTATGCCAATATAGAGGGATGGAACTATCCTATAACTCGGGTTTGGGCCATGTCGGGGTTCTAGTCTTTGGGCAGGAGACATGCGCGTTTACCTGAAAATTGAGCTTGGAGAAAATAATTTCTCTATATTAACCATTTGGCTCCTCGTTTATGACGTGACCCTCGAGTAATTAGGCGATACAGACAATTGCTCTCAGCGGTATGCCAATATAGAGGGATGGAACTATCCTATAACTCGGGTTTGGGCCATGTCGGGGTTCTAGTCTTTGGGCAGAAGACATGCGCGTTTACCTGAAAATTGAGCTTGGAGAAAATAATTTCTCTATATTAACCATCTGGCTCCTCTTTAATGACGTGACCCTCGAGTAATTAGGCGATACAGACAATTGCTCTCAGCGGTATGCCAATATAGAGGGATGGAACTATCCTATAACTCGGGTTTGGGCCATGTCGGTGTTCTAGTCTTTGGGCAGGAGACATGCGCGTTTACCTGAAAATTGAGCTTGGAGAAAATAATTTCTCTATATTAACCTTTTGAATCCTCGTTAATGACGTGACCCTCGAGTAATTAGGCGATACAGACAATTGCTCTCAGCGGTATGCCAATATAGAGGGATGGAACTATCCTATAACTCGGGTTTGGGCCATGTCGGGGTTCTAGTCTTTGGGCAGGAGACATGCGCGTTTACCTGAAAATTGAGCTTGGAGAAAATAATTTCTCTATATTAACCATTTGGCTCCTCTTTAATGACGTGACCCTCGAGTAATTAGGCGATAGAGACAATTGCTCTCAGCGGTATGCCAATATAGAGGGATGGAACTATCCTATAACTCGGGTTTGGGCCATGTCGGTGTTCTAGTCTTTGGGCAGGAGACATGCGCGTTTACCTGAAAATTGAGCTTGGAGAAAATAATTTCTCTATATTAACCATTTGAATCCTCGTTAATGACGTGACCCTCGAGTAATTAGGCGATACAGACAATTGCTCTCAGCGGTATGCCAATATAGAGGGATGGAACTATCCTAGAACTCGGGTTTGGGCCATGTCGGGGTTCTAGTCTTTGGGCAGGAGACATACGCGTTTACCTGAAAATTGAGCTTGGAGAAAATAATTTCTCTATATTAACCATTTGGCTCCTCTTTAATGACGTGACCCTCGAGTAATTAGGCGATAGAGACAATTGCTCTCAGCGGTATGCCAATATAGAGGGATGGAACTATCCTATAACTCGGGTTTGGGCCATGTCGGGGTTCTAGTCTTTGGGCAGGAGACATGCGCGTTTACCTGAAAATTGAGCTTGGAGAAAATAATCTCTCTATATTAACCATTTGGCTCCTCGTTAATGACGTGACCCTCGAGTAATTAGGCGATACAGACAATTGCTCTCAGCGGTATGCCAATATAGAGGGATGGAACTATCCTAGAACTCGGGTTTGGGCCATGTCGGGGTTCTAGTCTTTGGGCAGGAGACATACGCGTTTACCTGAAAATTGAGCTTGGAGAAAATAATCTCTCTATATTAACCATTTGGCTCCTCTTTAATGACGTGACCCTCGAGTAATTAGGCGATAGAGACAATTGCTCTCAGCGGTATGCCAATATAGAGGGATGGAACTATCCTAGAACTCGGGTTTGGGCCATGTCGGGGTTCTAGTCTTTGGGCAGGAGACATGCGCGTTTACCTGAAAATTGAGCTTGGAGAAAATAATTTCTCTATATTAACCATTTGGCTCCTCGTTAATGACGTGACCCTCGAGTAATTAGGCGATACAGACAATTGCTCTCAGCGGTATGCCAATATAGAGGGATGGAACTATCCTAGAACTCGGGTTTGGGCCATGTCGGGGTTCTAGTCTTTGGGCAGGAGACATACGCGTTTACCTGAAAATTGAGCTTGGAGAAAATAATTTCTCTATATTAACCATTTGGCTCCTCTTTAATGACGTGACCCTCGAGTAATTAGGCGATAGAGACAATTGCTCTCAGCGGTATGCCAATATAGAGGGATGGAACTATCCTATAACTCGGGTTTGGGCCATGTCGGGGTTCTAGTCTTTGGGCAGGAGACATGCGCGTTTACCTGAAAATTGAGCTTGGAGAAAATAATTTCTCTATATTAACCATTTGGCTCCTCTTTAATGACGTGACCCTCGAGTAATTAGGCGATAGAGACAATTGCTCTCAGCGGTATGCCAATATAGAGGGATGGAACTATCCTAGAACTCGGGTTTGGGCCATGTCGGGGTTCTAGTCTTTGGGCAGGAGACATACGCGTTTACCTGAAAATTGAGCTTGGAGAAAATAATCTCTCTATATTAACCATTTGGCTCCTCTTTAATGACGTGACCCTCGAGTAATTAGGCGATAGAGACAATTGCTCTCAGCGGTATGCCAATATAGAGGGATGGAACTATCCTAGAACTCGGGTTTGGGCCATGTCGGGGTTCTAGTCTTTGGGCAGGAGACATGCGCGTTTACCTGAAAATTGAGCTTGGAGAAAATAATTTCTCTATATTAACCATTTGGCTCCTCGTTAATGACGTGACCCTCGAGTAATTAGGCGATACAGACAATTGCTCTCAGCGGTATGCCAATATAGAGGGATGGAACTATCCTAGAACTCGGGTTTGGGCCATGTCGGGGTTCTAGTCTTTGGGCAGGAGACATACGCGTTTACCTGAAAATTGAGCTTGGAGAAAATAATTTCTCTATATTAACCATTTGGCTCCTCTTTAATGACGTGACCCTCGAGTAATTAGGCGATAGAGACAATTGCTCTCAGCGGTATGCCAATATAGAGGGATGGAACTATCCTATAACTCGGGTTTGGGCCATGTCGGGGTTCTAGTCTTTGGGCAGGAGACATGCGCGTTTACCTGAAAATTGAGCTTGGAGAAAATAATCTCTCTATATTAACCATTTGGCTCCTCGTTAATGACGTGACCCTCGAGTAATTAGGCGATACAGACAATTGCTCTCAGCGGTATGCCAATATAGAGGGATGGAACTATCCTAGAACTCGGGTTTGGGCCATGTCGGGGTTCTAGTCTTTGGGCAGGAGACATGCGCGTTTACTTGAAAATTGAGCTTGGAGAAAATAATTTCTCTATATTAACCATTTGGCTCCTCGTTAATGACGTGACCCTCGAGTAATTAGGCGATACAGACAATTGCTCTCAGCGGTATGCCAATATAGAGGGATGGAACTATCCTATAACTCGGGTTTGGGCCATGTCGGGGTTCTAGTCTTTGGGCAGAAGACATGCGCGTTTACCTGAAAATTGAGCTTGGAGAAAATAATTTCTCTATATTAACCATCTGGCTCCTCTTTAATGACGTGACCCTCGAGTAATTAGGCGATACAGACAATTGCTCTCAGCGGTATGCCAATATAGAGGGATGGAACTATCCTAGAACTCGGGTTTGGGCCATGTCGGGGTTCTAGTCTTTGGGCAGGAGACATGCGCGTTTACCTGAAAATTGAGCTTGGAGAAAATAATTTCTCTATATTAACCATTTGGCTCCTCGTTAATGACGTGACCCTCGAGTAATTAGGCGATACAGACAATTGCTCTCATCGGTATGCCAATATAGAGGGATGGAACTATCCTATCACTCGGGTTTGGGCCATGTCGGGGTTCTAGTCTTTGGGCAGGAGACATGCGCGTTTACCTGAAAATTGAGCTTGGAGAAAATAATTTCTCTATATTAACCATTTCGCTCCTCTTTAATGACGTGACCCTCGAGTAATTAGGCGATACAGACAATTGCTCTCAGTGGTATGCCAATATAGAGGGATGGAACTATCCTATCACTCGGGTTTGGGTCATGTCGGGGTTCTAGTCTTTGGGCAGGAGACAAGCGCGTTTACCTGAAAATTGAGCTTGGAGAAAATAATTTCTCTATATTAACCATTTGGCTCCTATTTAATGACGTGACCCTCGAGTAATTAGGCGATACAGACAATTGCTCTCAGCGGTATGCCAATATAGAGGGATGGAACTATCCTATAACTCGGGTTTGGGCCATGTCGGGGTTCTAGTCTTTGGGCAGGAGACATGCGCGTTTACCTGAAAATTGAGCTTGGAGAAAATAATTTCTCTATATTAACCATTTGGCTCCTCGTTTATGACGTGACCCTCGAGTAATTAGGCGATACAGACAATTGCTCTCAGCGGTATGCCAATATAGAGGGATGGAACTATCCTATAACTCGGGTTTGGGCCATGTCGGGGTTCTAGTCTTTGGGCAGAAGACATGCGCGTTTACCTGAAAATTGAGCTTGGAGAAAATAATTTCTCTATATTAACCATCTGGCTCCTCTTTAATGACGTGACCCTCGAGTAATTAGGCGATACAGACAATTGCTCTCAGCGGTATGCCAATATAGAGGGATGGAACTATCCTATAACTCGGGTTTGGGCCATGTCGGTGTTCTAGTCTTTGGGCAGGAGACATGCGCGTTTACCTGAAAATTGAGCTTGGAGAAAATAATTTCTCTATATTAACCATTTGAATCCTCGTTAATGACGTGACCCTCGAGTAATTAGGCGATACAGACAATTGCTCTCAGCGGTATGCCAATATAGAGGGATGGAACTATCCTATAACTCGGGTTTGGGCCATGTCGGGGTTCTAGTCTTTGGGCAGGAGACATGCGCGTTTACCTGAAAATTGAGCTTGGAGAAAATAATTTCTCTATATTAACCATTTGGCTCCTCGTTAATGACGTGACCCTCGAGTAATTAGGCGATACAGACAATTGCTCTCAGCGGTATGCCAATATAGAGGGATGGAACTATCGTATCACTCGGGTTTGGGCCATGTCGGGGTTCTAGTCTTTGGGCAGGAGACATGCGCGTTTACCTGAAAATTGAGCTTGGAGAAAATAATTTCTCTATATTAACCATTTCGCTCCTCTTTAATGGCGTGACCCTCGAGTAATTAGGCGATACAGACAATTGCTCTCAGCGGTATGCCAATATAGAGGGATGGAACTATCCTAGAACTCGGGTTTGGGCCATGTCGGGGTTCTAGTCTTTGGGCAGGAGACAAGCGCGTCTACCTGAAAATTGAGCTTGGAGAAAATAATTTCTCTATATTAACCATTTGGCTCCTCGTTAATGACGTGACCCTCGAGTAATTAGGCGATACAGACAATTGCTCTCAGCGGTATGCCAATATAGAGGGATGGAACTATCGTATCACTCGGGTTTGGGCCATGTCGGGGTTCTAGTCTTTGGGCAGGAGACAAGCGCGTCTACCTGAAAATTGAGCTTGGAGAAAATAATTTCTCTATATTAACCATTTGGCTCCTCTTTAATGACGTGACCCTCGAGTAATTAGGCGATACAGACAATTGCTCTCAGCGGTATGCCAATATAGAGGGATGGAACTATCCTAGAACTCGGGTTTGGGCCATGTCGGGGTTCTAGTCTTTGGGCAGAAGACATGCGCGTTTACCTGAAAATTGAGCTTGGAGAAAATAATTTCTCTATATTAACCATCTGGCTCCTCTTTAATGACGTGACCCTCGAGTAATTAGGCGATACAGACAATTGCTCTCAGCGGTATGCCAATATAGAGGGATGGAACTATCCTAGAACTCGGGTTTGGGCCATGTCGGGGTTCTAGTCTTTGGGCAGGAGACATGCGCGTTTACCTGAAAATTGAGCTTAGAGAAAATAATTTCTCTATATTAACCATTTGGCTCCTCGTTAATGACGTGACCCTCGAGTAATTAGGCGATACAGACAATTGCTCTCAGCGGTATGCCAATATAGAGGGATGGAACTATCCTATCACTCGGGTTTGGGCCATGTCGGGGTTCTAGTCTTTGGGCAGGAGACATGCGCGTTTACCTGAAAATTGAGCTTGGAGAAAATAATTTCTCTATATTAACCATTTCGCTCCTCTTTAATGACGTGACCCTCGAGTAATTAGGCGATACAGACAATTGCTCTCAGCGGTATGCCAATATAGAGGGATGGAACTATCCTATCACACGGGTTTGGGTCATGTCAGGGTTCTAGTCTTTGGGCAGGAGACAAGCGCGTTTACCTGAAAATTGAGCTTGGAGAAAATAATTTCTCTATATTAACCATTTGGCTCCTATTTAATGACGTGACCCTCGAGTAATTAGGCGATACAGACAATTGCTCTCAGCGGTATGCCAATATAGAGGGATGGAACTATCCTATAACTCGGGTTTGGGCCATGTCGGGGTTCTAGTCTTTGGGCAGGAGACATGCGCGTTTACCTGAAAATTGAGCTTGGAGAAAATAATTTCTCTATATTAACCATTTGGCTCCTCGTTTATGACGTGACCCTCGAGTAATTAGGCGATACAGACAATTGCTCTCAGCGGTATGCCAATATAGAGGGATGGAACTATCCTATAACTCGGGTTTGGGCCATGTCGGGGTTCTAGTCTTTGGGCAGAAGACATGCGCGTTTACCTGAAAATTGAGCTTGGAGAAAATAATTTCTCTATATTAACCATCTGGCTCCTCTTTAATGACGTGACCCTCGAGTAATTAGGCGATACAGACAATTGCTCTCAGCGGTATGCCAATATAGAGGGATGGAACTATCCTATAACTCGGGTTTGGGCCATGTCGGTGTTCTAGTCTTTGGGCAGGAGACATGCGCGTTTACCTGAAAATTGAGCTTGGAGAAAATAATTTCTCTATATTAACCATTTGAATCCTCGTTAATGACGTGACCCTCGAGTAATTAGGCGATACAGACAATTGCTCTCAGCGGTATGCCAATATAGAGGGATGGAACTATCCTATAACTCGGGTTTGGGCCATGTCGGGGTTCTAGTCTTTGGGCAGGAGACATGCGCGTTTACCTGAAAATTGAGCTTCGAGAAAATAATTTCTCTATATTAACCATTTGGCTCCTCGTTAATGACGTGACCCTCGAGTAATTAGGCGATACAGACAATTGCTCTCAGCGGTATGCCAATATAGAGGAATGGAACTATCCTATAACTCGGGTTTGGGCCATGTCGGGGTTCTAGTCTTTGGGCAGAAGACATGCGCGTTTACCTGAAAATTGAGCTTGAAGAAAATAATTTCTCTATATTAACCATCTGGCTCCTCTTTAATGACGTGACCCTCGAGTAATTAGGCGATACAGACAATTGCTCTCAGCGGTATGCCGATATAGAGGGACGGAACTATCCTAGAACTCGGGTTTGGGCCATGTCGGGGTTCTAGTCTTTGGGCAGGAGACATGCGCGTTTACCTGAAAATTGAGCTTGAAGAAAATAATTTCTCTATATTAACCATCTGGCTCCTCGTTAATGACGTGACCCTCGAGTAATTAGGCGATACAGACAATTGCTCTCAGCGGTATGCCGATATAGAGGGACGGAACTATCCTAGAACTCGGGTTTGGGCCATGTCGGGGTTCTAGTCTTTGGGCAGGAGACATGCGCGTTTACCTGAAAATTGAGCTTGAAGAAAATAATTTCTCTATATTAACCATCTGGCTCCTCTTTAATGACGTGACCCTCGAGTAATTAGGCGATACAGACAATTGCTCTCAGCGGTATGCCGATATAGAGGGACGGAACTATCCTAGAACTCGGGTTTGGGCCATGTCGGGGTTCTAGTCTTTGGGCAGGAGACATGCGCGTTTACCTGAAAATTGAGCTTGAAGAAAATAATTTCTCTATATTAACCATCTGGCTCCTCGTTAATGACGTGACCCTCGAGTAATTAGGCGATACAGACAATTGCTCTCAGCGGTATGCCGATATAGAGGGACGGAACTATCCTAGAACTCGGGTTTGGGCCATGTCGGGGTTCTAGTCTTTGGGCAGGAGACATGCGCGTTTACCTGAAAATTGAGCTTGAAGAAAATAATTTCTCTATATTAACCATCTGGCTCCTCTTTAATGACGTGACCCTCGAGTAATTAGGCGATACAGACAATTGCTCTCAGCGGTATGCCGATATAGAGGGACGGAACTATCCTAGAACTCGGGTTTGGGCCATGTCGGGGTTCTAGTCTTTGGGCAGAAGACATGCGCGTTTACCTGAAAATTGAGCTTGAAGAAAATAATTTCTCTATATTAACCATCTGGCTCCTCGTTAATGACGTGACCCTCGAGTAATTAGGCGATACAGACAATTGCTCTCAGCGGTATGCCGATATAGAGGGACGGAACTATCCTAGAACTCGGGTTTGGGCCATGTCGGGGTTCTAGTCTTTGGGCAGGAGACATGCGCGTTTACCTGAAAATTGAGCTTGGAGAAAATAATTTCTCTATATTAACCATCTGGCTCCTCTTTAATGACGTGACCCTCGAGTAATTAGGCGATACAGAAAATTGCTCTCAGCGGTATGCCAATATAGAGGGACGGAACTATCCTATAACTCGGGTTTGGGCCATGTCGGTGTTCTAGTCTTTGGGCAGGAGACATGCGCGTTTACCTGAAAATTGAGCTTGGAGAAAATAATTTCTCTATATTAACCATTTGAATCCTCGTTAATGACGTGACCCTCGAGTAATTAGGCGATACAGACAATTGCTCTCAGCGGTATGCCAATATAGAGGGACGGAACTATCCTAGAACTCGGGTTTGGGCCATGTCGGGGTTCTAGTCTTTGGGCAGGAGACATGCGCGTTTACCTGAAAATTGAGCTTGAAGAAAATAATTTCTCTATATTAAGCATCTGGCTCCTCTTTAATGACGTGACCCTCGAGTAATTAGGCGATACAGACAATTGCTCTCAGCGGTATGCCAATATAGAGGGACGGAACTATCCTATAACTCGGGTTTGGGCCATGTCGGTGTTCTAGTCTTTGGGCAGGAGACATGCGCGTTTACCTGAAAATTGAGCTTGGAGAAAATAATTTCTCTATATTAACCATTTGAATCCTCGTTAATGACGTGACCCTCGAGTAATTAGGCGATACAGACAATTGCTCTCAGCGGTATGCCAATATAGAGGGATGGAACTATCCTATAACTCGGGTTTGGGCCATGTCGGGGTTCTAGTCTTTGGGCAGGAGACATGCGCGTTTACCTGAAAATTGAGCTTGGAGAAAATAATTTCTCTATATTAACCATTTGGCTCCTCGTTAATGACGTGACCCTCGAGTAATTAGGCGATACAGACAATTGCTCTCAGCGGTATGCCGATATAGAGGGACGGAACTATCCTAGAACTCGGGTTTGGGCCATGTCGGGGTTCTAGTCTTTGGGCAGGAGACATGCGCGTTTACCTGAAAATTGAGCTTGAAGAAAATAATTTCTCTATATTAACCATCTGGCTCCTCGTTAATGACGTGACCCTCGAGTAATTAGGCGATACAGACAATTGCTCTCAGCGGTATGCCGATATAGAGGGACGGAACCATCCTAGAACTCGGGTTTGGGCCATGTCGGGGTTCTAGTCTTTGGGCAGGAGACATGCGCGTTTACCTGAAAATTGAGCTTGGAGAAAATAATTTCTCTATATTAACCATCTGGCTCCTCTTTAATGACGTGACCCTCGAGTAATTAGGCGATACAGACAATTGCTCTCAGCGGTATGCCAATATAGAGGGACGGAACTATCCTATAACTCGGGTTTGGGCCATGTCGGTGTTCTAGTCTTTGGGCAGGAGACATGCGCGTTTACCTGAAAATTGAGCTTGGAGAAAATAATTTCTCTATATTAACCATTTGAATCCTCGTTAATGACGTGACCCTCGAGTAATTAGGCGATACAGACAATTGCTCTCAGCGGTATGCCAATATAGAGGGACGGAACTATCCTAGAACTCGGGTTTGGGCCATGTCGGGGTTCTAGTCTTTGGGCAGGAGACATGCGCGTTTACCTGAAAATTGAGCTTGAAGAAAATAATTTCTCTATATTAACCATCTGGCTCCTCTTTAATGACGTGACCCTCGAGTAATTAGGCGATACAGACAATTGCTCTCAGCGGTATGCCAATATAGAGGGACGGAACTATCCTATAACTCGGGTTTGGGCCATGTCGGTGTTCTAGTCTTTGGGCAGGAGACATGCGCGTTTACCTGAAAATTGAGCTTGGAGAAAATAATTTCTCTATATTAACCATTTGAATCCTCGTTAATGACGTGACCCTCGAGTAATTAGGCGATACAGACAATTGCTCTCAGCGGTATGCCAATATAGAGGGATGGAACTATCCTATAACTCGGGTTTGGGCCATGTCGGGGTTCTAGTCTTTGGGCAGGAGACATGCGCGTTTACCTGAAAATTGAGCTTGGAGAAAATAATTTCTCTATATTAACCATTTGGCTCCTCGTTAATGACGTGACCCTCGAGTAATTAGGCGATACAGACAATTGCTCTCAGCGGTATGCCAATATAGAGGAATGGAACTATCCTTTAACTCGGGTTTGGGCCATGTCGGGGTTCTAGTCTTTGGGCAGAAGACATGCGCGTTTACCTGAAAATTGAGCTTGGAGAAAATAATTTCTCTATATTAACCATTTGAATCCTCTTTAATGACGTGACCCTCGAGTAATTAGGCGATACAGACGATTGCTCTCAGCGGTATGCCAATATAGAGGGACGGAACTATCCTAGAACTCGGGTTTGGGCCATGTCGGGGTTCTAGTCTTTGGGCAGGAGACATGCGCGTTTACCTGAAAATTGAGCTTGGAGAAAATAATTTCTCTATATTAACCATTTGGCTCCTCGTTAATGACGTGACCCTCGAGTAATTAGGCGATACAGACAATTGCTCTCAGCGGTATGCCAATATAGAGGGATGGAACTATCGTATCACTCGGGTTTGGGCCATGTCGGGGTTCTAGTCTTTGGGCAGGAGACATGCGCGTTTACCTGAAAATTGAGCTTGGAGAAAATAATTTCTCTATATTAACCATTTCGCTCCTCTTTAATGACGTGACCCTCGAGTAATTAGGCGATACAGACAATTGCTCTCAGCGGTATGCCAATATAGAGGGATGGAACTATCCTATCACTCGGGTTTGGGCCATGTCGGGGTTCTAGTCTTTGGGCAGGAGACAAGCGCGTTTACCTGAAAATTGAGCTTGGAGAAAATAATTTCTCTATATTAACCATTTGGCTCCTCTTTAATGACGTGACCCTCGAGTAATTAGGCGATACAGACAATTGCTCTCAGCGGTATGCCAATATAGAGGGATGGAACTATCCTATAACTCGGGTTTGGGCCATGTCGGGGTTCTAGTCTTTGGGCAGGAGACATGCGCGTTTACCTGAAAATTGAGCTTGGAGAAAATAATTTCTCTATATTAACCATTTGGCTCCTCGTTAATGACGTGACCCTCGAGTAATTAGGCGATACAGACAATTGCTCTCAGCGGTATGCCAATATAGAGGGATGGAACTATCCTATAACTCGGGTTTGGGCCATGTCGGGGTTCTAGTCTTTGGGCAGAAGACATGCGCGTTTACCTGAAAATTGAGCTTGGAGAAAATAATTTCTCTATATTAACCATCTGGCTCCTCTTTAATGACGTGACCCTCGAGTAATTAGGCGATACAGACAATTGCTCTCAGCGGTATGCCAATATAGAGGGATGGAACTATCCTATAACTCGGGTTTGGGCCATGTCGGTGTTCTAGTCTTTGGGCAGGAGACATGCGCGTTTACCTGAAAATTGAGCTTGGAGAAAATAATTTCTCTATATTAACCATTTGGCTCCTCGTTAATGACGTGACCCTCGAGTAATTAGGCGATACAGACAATTGCTCTCAGCGGTATGCCAATATAGAGGGATGGAACTATCCTATAACTCGGGTTTGGGCCATGTCGGGGTTCTAGTCTTTGGGCAGGAGACATGCGCGTTTACCTGAAAATTGAGCTTGGAGAAAATAATTTCTCTATATTCACCATTTGGCTCCTCGTTGATGACGTGACCCTCGAGTAATTAGGCGATACAGACAATTGCTCTCAGCGGTATGCCAATATAGAGGGATGGAACTATCCTATCACTTGGGTTTGGGCCATGTCGGGGTTCTAGTCTTTGGGCAGGAGACATGCGCGTTTACCTGAAAATTGAGCTTGGAGAAAATAATTTCTCTATATTAACCATTTCGCTCCTCTTTAATGACGTGACCCTCGAGTAATTAGGCGATACAGACAATTGCTCTCAGCGGTATGCCAATATAGAGGGATGGAACTATCCTATCACTCGGGTTTGGGCCATGTCGGGGTTCTAGTCTTTGGGCAGGAGACAAGCGCGTTTACCTGAAAATTGAGCTTGGAGAAAATAATTTCTCTATATTAACCATTTGGCTCCTCTTTAATGACGTGACCCTCGAGTAATTAGGCGATACAGACAACTGCTCTCAGCGGTATGCCAATATAGAGGGATGGAACTATCCTATAACTCGGGTTTGGGCCATGTCGGGGTTCTAGTCTTTGGGCAGGAGACATGCGCGTTTACCTGAAAATTGAGCTTGGAGAAAATAATTTCTCTATATTAACCATTTGGCTCCTCGTTAATGACGTGACCCTCGAATAATTAGGCGATACAGACAATTGCTCTCAGCGGTATGCCAATATAGAGGGATGGAACTATCCTATAACTCGGGTTTGGGCCATGTCGGGGTTCTAGTCTTTGGGCAGAAGACATGCGCGTTTACCTGAAAATTGAGCTTGGAGAAAATAATTTCTCTATATTAACCATCGGGCTCCTCTTTAATGACGTGACCCTCGAGTAATTAGGCGATACAGACAATTGCTCTCAGCGGTATGCCAATATAGAGGGATGGAACTATCCTATAACTCGGGTTTGGGCCATGTCGGTGTTCTAGTCTTTGGGCAGGAGACATGCGCGTTTACCTGAAAATTGAGCTTGGAGAAAATAATTTCTCTATATTAACCATTTGGCTCCTCGTTAATGACGTGACCCTCGAGTAATTAGGCGATACAGACAATTGCTCTCAGCGGTATGCCAATATAGAGGGATGGAACTATCCTATCACTCGGGTTTGGGCCATGTCGGGGTTCTAGTCTTTGGGCAGGAGACATGCGCGTTTACCTCAAAATTGAGCTTGGAGAAAATTATTTCTCTATATTAACCATTTGGCTCCTCGTTAATGACGTGACCCTCGAGTAATTAGGCGATACAGACAATTGCTCTCAGCGGTATGCCAATATAGAGGGATGGAACTATCCTAGAACTCGGGTTTGGGCCATGTCGGGGTTCTAGTCTTTGGGCAGGAGACATGCGCGTTTACCTGAAAATTGAGCTTGGAGAAAATAATTTCTCTATATTAACCATTTGGCTCCTCGTTAATGACGTGACCTCGAGTAATTAGGCGATACAGACAATTGCTCTCAGCGGTGTGCCAATACAGAGGGATGGAACTATCCTATAACTCGGGTTTGGGCCATGTCGGGGTTCTAGTCTTTGGGCAGGAGACATGCGCGTTTACCTGAATCTTGAGCTTGGAGAAAATAATTTCTCTATATTAACCATTTGGCTCCTCGTTAATGACGTGACCCTCGAGTAATCAGGCGATACAGACAATTGCTCTCAGCGGTATGCCAATATAGAGGGATGGAACTATCCTAGAACTCGGGTTTGGGCCATGTCGGAGTTCTAGTCATTGGGCAGGAGACATGCGCGTTTACCTGAAAATTGAGCTTGGAGAAAATAATTACTCTATATTAACCATTTGGCTCCTCGTTAATGACGTGACCCACGAGTAATTAGGCGATACAGACAATTGCTCTCAGCGGTATGCCAATATAGAGGGATGGAACTATCCTATCACTCGGGTTTGGGCCATGTCGGGGTTCTAGTCTTTGGGCAGGAGACATGCGCGTTTACCTGAAAATTGAGCTTGGAGAAAATAATTTCTCTATATTAACCATTTCGCTCCTCTTTAATGACGTGACCCTCGAGTAATTAGGCGATACAGACAATTGCTCTCAGCGGTATGCCAATATAGAGGGATGGAACTATCCTATCACTCGGGTTCGGGCCATGTCGGGGTTCTAGTCTTTGGGCAGGAGACATGCGCGTTTACCTGAAAATTGAGCTTGGAGAAAATAATTTCTCTATATTAACCATTTAACTCCTCTTTAATGACGTGACCCTCGAGTAATTAGGCGATACAGACAATTGCTCTCAGCGGTATGCCAATATAGAGGGATGGAACTATCCTATAACTCGGGTTTAGGCCATGTCGGGGTTCTAGTCTTTGGGCAGGAGACATGCGCGTTTACCTGAAAATTGAGCTTGGAGAAAATAATTTCTCTATATTAACCATTTGGCTCCTCGTTAATGACGTGACCCTCGAGTAATTAGGCGATACAGACAATTGCTCTCAGCGGTATGCCAATATAAAGGGATGGAACTATCCTAGAACTCGGGTTTGGGCCATGTCGGGGTTCTAGTCTTTGGGCAGGAGACATGCGCGTTTACCTGAAAATTGAGCTTGGAGAAAATATTTCTCTATATTAACCATTTGGCTCCTCGTTAATGACGTTACCCTCGAGTAATTAGGCGATACAGACAATTGCTCTCAGCGGTATGCCAATATAGAGGGATGGAACTATCCTATAACTCGGGTTTGGGCCATGTCGGGGTTCTAGTCTTTGGGCAGGAGACATGCGCGTTTACCTGAAAATTGAGCTTCGAGAAAATAATTTCTCTATATTAACCATTTGGCTCCTCGTTAATGACGTGACCCTCGAGTAATTAGGCGATACAGAAAATTGCTCTCAGCGGTATGCCAATATAGAGGGATGGAACTATCCTAGAACTCGGGTTTGGGCCATGTCGGGGTTCTAGTCTTTGGGCAGGAGACATGCGCGTTTACCTGAAAATTGAGCTTGGAGAAAATAATTTCTCTATATTAACCATTTGGCTCCTCGTTAATGACGTGACCCTCGAGTAATTAGGCGATACAGACAATCGCTCTCAGCGGTATGCCAATATAGAGGGATGGAACTATCCTAGAACTCGGGTTTGGGCCATGTCGGGGTTCTAGTCTTTGGGCAGGAGACATGCGCGTTTACCTGAAAATTGAGCTTGGAGAAAATAATTTATCTATATTAACCATTTGGCTCCTCGTGAATGACGTGACCCTCGAGTAATTAGGCGATACAGACAATTGCTCTCAGCGGTATGCCAATATAGAGGGATGGAACTATCCTAGAACTCTGGTTTTGGCCATGTCGGGGTTCTAGTCTTTAGGCAGGAGACATGCGCGTTTACCTGAAACTGGAGCTTGGAGAAAATAATTTCTCTATATTAACCATTTGGCTCCTCTTTAATGACGTGACCCTCGAGTAATTAGGCGATACAGACAATTGCTCTCAGTGGTATGCCAATATAGAGGGATGGAACTATCCTAGAACTCGGGTTTGGGCCATGTCGGGGTTCTAGTCTTTGGGCAGGAGACATGCGCGTTTACCTGAAAATTGAGCTTGGAGAAAATAATTTCTCTATATTAACCATTTGGCTCCTCTTTAATGACGTGACCCTCGAGTAATTAGGCGATACAGACAATTGCTCTCAGCGGTATGCCAATATAGAGGGATGGAACTATCCTATAACTCGGGTTTGGGCCATGTCGGGGTTCTAGTCTTTGGGCAGGAGACATGCGCGTTTACCTGAAAATTGAGCTTGGAGAAAATAATTTCTCTATATTAACCATCTGGCTCCTCGTTAATGACGTGACCCTCGAGTAATTAGGCGATACAGACAATTGCTCTCAGCGGTATGCCGATATAGAGGGACGGAACTATCCTAGAACTCGGGTTTGGGCCATGTCGGGGTTCTAGTCTTTGGGCAGGAGACATGCGCGTTTACCTGAAAATTGAGCTTGAAGAAAATAATTTCTCTATATTAACCATCTGGCTCCTCTTTAATGACGTGACCCTCGAGTAATTAGGCGATACAGACAATTGGTCTCAGCGGTATGCCGATATAGAGGGACGGAACTATCCTAGAACTCGGGTTTGGGCCATGTCGGGGTTCTAGTCTTTGGGCAGAAGACATGCGCGTTTACCTGAAAATTGAGCTTGAAGAAAATAATTTCTCTATATTAACCATCTGGCTCCTCGTTAATGACGTGACCCTCGAGTAATTAGGCGATACAGACAATTGCTCTCAGCGGTATGCCGATATAGAGGGACGGAACTATCCTAGAACTCGGGTTTGGGCCATGTCGGGGTTCTAGTCTTTGGGCAGGAGACATGCGCGTTTACCTGAAAATTGAGCTTGGAGAAAATAATTTCTCTATATTAACCATTTGGCTCCTCGTTAATGACGTGACCCTCGAGTAATTAGGCGATACAGACAATTGCTCTCAGCGGTATGCCGATATAGAGGGATGGAACTATCCTAGAACTCGGGTTTGGGCCATGTCGGGGTTCTAGTCTTTGGGCAGGAGACATGCGCGTTTACCTGAAAATTGAGCTTGGAGAAAATAATTTCTCTATATTAACCATCTGGCTCCTCTTTAATGACGTGACCCTCGAGTAATTAGGCGATACAGACAATTGCTCTCAGCGGTATGCCAATATAGAGGGACGGAACTATCCTATAACTCGGGTTTGGGCCATGTCGGTGTTCTAGTCTTTGGGCAGGAGACATGCGCGTTTACCTGAAAATTGAGCTTGGAGAAAATAATTTCTCTATATTAACCATTTGAATCCTCGTTAATGACGTGACCCTCGAGTAATTAGGCGATACAGACAATTGCTCTCAGCGGTATGCCAATATAGAGGGACGGAACTATCCTAGAACTCGGGTTTGGGCCATGTCGGGGTTCTAGTCTTTGGGCAGGAGACATGCGCGTTTACCTGAAAATTGAGCTTGAAGAAAATAATTTCTCTATATTAACCATCTGGCTCCTCTTTAATGACGTGACCCTCGAGTAATTAGGCGATACAGACAATTGCTCTCAGCGGTATGCCAATATAGAGGGACGGAACTATCCTATAACTCGGGTTTGGGCCATGTCGGTGTTCTAGTCTTTGGGCAGGAGACATGCGCGTTTACCTGAAAATTGAGCTTGGAGAAAATAATTTCTCTATATTAACCATTTGAATCCTCGTTAATGACGTGACCCTCGAGTAATTAGGCGATACAGACAATTGCTCTCAGCGGTATGCCAATATAGAGGGATGGAACTATCCTATAACTCGGGTTTGGGCCATGTCGGGGTTCTAGTCTTTGGGCAGGAGACATGCGCGTTTACCTGAAAATTGAGCTTGGAGAAAATAATTTCTCTATATTAACCATTTGGCTCCTCGTTAATGACGTGACCCTCGAGTAATTAGGCGATACAGACAATTGCTCTCAGCGGTATGCCAATATAGAGGAATGGAACTATCCTTTAACTCGGGTTTGGGCCATGTCGGGGTTCTAGTCTTTGGGCAGAAGACATGCGCGTTTACCTGAAAATTGAGCTTGGAGAAAATAATTTCTCTATATTAACCATTTGAATCCTCTTTAATGACGTGACCCTCGAGTAATTAGGCGATACAGACGATTGCTCTCAGCGGTATGCCAATATAGAGGGACGGAACTATCCTAGAACTCGGGTTTGGGCCATGTCGGGGTTCTAGTCTTTGGGCAGGAGACATGCGCGTTTACCTGAAAATTGAGCTTGGAGAAAATAATTTCTCTATATTAACCATTTGGCTCCTCGTTAATGACGTGACCCTCGAGTAATTAGGCGATACAGACAATTGCTCTCAGCGGTATGCCAATATAGAGGGATGGAACTATCGTATCACTCGGGTTTGGGCCATGTCGGGGTTCTAGTCTTTGGGCAGGAGACATGCGCGTTTACCTGAAAATTGAGCTTGGAGAAAATAATTTCTCTATATTAACCATTTCGCTCCTCTTTAATGACGTGACCCTCGAGTAATTAGGCGATACAGACAATTGCTCTCAGCGGTATGCCAATATAGAGGGATGGAACTATCCTATCACTCGGGTTTGGGCCATGTCGGGGTTCTAGTCTTTGGGCAGGAGACAAGCGCGTTTACCTGAAAATTGAGCTTGGAGAAAATAATTTCTCTATATTAACCATTTGGCTCCTCTTTAATGACGTGACCCTCGAGTAATTAGGCGATACAGACAATTGCTCTCAGCGGTATGCCAATATAGAGGGATGGAACTATCCTATAACTCGGGTTTGGGCCATGTCGGGGTTCTAGTCTTTGGGCAGGAGACATGCGCGTTTACCTGAAAATTGAGCTTGGAGAAAATAATTTCTCTATATTAACCATTTGGCTCCTCGTTAATGACGTGACCCTCGAGTAATTAGGCGATACAGACAATTGCTCTCAGCGGTATGCCAATATAGAGGGATGGAACTATCCTATAACTCGGGTTTGGGCCATGTCGGGGTTCTAGTCTTTGGGCAGAAGACATGCGCGTTTACCTGAAAATTGAGCTTGGAGAAAATAATTTCTCTATATTAACCATCTGGCTCCTCTTTAATGACGTGACCCTCGAGTAATTAGGCGATACAGACAATTGCTCTCAGCGGTATGCCAATATAGAGGGATGGAACTATCCTATAACTCGGGTTTGGGCCATGTCGGTGTTCTAGTCTTTGGGCAGGAGACATGCGCGTTTACCTGAAAATTGAGCTTGGAGAAAATAATTTCTCTATATTAACCGTTTGGCTCCTCGTTAATGACGTGACCCTCGAGTAATTAGGCGATACAGACAATTGCTCTCAGCGGTATGCCAATATAGAGGGATGGAACTATCCTATAACTCGGGTTTGGGCCATGTCGGGGTTCTAGTCTTTGGGCAGGAGACATGCGCGTTTACCTGAAAATTGAGCTTGGAGAAAATAATTTCTCTATATTAACCATTTGGCTCCTCGTTGATGACGTGACCCTCGAGTAATTAGGCGATACAGACAATTGCTCTCAGCGGTATGCCAATATAGAGGGATGGAACTATCCTATCACTTGGGTTTGGGCCATGTCGGGGTTCTAGTCTTTGGGCAGGAGACATGCGCGTTTACCTGAAAATTGAGCTTGGAGAAAATAATTTCTCTATATTAACCATTTCGCTCCTCTTTAATGACGTGACCCTCGAGTAATTAGGCGATACAGACAATTGCTCTCAGCGGTATGCCAATATAGAGGGATGGAACTATCCTATCACTCGGGTTTGGGCCATGTCGGGGTTCTAGTCTTTGGGCAGGAGACAAGCGCGTTTACCTGAAAATTGAGCTTGGAGAAAATAATTTCTCTATATTAACCATTTGGCTCCTCTTTAATGACGTGACCCTCGAGTAATTAGGCGATACAGACAACTGCTCTCAGCGGTATGCCAATATAGAGGGATGGAACTATCCTATAACTCGGGTTTGGGCCATGTCGGGGTTCTAGTCTTTGGGCAGGAGACATGCGCGTTTACCTGAAAATTGAGCTTGGAGAAAATAATTTCTCTATATTAACCATTTGGCTCCTCGTTAATGACGTGACCCTCGAATAATTAGGCGATACAGACAATTGCTCTCAGCGGTATGCCAATATAGAGGGATGGAACTATCCTATAACTCGGGTTTGGGCCATGTCGGGGTTCTAGTCTTTGGGCAGAAGACATGCGCGTTTACCTGAAAATTGAGCTTGGAGAAAATAATTTCTCTATATTAACCATCGGGCTCCTCTTTAATGACGTGACCCTCGAGTAATTAGGCGATACAGACAATTGTTCTCAGCGGTATGCCAATATAGAGGGATGGAGCTATCCTATAACTCGGGTTTGGGCCATGTCGGTGTTCTAGTCTTTGGGCAGGAGACATGCGCGTTTACCTGAAAATTGAGCTTGGAGAAAATAATTTCTCTATATTAACCATTTGGCTCCTCGTTAATGACGTGACCCTCGAGTAATTAGGCGATACAGACAATTGCTCTCAGCGGTATGCCACTATAGAGGGATGGAACTATCCTATCACTCGGGTTTGGGCCATGTCGGGGTTCTAGTCTTTGGGCAGGAGACATGCGCGTTTACCTCAAAATTGAGCTTGGAGAAAATTATTTCTCTATATTAACCATTTGGCTCCTCGTTAATGACGTGACCCTCGAGTAATTAGGCGATACAGACAATTGCTCTCAGCGGTATGCCAATATAGAGGGATGGAACTATCCTAGAACTCGGGTTTGGGCCATGTCGGGGTTCTAGTCTTTGGGCAGGAGACATGCGCGTTTACCTGAAAATTGAGCTTGGAGAAAATAATTTCTCTATATTAACCATTTGGCTCCTCGTTAATGACGTGACCCTCGAGTAATTAGGCGATACAGACAATTGCTCTCAGCGGTATGCCAATATAGAGGGATGGAACTATCGTATCACTCGGGTTTGGGCCATGTCGGGGTTCTAGTCTTTGGGCAGGAGACATGCGCGTTTACCTGAAAATTGAGCTTGGAGAAAATAATTTCTCTATATTAACCATTTCGCTCCTCTTTAATGACGTGACCCTCGAGTAATTAGGCGATACAGACAATTGCTCTCAGCGGTATGCCAATATAGAGGGATGGAACTATCCTATCACTCGGGTTTGGGCCATGTCGGGGTTCTAGTCTTTGGGCAGGAGACAAGCGCGTTTACCTGAAAATTGAGCTTGGAGAAAATAATTTCTCTATATTAACCATTTGGCTCCTCTTTAATGACGTGACCCTCGAGTAATTAGGCGATACAGACAATTGCTCTCAGCGGTATGCCAATATAGAGGGATGGAACTATCCTATAACTCGGGTTTGGGCCATGTCGGGGTTCTAGTCTTTGGGCAGGAGACATGCGCGTTTACCTGAAAATTGAGCTTGGAGAAAATAATTTCTCTATATTAACCATTTGGCTCCTCGTTAATGACGTGACCCTCGAGTAATTAGGCGATACAGACAATTGCTCTCAGCGGTATGCCAATATAGAGGGATGGAACTATCCTATAACTCGGGTTTGGGCCATGTCGGGGTTCTAGTCTTTGGGCAGAAGACATGCGCGTTTACCTGAAAATTGAGCTTGGAGAAAATAATTTCTCTATATTAACCATCTGGCTCCTCTTTAATGACGTGACCCTCGAGTAATTAGGCGATACAGACAATTGCTCTCAGCGGTATGCCAATATAGAGGGATGGAACTATCCTATAACTCGGGTTTGGGCCATGTCGGTGTTCTAGTCTTTGGGCAGGAGACATGCGCGTTTACCTGAAAATTGAGCTTGGAGAAAATAATTTCTCTATATTAACCGTTTGGCTCCTCGTTAATGACGTGACCCTCGAGTAATTAGGCGATACAGACAATTGCTCTCAGCGGTATGCCAATATAGAGGGATGGAACTATCCTATAACTCGGGTTTGGGCCATGTCGGGGTTCTAGTCTTTGGGCAGGAGACATGCGCGTTTACCTGAAAATTGAGCTTGGAGAAAATAATTTCTCTATATTAACCATTTGGCTCCTCGTTGATGACGTGACCCTCGAGTAATTAGGCGATACAGACAATTGCTCTCAGCGGTATGCCAATATAGAGGGATGGAACTATCCTATCACTTGGGTTTGGGCCATGTCGGGGTTCTAGTCTTTGGGCAGGAGACATGCGCGTTTACCTGAAAATTGAGCTTGGAGAAAATAATTTCTCTATATTAACCATTTCGCTCCTCTTTAATGACGTGACCCTCGAGTAATTAGGCGATACAGACAATTGCTCTCAGCGGTATGCCAATATAGAGGGATGGAACTATCCTATCACTCGGGTTTGGGCCATGTCGGGGTTCTAGTCTTTGGGCAGGAGACAAGCGCGTTTACCTGAAAATTGAGCTTGGAGAAAATAATTTCTCTATATTAACCATTTGGCTCCTCTTTAATGACGTGACCCTCGAGTAATTAGGCGATACAGACAACTGCTCTCAGCGGTATGCCAATATAGAGGGATGGAACTATCCTATAACTCGGGTTTGGGCCATGTCGGGGTTCTAGTCTTTGGGCAGGAGACATGCGCGTTTACCTGAAAATTGAGCTTGGAGAAAATAATTTCTCTATATTAACCATTTGGCTCCTCGTTAATGACGTGACCCTCGAATAATTAGGCGATACAGACAATTGCTCTCAGCGGTATGCCAATATAGAGGGATGGAACTATCCTATAACTCGGGTTTGGGCCATGTCGGGGTTCTAGTCTTTGGGCAGAAGACATGCGCGTTTACCTGAAAATTGAGCTTGGAGAAAATAATTTCTCTATATTAACCATCGGGCTCCTCTTTAATGACGTGACCCTCGAGTAATTAGGCGATACAGACAATTGTTCTCAGCGGTATGCCAATATAGAGGGATGGAGCTATCCTATAACTCGGGTTTGGGCCATGTCGGTGTTCTAGTCTTTGGGCAGGAGACATGCGCGTTTACCTGAAAATTGAGCTTGGAGAAAATAATTTCTCTATATTAACCATTTGGCTCCTCGTTAATGACGTGACCCTCGAGTAATTAGGCGATACAGACAATTGCTCTCAGCGGTATGCCACTATAGAGGGATGGAACTATCCTATCACTCGGGTTTGGGCCATGTCGGGGTTCTAGTCTTTGGGCAGGAGACATGCGCGTTTACCTCAAAATTGAGCTTGGAGAAAATTATTTCTCTATATTAACCATTTGGCTCCTCGTTAATGACGTGACCCTCGAGTAATTAGGCGATACAGACAATTGCTCTCAGCGGTATGCCAATATAGAGGGATGGAACTATCCTAGAACTCGGGTTTGGGCCATGTCGGGGTTCTAGTCTTTGGGCAGGAGACATGCGCGTTTACCTGAAAATTGAGCTTGGAGAAAATAATTTCTCTATATTAACCATTTGGCTCCTCGTTAATGACGTGACCTCGAGTAATTAGGCGATACAGACAATTGCTCTCAGCGGTGTGCCAATACAGAGGGATGGAACTATCCTATAACTCGGGTTTGGGCCATGTCGGGGTTCTAGTCTTTGGGCAGGAGACATGCGCGTTTACCTGAATCTTGAGCTTGGAGAAAATAATTTCTCTATATTAACCATTTGGCTCCTCGTTAATGACGTGACCCTCGAGTAATCAGGCGATACAGACAATTGCTCTCAGCGGTATGCCAATATAGAGGGATGGAACTATCCTAGAACTCGGGTTTGGGCCATGTCGGGGTTCTAGTCTTTGGGCAGGAGACATGCGCGTTTACCTGAAAATTGAGCTTGGAGAAAATAATTACTCTATATTAACCATTTGGCTCCTCGTTAATGACGTGACCCACGAGTAATTAGGCGATACAGACAATTGCTCTCAGCGGTATGCCAATATAGAGGGATGGAACTATCCAATCACTCGGGTTTGGGCCATGTCGGGGTTCTAGTCTTTGGGCAGGAGACATGCGCGTTTACCTGAAAATTGAGCTTGGAGAAAATAATTTCTTTATATTAACCATTTCGCTCCTCTTTAATGACGTGACCCTCGAGTAATTAGGCGATACAGACAATTGCTCTCAGCGGTATGCCAATATAGAGGGATGGAACTATCCTATCACTCGGGTTCGGGCCATGTCGGGGTTCTAGTCTTTGGGCAGGAGACATGCGCGTTTACCTGAAAATTGAGCTTGGAGAAAATAATTTCTCTATATTAACTATTTAACTCCTCTTTAATGACGTGACCCTCGAGTAATTAGGCGATACAGACAATTGCTCTCAGCGGTATGCCAATATAGAGGGATGGAACTATCCTATAACTCGGGTTTAGGCCATGTCGGGGTTCTAGTCTTTGGGCAGGAGACATGCGCGTTTACCTGAAAATTGAGCTTGGAGAAAATAATTTCTCTATATTAACCATTTGGCTCCTCGTTAATGACGTGACCCTCGAGTAATTAGGCGATACAGACAATTGCTCTCAGCGGTATGCCAATATAAAGGGATGGAACTATCCTAGAACTCGGGTTTGGGCCATGTCGGGGTTCTAGTCTTTGGGCAGGAGACATGCGCGTTTACCTGAAAATTGAGCTTGGAGAAAATATTTCTCTATATTAACCATTTGGCTCCTCGTTAATGACGTTACCCTCGAGTAATTAGGCGATACAGACAATTGCTCTCAGCGGTATGCCAATATAGAGGGATGGAACTATCCTATAACTCGGGTTTGGGCCATGTCGGGGTTCTAGTCTTTGGGCAGGAGACATGCGCGTTTACCTGAAAATTGAGCTTCGAGAAAATAATTTCTCTATATTAACCATTTGGCTCCTCGTTAATGACGTGACCCTCGAGTAATTAGGCGATACAGACAATTGCTCTCAGCGGTATGCCAATATAGAGGGATGGAACTATCCTAGAACTCGGGTTTGGGCCATGTCGGGGTTCTAGTCTTTGGGCAGGAGACATGCGCGTTTACCTGAAAATTGAGCTTGGAGAAAATAATTTCTCTATATTAACCATTTGGCTCCTCGTTAATGACGTGACCCTCGAGTAATTAGGCGATACAGACAATCGCTCTCAGCGGTATGCCAATATAGAGGGATGGAACTATCCTAGAACTCGGGTTTGGGCCATGTCGGGGTTCTAGTCTTTGGGCAGGAGACATGCGCGTTTACCTGAAAATTGAGCTCTGAGAAAATAATTTATCTATATTAACCATTTGGCTCCTCGTGAATGACGTGACCCTCGAGTAATTAGGCGATACAGACAATTGCTCTCAGCGGTATGCCAATATAGAGGGATGGAACTATCCTAGAACTCTGGTTTTGGCCATGTCGGGGTTCTAGTCTTTAGGCAGGAGACATGCGCGTTTACCTGAAACTTGAGCTTGGAGAAAATAATTTCTCTATATTAACCATTTGGCTCCTCTTTAATGACGTGACCCTCGAGTAATTAGGCGATACAGACAATTGCTCTCAGTGGTATGCCAATATAGAGGGATGGAACTATCCTAGAACTCGGGTTTGGGCCATGTCGGGGTTCTAGTCTTTGGGCAGGAGACATGCGCGTTTACCTGAAAATTGAGCTTGGAGAAAATAATTTCTCTATATTAACCATTTGGCTCCTCTTTAATGACGTGACCCTCGAGTAATTAGGCGATACAGACAATTGCTCTCAGCGGTATGCCAATATAGAGGGATGGAACTATCCTATAACTCGGGTTTGGGCCATGTCGGGGTTCTAGTCTTTGGGCAGGAGACATGCGCGTTTACCTGAAAATTGAGCTTGGAGAAAATAATTTCTCTATATTAACCATTTGGCTCCTCGTTAATGACGTGACCCTCGAGTAATTAGGCGATACAGACAATTGCTCTCAGCGGTATGCCAATATAGAGGGATGGAACTATCCTATAACTCGGGTTTGGGCCATGTCGGGGTTCTAGTCTTTGGGCAGGAGACATGCGCGTTTACCTGAAAATTGAGCTTGGAGAAAATAATTTCTCTATATTAACCATTTGGCTCCTCGTTAATGACGTGACCCTCGAGTAATTAGGCGATACAGACAATTGCTCTCAGCAGTATGCCGATATAGAGGGATGGAACTATCCTAGAACTCGGGTTTGGGCCATGTCGGGGTTCTAGTCTTTGGGCAGGAGACATGCGCGTTTACCTGAAAATTGAGCTTGGAGAAAATAATTTCTCTATATTAACCATTTGGCTCCTCGTTAATGACGTGACCCTCGAGTAATTAGGCGATACAGACAATTGCTCTCAGCGGTATGCCAAGATAGAGGGATGGAACTATCCTATAACTCGGGTTTGGGCCATGTCGGGGTTCTAGTCTTTGGGCAGGAGACATGCGCGTTTACCTGAAAATTGAGCTTGGAGAAAATAATTTCTCTATATTAACCATTTGGCTCCTCGTTAATGACGTGACCCTCGAGTAATTAGGGGATACAGACAATTGCTCTCAGCGGTATGCCAATATAGAGGGATGGAACTATCCTAGAACTCGGGTTTGGGCCATGTCGGGGTTCTAGTCTTTGGGCAGGAGACATGCGCGTTTACCTGAAAATTGAGCTTGGAGAAAATAATTTCTCTATATTAACCATTTGGCTCCTCGTTAATGACGTGACCCTCGAGTAATTAGGGGATACAGACAATTGCTCTCAGCGGTATGCCAATATAGAGGGATGGAACTATCCTATAACTCGGGTTTGGGCCATGTCGGGGTTCTAGTCTTTGGGCAGGAGACATGCGCGTTTACCTGAAAATTGAGCTTGGAGAAAATAATTGCTCTATATTAACCATTTGGCTCCTCGTTAATGACGTGACCCTCGAGTAATTAGGCGATACAGACAATTGCTCTCAGCGGTATGCCAATATAGAGGGATGGAACTATCCTATAACACGGGTTTGGGCCATGTCGGGGTTGTAGTCTTTGGGCAGGAGACATGCGCGTTTACCTGAAAATTGAGCTTGGAGAAAATAATTTCTCTATATTAACCATTTGGCTCCTCGTTAATGACGTGACCCTCGAGTAATTAGGGGACACAGACAATTGCTCTCAGCGGTATGCCAATATAGAGGGATGGAACTATCCTAGAACTCGGGTTTGGGCCATGTCGGGGTTCTAGTCTTTGGGCAGGAGACATGCGCGTTTACCTGAAAATTGAGCTTGGAGAAAATAATTTCTCTATATTAACCATTTGGCTCCTCGTTAATGACGTGACCCTCGAGTAATTAGGGGATACAGACAATTGCTCTCAGCGGTATGCCAATATAGAGGGATGGAACTATCCTATAACTCGGGTTTGGGCCATGTCGGGGTTCTAGTCTTTGGGCAGGAGACATGCGCGTTTACCTGAAAATTGAGCTTGGAGAAAATAATTTCTCTATATTAACCATTTGGCTCCTCGTTAATGACGTGACCCTCGAGTAATTAGGCGATACAGACAATTGCTCTCAGCGGTATGCCAATATAGAGGGATGGAACTATCCTATAACTCGGGTTTGGGCCATGTCGGGGCTCTAGTCTTTGGGCAGGAGACATGCGCGTTTACCTGAAAATTGAGCTTGGAGAAAATAATTTCTCTATATTAACCATTTGGCTCCTCGTTAATGACGTGACCCTCGAGTAATTAGGCGATACAGACAATTGCTCTCAGCGGTATGCCAATATAGAGGGATGGAACTATCCTAGAACTCGGGTTTGGGCCATGTCGGGGTTCTAGTCTTTGGGCAGGAGACATGCGCGTTTACCTGAAAATTGAGTTTGGAGAAAATAATTTCTCTATATTAACCATTTGGCTCCTCGTTAATGACGTGACCCTCGAGTAATTAGGCGATACAGACAATTGCTCTCAGCGGTATGCCAATATAGAGGGATGGAACTATCCTATAACTCGGGTTTGAGCCATGTCGGGGTTCTAGTCTTTGGGCAGGAGACATGCGCGTTTACCTGAAAATTGAGTTTGGAGAAAATAATTTCTCTATATTAACCATTTGGCTCCTCGTTAATGACGTGACCCTCGAGTAATTAGGCGATACAGACAATTGCTCTCAGCGGTATGCCAATATAGAGGGATGGAACTATCCTAGAACTCGGGTTTGGGCCATGTCGGGGTTCTAGTCTTTGGGCAGGAGACATGCGCGTTTACCTGAAAATTGAGCTTGGAGAAAATAATTTCTCTATATTAACCATTTGGCACCTCGTTAATGACATGACCCTCGAGTAATTAGGCGATACAGACAATTGATCTCAGCGGTATGCCAATATAGAGGGATGGAACTATCCTATACCTCGGGTTTGGGCCATGTCGGGGTTCTAGTCTTTGGGCAGGAGACATGCGCGTTTACCTGAAAATTGAGCTTGGAGAAAATAATTTCTCTATATTAACCATTTGGCTCCTCGTTAATGACGTGACCCTCGAGTAATTAGGCGATACAGACAATTGCTCTCAGCGGTATGCCAATATAGAGGGATGGAACTATCCTAGAACTCTGGTTTTGGCCATGTCGGGGTTCTAGTCTTTGGGCAGGAGACATGCGCGTTCACCTGAAAATTGAGCTTGGAGAAAATAATTTCTCTATATTAACCATTTGGCTCCTCTTTAATGACGTGACCCTCGAGTAATTAGGCGATACAGACAATTGCTCTCAGCGGTATGCCAATATAGAGGGATGGAACTATCCTAGAACTCGGGTTTGGGCCATGTCGGGGTTCTAGTCTTTGGGCAGGAGACATGCGCGTTTACCTGAAAATTGAGCTTGGAGAAAATAATTTCTCTATATTAACCATTTGGCTCCTCGTTAATGACGTGACCCTCGAGTAATTAGGCGATACAGACAATTGCTCTCAGCGGTATGCCAATATAGAGGGATGGAACTATCCTAGAACTCTGGTTTTGGCCATGTCGGGGTTCTAGTCTTTGGGCAGGAGACATGCGCGTTCACCTGAAAATTGAGCTTGGAGAAAATAATTTCTCTATATTAACCATTTGGCTCCTCTTTAATGACGTGACCCTCGAGTAATTAGGCGATACAGACAATTGCTCTCAGCGGTATGCCAATATAGAGGGATGGAACTATCCTAGAACTCTGGTTTTGGCCATGTCGGGGTTCTAGTCTTTGGGCAGGAGACATGCGCGTTTACCTGAAAATTGAGCTTGGAGAAAATAATTTCTCTATATTAACCATTTGGCTCCTCGTTAATGACGTGACCCTCGAGTAATTAGGCGATACAGACAATTGCTCTCAGCGGTATGCCAATATAGAGGGATGGAACTATCCTATAACTCGGGTTTGGGCCATGTCGGGGTTCTAGTCTTTGGGCAGGAGACATGCGCGTTTACCTAAAAATTGAGCTTGGAGAAAATAATTTCTCTATATTAACCATTTGGCTCCTCGTTAATGACGTGACCCTCGAGTAATTAGGCGATACAGACAATTGCTCTCAGCGGTATGCCAATATAGAGGGATGAAACTATCCTATAACTCGGGTTTGGGCTATGTCGGGGTTCTAGTCTTTGGGCAGGAGACATGCGCGTTTACCTGAAAATTGAGCTTGGAGAAAATAATTTCTCTATATTAACCATTTGGCTCCTCGTTAATGACGTGACCCTTTAGTAATTAGGCGATACAGACAATTGCTCTCAGCGGTATGCCAATATAGAGGGATGGAACTATCCTATAACTCGGGTTTGGGCCATGTCGGGGTTCTAGTCTTTGGGCAGGAGACATGCGCGTTTACCTGAAAATTGAGCTTGGAGAAAATAATTTCTCTATATTAACCATTTGGCTCCTCGTTAATGACGTGACCCTCGAGTAATTAGGCGAAACAGACAATTGCTCTCAGCGCTATGCCAATATAGAGGGATGGAACTATCCTATAACTCGGGTTTGGGCCATGTCGGGGTTCTAGTCTTTGGGCAGGAGACATGCGCGTTTACCTGAAAATTGAGCTTGGAGAAAATAATTTCTCTATATTAACCATTTGGCTCCTCGTTAATGACGTGACCCTCGAGTAATTAGGCGATACAGACAATTGCTCTCAGCGGTATGCCAATATAGAGGGATGGAACTATCCTATAACTCGGGTTTGGGCCATGTCGGGGTTCTAGTCTTTGGGCAGGAGACATGCGCTGTTTACCTGAAAATTGAGCTTGGAGAAAATAATTTCTCTATATTAACCATTTGGCTCCTCGTTAATGACGTGACCCTCGAGTAATTAGGCGATACAGACAATTGCTCTTAGCGGTATGCCAATATAGAGGGATGGAACTATCCTAGAACTCGGGTTTGAGCCATGTCGGGGTTCTAGTCTTTGGGCAGGAGACATGCGCGTTTACCTGAAAATTGAGTTTGGAGAAAATAATTTCTCTATATTAACCATTTGGCTCCTCGTTAATGACGTGACCCTCGAGTAATTAGGCGATACAGACAATTGCTCTCAGCGGTATGCCAATATAGAGGGATGGAACTATCCTAGAACTCGGGTTTGGGCCATGTCGGGGTTCTAGTCTTTGGGCAGGAGACATGCGCGTTTACCTGAAAATTGAGCTTGGAGAAAATAATTTCTCTATATTAACCATTTGGCACCTCGTTAATGACATGACCCTCGAGTAATTAGGCGATACAGACAATTGATCTCAGCGGTATGCCAATATAGAGGGATGGAACTATCCTATACCTCGGGTTTGGGCCATGTCGGGGTTCTAGTCTTTGGGCAGGAGACATGCGCGTTTACCTGAAAATTGAGCTTGGAGAAAATAATTTCTCTATATTAACCATTTGGCTCCTCGTTAATGACGTGACCCTCGAGTAATTAGGCGATACAGACAATAGCTCTCAGCGGTATGCCAATATAGAGGGATAGAACTATCCTAGAACTCGGGTTTGGGCCATGTCGGGGTTCTAGTCTTTGGGCAGGAGACATGCGCGTTTACCTGAAAATTGAGCTTGGAGAAAATAATTTCTCTATATTAACCATTTGGCTCCTCGTTAATGACGTGACCCTCGAGTAATTAGGCGATACAGACAATTGCTCTCAGCGGTATGCCAATATAGAGGGATGGAACTATCCTAGAACTCTGGTTTTGGCCATGTCGGGGTTCTAGTCTTTGGGCAGGAGACATGCGCGTTCACCTGAAAATTGAGCTTGGAGAAAATAATTTCTCTATATTAACCATTTGGCTCCTCTTTAATGACGTGACCCTCGAGTAATTAGGCGATACAGACAATTGCTCTCAGCGGTATGCCAATATAGAGGGATAGAACTATCCTAGAACTCGGGTTTGGGCCATGTCGGGGTTCTAGTCTTTGGGCAGGAGACATGCGCGTTTACCTGAAAATTGAGCTTGGAGAAAATAATTTCTCTATATTAACCATTTGGCTCCTCTTTAATGACGTGACCCTCGAGTAATTAGGCGATACAGACAATTGCTCTCAGCGGTATGCCAATATAGAGGGATGGAACTATCCTATAACTCGGGTTTGGGCCATGTCGGGGTTCTAGTCTTTGGGCAGGAGACATGCGCGTTTACCTGAAAATTGAGCTTGGAGAAAATAATTTCTCTATATTAACCATTTGGCTCCTCGTTAATGACGTGACCCTCGAGTAATTAGGCGATACAGACAATTGCTCTCAGCGGTATGCCAATATAGAGGGATGGAACTATCCTATATCTCGGGTTTGGGCCATGTCGGGGTTCTAGTCTTTGGGCAGGAGACATGCGCGTTTACCTGAAAATTGAGCTTGGAGAAAATAATTTCTCTATATTAACCATTTGGCTCCTCGTTAATGACGTGACCCTCGAGTAATTAGGCGATACAGACAATTGCTCTCAGCGGTATGCCAATATAGAGGGATAGAACTATCCTAGAACTCGGGTTTGGGCCATGTCGGGGTTCTAGTCTTTGGGCAGGAGACATGCGCGTTTACCTGAAAATTGAGCTTGGAGAAAATAATTTCTCTATATTAACCATTTGGCTCCTCGCTAATGACGTGACCCTCGAGTAATTAGGCGATACAGACAATTGCTCTCAGCGGTATGCCAATATAGAGGGATGGAACTATCCTAGAACTCTGGTTTTGGCCATGTCGGGGTTCTAGTTTTTGGGCAGGAGACATGCGCGTTTACCTGAAAATTGAGCTTGGAGAAAATAATTTCTCTATATTAACCATTTGGCTCCTCTTTAATGACGTGACCCTCGAGTAATTAGGCGATACAGACAATTGCTCTCAGCGGTATGCCAATATAGAGGGATAGAACTATCCTAGAACTCGGGTTTGGGCCATGTCGGGGTTCTAGTCTTTGGGCAGAAGACATGCGCGTTTACCTGAAAATTGAGCTTGGAGATAATAATTTCTCTATATTAACCATTTGGCTCCTCTTTAATGACGTGACCCTCGAGTAATTAGGCGATACAGACAATTGCTCTCAGCGGTATGCCAATATAGAGGGATGGAACTATCCTATAACTCGGGTTTGGGCCATGTCGGGGTTCTAGTCTTTGGGCAGGAGACATGCGCGTTTACCTGATAATTGAGCTTGGAGAAAATAATTTCTCTATATTAACCATTTGGCTCCTCGTTAATGACGTGACCCTCGAGTAATTAGGCGATACAGACAATTGCTCTCAGCGGTATGCCAATATAGAGGGATGGAACTATCCTATAACTCGGGTTTGGGCCATGTCGGGGTTCTAGTCTTTGGGCAGGAGACATGCGCGTTTACCTGAAAATTGAGCTTGGAGAAAATAATTTCTCTATATTAACCATTTGGCTCCTCGTTAATGACGTGACCCTCGAGTAATTAGGCGATACAGACAATTGCTCTCAGCGGTATGCCAATATAGAGGGATGGAACTATCCTATAACTCGGGTTTGGGCCATGTCGGGGTTCTAGTCTTTGGGCAGGAGACATGCGCGTTTACCTGAAAATTGAGCTTGGAGAAAATAATTTCTCTATATTAACCATTTGGCTCCTCGTTAATGACGTGACCCTCGAGTAATTAGGCGATACAGACAATTGCTCTCAGCGGTATGCCAATATAGAGGGATGGAACTATCCTATAACTCGGGTTTGGGCCATGTCGGGGTTCTAGTCTTTGGGCAGGAGACATGCGCTGTTTACCTGAAAATTGAGCTTGGAGAAAATAATTTCTCTATATTAACCATTTGGCTCCTCGTTAATGACGTGACCCTCGAGTAATTAGGCGATACAGACAATTGCTCTTAGCGGTATGCCAATATAGAGGGATGGAACTATCCTAGAACTCGGGTTTGAGCCATGTCGGGGTTCTAGCTTTTGGGCAGGAGACATGCGCGTTTACCTGAAAATTGAGCTTGGAGAAAATAATTTCTCTATATTAACCATTTGGCTCCTCTTTAATGACGTGACCCTCGAGTAATTAGGCGATACAGACAATTGCTCTCAGCGGTATGCCAATATAGAGGGATAGAACTATCCTAGAACTCGGGTTTGGGCCATGTCGGGGTTCTAGTCTTTGGGCAGAAGACATGCGCGTTTACCTGAAAATTGAGCTTGGAGATAATAATTTCTCTATATTAACCATTTGGCTCCTCTTTAATGACGTGACCCTCGAGTAATTAGGCGATACAGACAATTGCTCTCAGCGGTATGCCAATATAGAGGGATGGAACTATCCTATAACTCGGGTTTGGGCCATGTCGGGGTTCTAGTCTTTGGGCAGGAGACATGCGCGTTTACCTGATAATTGAGCTTGGAGAAAATAATTTCTCTATATTAACCATTTGGCTCCTCGTTAATGACGTGACCCTCGAGTAATTAGGCGATACAGACAATTGCTCTCAGCGGTATGCCAATATAGAGGGATGGAACTATCCTATAACTCGGGTTTGGGCCATGTCGGGGTTCTAGTCTTTGGGCAGGAGACATGCGCGTTTACCTGAAAATTGAGCTTGGAGAAAATAATTTCTCTATATTAACCATTTGGCTCCTCGTTAATGACGTGACCCTCGAGTAATTAGGCGATACAGACAATTGCTCTCAGCGGTATGCCAATATAGAGGGATGGAACTATCCTATAACTCGGGTTTGGGCCATGTCGGGGTTCTAGTCTTTGGGCAGGAGACATGCGCGTTTACCTGAAAATTGAGCTTGGAGAAAATAATTTCTCTATATTAACCATTTGGCTCCTCGTTAATGACGTGACCCTCGAGTAATTAGGCGATACAGACAATTGCTCTCAGCGGTATGCCAATATAGAGGGATGGAACTATCCTATAACTCGGGTTTGGGCCATGTCGGGGTTCTAGTCTTTGGGCAGGAGACATGCGCTGTTTACCTGAAAATTGAGCTTGGAGAAAATAATTTCTCTATATTAACCATTTGGCTCCTCGTTAATGACGTGACCCTCGAGTAATTAGGCGATACAGACAATTGCTCTCAGCGCTATGCCAATATAGAGGGATGGAACTATCCTATAACTCGGGTTTGGGCCATGTCGGGGTTCTAGTCTTTGGGCAGGAGACATGCGCGTTTACCTGAAAATTGAGCTTGGAGAAAATAATTTCTCTATATTAACCATTTGGCTCCTCGTTAATGACGTGACCCTCGAGTAATTAGGCGATACAGACAATTGCTCTCAGCGGTATGCCAATATAGAGGGATGGAACTATCCTATAACTCGGGTTTGGGCCATGTCGGGGTTCTAGTCTTTGGGCAGGAGACATGCGCTGTTTACCTGAAAATTGAGCTTGGAGAAAATAATTTCTCTATATTAACCATTTGGCTCCTCGTTAATGACGTGACCCTCGAGTAATTAGGCGATACAGACAATTGCTCTTAGCGGTATGCCAATATAGAGGGATGGAACTATCCTAGAACTCGGGTTTGAGCCATGTCGGGGTTCTAGTCTTTGGGCAGGAGACATGCGCGTTTACCTGAAAATTGAGTTTGGAGAAAATAATTTCTCTATATTAACCATTTGGCTCCTCGTTAATGACGTGACCCTCGAGTAATTAGGCGATACAGACAATTGCTCTCAGCGGTATGCCAATATAGAGGGATGGAACTATCCTAGAACTCGGGTTTGGGCCATGTCGGGGTTCTAGTCTTTGGGCAGGAGACATGCGCGTTTACCTGAAAATTGAGCTTGGAGAAAATAATTTCTCTATATTAACCATTTGGCACCTCGTTAATGACATGACCCTCGAGTAATTAGGCGATACAGACAATTGATCTCAGCGGTATGCCAATATAGAGGGATGGAACTATCCTATACCTCGGGTTTGGGCCATGTCGGGGTTCTAGTCTTTGGGCAGGAGACATGCGCGTTTACCTGAAAATTGAGCTTGGAGAAAATAATTTCTCTATATTAACCATTTGGCTCCTCGTTAATGACGTGACCCTCGAGTAATTAGGCGATACAGACAATTGCTCTCAGCGGTATGCCAATATAGAGGGATAGAACTATCCTAGAACTCGGGTTTGGGCCATGTCGGGGTTCTAGTCTTTGGGCAGGAGACATGCGCGTTTACCTGAAAATTGAGCTTGGAGAAAATAATTTCTCTATATTAACCATTTGGCTCCTCGTTAATGACGTGACCCTCGAGTAATTAGGCGATACAGACAATTGCTCTCAGCGGTATGCCAATATAGAGGGATGGAACTATCCTAGAACTCTGGTTTTGGCCATGTCGGGGTTCTAGTCTTTGGGCAGGAGATATGCGCGTTCACCTGAAAATTGAGCTTGGAGAAAATAATTTCTCTATATTAACCATTTGGCTCCTCTTTAATGACGTGACCCTCGAGTAATTAGGCGATACAGACAATTGCTCTCAGCGGTATGCCAATATAGAGGGATAGAACTATCCTAGAACTCGGGTTTGGGCCATGTCGGGGTTCTAGTCTTTGGGCAGGAGACATGCGCGTTTACCTGAAAATTGAGCTTGGAGAAAATAATTTCTCTATATTAACCATTTGGCTCCTCTTTAATGACGTGACCCTCGAGTAATTAGGCGATACAGACAATTGCTCTCAGCGGTATGCCAATATAGAGGGATGGAACTATCCTATAACTCGGGTTTGGGCCATGTCGGGGTTCTAGTCTTTGGGCAGGAGACATGCGCGTTTACCTGAAAATTGAGCTTGGAGAAAATAATTTCTCTATATTAACCATTTGGCTCCTCGTTAATGACGTGACCCTCGAGTAATTAGGCGATACAGACAATTGCTCTCAGCGGTATGCCAATATAGAGGGATGGAACTATCCTATATCTCGGGTTTGGGCCATGTCGGGGTTCTAGTCTTTGGGCAGGAGACATGCGCGTTTACCTGAAAATTGAGCTTGGAGAAAATAATTTCTCTATATTAACCATTTGGCTCCTCGTTAATGACGTGACCCTCGAGTAATTAGGCGATACAGACAATTGCTCTCAGCGGTATGCCAATATAGAGGGATAGAACTATCCTAGAACTCGGGTTTGGGCCATGTCGGGGTTCTAGTCTTTGGGCAGGAGACATGCGCGTTTACCTGAAAATTGAGCTTGGAGAAAATAATTTCTCTATATTAACCATTTGGCTCCTCGCTAATGACGTGACCCTCGAGTAATTAGGCGATACAGACAATTGCTCTCAGCGGTATGCCAATATAGAGGGATGGAACTATCCTAGAACTCTGGTTTTGGCCATGTCGGGGTTCTAGTTTTTGGGCAGGAGACATGCGCGTTTACCTGAAAATTGAGCTTGGAGAAAATAATTTCTCTATATTAACCATTTGGCTCCTCTTTAATGACGTGACCCTCGAGTAATTAGGCGATACAGACAATTGCTCTCAGCGGTATGCCAATATAGAGGGATAGAACTATCCTAGAACTCGGGTTTGGGCCATGTCGGGGTTCTAGTCTTTGGGCAGAAGACATGCGCGTTTACCTGAAAATTGAGCTTGGAGATAATAATTTCTCTATATTAACCATTTGGCTCCTCTTTAATGACGTGACCCTCGAGTAATTAGGCGATACAGACAATTGCTCTCAGCGGTATGCCAATATAGAGGGATGGAACTATCCTATAACTCGGGTTTGGGCCATGTCGGGGTTCTAGTCTTTGGGCAGGAGACATGCGCGTTTACCTGATAATTGAGCTTGGAGAAAATAATTTCTCTATATTAACCATTTGGCTCCTCGTTAATGACGTGACCCTCGAGTAATTATGCGATACAGACAATTGCTCTCAGCGGTATGCCAATATAGAGGGATGGAACTATCCTATAACTCGGGTTTGGGCCATGTCGGGGTTCTAGTCTTTGGGCAGGAGACATGCGCGTTTACCTGAAAACTGAGCTTGGAGAAAATAATTTCTCTATATTAACCATTTGGCTCCTCGTTAATGACGTGACCCTCGAGTAATTAGGCGATACAGACAATTGCTCTCAGCGGTATGCCAATATAGAGGGATGGAACTATCCTATAACTCGGGTTTGGGCCATGTCGGGGTTCTAGTCTTTGGGCAGGAGACATGCGCGTTTACCTGAAAATTGAGCTTGGAGAAAATAATTTCTCTATATTAACCATTTGGCTCCTCGTTAATGACGTGACCCTCGAGTAATTAGGCGATACAGACAATTGCTCTCAGCGGTATGCCAATATAGAGGGATGGAACTATCCTATAACTCGGGTTTGGGCCATGTCGGGGTTCTAGTCTTTGGGCAGGAGACATGCGCTGTTTACCTGAAAATTGAGCTTGGAGAAAATAATTTCTCTATATTAACCATTTGGCTCCTCGTTAATGACGTGACCCTCGAGTAATTAGGCGATACAGACAATTGCTCTTAGCGGTATGCCAATATAGAGGGATGGAACTATCCTAGAACTCGGGTTTGAGCCATGTCGGGGTTCTAGTCTTTGGGCAGGAGACATGCGCGTTTACCTGAAAATTGAGTTTGGAGAAAATAATTTCTCTATATTAACCATTTGGCTCCTCGTTAATGACGTGACCCTCGAGTAATTAGGCGATACAGACAATTGCTCTCAGCGGTATGCCAATATAGAGGGATGGAACTATCCTAGAACTCGGGTTTGGGCCATGTCGGGGTTCTAGTCTTTGGGCAGGAGACATGCGCGTTTACCTGAAAATTGAGCTTGGAGAAAATAATTTCTCTATATTAACCATTTGGCACCTCGTTAATGACATGACCCTCGAGTAATTAGGCGATACAGACAATTGATCTCAGCGGTATGCCAATATAGAGGGATGGAACTATCCTATACCTCGGGTTTGGGCCATGTCGGGGTTCTAGTCTTTGGGCAGGAGACATGCGCGTTTACCTGAAAATTGAGCTTGGAGAAAATAATTTCTCTATATTAACCATTTGGCTCCTCTTTAATGACGTGACCCTCGAGTAATTAGGCGATACAGACAATTGCTCTCAGCGGTATGCCAATATAGAGGGATGGAACTATCCTATAACTCGGGTTTGGGCCATGTCGGGGTTCTAGTCTTTGGGCAGGAGACATGCGCGTTTACCTGAAAATTGAGCTTGGAGAAAATAATTTCTCTATATTAACCATTTGGCTCCTCGTTAATGACGTGACCCTCGAGTAATTAGGCGATACAGACAATTGCTCTCAGCGGTATGCCAATATAGAGGGATGGAACTATCCTATATCTCGGGTTTGGGCCATGTCGGGGTTCTAGTCTTTGGGCAGGAGACATGCGCGTTTACCTGAAAATTGAGCTTGGAGAAAATAATTTCTCTATATTAACCATTTGGCTCCTCGTTAATGACGTGACCCTCGAGTAATTAGGCGATACAGACAATTGCTCTCAGCGGTATGCCAATATAGAGGGATAGAACTATCCTAGAACTCGGGTTTGGGCCATGTCGGGGTTCTAGTCTTTGGGCAGGAGACATGCGCGTTTACCTGAAAATTGAGCTTGGAGAAAATAATTTCTCTATATTAACCATTTGGCTCCTCGCTAATGACGTGACCCTCGAGTAATTAGGCGATACAGACAATTGCTCTCAGCGGTATGCCAATATAGAGGGATGGAACTATCCTAGAACTCTGGTTTTGGCCATGTCGGGGTTCTAGTTTTTGGGCAGGAGACATGCGCGTTTACCTGAAAATTGAGCTTGGAGAAAATAATTTCTCTATATTAACCATTTGGCTCCTCTTTAATGACGTGACCCTCGAGTAATTAGGCGATACAGACAATTGCTCTCAGCGGTATGCCAATATAGAGGGATAGAACTATCCTAGAACTCGGGTTTGGGCCATGTCGGGGTTCTAGTCTTTGGGCAGAAGACATGCGCGTTTACCTGAAAATTGAGCTTGGAGATAATAATTTCTCTATATTAACCATTTGGCTCCTCTTTAATGACGTGACCCTCGAGTAATTAGGCGATACAGACAATTGCTCTCAGCGGTATGCCAATATAGAGGGATGGAACTATCCTATAACTCGGGTTTGGGCCATGTCGGGGTTCTAGTCTTTGGGCAGGAGACATGCGCGTTTACCTGATAATTGAGCTTGGAGAAAATAATTTCTCTATATTAACCATTTGGCTCCTCGTTAATGACGTGACCCTCGAGTAATTAGGCGATACAGACAATTGCTCTCAGCGGTATGCCAATATAGAGGGATGGAACTATCCTATAACTCGGGTTTGGGCCATGTCGGGGTTCTAGTCTTTGGGCAGGAGACATGCGCGTTTACCTGAAAATTGAGCTTGGAGAAAATAATTTCTCTATATTAACCATTTGGCTCCTCGTTAATGACGTGACCCTCGAGTAATTAGGCGATACAGACAATTGCTCTCAGCGGTATGCCAATATAGAGGGATGGAACTATCCTATAACTCGGGTTTGGGCCATGTCGGGGTTCTAGTCTTTGGGCAGGAGACATGCGCGTTTACCTGAAAATTGAGCTTGGAGAAAATAATTTCTCTATATTAACCATTTGGCTCCTCGTTAATGACGTGACCCTCGAGTAATTAGGCGATACAGACAATTGCTCTCAGCGGTATGCCAATATAGAGGGATGGAACTATCCTATAACTCGGGTTTGGGCCATGTCGGGGTTCTAGTCTTTGGGCAGGAGACATGCGCTGTTTACCTGAAAATTGAGCTTGGAGAAAATAATTTCTCTATATTAACCATTTGGCTCCTCGTTAATGACGTGACCCTCGAGTAATTAGGCGATACAGACAATTGCTCTTAGCGGTATGCCAATATAGAGGGATGGAACTATCCTAGAACTCGGGTTTGAGCCATGTCGGGGTTCTAGTCTTTGGGCAGGAGACATGCGCGTTTACCTGAAAATTGAGTTTGGAGAAAATAATTTCTCTATATTAACCATTTGGCTCCTCGTTAATGACGTGACCCTCGAGTAATTAGGCGATACAGACAATTGCTCTCAGCGGTATGCCAATATAGAGGGATGGAACTATCCTAGAACTCGGGTTTGGGCCATGTCGGGGTTCTAGTCTTTGGGCAGGAGACATGCGCGTTTACCTGAAAATTGAGCTTGGAGAAAATAATTTCTCTATATTAACCATTTGGCACCTCGTTAATGACATGACCCTCGAGTAATTAGGCGATACAGACAATTGATCTCAGCGGTATGCCAATATAGAGGGATGGAACTATCCTATACCTCGGGTTTGGGCCATGTCGGGGTTCTAGTCTTTGGGCAGGAGACATGCGCGTTTACCTGAAAATTGAGCTTGGAGAAAATAATTTCTCTATATTAACCATTTGGCTCCTCGTTAATGACGTGACCCTCGAGTAATTAGGCGATACAGACAATTGCTCTCAGCGGTATGCCAATATAGAGGGATAGAACTATCCTAGAACTCGGGTTTGGGCCATGTCGGGGTTCTAGTCTTTGGGCAGGAGACATGCGCGTTTACCTGAAAATTGAGCTTGGAGAAAATAATTTCTCTATATTAACCATTTGGCTCCTCGTTAATGACGTGACCCTCGAGTAATTAGGCGATACAGACAATTGCTCTCAGCGGTATGCCAATATAGAGGGATGGAACTATCCTAGAACTCTGGTTTTGGCCATGTCGGGGTTCTAGTCTTTGGGCAGGAGACATGCGCGTTCACCTGAAAATTGAGTTTGGAGAAAATAATTTCTCTATATTAACCATTTGGCTCCTCTTTAATGACGTGACCCTCGAGTAATTAGGCGATACAGACAATTGCTCTCAGCGGTATGCCAATATAGAGGGATAGAACTATCCTAGAACTCGGGTTTGGGCCATGTCGGGGTTCTAGTCTTTGGGCAGGAGACATGCGCGTTTACCTGAAAATTGAGCTTGGAGAAAATAATTTCTCTATATTAACCATTTGGCTCCTCTTTAATGACGTGACCCTCGAGTAATTAGGCGATACAGACAATTGCTCTCAGCGGTATGCCAATATAGAGGGATGGAACTATCCTATAACTCGGGTTTGGGCCATGTCGGGGTTCTAGTCTTTGGGCAGGAGACATGCGCGTTTACCTGAAAATTGAGCTTGGAGAAAATAATTTCTCTATATTAACCATTTGGCTCCTCGTTAATGACGTGACCCTCGAGTAATTAGGCGATACAGACAATTGCTCTCAGCGGTATGCCAATATAGAGGGATGGAACTATCCTATATCTCGGGTTTGGGCCATGTCGGGGTTCTAGTCTTTGGGCAGGAGACATGCGCGTTTACCTGAAAATTGAGCTTGGAGAAAATAATTTCTCTATATTAACCATTTGGCTCCTCGTTAATGACGTGACCCTCGAGTAATTAGGCGATACAGACAATTGCTCTCAGCGGTATGCCAATATAGAGGGATAGAACTATCCTAGAACTCGGGTTTGGGCCATGTCGGGGTTCTAGTCTTTGGGCAGGAGACATGCGCGTTTACCTGAAAATTGAGCTTGGAGAAAATAATTTCTCTATATTAACCATTTGGCTCCTCGCTAATGACGTGACCCTCGAGTAATTAGGCGATACAGACAATTGCTCTCAGCGGTATGCCAATATAGAGGGATGGAACTATCCTAGAACTCTGGTTTTGGCCATGTCGGGGTTCTAGTCTTTGGGCAGGAGACATGCGCGTTTACCTGAAAATTGAGCTTGGAGAAAATAATTTCTCTATATTAACCATTTGGCTCCTCTTTAATGACGTGACCCTCGAGTAATTAGGCGATACAGACAATTGCTCTCAGCGGTATGCCAATATAGAGGGATAGAACTATCCTAGAACTCGGGTTTGGGCCATGTCGGGGTTCTAGTCTTTGGGCAGGAGACATGCGCGTTTACCTGAAAATTGAGCTTGGAGATAATAATTTCTCTATATTAACCATTTGGCTCCTCTTTAATGACGTGACCCTCGAGTAATTAGGCGATACAGACAATTGCTCTCAGCGGTATGCCAATATAGAGGGATAGAACTATCCTAGAACTCTGGTTTTGGCCATGTCGGGGTTCTAGTCTTTGGGCAGAAGACATGCGCGTTTACCTGAAAATTGAGCTTGGAGATAATAATTTCTCTATATTAACCATTTGGCTCCTCTTTAATGACGTGACCCTCGAGTAATTAGGCGATACAGACAATTGCTCTCAGCGGTATGCCAATATAGAGGGATGGAACTATCCTATAACTCGGGTTTGGGCCATGTCGGGGTTCTAGTCTTTGGGCAGGAGACATGCGCGTTTACCTGATAATTGAGCTTGGAGAAAATAATTTCTCTATATTAACCATTTGGCTCCTCGTTAATGACGTGACCCTCGAGTAATTAGGCGATACAGACAATTGCTCTCAGCGGTATGCCAATATAGAGGGATGGAACTATCCTATAACTCGGGTTTGGGCCATGTCGGGGTTCTAGTCTTTGGGCAGGAGACATGCGCGTTTACCTGAAAATTGAGCTTGGAGAAAATAATTTCTCTATATTAACCATTTGGCTCCTCGTTAATGACGTGACCCTCGAGTAATTAGGCGATACAGACAATTGCTCTCAGCGGTATGCCAATATAGAGGGATGGAACTATCCTAGAACTCGGGTTTGGGCCATGTCGGGGTTCTAGTCTTTGGGCAGGAGACATGCGCGTTTACCTGAAAATTGAGCTTGGAGAAAATAATTTCTCTATATTAACCATTTGGCTCCTCGTTAATGACGTGACCCTCGAGTAATTAGGCGATACAGACAATTGCTCTCAGCGGTATGCCAATATAGAGGGATGGAACTATCCTAGAACTCGGGTTTGGGCCATGTCGGGGTTCTAGTCTTTGGGCAGGAGACATGCGCGTTTACCTGAAAATTGAGCTTGGAGAAAATAATTTCTCTATATTAACCATTTGGCTCCTCTTTAATGACGTGACCCTCGAGTAATTAGGCGATACAGACAATTGCTCTCAGCGGTATGCCAATATAGAGGGATGGAACTATCCTATCACTCGGGTTTGGGCCATGTCGGGGTTCTAGTCTTTGGGCAGGAGACATGCGCGTTTACCTGAAAATTGAGCTTGGAGAAAATAATTTCTCTATATTAACCATTTGACTCCTCTTTAATGACGTGACCCTCGAGTAATTAGGCGATGCAGACAATTGCTCTCAGCGGTATGCCAATATAGAGGGATGGAACTATCCTATAACTCGGGTTTGGGCCATGTCGGGGTTCTAGTCTTTGGGCAGGAGACATGCGCGTTTACCTGAAAATTGAGCTTGGAGAAAATAATTTCTCTATATTAACCATTTGGCTCCTCGTTAATGACGTGACCCTCGAGTAATTAGGCGATACAGACAATTGCTCTCAGCGGTATGCCAATATAGAGGGATGGAACTATCCTAGAACTCGGGTTTGGGCCATGTCGGGGTTCTAGTCTTTGGGCAGGAGACATGCGCGTTTACCTGAAAATTGAGCTTGGAGAAAATAATTTCTCTATATTAACCATTTGGCTCCTCGTTAATGACGTGACCCTCGAGTAATTAGGCGATACAGACAATTGCTCTCAGCGGTATGCCAATATAGAGGGATGGAACTATCCTAGAACTCGGGTTTGGGCCATGTCGGGGTTCTAGTCTTTGGGCAGGAGACATGCGCGTTTACCTGAAAATTGAGCTTGGAGAAAATAATTTCTCTATATTAACCATTTGGCTCCTCGTTAATGACGTGACCCTCGAGTAATTAGGCGATACAGACAATTGCTCTCAGCGGTACGCCAATATAGAGGGATAGAACTATCCTAGAACTCGGGTTTGGGCCATGTCGGGGTTCTAGTCTTTGGGCAGGAGACATGCGCGTTTACCTGAAAATTGAGCTTGGAGAAAATAATTTCTCTATATTAACCATTTGGCTCCTCGTTAATGACGTGACCCTCGAGTAATTAGGCGATACAGACAATTGCTCTCAGCGGTATGCCAATATAGAGGGATGGAACTATCCTATAACTCGGGTTTGGGCCATGTCGGGGTTCTAGTCTTTGGGCAGGAGACATGCGCGTTTACCTGAAAATTGAGCTTGGAGAAAATAATTTCTCTATATTAACCATTTGGCTCATCGTTAATGACGTGACCCTCGAGTAATTAGGCGATACAGACAATTGCTCTCAGCGGTATGCCAATATAGAGGGATGGAACTATCCTAGAACTCGGGTTTGGGCCATGTCGGGGTTCTAGTCTTTGGGCAGGAGACATGCGCGTTTACCTGAAAATTGAGCTTGGAGAAAATAATTTCTCTATATTAACCATTTGGCTCCTCTTTAATGACGTGACCCTCGAGTAATTAGGCGATACAGACAATTGCTCTCAGCGGTATGCCAATATAGAGGGATGGAACTATCCTATCACTCGGGTTTGGGCCATGTCGGGGTTCTAGTCTTTGGGCAGGAGACATGCGCGTTTACCTGAAAATTGAGCTTGGAGAAAATAATTTCTCTATATTAACCATTTGACTCCTCTTTAATGACGTGACCCTCGAGTAATTAGGCGATGCAGACAATTGCTCTCAGCGGTATGCCAATATAGAGGGATGGAACTATCCTATAACTCGGGTTTGGGCCATGTCGGGGTTCTAGTCTTTGGGCAGGAGACATGCGCGTTTACCTGAAAATTGAGCTTGGAGAAAATAATTTCTCTATATGAACCATTTGGCTCCTCGTTAATGACGTGACCCTCGAGTAATTAGGCGATACAGACAATTGCTCTCAGCGGTATGCCAATATAGAGGGATGGAACTATCCTATAACTCGGGTTTGGGCCATGTCGGTGTTCTAGTCTTTGGGCAGGAGACATGCGCGTTTACCTGAAAATTGAGCTTGGAGAAAATAATTTCTCTATATTAACCATTTGGCTCCTCGTTAATGACGTGACCCTCGAGTAATTAGGCGATACAGACAATTGCTCTCAGCGGTATGGCAATATAGAGGGATGGAACTATCCTATCACTCGGGTTTGGGCCATGTCGGGGTTCTAGTCTTTGGGCAGGAGACATGCGCGTTTACCTGAAAATTGAGCTTGGAGAAAATAATTTCTCTATATTAACCATTTGGCTCCTCGTTAATGACGTGACCCTCGAGTAATTAGGCGATACAGACAATTGCTCTCAGCGGTATGTAAATATAGAGGGATGGAACTATCCTATAACTCGGGTTTGGGCCATGTCGGGGTTCTAGTCTTTGGGCAGGAGACATGCGCGTTTACCTGAAAATTGAGCTTGGAGAAAATAATTTCTCTATATTAACCATTTGGCTCCTCGTTAATGACGTGACCCTCGAGTAATTAGGCGATACAGACAATTGCTCTCAGCGGTATGCCAATATAGAGGGATGGAACTATCCTATCACTCGGGTTTGGGCCATGTCGGGGTTCTAGTCTTTGGGCAGGAGACATGCGCGTTTACCTGAAAATTGAGCTTGGAGAAGATAATTTCTCTATATTAACCATTTGGCTCCTCTTTAATGACGTGACCCTCGAGTAATTAGGCGATACGGACAATTGCTCTCAGCGGTATGCCAATATAGAGGGATGGAACTATCCTATCACTCGGGTTTGGGCCATGTCGGGGTTCTAGTAATGGGCAGGAGACGTGCGCGTTTACCTGAAAATTGAGCTTGGAGAAAATAATTTCTCTATATTAACCATTTGGCTCCTCTTTAATGACGTGACCCTCGAGTAATTAGGCGATACAGACAATTGCTCTCAGCGGTATGCCAATATAGAGGGATGGAACTATCCTATAACTCGGGTTTGGGCCATGTCGGGGTTCTAGTCTTTGGGCAGGAGACATGCGCGTTTACCTGAAAATTGAGCTTGGAGAAAATAATTTCTCTATATTAACCATTTGGCTCCTCGTTAATGACGTGACCCTCGAGTAATTAGGCGATACAGACAATTGCTCTCAGCGGTATGCCAATATAGAGGGATGGAACTATCCTAGAACTCGGGTTTGGGCCATGTCGGGGTTCTAGTCTTTGGGCAGGAGACATGCGCGTTTACCTGAAAATTGAGCTTGGAGAAAATAATTTCTCTATATTAACCATTTGGCTCCTCGTTAATGACGTGACCCTCGAGTAATTAGGCGATACAGACAATTGCTCTCAGCGGTGTGCCAATACAGAGGGATGGAACTATCCATTAACTCGGGTTTGGGCCATGTCGGGGTTCTAGTCTTTGGGCAGGAGACATGCGCGTTTACCTGAAACTTGAGCTTGGAGAAAATAATTTCTCTATATTAACCATTTGGCTCCTCGTTAATGACGTGACCCTCGAGTAATTAGGCGATACAGACAATTGCTCTCAGCGGTATGCCAATATAGAGGGATGGAACTATCCTATCACTCGGGTTTGGGCCATGTCGGGGTTCTAGTCTTTGGGCAGGAGACATGCGCGTTTACCTGAAAATTGAGCTTGGAGAAAATAATTTCTCTATATTAACCATTTGGCTCCTCGTTAATGACGTGACCCTCGAGTAATTAGGCGATACAGACAATTGCTCTCAGCGGTATGCCAATATAGAGGGATGGAACTATCCTATAACTCGGGTTTGGGCCATGTGGGGGTTCTAGTCTTTGGGCAGGAGACATGCGCGTTTACCTGAAAATTGAGCTTGGAGAAAATAATTTCTCTATATTAACCATTTGGCTCCTCGTTAATGACGTGACCCTCGAGTAATTAGGGGATACAGACAATTGCTCTCAGCGGTATGCCAATATAGAGGGATGGAACTATCCTATAACTCGGGTTTGGGCCATGTCGGGGTTCTAGTCTTTGGGCAGGAGACATGCGCGTTTACCTGAAAATTGAGCTTGGAGAAAATATTTTTCTCTATATTAACCATTTGGCTCCTCGTTAATGACGTGACCCTCGAGTAATTAGGCGATACACACAATTGCTCTCAGCGGTATGCCGATATAGAGGGATGGAACTATCCTAGAACTCGGGTTTGGGCCATGTCGGGGCTCTAGTCTTTGGGCAGGAGACATGCGCGTTTACCTGAAAATTGAGCTTGGAGAAAATAATTTCTCTATATTAACCATTTGGCTCCTCGTTAATGACGTGACCCTCGAGTAATTAGGCGATACAGACAATTGCTCTCAGCGGTATGCCGATATAGAGGGATGGAACTATCCTAGAACTCGGGTTTGGGCCATGTCGGGGTTCTAGTCTTTGGGCAGGAGACATGCGCGTTTACCTGAAAATTGAGCTTGGAGAAAATAATTTCTCTATATTAACCATTTGGCTCCTCGTTAATGACGTGACCCTCGAGTAATTAGGCGATACAGACAATTGCTCTCAGCGGTATGCCAATATAGAGGGATGGAACTATCCTATAACTCGGGTTTGGGCCATGTCGGGGTTCTAGTCTTTGGGCAGGAGACATGCGCGTTTACCTGAAAATTGAGCTTGGAGAAAATAATTTCTCTATATTAACCATTTGGCTCCTCGTTAATGACGTGACCCTCGAGTAATTAGGGGATACAGACAATTGCTCTCAGCGGTATGCCAATATAGAGGGATGGAACTATCCTAGAACTCGGGTTTGGGCCATGTCGGGGTTCTAGTCTTTGGGCAGGAGACATGCGCGTTTACCTGAAAATTGAGCTTGGAGAAAATAATTTCTCTATATTAACCATTTGGCTCCTCGTTAATGACGTGACCCTCGAGTAATTAGGGGATACAGACAATTGCTCTCAGCGGTATGCCAATATAGAGGGATGGAACTATCCTATAACTCGGGTTTGGGCCATGTCGGGGTTCTAGTCTTTGGGCAGGAGACATGCGCGTTTACCTGAAAATTGAGCTTGGAGAAAATAATTTCTCTATATTAACCATTTGGCTCCTCGTTAATGACGTGACCCTCGAGTAATTAGGGGATACAGACAATTGCTCTCAGCGGTATGCCAATATAGAGGGATGGAACTATCCTATAACTCGGGTTTGGGCCATGTCGGGGTTCTAGTCTTTGGGCAGGAGACATGCGCGTTTACCTGAAAATTGAGCTTGGAGAAAATATTTTTCTCTATATTAACCATTTGGCTCCTCGTTAATGACGTGACCCTCGAGTAATTAGGCGATACACACAATTGCTCTCAGCGGTATGCCGATATAGAGGGATGGAACTATCCTAGAACTCCGGTTTGGGCCATGTCGGGGCTCTAGTCTTTGGGCAGGAGACATGCGCGTTTACCTGAAAATTGAGCTTGGAGAAAATAATTTCTCTATATTAACCATTTGGCTCCTCGTTAATGACGTGACCCTCGAGTAATTAGGCGATACAGACAATTGCTCTCAGCGGTATGCCGATATAGAGGGATGGAACTATCCTAGAACTCGGGTTTGGGCCATGTCGGGGTTCTAGTCTTTGGGCAGGAGACATGCGCGTTTACCTGAAAATTGAGCTTGGAGAAAATAATTTCTCTATATTAACCATTTGGCTCCTCGTTAATGACGTGACCCTCGAGTAATTAGGCGATACAGACAATTGCTCTCAGCGGTATGCCAATATAGAGGGATGGAACTATCCTATAACTCGGGTTTGGGCCATGTCGGGGTTCTAGTCTTTGGGCAGGAGACATGCGCGTTTACCTGAAAATTGAGCTTGGAGAAAATAATTTCTCTATATTAACCATTTGGCTCCTCGTTAATGACGTGACCCTCGAGTAATTAGGGGATACAGACAATTGCTCTCAGCGGTATGCCAATATAGAGGGATGGAACTATCCTAGAACTCGGGTTTGGGCCATGTCGGGGTTCTAGTCTTTGGGCAGGAGACATGCGCGTTTACCTGAAAATTGAGCTTGGAGAAAATAATTTCTCTATATTAACCATTTGGCTCCTCGTTAATGACGTGACCCTCGAGTAATTAGGGGATACAGACAATTGCTCTCAGCGGTATGCCAATATAGAGGGATGGAACTATCCTATAACTCGGGTTTGGGCCATGTCGCGGTTCTAGTCTTTGGGCAGGAGACATGCGCGTTTACCTGAAAATTGAGCTTGGAGAAAATAATTTCTCTATATTAACCATTTGGCTCCTCGTTAATGACGTGACCCTCGAGTAATTAGGCGATACAGACAATTGCTCTCAGCGGTATGCCAATATAGAGGGATGGAACTATCCTATAACACGGGTTTGGGCCATGTCGGGGTTCTAGTCTTTGGGCAGGAGACATGCGCGTTTACCTGAAAATTGAGCTTGGAGAAAATAATTTCTCTATATTAACCATTTGGCTCCTCGTTAATGACGTGACCCTCGAGTAATTAGGGGATACAGACAATTGCTCTCAGCGGTATGCCAATATAGAGGGATGGAACTATCCTAGAACTCGGGTTTGGGCCATGTCGGGGTTCTAGTCTTTGGGCAGGAGACATGCGCGTTTACCTGAAAATTGAGCTTGGAGAAAATAATTTCTCTCTATTAACCATTTGGCTCCTCGTTAATGACGTGACCCTCGAGTAATTAGGGGATACAGACAATTGCTCTCAGCGGTATGCCAATATAGAGGGATGGAACTATCCTATAACTCGGGTTTGGGCCATGTCGGGGTTCTAGTCTTTGGGCAGGAGACATGCGCGTTTACCTGAAAATTGAGCTTGGAGAAAATAATTTCTCTATATTAACCATTTGGCTCCTCGTTAATGACGTGACCCTCGAGTAATTAGGCGATACAGACAATTGCTCTCAGCGGTATGCCAATATAGAGGGATGGAACTATCCTATAACTCGGGTTTGGGCCATGTCGGGGCTCTAGTCTTTGGGCAGGAGACATGCGCGTTTACCTGAAAATTGAGCTTGGAGAAAATAATTTCTCTATATTAACCATTTGGCTCCTCGTTAATGACGTGACCCTCGAGTAATTAGGCGATACAGACAATTGCTCTCAGCGGTATGCCAATATAGAGGGATGGAACTATCCTAGAACTCGGGTTTGGGCCATGTTGGGGTTCTAGTCTTTGGGCAGGAGACATGCGCGTTTACCTGAAAATTGAGCTTGGAGAAAATAATTTCTCTATATTAACCATTTGGCTCCTCGTTAATGACGTGACCCTCGAGTAATTAGGCGATACAGACAATTGCTCTCAGCGGTATGCCATTATAGAGGGATGGAACTATCCTATAACTCGGGTTTGGGCCATGTCGGGGTTCTAGTCTTTGGGCAGGAGACATGCGCGTTTACCTAAAAATTGAGCTTGGAGAAAATAATTTCTCTATATTAACCATTTGGCTCCTCGTTAATGACGTGACCCTCGAGTAATTAGGCGATACAGACAATTGCTCTCAGCGGTATGCCAATATAGAGGGATGAAACTATCCTATAACTCGGGTTTGGGCTATGTCGGGGTTCTAGTCTTTGGGCAGGAGACATGCGCGTTTACCTGAAAATTGAGCTTGGAGAAAATAATTTCTCTATATTAACCATTTGGCTCCTCGTTAATGACGTGACCCTTTAGTAATTAGGCGATACAGACAATTGCTCTCAGCGGTATGCCAATATAGAGGGATGGAACTATCCTATAACTCGGGTTTGGGCCATGTCGGGGTTCTAGTCTTTGGGCAGGAGACATGCGCGTTTACCTGAAAATTGAGCTTGGAGAAAATAATTTCTCTATATTAACCATTTGGCTCCTCGTTAATGACGTGACCCTCGAGTAATTAGGCGAAACAGACAATTGCTCTCAGCGCTATGCCAATATAGAGGGATGGAACTATCCTATAACTCGGGTTTGGGCCATGTCGGGGTTCTAGTCTTTGGGCAGGAGACATGCGCGTTTACCTGAAAATTGAGCTTGGAGAAAATAATTTCTCTATATTAACCATTTGGCTCCTCGTTAATGACGTGACCCTCGAGTAATTAGGCGATACAGACAATTGCTCTCAGCGGTATGCCAATATAGAGGGATGGAACTATCCTATAACTCGGGTTTGGGCCATGTCGGGGTTCTAGTCTTTGGGCAGGAGACATGCGCTGTTTACCTGAAAATTGAGCTTGGAGAAAATAATTTCTCTATATTAACCATTTGGCTCCTCGTTAATGACGTGACCCTCGAGTAATTAGGCGATACAGACAATTGCTCTTAGCGGTATGCCAATATAGAGGGATGGAACTATCCTAGAACTCGGGTTTGAGCCATGTCGGGGTTCTAGTCTTTGGGCAGGAGACATGCGCGTTTACCTGAAAATTGAGTTTGGAGAAAATAATTTCTCTATATTAACCATTTGGCTCCTCGTTAATGACGTGACCCTCGAGTAATTAGGCGATACAGACAATTGCTCTCAGCGGTATGCCAATATAGAGGGATGGAACTATCCTAGAACTCGGGTTTGGGCCATGTCGGGGTTCTAGTCTTTGGGCAGGAGACATGCGCGTTTACCTGAAAATTGAGCTTGGAGAAAATAATTTCTCTATATTAACCATTTGGCACCTCGTTAATGACATGACCCTCGAGTAATTAGGCGATACAGACAATTGATCTCAGCGGTATGCCAATATAGAGGGATGGAACTATCCTATACCTCGGGTTTGGGCCATGTCGGGGTTCTAGTCTTTGGGCAGGAGACATGCGCGTTTACCTGAAAATTGAGCTTGGAGAAAATAATTTCTCTATATTAACCATTTGGCTCCTCGTTAATGACGTGACCCTCGAGTAATTAGGCGATACAGACAATTGCTCTCAGCGGTATGCCAATATAGAGGGATAGAACTATCCTAGAACTCGGGTTTGGGCCATGTCGGGGTTCTAGTCTTTGGGCAGGAGACATGCGCGTTTACCTGAAAATTGAGCTTGGAGAAAATAATTTCTCTATATTAACCATTTGGCTCCTCGTTAATGACGTGACCCTCGAGTAATTAGGCGATACAGACAATTGCTCTCAGCGGTATGCCAATATAGAGGGATGGAACTATCCTAGAACTCTGGTTTTGGCCATGTCGGGGTTCTAGTCTTTGGGCAGGAGACATGCGCGTTCACCTGAAAATTGAGCTTGGAGAAAATAATTTCTCTATATTAACCATTTGGCTCCTCTTTAATGACGTGACCCTCGAGTAATTAGGCGATACAGACAATTGCTCTCAGCGGTATGCCAATATAGAGGGATAGAACTATCCTAGAACTCGGGTTTGGGCCATGTCGGGGTTCTAGTCTTTGGGCAGGAGACATGCGCGTTTACCTGAAAATTGAGCTTGGAGAAAATAATTTCTCTATATTAACCATTTGGCTCCTCTTTAATGACGTGACCCTCGAGTAATTAGGCGATACAGACAATTGCTCTCAGCGGTATGCCAATATAGAGGGATGGAACTATCCTATAACTCGGGTTTGGGCCATGTCGGGGCTCTAGTCTTTGGGCAGGAGACATGCGCGTTTACCTGAAAATTGAGCTTGGAGAAAATAATTTCTCTATATTAACCATTTGGCTCCTCGTTAATGACGTGACCCTCGAGTAATTAGGCGATACAGACAATTGCTCTCAGCGGTATGCCAATATAGAGGGATGGAACTATCCTATAACTCGGGTTTGGGCCATGTCGGGGCTCTAGTCTTTGGGCAGGAGACATGCGCGTTTACCTGAAAATTGAGCTTGGAGAAAATAATTTCTCTATATTAACCATTTGGCTCCTCGTTAATGACGTGACCCTCGAGTAATTAGGCGATACAGACAATTGCTCTCAGCGGTATGCCAATATAGAGGGATAGAACTATCCTAGAACTCGGGTTTGGGCCATGTCGGGGTTCTAGTCTTTGGGCAGGAGACATGCGCGTTTACCTGAAAATTGAGCTTGGAGAAAATAATTTCTCTATATTAACCATTTGGCTCCTCGCTAATGACGTGACCCTCGAGTAATTAGGCGATACAGACAATTGCTCTCAGCGGTATGCCAATATAGAGGGATGGAACTATCCTAGAACTCTGGTTTTGGCCATGTCGGGGTTCTAGTCTTTGGGCAGGAGACATGCGCGTTTACCTGAAAATTGAGCTTGGAGAAAATAATTTCTCTATATTAACCATTTGGCTCCTCTTTAATGACGTGACCCTCAAGTAATTAGGCGATACAGACAATTGCTCTCAGCGGTATGCCAATATAGAGGGATAGAACTATCCTAGAACTCGGGTTTGGGCCATGTCGGGGTTCTAGTCTTTGGGCAGAAGACATGCGCGTTTACCTGAAAATTGAGCTTGGAGATAATAATTTCTCTATATTAACCATTTGGCTCCTCTTTAATGACGTGACCCTCGAGTAATTAGGCGATACAGACAATTGCTCTCAGCGGTATGCCAATATAGAGGGATGGAACTATCCTATAACTCGGGTTTGGGCCATGTCGGGGTTCTAGTCTTTGGGCAGGAGACATGCGCGTTTACCTGATAATTGAGCTTGGAGAAAATAATTTCTCTATATTAACCATTTGGCTCCTCGTTAATGACGTGACCCTCGAGTAATTAGGCGATACAGACAATTGCTCTCAGCGGTATGCCAATATAGAGGGATGGAACTATCCTATAACTCGGGTTTGGGCCATGTCGGGGTTCTAGTCTTTGGGCAGGAGACATGCGCGTTTACCTGAAAATTGAGCTTGGAGAAAATAATTTCTCTATATTAACCATTTGGCTCCTCGTTAATGACGTGACCCTCGAGTAATTAGGCGATACAGACAATTGCTCTCAGCGGTATGCCAATATAGAGGGATGGAACTATCCTAGAACTCGGGTTTGGGCCATGTCGGGGTTCTAGTCTTTGGGCAGGAGACATGCGCGTTTACCTGAAAATTGAGCTTGGAGAAAATAATTTCTCTATATTAACCATTTGGCTCCTCTTTAATGACGTGACCCTCGAGTAATTAGGCGATACAGACAATTGCTCTCAGCGGTATGCCAATATAGAGGGATGGAACTATCCTATCACTCGGGTTTGGGCCATGTCGGGGTTCTAGTCTTTGGGCAGGAGACATGCGCGTTTACCTGAAAATTGAGCTTGGAGAAAATAATTTCTCTATATTAACCATTTGACTCCTCTTTAATGACGTGACCCTCGAGTAATTAGGCGATGCAGACAATTGCTCTCAGCGGTATGCCAATATAGAGGGATGGAACTATCCTATAACTCGGGTTTGGGCCATGTCGGGGTTCTAGTCTTTGGGCAGGAGACATGCGCGTTTACCTGAAAATTGAGCTTGGAGAAAATAATTTCTCTATATGAACCATTTGGCTCCTCGTTAATGACGTGACCCTCGAGTAATTAGGCGATACAGACAATTGCTCTCAGCGGTATGCCAATATAGAGGGATGGAACTATCCTATAACTCGGGTTTGGGCCATGTCGGTGTTCTAGTCTTTGGGCAGGAGACATGCGCGTTTACCTGAAAATTGAGCTTAGAGAAAATAATTTCTCTATATTAACCATTTGGCTCCTCGTTAATGACGTGACCCTCGAGTAATTAGGCGATACAGACAATTGCTCTCAGCGGTATGGCAATATAGAGGGATGGAACTATCCTATCACTCGGGTTTGGGCCATGTCAGAGTTCTAGTCTTTGGGCAGGAGACATACGCGTTTACCTGAAAATTGAGCTTGGAGAAAATAATTTCTCTATATTAACCATTTGGCTCCTCGTTAATGACGTGACCCTCGAGTAATTAGGCGATACAGACAATTGCTCTCAGCGGTATGTAAATATAGAGGGATGGAACTATCCTATAACTCGGGTTTGGGCCATGTCGGGGTTCTAGTCTTTGGGCAGGAGACATGCGCGTTTACCTGAAAATTGAGCTTGGAGAAAATAATTTCTCTATATTAACCATTTGGCTCCTCGTTAATGACGTGACCCTCGAGTAATTAGGCGATACAGACAATTGCTCTCAGCGGTATGCCAATATAGAGGGATGGAACTATCCTATCACTCGGGTTTGGGCCATGTCGGGGTTCTAGTCTTTGGGCAGGAGACATGCGCGTTTACCTGAAAATTGAGCTTGGAGAAGATAATTTCTCTATATTAACCATTTGGCTCCTCTTTAATGACGTGACCCTCGAGTAATTAGGCGATACGGACAATTGCTCTCAGCGGTATGCCAATATAGAGGGATGGAACTATCCTATCACTCGGGTTTGGGCCATGTCGGGGTTCTAGTAATGGGCAGGAGACGTGCGCGTTTACCTGAAAATTGAGCTTGGAGAAAATAATTTCTCTATATTAACCATTTGGCTCCTCTTTAATGACGTGACCCTCGAGTAATTAGGCGATACAGACAATTGCTCTCAGCGGTATGCCAATATAGAGGGATGGAACTATCCTATAACTCGGGTTTGGGCCATGTCGGGGTTCTAGTCTTTGGGCAGGAGACATGCGCGTTTACCTGAAAATTGAGCTTGGAGAAAATAATTTCTCTATATTAACCATTTGGCTCCTCGTTAATGACGTGACCCTCGAGTAATTAGGCGATACAGACAATTGCTCTCAGCGGTATGCCAATATAGAGGGATGGAACTATCCTAGAACTCGGGTTTGGGCCATGTCGGGGTTCTAGTCTTTGGGCAGGAGACATGCGCGTTTACCTGAAAATTGAGCTTGGAGAAAATAATTTCTCTATATTAACCATTTGGCTCCTCGTTAATGACGTGACCCTCGAGTAATTAGGCGATACAGACAATTGCTCTCAGCGGTGTGCCAATACAGAGGGATGGAACTATCCTATAACTCGGGTTTGGGCCATGTCGGGGTTCTAGTCTTTGGGCAGGAGACATGCGCGTTTACCTGAAACTTGAGCTTGGAGAAAATAATTTCTCTATATTAACCATTTGGCTCCTCGTTAATGACGTGACCCTCGAGTAATTAGGCGATACAGACAATTGCTCTCAGCGGTATGCCAATATAGAGGGATAGAACTATCCTATCACTCGGGTTTGGGCCATGTCGGGGTTCTAGTCTTTGGGCAGGAGACATGCGCGTTTACCTGAAAATTGAGCTTGGAGAAAATAATTTCTCTATATTAACCATTTCGCTCCTCTTTAATGACGTGACCCTCGAGTAATTAGGCGATACAGACAATTGCTCTCAGCGGTATGCCAATATAGAGGGATGGAACTATCCTATCACTCGGGTTCGGGCCATGTCGGGGTTCTAGTCTTTGGGCAGGAGACATGCGCGTTTACCTGAAAATAGAGCTTGGAGAAAATAATTTCTCTATATTAACCATTTGGCTCCTCTTTAATGACGTGACCCTCGAGTAATTAGGCGATACAGACAATGGCTCTCAGCGGTATGCCAATATAGAGGGATGGAACTATCCTATAACTCGGGTTTGGGCCATGTCGGGGTTCTAGTCTTTGGGCAGGAGACATGCGCGTTTACCTGAAAATTGAGCTTGGAGAAAATAATTTCTCTATATTAACCATTTGGCTCCTCGTTAATGACGTGACCCTCGAGTAATTAGGCGATACAGACAATTGCTCTCAGCGGTATGCCAATATAGGGGGATGGAACTATCCTATAACTCGGGTTTGGGCCATGTCGGGGTTCTAGTCTTTGGGCAGGAGACATGCGCGTTTACCTGAAAATTGAGCTTGGAGAAAATAATTTCTCTATATTAACCATTTGGCTCCTCGTTAATGACGTGACCCTCGAGTAATTAGGCGATACAGACAATTGCTCTCAGCAGTATGCCAATATAGAGGGATGGAACTATCCTAGAACTCGGGTTTGGGCCATGTCGGGGTTCTAGTCTTTGGGCAGGAGACATGCGCGTTTACCTGAAAATTGAGCTTGGAGAAAATAATTTCTCTATATTAACCATTTGGCTCCTCGTTAATGACGTGACCCTCGAGTAATTAGGCGATACAGAAAATTGCTCTCAGCGGTATGCCAATATAGAGGGATGGAACTATCCTAGAACTCGGGTTTGGGCCATGTCGGGGTTCTAGTCTTTGGGCAGGAGACATGCGCGTTTACCTGAAAATTGAGCTTGGAGAAAATAATTTCTCTATATTAACCATTTGGCTCCTCGTTAATGACGTGACCCTCGAGTAATTAGGGGATACAGACAATTGCTCTCAGCGGTATGCCAATATAGAGGGATGGAACTATCCTAGAACTCGGGTTTGGGCCATGTCGGGGTTCTAGTCTTTGGGCAGGAGACATGCGCGTTTACCTGAAAATTGAGCTTGGAGAAAATAATTTCTCTATATTAACCATTTGGCTCCTCGTTAATGACGTGACCCTCGAGTAATTAGGCGATACAGACAATTGCTCTCAGCGGTATGCCAATATAGAGGGATGGAACTATCCTAGAACTCGGGTTTGGGCCATGTCGGGGTTCTAGTCTTTGGGCAGGAGACATGCGCGTTTACCTGAAAATTGAGCTTGGAGAAAATAATTTCTCTATATTAACCATTTGGCTCCTCGTTAATGACGTGACCCTCGAGTAATTAGGCGATACAGACAATTGCTCTCAGCGGTATGCCAATATTGAGGGATGGAACTATCCTATAACTTGGATTTGGGCCATGTCGGGGTTCTAGTCTTTGGGCAGGAGACATGCGCGTTTACCTGAAAATTGAGCTTGGAGAAAATAATTTCTCTATATTAACCATTTGGCTCCTCGTTAATGACGTGACCCTCGAGTAATTAGGCGATACAGACAATTGCTCTCAGCGGTATGCCAATATAGAGGGATGAAACTATCCTATAACTCGGGTTTGGGCCATGTCGGGGTTCTAGTCTTTGGGCAGGAGACATGCGCGTTTACCTGAAAATTGAGCTTGGAGAAAATAATTTCTCTATATTAACCATTTGGCTCCTCTTTAATGACGTGACCCTCGAGTAATTAGGCGATACAGACAATTGCTCTCAGCGGTATGCCAATATAGAGGGATGGAACTATCCTATAACTCGGGTTTGGTCCATGTCGGGGTTCTAGTCTTTGGGCAGGAGACATGCGTGTTTACCTGAAAATTGAGCTTGGAGAAAATAATTTCTCTATATTAACCATTTGGCTCCTCGTTAATGACGTGACCCTCGAGTAATTAGGCGATACAGACAATTGCTCTCAGCGGTATGCCAATATAGAGGGATGGAACTATCCTAGAACTCGGGTTTGGGCCATGTCGGGGTTCTAGTCTTTGGGCAGGAGACATGCGCGTTTACCTGAAAATTGAGCTTGGAGAAAATAATTTCTCTATATTAACCATTTGGCTCCTCGTTAATGACGTGACCCTCGAGTAATTAGGCGATACGGACAATTGCTCTCAGCGGTATGCCAATATAGAGGGATGGAACTATCCTAGAACTCTGGTTTTGGCCATGTCGGGGTTCTAGTCTTTAGGCAGGAGACATGCGCGTTTACCTGAAAATTGAGCTTGGAGAAAATAATTTCTCTATATTAACCATTTGGCTCCTCTTTAATGACGTGACCCTCGAGTAATTAGGCGATACAGACAATTGCTCTCAGCGGTATGCCAATATAGAGGGATGGAACTACCCTAGAACTCGGGTTTGGGCCATGTCGGGGTTCTAGTCTTTGGGCAGGAGACATGCGCGTTTACCTGAAAATAGAGCTTGGAGAAAATAATTTCTCTATATTAACCATTTGGCTCCTCTTTAATGACGTGACCCTCGAGTAATTAGGCGATACAGACAATGGCTCTCAGCGGTATGCCAATATAGAGGGATGGAACTATCCTATAACTCGGGTTTGGGCCATGTCGGGGTTCTAGTCTTTGGGCAGGAGACATGCGCGTTTACCTGAAAATTGAGCTTGGAGAAAATAATTTCTCTATATTAACCATTTGGCTCCTCGTTAATGACGTGACCCTCGAGTAATTAGGCGATACAGACAATTGCTCTCAGCGGTATGCCAATATAGAGGGATGGAACTATCCTATAACTCGGGTTTGGGCCATGTCGGGGTTCTAGTCTTTGGGCAGGAGACATGCGCGTTTACCTGAAAATTGAGCTTGGAGAAAATAATTTCTCTATATTAACCATTTGGCTCCTCGTTAATGACGTGACCCTCGAGTAATTAGGCGATACAGACAATTGCTCTCAGCGGTATGCCAATATAGAGGGATGGAACTATCCTATAACTCGGGTTTGGGCCATGTCGGGGTTCTAGTCTTTGGGCAGGAGACATGCGCGTTTACCTGAAAATTGAGCTTGGAGAAAATAATTTCTCTATATTAACCATTTGGCTCCTCGTTAATGACGTGACCCTCGAGTAATTAGGCGATACAGACAATTGCTCTCAGCGGTATGCCAATATAGAGGGATGGAACTATCCTATAACTCGGGTTTGGGCCATGTCGGGGTTCTAGTCTTTGGGCAGGAGACATGCGCGTTTACCTGAAAATTGAGCTTGGAGAAAATAATTTCTCTATTTAACCATTTGGCTCCTCGTTAATGACGTGACCCTCGAGTAATTAGGCGATACAGACAATTGCTCTCAGCGGTATGCCAATATAGAGGGATGGAACTATCCTATAACTCGGGTTTGGGCCATGTCGGGGTTCTAGTCTTTGGGCAGGAGACATGCGGGTTTACCTGAAAATTGAGCTTGGAGAAAATAATTTCTCTATATTAACCATTTGGCTCCTCGTTAATGACGTGACCCTCGAGTAATTAGGCGATACAGACAATTGCTCTCAGCGGTATGCCAATATAGAGGGATGGAACTATCCTATAACTCGGGTTTGGGCCATGTCGGGGTTCTAGTCTTTGGGCAGGAGACATGCGCGTTTACCTGAAAATTGAGCTTGGAGAAAATAATTTCTCTATATTAACCATTTGGCTCCTCGTTAATGACGTGACCCTCGAGTAATTAGGCGATACAGACAATTGCTCTCAGCGGTATGCCAATATAGAGGGATGGAACTATCCTATAACTCGGGTTTGGGCCATGTCGGGGTTCTAGTCTTTGGGCAGGAGACATGCGCGTTTACCTGAAAATTGAGCTTGGAGAAAATAATTTCTCTATATTAACCATTTGGCTCCTCGTTAATGACGTGACCCTCGAGTAATTAGGCGATACAGACAATTGCTCTCAGCGGTATGCCAATATAGAGGGATGGAACTATCCTATAACTCGGGTTTGGGCCATGTCGGGGTTCTAGTCTTTGGGCAGGAGACATGCGCGTTTACCTGAAAATTGAGCTTGGAGAAAATAATTTCTCTATTTAACCATTTGGCTCCTCGTTAATGACGTGACCCTCGAGTAATTAGGCGATACAGACAATTGCTCTCAGCGGTATGCCAATATAGAGGGATGGAACTATCCTATAACTCGGGTTTGGGCCATGTCGGGGTTCTAGTCTTTGGGCAGGAGACATGCGCTGTTTACCTGAAAATTGAGCTAGGAGAAAATAATTTCTCTATATTAACCATTTGGCTCCTCGTTAATGACGTGACCCTCGAGTAATTAGGCGATACAGACAATTGCTCTTAGCGGTATGCCAATATAGAGGGATGGAACTATCCTAGAACTCGGGTTTGGGCCATGTCGGGGTTCTAGTCTTTGGGCAGGAGACATGCGCGTTTACCTGAAAATTGAGCTTGGAGAAAATTATTTCTCTATATTAACCATTTGGCTCCTCGTTAATGACGTTACCCTCGAGTAATTAGGCGATACACACAATTGCTCTCAGCGGTATGCCAATATAGAGGGATGGAACTATCCTAGAACTCTGGTTTTGGCCATGTCGGGGTTCTAGTCTTTGGGCAGGAGACATGCGCGTTTACCTGAAAATTGAGCTTGGAGAAAATAATTTCTCTATATTAACCACTTGGCTCCTCTTTAATGACGTGACCCTCGAGTAATTAGGCGATACAGACAATTGCTCTCAGCGGTATGCCAATATAGAGGGATGGAACTATCCTAGAACTCGGGTTTGGGCCATGTCGGGGTTCTAGTCTTTGGGCAGGAGACATGCGCGTTTACCTGAAAATTGAGCTTGGAGAAAATAATTTCTCTATATTAACCATTTGGCTCCTCTTTAATGACCTGACTTTCGAGTAATTAGGCGATACAGACAATTGCTTACAGCGGTATGCCAATATAGAGGGATGGAACTATCCTATAACTCGGGTTTGGGCCATGTCGGGGTTCTAGTCTTTGGGCAGGAGACATGCGCGTTTACCTGAAAATTGAGCTTGGAGAAAATAATTTCTCTATATTAACCATTTGGCTCCTCGTTAATGACGTGACCCTCGAGTAATTAGGCGATACAGACAATTGCTCTCAGCGGTATGCCAATATAGAGGGATGGAACTATCCTATAACTCGGGTTTGGGCCATGTCGGGGTTCTAGTCTTTGGGCAGGAGACATGCGCGTTTACCTAAAAATTGAGCTTGGAGAAAATAATTTCTCTATATTAACCATTTGGCTCCTCGTTAATGACGTGACCCTCGAGTAATTAGGCGATACAGACAATTGCTCTCCGCGGTATGCCAATATAGAGGGCTGGAACTATCCTAGAACTCGGGTTTGGGCCATGTCGGGGTTCTAGTCTTTGGGCAGGAGACATGCGCGTTTACCTGAAAATTGAGCTTGGAGAAAATAATTTCTCTATATTAACCATTTGGCTCCTCGTTAATGACGTGACCCTCGAGTAATTAGCCGATACAGACAATTGCTCTCAGCGGTATGCCAATATAGAGGGATGGAACTATCCTATAACTCGGGTTTGGGCCATGTCGGGGTTCTAGTCTTTGGGCAGGAGACATGCGCGTTTACCTGAAAATTGAGCTTGGAGAAAATAATTTCTCTATATTAACCATTTGGCTCCTCGTTAATGACATGACCCTCGAGTAATTAGGCGATACAGACAATTGCTCTCAGCGGTATGTCTATATAGAGGGATGGAACTATCCTATAACTCGGGTTTGGGCCATGTCGGGGCTCTAGTCTTTGGGCAGGAGACATGCGCGTTTACCTGAAAATTGAGCTTGGAGAAAATAATTTCTCTATATTAACCATTTGGCTCCTCGTTAATGACGTGACCCTCAAGTAATTAGGCGATACAGACAATTGCTCTCAGCGGTATGCCAATATAAAGGGATGGAACTATCCTAGAACTCGGGTTTGGGCCATGTCGGGGTTCTAGTCTTTGGGCAGGAGACATGCGCGTTTACCTGAAAATTGAGCTTGGAGAAAATAATTTCTCTATATTAACCATTTGGCTCCTCGTTAATGACGTGACCCTCGAGTAATTAGGCGATACAGACAATTGCTCTCAGCGGTATGCCAATATAGAGGGATGGAACTATCCTAGAACTCTGGTTTTGGCCATGTCGGGGTTCTAGTCTTTGGGCAGGAGACATGCGCGTTTACCTGAAAATTGAGCTTGGAGAAAATAATTTCTCTATATTAACCATTTGGCTCCTCTTTAATGACGTGACCCTCGAGTAATTAGGCGATACAGACAATTGCTCTCAGCGGTATGCCAATATAGAGGGATAGAACTATCCTAGAACTCGGGTTTGGGCCATGTCGGGGTTCTAGTCTTTGGGCAGGAGACATGCGCGTTTACCTGAAAATTGAGCTTGGAGAAAATAATTTCTCTATATTAACCATTTGGCTCCTCTTTAATGACGTGACCCTCGAGTAATTAGGCGATACAGACAATTGCTCTCAGCGGTATGCCAATATAGAGGGATGGAACTATCCTATAACTCGGGTTTGGGCCATGTCGGGGTTCTAGTCTTTGGGCAGGAGACATGCGCGTTTACCTGAAAATTGAGCTTGGAGAAAATAATTTCTCTATATTAACCATTTGGCTCCTCGTTAATGACGTGACCCTCGAGTAATTAGGCGATACAGACAATTGCTCTCAGCGGTATGCCAATATAGAGGGATGGAACTATCCTATAACTCGGGTTTGGGCCATGTCGGGGTTCTAGTCTTTGGGCAGGAGACATGCGCGTTTACCTGAAAATTGAGCTTGGAGAAAATAATTTTTCTATATTAACCATTAGGCTCCTCGTTAATGACGTGACCCTCGAGTAATTAGGCGATACAGACAATTGCTCTCAGCGGTACGCCAATATAGAGGGATGGAACTATCCTAGAACTCTGGTTTTGGCCATGTCGGGGTTCTAGTCTTTGGGCAGGAGACATGCGCGTTTACCTGAAAATTGAGCTTGGAGAAAATAATTTCTCTATATTAACCATTTGGCTCCTCTTTAATGACGTGACCCTCGAGTAATTAGGCGATACAGACAATTTCTCTCAGCGGTATGCCAATGTAGAGGGATGGAACTATCCTATAACTCGGGTTTGGGCCATGTCGGGGTTCTAGTTTTTGGGCAGGAGACATGCGCGTTTACCTGAAAATTGAGCTTGGAGAAAGTAATTTCTCTATATTAACCATTTGGCTCCTCGTTAATGACGTGACCCTCGAGTAATTAGGCGATACAGACAATTGCTCTCAGCGGTATGCCAATATAGAGGGATGGAACTATCCTATAACTCGGGTTTCGGCCATGTCGGGGTTCTAGTCTTTGGGCAGGAGACATGCGCGTTTACCTGAAAATTGAGCTTGGAGAAAATAATTTCTCTATATTAACCATTTGGCTCCTCGTTAATGACGTGACCCTCGAGTAATTAGGCGATACAGACAATTGCTCTCAGCGGTATGCCAATATAGAGGGATGGAACTATCCTAGAACTCGGGTTTGGGCCATGTCGGGGTTCTAGTCTTTGGGCAGGAGACATGCGCGTTTACCTGAAAATTGAGCTTGGAGAAAATAATTTCTCTATATTAACCATTTGGCTCCTCGTTAATGACGTGACCCTCGAGTAATTAGGCGATACAGACAATTGCTCTCAGCGGTATGCCAATATAGAGGGATAGAACTATCCTAGAACTCGGGTTTGGGCCATGTCGGGGTTCTAGTCTTTGGGCAGGAGACATGCGCGTTTACCTGAAAATTGAGCTTGGAGAAAATAATTTCTCTATATTAACCATTTGGCTCCTCTTTAATGACGTGACCCTCGAGTAATTAGGCGATACAGACAATTGCTCTCAGCGGTATGCCAATATAGAGGGATGGAACTATCCTATAACTCGGGTTTGGGCCATGTCGGGGTTCTAGTCTTTGGGCAGGAGACATGCGCGTTTACCTGAAAATTGAGCTTGGAGAAAATAATTTCTCTATATTAACCATTTGGCTCCTCGTTAATGACGTGACCCTCGAGTAATTAGGCGATACAGACAATTGCTCTCAGCGGTATGCCAATATAGAGGGATGGAACTATCCTATAACTCGGGTTTGGGCCATGTCGGGGTTCTAGTCTTTGGGCAGGAGACATGCGCGTTTACCTGAAAATTGAGCTTGGAGAAAATAATTTTTCTATATTAACCATTAGGCTCCTCGTTAATGACGTGACCCTCGAGTAATTAGGCGATACAGACAATTGCTCTCAGCGGTATGCCAATATAGAGGGATGGAACTATCCTAGAACTCTGGTTTTGGCCATGTCGGGGTTCTAGTCTTTGGGCAGGAGACATGCGCGTTTACCTGAAAATTGAGCTTGGAGAAAATAATTTCTCTATATTAACCATTTGGCTCCTCTTTAATGACGTGACCCTCGAGTAATTAGGCGATACAGACAATTGCTCTCAGCGGTATGCCAATGTAGAGGGATGGAACTATCCTATAACTCGGGTTTGGGCCATGTCGGGGTTCTAGTTTTTGGGCAGGAGACATGCGCGTTTACCTGAAAATTGAGCTTGGAGAAAGTGATTTCTCTATATTAACCATTTGGCTCCTCGTTAATGACGTGACCCTCGAGTAATTAGGCGATACAGACAATTGCTCTCAGCGGTATGCCAATATAGAGGGATGGAACTATCCTATAACTCGGGTTTCGACCATGTCGGGGTTCTAGTCTTTGGGCAGGAGACATGCGCGTTTACCTGAAAATTGAGCTTGGAGAAAATAATTTCTCTATATTAACCATTTGGCTCCTCGTTAATGACGTGACCCTCGAGTAATTAGGCGATACAGACAATTGCTCTCAGCGGTATGCCAATATAGAGGGATGGAACTATCCTAGAACTCGGGTTTGGGCCATGTCGGGGTTCTAGTCTTTGGGCAGGAGACATGCGCGTTTACCTGAAAATTGAGCTTGGAGAAAATAATTTCTCTATATTAACCATTTGGCTCCTCGTTAATGACGTGACCCTCGAGTAATTAGGCGATACAGACAATTGCTCTCAGCGGTATGCCAATATAGAGGGATGGAACTATCCTATAACTCGGGTTTGGGCCATGTCGGGGTTCTAGTCTTTGGGCAGGAGACATGCGCGTTTACCTGAAAATTGAGCTTGGAGAAAATAATTTCTCTATATTAACCATCTGGCTCCTCTTTAATGACGTGACCCTCGAGTAATTAGGCGATACAGACAATTGCTCTCAGCGGTATACCAATATAGAGGGATGGAACTATCCTAGAACTTGGGTTTGGGCCTTGTCGGGGTTCTAGTCTTTGGGCAGGAGACATGCGCGTTTACCTGAAAATTGAGCTTGCAGAAAATAATTTCTCTATATTAACCATTTGGCTCCTCGTTAATGACGTGACCCTCGAGTAATTAGGCGATACAGACAATTGCTCTCAGCGGTATGCCAATATAGAGGGATGGAACTATCCTATAACTCGGGTTTGGGCCATGTCGGGGTTCTAGTCTTTGGGCAGGAGACATGCGCGTTTGCCTGAAAATTGAGCTTGGAGAAAATAATTTCTCTATATTAACCATTTGGCTCCCCGTTAATGACGTGACCCTAACGTAGTTAGGCGATACAGACAATTGCTCTCAGCGGTATGCCAATATAGAGGGATGGAACTATCCTATAACTCGGGTTTGGGCCATGTCGGGGTTCTAGTCTTTGGGCAGGAGACATGCGCGTTTACCTGAAAATTGAGCTTGGAGAAAATAATTTCTCTATATTAACCATTTGGCTCCTCGTTAATGACGTGACCCTCGAGTAATTAGGCGATACAGACAATTGCTCTCAGCGGTATGCCAAAATAGAGGGATGGAACTATCCTAGAACTCGGGTTTGGGCCATGTCGGGGTTCTAGTCTTTGGGCAGGAGACATGCGCGTTTACCTGAAAATTGAGCTTGGAGAAAATTATTTCTCTATATTAACCATTTGGCTCCTCGTTAATGACGTGACCCTCGAGTAAATAGGCGATACAGACAATTGCTCTCAGCGGTATGCCAATATAGAGGGATGGAACTATCCTATAACTCGGGTTTGGGCCATGTCGGGGTTCTAGTCTTTGGGCAGGAGACATGCGCGTTTACCTGAAAATTGAGCTTGGAGAAAATAATTTCTCTATTTAACCATTTGGCTCCTCGTTAATGACGTGACCCTCGAGTAATTAGGCGATACAGACAATGGCTCTCAGCGGTATGCCAATATAGAGGGATGGAACTATCCTATAACTCGGGTTTGGGCCATGTCGGGGTTCTAGTCTTTGGGCAGGAGACATGCGCGTTTACCTGAAAATTGAGCTTGGAGAAAATAATTTCTCTATATTAACCATTTGGCTCCTCGTTAATGACGTGACCCTCGAGTAATTAGGCGATACAGACAATTGCTCTCAGCGGTATGCCAATATAAAGGGATGGAACTATCCTAGAACTCGGGTTTGGGCCATGTCGGGGTTCTAGTCTTTGGGCAGGAGACATGCGCTTTTACCTGAAAATTGAGCTTGGAGAAAATAATTTCTCTATATTAACCATTTGGCTCCTCGTTAATGACGTGACCCTCGAGTAATTAGGCGATACAGACAATTGCTCTCAGCGGTATGCCAATATAGGGGGATGGAACTATCCTATAACTCGGGTTTGGGCCATGTCGGGGTTCTAGTCTTTGGGCAGGAGACATGCGCGTTTACCTGAAAATTGAGCTTGGAGAAAATAATTTCTCTATATTAACCATTTGGCTCCTCGTTAATGACGTGACCCTCGAGTAATTAGGCGATACAGACAATTGCTCTCAGCAGTATGCCAATATAGAGGGATGGAACTATCCTAGAACTCGGGTTTGGGCCATGTCGGGGTTCTAGTCTTTGGGCAGGAGACATGCGCGTTTACCTGAAAATTGAGCTTGAAGAAAATAATTTCTCTATATTAACCATTTGGCTCCTCGTTAATGACGTGACCCTCGAGTAATTAGGCGATACAGAAAATTGCTCTCAGCGGTATGCCAATATAGAGGGATGGAACTATCCTAGAACTCGGGTTTGGGCCATGTCGGGGTTCTAGTCTTTGGGCAGGAGACATGCGCGTTTACCTGAAAATTGAGCTTGGAGAAAATAATTTCTCTATATTAACCATTTGGCTCCTCGTTAATGACGTGACCCTCGAGTAATTAGGGGATACAGACAATTGCTCTCAGCGGTATGCCAATATAGAGGGATGGAACTATCCTAGAACTCGGGTTTGGGCCATGTCGGGGTTCTAGTCTTTGGGCAGGAGACATGCGCGTTTACCTGAAAATTGAGCTTGGAGAAAATAATTTCTCTATATTAACCATTTGGCTCCTCGTTAATGACGTGACCCTCGAGTAATTAGGCGATACAGACAATTGCTCTCAGCGGTATGCCAATATAGAGGGATGGAACTATCCTAGAACTCGGGTTTGGGCCATGTCGGGGTTCTAGTCTTTGGGCAGGAGACATGCGCGTTTACCTGAAAATTGAGCTTGGAGAAAATAATTTCTCTATATTAACCATTTGGCTCCTCGTTAATGACGTGACCCTCGAGTAATTAGGCGATACAGACAATTGCTCTCAGCGGTATGCCAATATGGAGGGATGGAACTATCCTATAACTTGGATTTGGGCCATGTCGGGGTTCTAGTCTTTGGGCAGGAGACATGCGCGTTTACCTGAAAATTGAGCTTGGAGAAAATAATTTCTCTATATTAACCATTTGGCTCCTCGTTAATGACGTGACCCTCGAGTAATTAGGCGATACAGACAATTGCTCTCAGCGGTATGCCAATATAGAGGGATGAAACTATCCTATAACTCGGGTTTGGGCCATGTCGGGGTTCTAGTCTTTGGGCAGGAGACATGCGCGTTTACCTGAAAATTGAGCTTGGAGAAAATAATTTCTCTATATTAACCATTTGGCTCCTCTTTAATGACGTGACCCTCGAGTAATTAGGCGATACAGACAATTGCTCTCAGCGGTATGCCAATATAGAGGGATGGAACTATCCTATAACTCGGGTTTGGTCCATGTCGGGGTTCTAGTCTTTGGGCAGGGGACATGCGTGTTTACCTGAAAATTGAGCTTGGAGAAAATAATTTCTCTATATTAACCATTTGGCTCCTCGTTAATGACGTGACCCTCGAGTAATTAGGCGATACAGACAATTGCTCTCAGCGGTATGCCAATATAGAGGGATGGAACTATCCTAGAACTCGGGTTTGGGCCATGTCGGGGTTCTAGTCTTTGGGCAGGAGACATGCGCGTTTACCTGAAAATTGAGCTTGGAGAAAATAATTTCTCTATATTAACCATTTGGCTCCTCGTTAATGACGTGACCCTCGAGTAATTAGGCGATACGGACAATTGCTCTCAGCGGTATGCCAATATAGAGGGATGGAACTATCCTAGAACTCTGGTTTTGGCCATGTCGGGGTTCTAGTCTTTAGGCAGGAGACATGCGCGTTTACCTGAAAATTGAGCTTGGAGAAAATAATTTCTCTATATTAACCATTTGGCTCCTCTTTAATGACGTGACCCTCGAGTAATTAGGCGATACAGACAATTGCTCTCAGCGGTATGCCAATATAGAGGGATGGAACTACCCTAGAACTCGGGTTTGGGCCATGTCGGGGTTCTAGTCTTTGGGCAGGAGACATGCGCGTTTACCTGAAAATAGAGCTTGGAGAAAATAATTTCTCTATATTAACCATTTGGCTCCTCTTTAATGACGTGACCCTCGAGTAATTAGGCGATACAGACAATGGCTCTCAGCGGTATGCCAATATAGAGGGATGGAACTATCCTATAACTCGGGTTTGGGCCATGTCGGGGTTCTAGTCTTTGGGCAGGAGACATGCGCGTTTACCTGAAAATTGAGCTTGGAGAAAATAATTTCTCTATATTAACCATTTGGCTCCTCGTTAATGACGTGACCCTCGAGTAATTAGGCGATACAGACAATTGCTCTCAGCGGTATGCCAATATAGAGGGATGGAACTATCCTATAACTCGGGTTTGGGCCATGTCGGGGTTCTAGTCTTTGGGCAGGAGACATGCGCGTTTACCTGAAAATTGAGCTTGGAGAAAATAATTTCTCTATATTAACCATTTGGCTCCTCGTTAATGACGTGACCCTCGAGTAATTAGGCGATACAGACAATTGCTCTCAGCGGTATGCCAATATAGAGGGATGGAACTATCCTATAACTCGGGTTTGGGCCATGTCGGGGTTCTAGTCTTTGGGCAGGAGACATGCGCGTTTACCTGAAAATTGAGCTTGGAGAAAATAATTTCTCTATATTAACCATTTGGCTCCTCGTTAATGACGTGACCCTCGAGTAATTAGGCGATACAGACAATTGCTCTCAGCGGCATGCCAATATAGAGGGATGGAACTATCCTATAACTCGGGTTTGGGCCATGTCGGGGTTCTAGTCTTTGGGCAGGAGACATGCGCGTTTACCTGAAAATTGAGCTTGGAGAAAATAATTTCTCTATTTAACCATTTGGCTCCTCGTTAATGACGTGACCCTCGAGTAATTAGGCGATACAGACAATTGCTCTCAGCGGTATGCCAATATAGAGGGATGGAACTATCCTATAACTCGGGTTTGGGCCATGTCGGGGTTCTAGTCTTTGGGCAGGAGACATGCGGGTTTACCTGAAAATTGAGCTTGGAGAAAATAATTTCTCTATATTAACCATTTGGCTCCTCGTTAATGACGTGACCCTCGAGTAATTAGGCGATACAGACAATTGCTCTCAGCGGTATGCCAATATAGAGGGATGGAACTATCCTATAACTCGGGTTTGGGCCATGTCGGGGTTCTAGTCTTTGGGCAGGAGACATGCGCGTTTACCTGAAAATTGAGCTTGGAGAAAATAATTTCTCTATATTAACCATTTGGCTCCTCGTTAATGACGTGACCCTCGAGTAATTAGGCGATACAGACAATTGCTCTCAGCGGTATGCCAATATAGAGGGATGGAACTATCCTATAACTCGGGTTTGGGCCATGTCGGGGTTCTAGTCTTTGGGCAGGAGACATGCGCGTTTACCTGAAAATTGAGCTTGGAGAAAATAATTTCTCTATATTAACCATTTGGCTCCTCGTTAATGACGTGACCCTCGAGTAATTAGGCGATACAGACAATTGCTCTCAGCGGTATGCCAATATAGAGGGATGGAACTATCCTATAACTCGGGTTTGGGCCATGTCGGGGTTCTAGTCTTTGGGCAGGAGACATGCGCGTTTACCTGAAAATTGAGCTTGGAGAAAATAATTTCTCTATTTAACCATTTGGCTCCTCGTTAATGACGTGACCCTCGAGTAATTAGGCGATACAGACAATTGCTCTCAGCGGTATGCCAATATAGAGGGATGGAACTATCCTATAACTCGGGTTTGGGCCATGTCGGGGTTCTAGTCTTTGGGCAGGAGACATGCGCTGTTTACCTGAAAATTGAGCTAGGAGAAAATAATTTCTCTATATTAACCATTTGGCTCCTCGTTAATGACGTGACCCTCGAGTAATTAGGCGATACAGACAATTGCTCTTAGCGGTATGCCAATATAGAGGGATGGAACTATCCTAGAACTCGGGTTTGGGCCATGTCGGGGTTCTAGTCTTTGGGCAGGAGACATGCGCGTTTACCTGAAAATTGAGCTTGGAGAAAATAATTTCTCTATATTAACCATTTGGCTCCTCGTTAATGACGTGACCCTCGAGTAATTAGCCGATACAGACAATTGCTCTCAGCGGTATGCCAATATAGAGGGATGGAACTATCCTATAACTCGGGTTTGGGCCATGTCGGGGTTCTAGTCTTTGGGCAGGAGACATGCGCGTTTACCTGAAAATTGAGCTTGGAGAAAATAATTTCTCTATATTAACCATTTGGCTCCTCGTTAATGACATGACCCTCGAGTAATTAGGCGATACAGACAATTGCTCTCAGCGGTATGTCTATATAGAGGGATGGAACTATCCTATAACTCGGGTTTGGGCCATGTCGGGGCTCTAGTCTTTGGGCAGGAGACATGCGCGTTTACCTGAAAATTGAGCTTGGAGAAAATAATTTCTCTATATTAACCATTTGGCTCCTCGTTAATGACGTGACCCTCAAGTAATTAGGCGATACAGACAATTGCTCTCAGCGGTATGCCAATATAGAGGGATGGAACTATCCTAGAACTCGGGTTTGGGCCATGTCGGGGTTCTAGTCTTTGGGCAGGAGACATGCGCGTTTACCTGAAAATTGAGCTTGGAGAAAATAATTTCTCTATATTAACCATTTGGCTCCTCGTTAATGACGTGACCCTCGAGTAATTAGGCGATACAGACAATTGCTCTCAGCGGTATGCCAATATAGAGGGATGGAACTATCCTAGAACTCTGGTTTTGGCCATGTCGGGGTTCTAGTCTTTGGGCAGGAGACATGCGCGTTTACCTGAAAATTGAGCTTGGAGAAAATAATTTCTCTATATTAACCATTTGGCTCCTCTTTAATGACGTGACCCTCGAGTAATTAGGCGATGCAGACAATTGCTCTCAGCGGTATGCCAATATAGAGGGATAGAACTATCCTAGAACTCGGGTTTGGGCCATGTCGGGGTTCTAGTCTTTGGGCAGGAGACATGCGCGTTTACCTGAAAATTGAGCTTGGAGAAAATAATTTCTCTATATTAACCATTTGGCTCCTCTTTAATGACGTGACCCTCGAGTAATTAGGCGATACAGACAATTGCTCTCAGCGGTATGCCAATATAGAGGGATGGAACTATCCTATAACTCGGGTTTGGGCCATGTCGGGGTTCTAGTCTTTGGGCAGGAGACATGCGCGTTTACCTGAAAATTGAGCTTGGAGAAAATAATTTCTCTATATTAACCATTTGGCTCCTCGTTAATGACGTGACCCTCGAGTAATTAGGCGATACAGACAATTGCTCTCAGCGGTATGCCAATATAGAGGGATGGAACTATCCTATAACTCGGGTTTGGGCCATGTCGGGGTTCTAGTCTTTGGGCAGGAGACATGCGCGTTTACCTGAAAATTGAGCTTGGAGAAAATAATTTTTCTATATTAACCATTAGGCTCCTCGTTAATGACGTGACCCTCGAGTAATTAGGCGATACAGACAATTGCTCTCAGCGGTACGCCAATATAGAGGGATGGAACTATCCTAGAACTCTGGTTTTGGCCATGTCGGGGTTCTAGTTTTTGGGCAGGAGACATGCGCGTTTACCTGAAAATTGAGCTTGGAGAAAATAATTTCTCTATATTAACCATTTGGCTCCTCTTTAATGACGTGACCCTCGAGTAATTAGGCGATACAGACAATTGCTCTCAGCGGTATGCCAATGTAGAGGGATGGAACTATCCTATAACTCGGGTTTGGGCCATGTCGGGGTTCTAGTTTTTGGGCAGGAGACATGCGCGTTTACCTGAAAATTGAGCTTGGAGAAAGTAATTTCTCTATATTAACCATTTGGCTCCTCGTTAATGACGTGACCCTCGAGTAATTAGGCGATACAGACAATTGCTCTCAGCGGTATGCCAATATAGAGGGATGGAACTATCCTATAACTCGGGTTTCGGCCATGTCGGGGTTCTAGTCTTTGGGCAGGAGACATGCGCGTTTACCTGAAAATTGAGCTTGGAGAAAATAATTTCTCTATATTAACCATTTGGCTCCTCGTTAATGACGTGACCCTCGAGTAATTAGGCGATACAGACAATTGCTCTCAGCGGTATGCCAATATAGAGGGATGGAACTATCCTAGAACTCGGGTTTGGGCCATGTCGGGGTTCTAGTCTTTGGGCAGGAGACATGCGCGTTTACCTGAAAATTGAGCTTGGAGAAAATAATTTCTCTATATTAACCATTTGGCTCCTCGTTAATGACGTGACCCTCGAGTAATTAGGCGATACAGACAATTGCTCTCAGCGGTATGCCAATATAGAGGGATAGAACTATCCTAGAACTCGGGTTTGGGCCATGTCGGGGTTCTAGTCTTTGGGCAGGAGACATGCGCGTTTACCTGAAAATTGAGCTTGGAGAAAATAATTTCTCTATATTAACCATTTGGCTCCTCTTTAATGACGTGACCCTCGAGTAATTAGGCGATACAGACAATTGCTCTCAGCGGTATGCCAATATAGAGGGATGGAACTATCCTATAACTCGGGTTTGGGCCATGTCGGGGTTCTAGTCTTTGGGCAGGAGACATGCGCGTTTACCTGAAAATTGAGCTTGGAGAAAATAATTTCTCTATATTAACCATTTGGCTCCTCGTTAATGACGTGACCCTCGAGTAATTAGGCGATACAGACAATTGCTCTCAGCGGTATGCCAATATAGAGGGATGGAACTATCCTATAACTCGGGTTTGGGCCATGTCGGGGTTCTAGTCTTTGGGCAGGAGACATGCGCGTTTACCTGAAAATTGAGCTTGGAGAAAATAATTTTTCTATATTAACCATTAGGCTCCTCGTTAATGACGTGACCCTCGAGTAATTAGGCGATACAGACAATTGCTCTCAGCGGTATGCCAATATAGAGGGATGGAACTATCCTAGAACTCTGGTTTTGGCCATGTCGGGGTTCTAGTCTTTGGGCAGGAGACATGCGCGTTTACCTGAAAATTGAGCTTGGAGAAAATAATTTCTCTATATTAACCATTTGGCTCCTCTTTAATGACGTGACCCTCGAGTAATTAGGCGATACAGACAATTGCTCTCAGCGGTATGCCAATGTAGAGGGATGGAACTATCCTATAACTCGGGTTTGGGCCATGTCGGGGTTCTAGTTTTTGGGCAGGAGACATGCGCGTTTACCTGAAAATTGAGCTTGGAGAAAGTGATTTCTCTATATTAACCATTTGGCTCCTCGTTAATGACGTGACCCTCGAGTAATTAGGCGATACAGACAATTGCTCTCAGCGGTATGCCAATATAGAGGGATGGAACTATCCTATAACTCGGGTTTCGACCATGTCGGGGTTCTAGTCTTTGGGCAGGAGACATGCGCGTTTACCTGAAAATTGAGCTTGGAGAAAATAATTTCTCTATATTAACCATTTGGCTCCTCGTTAATGACGTGACCCTCGAGTAATTAGGCGATACAGACAATTGCTCTCAGCGGTATGCCAATATAGAGGGATGGAACTATCCTAGAACTCGGGTTTGGGCCATGTCGGGGTTCTAGTCTTTGGGCAGGAGACATGCGCGTTTACCTGAAAATTGAGCTTGGAGAAAATAATTTCTCTATATTAACCATTTGGCTCCTCGTTAATGACGTGACCCTCGAGTAATTAGGCGATACAGACAATTGCTCTCAGCGGTATGCCAATATAGAGGGATGGAACTATCCTATAACTCGGGTTTGGGCCATGTCGGGGTTCTAGTCTTTGGGCAGGAGACATGCGCGTTTACCTGAAAATTGAGCTTGGAGAAAATAATTTCTCTATATTAACCATCTGGCTCCTCTTTAATGACGTGACCCTCGAGTAATTAGGCGATACAGACAATTGCTCTCAGCGGTATACCAATATAGAGGGATGGAACTATCCTAGAACTTGGGTTTGGGCCTTGTCGGGGTTCTAGTCTTTGGGCAGGAGACATGCGCGTTTACCTGAAAATTGAGCTTGCAGAAAATAATTTCTCTATATTAACCATTTGGCTCCTCGTTAATGACGTGACCCTCGAGTAATTAGGCGATACAGACAATTGCTCTCAGCGGTATGCCAATATAGAGGGATGGAACTATCCTATAACTCGGGTTTGGGCCATGTCGGGGTTCTAGTCTTTGGGCAGGAGACATGCGCGTTTGCCTGAAAATTGAGCTTGGAGAAAATAATTTCTCTATATTAACCATTTGGCTCCCCGTTAATGACGTGACCCTAACGTAGTTAGGCGATACAGACAATTGCTCTCAGCGGTATGCCAATATAGAGGGATGGAACTATCCTATAACTCGGGTTTGGGCCATGTCGGGGTTCTAGTCTTTGGGCAGGAGACATGCGCGTTTACCTGAAAATTGAGCTTGGAGAAAATAATTTCTCTATATTAACCATTTGGCTCCTCGTTAATGACGTGACCCTCGAGTAATTAGGCGATACAGACAATTGCTCTCAGCGGTATGCCAAAATAGAGGGATGGAACTATCCTAGAACTCGGGTTTGGGCCATGTCGGGGTTCTAGTCTTTGGGCAGGAGACATGCGTGTTTACCTGAAAATTGAGCTTGGAGAAAATTATTTCTCTATATTAACCATTTGGCTCCTCGTTAATGACGTGACCCTCGAGTAAATAGGCGATACAGACAATTGCTCTCAGCGGTATGCCAATATAGAGGGATGGAACTATCCTATAACTCGGGTTTGGGCCATGTCGGGGTTCTAGTCTTTGGGCAGGAGACATGCGCGTTTACCTGAAAATTGAGCTTGGAGAAAATAATTTCTCTATATTAACTATTTGGCTCCTCGTTAATGACGTGACCCTCGAGTAAATAGGCGATACAGACAATTGCTCTCAGCGGTATGCCAATATAGAGGGATGGAACTATCCTATAACTCGGGTTTGGGCCATGTCGGGGTTCTAGTCTTTGGGCAGGAGACATGCGCGTTTACCTGAAAATTGAGCTTGGAGAAAATAATTTCTCTATTTAACCATTTGGCTCCTCGTTAATGACGTGACCCTCGAGTAATTAGGCGATACAGACAATTGCTCTCAGCGGTATGCCAATATAGAGGGATGGAACTATCCTAGAACTTGGGTTTGGGCCATGTCGGGGTTCTAGTCTTTGGGCAGGAGACATGCGCGTTTACCTGAAAATTGAGCTTGGAGAAAATAATTTCTCTATATTAACCATTTGGCTCCTCGTTAATGACGTGACCCTCGAGTAAATAGGCGATACAGACAATTGCTCTCAGCGGTATGCCAAAATAGAGGGATGGAACTATCCTAGAACTTGGGTTTGGGCCATGTCGGGGTTCTAGTCTTTGGGCAGGAGACATGCGCGTTTACCTGAAAATTGAGCTTGGAGAAAATTATTTCTCTATATTAACCATTTGGCTCCTCGTTAATGACGTGACCCTCGAGTAAATAGGTGATACAGACAATTGCTCTCAGCGGTATGCCAATATAGAGGGATGGAACTATCCTATAACTCGGGTTTGGGCCATGTCGGGGTTCTAGTCTTTGGGCAGGAGACATGCGCGTTTACCTGAAAATTGAGCTTGGAGAAAATAATTTCTCTATTTAACCATTTGGCTCCTCGTTAATGACGTGACCCTCGAGTAATTAGGCGATACAGACAATTGCTCTCAGCGGTATGCCAATATAGAGGGATGGAACTGTCCTATAACTCGGGTTTGGGCCATGTCGGGGTTCTAGTCTTTGGGCAGGAGACATGCGCGTTTACCTGAAAATTGAGCTTGGAGAAAATAATTTCTCTATATTAACCATTTGGCTCCTCGTTAATGACGTGACCCTCGAGTAATTAGGCGATACGGACAATTGCTCTCAGCGGTATGCCAATATAGAGGGATGGAACTATCCTATAACTCGGGTTTGGGCCATGTCGGGGTTCTAGTCTTTGGGCAGGAGACATGCGCTGTTTACCTGAAAATTGAGCTTGGAGAAAATAATTTCTCTATATTAACCATTTGGCTCCTCGTTAATGACGTGACCCTCGAGTAATTAGGCGATACAGACAATTGCTCTTAGCGGTATGCCAATATAGAGGGATGGAACTATCCTAGAACTCGGGTTTGGGCCATGTCGGGGTTCTAGTCTTTGGGCAGGAGACATGCGCGTTTACCTGAAAATTGAGCTTGGACAAAATTATTTCTCTATATTAACCATTTGGCTCCTCGTTAATGACGTTACCCTCGAGTAATTAGGCGATACACACAATTGCTCTCAGCGGTATGCCAATATAGAGGGATGGAACTATCCTAGAACTCTGGTTTTGGCCATGTCGGGGTTCTAGTCTTTGGGCAGGAGACATGCGCGTTTACCTGAAAATTGAGCTTGGAGAAAATAATTTCTCTATATTAACCATTTGGCTCCTCTTTAATGACGTGACCCTCGAGTAATTAGGCGATACAGACAATTGCTCTCAGCGGTATGCCAATATAGAGGGATGGAACTATCCTATCACTCGGGTTTGGGCCATGTCGGGGTTCTAGTCTTTGGGCAGGAGACATGCGCGTTTACCTGAAAATTGAGCTTGGAGAAAATAATTTCTCTATATTAACCATTTGGCTCCTCTTTAATGACCTGACTTTCGAGTAATTAGGCGATACAGACAATTGCTTACAGCGGTATGCCAATATAGAGGGATGGAACTATCCTATAACTCGGGTTTGGGCCATGTCGGGGTTCTAGTCTTTGGGCAGGAGACATGCGCGTTTACCTGAAAATTGAGCTTGGAGAAAATAATTTCTCTATATTAACCATTTGGCTCCTCGTTAATGACGTGACCCTCGAGTAATTAGGCGATACAGACAATTGCTCTCAGCGGTATGCCAATATAGAGGGATGGAACTATCCTATAACTCGGGTTTGGGCCATGTCGGGGTTCTAGTCTTTGGGCAGGAGACATGCGCGTTTACCTGAAAATTGAGCTTGGAGAAAATAATTTCTCTATATTAACCATTTGGCTCCTCGTTAATGACGTGACCCTCGAGTAATTAGGCGATACAGACAATTGCTCTCAGCGGTATGCCAATATAGAGGGCTGGAACTATCCTAGAACTCGGGTTTGGGCCATGTCGGGGTTCTAGTCTTTGGGCAGGAGACATGCGCGTTTACCTGAAAATTGAGCTTGGAGAAAATAATTTCTCTATATTAACCATTTGGCTCCTCGTTAATGACGTGACCCTCGAGTAATTAGGCGATACAGACAATTGCTCTCAGCGGTATGCCAATATAGAGGGATGGAACTATCCTATAACTCGGGTTTGGGCCATGTCGGGGTTCTAGTCTTTGGGCAGGAGACATGCGCGTTTACCTGAAAATTGAGCTTGGAGAAAATAATTTCTCTATATTAACCATTTGGCTCCTCGTTAATGACGTGACCCTCGAGTAATTAGGCGATACAGACAATTGCTCTCAGCGGTATGTCTATATAGAGGGATGGAACTATCCTATAACTCGGGTTTGGGCCATGTCGGGGTTCTAGTCTTTGGGCAGGAGACATGCGCGTTTACCTGAAAATTGAGCTTGGAGAAAATAATTTCTCTATATTAACCATTTGGCTCCTCGTTAATGACGTGACCCTCAAGTAATTATGCGATACAGACAATTGCTCTCAGCGGTATGCCAATATAGAGGGATAGAACTATCCTAGAACTCTGGTTTTGGCCATGTCGGGGTTCTAGTCTTTGGGCAGGAGACATGCGCGTTTACCTGAAAATTGAGCTTGGAGAAAATAATTTCTCTATATTAACCATTTGGCTCCTCTTTAATGACGTGACCCTCGAGTAATTAGGCGATACAGACAATTGCTCTCAGCGGTATGCCAATATAGAGGGATGGAACTATCCTATAACTCGGGTTTGGGCCATGTCGGGGTTCTAGTCTTTGGGCAGGAGACATGCGCGTTTACCTGAAAATTGAGCTTGGAGAAAATAATTTTTCTATATTAACCATTAGGCTCCTCGTTAATGACGTGACCCTCGAGTAATTAGGCGATACAGACAATTGCTCTCAGCGGTATGCCAATATAGAGGGATGGAACTATCCTATAACTCGGGTTTGGGCCATGTCGGGGTTCTAGTCTTTGGGCAGGAGACATGCGCGTTTACCTGAAAATTGAGCTTGGAGAAAATAATTTCTCTATATTAACCATCTGGCTCCTCTTTAATGACGTGACCCTCGAGTAATTAGGCGATACAGACAATTGCTCTCAGCGGTATACCAATATAGAGGGATGGAACTATCCTAGAACTTGGGTTTGGGCCATGTCGGTGTTCTAGTCTTTGGGCAGGAGACATGCGCGTTTACCTGAAAATTGAGCTTGGAGAAAATAATTTCTCTATATTAACCATTTGGCTCCTCTTTAATGACGTGACCCTCGAGTAATTAGGCGATACAGACAATTGCTCTCAGCGGTATGCCAATATAGAGGGATGGAACTATCCTATAACTCGGGTTTGGGCCATGTCGGGGTTCTAGTCTTTGGGCAGGAGACATGCGCGTTTACCTGAAAATTGAGCTTAGAGAAAATAATTTCTCTATATTAACCATTTGGCTCCTCTTTAATGACGTGACCCTCGAGTAATTAGGCGATACAGACAATTGCTCTCAGCGGTATGCCAATATAGAGGGATGGAACTATCCTATAACTCGGGTTTGGGCCATGTCGGGGTTCTAGTCTTTGGGCAGGAGACATGCGCGTTTACCTGAAAATTGAGCTTGCAGAAAATAATTTCTCTATATTAACCATTTGGCTCCTCGTTAATGACGTGACCCTCGAGTAATTAGGCGATACAGACAATTGCTCTCAGCGGTATGTCAATATAGAGGGATGGAACTATCCTATAACTCGGGTTTGGGCCATGTCGGGGTTCTAGTCTTTGGGCAGGAGACATGCGCGTTTGCCTGAAAATTGAGCTTGGAGAAAATAATTTCTCTATATTAACCATTTGGCTCCTCGTTAATGACGTGACCCTCGAGTAATTAGGCGATACAGACAATTGCTCTCAGCGGTATGCCAATATAGAGGGATGGAACTATCCTATAACTCGGGTTTGGGCCATGTCGGGGTTCTAGTCTTTGGGCAGGAGACATGCGCGTTTACCTGAAAATTGAGCTTGGAGAAAATAATTTCTCTATATTAACCATTTGGCTCCTCGTTAATGACGTGACCCTCGAGTAATTAGGCGATACAGACAATTGCTCTCAGCGGTATGCCAAAATAGAGGGATGGAACTATCCTAGAACTCGGGTTTGGGCTATGTCGGGGTTCTAGTCTTTGGGCAGGAGACATGCGCGTTTACCTGAAAATTGAGCTTGGAGAAAATTATTTCTCTATATTAACCATTTGGCACCTCGTTAATGACGTGACCCTCGAGTAAATAGGCGATACAGACAATTGCTCTCAGCGGTATGCCAATATAGAGGGATGGAACTATCCTATAACTCGGGTTTGGGCCATGTCGGGGTTCTAGTCTTTGGGCAGGAGACATGCGCGTTTACCTGAAAATTGAGCTTGGAGAAAATAATTTCTCTATATTAACCATTTGGCTCCTCGTTAATGACGTGACCCTCGAGTAATTAGGCGATACGGACAATTGCTCTCAGCGGTATGCCAATATAGAGGGATGGAACTATCCTATAACTCGGGTTTGGGCCATGTCGGGGTTCTAGTCTTTGGGCAGGAGACATGCGCTGTTTACCTGAAAATTGAGCTTGGAGAAAATAATTTCTCTATATTAACCATTTGGCTCCTCGTTAATGACGTGACCCTCGAGTAATTAGGCGATACAGACAATTGCTCTTAGCGGTATGCCAATATAGAGGGATGGAACTATCCTAGAACTCGGGTTTGGGCCATGTCGGGGTTCTAGTCTTTGGGCAGGAGACATGCGCGTTTACCTGAAAATTGAGCTTGGAGAAAATAATTTTTCTATATTAACCATTAGGCTCCTCGTTAATGACGTGACCCTCGAGTAATTAGGCGATACAGACAATTGCTCTCAGCGGTATGCCAATATAGAGGGATGGAACTATCCTATAACTCGGGTTTGGGCCATGTCGGGGTTCTAGTCTTTGGGCAGGAGACATGCGCGTTTACCTGAAAATTGAGCTTGGAGAAAATTATTTCTCTATACTAACCATTTGGCTCCTCGTTAATGACGTTACCCTCGAGTAATTAGGCGATACACACAATTGCTCTCAGCGGTATGCCAATATAGAGGGATGGAACTATCCTAGAACTCTGGTTTTGGCCATGTCGGGGTTCTAGTCTTTGGGCAGGAGACATGCGCGTTTACCTGAAAATTGAGCTTGGAGAAAATAATTTCTCTAAATTAACCATTTGGCTCCTCTTTAATGACGTGACCCTCGAGTAATTAGGCGATACAGACAATTGCTCTCAGCGGTATGCCAATATAGAGGGATGGAACTATCCTAGAACTCGGGTTTGGGCCATGTCGGGGTTCTAGTCTTTGGGCAGGAGACATGCGCGTTTACCTGAAAATTGAGCTTGGAGAAAATAATTTCTCTATATTAACCATTTGGCTCCTCGTTAATGACGTGACCCTCGAGTAATTAGGCGATACAGACAATTGCTCTCAGCGGTATGCCAATATAGAGGGATGGAACTATCCTATAACTCGGGTTTGGGCCATGTCGGGGTTCTAGTCTTTGGGCAGGAGACATGCGCGTTTACCTGAAAATTGAGCTTGGAGAAAATAATTTCTCTATATTAACCATTTGGCTCCTCGTTAATGACGTGACCCTCGAGTAATTAGGCGATACAGACAATTGCTCTCAGCGGTATGCCAATATAGAGGGCTGGAACTATCCTAGAACTCGGGTTTGGGCCATGTCGGGGTTCTAGTCTTTGGGCAGGAGACATGCGCGTTTACCTGAAAATTGAGCTTGGAGAAAATAATTTCTCTATATTAACCATTTGGCTCCTCGTTAATGACGTGACCCTCGAGTAATTAGGCGATACAGACAATTGCTCTCAGCGGTATGCCAATATAGAGGGATGGAACTATCCTATAACTCGGGTTTGGGCCATGTCGGGGTTCTAGTCTTAGGGCAGGAGACATGCGCGTTTACCTGAAAATTGAGCTTGGAGAAAATAATTTCTCTATATTAACCATTTGGCTCCTCGTTAATGACGTGACCCTCGAGTAATTAGGCGATACAGACAATTGCTCTCAGCGGTATGTCTATATAGAGGGATGGAACTATCCTATAACTCGGGTTTGGGCCATGTCGGGGTTCTAGTCTTTGGGCAGGAGACATGCGCGTTTACCTGAAAATTGAGCTTGGAGAAAATAATTTCTCTATATTAACCATTTGGCTCCTCGTTAATGACGTGACCCTCAAGTAATTATGCGATACAGACAATTGCTCTCAGCGGTATGCCAATATAGAGGGATAGAACTATCCTAGAACTCTGGTTTTGGCCATGTCGGGGTTCTAGTCTTTGGGCAGGAGACATGCGCGTTTACCTGAAAATTGAGCTTGGAGAAAATAATTTCTCTATATTAACCATTAGGCTCCTCGTTAATGACGTGACCCTCGAGTAATTAGGCGATACAGACAATTGCTCTCAGCGGTATGCCAATATAGAGGGATGGAACTATCCTAGAACTCTGGTTTTGGCCATGTCGGGGTTCTAGTCTTTGGGCAGGAGACATGCGCGTTTACCTGAAAATTGAGCTTGGACAAAAATATTTTCTCTATATTAACCATTTGGCTCCTCTTTAATGACGTGACCCTCGAGTAATTAGGCGATACAGACAATTGCTCTCAGCGGTATGCCAATGTAGAGGGATGGAACTATCCTATAACTCGGGTTTGGGCCATGTCGGGGTTCTAGTTTTTGGGCAGGAGACATGCGCGTTTACCTGAAAATTGAGCTTGGAGAAAGTAATTTCTCTATATTAACCATTTGGCTCCTCGTTAATGACGTGACCCTCGAGTAATTAGGCGATACAGACAATTGCTCTCAGCGGTATGCCAATATAGAGGGATGGAACTATCCTATAACTCGGGTTTGGGCCATGTCGGGGTTCTAGTCTTTGGGCAGGAGACATGCGCGTTTACCTGAAAATTGAGCTTGGAGAAAATAATTTCTCTATATTAACCATTTGGCTCCTCGTTAATGACGTGACCCTCGAGTAATTAGGCGATACAGACAATTGCTCTCAGCGGTATGCCAATATAGAGGGATGGAACTATCCTAGAACTCGGGTTTGGGCCATGTCGGGGTTCTAGTCTTTGGGCAGGAGACATGCGCGTTTACCTGAAAATTGAGCTTGGAGAAAATAATTTCTCTATATTAACCATTTGGCTCCTCGTTAATGACGTGACCCTCGAGTAATTAGGCGATACAGACAATTGCTCTCAGCGGTATGCCAATATAGAGGGATGGAACTATCCTATAACTCGGGTTTGGGCCATGTCGGGGTTCTAGTCTTTGGGCAGGAGACATGCGCGTTTACCTGAAAATTTAGCTTGGAGAAAATAATTTCTCTATATTAACCATCTGGCTCCTCTTTAATGACGTGACCCTCGAGTAATTAGGCGATACAGACAATTGCTCTCAGCGGTATGCCAATATAGAGGGATGGAACTATCCTAGAACTCGGGTTTGGGCCATGTCGGGGTTCTAGTCTTTGGGCAGGAGACATGCGCGTTTACCTGAAAATTGAGCTTGGAGAAAATAATTTCTCTATATTAACCATTTGGCTCCTCGTTAATGACGTGACCCTCGAGTAATTAGGCGATACAGACAATTGCTCTCAGCGGTATGCCAATATAGAGGGATGGAAATATCCTAGAACTCGGGTTTGGGCCATGTCGGGGTTCTAGTCTTTGGGCAGGAGACATGCGCGTTTACCTGAAAATTTAGCTTGGAGAAAATAATTTCTCTATATTAACCATCTGGCTCCTCTTTAATGACGTGACCCTCGAGTAATTAGGCGATACAGACAATTGCTCTCAGCGGTATGCCAATATAGAGGGATGGAACTATCCTATAACTCGGGTTTGGGCCATGTCGGGGTTCTAGTCTTTGGGCAGGAGACATGCGCGTTTACCTGAAAATTGAGCTTGGAGAAAATAATTTCTCTATATTAACCATTTGGCTCCTCGTTAATGACGTGACCCTCGAGTAATTAGGCGATACAGACAATTGCTCTCAGCGGTATGCCAATATAGAGGGATGGAACTATCCTAGAACTCGGGTTTGGGCCATGTCGGGGTTCTAGTCTTTGGGCAGGAGACATGCGCGTTTACCTGAAAATTGAGCTTGGAGAAAATAATTTCTCTATATTAACCATTTGGCTCCTCGTTAATGACGTGACCCTCGAGTAATTAGGCGATACAGACAATTGCTCTCAGCGGTATGCCAATATAGAGGGATGGAACTATCCTATAACTCGGGTTTGGGCCATGTCGGGGTTGTAGTCTTTGGGCAGGAGACTTGCGCGTTTACCTGAAAATTGAGCTTGGAGAAAATAATTTCTCTATATTAACCATTTGGCTCCTCGTTAATGACGTGACCCTCGAGTAATTAGGCGATACAGACAATTGCTCTCAGCGGTTTGCCAATATAGAGGGATGGAACTATCCTAGAACTCGGGTTTGGGCCATGTCGGTGTTCTAGTCTTTGGGCAGGAGACATGCGCGTTTACCTGAAAATTGAGCTTGGAGAAAATAATTTCTCTATATTAACCATTTGGCTCCTCGTTAATGACGTGACGCTCGAGTAATTAGGCGATACAGACAATTGCTCTCAGCGGTATGTCATTATAGAGGGATGGAACTATCCTAGAACTCGGGTTTGGGCCATGTCGGGGTTCTAGTCTTTGGGCAGGAGACATGCGCGTTTACCTGAAAATTGAGCTTGGAGAAAATAATTTCTCTATATTAACCATTTGGCTCCTCGTTAATGACGTGACCCTCGAGTAATTAGGCGATACAGACAATTGCTCTCAGCGGTATGCCATTATAGAGGGATGGAACTATCCTAGAACTCGGGTTTGGGCTATGTCGGGGTTCTAGTCTTTGGGCAGGAGACATGCGCGTTTACCTGAAAATTGAGCTTGGAGAAAATAATTTCTCTATATTAACCATCTGGCTCCTCTTTAATGACGTGACCCTCGAGTAATTAGGCGATACAGACAATTGTTCTCAGCGGTATGCCAATATAGAGGGATGGAACTATCCTATAACTCGGGTTTGGGCCATGTCGGGGTTCTAGTCTTTGGGCAGGAGACATGCGCGTTTACCTGAAAATTGAGCTTGGAGAAAATAATTTCTCTATATTAACCATTTGGCTCCTCGTTAATGACGTGACCCTCGAGTAATTAGGCGATACAGACAATTGCTCTCAGCGGTATGCCAATATAGAGGGATGGAACTATCCTAGAACTCGGGTTTGGGCCATGTCGGGGTTCTAGTCTTTGGGCAGGAGACATGCGCGTTTACCTGAAAATTGAGCTTGGAGAAAATAATTTCTCTATATTAACCATTTGGCTCCTCGTTAATGACGTGACCCTCGAGTAATTAGGCGATACAGACAATTGCTCTCAGCGGTATGCCAATATAGAGGGATGGAACTATCCTATCACTCGGGTTTGGGCCATGTCGGGGTTCTAGTCTTTGGGCAGGAGACATGCGCGTTTACCTGAAAATTGAGCTTGGAGAAAATAATTTCTCTATATTAACCATTTCGCTCCTCTTTAATGACGTGACCCTCGAGTAATTAGGCGATACAGACAATTGCTCTCAGCGGTATGCCAATATAGAGCGATGGAACTATCCTATCACTCGGGTTCGGGCCATGTCGGGGTTCTAGTCTTTGGGCAGGAGACATGCGCGTTTACCTGAAAATTGAGCTTGGAGAAAATAATTTCTCTATATTAACCATTTGGCTCCTCTTTAGTGACGTGACCCTCGAGTAATTAGGCGATACAGACAATTGCTCTCAGCGGTATGCCAATATAGAGGGATGGAACTATCCTATAACTCGGGTTTGGGCCATGTCGGGGTTCTAGTCTTTGGGCAGGAGACATGCGCGTTTACCTGAAAATTGAGCTTGGAGAAAATAATTTCTCTATATTAACCATTTGGCTCCTCGTTAATGACGTGACCCTCGAGTAATTAGGCGATACAGACAATTGCTCTCAGCGGTATGCCAATATAAAGGGATGGAACTATCCTAGAACTCGGGTTTGGGCCATGTCGGGGTTCTAGTCTTTGGGCAGGAGACATGCGCGTTTACCTGAAAATTGAGCTTGGAGAAAATAATTTCTCTATATTAACCATTTGGCTCCTCGTTAATGACGTGACCCTCGAGTAATTAGGCGATAGAGACAATTGCTCTCAGCGGTATGCCAATATAGAGGGATGGAACTATGCTATAACTCGGGTTTGGGCCATGTCGGGGTTCTAGTCTTTGGGCAGGAGACATGCGCGTTTACCTGAAAATTGAGCTTGGAGAAAATAATTTCTCTATATTAACCATTTGGCTCCTCGTTAATGACGTGACCCTCGAGTAATTAGGCGATACAGACAATTGCTCTCAGCGGTATGCCAATATAGAGGGATGGAACTATCCTAGAACTCGGGTTTAGGCCATGTCGGGGTTCTAGTCTTTGGGCAGGAGACATGCGCGTTTACCTGAAAATTGAGCTTGGAGAAAATAATTTCTCTATATTAACCATTTGGCTCCTCGTTAATGACGTGACCCTCGAGTAATTAGGCGATACAGACAATTGCTCTCAGCGGTATGCCAATATAGAGGGATGGAACTATCCTATAACTCGGGTTTGGGCCATGTCGGGGTTCTAGTCTTTGGGCAGGAGACATGCGCGTTTACCTGAAAATTGAGCTTGGAGAAAATAATTTATCTATATTAACCATTTGGCTCCTCGTTAATGACGTGACCCTCGAGTAATTAGGCGATACAGACAATTGCTCTCAGCGGTATGCCAATATAGAGGGATGGAACTATCCTATAACTCGGGTTTGGGCCATGTCGGGGTTCTAGTCTTTGGGCAGGAGACATGCGCGTTTACCTGAAAATTGAGCTTGGAGAAAATAATTTCTCTATATTAACCATTTGGCTCCTCGTTAATGACGTGACCCTCGAGTAATTAGGCGATACAGACAATTGCTCTCAGCGGTATGCCAATATAAAGGGATGGAACTATCCTAGAACTCGGGTTTGGGCCATGTCGGGGTTCTAGTCTTTGGGCAGGAGACATGCGCGTTTACCTGAAAATTGAGCTTGGAGAAAATAATTTCTCTATATTAACCATTTGGCTCCTCGTTAATGACGTGACCCTCGAGTAATTAGGCGATAGAGACAATTGCTCTCAGCGGTATGCCAATATAGAGGGATGGAACTATCCTATAACTCGGGTTTGGGCCATGTCGGGGTTCTGGTCTTTGGGCAGGAGACATGCGCGTTTACCTGAAAATTGAGCTTGGAGAAAATAATTTCTCTATATTAACCATTTGGCTCCTCGTTAATGACGTGACCCTCGAGTAATTAGGCGATAGAGACAATTGCTCTCAGCGGTATGCCAATATAGAGGGATGGAACTATCCTATAACTCGGGTTTGGGCCATGTCGGGGTTCTGGTCTTTGGGCAGGAGACATGCGCGTTTACCTGAAAATTGAGCTTGGAGAAAATAATTTCTCTATATTAACCATTTGGCTCCTCGTTAATGACGTGACCCTCGAGTAATTAGGCGATACAGACAATTGCTCTCAGCGGTATGCCAATATAGAGGGATGGAACTATCCTATAACTCGGGTTTGGGCCATGTCGGGGTTCTGGTCTTTGGGCAGGAGACATGCGCGTTTACCTGAAAATTGAGCTTGGAGAAAATAATTTCTCTATATTAACCATTTGGCTCCTCGTTAATGACGTGACCCTCGAGTAATTAGGCGATACAGACAATTGCTCTCAGCGGTATGCCAATATAGAGGGATGGAACTATCCTATAACTCGGGTTTGGGCCATGTCGGGGTTGTAGTCTTTGGGCAGGAGACTTGCGCGTTTACCTGAAAATTGAGCTTGGAGAAAATAATTTCTCTATATTAACCATTTGGCTCCTCGTTAATGACGTGACCCTCGAGTAATTAGGCGATACAGACAATTGCTCTCAGCGGTATGCCAATATAGAGGGATGGAACTATCCTAGAACTCGGGTTTGGGCCATGTCGGTGTTCTAGTCTTTGGGCAGGAGACATGCGCGTTTACCTGAAAATTGAGCTTGGAGAAAATAATTTCTCTATATTAACCATTTGGCTCCTCGTTAATGACGTGACCCTCGAGTAATTAGGCGATACAGACAATTGCTCTCAGCGGTATGCCAATATAGAGGGATGGAACTATCCTAGAACTCGGGTTTGGGCCATGTCGGGGTTCTAGTCTTTGGGCAGGAGACATGCGCGTTTACCTGAAAATTGAGCTTGGAGAAAATAATTTCTCTATATTAACCATTTGGCTCCTCTTTAATGACGTGACCCTCGAGTAATTAGGCGATACAGACAATTGCTCTCAGCGGGAGGCCAATATAGAGGGATGGAACTATCCTAGAACTCGGGTTTGGGCCATGTCGGGGTTCTAGTCTTTGGGCAGGAGACATGCGCGTTTACCTGAAAATTGAGCTTGGAGAAAATAATTTCTCTATATTAACCATTTGGCTCCTCGTTAATGACGTGACCCTCGAGTAATTAGGCGATACAGACAATTGCTCTCAGCGGTATGCCATTATAGAGGGATGGAACTATCCTAGAACTCGGGTTTGGGCTATGTCGGGGTTCTAGTCTTTGGGCAGGAGACATGCGCGTTTACCTGAAAATTGAGCTTGGAGAAAATAATTTCTCTATATTAACCATCTGGCTCCTCTTTAATGACGTGACCCTCGAGTAATTAGGCGATACAGACAATTGCTCTCAGCGGTATGCCAATATAGAGGGATGGAACTATCCTATAACTCGGGTTTGGGCCATGTCGGTGTTCTAGTCTTTGGGCAGGAGACATGCGCGTTTACCTGAAAATTGAGCTTGGAGAAAATAATTTCTCTATATTAACCATCTGGCTCCTCTTTAATGACGTGACCCTCGAGTAATTAGGCGATACAGACAATTGCTCTCAGCGGTATGCCAATATAGAGGGATGGAACTATCCTATAACTCGGGTTTGGGCCATGTCGGTGTTCTAGTCTTTGGGCAGGAGACATGCGCGTTTACCTGAAAATTGAGCTTGGAGAAAATAATTTCTCTATATTAACCATTTGGCTCCTCGTTAATGACGCGACCCTCGAGTAATTAGGCGATACAGACAATTGCTCTCAGCGGTATGCCAATATAGAGGGATGGAACTATCCTATAACTCGGGTTTGGGCCATGTCGGGGTTCTAGTCTTTGGGCAGGAGACATGCGCGTTTACCTGAAAATTGAGCTTGGAGAAAATAATTTCTCTATATTAACCTTTTGGCTCCTCGTTAATGACGTGACCCTCGAGTAATTAGGCGATACAGACAATTGCTCTCAGCGGTATGCCAATATAGAGGGATGGAACTATCCTAGAACTCGGGTTTGGGCCATGTCGGGGTTCTAGTCTTTGGGCAGGAGACATGCGCGTTTACCTGAAAATTGAGCTTGGAAAAAATAATTTCTCTATATTAACCATTTGGCTCCTCGTTAATGACGTGACCCTCGAGTAATTAGGCGATACAGACAATCGCTCTCAGCGGTATGCCAATATAGAGGGATGGAACTATCCTATCACTCGGGTTTGGGCCATGTCGGGGTTCTAGTCTTTGGGCAGGAGACATGCGCGTTTACCTGAAAATTGAGCTTGGAGAAAATAATTTCTCTATATTAACCATTTCGCTCCTCTTTAATGACGTGACCCTCGAGTAATTAGGCCATACAGACAATTGCTCTCAGCGGTATGCCAATATAGAGGGATGGAACTATCCTATCACTCGGGTTCGGGCCATGTCGGGGTTCTAGTCTTTGGGCAGGAGACATGCGCGTTTACCTGAAAATTGAGCTTGGAGAAAATAATTTCTCTATATTAACCATTTGGCTCCTCTTTAGTGACGTGACCCTCGAGTAATTAGGCGATACAGACAATTGCTCTCAGCGGTATGCCAATATAGAGGGATGGAACTATCCTATAACTCGGGTTTGGGCCATGTCGGGGTTCTAGTCTTTGGGCAGGAGACATGCGCGTTTACCTGAAAATTGAGCTTGGAGAAAATAATTTCTCTCTAGTAACCATTTGGCTCCTCGTTAATGACGTGACCCTCGAGTAATTAGGCGATACAGACAATTGCTCTCAGCGGTATGCCAATATAAAGGGATGGAACTATCCTAGAACTCGGGTTTGGGCCATGTCGGGGTTCTAGTCTTTGGGCAGGAGACATGCGCGTTTACCTGAAAATTGAGCTTGGAGAAAAATATTTCTCTATATTAACCATTTGGCTCCTCGTTAATGACGTGACCCTCGAGTAATTAGGCGATAGAGACAATTGCTCTCAGCGGTATGCCAATATAGAGGGATGGAACTATCCTATAACTCGGGTTTGGGCCATGTCGGGGTTCTAGTCTTTGGGCAGGAGACATGCGCGTTTACCTGAAAATTGAGCTTGGAGAAAATAATTTCTCTATATTAACCATTTGGCTCCTCGTTAATGACGTGACCCTCGAGTAATTAGGCGATACAGACAATTGCTCTCAGCGGTATGCCAATATAGAGGGATGGAACTATCCTAGAACTCGGGTTTAGGCCATGTCGGGGTTCTAGTCTTTGGGCAGGAGACATGCGCGTTTACCTGAAAATTGAGCTTGGAGAAAATAATTTCTCTATATTAACCATTTGGCTCCTCGTTAATGACGTGACCCTCGAGTAATTAGGCGATACAGACAATTGCTCTCAGCGGTATGCCAATATAGAGGGATGGAACTATCCTATAACTCGGGTTTGGGCCATGTCGGGGTTCTAGTCTTTGGGCAGGAGACATGCGCGTTTACCTGAAAATTGAGCTTGGAGAAAATAATTTATCTATATTAACCATTTGGCTCCTCGTTAATGACGTGACCCTCGAGTAATTAGGCGATACAGACAATTGCTCTCAGCGGTATGCCAATATAGAGGGATGGAACTATCCTATAACTCGGGTTTGGGCCATGTCGGGGTTCTAGTCTTTGGGCAGGAGACATGCGCGTTTACCTGAAAATTGAGCTTGGAGAAAATAATTTCTCTATATTAACCATTTGGCTCCTCGTTAATGACGTGACCCTCGAGTAATTAGGCGATACAGACAATTGCTCTCAGCGGTATGCCAATATAAAGGGATGGAACTATCCTAGAACTCGGGTTTGGGCCATGTCGGGGTTCTAGTCTTTAGGCAGGAGACATGCGCGTTTACCTGAAACTTGAGCTTGGAGAAAATAATTTCTCTATATTAACCATTTGGCTCCTCGTTAATGACGTGACCCTCGAGTAATTAGGCGATAGAGACAATTGCTCTCAGCGGTATGCCAATATAGAGGGATGGAACTATCCTATAACTCGGGTTTGGGCCATGTCGGGGTTCTAGTCTTTGGGCAGGAGACATGCGCGTTTACCTGAAAATTGAGCTTGGAGAAAATAATTTCTCTATATTAACCATTTGGCTCCTCGTTAATGACGTGACCCTCGAGTAATTAGGCGATACAGACAATTGCTCTCAGCGGTATGCCAATATAAAGGGATGGAACTATCCTAGAACTCGGGTTTGGGCCATGTCGGGGTTCTAGTCTTTAGGCAGGAGACATGCGCGTTTACCTGAAACTTGAGCTTGGAGAAAATAATTTCTCTATATTAACCATTTGGCTCCTCGTTAATGACGTGACCCTCGAGTAATTAGGCGATAGAGACAATTGCTCTCAGCGGTATGCCAATATAGAGGGATGGAACTATCCTATAACTCGGGTTTGGGCCATGTCGGGGTTCTAGTCTCTGGGCAGGAGACATGCGCGTTTACCAGAAAATTGAGCTTGGAGAAAATAATTTCTCTATATTAAAGGGGCGGCGCAATGATTTTCGGACTTCGGTCAAAGATTTCTGGAAGTTGCCCCCAGACACTTCTGAAGTAAAGAACAGAAAACCGATTTCGCCTGCGTGTCCTAGTTTTTGCGTAAAAAAAAGATAAAGATTGGTATTTCGGGCACCCCTCAACTCGCTCCCAGCCTTCAAGGTCACACCTGGTCGCACTCCCAGTGACGTCATTCGGAGTGCCGTGTAGCTTCCCTTGTGCTATCTCGGAGGACGCTTCCCCTCCCTTTCTCTGCGTGCATTAGCGGGCGCTATGCTGCGGCTTAGAGCCGAGCGAGGTCACGTAATCTTTCCGCCGTAGTTCCTTCGGCTGCCACTTGGGGCTGCAGGCGGGGGAAAAAGCTCGACCTTTGCTTTGCGATTAAGCAGCGGAATCGCGACATTTTTAATGAAGGAAGTGTTTTCTCTATTCTCCGGGACACGATAAACAACGTAAAAATGACGAGATGCAAATTATTTTAATCATAAAATCGTTGCACCGCCCCTTTAACCATTTGGCTCCTCGTTAATGACGTGACCCTCGAGTAATTAGGCGATAGAGACAATTGCTCTCAGCGGTATGCCAATATAGAGGGATGGAACTATCCTAGAACTCGGGTTTGGGCCATGTCGGGGTTCTAGTCTTTGGGCAGGAGACATGCGCGTTTACCTGAAAATTGAGCTTGGAGAAAATAATTTCTCTATATTAACCATTTGGCTCCTCGTTAATGACGTGACCCTCGAGTAATTAGGCGATAGAGACAATTGCTCTCAGCGGTATGCCAATATAGAGGGATGGAACTATCCTAGAACTCGGGTTTGGGCCATGTCGGGGTTCTAGTCTTTGGGCAGGAGACATGCGCGTTTACCTGAAAATTGAGCTTGGAGAAAATAATTTCTCTATATTAACCATTTGGCTCCTCGTTAATGACGTGACCCTCGAGTAATTAGGCGATACAGACAATTGCTCTCAGCGGTATGCCAATATAGAGGGATGGAACTATCCTAGAACTCGGGTTTGGGCCATGTCGGGGTTCTAGTCTTTAGGCAGGAGACATGCGCGTTTACCTGAAAATTGAGCTTGGAGAAAATAATTTCTCTATATTAACCATTTGGCTCCTCGTTAATGACGTGACCCTCGAGTAATTAGGCGATAGAGACAATTGCTCTCAGCGGTATGCCAATATAGAGGGATGGAACTATCCTAGAACTCGGGTTTGGGCCATGTCGGGGTTCTAGTCTTTGGGCAGGAGACATGCGCGTTTACCTGAAAATTGAGCTTGGAGAAAATAATTTCTCTATATTAACCATTTGGCTCCTCGTTAATGACGTGACCCTCGAGTAATTAGGCGATAGAGACAATTGCTCTCAGCGGTATGCCAATATAGAGGGATGGAACTATCCTATAACTCGGGTTCGGGCCATGTCGGGGTTCTAGTCTTTGGGCAGGAGACATGCGCGTTTACCTGAAAATTGAGCTTGGAGAAAATAATTTCTCTATATTAACCATTTGGCTCCTCGTTAATGAGGTGACCCTCGAGTAATTAGGCGATACAGACAATTGCTCTCAGCGGTATGCCAATATAGAGGGATGGAACTATCCTAGAACTCGGGTTTGGGCCATGTCGGGGTTCTAGTCTTTAGGCAGGAGACATGCGCGTTTACCTGAAAATTGAGCTTGGAGAAAATAATTTCTCTATATTAACCATTTGGCTCCTCGTTAATGACGTGACCCTCGAGTAATTAGGCGATAGAGACAATTGCTCTCAGCGGTATGCCAATATAGAGGGATGGAACTATCCTAGAACTCGGGTTTGGGCCATGTCGGGGTTCTAGTCTTTGGGCAGGAGACATGCGCGTTTACCTGAAAATTGAGCTTGGAGAAAATAATTTCTCTATATTAACCATTTGGCTCCTCGTTAATGACGTGACCCTCGAGTAATTAGGCGATAGAGACAATTGCTCTCAGCGGTATGCCAATATAGAGGGATGGAACTATCCTAGAACTCGGGTTTGGGCCATGTCGGGGTTCTAGTCTTTGGGCAGGAGACATGCGCGTTTACCTGAAAATTGAGCTTGGAGAAAATAATTTCTCTATATTAACCATTTGGCTCCTCGTTAATGACGTGACCCTCGAGTAATTAGGCGATACAGACAATTGCTCTCAGCGGTATGCCAATATAGAGGGATGGAACTATCCTAGAACTCGGGTTTGGGCCATGTCGGGGTTCTAGTCTTTAGGCAGGAGACATGCGCGTTTACCTGAAAATTGAGCTTGGAGAAAATAATTTCTCTATATTAACCATTTGGCTCCTCGTTAATGACGTGACCCTCGAGTAATTAGGCGATACAGACAATTGCTCTCAGCGGTATGCCAATATAGAGGGATGGAACTATCCTAGAACTCGGGTTTGGGCCATGTCGGGGTTCTAGTCTTTGGGCAGAAGACATGCGCGTTTACCTGAAAATTGAGCTTGGAGAAAATAATTTCTCTATATTAACCATTTGGCTCCTCGTTAATGACGTGACCCTCGAGTAATTAGGCGATACAGACAATTGCTCTCAGCGGTATGCCAATATAGAGGGATGGAACTATCCTAGAACTCGGGTTTGGGCCATGTCGGGGTTCTAGTCTTTGGGCAGAAGACATGCGCGTTTACCTGAAAATTGAGCTTGGAGAAAATAATTTCTCTATATTAACCATTTGGCTCCTCGTTAATGACGTGACCCTCGAGTAATTAGGCGATACAGACAATTGCTCTCAGCGGTATGCCAATATAGAGGGATGGAACTATCCTAGAACTCGGGTTTGGGCCATGTCGGGGTTCTAGTCTCTGGGCAGGAGACATGCGCGTTTACCTGAAAATTGAGCTTGGAGAAAATAATTTCTCTATATTAACCATTTGGATCCTCGTTAATGACGTGACCCTCGAGTAATTAGGCGATAGAGACAATTGCTCTCAGCGGTATGCCAATATAGAGGGATGGAACTATCCTAGAACTCGGGTTTGGGCCATGTCGGGGTTCTAGTCTCTGGGCAGGAGACATGCGCGTTTACCTGAAAATTGAGCTTGGAGAAAATAATTTCTCTATATTAACCATTTGGCTCCTCGTTAATGACGTGACCCTCGAGTAATTAGGCGATACAGACAATTGCTCTCAGCGGTATGCCAATATAGAGTGATGGAACTATCCTAGAACTCGGGTTTGGGCCATGTCGGGGTTCTAGTCTTTGGGCAGGAGACATGCGCGTTTACCAGAAAATTGAGCTTGGAGAAAATAATTTCTCTATATTAACCATTTGGCTCCTCGTTAATGACGTGACCCTCGAGTAATTAGGCGATACAGACAATTGCTCTCAGCGGTATGCCAATATAGAGGGATGGAACTATCCTATAACTCGGGTTCGGGCCATGTCGGGGTTCTAGTCTTTGGGCAGGAGACATGCGCGTTTACCTGAAAATTGAGCTTGGAGAAAATAATTTCTCTATATTAACCATTTGGCTCCTCGTTAATGACGTGACCCTCGAGTAATTAGGCGATACAGACAATTGCTCTCAGCGGTATGCCAATATAGAGGGATGGAACTATCCTATAACTCGGGTTTGGGCCATGTCGGGGTTCTAGTCTTTGGGCAGGAGACATGCGCGTTTACCAGAAAATTGAGCTTGGAGAAAATAATTTCTCTATATTAACCATTTGGCTCCTCGTTAATGACGTGACCCTCGAGTAATTAGGCGATAGAGACAATTGCTCTCAGCGGTATGCCAATATAGAGGGATGGAACTATCCTATAACTCGGGTTCGGGCCATGTCGGGGTTCTAGTCTCTGGGCAGGAGACATGCGCGTTTACCTGAAAATTGAGCTTGGAGAAAATAATTTCTCTATATTAACCATTTGGCTCCTCGTTAATGACGTGACCCTCGAGTAATTAGGCGATACAGACAATTGCTCTCAGCGGTATGCCAATATAGAGGGATGGAACTATCCTATAACTCGGGTTTGGGCCATGTCGGGGTTCTAGTCTTTGGGCAGAAGACATGCGCGTTTACCTGAAAATTGAGCTTGGAGAAAATAATTTCTCTATATTAACCATTTGGCTCCTCGTTAATGACGTGACCCTCGAGTAATTAGGCGATACAGACAATTGCTCTCAGCGGTATGCCAATATAGAGGGATGGAACTATCCTAGAACTCGGGTTTGGGCCATTTCGGGGTTCTAGTCTTTGGGCAGGAGACATGCGCGTTTACCTGAAAATTGAGCTTGGAGAAAATAATTTCTCTATATTAACCATTTGGCTCCTCTTTAATGACGTGACCCTCGAGTAATTAGGCGATACAGACAATTGCTCTCAGCGGTATGCCAATATAGAGGGATGGAACTATCCTATAACTCGGGTTTGGGCCATGTCGGGGTTCTAGTCTTTGGGCAGAAGACATGCGCGTTTACCTGAAAATTGAGCTTGGAGAAAATAATTTCTCTATATTAACCATTTGGCTCCTCGTTAATGACGTGACCCTCGAGTAATTAGGCGATACAGACAATTGCTCTCAGCGGTATGCCAATATAGAGGGATGGAACTATCCTAGAACTCGGGTTTGGGCCATGTCGGGGTTCTAGTCTTTGGGCAGAAGACATGCGCGTTTACCTGAAAATTGAGCTTGGAGAAAATAATTTCTCTATATTAACCATTTGGCTCCTCGTTAATGACGTGACCCTCGAGTAATTAGGCGATACAGACAATTGCTCTCAGCGGTATGCCAATATAGAGGGATGGAACTATCCTATAACTCGGGTTTGGGCCATGTCGGGGTTCTAGTCTTTGGGCAGGAGACATGCGCGTTTACCAGAAAATTGAGCTTGGAGAAAATAATTTCTCTATATTAACCATTTGGCTCCTCGTTAATGACGTGACCCTCGAGTAATTAGGCGATAGAGACAATTGCTCTCAGCGGTATGCCAATATAGAGGGATGGAACTATCCTATAACTCGGGTTCGGGCCATGTCGGGGTTCTAGTCTTTGGGCAGGAGACATGCGCGTTTACCTGAAAATTGAGCTTGGAGAAAATAATTTCTCTATATTAACCATTTGGCTCCTCGTTAATGACGTGACCCTCGAGTAATTAGGCGATACAGACAATTGCTCTCAGCGGTATGCCAATATAGAGGGATGGAACTATCCTATAACTCGGGTTTGGGCCATGTCGGGGTTCTAGTCTTTGGGCAGGAGACATGCGCGTTTACCTGAAAATTGAGCTTGGAGAAAATAATTTATCTATATTAACCATTTGGCTCCTCGTTAATGACGTGACCCTCGAGTAATTAGGCGATACAGACAATTGCTCTCAGCGGTATGCCAATATAGAGAGATGAAACTATCCTATAACTCTGGTTTTGGCCATGTCGGGGTTCTAGTCTTTAGGCAGGAGACATGCGCGTTTACCTGAAACTTGAGCTTGGAGAAAATAATTTCTCTATATTAACCATTTGGATCCTCTTTAATGACGTGACCCTCGAGTAATTAGGCGATACAGACAATTGCTCTCAGTGGTATGCCAATATAGAGGGATGGAACTATCCTAGAACTCGGGTTTGGGCCATGTCGGGGTTCTAGTCTTTGGGCAGGAGACATGCGCGTTTACCTGAAAATTGAGCTTGGAGAAAATAATTTCTCTATATTAACCATTTGGCTCCTCTTTAATGACGTGACCCTCGAGTAATTAGGCGATACAGACAATTGCTCTCAGCGGTATGCAGGAACTATCCTATAACTCGGGTTTGGGCCATGTCGGGGTTCTAGTCTTTGGGCAGAAGACATGCGCGTTTACCTGAAAATTGAGCTTGGAGAAAATAATTTCTCTATATTAACCATTTGGCTCCTCTTTAATGACGTGACCCTCGAGTAATTAGGCGACACAGACAATTGCTCTCAGCGGTATGCCAATATAGAGGGATGGAACTATCCTAGAACTTGGGTTTGGGCCATGTCGGGGTTCTAGTCTTTGGGCAGGAGACATGCGCGTTTACCTGAAAATTGAGCTTGGAGAAAATAATTTCTCTATATTAACCATTTGGCTCCTCGTTAATGACGTGACCCTCGAGTAAATAGGCGATACAGACAATTGCTCTCAGCGGTATGCCAAAATAGAGGGATGGAACTATCCTAGAACTTGGGTTTGGGCCATGTCGGGGTTCTAGTCTTTGGGCAGGAGACATGCGCGTTTACCTGAAAATTGAGCTTGGAGAAAATTATTTCTCTATATTAACCATTTGGCTCCTCGTTTATGACGTGACCCTCGAGTAAATAGGTGATACAGACAATTGCTCTCAGCGGTATGCCAATATAGAGGGATGGAACTATCCTATAACTCGGGTTTGGGCCATGTCGGGGTTCTAGTCTTTGGGCAGGAGACATGCGCGTTTACCTGAAAATTGAGCTTGGAGAAAATAATTTCTCTATTTAACCATTTGGCTCCTCGTTAATGACGTGACCCTCGAGTAATTAGGCGATACAGACAATTGCTCTCAGCGGTATGCCAATATAGAGGGATGGAACTGTCCTATAACTCGGGTTTGGGCCATGTCGGGGTTCTAGTCTTTGGGCAGGAGACATGCGCGTTTACCTGAAAATTGAGCTTGGAGAAAATAATTTCTCTATATTAACCATTTGGCTCCTCGTTAATGACGTGACCCTCGAGTAATTAGGCGATACGGACAATTGCTCTCAGCGGTATGCCAATATAGAGGGATGGAACTATCCTATAACTCGGGTTTGGGCCATGTCGGGGTTCTAGTCTTTGGGCAGGAGACATGCGCTGTTTACCTGAAAATTGAGCTTGGAGAAAATAATTTCTCTATATTAACCATTTGGCTCCTCGTTAATGACGTGACCCTCGAGTAATTAGGCGATACAGACAATTGCTCTTAGCGGTATGCCAATATAGAGGGATGGAACTATCCTAGAACTCGGGTTTGGGCCATGTCGGGGTTCTAGTCTTTGGGCAGGAGACATGCGCGTTTACCTGAAAATTGAGCTTGGACAAAATTATTTCTCTATATTAACCATTTGGCTCCTCGTTAATGACGTTACCCTCGAGTAATTAGGCGATACACACAATTGCTCTCAGCGGTATGCCAATATAGAGGGATGGAACTATCCTAGAACTCTGGTTTTGGCCATGTCGGGGTTCTAGTCTTTGGGCAGGAGACATGCGCGTTTACCTGAAAATTGAGCTTGGAGAAAATAATTTCTCTATATTAACCATTTGGCTCCTCTTTAATGACGTGACCCTCGAGTAATTAGGCGATACAGACAATTGCTCTCAGCGGTATGCCAATATAGAGGGATGGAACTATCCTATCACTCGGGTTTGGGCCATGTCGGGGTTCTAGTCTTTGGGCAGGAGACATGCGCGTTTACCTGAAAATTGAGCTTGGAGAAAATAATTTCTCTATATTAACCATTTGGCTCCTCTTTAATGACCTGACTTTCGAGTAATTAGGCGATACAGACAATTGCTTACAGCGGTATGCCAATATAGAGGGATGGAACTATCCTATAACTCGGGTTTGGGCCATGTCGGGGTTCTAGTCTTTGGGCAGGAGACATGCGCGTTTACCTGAAAATTGAGCTTGGAGAAAATAATTTCTCTATATTAACCATTTGGCTCCTCGTTAATGACGTGACCCTCGAGTAATTAGGCGATACAGACAATTGCTCTCAGCGGTATGCCAATATAGAGGGATGGAACTATCCTATAACTCGGGTTTGGGCCATGTCGGGGTTCTAGTCTTTGGGCAGGAGACATGCGCGTTTACCTGAAAATTGAGCTTGGAGAAAATAATTTCTCTAATTAACCATTTGGCTCCTCGTTAATGACGTGACCCTCGAGTAATTAGGCGATACAGACAATTGCTCTCAGCGGTATGCCAATATAGAGGGCTGGAACTATCCTAGAACTCGGGTTTGGGCCATGTCGGGGTTCTAGTCTTTGGGCAGGAGACATGCGCGTTTACCTGAAAATTGAGCTTGGAGAAAATAATTTCTCTATATTAACCATTTGGCTCCTCGTTAATGACGTGACCCTCGAGTAATTAGGCGATACAGACAATTGCTCTCAGCGGTATGCCAATATAGAGGGATGGAACTATCCTATAACTCGGGTTTGGGCCATGTCGGGGTTCTAGTCTTTGGGCAGGAGACATGCGCGTTTACCTGAAAATTGAGCTTGGAGAAAATAATTTCTCTATATTAACCATTTGGCTCCTCGTTAATGACGTGACCCTCGAGTAATTAGGCGATACAGACAATTGCTCTCAGCGGTATGTCTATATAGAGGGATGGAACTATCCTATAACTCGGGTTTGGGCCATGTCGGGGTTCTAGTCTTTGGGCAGGAGACATGCGCGTTTACCTGAAAATTGAGCTTGGAGAAAATAATTTCTCTATATTAACCATTTGGCTCCTCGTTAATGACGTGACCCTCAAGTAATTATGCGATACAGACAATTGCTCTCAGCGGTATGCCAATATAGAGGGATAGAACTATCCTAGAACTCTGGTTTTGGCCATGTCGGGGTTCTAGTCTTTGGGCAGGAGACATGCGCGTTTACCTGAAAATTGAGCTTGGAGAAAATAATTTCTCTATATTAACCATTTGGCTCCTCTTTAATGACGTGACCCTCGAGTAATTAGGCGATACAGACAATTGCTCTCAGCGGTATGCCAATATAGAGGGATGGAACTATCCTATAACTCGGGTTTGGGCCATGTCGGGGTTCTAGTCTTTGGGCAGGAGACATGCGCGTTTACCTGAAAATTGAGCTTGGAGAAAATAATTTTTCTATATTAGCCATTAGGCTCCTCGTTAATGACGTGACCCTCGAGTAATTAGGCGATACAGACAATTGCTCTCAGCGGTATGCCAATATAGAGGGATGGAACTATCCTATAACTCGGGTTTGGGCCATGTCGGGGTTCTAGTCTTTGGGCAGGAGACATGCGCGTTTACCTGAAAATTGAGCTTGGAGAAAATAATTTCTCTATATTAACCATCTGGCTCCTCTTTAATGACGTGACCCTCGAGTAATTAGGCGATACAGACAATTGCTCTCAGCGGTATACCAATATAGAGGGATGGAACTATCCTAGAACTTGGGTTTGGGCCATGTCGGTGTTCTAGTCTTTGGGCAGGAGACATGCGCGTTTACCTGAAAATTGAGCTTGGAGAAAATAATTTCTCTATATTAACCATTTGGCTCCTCTTTAATGACGTGACCCTCGAGTAATTAGGCGATACAGACAATTGCTCTCAGCGGTATGCCAATATAGAGGGATGGAACTATCCTATAACTCGGGTTTGGGCCATGTCGGGGTTCTAGTCTTTGGGCAGGAGACATGCGCGTTTACCTGAAAATTGAGCTTGGAGAAAATAATTTCTCTATATTAACCATTTGGCTCCTCTTTAATGACGTGACCCTCGAGTAATTAGGCGATACAGACAATTGCTCTCAGCGGTATGCCAATATAGAGGGATGGAACTATCCTATAACTCGGGTTTGGGCCATGTCGGGGTTCTAGTCTTTGGGCAGGAGACATGCGCGTTTACCTGAAAATTGAGCTTGCAGAAAATAATTTCTCTATATTAACCATTTGGCTCCTCGTTAATGACGTGACCCTCGAGTAATTAGGCGATACAGACAATTGCTCTCAGCGGTATGTCAATATAGAGGGATGGAACTATCCTATAACTCGGGTTTGGGCCATGTCGGGGTTCTAGTCTTTGGGCAGGAGACATGCGCGTTTGCCTGAAAATTGAGCTTGGAGAAAATAATTTCTCTATATTAACCATTTGGCTCCTCGTTAATGACGTGACCCTCGAGTAATTAGGCGATACAGACAATTGCTCTCAGCGGTATGCCAATATAGAGGGATGGAACTATCCTATAACTCGGGTTTGGGCCATGTCGGGGTTCTAGTCTTTGGGCAGGAGACATGCGCGTTTACCTGAAAATTGAGCTTGGAGAAAATAATTTCTCTATATTAACCATTTGGCTCCTCGTTAATGACGTGACCCTCGAGTAATTAGGCGATACAGACAATTGCTCTCAGCGGTATGCCAAAATAGAGGGATGGAACTATCCTAGAACTCGGGTTTGGGCTATGTCGGGGTTCTAGTCTTTGGGCAGGAGACATGCGCGTTTACCTGAAAATTGAGCTTGGAGAAAATTATTTCTCTATATTAACCATTTGGCACCTCGTTAATGACGTGACCCTCGAGTAAATAGGCGATACAGACAATTGCTCTCAGCGGTATGCCAATATAGAGGGATGGAACTATCCTATAACTCGGGTTTGGGCCATGTCGGGGTTCTAGTCTTTGGGCAGGAGACATGCGCGTTTACCTGAAAATTGAGCTTGGAGAAAATAATTTCTCTATTTAACCATTTGGCTCCTCGTTAATGACGTGACCCTCGAGTAATTAGGCGATACAGACAATTGCTCTCAGCGGTATGCCAATATAGAGGGATGGAACTGTCCTATAAATCGGGTTTGGGCCATGTCGGGGTTCTAGTCTTTGGGCAGGAGACATGCGCGTTTACCTGAAAATTGAGCTTGGAGAAAATAATTTCTCTATATTAACCATTTGGCTCCTCGTTAATGACGTGACCCTCGAGTAATTAGGCGATACGGACAATTGCTCTCAGCGGTATGCCAATATAGAGGGATGGAACTATCCTATAACTCGGGTTTGGGCCATGTCGGGGTTCTAGTCTTTGGGCAGGAGACATGCGCTGTTTACCTGAAAATTGAGCTTGGAGAAAATAATTTCTCTATATTAACCATTTGGCTCCTCGTTAATGACGTGACCCTCGAGTAATTAGGCGATACAGACAATTGCTCTTAGCGGTATGCCAATATAGAGGGATGGAACTATCCTAGAACTCGGGTTTGGGCCATGTCGGGGTTCTAGTCTTTGGGCAGGAGACATGCGCGTTTACCTGAAAATTGAGCTTGGAGAAAATAATTTTTCTATATTAACCATTAGGCTCCTCGTTAATGACGTGACCCTCGAGTAATTAGGCGATACAGACAATTGCTCTCAGCGGTATGCCAATATAGAGGGATGGAACTATCCTATAACTCGGGTTTGGGCCATGTCGGGGTTCTAGTCTTTGGGCAGGAGACATGCGCGTTTACCTGAAAATTGAGCTTGGAGAAAATTATTTCTCTATACTAACCATTTGGCTCCTCGTTAATGACGTTACCCTCGAGTAATTAGGCGATACACACAATTGCTCTCAGCGGTATGCCAATATAGAGGGATGGAACTATCCTAGAACTCTGGTTTTGGCCATGTCGGGGTTCTAGTCTTTGGGCAGGAGACATGCGCGTTTACCTGAAAATTGAGCTTGGAGAAAATAATTTCTCTAAATTAACCATTTGGCTCCTCTTTAATGACGTGACCCTCGAGTAATTAGGCGATACAGACAATTGCTCTCAGCGGTATGCCAATATAGAGGGATGGAACTATCCTAGAACTCGGGTTTGGGCCATGTCGGGGTTCTAGTCTTTGGGCAGGAGACATGCGCGTTTACCTGAAAATTGAGGTTGGAGAAAATAATTTCTCTATATTAACCATTTGGCTCCTCGTTAATGACGTGACCCTCGAGTAATTAGGCGATACAGACAATTGCTCTCAGCGGTATGCCAATATAGAGGGATGGAACTATCCTATAACTCGGGTTTGGGCCATGTCGGGGTTCTAGTCTTTGGGCAGGAGACATGCGCGTTTACCTGAAAATTGAGCTTGGAGAAAATAATTTCTCTATATTAACCATTTGGCTCCTCGTTAATGACGTGACCCTCGAGTAATTAGGCGATACAGACAATTGCTCTCAGCGGTATGCCAATATAGAGGGCTGGAACTATCCTAGAACTCGGGTTTGGGCCATGTCGGGGTTCTAGTCTTTGGGCAGGAGACATGCGCGTTTACCTGAAAATTGAGCTTGGAGAAAATAATTTCTCTATATTAACCATTTGGCTCCTCGTTAATGACGTGACCCTCGAGTAATTAGGCGATACAGACAATTGCTCTCAGCGGTATGCCAATATAGAGGGATGGAACTATCCTATAACTCGGGTTTGGGCCATGTCGGGGTTCTAGTCTTAGGGCAGGAGACATGCGCGTTTACCTGAAAATTGAGCTTGGAGAAAATAATTTCTCTATATTAACCATTTGGCTCCTCGTTAATGACGTGACCCTCGAGTAATTAGGCGATACAGACAATTGCTCTCAGCGGTATGTCTATATAGAGGGATGGAACTATCCTATAACTCGGGTTTGGGCCATGTCGGGGTTCTAGTCTTTGGGCAGGAGACATGCGCGTTTACCTGAAAATTGAGCTTGGAGAAAATAATTTCTCTATATTAACCATTTGGCTCCTCGTTAATGACGTGACCCTCAAGTAATTATGCGATACAGACAATTGCTCTCAGCGGTATGCCAATATAGAGGGATAGAACTATCCTAGAACTCTGGTTTTGGCCATGTCGGGGTTCTAGTCTTTGGGCAGGAGACATGCGCGTTTACCTGAAAATTGAGCTTGGAGAAAATAATTTCTCTATATTAACCATTAGGCTCCTCGTTAATGACGTGACCCTCGAGTAATTAGGCGATACAGACAATTGCTCTCAGCGGTATGCCAATATAGAGGGATGGAACTATCCTAGAACTCTGGTTTTGGCCATGTCGGGGTTCTAGTCTTTGGGCAGGAGACATGCGCGTTTACCTGAAAATTGAGCTTGGACAAAAATATTTTCTCTATATTAACCATTTGGCTCCTCTTTAATGACGTGACCCTCGAGTAATTAGGCGATACAGACAATTGCTCTCAGCGGTATGCCAATGTAGAGGGATGGAACTATCCTATAACTCGGGTTTGGGCCATGTCGGGGTTCTAGTTTTTGGGCAGGAGACATGCGCGTTTACCTGAAAATTGAGCTTGGAGAAAGTAATTTCTCTATATTAACCATTTGGCTCCTCGTTAATGACGTGACCCTCGAGTAATTAGGCGATACAGACAATTGCTCTCAGCGGTATGCCAATATAGAGGGATGGAACTATCCTATAACTCGGGTTTGGGCCATGTCGGGGTTCTAGTCTTTGGGCAGGAGACATGCGCGTTTACCTGAAAATTGAGCTTGGAGAAGATAATTTCTCTATATTAACCATTTGGCTCCTCGTTAATGACGTGACCCTCGAGTAATTAGGCGATACAGACAATTGCTCTCAGCGGTATGCCAATATAGAGGGATGGAACTATCCTAGAACTCGGGTTTGGGCCATGTCGGGGTTCTAGTCTTTGGGCAGGAGACATGCGCGTTTACCTGAAAATTGAGCTTGGAGAAAATAATTTCTCTATATTAACCATTTGGCTCCTCGTTAATGACGTGACCCTCGAGTAATTAGGCGATACAGACAATTGCTCTCAGCGGTATGCCAATATAGAGGGATGGAACTATCCTATAACTCGGGTTTGGGCCATGTCGGGGTTCTAGTCTTTGGGCAGGAGACATGCGCGTTTACCTGAAAATTTAGCTTGGAGAAAATAATTTCTCTATATTAACCATCTGGCTCCTCTTTAATGACGTGACCCTCGAGTAATTAGGCGATACAGACAATTGCTCTCAGCGGTATGCCAATATAGAGGGATGGAACTATCCTAGAACTCGGGTTTGGGCCATGTCGGGGTTCTAGTCTTTGGGCAGGAGACATGCGCGTTTACCTGAAAATTGAGCTTGGAGAAAATAATTTCTCTATATTAACCATTTGGCTCCTCGTTAATGACGTGACCCTCGAGTAATTAGGCGATACAGACAATTGCTCTCAGCGGTATGCCAATATAGAGGGATGGAAATATCCTAGAACTCGGGTTTGGGCCATGTCGGGGTTCTAGTCTTTGGGCAGGAGACATGCGCGTTTACCTGAAAATTTAGCTTGGAGAAAATAATTTCTCTATATTAACCATCTGGCTCCTCTTTAATGACGTGACCCTCGAGTAATTAGGCGATACAGACAATTGCTCTCAGCGGTATGCCAATATAGAGGGATGGAACTATCCTATAACTCGGGTTTGGGCCATGTCGGGGTTCTAGTCTTTGGGCAGGAGACATGCGCGTTTACCTGAAAATTGAGCTTGGAGAAAATAATTTCTCTATATTAACCATTTGGCTCCTCGTTAATGACGTGACCCTCGAGTAATTAGGCGATACAGACAATTGCTCTCAGCGGTATGCCAATATAGAGGGATGGAACTATCCTAGAACTCGGGTTTGGGCCATGTCGGGGTTCTAGTCTTTGGGCAGGAGACATGCGCGTTTACCTGAAAATTGAGCTTGGAGAAAATAATTTCTCTATATTAACCATTTGGCTCCTCATTAATGACGTGACCCTCGAGTAATTAGGCGATACAGACAATTGCTCTCAGCGGTATGCCAATATAGAGGGATGGAACTATCCTATAACTCGGGTTTGGGCCATGTCGGGGTTGTAGTCTTTGGGCAGGAGACTTGCGCGTTTACCTGAAAATTGAGCTTGGAGAAAATAATTTCTCTATATTAACCATTTGGCTCCTCGTTAATGACGTGACCCTCGAGTAATTAGGCGATACAGACAATTGCTCTCAGCGGTTTGCCAATATAGAGGGATGGAACTATCCTAGAACTCGGGTTTGGGCCATGTCGGTGTTCTAGTCTTTGGGCAGGAGACATGCGCGTTTACCTGAAAATTGAGCTTGGAGAAAATAATTTCTCTATATTAACCATTTGGCTCCTCGTTAATGACGTGACGCTCGAGTAATTAGGCGATACAGACAATTGCTCTCAGCGGTATGTCATTATAGAGGGATGGAACTATCCTAGAACTCGGGTTTGGGCCATGTCGGGGTTCTAGTCTTTGGGCAGGAGACATGCGCGTTTACCTGAAAATTGAGCTTGGAGAAAATAATTTCTCTATATTAACCATTTGGCTCCTCTTTAATGACGTGACCCTCGAGTAATTAGGCGATACAGACAATTGCTCTCAGCGGGAGGCCAATATAGAGGGATGGAACTATCCTAGAACTCGGGTTTGGGCCATGTAGGTGTTCTAGTCTTTGGGCAGGAGACATGCGCGTTTACCTGAAAATTGAGCTTGGAGAAAATAATTTCTCTATATTAACCATTTGGCTCCTCGTTAATGACGTGACCCTCGAGTAATTAGGCGATACAGACAATTGCTCTCAGCGGTATGCCATTATAGAGGGATGGAACTATCCTAGAACTCGGGTTTGGGCTATGTCGGGGTTCTAGTCTTTGGGCAGGAGACATGCGCGTTTACCTGAAAATTGAGCTTGGAGAAAATAATTTCTCTATATTAACCATCTGGCTCCTCTTTAATGACGTGACCCTCGAGTAATTAGGCGATACAGACAATTGTTCTCAGCGGTATGCCAATATAGAGGGATGGAACTATCCTATAACTCGGGTTTGGGCCATGTCGGGGTTCTAGTCTTTGGGCAGGAGACATGCGCGTTTACCTGAAAATTGAGCTTGGAGAAAATAATTTCTCTATATTAACCATTTGGCTCCTCGTTAATGACGTGACCCTCGAGTAATTAGGCGATACAGACAATTGCTCTCAGCGGTATGCCAATATAGAGGGATGGAACTATCCTAGAACTCGGGTTTGGGCCATGTCGGGGTTCTAGTCTTTGGGCAGGAGACATGCGCGTTTACCTGAAAATTGAGCTTGGAGAAAATAATTTCTCTATATTAACCATTTGGCTCCTCGTTAATGACGTGACCCTCGAGTAATTAGGCGATACAGACAATTGCTCTCAGCGGTATGCCAATATAGAGGGATGGAACTATCCTATCACTCGGGTTTGGGCCATGTCGGGGTTCTAGTCTTTGGGCAGGAGACATGCGCGTTTACCTGAAAATTGAGCTTGGAGAAAATAATTTCTCTATATTAACCATTTCGCTCCTCTTTAATGACGTGACCCTCGAGTAATTAGGCGATACAGACAATTGCTCTCAGCGGTATGCCAATATAGAGCGATGGAACTATCCTATCACTCGGGTTCGGGCCATGTCGGGGTTCTAGTCTTTGGGCAGGAGACATGCGCGTTTACCTGAAAATTGAGCTTGGAGAAAATAATTTCTCTATATTAACCATTTGGCTCCTCTTTAGTGACGTGACCCTCGAGTAATTAGGCGATACAGACAATTGCTCTCAGCGGTATGCCAATATAGAGGGATGGAACTATCCTATAACTCGGGTTTGGGCCATGTCGGGGTTCTAGTCTTTGGGCAGGAGACATGCGCGTTTACCTGAAAATTGAGCTTGGAGAAAATAATTTCTCTATATTAACCATTTGGCTCCTCGTTAATGACGTGACCCTCGAGTAATTAGGCGATACAGACAATTGCTCTCAGCGGTATGCCAATATAAAGGGATGGAACTATCCTAGAACTCGGGTTTGGGCCATGTCGGGGTTCTAGTCTTTGGGCAGGAGACATGCGCGTTTACCTGAAAATTGAGCTTGGAGAAAATAATTTCTCTATATTAACCATTTGGCTCCTCGTTAATGACGTGACCCTCGAGTAATTAGGCGATAGAGACAATTGCTCTCAGCGGTATGCCAATATAGAGGGATGGAACTATGCTATAACTCGGGTTTGGGCCATGTCGGGGTTCTAGTCTTTGGGCAGGAGACATGCGCGTTTACCTGAAAATTGAGCTTGGAGAAAATAATTTCTCTATATTAACCATTTGGCTCCTCGTTAATGACGTGACCCTCGAGTAATTAGGCGATACAGACAATTGCTCTCAGCGGTATGCCAATATAGAGGGATGGAACTATCCTAGAACTCGGGTTTAGGCCATGTCGGGGTTCTAGTCTTTGGGCAGGAGACATGCGCGTTTACCTGAAAATTGAGCTTGGAGAAAATAATTTCTCTATATTAACCATTTGGCTCCTCGTTAATGACGTGACCCTCGAGTAATTAGGCGATACAGACAATTGCTCTCAGCGGTATGCCAATATAGAGGGATGGAACTATCCTATAACTCGGGTTTGGGCCATGTCGGGGTTCTAGTCTTTGGGCAGGAGACATGCGCGTTTACCTGAAAATTGAGCTTGGAGAAAATAATTTATCTATATTAACCATTTGGCTCCTCGTTAATGACGTGACCCTCGAGTAATTAGGCGATACAGACAATTGCTCTCAGCGGTATGCCAATATAGAGGGATGGAACTATCCTATAACTCGGGTTTGGGCCATGTCGGGGTTCTAGTCTTTGGGCAGGAGACATGCGCGTTTACCTGAAAATTGAGCTTGGAGAAAATAATTTCTCTATATTAACCATTTGGCTCCTCGTTAATGACGTGACCCTCGAGTAATTAGGCGATACAGACAATTGCTCTCAGCGGTATGCCAATATAAAGGGATGGAACTATCCTAGAACTCGGGTTTGGGCCATGTCGGGGTTCTAGTCTTTGGGCAGGAGACATGCGCGTTTACCTGAAAATTGAGCTTGGAGAAAATAATTTCTCTATATTAACCATTTGGCTCCTCGTTAATGACGTGACCCTCGAGTAATTAGGCGATAGAGACAATTGCTCTCAGCGGTATGCCAATATAGAGGGATGGAACTATCCTATAACTCGGGTTTGGGCCATGTCGGGGTTCTGGTCTTTGGGCAGGAGACATGCGCGTTTACCTGAAAATTGAGCTTGGAGAAAATAATTCCTCTATATTAACCATTTGGCTCCTCGTTAATGACGTGACCCTCGAGTAATTAGGCGATACAGACAATTGCTCTCAGCGGTATGCCAATATAGAGGGATGGAACTATCCTAGAACTCGGGTTTGGGCCATGTCGGGGTTCTAGTCTTTGGGCAGGAGACATGCGCGTTTACCTGAAAATTGAGCTTGGAGAAAATAATTTCTCTATATTAACCATTTGGCTCCTCGTTAATGACGTGACCCTCGAGTAATTAGGCGATACGGACAATTGCTCTCAGCGGTATGCCAATATAGAGGGATGGAACTATCCTATAACTCGGGTTTGGGCCATGTCGGGGTTGTAGTCTTTGGGCAGGAGACTTGCGCGTTTACCTGAAAATTGAGCTTGGAGAAAATAATTTCTCTATATTAACCATTTGGCTCCTCGTTAATGACGTGACCCTCGAGTAATTAGGCGATACAGACAATTGCTCTCAGCGGTATGCCAATATAGAGGGATGGAACTATCCTAGAACTCGGGTTTGGGCCATGTCGGTGTTCTAGTCTTTGGGCAGGAGACATGCGCGTTTACCTGAAAATTGAGCTTGGAGAAAATAATTTCTCTATATTAACCATTTGGCTCCTCGTTAATGACGTGACCCTCGAGTAATTAGGCGATACAGACAATTGCTCTCAGCGGTATGCCAATATAGAGGGATGGAACTATCCTAGAACTCGGGTTTGGGCCATGTCGGGGTTCTAGTCTTTGGGCAGGAGACATGCGCGTTTACCTGAAAATTGAGCTTGGAGAAAATAATTTCTCTATATTAACCATTTGGCTCCTCTTTAATGACGTGACCCTCGAGTAATTAGGCGATACAGACAATTGCTCTCAGCGGGAGGCCAATATAGAGGGATGGAACTATCCTAGAACTCGGGTTTGGGCCATGTCGGGGTTCTAGTCTTTGGGCAGGAGACATGCGCGTTTACCTGAAAATTGAGCTTGGAGAAAATAATTTCTCTATATTAACCATTTGGCTCCTCGTTAATGACGTGACCCTCGAGTAATTAGGCGATACAGACAATTGCTCTCAGCGGTATGCCAATATAGAGGGATGGAAATATCCTAGAACTCGGGTTTGGGCCATGTCGGGGTTCTAGTCTTTGGGCAGGAGACATGCGCGTTTACCTGAAAATTTAGCTTGGAGAAAATAATTTCTCTATATTAACCATCTGGCTCCTCTTTAATGACGTGACCCTCGAGTAATTAGGCGATACAGACAATTGCTCTCAGCGGTATGCCAATATAGAGGGATGGAACTATCCTAGAACTCGGGTTTGGGCCATGTCGGGGTTCTAGTCTTTGGGCAGGAGACATGCGCGTTTACCTGAAAATTGAGCTTGGAGAAAATAATTTCTCTATATTAACCATTTGGCTCCTCGTTAATGACGTGACCCTCGAGTAATTAGGCGATACAGACAATTGCTCTCAGCGGTATGCCAATATAGAGGGATGGAAATATCCTAGAACTCGGGTTTGGGCCATGTCGGGGTTCTAGTCTTTGGGCAGGAGACATGCGCGTTTACCTGAAAATTTAGCTTGGAGAAAATAATTTCTCTATATTAACCATCTGGCTCCTCTTTAATGACGTGACCCTCGAGTAATTAGGCGATACAGACAATTGCTCTCAGCGGTATGCCAATATAGAGGGATGGAACTATCCTATAACTCGGGTTTGGGCCATGTCGGGGTTCTAGTCTTTGGGCAGGAGACATGCGCGTTTACCTGAAAATTGAGCTTGGAGAAAATAATTTCTCTATATTAACCATTTGGCTCCTCGTTAATGACGTGACCCTCGAGTAATTAGGCGATACAGACAATTGCTCTCAGCGGTATGCCAATATAGAGGGATGGAACTATCCTAGAACTCGGGTTTGGGCCATGTCGGGGTTCTAGTCTTTGGGCAGGAGACATGCGCGTTTACCTGAAAATTGAGCTTGGAGAAAATAATTTCTCTATATTAACCATTTGGCTCCTCGTTAATGACGTGACCCTCGAGTAATTAGGCGATACAGACAATTGCTCTCAGCGGTATGCCAATATAGAGGGATGGAACTATCCTATAACTCGGGTTTGGGCCATGTCGGGGTTGTAGTCTTTGGGCAGGAGACTTGCGCGTTTACCTGAAAATTGAGCTTGGAGAAAATAATTTCTCTATATTAACCATTTGGCTCCTCGTTAATGACGTGACCCTCGAGTAATTAGGCGATACAGACAATTGCTCTCAGCGGTTTGCCAATATAGAGGGATGGAACTATCCTAGAACTCGGGTTTGGGCCATGTCGGTGTTCTAGTCTTTGGGCAGGAGACATGCGCGTTTACCTGAAAATTGAGCTTGGAGAAAATAATTTCTCTATATTAACCATTTGGCTCCTCGTTAATGACGTGACGCTCGAGTAATTAGGCGATACAGACAATTGCTCTCAGCGGTATGTCATTATAGAGGGATGGAACTATCCTAGAACTCGGGTTTGGGCCATGTCGGGGTTCTAGTCTTTGGGCAGGAGACATGCGCGTTTACCTGAAAATTGAGCTTGGAGAAAATAATTTCTCTATATTAACCATTTGGCTCCTCTTTAATGACGTGACCCTCGAGTAATTAGGCGATACAGACAATTGCTCTCAGCGGGAGGCCAATATAGAGGGATGGAACTATCCTAGAACTCGGGTTTGGGCCATGTAGGTGTTCTAGTCTTTGGGCAGGAGACATGCGCGTTTACCTGAAAATTGAGCTTGGAGAAAATAATTTCTCTATATTAACCATTTGGCTCCTCGTTAATGACGTGACCCTCGAGTAATTAGGCGATACAGACAATTGCTCTCAGCGGTATGCCATTATAGAGGGATGGAACTATCCTAGAACTCGGGTTTGGGCTATGTCGGGGTTCTAGTCTTTGGGCAGGAGACATGCGCGTTTACCTGAAAATTGAGCTTGGAGAAAATAATTTCTCTATATTAACCATCTGGCTCCTCTTTAATGACGTGACCCTCGAGTAATTAGGCGATACAGACAATTGTTCTCAGCGGTATGCCAATATAGAGGGATGGAACTATCCTATAACTCGGGTTTGGGCCATGTCGGGGTTCTAGTCTTTGGGCAGGAGACATGCGCGTTTACCTGAAAATTGAGCTTGGAGAAAATAATTTCTCTATATTAACCATTTGGCTCCTCGTTAATGACGTGACCCTCGAGTAATTAGGCGATACAGACAATTGCTCTCAGCGGTATGCCAATATAGAGGGATGGAACTATCCTAGAACTCGGGTTTGGGCCATGTCGGGGTTCTAGTCTTTGGGCAGGAGACATGCGCGTTTACCTGAAAATTGAGCTTGGAGAAAATAATTTCTCTATATTAACCATTTGGCTCCTCGTTAATGACGTGACCCTCGAGTAATTAGGCGATACAGACAATTGCTCTCAGCGGTATGCCAATATAGAGGGATGGAACTATCCTATCACTCGGGTTTGGGCCATGTCGGGGTTCTAGTCTTTGGGCAGGAGACATGCGCGTTTACCTGAAAATTGAGCTTGGAGAAAATAATTTCTCTATATTAACCATTTCGCTCCTCTTTAATGACGTGACCCTCGAGTAATTAGGCGATACAGACAATTGCTCTCAGCGGTATGCCAATATAGAGCGATGGAACTATCCTATCACTCGGGTTCGGGCCATGTCGGGGTTCTAGTCTTTGGGCAGGAGACATGCGCGTTTACCTGAAAATTGAGCTTGGAGAAAATAATTTCTCTATATTAACCATTTGGCTCCTCTTTAGTGACGTGACCCTCGAGTAATTAGGCGATACAGACAATTGCTCTCAGCGGTATGCCAATATAGAGGGATGGAACTATCCTATAACTCGGGTTTGGGCCATGTCGGGGTTCTAGTCTTTGGGCAGGAGACATGCGCGTTTACCTGAAAATTGAGCTTGGAGAAAATAATTTCTCTATATTAACCATTTGGCTCCTCGTTAATGACGTGACCCTCGAGTAATTAGGCGATACAGACAATTGCTCTCAGCGGTATGCCAATATAAAGGGATGGAACTATCCTAGAACTCGGGTTTGGGCCATGTCGGGGTTCTAGTCTTTGGGCAGGAGACATGCGCGTTTACCTGAAAATTGAGCTTGGAGAAAATAATTTCTCTATATTAACCATTTGGCTCCTCGTTAATGACGTGACCCTCGAGTAATTAGGCGATAGAGACAATTGCTCTCAGCGGTATGCCAATATAGAGGGATGGAACTATGCTATAACTCGGGTTTGGGCCATGTCGGGGTTCTAGTCTTTGGGCAGGAGACATGCGCGTTTACCTGAAAATTGAGCTTGGAGAAAATAATTTCTCTATATTAACCATTTGGCTCCTCGTTAATGACGTGACCCTCGAGTAATTAGGCGATACAGACAATTGCTCTCAGCGGTATGCCAATATAGAGGGATGGAACTATCCTAGAACTCGGGTTTAGGCCATGTCGGGGTTCTAGTCTTTGGGCAGGAGACATGCGCGTTTACCTGAAAATTGAGCTTGGAGAAAATAATTTCTCTATATTAACCATTTGGCTCCTCGTTAATGACGTGACCCTCGAGTAATTAGGCGATACAGACAATTGCTCTCAGCGGTATGCCAATATAGAGGGATGGAACTATCCTATAACTCGGGTTTGGGCCATGTCGGGGTTCTAGTCTTTGGGCAGGAGACATGCGCGTTTACCTGAAAATTGAGCTTGGAGAAAATAATTTATCTATATTAACCATTTGGCTCCTCGTTAATGACGTGACCCTCGAGTAATTAGGCGATACAGACAATTGCTCTCAGCGGTATGCCAATATAGAGGGATGGAACTATCCTATAACTCGGGTTTGGGCCATGTCGGGGTTCTAGTCTTTGGGCAGGAGACATGCGCGTTTACCTGAAAATTGAGCTTGGAGAAAATAATTTCTCTATATTAACCATTTGGCTCCTCGTTAATGACGTGACCCTCGAGTAATTAGGCGATACAGACAATTGCTCTCAGCGGTATGCCAATATAAAGGGATGGAACTATCCTAGAACTCGGGTTTGGGCCATGTCGGGGTTCTAGTCTTTGGGCAGGAGACATGCGCGTTTACCTGAAAATTGAGCTTGGAGAAAATAATTTCTCTATATTAACCATTTGGCTCCTCGTTAATGACGTGACCCTCGAGTAATTAGGCGATAGAGACAATTGCTCTCAGCGGTATGCCAATATAGAGGGATGGAACTATCCTATAACTCGGGTTTGGGCCATGTCGGGGTTCTGGTCTTTGGGCAGGAGACATGCGCGTTTACCTGAAAATTGAGCTTGGAGAAAATAATTCCTCTATATTAACCATTTGGCTCCTCGTTAATGACGTGACCCTCGAGTAATTAGGCGATACAGACAATTGCTCTCAGCGGTATGCCAATATAGAGGGATGGAACTATCCTAGAACTCGGGTTTGGGCCATGTCGGGGTTCTAGTCTTTGGGCAGGAGACATGCGCGTTTACCTGAAAATTGAGCTTGGAGAAAATAATTTCTCTATATTAACCATTTGGCTCCTCGTTAATGACGTGACCCTCGAGTAATTAGGCGATACGGACAATTGCTCTCAGCGGTATGCCAATATAGAGGGATGGAACTATCCTATAACTCGGGTTTGGGCCATGTCGGGGTTGTAGTCTTTGGGCAGGAGACTTGCGCGTTTACCTGAAAATTGAGCTTGGAGAAAATAATTTCTCTATATTAACCATTTGGCTCCTCGTTAATGACGTGACCCTCGAGTAATTAGGCGATACAGACAATTGCTCTCAGCGGTATGCCAATATAGAGGGATGGAACTATCCTAGAACTCGGGTTTGGGCCATGTCGGTGTTCTAGTCTTTGGGCAGGAGACATGCGCGTTTACCTGAAAATTGAGCTTGGAGAAAATAATTTCTCTATATTAACCATTTGGCTCCTCGTTAATGACGTGACCCTCGAGTAATTAGGCGATACAGACAATTGCTCTCAGCGGTATGCCAATATAGAGGGATGGAACTATCCTAGAACTCGGGTTTGGGCCATGTCGGGGTTCTAGTCTTTGGGCAGGAGACATGCGCGTTTACCTGAAAATTGAGCTTGGAGAAAATAATTTCTCTATATTAACCATTTGGCTCCTCTTTAATGACGTGACCCTCGAGTAATTAGGCGATACAGACAATTGCTCTCAGCGGGAGGCCAATATAGAGGGATGGAACTATCCTAGAACTCGGGTTTGGGCCATGTCGGGGTTCTAGTCTTTGGGCAGGAGACATGCGCGTTTACCTGAAAATTGAGCTTGGAGAAAATAATTTCTCTATATTAACCATTTGGCTCCTCGTTAATGACGTGACCCTCGAGTAATTAGGCGATACAGACAATTGCTCTCAGCGGTATGCCATTATAGAGGGATGGAACTATCCTAGAACTCGGGTTTGGGCTATGTCGGGGTTCTAGTCTTTGGGCAGGAGACATGCGCGTTTACCTGAAAATTGAGCTTGGAGAAAATAATTTCTCTATATTAACCATCTGGCTCCTCTTTAATGACGTGACCCTCGAGTAATTAGGCGATACAGACAATTGCTCTCAGCGGTATGCCAATATAGAGGGATGGAACTATCCTATAACTCGGGTTTGGGCCATGTCGGTGTTCTAGTCTTTGGGCAGGAGACATGCGCGTTTACCTGAAAATTGAGCTTGGAGAAAATAATTTCTCTATATTAACCATCTGGCTCCTCTTTAATGACGTGACCCTCGAGTAATTAGGCGATACAGACAATTGCTCTCAGCGGTATGCCAATATAGAGGGATGGAACTATCCTATAACTCGGGTTTGGGCCATGTCGGTGTTCTAGTCTTTGGGCAGGAGACATGCGCGTTTACCTGAAAATTGAGCTTGGAGAAAATAATTTCTCTATATTAACCATTTGGCTCCTCGTTAATGACGCGACCCTCGAGTAATTAGGCGATACAGACAATTGCTCTCAGCGGTATGCCAATATAGAGGGATGGAACTATCCTATAACTCGGGTTTGGGCCATGTCGGGGTTCTAGTCTTTGGGCAGGAGACATGCGCGTTTACCTGAAAATTGAGCTTGGAGAAAATAATTTCTCTATATTAACCTTTTGGCTCCTCGTTAATGACGTGACCCTCGAGTAATTAGGCGATACAGACAATTGCTCTCAGCGGTATGCCAATATAGAGGGATGGAACTATCCTAGAACTCGGGTTTGGGCCATGTCGGGGTTCTAGTCTTTGGGCAGGAGACATGCGCGTTTACCTGAAAATTGAGCTTGGAGAAAATAATTTCTCTATATTAACCATTTGGCTCCTCGTTAATGACGTGACCCTCGAGTAATTAGGCGATACAGACAATCGCTCTCAGCGGTATGCCAATATAGAGGGATGGAACTATCCTATCACTCGGGTTTGGGCCATGTCGGGGTTCTAGTCTTTGGGCAGGAGACATGCGCGTTTACCTGAAAATTGAGCTTGGAGAAAATAATTTCTCTATATTAACCATTTCGCTCCTCTTTAATGACGTGACCCTCGAGTAATTAGGCCATACAGACAATTGCTCTCAGCGGTATGCCAATATAGAGGGATGGAACTATCCTATCACTCGGGTTCGGGCCATGTCGGGGTTCTAGTCTTTGGGCAGGAGACATGCGCGTTTACCTGAAAATTGAGCTTGGAGAAAATAATTTCTCTATATTAACAATTTGGCTCCTCTTTAGTGACGTGACCCTCGAGTAATTAGGCGATACAGACAATTGCTCTCAGCGGTATGCCAATATAGAGGGATGGAACTATCCTATAACTCGGGTTTGGGCCATGTCGGGGTTCTAGTCTCTGGGCAGGAGACATGCGCGTTTACCTGAAAATTGAGCATGGAGAAAATAATTTCTCTCTAGTAACCATTTGGCTCCTCGTTAATGACGTGACCCTCGAGTAATTAGGCGATACAGACAATTGCTCTCAGCGGTATGCCAATATAGAGGGATGGAACTATCCTAGAACTCGGGTTTGGGCCATGTCGGGGTTCTAGTCTCTGGGCAGGAGACATGCGCGTTTACCTGAAAATTGAGCTTGGAGAAAATAATTTCTCTATATTAACCATTTGGCTCCTCTTTAATGACGTGACCCTCGAGTAATTAGGCGATACAGACAATTGCTCTCAGCGGTATGCCAATATAGAGGGATGGAACTATCCTATAACTCGGGTTTGGGCCATGTCGGGGTTCTAGTCTTTGGGCAGAAGACATGCGCGTTTACCTGAAAATTGAGCTTGGAGAAAATAATTTCTCTATATTAACCATTTGGCTCCTCTTTAATGACGTGACCCTCGAGTAATTAGGCGACACAGACAATTGCTCTCAGCGGTATGCCAATATAGAGGGATGGAACTATCCTATAACTCGGGTTTGGGCCATGTCGGGGTTCTAGTCTTTGGGCAGGAGACATGCGCGTTTACCTGAAAATTGAGCTTGGAGAAAATAATTTCTCTATATTAACCATTTGGCTCCTCGTTAATGACATGACCCTCGAGTAATTAGGCGATACAGACAATTGCTCTCAGCGGTATGCCAATATAGAGGGATGGAACTATCCTATAACTCGGGTTTGGGCCATGTCGGGGTTCTAGTCTTTGGGCAGGAGACATGCGCGTTTACCAGAAAATTGAGCTTGGAGAAAATAATTTATCTATATTAACCATTTGGCTCCTCGTTAATGACGTGACCCTCGAGTAATTAGGCGATACAGACAATTGCTCTCAGCGGTATGCCAATATAGAGGGATGGAACTATCCTATAACTCGGGTTTGGGCCATGTCGGGGTTCTAGTCTTTGGGCAGGAGACATGCGCGTTTACCTGAAAATTGAGCTTGGAGAAAATAATTTCTCTATATTAACCATTTGGCTCCTCGTTAATGACGTGACCCTCGAGTAATTAGGCGATACAGACAATTGCTCTCAGCGGTATGCCAATATAAAGGGATGGAACTATCCTAGAACTCGGGTTTGGGCCATGTCGGGGTTCTAGTCTTTAGGCAGGAGACATGCGCGTTTACCTGAAACTTGAGCTTGGAGAAAATAATTTCTCTATATTAACCATTTGGCTCCTCGTTAATGACGTGACCCTCGAGTAATTAGGCGATAGAGACAATTGCTCTCAGCGGTATGCCAATATAGAGGGATGGAACTATCCTATAACTCGGGTTTGGGCCATGTCGGGGTTCTAGTCTCTGGGCAGGAGACATGCGCGTTTACCAGAAAATTGAGCTTGGAGAAAATAATTTCTCTATATTAACCATTTGGCTCCTCGTTAATGACGTGACCCTCGAGTAATTAGGCGATAGAGACAATTGCTCTCAGCGGTATGCCAATATAGAGGGATGGAACTATCCTAGAACTCGGGTTTGGGCCATGTCGGGGTTCTAGTCTTTGGGCAGGAGACATGCGCGTTTACCTGAAAATTGAGCTTGGAGAAAATAATTTCTCTATATTAACCATTTGGCTCCTCGTTAATGACGTGACCCTCGAGTAATTAGGCGATACAGACAATTGCTCTCAGCGGTATGCCAATATAGAGGGATGGAACTATCCTAGAACTCGGGTTTGGGCCATGTCGGGGTTCTAGTCTTTAGGCAGGAGACATGCGCGTTTACCTGAAAATTGAGCTTGGAGAAAATAATTTCTCTATATTAACCATTTGGCTCCTCGTTAATGACGTGACCCTCGAGTAATTAGGCGATACAGACAATTGCTCTCAGCGGTATGCCAATATAGAGGGATGGAACTATCCTAGAACTCGGGTTTGGGCCATGTCGGGGTTCTAGTCTTTGGGCAGAAGACATGCGCGTTTACCTGAAAATTGAGCTTGGAGAAAATAATTTCTCTATATTAACCATTTGGCTCCTCGTTAATGACGTGACCCTCGAGTAATTAGGCGATACAGACAATTGCTCTCAGCGGTATGCCAATATAGAGGGATGGAACTATCCTAGAACTCGGGTTTGGGCCATGTCGGGGTTCTAGTCTCTGGGCAGGAGACATGCGCGTTTACCAGAAAATTGAGCTTGGAGAAAATAATTTCTCTATATTAACCATTTGGCTCCTCGTTAATGACGTGACCCTCGAGTAATTAGGCGATAGAGACAATTGCTCTCAGCGGTATGCCAATATAGAGGGATGGAACTATCCTAGAACTCGGGTTTGGGCCATGTCGGGGTTCTAGTCCTTGGGCAGGAGACATGCGCGTTTACCTGAAAATTGAGCTTGGAGAAAATAATTTCTCTATATTAACCATTTGGCTCCTCGTTAATGACGTGACCCTCGAGTAATTAGGCGATAGAGACAATTGCTCTCAGCGGTATGCCAATATAGAGGGATGGAACTATCCTAGAACTCGGGTTTGGGCCATGTCGGGGTTCTAGTCTCTGGGCAGGAGACATGCGCGTTTACCTGAAAATTGAGCTTGGAGAAAATAATTTCTCTATATTAACCATTTGGATCCTCTTTAATGACGTGACCCTCGAGTAATTAGGCGATACAGACAATTGCTCTCAGCGGTATGCCAATATAGAGGGATGGAACTATCCTATAACTCGGGTTTGGGCCATGTCGGGGTTCTAGTCTTTGGGCAGGAGACATGCGCGTTTACCAGAAAATTGAGCTTGGAGAAAATAATTTATCTATATTAACCATTTGGCTCCTCGTTAATGACGTGACCCTCGAGTAATTAGGCGATAGAGACAATTGCTCTCAGCGGTATGCCAATATAGAGGGATGGAACTATCCTATAACTCGGGTTTGGGCCATGTCGGGGTTCTAGTCTTTGGGCAGGAGACATGCGCGTTTACCTGAAAATTGAGCTTGGAGAAAATAATTTCTCTATATTAACCATTTGGCTCCTCGTTAATGACGTGACCCTCGAGTAATTAGGCGATACAGACAATTGCTCTCAGCGGTATGCCAATATAGAGGGATGGAACTATCCTATAACTCGGGTTTGGGCCATGTCGGGGTTCTAGTCTTTGGGCAGGAGACATGCGCGTTTACCTGAAAATTGAGCTTGGAGAAAATAATTTATCTATATTAACCATTTGGCTCCTCGTTAATGACGTGACCCTCGAGTAATTAGGCGATACAGACAATTGCTCTCAGCGGTATGCCAATATAGAGGGATGAAACTATCCTATAACTCTGGTTTTGGCCATGTCGGGGTTCTAGTCTTTAGGCAGGAGACATGCGCGTTTACCTGAAACTTGAGCTTGGAGAAAATAATTTCTCTATATTAACCATTTGGATCCTCTTTAATGACGTGACCCTCGAGTAATTAGGCGATACAGACAATTGCTCTCAGTGGTATGCCAATATAGAGGGATGGAACTATCCTAGAACTCGGGTTTGGGCCATGTCGGGGTTCTAGTCTTTGGGCAGGAGACATGCGCGTTTACCTGAAAATTGAGCTTGGAGAAAATAATTTCTCTATATTAACCATTTGGCTCCTCTTTAATGACGTGACCCTCGAGTAATTAGGCGATACAGACAATTGCTCTCAGCGGTATGCCAATATAGAGGGATGGAACTATCCTATAACTCGGGTTTGGGCCATGTCGGGGTTCTAGTCTTTGGGCAGAAGACATGCGCGTTTACCTGAAAATTGAGCTTGGAGAAAATAATTTCTCTATATTAACCATTTGGCTCCTCTTTAATGACGTGACCCTCGAGTAATTAGGCGACACAGACAATTGCTCTCAGCGGTATGCCAATATAGAGGGATGGAACTATCCTATAACTCGGGTTTGGGCCATGTCGGGGTTCTAGTCTTTGGGCAGGAGACATGCGCGTTTACCTGAAAATTGAGCTTGGAGAAAATAATTTCTCTATATTAACCATTTGGCTCCTCGTTAATGACGTGACCCTCGAGTAATTAGGCGATACAGACAATTGCTCTCAGCGGTATGCCAATATAGAGGGATGGAACTATCCTATAACTCGGGTTTGGGCCATGTCGGGGTTCTAGTCTTTGGGCAGGAGACATGCGCTTTTACCTGAAAATTGAGCTTGGAGAAAATAATTTCTCTATATTAACCATTTGGCTCCTCGTTAATGACGTGACCCTCGAGTAATTAGGCGATACAGACAATTGCTCTCAGCGGTATGCCAATATAGAGGGATGGAACTATCCTATAACTCGGGTTTGGGCCATGTCGGGGTTCTAGTCTTTGGGCAGGAGACATGCGCGTTTACCTGAAAATTGAGCTTGAAGAAAATAATTTCTCTATATTAACCATTTGGCTCCTCGTTAATGACGTGACCCTCGAGTAATTAGGCGATACAGACAATTGCTCTCAGCGGTATGCCAATATAGAGGGATGAAACTATCCTATAACTCGGGTTTGGGCCATGTCGGGGTTCTAGTCTTTGGGCAGGGGACATGCGCGTTTACCTGAAAATTGAGCTTGGAGGAAATAATTTCTCTATATTAACCATTTGGCTCCTCGTTAATGACGTGACCCTCGAGTAATTAGGCGATACAGACAATTGCTCTCAGCGGTATGCCAATATAGAGGGATGGAACTATCCTATAACTCGGATTTGGGCCATGTCGGGGTTCTAGTCTTTGGGCAGGAGACATGCGCGTTTACCTGAAAATTGAGCTTGGAGAAAATAATTTCTCTATATTAACCATTTGGCTCCTCGTTAATGACGTGACCCTCGAGTAATTAGGCGATACAGACAATTGCTCTCAGCGGTATGCCAATATAGAGAAATGGAACTATCCTAGAACTCGGGTTTGGGCCATGTCGGGGTTCTAGTCTTTGGGCAGGAGACATGCGCGTTTACCTGAAAATTGAGCTTGGAGAAAATAATTTCTCTATATTAACCATTTGGCTCCTCGTTAATGACGTGACCCTCGAGTAATTAGGCGATACAGACAATTGCTCTCAGCGGTATGCCAATATAGAGGGATGGAACTATCCTAGAACTCTGGTTTTGGCCATGTCGGGGTTCTAGTCTTTAGGCAGGAGACATGCGCGTTTACCTGAAAATTGAGCTTGGAGAAAATATTTTCTCTATATTAACCATTTGGCTCCTCTTTAATGACGTGACCCTCGAGTAATTAGGCGATACAGACAATTGCTCTCAGCGGTATGCCAATATAGAGGGATGGAACTATCCTAGAACTCGGGTTTGGGCCATGTCGGGGTTCTAGTCTTTGGGCAGGAGACATGCGCGTTTACCTGAAAATTGAGCTTGGAGAAAATAATTTCTCTATATTAACCATTTGGCTCCTCTTTAATGACGTGACCCTCGAGTAATTAGGCGATACAGACAATTGCTCTCAGCGGTATGCCAATATAGAGGGATGGAACTATCCTAGAACTCGGGTTTGGGCCATGTCGGGGTTCTAGTCTTCGGGCAGGAGACATGCGCGTTTACCTGAAAATTGAGCTTGGAGAAAATAATTTCTCTATATTAACCATTTGGCTCCTCTTTAATCACGTGACCCTCGAGTAATTAGGCGATACAGACAATTGCTTACAGCGGTATGCCAATATAGAGGGATGGAACTATCCTATAACTCGGGTTTGGGCCATGTCGGGGTTCTAGTCTTTGGGCAGGAGACATGCGCGTTTACCTGAAAATTGAGCTTGGAGAAAATAATTTCTCTATATTAACCATTTGGCTCCTCGTTAATGACGTGACCCTCGAGTAATTAGGCGATACAGACAATTGCTCTCAGCGGTAGGCCAATATAGAGGGATGGAACTATCCTATAACTCGGGTTTGGGCCATGTCGGGGTTCTAGTCTTTGGGCAGGAGACATGCGCGTTTACCTGAAAATTGAGCTTGGAGAAAATAATTTCTCTATATTAACCATTTGGCTCCTCGTTAATGACATGACCCTCGAGTAATTAGGCGATACAGACAATTGCTCTCAGCGGTATGCCAATATAGAGGGATGGAACTATCCTATAACTCGGGTTTGGGCCATGTCGGGGTTCTAGTCTTTGGGCAGGAGACATGCGCGTTTATCTGAAAATTGAGCTTGGAGAAAATAATTTCTCTATATTAACCATTTGGCTCCTCGTTAATGACGTGACCCTCGAGTAATTAGGCGATACAGACAATTGCTCTCAGCGGTATGCCAATATAGAGGGATAGAACTATCCTAGAACTCGGGTTTGGGCCATGTCGGGGTTCTAGTCTTTGGGCAGGAGACATGCGCGTTTACCTGAAAATTGAGCTTGGAGAAAATAATTTCTCTATATTAACCATTTGGCTCCTCGTTAATGACGTGACCCTCGAGTAATTAGGCGATACAGACAATTGCTCTCAGCGGTATGCCAATATAGAGGGATGGAACTATCCTAGAACTCTGGTTTTGGCCATGTCGGGGTTCTAGTCTTTGGGCAGGAGACATGCGCGTTTACCTGAAAATTGAGCTTGGAGAAAATAATTTCTCTATATTAACCATTTGGCTCCTCTTTAATGACGTGACCCTCGAGTAATTAGGCGATACAGACAATTGCTCTCAGCGGTATGCCAATATAGAGGGATAGAACTATCCTAGAACTCGGGTTTGGGCCATGTCGGGGTTCTAGTCTTTGGGCAGGAGACATGCGCGTTTACCTGAAAATTGAGCTTGGAGAAAATAATTTCTCTATATTAACCATTTGGCTCCTCTTTAATGACGTGACCCTCGAGTAATTAGGCGATACAGACAATTGCTCTCAGCGGTATGCCAATATAGAGGGATAGAACTATCCTAGAACTCGGGTTTGGGCCATGTCGGGGTTCTAGTCTTTGGGCAGGAGACATGCGCGTTTACCTGAAAATCGAGCTTGGAGAAAATAATTTCTCTATATTAACCATTTGGCTCCTCTTTAATGACGTGACCCTCGAGTAATTAGGCGATACAGACAATTGCTCTCAGCGGTATGCCAATATAGAGGGATGGAACTATCCTATAACTCGGGTTTGGGCCATGTCGGGGTTCTAGTCTTTGGGCAGGAGACATGCGCGTTTACCTGAAAATTGAGCTTGAAGAAAATAATTTCTCTATATTAACCATTTGGCTCCTCGTTAATGACGTGACCCTCGAGTAATTAGGCGATACAGACAATTGCTCTCAGCGGTATGCCAATATAGAGGGATGAAACTATGCTATAACTCGGGTTTGGGCCATCTCGGGGTTCTAGTCTTTGGGCAGGAGACATGCGCGTTTACCTGAAAATTGAGCTTGGAGAAAATAATTTCTCTACATTAACCATTTGGCTCCTCGTTAATGACGTGACCCTCGAGTAATTAGGCGATACAGACAATTGCTCTCAGCGGTATGCCAATATAGAGAAATGGAACTATCCTAGAACTCGGGTTTGGGCCATGTCGGGGTTCTAGTCTTTGGGCAGGAGACATGCGCGTTTACCTGAAAATTGAGCTTGGAGAAAATAATTTCTCTATATTAACCATTTGGCTCCTCGTTAATGACGTGACCCTCGAGTAATTAGGCGATACAGACAATTGCTCTCAGCGGTATGCCAATATAGAGGGATGGAACTATCCTAGAACTCTGGTTTTGGCCATGTCGGGGTTCTAGTCTTTAGGCAGGAGACATGCGCGTTTACCTGAAAATTGAGCTTGGAGAAAATATTTTCTCTATATTAACCATTTGGCTCCTCGTTAATGACGTGACCCTCGAGTAATTAGGCGATACAGACAATTGCTCTCAGCGGTATGCCAATATAGAGGGATAGAACTATCCTAGAACTCGGGTTTGGGCCATGTCGGGGTTCTAGTCTTTGGGCAGGAGACATGCGCGTTTACCTGAAAATTGAGCTTGGAGAAAATAATTTCTCTATATTAACCATTTGGCTCCTCGTTAATGACGTGACCCTCGAGTAATTAGGCGATACAGACAATTGCTCTCAGCGGTATGCCAATATAGAGGGATGGAACTATCCTAGAACTCTGGTTTTGGCCATGTCGGGGTTCTAGTCTTTAGGCAGGAGACATGCGCGTTTACCTGAAAATTGAGCTTGGAGAAAATATTTTCTCTATATTAACCATTTGGCTCCTCGTTAATGACGTGACCCTCGAGTAATTAGGCGATACAGACAATTGCTCTCAGCGGTAGGCCAATATAGAGGGATGGAACTATCCTATAACTCGGGTTTGGGCCATGTCGGGGTTCTAGTCTTTGGGCAGGAGACATGCGCGTTTACCTGAAAATTGAGCTTGGAGAAAATAATTTCTCTATATTAACCATTTGGCTCCTCGTTAATGACATGACCCTCGAGTAATTAGGCGATACAGACAATTGCTCTCAGCGGTATGCCAATATAGAGGGATGGAACTATCCTATAACTCGGGTTTGGGCCATGTCGGGGTTCTAGTCTTTGGGCAGGAGACATGCGCGTTTATCTGAAAATTGAGCTTGGAGAAAATAATTTCTCTATATTAACCATTTGGCTCCTCGTTAATGACGTGACCCTCGAGTAATTAGGCGATACAGACAATTGCTCTCAGCGGTATGCCAATATAGAGGGATAGAACTATCCTAGAACTCGGGTTTGGGCCATGTCGGGGTTCTAGTCTTTGGGCAGGAGACATGCGCGTTTACCTGAAAATTGAGCTTGGAGAAAATAATTTCTCTATATTAACCATTTTGCTCCTAGTTAATGACGTGACCCTCGAGTAATTAGGCAATACAGACAATTTCTCTCAGCGGTATGCCAATATAGAGGGATGGAACTATCCTAGAACTCTGGTTTTGGCCATGTCGGGGTTCTAGTCTTTGGGCAGGAGACATGCGCGTTTACCTGAAAATTGAGCTTGGAGAAAATAATTTCTCTATATTAACCATTTGGCTCCTCTTTAATGACGTGACCCTCGAGTAATTAGGCGATACAGACAATTGCTCTCAGCGGTATGCCAATATAGAGGGATAGAACTATCCTAGAACTCGGGTTTGGGCCATGTCGGGGTTCTAGTCTTTGGGCAGGAGACATGCGCGTTTACCTGAAAATTGAGCTTGGAGAAAATAATTTCTCTATATTAACCATTTGGCTCCTCTTTAATGACGTGACCCTCGAGTAATTAGGCGATACAGACAATTGCTCTCAGCGGTATGCCAATATAGAGGGATGGAACTATCCTATAACTCGGGTTTGGGCCATGTCGGGGTTCTAGTCTTTGGGCAGGAGACATGCGCGTTTACCTGAAAATTGAGCTTGGAGAAAATAATTTCTCTATATTAACCATTTGGCTCCTCTTTAATGACGTGACCCTCGAGTAATTAGGCGATACAGACAATTGCTCTCAGCGGTATGCCAATATAGAGGGATGGAACTATCCTAGAACTCGGGTTTGGGCCATGTCGGGGTTCTAGTCTTTGGGCAGGAGACATGCGCGTTTACCTGAAAATTGAGCTTTGAGAAAATAATTTCTCTATATTAACCATTTGGCTCCTCGTTAATGACGTGTCCCTCGAGTAATTAGGCGATACAGAAAATCGCTCTCAGTGGTATGCCAATATAGAGGGATGGAACTATCCTATAACTCGGGTTTGGGCCATGTCGGGGTTCTAGTCTTTGGGCAGGAGACATGCGCGTTTACCTGAAAATTGAGCTTGGAGAAAATAATTTCTCTATATTAACCATCTGGCTCCTCTGTAATGACGTGACCCTCGAGTAATTAGGCGATACAGACAATTGCTCTCAGCGGTATGCCAATATAGAGGGATGAAACTATCCTAGAACTCGGGTTTGGGCCATGTCGGGGTTCTAGCCTTTGGGCAGGAGACATGCGCGTTTACCTGAAAATTGAGCTCGGAGAAAATAATTTCTCTATATTAACCATTTGGCTCCTCGTTAATGACGTGACCCTCGAGTAATTAGGCGATACAGACAATTGCTCTCAGCGGTATGCCAATATAGAGGGATGGAACTATCCTATAACTCGGGTTCGGGCCATGTCGGGGTTCTAGTCTTTGGGCAGGAGACATGCGCGTTTACCTGAAAATTGAGCTTGGAGAAATAATTTCTCTATATTAACCATTTGGCTCCTCGTTAATGACGTGACCCTCGAGTAATTAGGCGATACAGACAATCGCTCTCAGCGGTATGCCAATATAGAGGGATGGAACTATCCTATAACTCGGGTTTGGGCCATGTCGGGGTTCTAGTCTTTGGGCAGGAGACATGCGCGTTTACCTGAAAATTGAGCTTGGAGAAAATAATTTCTCTATATTAACCATCTGGCTCCTCTTTAATGACGTGACCCTCGAGTAATTAGGCGATACAGACAATTGCTCTCAGCGGTATGCCAATATAGAGGGATGAAACTATCCTAGAACTCGGGTTTGGGCCATGTCGGGGTTCTAGTCTTTGGGCAGGAGACATGCGCGTTTACCTGAAAATTGAGCTTGGAGAAAATAATTTCTCTATATTAACCATTTGGCTCCTCGTTAATGACGTGACCCTCGAGTAATTAGGCGATACAGACAATTGCTCTCAGCGGTATGCCAATATAGAGGGATGGAACTATCCTATAACTCGGGTTTGGGCCGTGTCGGGGTTCTAGTCTTTGGGCAGGAGACATGCGCGTTTACCTGTAAATTGAGCTTGGAGAAAATAATTTCTCTATATTAACCATTTGGCTCCTCGTTAATGACGTGACCCTCGAGTAATTAGGCGATACAGACAATTGCTCTCAGCGGTATGCCAATATAGAGGGATGGAACTATCCTAGAACTCGGGTTTGGGCCGTGTCGGGGTTCTAGTCTTTGGGCAGGAGACATGCGCGTTTACCTGAAAATTGAGCTTGGAGAAAATAATTTCTCTATATTAACCATTTGGCTCCTCGTTAATGACGTGACCCTCGAGTAATTAGGCGATACAGACAATTGCTCTCAGCGGTATGCCAATATAGAGGGATGGAACTATCCTAGAACTCGGGTTTGGGCCATGTCGGGGTTCTAGTCTTTGGGCAGGAGACATGCGCGTTTACCTGAAAATTGAGCTTGGAGAAAATAATTTCTCTATATTAACCATTTGGCTTCTCGTTAATGACGTGACCCTCGAGTAATTAGGCGATACAGACAATTGCTCGCAGCGGTATGCCAATATAGAGGGATGGAACTATCCTATAACTCGGGTTTGGGCCATGTCGGGGTTCTAGTCTTTGGGCAGGAGACATGCGCGTTTACCTGTAAATTGAGCTTGGAGAAAATAATTTCTCTATATTAACCATTTGGCTCCTCGTTAATGACGTGACCCTCGAGTAATTAGGCGATACAGACAATTGCTCTCAGCGGTATGCCAATATAGAGGGATGGAACTATCCTAGAACTCGGGTGTGGGCCATGTAGGTGTTCTAGTCTTTGGGCAGGAGACATGCGCATTTACCTGAAAATTGAGCTTGGAGAAAATAATTTCTCTATATTAACCATTTGGCTCCTCGTTAATGACGTGACCCTCGAGTAATTAGGCGATACAGACAATTGCTCTCAGCGGTATGCCAATATAGAGGGATGGAACTATCCTAGAACTCGGGTGTGGGCCATGTCGGTGTTCTAGTCTTTGGGCAGGAGACATGCGCATTTACCTGAAAATTGAGCTTGGAGAAAATAATTTCTCTATATTAACCATTTGGCTCCTCGTTAATGACGTGACCCTCGAGTAATTAGGCGATACAGACAATTGCTCTCAGCGGTATGCCAATATAGAGGGATGGAACTATCCTAGAACTCGGGTGTGGGCCATGTCGGTGTTCTAGTCTTTGGGCAGGAGACATGCGCATTTACCTGTAAATTGAGCTTGGAGAAAATAATTTCTCTATATTAACCATTTGGCTCCTCGTTAATGACGTGACCCTCGAGTAATTAGGCGATACAGACAATTGCTCTCAGCGGTATGCCAATATAGAGGGATGGAACTATCCTAGAACTCGGGTGTGGGCCATGTCGGTGTTCTAGTCTTTGGGCAGGAGACATGCGCATTTACCTGAAAATTGAGCTTGGAGAAAATAATTTCTCTATATTAACCATTTGGCTCCTCGTTAATGACGTGACCCTCGAGTAATTAGGCGATACAGACAATTGCTCTCAGCGGTATGCCAATATAGAGGGATGGAACTATCCTAGAACTCGGGTTTGGGCCATGTCGGGGTTCTAGTCTTTGGGCAGGAGACATGCGCGTTTACCTGAAAATTGAGCTTGGAGAAAATAATTTCTCTATATTAACCATTTGGCTCCTCTTTAATGACGTGACCCTCGAGTAATTAGGCGATACAGACAATTGCTCTCAGCGGTATGCCAATATAGAGGGATGGAACAATCCTAGAACTCGGGTTTGGGCCATGTAGGTGTTCTAGTCTTTGGGCAGGAGACATGCGCGTTTACCTGAAAATTGAGCTTGGAGAAAATAATTTCTGTATATTAACCATTTGGCTCCTCGTTAATGACGTGACCCTCGAGTAATTAGGCGATACAGACAATTGCTCTCAGCGGTATGCCATTATAGAGGGATGGAACTATCCTAGAACTCGGGTTTGGGCTATGTCGGGGTTCTAGTCTTTGGGCAGGAGACATGCGCGTTTACCTGAAAATTGAGCTTGGAGAAAATAATTTCTCTATATTAACCATTTGGCTCCTCGTTAATGACGTGACCCTCGAGTAATTAGACGATACAGACAATTGCTCTCAGCGGTATGCCAATATAGAGGGATGGAACTATCCTAGAACTCGGGTTTGGGCCATGTCGGTGTTCTAGTCTTTGGGCAGGAGACATGCGCGTTTACCTGAAAATTGAGCTTGGAGAAAATAATTTCTCTATATTAACCATTTGGCTCCTCTTTAATGACGTGACCCTCGAGAAATTAGACGATACAGACAATTGCTCTCAGCGGTATGCCAATATAGAGGGATGGAACTATCCTAGAACTCGGGTTTGGGCCATGCCGGGGTTCTAGTCTTTGGGCAGGAGACATGCGCGTTTACCTGAAAATTGAGCTTGGAGAAAATAATTTCTCTATATTAACCATTTGGCTCCTCTTTAATGACGTGACCCTCGAGTAATTAGGTGATAGAGATGATTGCTCTCAGCGGTATACCAATATAGAGGGATGGAACTATCCTATAACTTGGGTTTGGGCCATGTCGGGGTTCTAGTCTTTGGGCAGGAGACATGCGCGTTTACCTGAAAATTGAGCTTGGAGAAAATAATTTCTCTATATTAACCATTTGGCTCCTCTTTAATGACGTGACCCTCGAGTAATTAGGCGATACAGAGAATTGCTCTCAGCGGTGTGCCAATATAGAGGGATGGAACTATCCTAGAACTCGGGTTTGGGCATGTCGGGGTTCTAGTCTTTGGGCAGGAGACATGCGCGTTTACCTGAAAATTGAGCTTGGAGAAAATAATTTCTCTATATTAACCATTGGCTCCTCTTTAATGACGTGACCCTCGAGTAATTAGACGATACAGACAATTGCTCTCAGCGGTATGCCAATATAGAGGGATGGAACTATCCTATAACTCGGGTTTGGGCCATGTCGGGGTTCTAGTCTTTGGGCAGGAGACATGCGCGTTTACCTGAAAATTGAGCTTGGAGAAAATAATTTCTCTATATTAACCATTTGGCTCCTCTTTAATGACGTGACCCTCGAGTAATTAGGTGATAGAGATGATTGCTCTCAGCGGTATACCAATATAGAGGGATGGAACTATCCTATAAGTTGGGTTTGTCCCATGTCGGGGTTCTAGTCTTTGGGCAGGAGACATGCGCGTTTACCCGAAAATTGAGCTTGGAGAGGATAATTCCTTTATTTTAACCGTTTGGCTCCTCTTTAATGACCTGACACGCGAGTAATTAGGCGATACAGACAATTGCTCTCAGCGGTATGCCAATATAGAGGGATGTAACTATCCTATAACTCGTGTTTGGTCCATGTCGGGGTTCTAGTGTTTGGGCAGTAGACATGCGCGTTTACCCGAAAATTGAGCTTGGATTGCGTAATATCGTTATTATAACGATTTGGCTCCTCTTCAATGACGTGACACGTGAGTAATTAGGCAACATAAATTATTGCCCTCAGCGGTGCTTTAATTTAGTGGACGGAACTATCCTCTAGCTCAGCTTTGATACAAGTCGGGGTTCTTGCCTTTCGGCAGGAAACATGCGCACTTGTCTGAAAATTGAGCATGGAGAGCGTATAATTTCGCAATTTTAATGAATTGGGCCATATTTAATTACGTGAAACACGTGTAATTCAACATCTACAATTGCTTTCATTGGTATGCTCATTGCACTTCAACAGTGCTATCGTCCAACCGTGGTTTGAATGGATAAAATCCCTATCGATTTTAAACCCGGGTTCAAACCTCGGACTTTAAGACCAGTGTGCAGGTTTTGTGTATTTGTTGATACTGTTTATGTACTGTTTGAATATGTTGTGATTGCACCTATTACACATAAAATGCGCTCATTTATGCCTTTTCTAAACCTTGAAAGACGGATGCCGCGGTTCGTTTAAATATCTGAAATGCTCATGGACCGTCGTAATATTGATTGATCAAAAAAAAAAAAGCATGATAGTTTAGTTGAGTTCACTGGGTACCCGTTATCGATGAGAGCAACTACGTATAAGCGACAGTTCTTATCAGGACAGGGTTCTTGTATGAAAACACGGTCTTTTTTTCGGGTGCTTCCATAGGCGCAATGAGAAAATCTTCGATTGGCCCTTCGCTAAACTTAATTTGGTCAAACGAGTTTGGAATTTCGTCTGCATATGTAAGTATTGCAACTCAATAGAACTCCAATGAGAGCAAGCTGATTATTTGCGTTGGTATTGAGCAATTTAAAATAAACTGGTTTTGCCCATTGAGTTACGGTCGGTCCCGTTCCCAGAAGCCGAGAGATGGCGCAAGTTGTGAAGACGCGCCCATGTCCAAAATTCCTGGGGTTCTACGGTCAATCTACAACTACCACTATCATCATTACTATCACTACTACTACCATCACTTCGACGCCTACAACTGAAATATATAATACTATCTGGAATAACAATATTCATATGTATTTATCTATTCCGGATTAAGATAATATGAAACTACACCTAATACTAATAGTTTTTTTTTTAGGTGGGAACAGCGCAGGAAAAAAGCGACGAAGGACGTGTAGAAGAAGTGCACAAACACAGCGCTGACTAACAACTGAATGTTTATTTTCAAGCGAACCAGAAAGTAAACACTGGGTGTGGAGAGGAAAAAACACAGAAGCCAATAAAAAGGAGGGAACCCGATAAAACAAGACACTACCACGCCATATCACTTTCACACACGTCTGCCACAGTTCTTGATAAAAAACACTCCGTCAGCCCCCAAGTTAACCGACGGAGCACTGACGCATTCTTCCTCCCCCCTTGATAAAATATAAAAGGCCTCATCAATCTCCCGGGCAGTCTTGTTTTTGTTGCGCGCCAAGATCGTCAACTCATTGAACAGGAGAACGCAGCCGCACCTACTACAATGTACCGCAAGGTGGCCAGAGGGTGAGGAACGGAGAGCAAGGGAATGCTCCCTCGCCCTCACGTTCACACACCTCCCTGTCTGTCCAATGTAAACCCGACCACATGTGAAGGGGATCTGGTATACAACCCCTACTGCGCATGAGACAAACGGATCGCGGTGGTTAACATCACAGTGGTTATCCCTGTTCAACCCTCGGTTAACGGCGGAGCATAGTCGAGATAACTTCCGGGGCGCCGAAAACACCACAGGCACCTTATACTTGTTGGCCACGCGCTTGACTTGATGTGAGAGGGCGTGAATGTAGGGCACCACCACTGGTCTGGTTGTCGGTTTTTGCCTCGCCTTAGGACTGGTTCTACCTCCGAACACCTTAACAAGGGACTCAGCCACTCCCACAATCATCGCCACCGGGTATCCCGCAGAGGTCAGCCTAGACACCTGTGAAAGCAGGCTGTCCTCACACCTATGGTGGCATGACTTGAGCAAAGGGGCGCGCATACCCGACGTAGTGATCGCACGCTTCACAAGCTTTGAGTGCGCGGAGCCGTATGGCAAAAGCCTCTTCTTAGAGCGTGGCTCATAGGCCCAACAGGTGTGTGACGGCTGAAGAGTGAGCCTCAGGTCCAAAAACTGCAACCCCTCTCCCGTAGGTGTCTCGTACTTAAACGATAACCCGGGGGAGCATTCCTTAAGGGAAGCCAAGACTTCCACACACACACTATCCCGGTTGGGGCCCAGGCTATCTTTAAACACAACAAGGTAGTCGTCAACATTCCGAAAAACTCTCAAAACCCGACAATCCAACGACTCCGCTAGGGCTCTATCACACCTCGTCAGATATATATCACTAAGGATAGGCGCCACACTCGACCCAATACAAATACCACTCTTTTGCAGGAAAATTTCGCCTTCAAACGTGATATAGGTGGAACTCAAGTAAAAAGTCAACAACTCCAAAAAGGATTCCACCGCCAAACCCGTCGAGTTCATAAAAGCCACCGACCCACTGGACTGAATGCACTCTTCCACCGCTTTCATCAATTCACCATGGGGTATTGAGTAGAACATATCCTCGACATCCAGAGACACTAAATCACACCCTCCCGGATTGTCTTCTCGGAGGTAATCCACAAGGGCCTCAGAATTGCAAATACGTAAGGATCATCCAACGTGAGCACACACAGGTGGCGCCGAAGAAAAGAAGATACATGAAGCTGCCAGGAGTCTCTCTGGGTAACAATAGCTCTAAAAGGCCTGAGCTCCTTATGGGTCTTCACGGAGAAGAACACCTCGAGATTGAGGCCCTTGGCCCCCGACACAGACTTCCCGAGGCCCTCCAACCCAAGCTGACCGCAAAGCCTCACTGCCCTGGCCTTTACCCTCTTCAGCTCCACTCCCGACGCACTTCTGAAATTCTTAAGCACCGCCTGTTTCGCTCTTTCCTGAAACATACCTTCAGGCACCACAACAAACCCCCTCTCTTTATCCGACAACAACAGCTTCAACTTAGACTCATTAAAAGAATTTACCACCGTTCCCATCTTGAGCCTGGGCAAAGGCCTTCGGCCTACCCCTTTGGTCAACCCTTCCACACATTCATGAACACACCGGTCCCTGTTTTCCTCTGACGACTTCGCAGATACCTGCCGAACCAGGGCCAGCATTTCCGAAGGCCCGACCGACGGTTCCGTGGCGAATTCGGGACCCTTTTCCAAAATGTCCGTCACTTCTGCCGGAGCCGACGCACCTCCCATGAAGACAACGTTGCCCTTGACTCCCGGCTGACATTGACACTTCTTAGGGAACGAGGCGCGCAGCCGCTCCCACAGAAAATCTGTCACCTGCACAACCTCTCGCTTGCACGCTCGGAACTTCCTTTCTGCTGCGCCCGCATCCACAGAAGTCCGATAGCACCAGACTTTTAAACCTTCCTGTAGTAGTCTGACTTGTCTCCACGACTCCGAACGAAGGATCTTGCACACCAGTTTCGCATGTCCGGCGGACGGATTCACCATACCGAAAAGGGCGACGACTTCCGGGGGGGACGTACCTTTTCTGGCTGCGTACCCGTAGTGACGGGCTTTGCAGACTGCTGATGCGATGGCGTTAATGTAGAAAACGTCTTGATGGGTTACGATAGGAGCACACAAAAAAGGGCCCGATGTACAAGAAATGAGGTTCAACACGGCAGAGAGTTGGGCGAGTTGGTTAAGCATCTTAATAGGTGGGAACAGCGCAGGAAAAAAACGACGAAGGACGAGTAGAAGAAGTGCACAAACACAGCGCTGACTAACAACTGAATGTTTATTTTCAAGCGAACCAGAAAGTAAACACTGGGTGTGGAGAGGAAAAAACACAGAAGCCAATAAAAAGGAGGGAACCCGATAAAACAAGACACTACCACGCCATATCACTTTCACACAGGTCTGCCACAGTTCTTGATAAAAAACACTTCGTCAGCCCCCAAGTTAACCGACGGAGCACTGACGCATTCTTCCTCCCCCCTTGATAAAATATAAAAGGCCTCATCAATCTTCCGTTCAGTCTTGTTTTTGTTGCGCGCCAAGATCGTCAACTCATTGAACAGGGGAACGCAGCCGCACCTACTACAATGTACCGCAAGGTGGCCAGAGGGTGAGGAACGGAGAGCAAGGGAATGCTCCCTCGCCCTCACGTTCACACACCTCCCTGTCCGTCCAATGTAAACCCGACCACATGTGAAGGGGATCTGGTATACAACCCCTACTGCGCATGAGACAAACGGATCGCGGTGGTTAACATCACAGTGGTTATCCCTGTTCAACCCTCGGTTAACGGCGGAGCATAGTCGAGATAACTTCCGGGGCGCCGAAAACACCACAGGCACCTTATACTTGTTGGCCACGCGCTTGACTTGATGTGAGAGGGCGTGAATGTAGGGCACCACCACTGGTGGTGCCAGTGCCAGTTGAAGCTGTTGTTGTCGGATAAAGAGGGGGGGTTTGTTTTGGTGCCTGAAGGTATGTTTCAGGAAAGAGCGAGACAGGCGGTGCTTAAGAATTTCAGAAGTGTGTCGGGAGTGGAGCTGAAGAGGGTAAAGGCCAGGGCAGTGAGGCTTTGCGGTCAGCTTGGGTTGGAGGGCCTCGGGAAGTCTGTGTCGGGGGCCAAGGGCCTCAATCTCGAGGTGTTCTTCTCCGTGAAGACCCATAAGGAGCTCAGGCCTTTTAGAGCTATCGTTACCCAGAGAGACTCCTGGCAGCTTCATGTATCTTCTTTTCTTCAGCGCCACCTGTGTGTGCTCACGTTGGATGATCCTTTTCGTATTTGCAATTCTGAGGCCCTTGTGGATTACCTCCGAGAAGACAATCCGGGAGAGTGTGATTAATGTCTCTGGATGTCGAGGATATGTTCTACTCAATACCCCATGGTGAATTGATGAAAGCGGTGGAAGAGTGCATTCAGTCCAGTGGGTCGGTGGCTTTTATGAACTCGACGGGTTTGGCGGTGGAATCCTTTTTGGAGTTGTTGACTTTTTACTTGAGTTCCACCTATATCACGTTTGAAGGCGAAATTTTCCTGCAAAAGAGTGGGATTTGTATTGGGTCGAGTGTGGCGCCTATCCTTAGTGATAGATATCTGGCGAGGTGTGATAGAGTTATAGCGGAGTCGTTGGATTGTCGGGTTTTGAGAGTTTTTCGGTATGTTGACGACTACCTTGTTGTGTTTAAAGATAGCCTGGGCCCCAACCGGGATAGTGTGTGTGTGGAAGTCTTGGCTTCCTTTAAGGAATGCTCCCCCGGGTTATCGTTTAAGTACGAGACACCTACGGGAGAGGGGTTGCAGTTTTTGGACCTGAGGCTCACTCTTCAGCCGTCACACACCTGTTGGGCCTATGAGCCACGCTCTAAGAAGAGGCTTTTGCCATACGGCTCCGCGCACTCAAAGCTTGTGAAGCCTGCGATCACTACGTCGGGTATGCGCGCCCCTTTGCTCAAGTCATGCCACCATAGGTGTGAGGACAGCCTGCTTTCACAGGTGTCTAGGCTGACCTCTGCGGGGTACCCGGTGGCGATGATTGTGGGAGTGGCTGAGTCCCTTGTTAAGGTGTTCGGAGGTAGAACCAGTCCTAAGGCGAGGCAAAAACCGACAACCAGACCAGTGGTGGTGCCCTACATTCACGCCCTCTCACATCAAGTCAAGCGCGTGGCCAACAAGTATAAGGTGCCTGTGGTGTTTTCGGCGCCCCGGAAGTTATCTCGACTATGCTCCGCCGTTAACCGAGGGTTGAACAGGGATAACCACTGTGATGTTAACCACCGCGATCCGTTTGTCTCATGCGCAGTAGGGGTTGTATACCAGATCCCCTTCACATGTGGTCGGGTTTACATTAGACAGACAGGGAGGTGTGTGAACGTGAGGGCGAGGGAGCATTCCCTTGCTCTCCGTTCCTCACCCTCTGGCCACCTTGCGGTACATTGTAGTAGGTGCGGCTGCGTTCCCCTGTTCAATGAGTTGACGATCTTGGCGCGCAACAAAAACAAGACTGCCCGGGAGATTGATGAGGCCTTTTATAATTTATCAAGGGGGGAGGAAGAATGCGTCAGTGCTCCGTCGGTTAACTTGGGGGCTGACGGAGTGTTTTTTATCAAGAACTGTGGCAGACCTGTGTGAAAGTGATATGGCGTGGTAGTGTCTTGTTTTATCGGGTTCCCTCCTTTTTATTGGCTTCTGTGTTTTTTCCTCTCCACACCCAGTGTTTACTTTCTGGTTCGCTTGAAAATAAACATTCAGTTGTTAGTCAGCGCTGTGTTTGTGCACTTCTTCTACTCGTCCTTCGTCGGTTTTTTCCTGCGCTGTTCCCACCTATTAAGATGCTTAACCAACTCGCCCAACTATCTGCCGTGTTGAACCTCATTTCTTGTACATCGGGCCCTTTTTTGTGTGCTCCTATCGTAACCCATCAAGACGTTTTCTACATTAACGCCATCGCATCAGCAGTCTGCAAAGCCCGTCACTACGGGTACGCAGCCAGAAAAGGTACGTCACCCCCGGAAGTCGTCGCCCTTTTCGGTATGGTGAATCCGTCCGCCGGACATGCGAAACGGGTGTGCAAGATCCTTCGTTCGGAGTCGTGGAGACAAGTCAGACTACTACAGGAAGGTTTAAAAGTCTGGTGCTATCGGACTTCTGTGGATGCGGGCGCAGCAAAGGAAGTTCCGAGCGTGCAAGCGAGAGGTTGTGCAGGTGACAGATTTTCTGTGGGAGCGGCTGCGCGCCTTGTTCCCTAAGAAGTGTCAAGGTCAGCCGGGAGTCAAGGGCAACGTGGTCTTCATGGGAGGTGCGTCGGCTCCGGCAGAAGTGTCGGACATTTTGGAAAAGGGTCCCAAATTCGCCACGGAACCGTCGGTCGGGCCTTCGGAAATGCTGGCCCTGGTTCGGCAGGTATCTGCGAAGTCGTCAGAGGAAAACAGGGATTGGTGTGTTCATGAATGTGTGGAAGGGTTGACCAAAGGGGTAGGCCGAAGGCCTTTGCCCAGGCTCAAGATGGGAACGGTGGTAAATTTTTTTAATGAGTCTAAGTTGAAGCTGTTGTTGTCGGATAAAGAGGGGGGGTTCGTTGTGGTGCCTGAAGGTATGTTTCAGGAAAGAGCGAGACAGGCGGTGCTTAAGAATTTCAGAAGTGTGTCGGGAGTGGAGCTGAAGAGGGTAAAGGCCAGGGCAGTGAGGCTTTGCGGTCAGCTTGGGTTGGAGGGCCTCGGAAAATCTGTGTCGGGGGCCAAGGGCCTCAATCTCGAGGTGTTCTTCTCCGTGAAGACCCATAAGGAGCTCAGGCCTTTTAGAGCTATCGTTACCCAGAGAGACTCATGGCAGCTTCATGTATCTTCTTTCCTTCAGCGCCACCTGTGTGTGCTCACGTTGGATGATCCTTTTCGTATTTGCAATTCTGAGGCCCTTATGGATTACCTCCGAGAAGACAATCCGGGAGGGTGTGATTAATGTCTCTGGATGTCGAGGATATGTTCTACTCAATACCCCATGCTGAATTGATGAAAGCGGTGGAAGAGTGCATTCAGTCCAGTGGGTCGGTGGCTTTTATGAACTCGACGGGTTTGGCGGTGGAATCCTTTTTGGAGTTGTTGACTTTTTACTTGAGTTCCACCTATATCACGTTTGAAGGCGAAATTTTCCTGCAAAAGAGTGGGATTTGTATTGGGTCGAGTGTGGCGCCTATCCTTAGTGATATATATCTGGCGAGGTATGATAGAGCCATAGCGGAGTCGTTGGATTGTCGGGTTTTGAGAGTTTTTCGGTATGTTGACGACTACCTTGTTGTGTTTAAAGATAGCCTGGGCCCCAACCGGGATAGTGTGTGTGTGGAAGTCTTGGCTTCCTTTAAGGAATGCTCCCCCGGGTTATCGTTTAAGTACGCGACACCTACGGGAGAGGGGTTGCAGTTTTTGGACCTGAGGCTCACTCTTCAGCCGTCACACACCTGTTGGGCCTAAGAGCCACGCTCTAAGAGGCTTTTGCCATACGGCTCCGCGCACTCAAAGCTTGTGAAGCGTGCGATCACTACGTCGGGTATGCGCGCCCCTTTGCTCAAGTCATGCCACCATAGGTGTGAGGACATCCTGCTTTCACAGGTGTCTAGGCTGACCTCTGCGGGATACCCGGTGGCGATGATTGTGGGAGTGGCTGAGTCCCTTGTTAAGGTGTTCGGAGGTAGAACCAGTCCTAAGGCGAGGCAAAAACCGACAACCAGACCAGTGGTGGTGCCCTACATTCACGCCCTCTCACATCAAGTCAAGCGCGTGGCCAACAAGTTTAAGGTGCCTGTGGTGTTTTCGGCGCCCCGGAAGTTATCTCGACTATGCTCCACCGTTAACCGAGGGTTGAACAGGGATAACCACTGTGATGTTAACCACCGCGATCCGTTTGTCTCATGCGCAGTAGGGGTTGTATACCACATCCCCTTCACACGTGGTCGGGTTTACATTAGACAGACAGGGAGGTGTGTGAACGTGAGGGCGAGGGAGCATTCCCTTGCTCTCCGTTCCTCACCCTCTGGCCACCTTGCGGTACATTGTAGTAGGTGTGGCTGCGTTCCCCTGTTCAATGAGTTGACGATCTTGGCGCGCAACAAAAACAAGACTGCCCGGGAGATTGATGAGGCCTTTTATATTTTATCAAGGGGGGAGGAAGAATGCGTCAGTGCTCCGTCGGTTAACTTGGGGGCTGACGAAGTGTTTTTTATCAAGAACTGTGGCAGACGTGTGTGAAAGTGATATGGCGTGGTAGTGTCTTGTTTTTTCGGGTTCCCTCCTTTTTATTGGCTTCTGTGTTTTTTCCTCTCCACACTCAGTGTTTACTTTCTGGTTCGCTTGAAAATAAACATTCAGTTGTTAGTCAGCGCTGTGTTTGTGCACTTCTTCTACTCGTCCTTCGTCGGTTTTTTCCTGCGCTGTTCCCACCTATTATGATGCTTAACCAACTCGCCCAACTCTCTGCCGTGTTAATACTAATAGAACTGATATACAAGACAGGCGTAAATGTACGCAAGCAGTGACGGAACACGATTGGAATCGGACTTTAAGCATTGCAAGATGTAGTGTGGCGGTAAAAATCCGGCTATCTTAAGATAAATAAAATATTGCGCTTCAAGAATATGAGACATATAAACTCCACTTGAAATATGCTAAAATTTATTTTTAAAAAAATTCAAACTATGAATCAGACGTACATAAAAAATTATTGATAGATAACTATGGGCAGTCGCAAAAAAAGCAGCTCGACTTCCTACTTTTGTATACCGCGAAAACGGACATTGATAATGCTTCGCCTTTCTATTGCGGGCATCTTATGCAAGACCAAAACATATCGTGAACCTATAAATGCTATAAAAACATGATGGATCGTATTTGAATTAAAATCGGTCATTTAATTTACACAGTCTTTGCATTTAAAGCTGTCTTGCTTTGCACTAAGTGTAAACCCTAGTATAAAAACAACCAGAAAGCTCCGACTTTTTCCAGTACATGCAAAAAAACATGTTGCACGATATACCAGATTGAGTTGCTTGCAGTATATGCGGATATACAATTATTTATGTTGTGCGGATTGCGATTTTTGCCAACAAGAAGGGAATCCCTCTTTTATAACAGAATGCCGTCTGTAATGTTGTGCTCTGGGTGATATAATGAAGATGATAAACTTTGTTTTCTGCGTTGTCAAGAAAGCGGACCCACCGCGACCACTTGTGAAAACAAACCGCTTGCAGGATACAAAATGATTTGAAGTTACTTACAACTATTTGGTCCTCTGTAACGTTAAATGGTATGCTGAGGTTTAAGTAGGCAGTCGTGCAAATGAGTACAAGGTCCTTCCAGAAAATATTCGTGAATCCCTGGAACAAATGCCGCAAGGCAATCAAGAGGTTGAAATGATACTTAGAAAACAAGCGAGCTGGTGATGATTCATGGTAATAAAACCCAAGACTCAGGAACACAGAAGAGGACGAACACAACACAACGTCTCAAACACAGCTGAACGTTTATTTTTCAGACACTCGTTTAAAAAGGCGAGCCCCTCCGGTGCCCGCACCCGACATCCACAGTCCCGAAGGTCAAGCCGCTTCCTCCCGTCCAGTCCACGTCAGCAGCCCTTCTCGCACACACAGCCATCCACATGCCCTAGGCGCCACAGAGTCGATGAGAACGTCCACGCAGTTGACTTATGACCCTCCACTGTCACCACTGCTAATGCCCCACTCCCTCGCAACGCTTCCTTGCCCCCCGCCGACGAATCGTACACAAGCACACCACACAGATATACCCCCTTCCCGTCCCCCCCCCCCCCCTTTACAGTTGCCGGCGTAAACACAAACCTCCAAAACACATGGGGAGGCCCACCCAGTGAGCTCAAATGCGCCGCAAAGTAAACTCAAACTTTTACAGTTTGTGCCGCTAACCGTCCGTCCCCCCTTTTTTTATGTACTTCCTCATGTTTAATTACTGTTACCAACACGCTCGCTTTGTACTTACTTATCCCCGACCTTAAATCCCCCCCCCCCCCCCCCATCTTCCCTTTATTTCCGTCTCCTTCCAATGCCTTAAAAAAGAAAAAAAAAAAAAAGGTTAATTTTTATTTAGCCTTTTGGCTGGAACTCACCCGTCATGGAGGCAAAACGGAGTTTCGCCTCCATGACGACTTTTTAAACGAGTGTCTGAAAAATAGACGTTCAGCTGTGTTTGAGAAGTTGTGTTGTGTTCGTCCCCTTCTGTGTTCCTGAGTCTCGGGTTTTATTACCATGAATCAAGAGGTTTATTTGTTTCTAAACTAAATATCCAGATCACCATAAATGTCTCATGGTGAGCTTTCTTTGGTTAATAAAACCAAGATAAATTCATTATACAAAGTTTTTCTGTATTTTAAAACTTAAACTAAATGCCCGAATATTGTCACGAAAGGAAGAAAACACGCGAGATATTTAGTTGTTGGTAAAGTGTAAGTTGAAATTCATGTTGCATATTGAATAAATATGAGCTGCCTGAATGAGCTTTTGTTGGGGTCAAGAAGAGAAGAGAGATAAGGTAATCGCAAGCCAGGGTAAGAAAGTCAACCTTTGTTAGCTTTTTCAACAGGGCCTTTTGTTATTTTTGAGCTACCTCTATACACCAACTCATGGGTCATGTTTACGAACAAACCAGAACGCCCCTAGCGGACGCCACCGGCACCGCGCATGCGCGATGAAGTGTGAGCAAGAAGCTCGCTGCCGACCATATGCAAGCCATTGAAATTCGATGTTGTCGGCCCTTTTTCGCGTTCGAATTGTTGATTCTACGTCTTCCTGGTAATGTCTAACCACACGAGCGACCTATGCGAAATTACCGAGGCTCGTTACACTGCAAAACTTCATGTGAATAATGAAACACGTGGTGATTCATTCCACGTGGATGCCGCAGAATGTGCGCTAAAGCCTGATTCGAAAGATAAAATTAAGCTCGCAATTTTTAGTCGCGACGTCGCTCGGGCTGCAAAAGCGTGAACCGTAGCTGGGATGGTCGACGTCAATACTGGAAATCGCAAGAGGAATCGGATCAAGTGAATCAGGCCTAATAAGTCGGTGATGGCCACTGGTAACAATGGTCAACATCTCCTTGTATCTACTGTTTATATCGAGCCTGCTTACCAACCTTTAAACTTAAGTCTTTTGGGGCTTGCACTTACTTCTTATCACCGCTACAGGGCCAACGTTTGGTCTACTAGCCGGTGTCGTCTAAAAGAGCAGACGACAAGCAGAAACATTTGAAAGAGCAGACGACAGTTCGAACGATCAGGCGGCCGTTTGAACTTGAAGACACACTGAGCGTAGTTCGCAGGTCTTGCGTACAGCTTGACAGTTTTCCGGCGTTCATGTTGGAACGAAGGAAATAAATTTTATAACTACAAATATCCGTGAATTCAAGCCAAAGGGCTTCTCGCGCAAGCAATCGTGGTCCGACGGCGTCTGGTTTTTCCTTTTCACGGCACATATTCACGTTCTCGGACGAAGCCAGCACATGAAAACTGACCTTCAAATCTTTCTCGGCTTTTTTGGTGCAGCCCCATTTGCGGCGTTTTGTCGAGAAGACAGATTTTTGTTTGGTTCCTTTCAAAACAACGCAGGAATGCACCCATCACATGGGGACCTCCGCCCACAGCCCCATACCGGAAGTGCGCCCGAAGCTTCACCACCGCGCCGTGACGTAACAGAGATGAGTTCGTGTATAGAGTAAATAAAGTCGACAGGCTAGAGAGGAGGAGAACTTAAAACGAAACAATCCGCTTTCGTTGGAGCTTGTAGAGCGCATTACAAACGAAGGCTCAATAGCAGGCTCACATACAGACCCTCAGAAACATGGTTCTAAAAACTGAGAAGTGGAAAACATTTATCTTCGTGCATTATTCAAAGATTAAATAATGCCAGATATTCGGCACATAGACGCTTGAGAAAAACGTAGTCTGTAGATCTTAAATGTGAGCCATTTGTAATTGTTTCTCAAAATCTGGACATTAATGGACAAGGAAAGTGTTGGTTTGGGCCAAGATTGGAAATAAGAATAAAGATGGAAAAGGAACACTACACAAAAATATCGTGAAATATGTTGTTCTGTCGTCGTCTCCTTACTTGCTTATTCTTTTTTTAGTCATCAACATGTGAAACATAAACTTTTAGTATTTCCCTTTATTATAATATGGCGGTAGTAGAAGCATTTACATTGTAGAGCTTCCGCATTTCTTGGCAGCTACGCAATGCAGCATGCCCCTTTTCACACCGAATGTCACGTCACCAGCAGGTTGCGGCTGTCTCTTACCCCGTCGTTAAACAGAGCAACTACAGAAAATAGGTCACGAAGCAGTGATCATGACTGAGTCACACAGGGATGTTGCAACACTGAATCCCGGAGAAAAGCTCACCGGAGAAAAACTCCCCGGAGAAAAGCTCACCGGAGATAAGCTCACGGGAGGAAAGCTCACCGCAAAATTGGCGGATGCGGAGAAAAGCTCACCAGTCATTGAGCGTATGCGGAAAAAAGCTTGCCGATATTTTTTCTTCTTTTTATAGGGAGGCTGTTGGCTAATGCGTAATATATATCAATTTATAATGATTAAAATTATTCAGCTTTATAAACAAGAAAATGTCCTTTTTGTAATATTTGTTAAGCTTATTGGGTATGTTGCTCCCAAATTAATAATTGCGGCCGAGTGTTTTCTGTGGCTTACACTCGAGGCAACGAAAGCCTAACAAAAACTTTATGAACTTGAAGAACAGGAAAAAGTTAAAAAAGAATTAATGATGTCTGCCTAAAACCTAAAAAATCAAAGCTGTAACTGCCGAAAATTCAAAAGTGCATGCGCAACAACGCGGTGCCTGAAATTCTTCTTGAAGCTTTTGTTAAATTTCGAAAACATGATAAAACAGTCAATAGTATATCGAGGCTTCTTTCTTCCACGGACATGCACGCTTTCTAGCCGTTCGTGCAGGTGTTTTCACGCGTTCCCTTTGTGTGATACTGGGTGCCCTTCTACGGTGAGCCACCCATGACCTTCGGAGCTGCGCAATGGCACCGTTGTTACTCGTAACCTATAGAAGAAGTAGTCTTCTGTTGTGCAGCGAATAGGGCGAATTGATAAAAGTTATACATGATGAAAACCACTCAAACGACGACGATGGTGTGAAGAAAACAAACGCGACAAGCGAAGCTGTTCTCGCAACTAAACTTTTGTTAGTGAAATTAACAGAAAGAAAAGAACGTAGCCGACACTGATTACATCAGCAAACACCTTCTTATCTATTAAGCACTACACAATATTTGGAGCTGAACCGGTTCACACACCGCTATTCATTATAGCTCGCAAAGAACAAACCAGATCTTTATCTGACAGAGCTAGCGACGGCGCGCTGTCAGCTGTCAATAAATTGTTGCCTTTCTTATCGGTGTACGATGTTTTGATTTTATGCTTGCGGCTTCATTAATTTATAGAATGGGTGATTACTAATTTCTGAGGAATTGGTAAAGATGCCCAATGAACTTCAAGAATATTACAAAAACGAGGACATATTTTAAATGCAGTGACGAATGCGAATTGTGTTAAATTGCCACGTTTGACGCAGAATCAAGCTAAGCTAAAAAAATATCGGTAAGCTTTTCTCCGCATCCGCTCAAAGGCCGGTGAGCTTTTCTCCGCATCTGCCGGTTTTGCGGTGAGCTTTTCTCCTGTGAGCCTGTCTCCGGTGAGCTTTTCTTCGGTGAGCTTTTATCGGGTGAGCTTTTCTCCGGCGCCCTGCAACCTACGGTTGAACATGCCTGTGTCTATTCTCAGTATGAACTTGCACTTACCGTGGCTTTTGCTTGTGACGTTTTGTATGTGGCGGTAGGTATCGGCAAATTATAATCACGACTCTGGGACATTTTAAGAGCGTAGCTCTCACAAACCTACTCGCTAGTGAACCAAGAGTGGTCGCGCAACCACCGAACCACAAGGTAACCATAAGAGAACCGTAATTATTTTTCTCCCCGTGTCATGGCTGTTGAAACCGGCACGCAAACCCTGTATAAATGCATTCGTAAATACCGAATTGAGAACTTCTTACATTGTGCGCAACTTACAATCATTTTAGATAGGCTTTTTGCCTAAGAATATTTTTGTACATCTGGCGTCACGCCCCATGGTGCGTGCTCTAGTACACCTTTAGGAAGTTGATCACTGATTCAAAAAGTAACTCTATTGTAAAAAAAAACAATGTTGCGGAGTAGAAAAATTCTAATAGTGGTTCGAATCAAATAATGCAGCAACGCTCAAGAAATCACGAGTCCAAAGGCAAGTCACAAAATCGTAGCTTCATTGGCACTTCTAAAGCTGATTAAAGAAACTGCACCGACTTTACATAACAAGAAAAACAATTTAATCAAACGTTTCGTTTCCCATGCGGGAAACATCATCAGTGAAACCTTCCAGCAGGAATGAGCGAAAAAGCCTCAACATTTCTATTTAAGCAAATCCGCGTACACGTCGGGGAGGGGGCCACTGTCGGAGTTACAGGCTGATGAATCTCTCCGGATGAATTATGATTCCACGAACCTGCGCGGGCCCCACCTTTGTTCACGCGCCAGAGTGGACGCATTCTTAAAGTCAAAATTGTGACCCGTTTTCCAACAGTGGTCTACGAGTTCCCTCTTCGCTCTTGTAGCATGCGTGGCCTTCGCCACGCTACTTTTGTGTTCGTTTAGGCGGGCGCTTGATTAGAGGGCTGCTCGTTCAGGCGGGTCTTCGTTTGGGTAGGTGTTCATTTAGGCGTTTCATTAAATCGTTTATGTTATTATCTAAAGTCGGCGCAGTTTTTTTTATTATCATGATTCCCGGCTTTTAGGAAACAAATTTGCATTCATTCGCACCTTGTACGGCTCTGCTGCCATGGGCAACTTGGGAGAATACTTCAACCGGTCCCCAAAGATTATCCACCTGGAATGCCATCAAGGCTTCAATTATGAGGGCCTGAGCCACAACGTGATTCTACGTGGTCTGCAATGTCGCCCCCGGGTCGACACGCCCTACGGAAGAAAACTGGCCCAAAACTTCAGCCGTGACTACCTCAAAGCACGGATGATGGACAACAAGCAGAAACTCATCGACTGTCGGCACCGGCTTGTTGCAGCCAAGAAGTTCCTACGGCGGACTCTCCAAAATGACGACATGCACCACGTGTTCGGTGCAAGGAAGCAAGCAGAAGAAACCGAAAATATGAAGTGCACGGACACCCATGTCAAGACACTGTCCTAACTAATTCCAAAGGTCCCCATACCACCGGCATCAATGCTCTACAACTTGTCATCGAAACAGCTCTCCGCTGGTCATGTAAGTATTCATTCGAAAGATCTTGATTTTGCCCTCGCCACATGTGTAGTTCCAAAAAGAGACTTTATAGTCGAAATTGAGGAGGCACTTCGTCACCTGCAGGATATCACCGGTATTAATCTGGCTCGCAGCCGCATAACCACCATGCTTAACAATGCTAAAGTAACGCCATCGAATCTGAGCAAGATTAAGCAATCGGCACTACGGGATCTTAAACTGGATCACTTAAATATTATTCTTACAGCTGATAAGGCGAAAAACACTGTAATACTCGATAAAAAAATTTACTACGAAAAAATGCCGATTCTTCTTGACGACACATCGCATTTTGGGATGTTACCACGGGACCCCACTCGTAAACGTTGCCACGATGCCATATACCGTTGTCTTTTTTCTTACGATGGATCTACACCTAAATTGTATGGTCTCCTCAAGATTTATAGACACGAGTGCCCGTTGCGTTTTATTGTTTCATACATTGGGTCTCCGACGTACAATTTGTGAAAATATCTGGTCGAACTCATCACTCTGGTCACGGGAAAAATGATTTAACAGCACGAAATTCCCAAGAATTTGTGGGTTTGGTTTGGGATCACGTCCGGGACGAAGACGACATAATGGTTTTATTTGATTTTGTGCCCTTGTTTACGAAAATACCCACTTCTCGAGCTCTTGAGATATCCGAAACACGCTTTCATAAGGATGACAGCCTCCCCTCACGCACATCGTTAACGGTGGATGATATTGAAATTTTACTGCTGTTTTGCCTTAAGCAGTCACATTTTACTTTCGCGGAAAAATGTACCACCAAATTGAAGGATGTCCAATGGGTAGCCCAATTTAGGTTACAATGGCAAATCTTCTTATGGAGCATGTGGTGGAAACCGCTCTCGAACAGAACGCGCACCAGATAGGGTTTTACAAACGTTATGTTGACGACACCTTTGTAATTTCAAAAAAGGACCATGTTACTGACTTTCATTTAGCTTTAAACAGCGTTGAACCGTCAATTCAATTCACGCATGAAGTTGAACAGAACCTTGCGCTGCTTTTTCTGAATGTTAATGTGTTCGGAAATAGTACTGGTCGCTTAGATACAACAGTGCACCGCAATGCCTGCGACACAGGCAACTTCTTAAGCTTCAACCCACATCATTCAGTCGAACATAAAAAGGCTGTCGTAAAAACCCTACTACATCGGTCCGAACGCATTCCTTCTACTCCTAAATTACGCGCATCTGAGGATGCTGTTATTGTTGACCTGTTGATGAAGCGGAATTATTCGAAACGTTTTATTAAGAACACGCGCAAGCAGATGGGACAAATAAGAAGTTAGGATAATGAAAGGCTCAAGACAGGGCAGGTAACAATACCCTGCTTGAAAGTTTCTCAGTTTATTCGCAGGGCCCTCGCCCCTTTGAGTATCCAGACAGCTTTCAAAATTCACCGTAAGCTACGTGGCCTCATTTCTAAACCTAAAGATTACAACCCGCCCCCCCCCCCCCCCCCCCCCCGAGTCGAATTGCGGTGTTGTATATAAACTGAACTGTCTAGACTGTGACGCATCGTACATTGCAGAGAAAGGCCGGAGGCGCTGCACCCGCCTAAAAGAGCACAAAGGGGACGTGGCAAAGGCCACGCATGCTACAAGCGCGAAGACGGAACTCGTAAAACACTGTTGGAAAACGGGTCCCAATTTGGACTTTGTGAATGCGTCCACTCTGGCGCGTGAACAAGTGAACAAAGGTGGGGCCCGCGCAGGTTCGTGGAGTCATGATTCATCCGGAAAGACTCATCGCTCTGTAACTCCAACAGTGGCCCCGTCCCCGACGTGTACGCGGACTTGATTAAATAGGATTGTTGAGGTTTTTCCCCTCATTCCTGCTTGAAGATTTCACTGATTATGTTTCCCGCATGGGAAACGAAACGTTTTTTTAAACTGTTTTTCTTCTTATGTAAAGTCGGCGCAGTTTATTTTATCATCATGATTCCCGGCTTTTGGAATATTTTTACACTTTTAAAGCTGAAAATCTCGCTACACTATTTCGTTTGAAACTATATTTGTCCACGACAATACACCCTTCTCAAGCGTCCATCAAGCAACATTTGCGGCCGCCATTGATTGGGCACGAAGCGTGTTATTGTATCCGAGTGCTTGCCGAACGCTGACGCAATTGACTCTCGTGTCCAATGCGTGCTCAGGGAGCGAGTACAAACAATTGCCAACCCGGCTAACTGCCGCAGCAGTTACTAGTTGGCGCGCACTTTTAAAAAGCATTCATTCCTAGTGGAACTTCTTTACTAGGAAGATTGAGTTTCGGAACGCAAGTTATAAAATTATAGCTCTGGTCTAGTTTAGCAGGCATTATGGCTTCCAAGTCTTACCCGCTGTCCAGTGATTGTGCAAAACATTTCCCCTACCGTCTTAATGTCCTCGTAGCAGGTAAACGGAGTCGGCCCTTGCGACAGCACTCCTGCAAAGTAATATTAGCATGAAATTTCTGAAGTTCATTTAAATGAACTGCTATAATAAGCATTGCAATACATTTAACCGTGATTGAAAGATAAACATAAATTGTGGCTATCCTATGCTTTTAAATGTCACCAGAACAGACCAGCTCACAACTCGGCGTTCACACGCACGATGTCAAAACAGCAGACATAAATCACCGAGCATCGATGCAGCAGCCACAAAACAGTATCTTGTAAAAACAACAAAGCCACAAACGAATATAGCGAAGAACAGTCGAATGTGAAAATTACAAAGCGGAGATTTAACCTTCTAAACAGCAGACATATTGCCCATGATACATAATGCTGATAATGTTAAGATTCTAGTGAACTAATTCTAGCGTGTAATAATTCATTTGAGTGTGCCTCGTTCTATTGGCCCTGTAGTCCCCATAATATGTTCCTCTCGTAAGGCATAAAACACTTTTCGGGTGGAACCAGCTGAACATCGGAAGGTTCCGTTAGAAATAAATGACTAACTAACTCAGCTAATCCACCCCATAAAAAGAAAGTGCAAAGTAGAACTACCCGCAGCAGTTTTCAACAACCAAAAACGCTGAGCTCCAAGTAAACCCGTTCTACAATTTAATTCCGTGTCTCAAGCGGTGTTTCTGCATTGGCGGTAACATTTTGATAGGCAGCACGCTTCACCCGAGTTTAATGAGAGCTTCCCTTGCGATTTTATTTATGTTGCTGGTTATTTTTGTTTCGACAACCGCATACGGGAATTTCTGCTGATAGAGGGGATTTCTAATTATTTTTGAACTGGTTCGATATTTGCGCTAAAAAGGAGATAATAGGACCTAGTCATGGAGGAATGACTTGTTTGGAAAGTTCGCGTTATTTTGGGAGTTATAAGCAACTTTAAATTACAAAAAACAAGCGAAGCATTTTTTTCTCTGTGACCCATTCGGGAAAGTTAATCGATTGATGGGCTGGAGCAAAGCGGTTGGCAAATTAAATGCGGGCTGTGCTGTACACGTTGCTTAAGAAGAGGAACGAAAGCTCGTTCATCGTTCCTGCTTATTTTGAGAACGCGTTCGAGTTGGAAGTCTCATCTGTGAAAAAGGAACTCATTCCTGTTAGAGCTTAAAAAATTTTAGCTTATTCTTACATAAACGTTGCTTTTGTGTCTTCCTAATACCATATTTAGCTAAATCCAATTAAGTTTTTTTTGTATATACGCCTCGTCAGATGTCTACATACAAATTTGAATGCCGTAATGGAAGGAGACAAGGAGAAGGAAACAACCGGGAGCAAGTTTTTATTTGTTGATGTATTCATACTAACTATCTCAGCGTTTTACAAATTTTCCTGTTCGTGGTGGGTGATTCAGACGAGCCAAGTTTAATGTGATCCCGGAAAGAGAAGTCGGTTAAATTTTATTATTTTTATTAGATGGTTATTCCACATTGCATGAGCGTTTTACAACCTCGCAGGTTTCAATCTAACAAAGTCCCTTGTTTGATCTTAACAACCTTTGCCTATCAATGTCGCTGTCCACAAGTGACGGTCGAATACATTGTGGCGGTGGAATTTTTTGTTCGGTTTAAAGGTGGGAAGAAGGGGAGAGGAAATGAAGGTTAATTTTTGTGTATCCTTTAAGTGAACAATGTTCGAGCTAAAAGTATGCGTTTGATGTCTGGTGACCTGGTGTTTTGGTGTAACTTTAGGCATCTTTGTGGAAGTTCAGTAATGGCTGTAGTCAGCCGTAAATATCTGGGTGTACTGGGATTCGTGGAAGCAAAAAAAAAAAACTGAGTTTGAGACATCCCTCTTTCTGTGTTTGTTTGTTGGACTAAAAGTATTGTTTTTGTGACACAGTCTCATGCACTGAAAAATGAATCGAAGTCCACCAGTTCGCCTGCACCCGACTGTTACCAAACGAGGACCCCGCAAAATAAAACACAAAATAAGTAAGAAATATTTAACGAGATCGTGCTCTTCGTGGAAAAAAAAAATATTGTTAATATTATTTATAATTTTTGAAGTTCCCCATCAGAAATCAAATAAAAATGACCTCACTGGAGAAGAAAATAAGAAACAATGTTTCTTTTTCTGTTCGCGTTAAAAAGGTACCGAGTTGCTGTTCCAGTTCCACCGATGTAAAATTGAACGGCGGCGTTCCTTCGTTCCTCCTAAATGGAACGCGTGCCAGGAACACCGTTTCTTGGAACGCCGTTTCGTACCAGGGTTGGGCAGAAATGCTCAAAAATATATTTGGAAATACAAATACTGGGATACACTGAAATAGTAGCTAAAATACTGATACTAAAATATATCTGTGAAAATGTATCGCGATATGTTTCGAAAATACATTTTAAATAGAGGCAAAAAGTATTTGGAAATACAAATACAGAAATACATTTTAGGGATGGCAGAAATACAAATACAGAAATACTGATAGTGCAATACCTTTTTCAAACTTGTTTGAGACGCCAATTGAGATGAAGTTTGAAGTTTGAAGTGTAAGTTTTCGATCCCGAAATTACTTTCCCGTACGCTTGGAACTTTGCCTTGGAGGTTGTGGTTTCGGACGAGAGCAGTCTTCAATGGGCTCTATAAAAAAATGTTCTTTCAAGGGCTAACCATGTTCTCTTCCCTAACATCCTGTCTGTCTGATGAGGGATGCGAAAAGACTTCGACCTCTAAATCAATTCTATGTCACCCTAAATCCCATCAAAACGTCACCACGCCCCTGTCCAATAGGGACGCCCCTGTCAACATTGATCACATGACGTCATGATGGAAAGAACTGGTATTCTTTATGTGTAGGATTGGGCTTGAACGTGAAACTTTACCACACTGCTGTATGAAAGAACGATACGTATTTTCGTCGTAGGCCACCTCGTTGAAGATCGTGCAGGCAGTGTCATTTGGAATTTTTAAGAATAGTGAACCACCTGAAGCATTTTGGAACAAATTTCTTATCGTCTGTTACGCTTGAAGAAACGATATGGTGGCATCCCGGTTGTGAAGGTCCTTCCTGCCGACCCTTTGCCACCGACGAATAAATTGTGGTCCTCAAGTTTCACCTAGCATCATCCAAACAGAAACTTCGTGGGTTGCGACCTGGTATAGCCGGCACAGTTGCGAGCTCTCCGAGAAACAGCGCGCTTGAGACGAGTCACAGTTATACGAAGTCGGGGTCGGCACAGCGAGGCCACGTCTGGCCTCCTTCCTGGGTTTCGGATCACCAGAGCAGCGGGTCACGTTCACGTGGGCTGGTGACGTACCTATGAACCATGCAATATTACGGGCGCAGCCGCAGACGCATTCGAATATGTGTTGACAGCGTGAGTCATGCTACTATTTCATGTCAACCACCACCAGGCTGGTGCTGCAACAGACTGTGATTCAACTTTGCCGGCTGGGTGTACTGTGTATGCTAAGGCAAAGAGAGACGGTTAAGAGTGGGCATTGGACGCCAGAAAACTGCGGCAGAAGATGATCTAACTCCACCCCTGGCACGCCACCTGGTACGAATCCCCGACTACGCAACACTTCTCAGAAAAGAGGAGAGGGCGCACAGAAAAATAATTTGGAGAATCGGAAGGAACCTTGGTCAGAATAGTAACAATGCCCCGGCATCTCCTTGACCCTAATGCATTCATAAGCAAAAAGAAAAAAATTGTGTTTGGAATTGTTTTTCTTTTTTTTATTCGGAGGGGGGGGGGGGGGGGGGGAGTATTTCTCACGAAATGTAACGAAATACATTTCATCCTGATTGTATCGCGATGCAAAGAAACATTTCAAATGTATTTCGATGCAGGAATACAGATACAGGTGAAACAAATGTCTCGCGATACAAAAATACAGATACGGAATGTATTTCTGAAATACTATCGCGATACATTTGTATCGCGATACTGCCCAACCCTGTTTCGTACAACTTTGGCTGCGGGATTGGTACACCACTGCCATACCGAGGGCGGGAACGCCTCGTCATGAAGGCTCCTTATCTCGTCCCAAATTCAGGCTCGGTACATGATCGTGCCGTCGTAGAATGAAATTCGTTGTCCAATACGCCGCGCCCCACCGCGCCGAGAAGAGCTCAATCAATCAAAAGTCATCCGTTCTGTGAATAACACGCCAAGCGTTGTAAAGACGTTCAATATTTAAATATCTGACTTGTGCAACCTGAAATTTTTGTCCATTTATCTACATTTGTCCTCGGGGTAAAATGGAACAACTTTTGTTGGATGTGGGTTTTGTTTTTCCTCAGCGCATTACATGCTGTTTATTTTTGCAGATTTAGACGTGTCTTCTTATAATTCTTAATTAGTTCGGAGACACATTTACCTGAAAACAACAATGCGGTGTCATCTGCTTTAATAACATTTTGCAGTTTCATTTATGTCCATGGTATCGTTGAAATACATACTAGATAAAAAAGGAACCGAGAATGCTTCCTTAGCGCACACCTGATAAAAATGGTTTTATGTCGAAAGAATGGTCATCTATTAATTCTAGTTGTACAAATTATTTTCGACTGTGTAAATATGACGTCAAGATCATTGAACGTCTTCTGCGAAAGCCACACCTACAATTTTTTTTAATAATAGCAATGATTTAAGTTACCGAAGGCTGTCGGGAAAACTGCACAAATACCAGGGGTTATATTTTTTCAAACGTGTTCAAAATAAATTACTTTTGTTCCAATAGAGGTTCTTCTGATGACTGATATTTCCGAAATCCGAATGGTGCTACCTTAAGTATATAATTTCTATAGCAGAAGTTAGACATTCTGGAGAAAATGACATTTTCTAGTCCCTTTGAATAAACAGGTAACATTGAAACAGGTTTGTGGTTTCCCATGTGGTTTTGTTTTCTTTTTATACAAAACTAACCTGTTGGGAGCTGAATTGGCTTATAACCCGACGTTGAAGATATAATTTAAGCATGGAAATACGCATTTCACAGATTTAATCTTTATAGCGTCTGCATCGCAAGCTTGCACTGTTATTCATCTTCCCAAAAACGAACGTCACCTCAGTATTTACAGCTAGGCTCAGAAATAAAGCTTCTTCATTCAAAATCGCTCTATTACTAAAACTTCAGTAACCAAATCAGCTAGGTCAACGAAGCGCCTAGGTCAACAAGCTAAGTCAACGAAGCGGGTATGTACTTCATTGTCAAAGCAGCTCCCAGTCAGTTGTTCGTTGTGGAAACAAATTTGCAGACTTCATTTTTTATTTTTTTATTACGGTTCAGCACAGTATTCAGTCTCCACCACGGAACATCTGCCTTATTTGCACACGTCGATAAAAAATTGCAAAAAATAGCTCGCTTCTACGTTTTTAATTTCCTTCGTTAGTTTGTTGCGATATGGAGGGTGTTTGTGAGAAATCCGAACCCGGATTTTTGCACCGCAAAAATAAACTGGATATCGTGGAGAGCTCAAACTCCGTCAGAACGTAGCCCCACCCATTTGAGCAAGATAGCAAAGTTTAAGCACCGACCATTATTTTATTTAAATGTTAGAAGCGAATTTCTGAAAATATCAGTGGAAAAAGGGGGCCTATTTTCGCCCGTTTTTGGTTTCTGGCGCCATAAGGCTCCATGGAATCGAGAGCTCCGCGGCCATCATTTTTCCATTGAAATTTTCAGAAAATCACTTATAACTTTTATATACGCTAACGGTCGGTGCTGAAACTTTGGAATCATGCTCGAATGGCTGAGGCTACGATCTGACGGGGCTTGAGCTCTGCGCGATGTCTAGTTTATTTTTGCATGTCAAAAACACGGGCTGAGTTTTCTCACAAACATCCGGCAATTTTCAAGGTCTCAGTACGTCAAGATTTCGCGAGTTTTGCAAAGGTGGCATCTAATCTATTCGTTCTTTTATTTTTCCCCATAGTTCTGGGGTGATCTAAGTATTAAGAATAATTTTGCTATGCTGAAGCAATATGTAAGGAAAGCGTTCCTGGTAGACATTTTCAAACCGAGATAAGAAAATATTATAGGAATGATCTCCGTCAGTTTTCTGAAAAACATCACATGAATCAAGATTGTGGATTCTCTGCCCACAGCTGTCCAGGTGGTTTGATGTAATTTATTGAAAAAAAATACTGGTTCAGGGTCTTTCTTATGCAATGTATTTTTTTACGACACAAAAAGGTACAGTGAAGATTGCTTCTGTCTGTACTTATTACTCATGCTTTAAACTATGATATATGAATATTGGTTATGAATAGGTCAAGCAACAAAGAAGACGTAGGAGGGATTCAGCTGGGCGAGGTGCTTATATTCATACATTCCAATAGACGATATGCGAACTGCACAGCGCCATCTAGTCTGGGCGCCAAAGACCATGCTCCGTCTCACCAGTTGGCTTCGGCACTGGCAAAGGCAAGGGCGCGAAAGCGTAGTTCTGGAGGATCTTTCACACGCACAAGCAGTCGCGGAAAAAAAAAAGCGCTTTCGAAAACCAGGCGCCCGCGCCTGCGCCCTTGCCGGCACTCAAACCCAAATTTCGAACTGAAGTGTACGTGCGCCATGTTGGTTACGGCGAAAAACCAAGGACGGGCGGGAAGACGAGCACGTACATGCGCAAGGACGAGCGTAAAACAATACTAGCCCTTAGCTCGCAGCAGTGGGCGAGGATCAAGACGTGAGCAGTAGGCCTCGATTGTTACCGACAACGCTACGCAATTGACTAACAGCGGAGAATGTTGACCCAACAAAGATCTCAGCGTACAGAGTGTTTCTAGACGTTTTAGAAATTCGGCATATCGATCATTCCTGAAGAATCTGTTCAAATTGCATCTTTCCAGATCCGTCAAAGAGCATGTGTGTATTAAAAATCGGCGTCTAAACTCACTTTCTACTTATTTTCCCGTGCAATTACCAAAATTGATTCTTGAAAAAACTCTGGAGGTTTTTGTCTCAATGGCGGTACACCCCGGCTGTCACATTTCAGTTACTGCATAAAGATATAAGTTCGTATTCTTGATTAACACACGAGTATTCGACCAAAACTTCCACAGGGGAAATTCTTTTTTACCATTAAAGAAACAACACCTCGGCGACTGCTGATTCAGTTTAAAAAATATATATATATATATAAGCTGGTTAAACGTAGTGTTTTCTTCGACGTAAAAGACTCAGCTAAATAATAACGTCGAATGCACATTCGAACTGAGCAAGAAGTACTTCAAGCTGAACACTCTTGTTTTTAGCGATTTTAAGTGAAATAGTTTAAGAAATTCAGCAAATTGCCATAAAAAACAAACATTTCCAAAATCAATGGCATAATATTAACCGAACTTGTCATTATCAAGGATCAAAACAAATACAAAAGCAAGAGTCAGCAAGAATCTACAGTACTATCCAAGTGACTTTCACTTAGCAAGAAGAAGCGCTCTCCCCCCGTCCTTCTGTCTAATATAAAACCTGACATTCATGTTCCAGCCGCACTTGTAATCATGATTTTGTGCCCAGTCGTTGGTCACCGCAAGCGAAACAGTTTTCCTTTGTCAAGCTCTCAAGAAGGTAGCGATACGTCTTTGGACTAAACGAGTTCACATTTCCTCTTAAAAATGAATCCACCGATTGTCTCGCAAAACGAGCAGTGATATCATGGACCTTATATCTAGGTGCCGGAAGCCTGCCCTTACGAAAATGGCAGATCTGGACTTATATAAAAAAAAAAACAAATATGGTTATATAAAAAATTGGGCAGATCGGGCCACATCAAGCACATCAGTTTATATAAGCCTTATATAGCCAGATCTGCCCAATTTTTTATATAACCATATCTGGGTCTGCCAAATAGGTGTATATCTGCCTGCCATATCAGGTTTTTTTTTTTCTATTCTTGCAGATTTGTTCTTAAAAAAAGTCATGAAAGCTAGAGTTATGCGGTTTCTGCGAGTGAGTTATACGCCCAGGGGGACACTACGTGGGCGCTAAGCTGTGCGATTACTCGGCTAATTAATTAAAATTCACGAATTAACTTTTCAATTAGTGAAAATAGACATACGGTTCCAATAAGCAGCTAGCGGGGCGTCGTCCAAAATCCCTATATCAGTCATTTTCAGAAAGTCTTTCAGTGCGTGAGAAGCGCACTAAAGGTACCACTCGTGGAGCAGGTACAAGGCTAGCAGTTTGGGTAAGGCGCCCCGCAATTTTTCTGTCTCTTATCTAGCCCCAGCCTTGTACCTGGTCCACGAGTGGTAACTTCAGCGCACTACTGCGCTTCACACGCGCTCAGTCTTTCTAAGAATTACTGGTTTTGGGGTTTTGGACGACGCTCAGCAAGTTTCTAATTGAAACTATATGTCTATTTTCACTAATTAAAAGTTAAATAATGAATTTTAATTAATTACCCGACTTATCGCAAAGATTAGCAGACTACATAACGTCCCCCTGGGCGTATCACTCTCGCACAAACCGCATAAGTGCAGCGTTCACGGCTTCTTTGAAAATAAATCTGCAAGAATAAAAATAAAAAAACGGTATTTACTGTGCTTGTAGTTGACTCTTCGACCCTCCACAGCGGAAGCAATGGTAAACTGTGCCGCGCTCGGCTGTAGCAATTACCCTGTATCCCGACGATCGTTTCGTCGGCATGAACCGCGAGACAGTGTCCGTCAAGTTAGAGAAAGTACAAGCGGGAGGAGAGGGATACGCCCGCGGATGACCGAGTTAGCGGCACGCATCTCATAGCGGCGAGCTACGGCACTTTTCTACCGTTGTTTACGTTCGCGCACGCCTTTGCATCGGCTTTTGCCCATTCGTGGAGTAGAAGTCCTTTGCCTATCGTTACATAACGCCGATAACGGCGATCGGCCGGCGGCGGCCCCGCGTGCAAGTTGGCCGAGACGCCGCCGTCAGGGGATCCGTTTGTGCCGTCCGCGAGACGCTAACCCTTGCAAGGAGCGAAAGTATCTTGGCATGCCGGTTAGGAAACATCATAATATAAAGCCTGAGTCACTGAGAGTTTTCCGTTATTTGATTTATCCTCATCCCAGGGTTTAGGTTATGACGGTAACCTAGCATTGTTTACCAGTATTTCGCAAAATCGTAACAATCTTTCTACAAGCGACTCGTAAAGCCGCTCGTCAAATTTTGGAACGCGTAATTAAGAGTCTGTGTTGCTGTTGTTTTTTGGCGACACGTCAAAACTTTGTCCGCGGCATATCGAAACTTTCTGCTTGTAGCACAATCGCACTAATGCCGAAACATTCTGCACAATGATTCTCCCGGCTGCCAGGAGATAGACACGGCCTAAATCTAGAAGTAATCTGGAATACATTAAGGAAAAACAATCAATTGTCACGAAGTAGGTTGCAGCGCACTTACGTTGACGAGACGCGACTTGAAAGGTGTTATCCAAGGGAGATGTCGACACGGCCACGGTAAAACCACCACTCGAACACAGAAACGCGAAGGTGCCAGTGAAGATTCAACACGATGTAGCACAAGCTGTCGTTTGTAGAACCGAACACTAAACGCATCTCAAAACATTCTTGGGCTTCTTTGAAGAAATCGCTTGCAAAAGCAGACATACGCAGCAGCCACAGAGGGAGAATTCACACGCCAAACTAGGTCCGGCTAAACGCATTCCGAGATCGGGAACGGCTAATGCGTCGTCCCTCAAACCACGTGACCACTCAACTTTTACAACGCTTTCAGCTTAGGGAGAGAGAGAAAAGGATCAAGGGAGAGGCCAAAACGGGGTTTCACAAACAAAAGGCTTATCTTACGGGGCCGCAACGAGGGGATGTGTCACTTGTAACGAAGGTTGACACTGCTGTGAATGCTATGTGTGGCCTTGGGCGCCAGGCAGGTGCGATGTCCTGCTTTGTCACCAGATTCTAGACTGTAGTCACGTGACCCTAAACGGATACACGATTGGCCTAAAACACGCGTAGCGTCTACCCTGCTGTCAATACCGAGTGAACATACAGCTCTATGAAGTCTAGCTTTTTAACTCAGAACGATACGAGCTTCAATATACTGTGTTTTACGCTGTATAAACCACATTATAATTTTAAATGAAAAAATAAACGCGACTATTTTTTTTTGTGCATGATGTCGACAAATAAATAAATAAATAGATATGCACATATATATGTTTACCAATAAATATACAATCATGTGTACACTGTTTAAATTTTTTTTTATGAACGCGTTACACATAAAAGACACCACGGACAGCACATCTTCCGATTTTCAACACACGATGAATCGCCGACGCTCGCAAACGAACGGATGCGATGCTGCGCAAACGGTTTTGAAAGAGCTGCGTATTGTACTCCGGGTGCAACGGCTTCCGTTCGAAGGGAAAAGGATTCGGGACGGCGAAGTAGCGTCTTGCATCTTGAGTAAGCTAACGGTTCGTGTTTACCCGCTCAATTTAGCGGGGAAATATGAAAACAATTTGTTTCACTGCCAGATTTCGCGGGAAAATTTACGTCACGTGACATACGTACCAAATCAATTTTTCGCTAAATTTAGCGGGGCGGTTACACCGATGGCGACGCAAACACCGCTTAATTCGGAAACGGGTGCCTAAGAGCTGCGACTAAAATCCATTGTTTGATTAAGTCGCGTTCCGATCGCACTACGTCATATTGTCACGCATCAAACATACAACCAAATTTCATTTGTCTTTCAATCTTCAAATTGCGCAATTTAATAATTGGTCCAAATACCTGGAATAACTTCACTTTAAGGATGTTAACAATAGTTAACCAATGACATGAGACTCATGCAATATAGATCAATCAACTAGTGCCTTAGCGAGTACATATAACTTGTTGCTTCCACAACTCAAACGGGCCCATATTTCATTATCTGGGGCTATATGTGCACGCGTGTATGGTGATATATGCCCGTATTTACGCACTTATACGGCCAGATCTGGCAGTATTTGCCCACCTATATCGAGAAATACGGCCGTATTAGCTCCCATATCTGGCGAAATACAGCCCTATTTCACTGCTTATATTATCATATCTTGCCGTATATAAAATATATCAGGGCCATATCTGACATTTTCGTACGGGTGTGCATTGAAACCACATTCGTCACGGTGAGATGTTGTACATTTATTTTCGCAGCCACCTCATTGGCCATTGACAAAAGATATTAATTTCTAGATACAGAGATGCCTTGAAGCTTAAAGTGGCACGAAAACGAGATTCCAACGCTCATTTTCTAGCTTGAATGTGTTGCATGTTGCACTCTAAACCTCAAAAACACCGGTCTTCCGTTGAAAGGCACAAGAAAACTAATTTGACAGCTAAATAAACGATCTTTCAATGTGCACCTGATGGATGCATGCGGAGCCTATTTGGGAGGTAATCTAGCAACTTTGGGGAACGTGCTACGTAGTCGTGACGTAGCATATTTCTTCGGAGAAGCGACGCTCTTTGGAATTTCAACGTTCTCCTTCTTGGCTTTCCTTCTAGCTCAACTCACAAATCGCGCATTGTACCAAACGGTCCAAGAAGACAGAAAGGAAGGACTCCCCTCTTTCTCGGACCCTCGTTCGGACACAGCCACTCTCCCCCTAGAAGATTAGCCCGTCGCTCAAAACTCGAACAAAAGTTGCTTTTCCCACCCCGTTCAGTTCTAAGCTGACAGTGTTGTGGAAGCTACGTGGTCCTTGTGCCAGCCACACGCTGGTCACCGCGTTTCCCTCTCCGCTAAGCCCTCCGCAACGAAGAAGCGGCTACTGCGCCTGCGCGCCGACGGCCTTGACTGAAGAAACCCGGACCTCGTGGCGGGTTGCGGAGATCGTTGCGGGGCGGCGGAAACGATCTACGAAAACTCCCTATTGACAACACCACAACGCTGACAACGCCACCAAGGGCAAAGTTCATAACCACGCCAGCCTTGCTTCGTCACGAATGCGGGGAATCTTTTCTTTCTGTTTTTGTTTGCGCCGGATATCCCATGACGCATCGCGCTCTCCGTTCGCTTCACTTCGAGCGCTTGCTCGAGTGCGCCGTTTGGAACGAAAAATATAGCCAGTCGTTCAAAATACAAACGTGCGATTGTAATTTATGGTTATTATCCGTCATGCTTGACTCATTTCCCAAAAATATTTGAATATTTAAATTTTTGGTTCCGTACATCTTTAATATTTGATAATATATTTTGCATCCAATATTACTGAAATATTACGCGAGCGGGTAAGTCTCGTTGGATCGTTGTCAGTTTTTAATAGTTTCCACTTCTTTGAGGTCGCTTATTTTTTAATGTTGAGTGCGCATGTGCTTGAGAATTTCGTCATACTGGTCAAACATAGTTTGCACAGACTTGTTGATACCTTCTACAGCGATTTTAAGGTTCATAATGTCTACTCTTTTATACATAGAAGTAGGCTCGCAAATTATTATCCTGGTTACTTTTGGGTTCGTCTCTATGACGGCCTTTTGACTTTGCCGTTCTAGATGTTAGAAAGTGCCACGCGTTAGTTCAAGATTCTTCCTTCGACTTGAAAGAAGAATTAGGAACTGCAGAGCACTCCCTACAATGGTAGGAATAGCCAATGCTTCCACAGGCCATACCTCCGCCCTCCCCCCACTCCTTGGCAGGACGAACAAGCATCAATTTTAGGGCGGGTCATGTCTAAAACGTTGTACAGGAGCCAAGTTACAGTTCACACTGAAAGAATAAAAACACACAGAAAATACACGAGGGACAGACACACACAGTTCTTTCAACGAGCAACTACATTTAAATGATGCCCATTACACTACGATGAACCACCTAGGATATGAAGAAAATTAAGTGAAGACGAAAATACTAGAAGGTACTAGAAAAAGATAAAGAAAAAGGTAAAGATGGCGGAAATTTAACTTCCTGAAAAGGAAGAAGAAGAAGAGAAACGGGAGATGTTTTCTATGACAATTCCGGCGCTAGGAAATTCATCTCTGCTGTCGATAACGATAGTGAGGGCTCAGAAACATTGTCTGCGGAAGTTTTGATCTTAAAGGCTTCGATGATCTCTCGCCCATACTTGTCGTTGTGTGAGCCTAGCACAGTAGTGTTTGCATAGCTAGTAGAGCAATCTTGGCAGGTGCGGGCGTGGACAACAATCGGATGGTAGGAGTCGGATGACGCCTTGTTGGTTTCAAGAAAGTGTTCTCTAAGGCGAACATTCAGGCATCGTCCCGTCTGGCCAATGTATTGACTGTCACAACTGAGCGGAATAGAATAAATTGGATCTCTCGGCATTTGACGTATTTGTTGACGTGTTTGATGGTGCATTCTGGTGAACGACTTTCGTTATTTACCCTTTGGCACATTTGTTTTAGCTTCATCCGACATGTGAATACTACCTTCGTATCGAAGCGGGCAGCGAGACTCCTCAGGCGGATACCAGAATGCTGGAATCTGCATGGAACACCATCGTTACATCGATGAATGCGTCATGCCGCAAAGCTAGCAAAGCAGTGTTTGACCCTCCGGTCATCCTTTGTGACCAACAACTTTCCCCTGGTACCTTGGAAGTGTTTTCATATGGTCCCAAGTTTTCTCCAAATCTTCCCACCTCAAGAGTTGACCAATTAACTTCGGTACATAAAGTTGCCTCGCATATTCCAGAACAGGGGAGGTCAGAGTTTCTGAACGCGGCAGTTCGCTCTATCCGCTACCACCCCCCTCCGAAAGTAGGCAAGTTCCCGATTCGGAAAGCACTTGAAGAGCTGCGACAGGGGAAACTCAAATTGCTCGAATCAGACAAGACCGGTGTTTTCGTGGTCATGGATCAAGGAACCTATGGAGAGAAGGTCACGAATGCACTGGAAAAGAACTTTGATAAACTAAAGAAGAGGCCATCAGGATCTCTGCGCGCAGAGGCAAAAAGACTGTGCACTTTTATGAATCTGCCCGCTCTCAAGAAAACGCTCAGTTCACCTGCAAAACAGTATTTTTCCGTATTTTTCACAGCCAAGACACATAAGGAAGGAGTGCCGCTCAGAAGCATTGTATCTGAAAGAGGAAGGACTCCCCTCTTTCTCGGACCCTCGTTCGGACACAGCCACTCTCCCCCTAGAAGATTAGCCCGTCGCTCAAAACTCGAACAAAAGTTGCTTTTCCCACCCCGTTCAGTTCTAAGCTGACAGTGTTGTGGAAGCTACGTGGTCCTTGTGCCAGCCACACGCTGGTCACCGCGTTTCCCTCTCCGCTAAGCCCGTACATCTTTAATATTTGATAATATATTTTGCATCCAATATTACTGAAATATTACGCGAGCGGGTAAGTCTCGTTGGATCGTTGTCAGTTTTTAATAGTTTCCACTTCTTTGAGGTCGCTTATTTTTTAATGTTGAGTGCGCATGTGCTTGAGAATTTCGTCATACTGGTCAAACATAGTTTGCACAGACTTGTTGATACCTTCTACAGCGATTTTAAGGTTCATAATGTCTACTCTTTTATACATAGAAGTAGGCTCGCAAATTATTATCCTGGTTACTTTTGGGTTCGTCTCTATGACGGCCTTTTGACTTTGCCGTTCTAGATGTTAGAAAGTGCCACGCGTTAGTTCAAGATTCTTCCTTCGACTTGAAAGAAGAATTAGGAACTGCAGAGCACTCCCTACAATGGTAGGAATAGCCAATGCTTCCACAGGCCATACCTCCGCCCTCCCCCCACTCCTTGGCAGGACGAACAAGCATCAATTTTAGGGCGGGTCATGTCTAAAACGTTGTACAGGAGCCAAGTTACAGTTCACACTGAAAGAATAAAAACACACAGAAAATACACGAGGGACAGACACACACAGTTCTTTCAACGAGCAACTACATTTAAATGATGCCCATTACACTACGATGAACCACCTAGGATATGAAGAAAATTAAGTGAAGACGAAAATACTAGAAGGTACTAGAAAAAGATAAAGAAAAAGGTAAAGATGGCGGAAATTTAACTTCCTGAAAAGGAAGAAGAAGAAGAGAAACGGGAGATGTTTTCTATGACAATTCCGGCGCTAGGAAATTCATCTCTGCTGTCGATAACGATAGTGAGGGCTCAGAAACATTGTCTGCGGAAGTTTTGATCTTAAAGGCTTCGATGATCTCTCGCCCATACTTGTCGTTGTGTGAGCCTAGCACAGTAGTGTTTGCATAGCTAGTAGAGCAATCTTGGCAGGTGCGGGCGTGGACAACAATCGGATGGTAGGAGTCGGATGACGCCTTGTTGGTTTCAAGAAAGTGTTCTCTAAGGCGAACATTCAGGCATCGTCCCGTCTGGCCAATGTATTGACTGTCACAACTGAGCGGAATAGAATAAATTGGATCTCTCGGCATTTGACGTATTTGTTGACGTGTTTGATGGTGCATTCTGGTGAACGACTTTCGTTATTTACCCTTTGGCACATTTGTTTTAGCTTCATCCGACATGTGAATACTACCTTCGTATCGAAGCGGGCAGCGAGACTCCTCAGGCGGATACCAGAATGCTGGAATCTGCATGGAACACCATCGTTACATCGATGAATGCGTCATGCCGCAAAGCTAGCAAAGCAGTGTTTGACCCTCCGGTCATCCTTTGTGACCAACAACTTTCCCCTGGTACCTTGGAAGTGTTTTCATATGGTCCCAAGTTTTCTCCAAATATTCCCACCTCAAGAGTTGACCAATTAACTTCGGTACATAAAGTTGCCTCGCATATTCCAGAACAGGGGAGGTCAGAGTTTCTGAACGCGGCAGTTCGCTCTATCCGCTACCACCCCCCTCCGAAAGTAGGCAAGTTCCCGATTCGGAAAGCACTTGAAGAGCTGCGACAGGGGAAACTCAAATTGCTCGAATCAGACAAGACCGGTGTTTTCGTGGTCATGGATCAAGGAACCTATGGAGAGAAGGTCACGAATGCACTGGAAAAGAACTTTGATAAACTAAAGAAGAGGCCATCAGGATCTCTGCGCGCAGAGGCAAAAAGACTGTGCACTTTTATGAATCTGCCCGCTCTCAAGAAAACGCTCAGTTCACCTGCAAAACAGTATTTTTCCGTATTTTTCACAGCCAAGACACATAAGGAAGGAGTGCCGCTCAGAAGCATTGTATCTGAAAGAGGTTGCTGGCAGAAACCCTTGGCCTTATTCCTACAAAAACATCTCTCCACGGTGACGCTCCTCCAGCCCTTTAGGATTTCAAACTCCACAGATTTTATCTCGCACCTTACCTCCCTACACTCCACCACCCAGCCACTCTCCATGTTTTCTTTAGACATAGAAGAGCTTTACTATAGCCTAGACCCCCAGATTCTCTTGAATTCCGTGTCTGATGCGATTCATGAACATGGTCTCTGTAAGTTTCAAAATACCTCAGGGATCACAGCTAAGGATTTCACAGATCTCATTGCCTTATACCTTCAGTCAACTCTCGTTGAATACAACGGCAACATATTAAGACAAAAGAAGGGTGTTTGTATAGGCTCCTGCCTAGCCCCAATACTCAGTGAAGTGTTTCTCATGTACGTAGACCGATCAATTAAGTCCCGACTGGATGTTTTTGCCCCCGAATGCCGAGTGTTTCGATACGTAGACGACTATCTTGTTATTCATCCGACCTCAATCTCCTCACGGGCCATTTGTGAAGCATTCGATTCCTGCTCGTCGGGTCTTAGGTTTACGAGTGAAGAACCAACAGAAGAGGGACTCCAGTATCTGGATTTAAGGCTTCATCTTCATCGCCAAGGCATATGCTGGAGTTTCCAGCAACGTTCCAAAAAACCGGTCCTCCCTTTCTGCAGCAACCACTCTAAATTGGTAAAGCTTGGAATTATTCGAACCCTGTTTGCCTCTTCCCGTTCAAAATCCTGTCCCCATCTCTCATCAACAAGCGTCCAACGTCAGCATGACCGGCTTCTCCGAGCCAGGTATCCAGCAGACCTCCTCCGTACTACCCTTCAGCGTCTCATTACAGGGCCCAACCACCGATCATCTAACAACAATGGACGCAGCCACGCACGCCGGGCCTGTGTTCCATATGTGCATAATACTTCCCACCGCCTGAGGAGTCTCGCTGCCCGCTTCGATACGAAGGTAGTATTCACATGTCGGATGAAGCTAAAACAAATGTGCCAAAGGGTAAATAACGAAAGTCGTCCACCAGAATGCTCCATAAAACACGTCAACAAATACGTCAAATGCCGAGAGAAGCCAATTTATTCTATTCCGCTCAGTTGTGGCAGTCAATACATTGGCCAGACGGGACGATGCCTGAATGTTCGCCTTAGAGAACACTTTCTTGAAACCAACAAGGCGTCATCCGACTCCTACCATCCGATTGTTGTCCACGCTCGCACCTGCCAAGATTGCTCTCCTAGGTATGCAAACACTACTGTGCTAGGCTCACACAACGACAAGTATGGGCGAGAGATCATCGAAGCCTTTAAGATCAAAACTTCCACAGACAATGTTTCTGAGCCCTCACTATCGTTATCGACAGCAGAGATGGATTTCCTAGCGCCGGAATTGTCATAGAAAACATCTCCCGTTTCTTTTCTTCTTCCTTTTCAGGAAGTTAAATTTCCGCCATCTTTACCTTTTTCTTTATCTTTTTCTAGTACCTTCTAGTATTTTCGTCTTCAATTAATTTTCTTCATATCCTAGGTGGTTCATCATAGTGTAATGGGCATCATTTAAATGTAGTTGCTCGTTGAAAGAGCTGTGTGTGTCTGTCCCTCGTGTATTTTCTGTGTGTTTTTATTCTTTCAGTGTGAACTGTAACTTGGCTCCTGTACAACGTTTGTTGTACAGAAGGATGTCCCCACAACCTTTAACCGCCATGGATTAAAAACAAGAAATCTTTAGCAGCAGGGTGTGAATAGAGGTGACAGAAAAATATGTGAACCAATCAGTGAGATGAAGCGGTTGAACACCGCGAAAACATTTTTCGTTCAAGCACTGCACTTCCACGAAATTTTAATTCGAAATTGTTTGAAATAACTACCTTCTTTTGAATTAAAGATAATCCTCCCGTGAGTGACAAGACGTGAAGATTTCGATAAAGCTCTGTTCAATATATGAGCTTTATGTGGATCACATATTCAACTGTAGCACCAGATTCCCGTTGATCGTACGCATGAAAACAATCAACACGACGATGAATAATCGCTTTTGCAGCCGCCATCATATACCTCGAGTGCAAAAACAGCTGAGGCACGGCACCCTGGTCATTGGTGGCACGATACTGTGAAAGGACACAAGGCGCCATGCAAAGCGACTCTTCATCCATGGGGCTAAATTTATAAATATATTGTCACGGGTGGTGACCAAAAAACAATAAATAAACAGGAAGAAATAAGCATTTAATGTGGCGAACTTGTGCCAAAAATAAAAGGGTACAAAAGATAATAACAGAGCGTCGCGTAACACCAGAGTCAACCGCTGGGACGAGCTGAATGCATATCGCCACGCGGAGCCCCATGCACACGTGTGGGCTTCTGGAATAATCGGCGCAGAAGGTTCGGCGTGTAGAACATTCTGACCTCGAACGAGCCCCCCAACATGGTTCTCGAATTTACCAGATCATTACTTTGAGACTCAACAAAAATGTGCCTCCGCGGCCAGGAATCGAACCCTGGCTTTCAGCGTGGAGAGAAAGCGCCATAACCGTTAGGCCACGCGCGCGCTGCCTACTTGGCCAGCTGCGCGCGCGGCAATATGCCGCCTAAATAATGAACCTCCAGATTTTTTTTCTAACGTTTGGTTACCGAAATTCTTAAAAATTATTTGCATAATTTTATGAAATAACCCGTCTACAATTAGTACTCCATTCGCCAACTTGCGCCTCTCAACAGAACACAAAAGGCCATTTTACAGCAGATTTAGTTTTGGATTGTATAAACGTACTTATGAATAGCTGATTTCGGCAAATTGCTTATTGGATTATTCTGCACTTCACTAAGTATTATTTTTTATTCAAAGGAACCATGAAACAATTCTGAAATGAAATTTTTACCCCGCACGTCGTAGAAGGTGTGAACTGAAACAAAAAAACAAATAGGGAGCCAAAAGAAAAAAAAATATCTAGGTACATCTAAGCATTCCTTATGAGTTGTGAATGCGAAAGGCATGCAAGCCGCTCGTCCGCTCCCTTTTTTTTGTCTGCTGCGTACTTTTCGTCGCCGGTCGGCGTGTGTGCTCCCCTGGTGACCTTGGACGCTCCGCGCTGATGGACACGCAGCGCCATGGGGTGAGCAGTCGTGTAAACTGACGAGCGCAGCGGCCAATGGGAGCCCCACCGACGCGCTTCAGCCAATGGAACCTAAGGAAACTATCTGCAGTTTTCACGCTTCAGACTGATGACGTCAGCTCGCTCCATGAGACAGTTTATGCTTTCGCGTTAAAGATTTGCTATAGAACTCTTAAAATACAAAACAGTCTTTCATACTTTCTTTCCTTCTAAAGCTCTCTGCTTTATCACTGGGATGCATCCACTGTTCCACAGGACGTCAGCCAAATCCAATTTGCGTATTGGATCAGAGCCTACCAAACCAGCACCACGATCATAAAGGATAAATTGGCGACGAATGTTTTCTAAACGTTTTGTTATAGAATTTTCTGATCCCCATTTTCTTGGATAATTAGCGATGTGACGGAAATTGCCGAATTAGATAATGCTCGGAGCTATGCATCATCTATCATGTGATAAACGAAGCAAGAGAAAGATCAGACTGCGCCTGCGCATAGCCGCCTGTCTGCTGAGAAACATATGGCGTAGGTGGTGATGATCGGCGTGGTCGATCGGCGTGGTGGAAGCTCATATTTTCGCGTAGAGCGCTATCCTTGACTGAATTGTCGTCGCGTGTCTCGATGATAACCTAGCACGTCCTAGAAAAGAAAATGCACTATATACTCTCGCGGCGATATTGGGGCGGCACCCTCAAAACAGCACAACCACTCGTGCAGTCGTCTTTGTTTATTTCGACTACAGTGGTGACTTCTCAGCATTTGTGTCCCACCCGGATTTCTTATTTTGCGCATTCCATGCGTGTGATGAAGTTTAAGATATTACTGGTGCGTACTGTATTTAAAGCGTGTATAAAGAATGCGAATTTCGACGCGTTTTTGTCAGCCGAGAATGTGATTAGTGTTAGCATTCCTTGAACGATAGCAACGTCTATGTGATCACGCAATCATAATTCTAGGTTGCTATATCTCTGCTAAGATGACATTGACTTTTGCAATCGTAGACAAGGCGCGTGGCGAGATTTGTACTGTCAGTAAAGTCATGTTTTAAAGTTGTGATCGCCCAAGACGGCGTACTGCATCTTTTCCTTTTCATTTTTCATCCACTCTACCCTGCGAGCCACACCTGACAAAATAAAAATTTAAAAAGCTTGAGCCCATATAAAACTTTGTGCATTGTTTGCTACGCCAGTGAGTGGCAGCGCGTCCCCTTCTTTTTCGAGATACCGCGGAAACGGCAGACAGCGGCGGAGCAGCGGCTGTCGTGCTGACGATCTGGTGCGCTACCTACCGGTGTATGACACCAGTCTCGTGCTGTCGCTGTAGCGCAACTCGTCTAAATTAATTTCGCTCAGCTGCGGCGTGTCCATGGCTATTGCGGTGATGAGAGGCGACGATTCAGAAAATATGTCGGCGGCACTGGCGCCATCAGCGCAGTAAAACACTGTGGTAAAAACCTCCGGCACACCGCCATCTCGCCGCTAACGTTCCCATTCACCTACTGCCGAGAGTACTTCCGGTGCCGGTGACAGAGCACGTCGCGACAGTCAAAATTACCCCGCGGCTTGTTTCACGGTGAGTTGGAGAGGACGAAAAACTCAATCCTTCAATAATTGTTCCTGTAGAAGTTTATAAACCGAAACAAAAAAGGATGCCTGTTCGGCGTTCAGTGAATATTGAAGGTTTAGTATAAAAGTTATTAAACGAATGTACAAAGGTAATTTCATGGTCCATAGGTTCTATTATCTACCTCAACTAACTATAGTTTCTGACTCCCCAGACTTTACCCTTTCCGGTATGCTCTCTAAGAAAAGAAATTCATAATAGTTATTGTGAAATCGGCAAATGAAAATGATTCCAAAACCACCATACGAATATACCTCTACTTTTCAGGGCTGTGGCGTTAGAGGCGGGCAGGCTTGCCAGTCGAGCAAGTAGTCTGAAGAATAGAATACACCAATGATGTGTTCCGTGCTGCAGCGCGGGAACTGGATCCAGCTTCCAAAGCATTCATTTGACACAATGAAACTGCTTGGAATCAGTTGGGAACGAAATCTACATTCCAAAGAGTTAATCCCTGCATTCCACTGACGTCACTTTTTCGTTGTTGCCAGTAGAGACTTTCAGTTTGAAAACGACCAACACTGTAAATCCAATAACTTCGCGAAAAAAATATTCTGGCTTAATATTTGAAATACTACTTTAGCGATGTTTGTTGGTGAGTTTAGCAAAATTTCAAGCAAAACGGAGACAACAAGAAACCTTTGGAGTACCCCTTTAAGTAACTTTAAGAATTGGTAAGTTTATTCTCTTGCACAAACCAGATACAGCGAATCACGGTGAACGATAAAAAGGACCAAGCCAATGACGATGCAAAGTATGAATGGATATAAAAAATTGGATGTGAGCAGACACAACGAGAAAGTATACATCATGCTAATTGCCCCTTCGAACCTTCCATTATTAAGATGGAATCTACTGTTTCAGTGCATTTTTTTTTGTATCTTGATAGAACACTCTCAGAACAGAATTCTACGTTCATTTTGTACAACCAAGCTGCCCCTGCGGATTTCCAATGCTGTTTTAACGTCGCCGCCAGAACGTACTTTTTGGCAAATGCTAAAATTTAAAAAAAGAGATATATATATATATATATATATATATATATATATATATATATATATATATATATATATATATATATATATGTTTATCAGCAATTCAGCATTTCGTTGAGCGACAGCCTATCATAATTTTCAAGAATTATCTTTCAGAAGCCATCGGCATATATATATAGAGAGAGAAATGTATATAAGAAGTGTTCTGCTGGGGAACATCTACAACGAAAGTTTATTACGACGTTTCGAGCGATCCCCACTCGAAACGTCGTAATAAACTTTGTTGTAGATGTTTTCCAGCAAAACACTTATTTTTTATTCCTGAACTTAGTATGTATCTTACCATTTTGAATTGCGTATACAATCATTACCGTGCCAAATATTATCATCTTCGTTTGGCCTTGCATTGCAGAAAGGAGTCACGGCACACCGAAAATGTTTTCCTGAAAATAGCAGAAATCACGTCAATATACCGTCACATATTAACACTGCCACCTTTGCGCTTTGTATCAGGTCTGACAGGTAATGATTCGTTAGAATGGGGATTGCTATTGTCTATTCATGGTGGAAACTTAACCTACGCGTCCTAAGCATTTCCACATCCTATACTCAGCTCTTTAATTCTACGGCGGCACGAGCTTAAAAAGGCACGACACGCAAGTTCGACCAAGTTTGCGCTATACATGACTTGCGTAAGTAGCGTCATACTGGTGGTAATTCAAACGTGTTCTTGCGAACAAGAACACTTCGGTACTACAAACTGGAAACTGCCAGGCTACCGCAGTACAAGCTGGTGTGACGTAAGTGCGGGCAATAGCAAGACTGCGTTCGTGTTTCAGCTCCGCTCTCACTTATGATGAAATAGAGTTATGGCAGGCTAGCCCATCATAATTTAGCCGCGAGTATATTCTGCATGCTTATGCCGAGAGATACAATGGTCCATGCAACTTGCAAACGCATAAAGAAGATCGGCCAGTGAATAGCTGAGATGCATCAAGAGGATGCTACAAGCCATCGGAGTCACTCTAACACTGAGAGCATATGACTTTTTGATTAGACATTGTGATTTATGAAGCTCGAGGTCAGATGGGGCAAGATGGGCTGGTAAAGGGTTGCTCGCTAATAGCCGGATGCATCGAACTCGTTCACCTCTCGAAAGCGAAAGGAGAGCGCGTGACGGTGAGGCGTGGCGGGTTGCCTGGGCATGCCGCTGCAGAGACTCATTTTTCGCTAAATAGCCGAAGTGCCAATAAGAAAGTTTCGGACGCAGATACACGTGCTGCACACGCTTGCCTTCCTTTCATAAAACGCATGAAGTAAATAGGAAAATTGGGCGTTGACGAACTCACGTACATAAAGTTGCATTCATTTCGATTTTTGCGTTTTAACACTAAGTGATACTTACGCCAGCGCGTGCAGCGGATGTGCCTACGTTCAAGGAGTTCTTATCGACGCTTGAGTAATTCTTCAAAAGTCCTGCTCTCGCAGTTTTCCTGCAATTTGATTTTGGCCAAGGTTTGTGTCAAACAAACGGCGTCTGCCGCGAGCCGTTTACTTGACGCAACTTTCCCTGGCTATGAAGCCAAAGCTATCGGCGGCCGTGCAGTCGCGCAGCTTAAAGATGTACAGGCTCGTTCGTCACTTTCAAAATGCCGCAGAAAATTGTCCCAAATTATAAGACATTCCAGAGAGAGGCTGCTGGCCATAGCCATTTGCAGTGTTCTTGAGTATAGAGAGTGCTTTGATCTATTTTAAAGACATGAACCAGTGCTGAGCTGTGGAGATTGTACGCTGCGCTCTGAACATGTAAGCAATATAAAGATCGCTCATAATGCGCACAAAGCAATCAATGTGTGAAAAGAAGCAAGAGTTATAAAAAGCCAGAAGGAAAGCACTGTTAACATTTTGATAAAAAAATGAAGGTGCGTGCTTCCTTTCTTTCTCGTTCCTTTCCAATGTTTACGATGTATTAGCGCTCGTGAGCACGCGCTCACATATTCTGACACCGTTAAATGTTTACAAAATCACAACCCGAAATCCTCTCTTTCTTGCCAAGCACATGCTTATTCGTTTATTTGAGAAGTGGGAAAAGTACCGGCCATACAGAAGAATACTGAACATTGCATCGGCTAAAAGCCCTTTGTTTCCAAGCAGCTAGGCTGAGAAAATCGCACAGACCGGCGTGCGCATGTTATTATTCAATAATTCGGTAATCATCATTTATTCACGTCTGAAAACCGAATTATCGGCGCAGGATATTAGTACAATGCAATGCCTCGTTTCGTATTCGTTGGACCCAAACTCCGTGCGACGAACAAACGACGAGGTACTCCTCCGTCGCCAGTATATGATGTCGAGGCGTCAGTTGTGTTAGCGACTTCATATGTCATGACATTACGCGCTTGCAACCGACTTCAACAACCAACGCAGAGAGCCATAGTGGACAACCAACATATACAACACAATCAGCAATTCCCATAGAAAAATGGTCTATGGGCGGCTATAGAAAATCCTTTGTATGGCCGGCTATAGGATATCGGCCCAGTTAGCTATAGCCGCTTCTATGGCAGTATATAGGCTTTCCTATGGCCTTCCTTATGGTTGTCCATAACTTTTTCAATGGAAATTTCGCTATCGAATTTTGTATGGTTTAATCTATGGGTCTTTTTAGAATGTACACCATAGCCGCCGATAGCTTTCCTTTTGGTCCCTTTGGCCATGTATAGCTTCTTGTAAGGTCATGTATAGAGGCCTCATATGGCTTACTTTATGAATATTTTTAGACACCGTGCTATAGCTGCCTATGGCTTCTCCTATGGTTTCTTTGGCCGCCTATTGCTTTTTGTATGTTTCGCTATAGCTCATTCTATGGTTCCCTATACCCATCGTGCTACAGCTGCCTATAGCCTTTCCTATGGTACCTTTAGCCGCCTATAGCACCTTGTATGGTCTGGTAAAGAGATCTTTATGGCTTACATTATGAATATTTTTAGCCACCATGCTATAGCAGCCTATGGCTTTTCCTATGGTTTCTTTAGCCACCTATTGCTTTTTGTATGGTCCGTTATAGCCCATTCTAAAGTTAGTCCTATGGTTCTCTCTGCCCGCCGTGCTACAGCTGCCTATAGAATTTCCTTTGGTTCCATCTGGTATGGTGTGCTATAGAAATCTCTATGCCTTACTCGATGGATCTTTCTAGACATTGTGCTATAGCTGCCTACAGCTGTTCCTCTCGTTTTTTTAACCGCCTATTGCTCTTTGTATGGTCGGCTATAGCTCATTCCATAGTTTGTCCTATGATTCTCTATACCCATCATGCTACAGCTGCCTATGGCTTTTCCTATAGTTTCTTTAGCCGCCTATTGCTATCTCTATGGTTTGCTATAGCTTCTTCTATATCTCGTCTTATGAGTCTCTTTACCATCGTGCCATAGCTGCCTGTAGTTTTTCTTTTTACCGCATTCGTGTGAACAGTGAAACAAATTATTTGTTGTCATTAGACATCTTTAAAAAACCTTGTAAAACGTGTCGAACTTAAAAGCCCCATTGAAAACAAAGAGCGAACATTTCAGCAAACCTACAACGACAAACAAATGCACTCACCCACATGTTTGCAAAAGCACAGGTAAACAGACACAACGTATTGTTTTCAAATCTCCTAGAAGTTTATTACAAACAGCCCATTCTGTAGACAAGCACAAACTAAGCAATCTGTACTATGTGAAGAGGTACTACTGAGCTGTTGTACAACTGAGAATATTGCAAAGCAAACAAGAACCAAAAGCAATTCCTGGGTAGTGTCTAGTCTCCCGGCAGCCGGCCGAATCCCCCCCCCCCCCCCCCTTCCCCCCGAACTTCTAATGCCAGTCGCCACTCATTGGCGCTGCAGTCAGTTCATCAAAAGACGTTTCATCGAGATTGTTTCATCAACACGTGATGTTTATAAACAACTCAATATATATATATATATATATATATATATAGTTTTTTTAATGAGTTGCCAAGAAGTGGCGTGACCGGGTGGGCTGAGTTGGTGAGCACGCGCTTCAGGAATACAGGCGCGACGAAATGTCCCTGCAGCGTGCAATTCGCGTAACGAGTGTCGACGAAACGTGTGTCTACAAAACGAGTATCCACGAAAAGGTGTCCATGAAACGTATCTTCACAAAACGCAGAGAGAATAAGAAAGTCAGTATTCTAACTGCAATTTTCACATGATTTCAGACAGCTGATAGCAGGCGATTGAGGAAGAATTACGGGGAAATTATTCTACCAGCTGTAAGACGATAAGCACTGCGAGGAGATAGACACTACAGAACGGTCAATTGTCGCCGAGTAGGTTGCAGCGCACTTACGTGCGCTGCAACCTACTTGAAAGATGTAATCCCAAAATATACGTCGACACGGGCACTGCAGACCAACCACTCGAACACAAAACCGAAAAGTAAGGGATCCGTGGAGATTCGCCACGATGTAGCACAAGCTGTCATTTGCCGAACCGAACACTGAACGCATCACAAGAATGTCTTGGGCTTCTTTGAAGAAATCGCTTGTTGCCGACATACGGGTAGGACTTTTCGATTGAGATACCATTTACCATAGAAGCGAAATCCACAGCAGTTCCGCGGGTCGCACGACACGCGAAACTAGGACCGCAAGCAGCCGGGATTGGCGACGGTTATAGTCGGTTACAAGTTAAGAAGGTAGTAGAAGCCCCTCCCCATAAGCGTGATGCGCCCGCTTCAGACGCCTCCGCAGTCGAGAAGATAGTTCGCTGAAAACGCCCCTTCTACTTCAATGGATGGATATTGACTACAGACAGACCTTGTAGCGGGCGGCAGCTTGCGCCACCTAGCCGAGGCAAATTACTCGCTCCGGAAGGTTGACGTAAAAAGAAGGCTTCAGTGCAACGAAAATTGTAACTTTTATAAGTAATGCATATATGGCTGTTGGTTTTTGCTTGATATCCTTCCTACTCGAATTAGGTACATTCCGTGTATTTTCTGCGTTTGTTAAAAAAAAAAAAACTGCGTTTCGGGTTTTGAAAGTTCCTGCGATTCGCGTTTTAACAATGCCGAAGTCGCCCTTTTCCGTTATGAATCCCAACGTGGAGACAGCGGAATGTGATTCCTCCGATTCTTCTTCGTCAAGAGAGTCTGGTGCAGCCTTGCCGCCTACGCCAAGGCGCCTCTACAAGAAGCATAAGAGCGGCGATGTCCTCAACCGAGCTGCACGGCAGCAGATAATGAACGCGTATGTTCAGGTGCGACACGAACCGCCCGCCAAGCCCGGCCAGCCCGGCCTCACTGTGGAGGAGTCCTGCATCAAAGTCAGCAAGCTGCTTGGCGTTGGTGTACGCACCGTCCTCGAGATTAGGAAGCAGGCGAAAGAAACCGAGGGACAAGTTGTGACACCTTCTCGGAAGCGCCCAGCAAGTGAAGGCATGAGGCGGCGCCAAGTCAGGTACGGCGAGCTCACGTTGTGTGCGCTAAGATCGTGCGTCCACCGTTTCTTTCGACGGAACGAGGTCCCCACGGTCAAGAAGATAACGGCCAAATTCTGCGCGAGCACTGAACTTCCCTCGTTGAAGGCTTGGACTGTGCGTCGTCTTCTCCACGACATCGGATTCGAGCATGACAAGAGGGAACGAAACTCCCGGTTGATTGAACGAGAGGACATAGTCGCCTGGCAGCAGAAGTACCTGCATGAGATCGCACGTCACCGACAAGATGGTCGGAAGATCTTCTACTTGGACGAGGCGTGGGTGACGGCAGGGCACACTGTCTCAAAGGTGTGGGTAGACACGACAGTGGCCTCGTCTCACGACGCCTTCATGCGTGGTCTCTCGACTGGCCTCAAGCAGCCATCGGGGAAGGGCCGGCGTCTTATTGTCACCCACATCGGCAGCGATGAAGGCTTCGTCGACGGCTGCCTGGACGTGTTCCGTGGACAAAAAACCGGTGATTTCCACGAGGAGATGGATGGCGCCCGCTTCGAGAAGTGGTTCGATGGTGTCCTCGACAAACTGCCGACAGGAAGCGTTATCGTCATGGACAACGCTTCTTACCATTCACGGCGGTTGGAAGCAGTGCCGACGACAAGTTCCCGGAAGGACGACATCCAACAGTGGCTGACGTCTAAGAAAATTTCATGGGACCCCAAGATGGTGAAGAAGCAGCTGCTCGACATTGTGGCCTTGGTGAAGCCACAGCACCTAAAGTATCGTGTGGACACTGCTGCCGAGACAGCTGGCTGCACTGTGGTCAGGCTCCCACCGTATCACTGCGAGTTCAACCCCATTGAACTGATATGGGCGCAGATCAAGAACGGCGTTGCTGCCCGAAACACGACGTTCAAGATTGTCGACGTGGGGAGACTCCTCAACGAAGAAGTTGACAAGGTCACCACTGACAACTGGATTAATGCTGTCAGGCACGTTATTGACATTGAAGCAACGTTCCGACGAGGCGGTGCCACAAGTGCCCACATCCAGCCCATCGTCATCCAGCTGGATGGAGAGGACACCCCATCCGAGAGTGACCTGTCTGGTGTCGAGCCCCTTGACGAAGCTTAAGGCCACCATTATGGAGAAAGCGTGGAACATCTCGGAACACAAAACGGTCCTTTTAAGGACCACTTATTTGCTTTAAGATCCGATTGTTGTTCTTGACCACCACTAACCTCCCGTGTCTCATGTTGTCATGCTTCTCTGCTCGTTACCGAATAGCATTTCGATATGCAGCCACCAGACAAACTTTTTATTTTTGTTGCGATAATGTCGAAGCTGGTCTATACATTGCACTGTGCCATAAATCACCAGTATAGATTTCAACTTCACGAAAAAAAAAGTTTGCAGCCCATCTACGGCAAAGACATCAGATGCCATATTGACCCTTCCCGCTGTCTAAAGATCTTTGCTACGCAGCAAATGGAATTTTGATTGCAAATAAGCTCTTTTTTGTCTAAGAAAAACGACACAACATATCACTGCCAGTGCTCTGCTTTAAAGCATAAATGGGACGTCTGCGGCCATTTACATGACTGAGGCTTCTGGGAATGACAAAGCCGTGTGTTAGCACAGTGGAGAGCGAAATCGCAGTACCAGTACTCTGTTTCTAAGTCTAAACGGAACGCCTATGGTCATTCACATGACCGAGGCCCCTCTGAAAACAACAATAATGTGAGTCAGCACTGTGGGAAGCTAACTCTTAATGCCAATGACCTGTTTCGAAGCATAAACTGGACGTCAGTGACCATTCACATGACCGAGGCCACTCTGAGAATAACAATAACGTGCATCAGCGCTGCGGGCAGCTAACTCTAACTGCTAATGACCTGTTTCGAAGCATAAACTGGACGTCAGTGGCCATCCACACGACTGAGGCCACTCTGAGAATAACAATAACGCGCATCAGCGCTGCGGGCAGCTAACTCTAACTGCCAATGACCTGTTTCGATGCATAAACTGGACGTCAGTGGCCATCCACACGACCGAGGCCACTCTGAGAATAACAATAACGTGCATCAGCGCTGCGGGCACTCTAACTCTAACTGCCAATGACCTGTTTCGAAGCATAAACTGGACGTCAGTGGCCATCCACACGACCGAGGCCACTCTGAGAATAACAATAACGTGCATCAGCGCTGCGGGCAGCTAAGTCTAACTGCCAATGACTTGTTTCGAAGCATAAACTGGACGTCAGTGGCCATCCACACGACCGAGGCCACTCTGAGAAAAACAATAACGTGCATCAGCGCTGCGGGCAGCTAACTCTAACTGCCAGTGACCTGTTTCGAAGCATAAACTGGACGTCGGTGGCCATCCACACGACCGAGGCCACTCTGAGAATAGCAATAACGTCTGTCAGCACTGTGTGCAGCTAACTCTAACTGCTAATGATCTCGTTTCAAAACATAAACAGGACGTCTGTGACCATTCACACGACTGAGGCCACCCTGGGAATAACAATACCTTGTGTTAGCACAGTGGAGAGCAAAATGCGAGTGCTAGTGCTTCGTTTCGAAGCTGAGTAGACGCGTCGAAAGTTCCCTTGAAGTCGACGGCCGTTATGACTCTTGGGTCGCACTTTGGCGAGATGGCCAACACCTCGTGGTGGATGAGGAGCAGGCTGCCCTCTGCGCCGAAGTGCGGTCTGAAGTAGTGCGGCATAGATTTCCTGAATTTAAGAGGCGCCATTGTACTCGCTTGAAATATATCGTAAGAACAGCACTTATTGCTTGACAAGAGAAAACGTCGGCTACAACATTGATGAAGGATTGGTGAGAGGACGGAGATCTGGGGAATGCCAATGCCAGTAACTGGGCCTAGCTCAAGCTTGATATTGTCCGTCTTGCAGAAACACTGTGATGAAGTGAAGCGGTCTTCCATAGAGACCTCAGTTTTGAGCCTCCCGGACTGGTGCAATGTACAGGATTAACTCTAACGTTTTCAAAGTTGATAAGAACCACAATGCACAGATTGCAGCCAGACTTGTTGCCAAGGGCAGAGTTCTGAAGTACCGAAAGGTTGTCTTGTCCAGTCCAGAACCATATCAAATTTGCCTTATGGCCCCTTATCCAATTCCAGGTCGCGAACTTTAACAGCAGAGGGGCGTGAAATTAATTTTCTTCTTTGTTTAGAGTGCATTTGTTCTGGCAATGAGTATCTAAAAATGATGCCTGCGATAGTGTTTAAGTAACGCGGCTCGGGAACAGGCTTTTTTTTTCGCTGCCACTCATTTCATCAAATGACATTTCCCCGACAGTTTGTTTCAACGCTGCGACGCTTTATCAACAGATTGTTTCATCGACACTCGCTCATCGACATATCTTGCTATGTTTCGTCGACAAGATCTTGGTTTGGTTAGGGGTGTGCAGCTTAGTTGGTGAGCAAGGGTACGGGTACATGCAGGGGGTAGGACCACCCTTACACGCTGCTGCGAAGCGGCATGTACGGGTGGGCTGGGTGGGTCCACATTTTTGTAATGAACTGCTGGAGACTGTCGCCGCAAAGCGTCGTGAACTGGGTCGGTCGGATAGTTTAATATGTGCTTCAGTGATAAACGCACAACAAAATGTTCCTACAGCGTGAAATTTTTGTGTCGATGAAACTTCACAGCACAGTGTGGCAGTATCGATGAAACGAGTCATAAAAAGTTGATGAAACGTGTCGATGAAACAACAGGGACCCTTCTTTCCAATGGTTCCATGGAGGCTCTGACAATGAGGACTGCAAGGTTGCCTCCAAGAAGCTCAATTTTTTACACGAGTCTGTCTTTGCCAAGGTAGACCAGAAAGACGATGGCAGATTCTGAAGAGCTCGTTCGCGGCTACGGCATGGTATGATCCAGAGATAAACATACATCAGAAATGCAATTAGGCGGTTTGAGCTGTTGCTTGATTCACACATTGTTGATTTTATTGTTATAAAGACAAATCATTCTGCCACCTGCACTCGGACCAAGATCAAGAGTATTCGGTATGTTTTCAATACTTGATTTAAACAAATATTTCGCATATAAGAAAGCCACAATTCATGAAGCAGGAAGCTGCCCTTACAATCAATTTTTATTGACCATACTTTTCATATTTTGCAAATTATTAAACCAATGCTGCGATCCAGTATTGTGGACACATTTTCCTTCTTAAGTAAATTGGAAAAATTGGTGCGTGTTTACCGGCAATACCTCATGCCGCGACGCAAAGCGAGTGGAGGTACAGGCGTCACGTACCCGGGTTTCGAAGCATAAACATACGACTGACAGCGCCTCGAGAGCAAGCAGAATGTTCGGAAGCATTTGAGAGAACCGAATCTGCTTCCCTCAAATTCTCTGGTATTTCTTCCAAAAGAAGACATCAGCCTCTTAACGTCCAAAACAATATCAATTAAATGTTTGTAACATACGCATCACTGGCTTTATCATTTGTGTGCCACCTGTATGTAACAGCTCATTATTGCGAACGAGGTTGTACCCGCGGGTACTATCGCAGTCATAGATTACCGTGCAGCCGACTGCGACGCGGAAACTTGAAAAGGACGCCACGTTTCACAGATGAATGCATACTGCTTCGAAAGCGTCATTTCAGTAGACAGACTATTTATTAACGCCAGCACAAGTACGGTCGAAATTGGGTAAAGACACTTACTGTGTTTGCGGTTCACTTATGCCCCTCCCGCACAGCCCACTACACTTATAAAGAAGAGTTTGGTGACCGCTGCATTTTAACGTCGCTCCACGGAAACCACTACGAAGAAAAGCCGATGCCTTCACGATGTTGAGGCGCAACCCGAGGCAGAGAAGCAGACGGCGTTCGACGTATGTACGATGCTAGGCCTTACTCCCTCATCGAAATTTTCGATGGCAATGCTATCGCTGGATTGTCACGCTGTCGCGCAGAACCTATTGCGAATAAAAGTGGACGCGGTAACGACTTAGCGACGTATGCTCGGGTAAGTGAAAAACCGCATTAAAAACAGAATAATTGCTGCAAGATACTCGAGTCGTAGAAAATCTGCCCGGCAGCCATGTTGAAAATATTCATTTGCCAGAACAAGATTGGTTCGGGCAGGTCGTGACGTCACGGAAACAACGGGACGCGATTGGTGGCGGAGGAATACAAGATTCCCTTTGAGGGGCTTTTGCCGCTACCTTCTTGACTTGTAACCGACTATAATGCGTCATCCGTCAAACCACGTGATCAGGCTCCTTCCCTAACATGCGCAAAGAGAGCGGAGTGAAGCGATAAAAAGTCTACAGTTGATTGGTCCGCCGAGTGCGCACCTTCTACAATGCTTTCAGCTTAGGGAGAGGGAGAACAGGAGTTGAAAAGCAGAGCTCCCTGAAGTCCAGAACAGGGGTGCGATCACAAAGACTAATCTTCAGGGGCATAGCAACAATGAACACAACGAGAGAATGGGTCACTTATATCCTGTTGGCAGTTCGGCCCAAGGTTGATAGTGCAGTGGATGCTATGTGTGGCCGTGGGCTTAAGGCAGTTTCCGTGTTCAGCGTTATCACCAGCTTCGAGACTGTTGTCACGTTACCCTAACCGGAGACACGATTGGCCTCCAACACGCATAGCGTCTACTCTGCTGTCACTACCGAGTGAACAGGACAGCTCCATGAAGGCCGGCTTTTAGACTTCTAAGGCTGCACTTCCCAGGAGTGGCCCAAAACGGGGCAGGATTGAAGATATCATATTTAACGTCGTGTAACCCATATTATAATTTAAAATTAATTAATGGCGAATACTTTTTTTGCGCAGGATGTCCAAATATATATATATATATGTTTTTTTTTTTCCCCAAGCACTTTTGAATTATGTGTACACTGTTAGGTTCGCATTCTTAAACTTCAAATTTGGGAATCTTTGCATCTTTGTGGCATTTCTGATTGCGTGGTTTAAGAAAGTTTTGCCGTAAAAGGTTTTTCATCCGTGAGTTCAGTCTATACCACTGTGATCAATTACAACCTCTGCGCACCATGATGACACATGGTGGGGCTGTGTGCTCCAATAAGCTCCAACGACTTTGATGTCAGATAATTTAAAGAAAAATTAGCCACAGCGCTTGCTGATTTGTTGAATTCGCAGAACAGAGAGATAATAGGACGCACCTAGGGTAGCGCGTGCCTAATAATATTAATTTTTTTTGGCTGTTATTTGTGTATATTTCGCCGTTCTCGACACGGGCGTTGACGGACATTGCACCGCTGCTTACGCTTTTCTGATGTCACGACACTCTATCGCACTATATACTCGTAGATTTAACGCTCATGAAGTATCGAGAGAACTGTGTCAATTGTTTCGTCAGAGCAACGACGCAGCAATGGCGAAGCGAGAGACAACTGCGCCTCGATCTGGCTGTCCGCCTTCGCTCTGATAAAATGTGAGTGTGGGACTCTCGAGCAGCGTTAGGTTGCTGATGATGCAGGACGCTGCTTTGTCGTTGAGAATCTTTGCCCTGCGAACGCCGGCGAAAACGTTCCAGTGCTCGGTGTACCCTAGGCAGCAGCGCCTGTCAGCGACCGCCCACGCAGCATCGCAACCTTTCTGGAGCCTGCTGGCAGTCTGCTAGCGCCGACGATTTATCGGCGTTACTTGAATAGGAGCATTTTATAGACTCGTGCGGCAAACATGAAACACCGCGAACATGAACTCCCGCGAACATGATCCCCGCGACGGCGAACCCCTGGCGCTCACAGGCGGAGGGTTCCGATGCTGTGCGAACTGTTGTTAAGGACGTTGCGTATAGGGTATACGCCTGGCGCTGGTACGGCTTCGCAGCCATTCGAAGGGCAAAGGATTCGCGAAGACAAAGTAGTGTCTTGCATCTTCAGTAAGCTAACGCTGCTCGAGAGTCCCAAGCTTACATTTCCACAGAGCGAGCGCGACCGGCCACATCGAGGCGCACTCGGCTCTCGCGTCGCGATTGCTACGTCGTTGCTCTACCTACACTGATGACATGTGCACCGGCATTCAAAACAGCCCTCTCGAGACTTTATTCGAGTCATATAGACCGCTTTATAGCGCGATAGACCGTCGTGACAAGAGTAAAGCTCACCTCTGTAGTGGGGTAAGCAGCGACTTTATGTTCGTTGACGCCGCGTCGAGAACGACGAAATATACACAAAAAACATCAAATATATTTAACTCAGCAGGCAAAAAAAAATACAAACATGGCAGGGACACGGACAATATAGAAGGCGCGCTACGAAATACATATGCTTAGAATATGCACTGGAAACGACAGATAATTAGAGCTAAAAAACGGAAGATTGAGATGACGTCAACGCCAAAATAAGGCAACGAGCAGGGAAAGCAGCCGGAAAAAATGCAATAGTCATATAGGCAGGTAAGGACGTTTTTGTGATCGCGGGCGTATAACCGTGGCGACGTACGCTCAGTTAACCTGGCTAAAGAAAATTCTGGCCCCGATTGAGCGCATGAATGACTCTCTTCCACCTTCTTACATCTGCAGTAAAAAAAGGGTCACGGGCTTATAGCTTAAGGAATATACCCCATTCACACGGTCAACATAAAGGTACCTTTAGCATAGGCCCCTTTGCTATCGGCGAAAAAGCCCGTCCTCTTGGGTCGCGAGCACACGCCACGGGCGGAATATCGTTAATTGATTGGCCGCAGAGAGTAAAGGTTCCTTAGCTAAGGATACCTTTACAGTCGTGTGAATGGGGTATCAATGAGCCGGCTAAAAAAATTGGATGGTCGCGAGTCTATAGCTCGAAAGACATACATCCCTCTATAGCCGGCTAAAGCACATTGAAAGGTCGGAGGCTATAGCTTTGATGACGTAGAACGCTATTGAGTCGGCTAAAGACAATGCAATGGTCGCGATTTTATAGATTTAAGGACATACACCACTCTATAGTCGGCTAAAGCACACTGTAAGGTCGGAGGCCTGTAACTTTTGGGACATAAAGCACCATAGAGACGGCTAAAGAAAATGCAATGGTCGCGAGTCTATAAATTTAGGGACGTACACCACTCTATAGCCGGCAAAAGCACATTCAATAGTCGCGAATCTATAGCATAAAGGACATACATAATACTATAACTCGCTAAAGAATATTGAATAGTCGCAAGTCTATAGCCGCATAGCCATAAACTATTCTATAGCCAGGTATAGAAATCGGAATGGTCGATATTCTATAGCTATGAAGACATGCATTTTTCTATATGTGGCTATAGCGTGTTTCATGGTTTCTTATTGCTGACCATAAAGGGCCATAGAAGGTGATACGTCACCATAGAATTTTCCATAGACGTCTATAGACCATTTTTGTGTGGGTTGTGGTGTTCACCAAATAACATTTTGAATGGCTTGAACGTGTTTCTAAATTCGGAGCATGATGCAAAAACACATTTAGTTGATATCTCTCGCCGCTCTCGCCGAGGAGGAGACGTAAACAGCTTGTGTTCGGAACTTCGGATCCAGCTTCGAACAAAGAGTGGTTCGTTTCGCGCCGACGCAGAGCCTGCTCCGACCTATAGTCCAAGAGTAAAGGAAAAGGCACAGGAGGCCCACATTTAAGAACGGTGAATGGCGCAGAAATGCCGCGAAGGTGATCAGAGCTCTTAGGAAGAAACTATCGACGCTGATATAATGAGTAAGAAATGTTTGTATAATAAGAACGAAGCAGATATTTGGACCTAGGAAGCCTGTTTTTCAGGATGTCAAACTACTCGATCGGAGTCATGTGGTTTCTGGGCTGGGTTCGGAAAGCAAGCTGCGAAGTGGAGAGGGAAAGCGTCTGTCTTATGCACCTTTCTGTCTGCTTCCCTTCTCTCCTAGCGAGAATGCAGCGCATGCGCATTACCGACCAATCTCCGCACGGGTAGTCCGCTATTAAATTGCAAACGCTCGCCATGGTCGCAGATTGACCTCCTCTTCAGTCTAGGCTCTCTAGATGGGCCTCTTGATTCGGAAAGCATCTAATAGCGCTCAAAAGAATATCTAGGCGCGCCGAACATCATCCTGACGCTCCCTTAGATCGAGCGGCTACCACAAAATATATTCGTTGCATCCTGCTTTGGAGTTAGTCGGTAATCAGAGCCAGCAGCATGTTACTGGCTTATGTCCCAAAAACAATATATCTAGCTCGCCCAGATCGGCGGGGAAAAGCCCGTGACTCGACCCAGGCTCCGACCAACACATTGAAGCGACACTTCAAAACGGCCTCAACCATGTCCTACATCACATCGAACCTTTGGAGCTCCGATGCTCCCCACACAAATCCGCTCTCCTCACCTTTACGCCGCCTCGTCACAAACCCCTCCAAAACCCCCCCATCCAACTTTTTATACACTCTGACCCAATACCACACACACAACAAGTTCGACTTTTAGGCCTCACCCTCACACACAACAGATCACCCGCACCCACTCTCCAATACGTAAAGAAATATGTTACCCAAACCTCACACCTAATTAGAAGGATCGCCACTAAACACCACGGCATCAAGGAACAGGACCGCCTCCGACTCGTCCACAGTTTTCTACTCAACCGTATCCTATACCAGCTACCCTACCTTAACCTTACACCCACCCAACTCGACTCCCTTGATGCGCTCCTCAGGAAGACATATAGACATGCTCTCCTACTCCCCCCTCACGCCTCAAAGCACCGCCTGCTCGACCTTGGCATACACAACACAATACGCGAACACCTAGACGCCCACCACATGTCCCAACTCACCCGCCTCGCATCCTCACCCACAGGGCACTACATTCTTAACACTATAAACATACTCCCCCCCCCCATCCCAATCCCCCCACTCCCCATTCCACCGCACATACGTAACCGCATTCGAGTCCACCCAATCCCTCGCCACATGCACCCAACTTTTCATAAAGCCCGGCCACTAGCACGAGCCAACATCCACGCCAAACTATACCCACCATCACCATGCACACTATACACTGATGCCACACCCTACCCTCACAAAGCTGCACACTGTGTAACTGTTCTCGGCCAACATCCACCACCAAACGTCACGGCGGCCACCATCCTCACTACAAACACAACCACGGCGGAGGAAGCGGCTATTGCCCTTGCGCTCGCCCAGAGACCCACCCCCCAATTCGTCCTATCTGATTCTCAGCAGGCCATCCGCAATTTTATTCGCGGCAATATCTCCCCCATGGCCTTCCAAATTCTCACCAACAACCCTCCATCCGACACCGTGACCCTGCTGTGGACACCAGCCCACACAGGCGTAGGAGCTAATCAGATGGTGCACGATCGTGCTCGCGAACTTATCGACCGAGCCGCCGTTTCAACTGCGCCTACACGCGATGCCCCTGCAGGCAAGCCTACCTCCCTCCTGCAGTACAGGGATATTACCCTACACTACCGCCTCCTCCGCCGCCAATACCCACCTCCGCACCCGCACCTCTCCCAAGAGGCAGCACACATGCTGCGCCTCTTACAAACACACACTTTCCCTCACCGAACACAACTAATACACACTCACCCACACCTCTTTACTCTCCCGCCTGTCCTGCCTGCGGGGCATTCGACACTCATTACCATTCCCTTTGCGAATGCCCCGCAGACCCATCCCCCCTTCTTCCCTCCCCTCACCTCTGGGAGCAGATGTTGCGCGACCCGGAGGAGTCAGCCCAAGTCCTGACCACCTCCCGGGCCCTGGCGATCGCGGCGGCCCTCTGGGCCTCCACCACCCCCAATACCTGATCCCGGAAGAATAATAAAGTTTCCTCCTCCTCCTCCTCCTCGACCCAACCCTGAGCGCACAACCTGTATACATAGGAGGTAGCAACTCGTTTGTTCCGAAAAAACTCTGTGCCACACTCTAAAAAAATCCCGTACGTCTACTTTTCCGCAAAACACTCGGAGAGCCAATCACCGCAACCTACGGAGACAGCTCAGCCAATCACGATGCCGAAAAACATGTTTAGATAAAAAAAACAACGCAGTTTGAGTTGTGACATTAAGCAATGCAAAACGTCACGCTTGCATTGCTTAATGTCACAACTCAGACTGCGTTTTTTGGTCTAAACATATGTTTCGGCATCGTCATTGGCTGAGCTGCCTCCGTAAGTTGCGGTGATTGGCTCTCCGAGTGTTGTGCGGTAAAGTCGACCTACGGGTTTTTTTAGAGCGCATCTATGACGAGAAAGCTATACATAAATCGCGGTTGAATCCCACACATAAAGGAATAGTAATATCAGTACCACCAGGCATACCACTGTTCTTGGACCACACGGATAGATGCCGCCATATAGTGGTTCAACTAAAGGCTTGTTCGAGATGGCCTTCTTGGGACCGGAGCCTTGGAAAAGCGCATACACCCCCCAATGTTTTTTTACTGTTTTTTTTGCCAAGCGATTTATTTAAGTGTCAGAAATCTATAGCCAATCAATATTTTGCTACAGCGCAACGTGTATTTTTAATAAAGTCAAAAAGACGCTACTGCTAAAAACCGAAACTGGAGAGGAGACAAGAAAAAATTTAGAAGAGAGAGTTGACAAATGTCGCGTGGCTGTGCAATTTTTGTTTTTTCAATCAACGTATTTGCAGCTTTTTAGAAGCCACAAAAGTGGGCATCATTTTTTTTAATTTTTAATATGGAGCGTGTGCACTTTCGATGACCCATGACTTTGATTATATTTGGTGGTTGCGTTTAGCTTATAAAACGGCACGTGACCACGGCGAAGAGAGTTAGCTCGACTCAAACCGGCCAGTTCGCGACTGGTGGTTTTCGGGCGGCAAGACAACGAATTTTGAGTGGTAAAGTGTGTGGGTAATTGGGCTCTCATTTGTCATATACAGATAAAAACCTTGCTAGCATGAATACTTTTTCATGTTCCTTCCAGGGACATTGAAAGGCAAATAAGTTTTTTTTAAAGGACATAGATAGGACACGTTGTTCTAAAAAGAAATTTTCAGTGAAAAAACTTTTTGCTTGCGCAACAATTACGCCGTTACACGTAACTTAGGTGCAGAAGGTGGATGTCGCAGCCCGTTCAGCCCCACCCCTTGCTTACAAGGTGCTTAAATCTCTCATCGGATGGAGATGTTTTACATCTGAAACGTTGATTGTATATTTGTGTCTCCGTGTCGTAATAGCATTTTAATCGACTATTTTTTTATGTTTCAGAAGCAAATAATCAAGATAGAGTCGTTATTTCTTTCAAGTGTATTTGAGATTCCTTCTCCTGCTTTGGTTCGAAACGTTTACAAATATGCCTGCCGGCGTCTGCGGGGTGCTGATCGAGCGAAGCCTGTTGAGCTTGTCAATTTTTATGAGTGCGAGTGCTTTTGAGTTCACAGAGCTTTTTAGGGGAATATCTCTTCAACTGAAGTAGTTTGCCAAACATAACGGCCGCAAAAACGCACATTCGGAAGAGCTGTGCGGATGCTTGTTCTCGTAGCAGGACTGGCCTAAACCTAGCGTTCGAGATCAACTATTTTGATCGAACTGGCTCGGTCTCTTGCTTTGCGCGTGTCGGTGCTGAATAAAACTGTTCGCTTCCGTAAAACCGGCCCCGCTTTTTTAAGAATAGTGCAACCGTCGTGATTGCGAAAGTGGTTTCAATACCGAGAAGATACTTACACAGGTAAGAATTCGCGAACCATTTGGTTGGAGGGAACCGGGCGTTCGGCTCCCATCAAGTTTGTTTATGTGCGTTCCTGTCATTGCGCCTCGAAAGGCAAGTTTTCAAATTTTGCATTGCACCTGAACTACCAAATCCAATATTTTTACGTTGCGTGTTAACTGTGCTCCATGACGCCCACACACCTTGCTCGCGGATGCCATGTAAAAAATATAACAATAACAGTAAAGCTGAAAGGACAGCATATTCCTTTTGCTGATATTTTAGACCTCTTGGCTCCTTATTACCGCCCATTGGTGGACGCTGACAGACGCTTGTTTTAGATCGTGTCATATGCATGATGGAACGCTAAAATGCCGCTTTTATGGTCGCGTCTTCTGAGCATTCCAGAATTTTTTAGACAGGGGCGAAGCAGCAAACGAACGGAAGAGAAAATGGACGCCGACAAGCAGGTTTTGTGTCCACGTCCCACAGGCATCGCAGACGACGATAGACGGTGGTGAAATAGCACACGATGCGAGTGGCTGCCAAGAATTTGCTCGCACGACTAACAAGCGGTGTCAGACCGCTCACTCGAAAGACTAGACGCACCGGATGTCGCGAAAGGGAAATACTAGACTTCTTAGCGTGTTCAGCCGAGCAGGCAAGCCAATCTAGGAGTAATGAGTGGGGCCACTGATTTTCGGGCGGGGCTTAGAGCGTGCCGTCGCGTTCGAACAAATTGTGTCTAATAGCATTAATATTGCGCGAAATTGTTTTTTGTGAAAAAATGATTTAAACAATCCTTGTCCCATCAATTCTCTTTAAAAAAAGAAAGAAATACGTTCACAACTCCCTGCAATGCCAAATTATAGCGCAGCTTTTGAGGAGGAGAAGGGGAGGCACGGAGAGGAAGGTATGCCCTCCTCCATATCCTCTTCTCTTCCTCTCTTCCTCTCCTCCTCTCCTCCCCCTCCTCCTAGCTCTCTTTCTCTCCATGCTCCTCCTCCCTCCTCCACCTTCATCCTCCTCCCCACCTCCTCTCTTCCTCCTCTCCCTCCTCCTCTCTTCCTCCCCCTCCGTCCCTCCGCCTCCCTCCGTCCTCCCTTGTGACGTTCCACGTGACCTTCATGGCGTCACTCGTGGCCCAAGTGACCCTCGTGACGTCACTCGTGAAAACCTCGTGAAGGTCGTGACCTTCGTTGTGACGTTTACGAGTGCCCTTGATGTGACCCTCACTGTGAAGGTCGCAAAGGTGAAGGACCTCCGTCGTGATCTTCACGAGTGACCTTCGTACCGTCTCTCGTGATGTCAGACGAGAAGTGACGTGTGGCGTCATTATCGGAAACGTCCCTGCAAGGATCGATGAGAGCTCCGCGGGTGGGCCGTTAGCACCAGGGAGATTTGGCTGGGGGAAAAGCGCTGTTGTAAACACTTCCCTTGGCGGGCGACCTCGAGAGACAGGCGTACTTTACGACGCGAGGTTCGGAACGCGCGTTTTCTGCCGAGAGAATCGGAGCGTGCGTTCCGGGCCGGGAAAATAAAGTTACACCACCACCACCACCACCAGAACGCAGTGGCTCTGGCCGGCGCTGTTTACACGGCGCGCTTACATCGGTTTAGTCTTTCTCGCCCGAGTGTGGGGGGTCGCGGCAGAACGGCAACGTCAGACCACCTCTGGCAGAATGTATTGCGGGATGGCTCACTTAGTCGGCGCTATCCACACTGGGGTCGGTTGTCCGCATTGCCATGCGAGAAATGGCTTTGCTTGCATCCGAACCAGCCCGACCTTTGACCGTGAGAGGAACGCAGACCGCGGGTTCCCACCCGGGAATACAGGCAATTCCCACGTGGCGAGAAGGTGAGCCGATTGGTTGGCGGTGGGAAACGCCTGTCTCACAACGCGTCGAGGATTCGCCGGTCCACAAAAAGGGGACGGACCAACGAGTAACTGGGATTAGAAACTCAGCGAGTGAGTTCAGTTCGTGCTGGGGCTCGAGAGCTGTCGCTCCGTAATCGAGTCAGGTCGTGGGATTCCGAGGGACTTTTGTCCCCGTAATCGGGACGTAATCCCACGAGCCAGCCAACTCCCGAGCTTGGAGAAGCTAACACCCGACCACCTCCTTCCCAACCCCGTACAGGGGAAGTTACCATTTCGCAGTATCGTTTTTCTTTGTATTTTCATCCGTTTCAAAAGTATTAAATTGTTTTGTTTAAAAGTAATTTCCAAAGTCAACTGAATTAGTCGTCGACGGCCAAGGGAAGCAACTTCGTCTCCGCAAGACCCGCCCAGCTTCCCACAACGAAGCCCGTCACCCCATCCGGACCTGGCAGTCTTGACGGCGCAAGGTGACCAGAGGAACGAAAGAACCCGTACTGTCCCGTAATGTAACGCGTAATTACGAGTTACGTCGCTGGTTACGTCATTATCGAAAACGTCCCATAGTCCAACGCGCAATTACGCCAACGGCGACGGCGACGCTGCTCAAGCCGGAAACGGACGCCTAAGAGTTGCGCTCTAAAAAAATGTTGTTTCCCTTGCAGTGCCGTTTTGAGCATACTTATTTTTAATTGGCACAATTTACAAAGCGGCGTAGCGCGAATCAAACCCTTCATTGTGAAACACACATACCGACGCCTTTGATCGGAGCCTCGGAGCCACGAGGAGGCGAACGAAATGGCCCGCAGCTGACCTTAGCATAACTCCCGGGAGCAATAGCAGGCAATCATTGCTGTGCAGAACTGGCTACCAAGTAACGACGCCCAGCTCCAGGCGTAATATCACGTCGTCACGGGCAGGTCATGACGTACCAACGAATAGAGCAACGACTGTATGACGTGACGCCGTACAATAGCAGCCAATACTAAGCGCACCGGGCGTAATAAGACTCGTTATGCCCCCATAAAACATCTAGTGACATATTAAGTGCGCGCTGGTAAACGATTTATCTCAATTTTGAATTATGCACCTCTTCAGTAGCATCACTATGGACCTCCAATATTTATACTCATCTCGTTTCTTACCTGCTTGAACGGGCACGTCTGTTTTAAAGGAATACAGTACTCTTATTTGGGAAACTTTACGGATCCTTTCTTTCTTGTGTTGGCGTTAGTCGCACCATAGAAAAAACATGTGAGACAGTGTCAGCAGCCGAGTTAAGCCGTTGGTTTGGCGTCAAAACACGCCACCAATAGCGCAGAGCCTCGCGGAAATAAGGGTCAGAGGGGTTAAGCAGTTCGTTAACTCTCCCCTTTCCTCCCTCCCTTTCGCTGCGGAGGAATCGGGCTGCACAGCTGCGTAGGAACTGCTTGTTAGTTCTACGGCATCTTTATTGTCTCTGACGGAATCTTTGAGCTAGGCAATTTCGAATTCGATTGAGGGCGATCGTTTGTTCAAGTCTATCCTGTAGCTGCCCGTTTCGTTCCCACGGCGCTATGAGGATGACAAGGCCTGGAATGTCAGACCCCATGCACCCCATGCAGACTAAACTTTCAACCGGGAGCACTGACCATGATCAGGTCGACCTAAAAACTATATCCAATGATTAATTCTAAGTGGTGTGTAATGAAAGTAGAAAAAGAGTTCCCCCGCCCATTTAAATAAGTGCCATAATATGAAAATAATATTTTATACAGCCCCAGCACTGCCTGAAGCCTTTGATAGGTGCATATATGTGTAGCGTCTCGGGTTGTTCTAGACTTGACTAGGAAGTTAAAATGGTCTGGAACGGTTGGTGAGAACACTAACATTTTTTTTCGTTAAGTGATTATTACTTGTCCAAATTTATAATAATGATGAAAGAGCGTTGTCGGCGTTTGTTCAGGCCGCTGGTCCCATGTCGTCTTGCTGCTCACTCCGTCTCGTCTCCGTTCAGTCCTCTGTCCCGACTCCTTTTTAAACCCTCGTGCTGACGGTTACCTCGCGATGGCGTGAACAGGTGCAATCGCGAGGCAATACGTCAGCCATATGAGACAGCAGTATTGGCAGGGTTATGGTGTTATTGCCAAGATGTTATCTAATGTGGTGCAATGGATGTTGCGCGGACTTATGTAAGCGTGCGGCAACATCCGTCGACGACGCAGCACTTGAGCCGGGTAAGGTAACCTGACGCCCTCCGGGGCCTCTCGATCGAACGGAGTAAAGTTCTCTCGGGAACCTCTGGGTCGGTGCGTGCGTACGTGACCACATATGTATTATAATATACGCAAGACGTCCAGCTGGTGCTAATGTGCAGTTGCAAACCGAAGACTGTAGTCTGGATCATTGAAAAAAGAGCGAGTAGGCAGGCGAGCTGGTTGATGTTACACATTTTTTTAAAAAGCCGGAGATGACGGACAAAAAAGGGCACAACACAAAAGCCTTCTGAAATCCAGCTACTAAACTTCATTGGCACAGTCGTTTATATATATCATACCCACACGTCTCCCGGTAACTGCACACGCCCCTAGGACTTTCAGCCAGGGCACACCTCGTCTGTACCTAATTTCAAAGCCCCATTATCACAACCCCCAAGGTCGGACCCAACGCAAAACAAATTCACACAAACTCGAAGGCATAACCTATGTTGTAGATGAGTGCTTATCAAATAGGGCTCCGCGCAACTTTGCTGTCCGCGTAGACATTTTAGGGGCCCGCGAAGCCCCGCCTCATCAGTCAAGCCCGGCAATAAGAGGTGCTTTCTTTTAGATTGAGAAGAAACGTTCCCATTTTTGTACGAGTTTTCTCGTACGAATATGGGCAAGTCTTCTTCAGCTTTCCCATATTTATATCCAAATACTTAATCATATTCATAAATAATCTATACCTTTCCCTTCCCCTCACCACAAACGGGGTCATCCACCATCTGCGCTGATCTACAAGGGGTTTGTGAAATATACGTGGTTAAGAACCACTGTTGTAGGTAATGCAGTGGGGAAAATAAATAAAGGCAATCGTGGTGTACGTTAATAGGCCCGCCTGTCCCTGCCTCCGTCGCACACTATTTCACGCGGTGGCGTGTGCTTCCAGAACACGTCTGGTTGGATACATTTCGTTTACAAGGCTACAGGTGCGAAAAGGTGCCCGTGCGATATTTCCGTCTCTTATGACAGACCCAGCCTTGCACCAATGGCACGAGTGGTCCGTTTAGCGCACGACTACGCTCCTTACGCGCTCAAAGCATCTTTAAAAATGGTTGATTTCGTGATTTTGGTTGGCACTCGCCAACATCTGATAAAAACAATATATCTATTTTCACATATTAAAAAGTTAATCAAAGCGTTTCTTTTATTTGTCGACTGATCATTCTGATTAGCTCCAAATACTATGTCCCTTTGGCCGTTTAACTAGCGTGCACAAACTGCATATGCGTAGCTTTCACGACTTATTTAAGCAGATCTTTAAGGCCTAGAAAACGTCATGTATAAGAAAGCGCTTCTTTCTTTTGAAGCTTTGAAAGTAAGGACTGATCATAATTCGAGTCAGCTCGAAGAAACGCCGCTACTTACAAGTGGCCTTCCAACCATCTGGAACTTCGGTGTTTGCTCACTAGTCAAAGTCGGATTTTGTAGCGATACAAATCCTGTTTTTATAACAACGACATTTCAGTCAATGACGTCAACTTTACTAACAACCTCATAAGAATAACGGAGCCTTAAATATTTAACATTTTTATCATATCTTTTGATATAAAAATAGTGATGCCCCACCACTAGCAGTTTGCAGGCTAGAACCATAAACATTTACTTTCGGGCGCGACCCTCGGTTATTTTATATTTTGAACTCTCCACTTGACGACATGCGCGCGGTTAATGTTGTTCACCTCCCACACCCACCCAATCGCGCCACGTGCGAGATCTACACGGATTGACGGCTCGTGGCATCAACAGTCTATGAAGGCAGACGAAAGAAACACGCAAAGCTCAGAAGAACAAAAGAAGGAGAGATCGAGGCAGTACACAAATCTTCGTTGAGGTAAAATGGTAGATGTGGAGATTTTTGCCCCTGTAGGACCACCGCTGTCTAATCCAGTTGCAGTCCGTGTAGCGGAGTGGACCACACACGCGGTTCCCACGGGGTAACGAGGTGCGAACACCGATCGACACGGTTCATTCTATTATAACATGCCCCCTTCTGGAAAGTTCCAGCTCATTCTCGGCTGCCAACGTATATCCTCGTTCGGAACATTCATGAACTTACCACGTGTATAAACTCCGGGGATACCGACTGCTTCGGAACAACGTCCTTCTGACTCAAGATGCGTGATTCTCTTAATATATAAGTCGGTCGGCACTGGTACGCCTAATTTAATGTTTACATTCTCTTTAATAACCGTCCGATTTTCTGTCTTTGACAATAGCATAGATTAATATGATGAACAATATATAGCAATAGCATAATCCTAACTTGTAGACCTGTACACTGCGCTGTCTATAAAACCTCAATATTACAATACGACCACTCTAACTGGGCAGGGAAGCACCATCCCCGGACCAAGCACCCGGCCATGCTATGAGCGGGTGATCAGTTCAAACAGTCGTCCAACCGACAGCCTGCGAAAAGTGCTCCGTACCGTCTAGAAATGGGCCGCATCTCAGCGATGGCAAACGATGGGAGTGCACTGCACATAGTCTTCCTGTAGCAAGTGTTCACTTAATTGGGTGTTCACAAGATAGTCTGCAATATACCCGATCGATACCTGTTGCATATACGCACGCAATAATACACACATTGCACTGAGCACAGAACGCGATATATTTTGAGAGCAGCCGTCTCCATTGGTTCATCTTCATCCGGTAGCATAACTCGAGGTCATATGTAGAAATGGTGACTTATGGGATTGAGTTGAGCTAGTTGGTGCGTTACTGGGATAGAGCCAACTTGAACTTGGGAGACGGAAACACGTAAAAGAACAGAGATAGAAGAAAGAGACAATGATAGAGATGCTGAGATAGAGACAAAGATAGAGATACGATTAGCAAAGAGCACCTGGCGGATGTCGCTAACGCCTCGTTTGTAATGCCCGTCTAGGAACCTTGAGGGGTAGTGACGGTTATTGTCTCGCCTCCGGCCACGACGAGAGGAGAGGGGAAGGAGGAACTCCCGTCTTCACGAGAATCCCTTTTGTGTGCCCAGAAGTCGCTATTGTCCCCCTACAAGATTACAGAAGATTAACCCGGCACTCAAAAATTCGTACGAAAGCAGCCGCTTCGGTGGCTCATGGCTGGAACGACTAGGCAATCCTTTCGACGTCAGCCTCGCCGTACCTTTGCTCGTCCCAAGACGAACTACGTCACGATTGTGGGGGATGTCACGTGGTCTCTGCTGGGCCTTCTCTGAGCGCTTGCCAGAGTGGGCCATTTATAACGAAAAATACAGCCACCAGGCTCAAAATACAAAGGTGCAATCGTCATTTACGGATATTGTGGATCATATTCAACCTATTTCTGAACACGACGAATATATTTCAAATTTCGTTGAAGTGTGCCTTTAAGCTGTACGATTCAGCCATCGAAACTATAGACGTTTGTTTAGCGTTTCGGTGGCCACCAGGTGTATGCAGCACGCCGCTAGGCGTGCTAGGCGTATGCAGCACTCACGGACGATGCTCACAAAGCCTCCGCGGGATGGTCCACGAGAAAGGCAAGTGAATGTGAACGTTATCTCCGGGGTTCATAACACCGCTGGGTGGATTCATTCGAAATCTAACAGGCTTGTCAGAGTGGGTCTTTTGATTTTCGAACATATGTAATTTCCTCATTTCTGTAAAAAAAACGCGTTCAAAATTTCCTAGAAAATGTTTTTGCTTCATTAAAATGTTAAATGGAGTCAGACTTAGGAAGTAATCCATTACTTTTTCAAGCAAATTTTAATTGCAACTTTACTTTTTTTTTGGAGTATTATTTTGTAATGTAATGTCGTTGCAAAATATTTTTAACGGATTACTCTAATTACTCGTTACTTTTTAAAAAAAAATATGAGCATGATATAGTAACTAAAGCGATGCGAGCATAAGATTCAGCAGCATAAAGAGAGCAAAGAGAGCAAAACACGATCATATGTAGTTCAACATTTGCACCTTTCGTGGTGTCGGAACATGGCGGGAAGCATTGAAAAGCGTATTTATAGGTGCTAGATGTTTTCGAGAACTTGCTCGCGACCTTAGTGACACATTTCTTGTGTTGTTTTTTTTGTTGTTTTTTTCTCGCAAGACTAACTGATTTACTGCAAGAACGAGGAAGAAGCGCGAGGAAATATTTGAGACGAAAATCCTCTGCTAGAGTGTACTAGAAGGGACCAGTGGGACCACTGAAGTGCTATTTAGGTACCTCCGCATGTGGAAAAAACCGGCTAATCAAAGCCACTTCGCTCGTAGCACCCGAGAGGGCGCTACGAGTGAAGTGGTTTGGATTAGTCATTTTTTTATGAAAAACGCGTTTCGTTCGAAACCCAAGCTTGACCGGCACACTGGTCAAGGTCATAGGAACAATACAACGCCGGACTATATTTTTAAACAATCCAGACGTCAGTCTCTAAGTACATAAAATCACCGCAACCTGACTTGTCACAACGCCATGCGACATCAGGATGACGTCAACGTCGTCATCGACGTTGACAACGTGCGTATCACGACATGAAGACTGCGTTCTTGCGTCATACTGCGTTGATAACGACGACGATGTCAACGTTGGCGTTGATGTCGACGACGAAAACGTCACGGGACGTCAAGATGACGGCGTCCTTGTCAAAGCGACGTCATAAGGACGTTTGGTGTCAGTTCGTAGACGTCGTTGTTGACATGACGCAGCTCGACGTCACGAAGACGCCCCGACCACTTCAGGACGTCGACGTTGACGTCATCATCGAAGACATTACACGACGTCAAGTCTTCGTCGTGACTGCGCGTCGACGTTGATGCTGGTGAAGGCGACGACGAGGCACGCCGTCAAGGCTTCGTTGTGACGTTGACGATAACTATGACGTCAGGACGACGTTAACGTGACGTCATAGCGATGTTTGACGTGGCGTGGTGCGTCGACATCAACGTCGGCATCGACGACCACGTCCACGTCGTCCTCGACGCGGCGCACGACGTCATGACCGTGTTGCAACGGCTACTTGACATTGCGTAACGGCGTCGTCCTCAACGCGACGCGACGTCGCGACAGCGTCAGAATGGCGACTTGATGTCGCGTAAAAGCGTTGTCCTCAACGCGATGTCACGACTGCGTTGCAGCGGCGACTTGATGTCACGAAACAGCGTCGTCCTCTACGCGAAGGGATGTCACGACGGCCTTACGACAGCGTCTTGGCGTCGCGGAACGTCGTAGGCGACGATGATGTCGTGGCGTCGTCGTAACGTCACATCGTCGTATCCTGGTACTTTGACGTTGCCTCTGATGTCAAAATCATAAAAAAATACTATCTAGCCCCTAATGGGCCATATTGCCCCTATGACCTTGACCTGTGTCGTTGCTCGATCGCACGCAGCGAAGGTGGCGCTGCGATCGAAGTGGCTTGGTTATCTGATCGCTTTCCACATTTTGAGATGCAAATGAAAGCATGAGCGGAGCATGTAGCTCGTCCCACTCGTACTTTCTAGTACACTCTACGTCTGCTTCTCAACCTCGAATTTCAGCCACCTTTCAAAAGATGGCGCAAGTCCGGTTTGTCTGATTCAACATAACTCCTTTTTAATATTTAAGACAATTAGTATGCTTTTAAAAAATCTACAATCACAAAAATTATTTTAATTAGAAAGAGAAAAGCTTTAATTAAAAAATCGTTGCCTAAATAGCTGTCCTCTTCTCTGCAAACCAGTTTTTTGCGTACAGAGTCGAGCTTGAAAATAGCCCCACGATTTACATTCTTTTAAACAAATCTGAATGTAAATACAACGACAGGAGCCTTACAGGGATCCAGGCCAGTTCCTCTAGCATACACTTATAAAAAAGTGCGATCAGAAACCGGAACGATATCTGAGAAAACCAAGAACGCGTTAAGAGAATCCTTTGAATTTTTTATCGCAATCAAAGTGGTGTTTACAAAAAAAACTTCTGAAGTTGCACTTCTAACATTTTTTATGCTGAGTTCCAATGTTTACAAGAAGCATTCCCCTAAAAGTCGTGGCTGCCTTTCGACGTGAAACTGAATTTGGACACTTCAAATAAGCATAAAAAAAGGCTCTTTTTTTTAAAAAAATACTGAAAAAATGTAAGTGCGCAGATTAGAAAAAACACGCATTCACGGAACTAGACAAGTCCTTCTTCTATTCAATAAAGGAAAAAGAACGAGTCTTGGATGCATTACAAGTCTACAAACTTGGAATGCAGAAAGCTACGTCTTTGAAAATATCAGAACTTGCAGTTTTTGTTTTCTTATAGTACGTTAAGTTTTGAAAAATGCATATCACTTTTTACAATAAAAGAGTCACAATAAATTGGCAATTTATTTTCAAAAAGAACGAAATACGTGGCATGCGCACAGGCGCGACATTTGCACCGCGAACAGGAGTGTTAGCACCGCTGCCACTGGTATTATGCATGGTTGGGGCCGCGGGACCGCCGCCTTATAGGAGCGGTGCAACGATATTCAATTGGAATGTTTTTTTCCACTTTACACGAGCTTACTGGCACTAGTGGGACTCAAGGATACTCGCACGCAACACCCCTGGCCAAGAATCTTCTTTGTTGCGGTGTAATTTCAAGGAGAAAAGCGGTCATTTTCATTCAATCTCTCCTTTGCAAAATTTGATGACGAAACGTGGGGATCGCAGTACACCCCAATGACGATATTTGACCCGAGCATTCCGTGGGCACTCGATTTGGGCTCGTGATAATTCCTAGCTCGAGAAGCATTCGGGTAGGGTGCCCGTGGCCAATCGCTGCAACGACGACAATAGCCGAGCCATAACAATGTCTGGAACTCAGCGCGTGCCCTGTGCTTTGCCAACCCCAGCGCGTGGCTATGATCAACATTGGCGGCATATAATCGGCTCCAGATCACGTGGCAGCTTGTTCTGGCTGCGAGTTGAGGGGTGAACGCTGCTCGATTTTCTTTAATTTTTCCGGAACTTCTATTGTGTGGGGTGAAAAACGAACGTGTTTCACAGGTCACTAGCGTCAGGGATCCGTTCTAAGCGGTATTCGCTCAAAGGGCGAAAATTGTTGCAGCGCCCCTTTAATGTATTTGTAGGCAGTAGACTTGTAGTTTCTCCACTTTGTCGCACGGAACATAATGCGGCGTTCGGGAATATGAAAACGCGCTTGAACATTTTTTATTAGGTGATTAAGCTAGATTCGCTTGGACTAGATACACATTGCTTGGGTATGAGAATAAATAAATGTTTGTTCTATTTTCTCCTTCAAAATAAAGCGCGTCCGGCCAAGTTGGATTTAGCATTGCTGCATAAACAGCATCGGCGAATGTCTTTCATATTGCGGGAGACTGTACATCTCGTGCTAATGTCGTCTTAGGTTCATGACCTGGCTCGCGAACTGTGCACCACAGATGTGAGAAGCGTATCTCTTTGCGAGTACCTACAGATGCCCATTCTTCTCTTTTGTGCTTCCTGAATGAATCGATTTATTTTCCCGTTAAGTCGAAAAGCAAAACGCTTCTTGTCATTGTTTTAAGTTTTTCAACGAAGTCTTTTGACGTTGGTATTAAGGAGCCATCCTGCGAACGAAAATTATGTAGTGTGGCGAGGTGCATCGAGGCTTACAAGCTGTCTATAGCACAAACAGATATATGACTCCGGTCTGGCTACATGAAGAGCTCGTTCCGTTTTCTCCGCACTTTGTGCCCTCGCTTTAAACACCGGATAAAGGAACGTCCACTGCACCGCTAACGATTGGAATGTCAGTCGCCATCACTACATCATTAAGAAAATACATTACGTAGCCAAGAACGAGTGTTCTCAATCAAAGTAAATTTACCCGCTGCATTTTAAGTAGGGGTGGGCGAATATTCGAAATTTCGAATACAAATAAAATATTAGACATTTAATATTCGTATTCGATTCTTTGGTATTTTTAGAATATTCTTCGTAACACGAATATTCGAAATTAATCGAATATTCGAGAACGTATTCGCAAGCGTAAGTTTTGTTCTTGGCTTCGGTTTTGGTAAGTAAGGCCCATTAACAGCGATATAGCTGCCTGGAGACTTCAACCTAAGCTGGTGGCGTCGGTGAAGGTAGCGGCAATCTTCGAGTTTCTCTTCCCTTGTGACTCTTGACTTTTTAAACTGCTCACTTTCGCGTTCACCCACCCGTGTTATGGCGGATGGAGGTATCTGTGGGGAACCGTCCGCGAAGCGGGGAAACGAAAGGGAAACTACACCAAAACGAAGAGAGAGGAGCGCTATCTTATAATGTATAATATAAATCTTAAAGTACATCCTGCGTTGTTATCGAGTATTGTGGGATTACCGCTGGTACGCCAGGAAAAGATCAACCGACGCTAACGGACTTCGCACTTATCCCCCAATAGAAAAGAGGGTGCGAGCGCTAAATAACAAGGAGGCCGCCATGGTGACGTTTGATTTAAAGCCTTGTAGTATTGTGGAAGACCGCGGCTTCAAAGAGCTTCTGACAGAAGCCATTCCGAACTATCGCCTACCATCCCGCTCTACACTCTCGCGCGTGCATGTGCCACGGATGTATGACGACACCCGAAAGAACGTTTAAGCAGAATTCAACAGTGGCTTTGAAGGCGGCACTACCGCTGTTGCCTTCACTAACGACATGTGGACATCACGCGCTAACGAAAGTTACGTGAGCTTCACCTGCCATCTTCTCTCTCCAAAATTTATGATGAAGCGGTTCACATTGAACACTTCACACATGGCTACCAGTCACACTGCTGTGAACATTGCACCTATGCTGGACGAAATGTGCCGTGACTGGGAAATACCCAATGAATGTGCGAAGTTCTTCGTAACGGATAACGGGCGCAACATCAGTGCTGCCGTAGGGAGATTTTAGTGGACTGAACGAGCGTGCTTCGCGCATACGCTTCAACTGGCGATTAACGACGCGAGATCCGGCTCGCCGGCCATTGATCGCCTGTGCAAGAAAGGGAGGCGTGTTGTGGGACATTACAAGCACAGTTCATCAGCTCAGAAAAAGCTTGAGAGTTCCAGAAAAAGATGGGAAAGGACACACCACATCTGGTGCAAAACGTGGAGACGAGATGGAATAGCCAGTACCTAATGTTATCTCGCCTTCTGGAACTCAAGAGGCATTCACTGTGGAGCTTGCTACCTTTGACTTTGACATCGATGGATTTGTTTCATCAGAGTGGAAAAATCCTTCTGAATGGGTACAAGCATTGAAGACGCCGTTTGATGCCACTGGTATTGCCAGTGTTGAGAAGTACCCGTCTTTGTCCTTCCAAGTTCCTGTGATTTTTGGTACGCTCCAATATCTAGATAACTGTTCTGGGGCATCAGAATTTCCCGCAGAACTGATACTGTGTGTAAAGGTAAGGTTCGCTCTGTATAAGGAGGACAAGGACGCATGCCTTGTTATGTTCTTGGACCCACTCTTCAAGTGCACTATTTTTAAAGCTGAAAAGGAAAAAGTATCTTGGCTGAAAACAATGCTGCTGCAAGAGCTAGCCTCAGGTCATGCTATACTGAAGAAACCCAGCGGGAAGCCGCAACACGGTCACAAGAGCAAGGCTAAACACCGTCAGCAGATATCTGGCAAGCATTTGACTTGACCACTTAGCCAAAAGTGCAATGGAAAGGAAAGTGGTTTGCTTCGAAATGCGAAGTTGTAGTGTATGCGGAGGAGGCATTGATAAAGAGAGAGAGCGATCCGTGTGAGTGGTGGCAAACTGTCGGGTGCTTGAAATATCCGAGTCTAGCGAAGCTTTGCAATAAATGCATGGCAATACCTGCTACTTCAGTGCCGAGCGAGAGAGTTTTTACTGTGGCTAGAGGTGTAGTTTCCGCTCGAAGGGAGCAACTCCTACCTGACCATGTGCAGCAGTTGATTTTTCGGCATGAGAACTTGTGATCTTTCCTACAACTAAAATTTTCGTTTTTGCGTTTTTATTCTTGTTCTATTTATTTGAATAGAGTTACAGAACAAAAATTCTAGTTCTTTGAAAGATCACAGGCTGTCATGCAGAAAAGTCAACTGCAGTTCTGCAGATCAAACATAAAAAAATAACTAAAAAATTACAAGAAAAATCAAATGCAGTTCTGACATGTGAAAACAAAAAGACTCTTAAGAAATGCGCCTGCCTTCGACTATTCGATATTCGATTCGATATTCGAAGCTAACTATTCGTATTCGATTCGAATTTAAAAATATTAATTTTCGCACACTTCTAATTTTAAGACAAAAATAAACAGTACAGTCTTTGCCGCGAAGGCGACCTGCGGAAACTGCGTTTGGCCGTTCTGAGAACGTGGGTGTGATTTCGACCACTTCTAGAGAAGGTACAACAACAAAAAAAGGGGGGGGGGGGGGGCGGGGAAATTGCATCATGATAATTTAAAGTTAATAGAATTAACAGCGATAATAAAAACATTTACGAAATACAAAGATTTTTTTTGATAATGCAGGTTCAAAATATCGATATATCTGAATTTTGATATTTCAGATTTTAAAAAAATATTCCGTAAAATAACACACTAAACTTCTGTGAGCAAAAAATATAATAACTCATGAGTTACGAGGCTCTGAATATGGCACCGGATTGTCAGAGTCGATATTTGGCATTGTTTACCTCAGCGAAAAAAAGAAAAAAATACCGAGTATTATTTTTAACTAAAAAATAGTCGCCATGGTATGCAAGCACACAGAAAATTACTGTGAGTTCTGTATGCTTTCCGTATTCATACCAGCGTACAGAACTGGGTAGAAAAATCACGAAGTAATGAAATGATTTTCACCCTGCTCCACTTCATATTTTTTGTGAAGCGAATTTTTTTTACTTGTGAAAAGCGGTTTTGTTTCTTATACAAATTAGCCAATTATATATATATATTAAAATCGAAAGACCCACCCTGACAAGCGTGTTCCATTTCAAATGTAACCACCCAGCTATCACTTTCTAACAACCGGTGCGCTTTTCTCCAGTGTTTGCCTTCTCTTCGTGTTTTACGGTCCACCGCGGCGGCGGCTCCAATGCTGTAAAGAGGCGCGCCGGTATTCGCCACAGCATATCATGGTACTGACAGGCGAAACGCTGTTAAGCGGAGCCGCCTTTCTCTACGTGGCACACACACAGACCCTACACTCCGGCTATTGAAAACACCCTGCGAAGCATGCGACATGAAAGTGCCTCTCGATCACCCCAGACCGCGCGCAAATTCTTTAACTCTTATTTAAAAACGCACAAAGAATTTTCACTTTAAAACCACTGTTTTCCTCTCTTCCTTCAATTTGTTTCCTTTTCACCATCCTGAAGCATTTTTCGATTTTGTAAAAATAATTAATTTGTCATGTATGGGTATCTATCTACATGCCCCATTCAGGGTGCTGTGGTAGCCTCAATTGGTCAAAGTTTTAGCGTTATAACCTCAAATACACTAAAATAATGCAACATATTTTTGGAGATTCTTTTAGTACCTTTCATGAGCCTTTATGTGGGAGAGTTAAAAAAAAATCTAGGATGGAGTTCTTTTTAAGTTTGAGTTTCAAAATTACTTATTAACATTAAATTGACCCCATTTGAGAATTTCTCATAAATTTGTTTCGCTACCCAAGATAACAGCATTTAGCAGCAATATTAAAAGAATGCAAGACAACGCGCTGGCGAAGCTTGAAAGTTCTGGTGTTAACAGATGCGGTGGAACAATTAGCACGAGATAAGTATTTTTGCGTAATGTGGCGTGTTTGAAATGCTACATTGGCCTGACTGGCAGATGTTTTAATGATAGAACACGTGAGTATGCAGCATCTCTCAATGGAACTATGTAGTTCCATTGAGAGACGCTAGCGGTCGTCGAGCGACTGGCATCCGTGAGCGATCGGCCACGTGATCCAGCCCACTGGCGCGCGCTGCGGGGCAAATCGAGCGTAACGCTCCCAGCGCCACCGCTATCAGCGCGTCTGGTCTCGCTTTTTAACAGTTCCGGTTCCTATTGACATCTTGCTAAAAGCATGAAGTTCTCATCGGAAATTCATGCTTTGACAAACAAATTTGACTGTTTACTACCGGATTAACGGTTATCCCGACGTTAAAGGACACATGCAAAGGAAGAAAACATTTTTTTTAGACAGCTTAGATGGAAAAAGGATGTCATAAAACGATTTTACAACGAAGAAAAAAAATTTTTAAAGCTATATTTACGGCGCTATACGAATTTGTAGTTGGCGCTCGCGGGAGCCGCCGCTGGTCACGTGGTAGGCCCGCGCGCCGCCGCGCTGCATCGCCGCCGCACGCTGAGCGTTGTGCGAACGCCGCTTCAACGCGTTTCTCCACGCCGCCGTCGCCGCCGCCGCACAAGTTCCTCTGCTTCGGGGCGCCGCCGCCGCCGTCTGACCGGCGCACAGGTCTATCACGTCTGCTTGCGTTTTTTCAGGAGTTTCCTTTGGGCTCTAAAAGTTACTTATTCTTCTTAGTTTTTTGTTATACTTCAAACAAAGATGAATAAGTTACTTTTAGAGGCCATAGGAAGCTTCCGAAAGAACGCAAGCACCATGTGATAAATAAGGACCAGTCACGTGATAAATACGGAGAACTTTTCCGCGGTGCCCGCGGGCGCCAACTACAAATTCGTTTTGCGCCGTAAATATAGATCTAATTTTTTTTTCCTTCGTTGTAAAATCGTTTTATGGCGTCCTTTTTCCATCCAAGCCGTTTAAAAAATTTTCTTTCCTTTGCATGTGCCGTTTAAGGGTTCATTACAGTCATATAAACGCGATGAAGGCAACCAGAAGTACTTCTGAGAGTCGTAGGATGCAATTAAACAATACCGAACATGTACGCCGTAAAGCGATCATCATCTCGGAAGGCGACTTCCATTTGCGGAATCTTTGGCTTATTGTCTTCTAATTATACCAATTGCATTGCAGAGACCACGAAACGAGCAAACGACATACCTAGCCCTTCGTCCGAATAGGCGCGTACAACGTCTTCGACGTAACGCGATATCTTAATCCTCTTCAGTGGCAAGGCGAAAGACTTGGAAAACACTTCGCCGAGAGCGGCTGCCTCGTCGTCAGTCGATCTGGAGCTAAGCTGGTATTTTGTCGCTGTCGTTGATTTCGCTGTCACTGCGTTTTATTATACCTCCTGAAATTGACTGCAACGATGTCATCGCCGCAGTATGCTCGGACGAGTCGGTCATGACAAGAGGAACGAAAGCAAGCACACCAAGAGAGGCCACCCAGCAATCGAAACAAAAAGCCACAAAACTCCTTCACTCCCCCGTGAGAACGTTGATAGCGAAACTGAAATATTCCGAGTGACTACAGATCGTGCGCCTCCTAAAAAGGCTTCGCGGAGAACTACTCCGGACCGCTCGACGCGCTCCGCCACTTTCACACGGATCGGTCGGTTGGAGCCGCTCGGTGAGCGCCCCACCGGCTCCAGATCTAAGAGCGGCACACGGGGAGATAGCTCGCACCTCGCGAGGGGAATAAGAATCCGCGCGCCGAGCGAGCGACCAGCGCTCGTTACTTGCAGGGGAAGGGGCTAGGATTGCGTAACCTAACCTAACCTAATTTAACCTAACTTTTTTTGTGGCAAAACCAGCTGAACGTACAATTATAGTCATTCATTCAGATGATAAGAGAAAACCATGCGCATTCAAACGCTAGACTACCAGCTGTTTTATGAGTCTTTCTCTTCAACTAGCTTTGTTTGTTCTATTTTTCTTCTTCATTTATTTCTGCGTTCTGCATTTCATGATAGTCTTCTTCATTGACAAGCTTATGCCTTCTCGATTTTCGACCTGTTAGAAGTGCTGCCGCCTCGCAGGAACGATTTCTCTTTTTTGGATAGGGAAACAGAGGAGGAACAAGCGTCTTCTTTCGCTTCTATGGCCAAAGCCTCCAGCATCTCGCGGGTTAACTGCTTTCTGTGGCGCCCCAAGATGGTGACATGCTCGAGGTTGGCCTTGCACGAACATGCGCGACAATGCGTGGCTAGGTTCCCTGCTGTTGTCAAGCTTCTTAGGTTGTTCGCATGTTCCTGGGCTCTGTCGTTAATGCAGCGCCCCGTTTATCCGATGTAGCAGCGCCTGCATGTCAAGCGAATGTCAAGGGAGTGACAGTACTGCCACAAATGACAGTACTGTCACTTGTGGCAGTGTACGCGGTCCGACACTTCGCAAAAACAGCTGTTTTAGCAAGAACAGAAGATGCAGAAAAGATATATCTTTAAAAGTAAAGTATCCTATGACTGCGAAAAGCAGATGAAGGTCGCGAGCTTGCGGTGCCACTGAGAAGATACGAACAGTGATCGCTACAGGCAAACGGGAAAAAAATGTTCCTCCTCGGAGTGGCAGGAGAGCGCCGTGACCGACTCAAATCAGCGTCCGGCAGAAAGAATTCACGCGACAAGCTCCGAATGTACGCATAGGATCTTGATTCATTAAACTAGTTTTAAGTGTACCACTTTAAACATGTGTTTTTTCTTATCACTATTTACACCTGGTCGTCAACAGCGCAGCCTGCCTACGAAGGGTAGGCTCCGAAATTTACTGATCGGAGAAATCTGTATTTAAATTGTTGACTTGTGCTTCAAATTCACCTGTAATCTTTTTTTAAAATAAAAAAAATATATATATATTGGAATGCACTTTTGAAGGGCCTGACAGGACAGATTATGAGCCTTAATTTGTGAAAATTAGAGGGAAAATTATGGTAGCCTTCATTTCAAAAAGATTTTCATTTATTGCGAAATCGGTAACCTCTCCACATTTTAGTGTATTTTTTTTAGAAAGGCTGTCGTTTTCAATTTTAATGACGATTTAGTGATATAAAATAGTCACCGAAATCATTTAAAAATAATTTGATTTTCCAGTCTTTTAAGATACGAATCCATAATTCTCTGAATTGATTCATAATCGATAATGTATCCTTTTATTTTATGTAGTCTGTGCACAAAAAAAAATGTTAAACTTAGAAAGACAACAGTTCTTCTTTTATAAATATCTAAATGTACGGTTTCCCGCAAGTCGGAAAAACGAGTGCGTATACCGACATTGGGTTTGCGATTCTTTTTTCCTCAAGAGAAATTTTATTTTCTGCGAAAAACGATTCAATATATTTTTGCGGTTGCACAAGTAAAATATATCTTTGGCAAAAAAAAAAATTAAAAATGTCGACTGGACAGTGCCGTTTGATCCTATCTGAAAACACCCCAATACAAACAATCTCAGGCAATCCGACTTTTTTTTTTTTGTAAGTATCTTATTTTCTACGCATTGTGCGGCCCTCCACGGCGGCGAATCTTTTGGCGCTGACAGGCGGCGCAGGTTCAGGTTCTGCCGCGCACACGGGAGACGCTACACGCCGGCTCTTGAAACAGGTGCCGCGAAGCATGTTACAGGATGGCGCGCCTCGATCGCTCCGGCCCATGGACATTTTGGGTAGGTTGTAGGAAAATGTATTAGGCATTTACCCTTCAAAACTACCATCCACCGCCGTGTTGTCAATTTGTCTTTTCCTGGCCACCCCGTAGCATTTTTACGCTTTTTATTAATAATGAAATTGTGAAAAACGTGTATCATTTGTGCCAACCGCGTTAGCATCAATTTGGCCACGTTTCTTGCTTGATAACTTAAAAGCAACACAAAAATTGCATTATGTTTTTGCAGACTCTGTTAGTACGTATTATACACGTTAATTTCTGAGAGTTTAAAGAATACTAAAGATTGCTTTTTTTAAATTTTCAAAATAATGCGTTTTTTGTTAAGTGCCCCTGTGTGAACATTTCTTGTAAATTTCTCTCACTTAAAAGGACGACACTATTTCATGCAAAGGTGAACTATATACAGGGCCAGACGCTTACAATGTTTGAAGACCTTTCTTAGCTTTAGAGATACGGAACAAAATATTGTTTAATCCACAGCGTTATTGCGTAAGGTGCCGGGCTTGCGATTTTTTTCTCGAATAACTACACTAATACTTGGTGATTAATACTTTTTGTCACTCCTTCATACGACTAATTTGTCAGTGAATATTCCTAAACCCGTAGCCGCAGCAGCTTTTTGGGGAGCCGCCCGAAACGTCAGCATCGCGCGATACGCAAAACGCGCACGTGACTGGAAGATTGCTTACAATTTTTTTTTTGTTCGCAAAGGCAAACATATTTTTCCATAGACAAGGATTGGTTTTATTCTTCTGAGCATAAAGCCAGCAAAATATTTTTTCATCGAAATTAAAAATGGTCACCGGACATGCTTGTTCGATCTTATCTGAAAACGCCTTTCTGCGATTGACAAGTACTTTTGCGCGGGTGGATCGTCGGCAAAAGTCGCACCCATCAGCTGATCTTCTTTCCTTTTCTTTCTGAGGGTGGTGAGGAGGGATATTGAGAGTAACAAGTGTTGGAGAGCTGTACTCTGAATCTCATGAGTGGGCGTTTTTAAGCACCCGACCTCTACAGCTCCTACATGAACGCGACGTCCCAGCATGCCACAGCAGAAGCATGCAGTTGGATCATTACTCGTACATCGGCCACTGCATTCTGTTCTCCGGTAATTGTGCGTAATTTTAGCAACGCTAAAAATTAACGAAAAGTACATCCTGTTTAGCGTGTACTTTAAAGACCGACCAACGAAACCATTTTCCGCAAGGTAGGAAAATGCCCCTCGCGCCCTCCTCTTTTCCCCCTCTCCCAAAAATCACGTGACAGCAGAGGCTTCTTTTGTGTCGGCTTTTTCTGTAGGGATAATCCTCAAGAAGCGCGAAATGAGCGGCTAGCTGCGAGCGCCACAACGACCTTGAGACGTCCAGGTGTCTTCCCTCGTTGACGCGGGCACGCTCAATCCGCGAGATTGAGGAAGTTAGCGCGACTGAACGCTTTTTCCCTTGAGCTGCAGGTCCGAGGCCGCTCGGTCGGTGGAGATCGAGGGGTAGTGGTATGCTGGGTTCGTTCCAGCAGCCGCTCTCTGGCATCGCGCGGCTGCTGGAACCATTCCCGTGACTGCACAAGGATTGACTTGCGCAATAAAGGGTTCAGGTCGTCGATAATACATTTATCTCCGAAACTTATGAATCAAGTGGCTTTCCCTATTCTCTTCATTACTGTTTGAAACACATCTCTTATAGGTTGTTCATCCCATTTTAGACTCTTTTACGTATTTATTCTTCCTTACCTGTGCTTGATGACTGTTTTATAACTTGATAAGGACCTTTAAATATTGGCGCGGGCTTGCGCGATCAACGCTGTCCCGGATTTATTCAAAATCGGAAAGATTGGCGTCAAGAGGGGTAAGGGTTGCACGAGAGGCGTGCAATTCTTGCCCGCTTGGTCCTCCCAACCACTTCTCCGCTTCCGTAAATTTTGAATGTTGTAGGTTGATCCAGTGGCTTAGAGCTCACTTTTTGAAAGGAACCGAAAATAAAAACGGGCCAGTACAAGCTGAACTATGCAAGACGCTCTAAGAGAGCCTGTCGTAATGAAAATGAACTGTTCTTATGTGGCAAGTCGCGTCAATCGGTTCATAATTTTTCATCCCCTTTTGCAAGGCTCCGGAAAAACAAGAAACCAGGAAAGGCTGAGTGGCGCCAGGCACCTCGTATTGTTCAGGTTGTCCCGGTTTCTTTATGTCCTTTCAGCGCTCCTAAAAACGCACAGTGTTCGGTTTCTAAACGCTGTTTTTATTTTCGCGCAGAAATAAAACAAAATGCGTAATAATTTTTCACACCAGTGCAATGCAATAGAGACTTCTATTTCCAGCAAGCTGCTTTCCGCCATGCTTCCGTGTCATCCTCCAGGCCGCCAATGTTTGTGCACACTGATTAAACTATTTACATGTAGATTTACATGCACTAGAAATCTGGTACTTTCTTTTAGAAGCAGCATGTTAGTGCACATAAATTCCCCCAGCGTCTTGCCTTTTAATCGCGTGGAAGGAAAATGGAAATATCCCGGGCATGATTCGTGCAGAAGGCTAGACTCAATGGTCGCCCATTATATCTACAAATTCCCTGGCAGATTCACTACCCTATAGCCTGGTGTCTTTTCTCCAAGAAGCGGGGTTTTGATAGAATTTCGTTGCTCGGCCGCTAACTTTTGTAGTGGCGAGAAAAAAGAGAGAGAGAGAGAGAGAGAGAGAGAGAGAGGGAAGCAACGGTTCTCGCAGGCTTTTTTTTTTTTTTTTTTGCAATTGCGATATTTTGTTGCGTTTAGGCATGCTTTTGCGGTGTAAACAATTTTACGCACTTCCCACAAATGTTTCATCGTCAACGACAGTTTGTAAAGTATTACCCACTGCCTCGGTTGCTTTGACCTTACGCACTGGAGCGTCACAGGAGCGCGTATTTCCGCAAAATAAATACGAGGACCTATTTCTCCCTTTGAACCGACCACTTTTGTGGCATCACGACGAACACACTTTCACCATGAAATCGTAACAAATAATGATTGATGATGAAATTGATTGGGTCCTAACAGTAGAGCCACATTATTTATGTTACAAATAAACTGGGCGTCGGTCAAGCGGTGTGTTTACTTCCACGTTTCAATGTGTTGAGAAAGAGTAGCTGAAAAACGCAGTCTGCAGGCTGCTTCCCTGGAGTGGCCTGATATCTCCCCAACTCGGGAAAGAGGGGGGGGGGGGGGGGGGGGGGCGGGGGGGAGAAAGGGGTGGATGTTGTGGGAAGGTGATAATATATATTCTCACACCGGAGAGTCGCCGGTCGTTAAAAAGTCGACTTGCTGATAACGGGAAAGCCTGTGGGGCCACATCTATAGTAACCATGAGGAAAATGTGGTATACAGCTATGTTACTGAGAAGTTGTGATAGTGCAAACGATGGCGCGTTGTGAAGGCAAGTGAAGCAAAGACCTATCTTACGATTGTGCCGTCTTCATTAGAAGCAAGAATTTCGGTTTGCTTCTTCAACCCCTCCTGATGCCAATCTTTCCAATTTTGGATAAATCCGGGACAAGGTTGATCGCGCAAGCCCGCGCCCAAATTTAAAGGTCTTTATCAAGTTATAGCACAGTCATCAAGCAGAGGTAAGGACGAATAAATACGCAGAAGAGTCCAAAATGGGATGAACAACCTATGAGAGGAGATGTGTTTCAAACAGTAATGAAGAGATTAGGGAAAGCCACTTGATTTATAAGTTTCAAAAATAACTGTATTATCGACGACCTGAACCCTTTATTGCTCAAGCCAATCCTTGTGCAGACACGGGAATGGTTCCAGCAGCCGCGCGATGCCAGAAAGCGGCTGCTGGAACGAACCCAGCATACCACGAACCCTCGATCTCCACCGACCGAGCGGCCTCGGGCCTGCAGCTCATGGGAAAATGCGTTCGGTCGCGCTGGCTTCCTCAATCTCGCGGATTGAGCGTGCCCGCGTCAACGAGGGAAGACACCTGGACGTCTCAAGGTCGTTGTGGCGCTCGCAGCTAGCCGCTCCTTTCGCGGTTTTTTAGGATTATCCCTACAGAAAAAGCCGACACAAAGGAAGCCTCGGCCGTCATGTTATTTTTGGGAGAGGGTGAAAAGAGGAGGGCACGAGGGGCAATTTCCTACCTTTTGGAAAATGCTTTCGTTGGTCGGTCTTTAAGCAAAAGACTGAAACCGCCAGTAGCCTGAGTACCCTTAGAAGGTATAAAACGTGCGGGAAAACGGTTCAAAAATGTTCTTCATGCAGTCAGTGTTGGCGTTTATATATAAGAATATATTTTTTTTAGAAAGTCAGATCTGTGTGAAGCGAAACAGAGAATAACGTGAATGTTTGCTTATGAATACATCTTTGAGCCGTGTAACGCGGCCACTTGAGCAGTGGTTTTCTCGCATACTATCACTGATTCCAATTTTATATTATTTTAAATCGCTGCACCGACGAATATAGCCCGATTTTCAGCAAAAATTAGCTTATTTTGCCTTTCATTTTATTGCGATTGTGCGGAAAAGTATTACAAAAATGTTGTTTTATTACCACGCGCAGTAATAGAAGCATTGCGAAGCGAAACATTCTGCGTTTTGTTGGGCTCCAAGAGGAGACAGAAATAAGTTGAACGCGGCGCCTTGCATCGCACAACTTGTTACGTTTTTTTTTTTTTTTTGGCGCCTTTCAAAACTGGATAAATCAACCAACTGACCCAACCTGACCCGACCGGCTCTTTTCAAGCGTCTTGCATGTTTAGCCTGTCCTGGTTTTTGTTGTTTCTGTTATAAAAAAAATTACCACGCAGCAACTGCACCAACTTATCACATTACTAATTGTCATGATATGTGGAAGCTTAAAAGTAAAAATTCGACAAAAGGAACATTCGTCGGCGTTATTGGAGATCTGTAGAAAAAAATCACCGAACACAGGGGGACCAAATTCGCCCCCGACACTATACTGTGTAAGCACAGCACGGATCTAACTGAGTCACGCTCGCAGATGGCCGATGTTATGCAGAACACGATAATTAACGCAGGGCACAGCGTTCGAGATACCGCCCATGTGGGGTTGTCGCACAAAATGCGCCCAGGAAGTTTACTTGAACCTGCTACCGTAGATTGAGCTATCTACACACGTAACCGAAAGACCCGGCAGTTTTACTCAGCCATCCCTTTTTACTGGGATTAGCTTAGTTTAATTATAAAGCGAAAAGTTTATCTCTCTTCTGAGATTGTTCAAGCTATTTGACCAAAATTTCAACCGCATTTTCAATTGTCTGCTAGTCTTATTTATGCTCTTTTTCGGTACCGAAACGAAGTAATTAACCATGGTGAACATGCGTATCTAAAGTACTTGTGATAACAGTGCGCTTCTTTATATTTTATTTGATGAAAACTCTTTTTTCCACAAGCTCCACAAAAGGAGACTTGTGACAGCTTACAAAAGTGGTGGCGCGTGATACTGGATTGTCAGTTTAGCCGAAATGTGAAACAATAAACCCTTTAGAATAAAAAAATGAAAGAACGTAGGGTATGTACTAAATCCGGATGGACCTTACGGACAGATAAGGGCGTGTCTTCAAAAGTGTAGCCTTCATGCTTGCTCTGAAGCGTGTCTATAATGCCGCAAGTTGCTTCACTCCGTTTGCACGAACACTCGCGCAAGAGAAACGCTTTCGAAAACCACCCGGATGTGGCCGTGTCTTATTTAGAACTAATGTAGCTCATAACATAAAATATTTGTCCTTTGCAATTTCACTTCCCTTTTTCGACGCTAAGTGCGGCCTAAGAATTTTGGTACGGTTACAGCAGGGGTATAGTACGTGGAAACCTGCGGCTGAAGGCTGCACCAAGCACAAGGGAAAGAAAGCGAGACCGGATAGGTAGCGCGCGGGTCGCAGCAATGTTCACATCAAAGGCGACTCGATGGTGCTTGACACCAATATGAACCGATCCTGCACTCATCTCAAACAACAATGACTCTCTAGCATTGCACGCCTCCTCAGAAACTTCACGCACTACTGCACTCGTTCGTTTTCTTTTCACTGGCAGAGAATTATCTGTGCGAAGATTCTCACGTGTTGGGTGTGCGCGACAAAAATCAAATCAATCTCTAAAACAACAAACTCTTTACAACGATATTGGCAAAAAATAAAAAAAGCTATACAGTCTGAAAGGTTTCAGTTTAAATGCGTTTTTATGTGGAAATGAAGCGAATCGTTTCTATCGCCATTTACGTTACAATCAGACTGGCGCCCCGAGCAAAACGTCTAATTTCCTCGTTTGAATGCTCGTAGTAGCCAAGCATCCTAGTACATAAATCTGCTTATCGCAAAAACAAAACAAAAGCGCAGAGACAAAACCGAGAGGCTAGGCTATGAAACGCTGCCGAAGGAAGGGTTCGGTTCCTTGCGCTTCTCTGGTGTCGCTGAAGGAAAGGGGTCGCTGTCCCTCCCGCAGCAAATCGCCCATCATGCATGTATCTTTCTTCAGGTTCAGCTGGAACCATGTATGACATTTTTATTACACTGAAACAGGTATCCGAATACACAATGCACATTGACACCCGTATATTGTGCGTGTTAGTGTTTACAATAAAATAATAAACAATCAGGAAACAGCATGATTTAATGCGTGTCGACCTTTTAGAGCGCAGCTCTAAAACGCGCGTTTCCGGCTTGAGCGGCGTCGCCGTCGCCGTCGGCGTAATCGCGGGGGGTGGGGGGGTCACGTGACTTCCCCTCCCCAAGATGACGTTCCCCCCCCCCCCCCCCCCCCCGTGGTCACGTGACCCCCCGAGGTCGCGTGAGCACCTCCAGGTCACGTGACCCCCCGAGGTTACGTGACTTCCTCCCCGAGGTTACGTGACCCCCCTTCCCCCGAGGTGACGTGACCCCCCTCAGTACCCTTCCCCACTCCTCCTCAAGAGCTGCGCTCTAATTCGGCGTTACATGGATTTGTAAACGGCTTTCATTTTTGTTGCATATACACGAGAGAAATCTTAAAATGCACATTGCCTGTTCTGTAAATATTGTATTTATGTGAAATATTATAAAGCCAACTCCCAAAACAATGTCTCGCGTTTGTTGACTATTGTTTTCAAAACAAGCAAGTCAAAAGAACCGAGTCTAAGAGCAACTCCCCGAAAACTCCGTAAGGAAGGAGCTGCCCCGAACCCGAACCCTGCACTTTTGGTTTCATAGGCCGTAACGGGTCCTCATCGCCCCAAATGCGGTTTATATATTTTTATTTTAAAGCTCATTGGAGCTTTCTCTCATTCAGCTTCCTCAAAATTCGGCGCCGAAAAGAGTTAAAGAAAGCACGCGACGAAACATGCCGAAAGAGTCAACTACAGCAGAGCCCTCCTTTTATGAATTCACCAGTTCGAGGTGTTTGAGTGGAGAACACGTGTGCACACCGCGAGTTCGATTCAAGGCCTGTCAGGGTTCCTGGTGAATATCAAAAGCGAACGTGTGTTTTCATGCCAGAGCCTCGCGAATCATGATTTGGAAAGAGGAAAGAGGTCCAGATGTGAAAGGGAAGCTGCAACACTTCTTGAAAGAAACGAGTTTTTTGGAAGGAATGTGAAACGAGGCGAATTCTGTAGCGCTCTTATCACATTCATTTGAATATCACGTTCGTTTTTCTGAAGATGTAACTAAACTCGAGAAGACACCAAAAAACCTCTGACCATGGGCGACGTCAAACTAGGATATTTGGGCCGCCAAGCGCGTGTCGCTCGTGCAGATGGCACGTGCCATTCCAAGCTTGCCAGGTGTAGGGCGCCTACATGTGCGCGTTGCTTAGGGGGAGACATCTCGCCTTTTTGTTCCCCATTTTTATTTTTAGAGCGCAGCTCTTAGGCGCCCGTTTCAGGCTTGAGCGGCGTCGGCGTCGCCGTCGCCGTCGGCGTAACCGCGCGTTGCATTATGAGTAAATTTCCCCGCTAAATTTAGCGGAAAACTTTCCCCGCTAAATTTAGCGGAAAAATTTCCCCGCTAAATCTAGTGGAAAAATTTTCCCGCTAAATCTAACGGAAAAATTTCTCCGCTAAATCTAGCGGAATATTTTCCCCGCTAAATCTAGCGGAAAATTTTCCCCGCTAAATCTAGCGGGAAAATTTCCCCGCTAAATCCAGCGGAAAAATTTCCCCGCTAAATCTCGCGGAAACATTTCCCCGCTAAATCTACCGGAAAAATTTCTCTTCAGGTCAGGTGACCCCCCGAGGTCAGGTGACACGCCCAGGTCACGTGACCCCCACGTGATCCTGGCGAGGGGATCCTGTGACCCCTCCAAGGTCACGTGACCACCCCTCCCCCCCCGTTAACACGTGAACCTCAGTACCCTTCCCTCCTCCTCCTCAAGAGCTGCGCTCTAATTCGGCGTTACAGGGAGTTGTAAACGGCTTTCATTATTTTTATTTTTGTTCAGAAGCGCGTAAAAGGGCGTGTCCCTGCACGCGTGTGTGGAGCTGACTGTGCTACGGCGACATTTTGTTTTCGTCGATTTCTTTGTATGTTCCCCGTGAGCGCGTGCTGTCGACATTGGGTACTACAAACGGTGGCATCAAACTAAACAATATGACATTGAGACAGCCTAGCAAGGTGTATTCCCCCACACTGACACCAGACGTGACGTCCCTTTCTCACCCTTTTGAAAATACCAAGAGTGCTCGTGCATGGCTTTGACAGGTGCTGAAGTTGCGTGAGAGCGAAGATTCCAAAAACGCCTAAGGTGACAACACGCGCGGGAAAGGAGGGGCTTCAGCGGTACATTGACAATTAATTTCTGCAGCCTCCGAGAGCCAAATTGAAAAATATTCTCGATATTTGTGATCCTGAAGGCCAAATGAAGATGATTTAGGTGTTTTTTTCTCAAATACAGAACAGCTTCAGTTGCCCTTTAAGCTCTATCTGCCTCTCGCAGGTACTGTGTCGTAGCCGCATGCAATGGCAACTTGGATCACAAATAATGACCACTTAAAAGAAGTAGTTTATAACTCCTTCTGTTATTTGTTTTTTCGCTCTAGACACCGATGGTTTTGTTGGTTTCGCTAGGGGGCTTTATGGCGCAAAAGCCACTTGGTCACTGAAAGCACTATATGCTATATCATTTGTTCGCTCTTGGGATTCTGCAATAAAAACACTAATGCCAGTAATGTGCCAAAAGTGATACCAATATTGTGCTCGTAACAGAAGAAAACAGCGCAAAACTTAAGACAGAACTAGTAGACGAAAGAGACAAACACAGCTCTGACTTACGGCTTCGTTTTCTTTATATTTTTCAAACACAGAAGCACTGAAGTGGGAAAAAAAATAAAAACTCATGCATAGCAAGCTCCTGCTTAGCGCCGGACAGGGCGCCATATTGGTAATAAAGTTTGACGCCATGCCTAGCCGGACACTTCTTCGGTCAGCCATTCTAAAGAAATCTCCAGCTATGCAAAGGAGTTTGAAGCTGGGCTAGTCCGCGCGGATTGGTAGCACGAGGAAAAACAGCAAAAAGCACACCAGGAGCAGTAGACGAAAGAGGCAAACACAGCGCTAACTCACAATGTCATTTTCTTTTTCTTCTTCGAAACAAAAAAAAAGAAAAGAACAATAAAGTGAGAAACAAAGAGTAAAACAAGAGGGAAAATAACTGATTCATAGCAGCACACTTCATCAGTAAGCCGTTTGAAAAAAAAAATAAAAGCAAAGTGTGACAGAATAACTAACAAATTTAAAGATTGTAAGAGCTAAAGCTGGGGTCCCGCTGCTTACACGTCACACAATATAGAGTCTGCATACAGACTCGAAGTCGAGTCACCGCGAGATCCGCGCTTCGAATGCCGCACGGCAATGAGTCCAAAGAGAAACTTGGCACGCTGCATTCGAACCACGGACATTGCGTTGACTTGGGTTTTCAGACTGTCTTTTGTATGGTGTGTGACCCAGGCTTAAACCTCAGCTTTTACACATATGTTCCCATTCTACGAATGAATTTTAACTCTTCATGACACATCGTACCTTACTCTGCACAAACATAGATGTCAGGACCCTACACACGAAGTTAATATTCCTCACGGATTTCTCTCGTCAATTGTTTGGGATGTCTTGCCAATATTTCAATGTGTTGGAAAATAGGTGTACAACCACATCTATTGGTATAAACTGCCAGGTGGCCAGATGATTTTGAGATCTACGCAAAAGTTTTATGCTTTACACGATTTACGTCCCCGCGTGCAAATCATAACCGGTGAGCAAAACAAAGTATATCTAAGCGAGTGAAATATATAAAATATAGCTTTGACCCGAATCCCATAGGGCGCAGAAACTTAACAAGTGATATCGCATTGGGACGGCACTTTGTAATAACTAGTGTGGGCACGGAAGGGAGGAGCTCCAGTAGTCCCTCCTCCAGTGCGCGCTTTCTACGCTCGACAACCCTACGACGGCCCGTGCACTCCGACCTCTAGCGCGCATCCAAAGCACGCCGGAAGGCAAAGAGCGTGTGCTGGTGGCACGGCCTTTGAAGGACAAACCTTTCCTCTTTCACTCTGACAGAATGCGCTGCTGGGAGCTTCGCCTTGTCAGGTTGTTGAACGCGACTCTAAACGGGAGTTTGCAGAATTGCTAAGTGCAGACAGTTCCGGGATCTGAAAAAGGTATGATAACTGGCAAGATAGGGGCCCTAAAAGGAATTGATAAATGCGGGCTAGCCGCCTCAGAACGCGTGTAGGGTATCTACGTAGTTAATACCACTCCTTTTAGCGACGTTTAAAATGTGAACTAAGAAAAATTCATTTCTTTTTAGCTTTACCAACGACCTCGGAGTACTCCAAACAGAATGCTTTGATTTTATCCCCAACTATTGTTCGTTTGTCTGCGGTAAAATAAAATAAAAAATAAAAAAAACGTCTCCACGTGTAGTTAACTATATATATTTAAGCTTGGGAGAGTCACATACCTCAAATTTTCACTAACCTTGCGGTTTCAAAACGTTTTGTTAATTTTTAAGTTTCATACATGCGCCATGATTGGTACCAGTAGGAAGTGAATTTATCCGCCAACGTATTACAATAAAATTTAAAAAAAAATCTTTCGGGACATACTGTTTTTGCGTCGAAATTTTGTATTCATATGAACTGTACTTGGTCATTATTCCGCATTTTCATTGAGGGTGACTTTATTTATAAATCAAAATATGGGTGACATTCAGGTTGGTCACATAAAGCTGTGAGGGAGCGGGCGAGCTGGTATATAGTTACCGTTTTCTTAAACGACCCGAGACCGAGTGGCAGGGGCTCAAACCAAAAAGGATACCCTACTGAAAAAAAAAAAAAAACTGTATGATTCTGAACCCGGCATACACGGATTTGAACTGGGCAAATGGAAATCGAACGGACTAAACTGGCGATATAGGAAGACAAATTGGCCGAATGGGAACATTAATGAGCCAAACTGCTACCTTAACCTGACAAACAGGCAGCCGAGCTTGTCAAACACGCAGACAAACTTTTCAAACAGGAAGCAAAACTTGCGAAACAGGCAGCTGAAGTTGCCAAACAGGCTAAACCGAGTGGTAGACAGGTGAAAGTGGTAGCAGAACTGGTCCTACTGGTATTTGAACTGTTCAAAAAGGTAACTGAACTGGTTACATTGATAATCAAACTGTTCTTCAAACTTGTAGCCGAGCTTCAAATTGTGGAGGAACTGTTCAAACTGGTAGCTAACTGCTCAAACTTGTGGTCGAATTGTTCAAATTGGTAATTGAACTCCTTAAGAGGCAGTTCAACTGTTCAATATGGTGCGTATATGCCGAAGAAAGCTAAGTAATCTGCCGAGCAGCATACTTTGGTCAATTACTTTGTAAATGCAAATTTATTTTAACTACAACGTTTGGCGCCTTTTGCTCCAGCCTCCCAGACCTGTCGTCTAAATAAAGAAACAAGCAAACAAACAAAAAAACTGCCTTTGTCCGAAATAACGTAATCACAATTAAAACTACAACTGGAGAAAGCGTAACTGATTGCAATTTTGAATACTTTTAGAAAGCAATGCAATGTCACAATTACTTTCCTTTGGGTTACCCGTCATTAATAACGTTTACATAACAGCACAGCATTTTGTGTGCTCTGGAATGCAATTGTCAAGTGTTTTCTTTTGGGGATTTATTTTGCTTGTTTTAATTAATATGATCAGGCACGTAGCCAGGACTTTGTTTCCGGGGGAGGGGGGGGGGGCGCCCACGACAAAATGATGTATGAGGGGGAGGGGGAGAGGAGGTTGCAGCAAAATGGAGGATTTCGAAGGGGGAAGCGGGCCCCATGCCCTCCCCCCCCCGTCCCTGGCTATGCGCCTGCATATGATAGAATACTAAATTGCAAGTAGAATACAATTAATTGATTGTATCACTAACAATAAGTATATCTTAGGGCTCAATATTACACGCCCTTTCAGTTAAAATTTACTATATCCACACCAACGGTCGAGCGGTGTACGTGTACGATCGAAGCAACTTCGTACAATAATACATTATTCAATTTTAGAGCGCAGCTCATAGGGGCCCGTTTCCGGCTTGAGCGGCGTAGGCGTAACCGCGAGGTCACGTGACCCCTTCAGGTCACGTGACGCCCCCTTCTAACCACAAGGTCACCCGACCGCCCCCCGAGGTCATGCGACCCCCCGAGGTTAAGTGACCCCTTCATGTCACGTGACCTTCCGAGGTCACGTGTGACGTGACCCTTCTGAGTTCACGTGACCTCCCAAGTCACATGTCACGTGACGCCCCCCTCTGAGGTCACTTGACCCCCTGAGGTCACGTGACCTCATGGAGCAGACATGTACAAATTACTCAAAAAAGGTGGTTAAGTTTCTGAGTATCGACGCCAAAGTAATTGGAGTAGAGTAGAAATATCACATTTTTAATAGTAACTTGGTAAAGTACTTACTGTAAAAAGTAGCGAGTTACTTTCAAGTTTATTTCGAAGTTACTTTTTTATATTTTTGCGGTAGCAAAATGCACAGCAGTTTTTATTAGGGAAATACACTGCGAGCCTAAAATAAATGCAGTTACTTTATGGCTTGCGTTTTCACGAAAACAGTTTATCCGCTTGCAGAAGCAATTGACTTTCAAAGTTCTTGATAGAAGAGTTTACCCGTAAAGGCGTCCCCAGCCAAGCTAAAAAGATATTCCACCGACGCGCTGGATGGAACGGCAGCGTTGAATTTGAGAAACAGGCTGTGCGGGGTCGGGTAAGCCTGTGAGGTTTGCCTCGGCTAGAGGAACTTTGTAACAAACTCTCCGCCTTTTTTTTTTCTTCCGCAAGTTGAGATTGTTATAACTGGCCCCTCTTTATTCCCACGACGTTCGGGGAGTACGCTCAGCGAGTACGTGCAGCTGATCTCTTCATCGCGCGCGCAGCGATGATGAGATCATTCGGACGACTGCGCGCCTCGTTGCAGTGCTAGTGCTAAGACACACAAAAAAAAAAGATTGTTTTGGTTTAACAGAAGATGAAACGAAGTATACTTCGCCGGCGACGCAGGGTCCAACGCGGCGGATGCTGCGCTCCTAAGGGTGACTCGCAATCCTCGCCGGCGACTACGGTATCCTGACGAGCCTGACACGCCTGGAAACCTTCAGAAGAAACCGAAATGTGGAAATACGTCCTAACTGAGCATGTTTTTTTTTTTTTCTTTTTTTCGGACCGCAGCACAGTGCTACTCCTCAGTTCTACATATTTCTAAACTGAGTTGATTTAGTGGTTTTCGATGATACTTAGCATGTTTTTCACTGCAGACGTATGCGTATTTTCTTTAATTAAGAAGGTAAATAGTACATTTTGGATCGTTATTCAACTAATTAGCTTGCATTTTGCAAACCTTGGCGTCCACCGTGACTGGCAGTTTGTTCTCTCAAAGAGTTTCCATTTTTGATAGCCTCCCTATTTCTAGGCAATTTCGGTGCATAACAAGCACGTACCACGTGCCAGAACGCGTCGTAACGCCATCCACGCGGCGGTGTGTGCTTTCAGAAAACTCCTAACTGGATACATTTCGTATCTGTGCTCACGCACAGAAATGCGGACGCTTGAATTATCATCGCGTTCCGCCACTGCTAGCTTTGCGCCTGCTCTGCGAGCGGTAACTTTGGTGAGGCCCCGAATTTCCAAAGAGCTCAAGTCGTTATAAAATTGACTGATATAGTGGTTTTTGATTGTGCTCAACATGTTTCTAATTGAACCCCTATGATTATTCGTATTCATTAAAAAGTTGATTAAGAAACTTTAGTTAATTATCCGACCTATCGCGAAGATTAGCCATTCACTTAATGTCCCCTAGGCAACCTGCCCAAACAATGTTAGAGCGTCTTTAACGTTTGTTTTGTAAAATCTTTTCAAATTGAAATGGAACACCAAGTATGTATGGTCGAAAATTCGCACAGGAATAAATATATTTGATCGAATCACTCAGTTTTACGAAACTGCCGAAAGTCAGAATATTTGGCGGAGCAAGCATTTGAACTATGTCCGGTCGGGTGTGCGAACCACTACACCACTACACTTTTTTTTCTATTTTATTTTCTAGATCAATTTATTTTGATTTTACGGAGTTTCCTATCTGTCTTTCTGTCTTATTAATTCGCAAGAAACAAAATCTACCTAAGCAGATGTGTTCTGAATGCACCCGATTTTACGAATTTCCCGATTTAACAAACGAATTCGGATTCTCCGCGCAGCCTATACGCGAGGTCTCCCTTCCTCTATTTTACGAAGTTCCCGATTTAACGAAATAATTAGGGGGTCGCGGTGACTTCGTTAAATCGAGATTCTACTTTACATACATAACCATATATGAAAACCTTGCTGAGCGTCATCGAAATCCACAAATTCAGTAATTTTCAGAAGAACTTCGACCGCGTGAGAAGGTCAGCAGTACGCTAAAGTTAGCACTCACGGAGCAGAGGCAAGGCTACCGGTGCGATAAGGCACCCGTGCGATATCTTCGTCTCTTATCAAAGCCCCAGCCTTGTTCCTGTTGCATGAGCGGTCCGTTTAGCGCACGACTATGCTCCTAACGCGCTCAAGGTATTTCTTGAAATAATTGATTTAATTGTTTTGGATGACGCTCATCAAGTTTTTCATTAAAACCATAGGCCGAGTGGGCTAGCGCATACCAGCTCGGAGCACGTGGAGAGAAAGCTCGCGCAGCAGAACGTAGGATATTGGGTTCAATCCCGACCCTTGCCCGTTTCGATCTGGATGAGCATCGTACCTTCGTGCGGTGCTGCATGACTACTGCGTGGTGCACGTTAAAGGCCCCAGGCTAGCGGTTGTACTGCACTGGCTAAATTTCTCATCTACAGCTGGGAGACTCTTCGCCCGTTGAGGCAGACCAAGTTCTAGGCTGTACAAACATACACACAACCCAACCCAATTTTCTTTAGAAACCATATGTCTATTTTCAGAAATTAAAAAAGTTAATTAAAGAATTTCACCTAATTAGCCGACTGATCGCTATGATAAATTCCAGATACAATGCCCCCTGGCCGTATAACTAACCTGCACAAGTCGCATTAGTGTAGCTGTCACGACTTTTTTTAAACAAATATTGAAGTCTTAGAAGCACCATGTGTAAGAAAACACTTCTTTCAAAGCTTTGAAAGTAAGGACTGCCCCTAACTCGAGTAAGCTGGTAGAAATTGCGCTACTTACAAATGGTCCTTCCAACCAGCTGGAACCTCAGAGTTTCCACACTCAGAGAAGTAAGATTTTGTAGCGATTCAAAACCTGCTTTTTTAGCAACGATCTTTGAATTACTAACGTCACCTAACAACCTGATAAAAAATAACCGAGCCTAAACTCTACGGCGTTTTTGTCATTACTCTTCTTATAAGAAAAATGATGCGGTATCGCTAGCACTGTGCAAGCTAGAACATGCAACATTTACTTCAGGGGGGATCGTTCGATTCTTTCATATTTTGAACTCTCCACTTGAAAAAAGGCGCGCGGTTAATGTTGTTCACCTCCTACACCCACGCAATCACGAAATGTGCGAGGTCTACACGGATTGGTGGCTTGTGGCATCAACAGTCAATGAAAGCAGACGAAATAGACGCGCGAAGGTCACAAGTACAAACGAAAGAGAGATCGAGGCAGATCATTTATCTTCTTTCAACCAAAATGGTAGATGTGGAGATTTTTGGCGCTATAATTCCAACGCTGTCTAATCCAAGTGCACTCCGTGTAGCGGAGTGGACCACACACCCGGTTCCCACGAGGGTGAACGAGATGCGAGCACCAATCGACATGGTTCATTCCCTTATAACTTGCAGTGTTCTGGAAAGTTCCAGAGTCATTCTCGGCTGCTAACGTGTGTTGTCGTAATGAAAATGCATGAACTTACCACGTGTATAAACTGCGGATACCGGCTGCTTCGGAACACACGCCCTTCTGGCTCGACATACGTAGTTCCCTTAATATTTAAGCTGGTCGACGCAGATACGCTTAATTAGATGTTTACTTTCAGTTTCGCAATCTTCCGCTTTTTCGTCTTTGACAATATAATAAATTAAAATTATGAGCAATAAATACCAATAGCACAATCAAAACCTTGTAGCACTGCACACCACACGGTGTCTCAAATCTAACAAAATAAACACGACCACCCTAACTCGGCGGAAGAGCACCGTCCCAGGGGGTGATCAGTTCACGCGGTCGTCCGACCGACATCCTACGAAAAAGTGCCCCGTAGCGCCAAAAAATGGGCCGCAGCTGAGCGATGGCAAACTATGGGAGTGCACTGGACATAATATTCTTCCTGTAATTGGTGTTCACTTAATTTTGTGTTCACAACATAGTCTTCAAGATACTCGATTGCTATCTGTTGCAGATGCTCGCGAAATATAAGCACATTGAACGGAGCACAGAACACGACATATTTTGAGAGCAGCCGTCTCCATTGGTTCATCTTCATTCGGTGGCATGACTCGAGGACATGTGTAGGAAGGGTGAGTTACGGGCTTGAGTTGGAGCTAGTTCCCATGCAGCACAACTCGCCGGTTTGGGACTGGGGCGGTACCGGTCTGCCAGTAAGATCCTACTGGGGCGACGCTGGAAACGCACCGTGGGGCGACAACGGGCCAGTGAGATGGCCAGTCACTGGCCAGTGACTGAGACTGACTGGGACGCCCGGCACCGGGAGTCCCAGTGAGTTCCCGGGATGCTGCCAGCACAAACCCCCAGCGTAGTACCAGTAATGCGGTAAGATACCAGCGAGACCCCAGGTTAGCGGACTCAAGCCACACAGTTCCCGGTCTTGTTTTGCCTTAGCGAGTTCCCGGGCTGCTGCCAGCACAAATCCCCAGCGTACTACCAGTAATGCGGTAAGATACCACCAAGACCCCAAGCTAGCGGGCTAAAACCGTACAGTTCCGGTTCTTGTTTTACAGGCTAACATGTGGTTTTGTGTGCAATTCACACCGGAATAGAAAAGATGAAGTTCATTACAAGGGTAAATTTAACAAATAATGAGTGTAAACAATTATTTTCCACTGTCTGCCACACCCATCAGTCACTCATACATAGGTAGTAAATAAAGCATACAAAATTGTTACACTAATTGTTTATTGTCAGTTGCATTGAAGCTGGAGCTCGGCTGGTAATCAGGGGCTTGTCGCCAGAGGAGTGCGCTAGATGAAAGAGTCCGCATGCCACGGGCCTAGGAATACAGCTTATGATGCAAGTCGACCTTGCGCCCGGGAAGGCGACTCCTTCATTACAGCACCTGTAAAGAGAATCGACATCGCAGTAAAAAGACAGGGTCAACCAATAACAACTGTACATGACAATCCAGAAATTCCAAAATGGGGTGAGGGACATAAGACAAGCAGCCCATGTAAAAGGAAAACTTTTTGTAGCTAATGCACTAATTTCCTTTATTTTTTTTTCAATCTGGAAACTATATAAAAAAAATACTTTGATCGCCCTAAGGGACACCAGCAACAACACACTGGATGACGAAGGGGCAAAAATGGTCCAGTTGTCTCTAATCAAGGTCAGCTATTTGTATGAAAAAGGCCGACTTCAGAAAAAGGCACGTGGAAATCTTTTTTTTTTTTAAATTCAAAACGGCATGTCGAGAGACGGGCGAGCTTGGCGGAGTTGTCGGCATATAGTTTAACATCGTCGTTCGTCACAATATATGCGCAAGATCCAGCATTTTTAGGTAAATATAGCGATTCATTGGTCTTACTGAGACAATGACAAATCATATCTTTGACATATTTGCGACTCCAGCAAAACGGACGGCATTAATCGGGAAAACCGGGAACCTGCTGGAACAGGTTACTTTGCGCCTCTCCACGTCTCTGGCGGCTTTCGCCGACACGTGTTGGCGGCGCAATGGCGAACAATGTAATTTGACGAAAGTCGGAATATTTCTCAAGTTTGCCTGAGTGTTCATCAGTGTGATGAAGCCTCAGTAGATTGTTTACTTCCATCACGTGTTTGGAAGCCCGTTTACTCCACAACACACGATCGCATGCTTGAATTTCTTGGATGGAGAGGAATCGCAGAAAAACGTTGTGATTTCTTGTCTGCCTCGAATCACATTCAAAGTGACTACTACTTGGTAGCTGATAAGTGGTTTCTTTTTAAGGATGTAGAACAGTGGACTGAGGACGACAAACGAGGTTTTTCACCGGAGGGAACCCCAATGTTGCAGTCAGATAGCTGCTTTTCTTGAGTTTGGTTGTGTTTGATTAGCTTCAAGATTGAGCCACCCACGCCGGTTGGTGCATTGGCTATTCATCTTGGCTGCTTTTCGCCGTAAAAGCTTCTGGACCTCACCGAAAGAGTTGAACTGAATTCGCAATTACTTTATTCTGGAAAACCTGCTCGCTGCATACGATTAATGAGGGAAATTGTCTGCTTTCAAAAGGTGGGGGACACATCTCGCAACGTTAGAAGCTGTCACGACATTATGATCTATCGTGCCTCCAATATTTATAATATACCCCCGTCGAAGCCAGCAGCAATATACGTCTACATTGCTCAGGTTGTTCGGCCACAAAAATATACTCCATTTCTCCGTTACGAATTTGTAGTCAAAGTTCAAGGCAGAGGGGTTCTGCGTGAATCTCCGATGAAGACTCTCTTCAGTTTGTCCACATTCGTCTCCGGCTAGAACCATTTGGCTGAGCTTAAGTAGTATGTTTCTGCCTGTCAGATATACTTTTATTCAGCAGTTCACCTATAGCTTGTCAAGTAAGCTCATATTTCAACCCAAAAAATGTACTAATATTGCTTTAGTGGGACATAGTATGTAATATAATACATAACCCGCATATTCGTCAATATGACTTCTCGATTGCTACAACAACCTGAATTGAAATAGGAGTATCAGCTGCTTGGTGGGGTGCCAGCGGGAAACATGCTCCTTGGCTCAAGGAGCGCCTGCTTAATTTTTGTAATTTTCCTGCAGCCTGTGGTGTTAATTGAGCAGACGACTAGAGCTGTTTCTTAATACGCACAAAAGCTTGATTTCGCGGACAGATAAGTCGCATGGTCGAGGCATGGCAGTTAGCTGAAAATTACTCTCGGTGTAACAATTCTGTGGTCGTCAGCGCTTTCCTCAGCTGATCAAAACTGATTAGAATCTATTACCGTCTCTCCGGAGCCCATAGTTTCAATATTGAACGAAATCTCCGAAAAACAAGTTTGACATGAAGAACAAAAGGTACCGGGAAAACAAAACTATGCTCTGCAAGTTTATTTACACCGGCTACATTTAACCGTCGCAGTTCGAATACCTATAAAATAGGGCATTAAACAAAAGTAAATCTGCTAAATTGAATGCGCTACCCATTCAGGCGGCCGGCCGAGCCGATGCGACCTGTTCCCAGCCGCCATGTTTGTTTGGTGGTGGCGCCCCTATAGGTCGGTGGAGTCGCAAATACAGCTCATTGTTGTACACATACTAATGAAATTGGGTAGACACATGTAAACATATAATGTACTGCAGAGTATGACCCCCGTGTTCCCTCATAAAGGCAACCTGACGACAAAAACTCATCTGCAGATTTCATCTAATAAAAAATAGCGACTTACAGACAAGTATATATTATCAGCACCCACCATCAAACTCAAATTTAGTGTTTATCATCAGCATGCCCCATAGCCCTTGAAAATGCCCATAAGCCACACTTACTTTAAGCGTATGACATCACATGGCAAGAAACATTTGCTCGGACCATTTCTAATATGTTTACAGGCGCGAACAGTTCAGGCAAATCAATTGAAAAATACCAAATCAGTAGTGAAGCAGTGTACAGTGGTTGGTAGAGTCAGGTTAATATGTATGGGACATCTATTTTCTAAGTAACATTGTTTACCTGGTCACTTTTCTTTGCAGACCCATCACATACTGAGACAAGGTTTTGAATACAGTGGTAAACAGAAAGGAGGAATGCGTTCCAGATTTAGTTTTGCACAAGCTATGTGGCAACTGACCTCATCCTCCTAGAATTTATTGGAGTGGATCTGGGTATAATAATATCTAGCCCGACAATAATGCCAGGAGCACGTCTTAAAACCTGTCAGAAAGGAGTAGGGGAAGCTTGAATCATAATTTCTGTATTGCGAAGAGAGCTGCTCATACTGAGAATTGATGTGAGCAATGTCGGCCATCCCTCTGCCTGAAATATCTATGCGTCAGCCACCCCCTTTCGGAAAAAGTTTTAGCTGAGCGCTTTTTACGACTGCTCCGCTCAGCCGGCAGTGGCCATCGGGATGCAGGAATTGTCCGCTTCATCGGCAGCTACACTCCGATTGGTCGTTGCTGACTGAGCGTTGTGCGGATGCAGGTGCTTTCCTTTTGAGTGGAGCAGGTCTAACAATGCTCAGATGAAACTATCTAATGTCTATGTCTCAGCCTCAACAGCCAAACGTGCAGTCTCTTCTTCCTCGCCTGCACGATAGACCGAAATTGCACTGCATACTGCTTTAGAGGCTTGCTGGCATGTTTCACACTCACTCTCTGCAGACAGCTAGGACTGTCGGTAAGCGAGGAAAAAAAAGGTGTGAACACATATCATGCACGCCAAAAGAAAACATCAATGGGACTACAGGAGACTGCATTAAAGTTGCCAATTGGGCGCGTTTTATACCGCACAGCCACTGTGTGTACAAAAGTCAACTAGCTATATACATACCGCTCAGCACACCACAGCTAGGCTGAATGACATAAGTGTCACACTTGCCGAGCTTGAAGTACAGTCGTGATCTCTACGAGTGTGAACAAGCGATCGTCGACTGCTCAGTACTGGGAGCATTAAGCACCAGCTGACTTGCTCTCCTTTTGAAATGCCTTTCGAACCAAGCATGGTAAGTCGTCTGAGAAGGAGAGAATATCACCACGGCCAGCACTGAGCAGTTGATAATCACCTGCTTAGCTTCATTAAATTAAGTCTCTACCTGGCCGAAGTAGGCAGTGCGTGGGCAGCAGAAACGGCTGTACTGAAATCTCAAGATGGATGAAAGATCAGAACAGGCTTGGTAAGGTTTCACGTTGCAAGTGTGTCCATGCAAATTTCACTTTTTAAAACACAAAAACGCATTTCAAATTGTCATCCAGGACAAGCTGCTATTACACAGCTGTATATATAAGCCAGCTTACCATCAACAACCTTTGCAGACTGCCATGAACCTGATCCTCGGCTCGGCTGGTGATGCAGGAACGAATTGGCCTAGTCGATGCTAGCTTCCGTTCGGCGAGGGCTGCACTAAGTACAAATGTGAAAAAAGTGTTGTAGATTATGTGAAACAAAAAAAAAGTAATCCTAGCATGAATAATTTTCTAGAGGCACTGAAAACAAAAATCAGAGGTTGGGTAAATTATGTTAATGCAATATACTTCGGACACATACCATAACTGCAGGTGAGATATTTGCTGCCTTCAATCTAGATCTGCTTGAAAATTTACAAGCCAAATAACAAATATTTTTTAAGCTGAAATATATTTTGATGGAACTACAAAATCTGAAGACTATCTCTGCAAATATGGTGCTATCTAGTACACCAGAGATGAGTTGATTTAAATTACAGCGTCCCCCTTACAAAATTGAAGCAAAACAAGAATAGAGTCTGCCGTGCCACTACAGTAAAACCTCGTTAATTTGGATCTCATGGGACCGGCAAAAATGTCTGAAATATCTGAAAGTCGAAATATCGAAAGGACAAAGAAAGCTGCGCGAAAACGTTTCCCTGTGACATACCCTTACTTTGAAAAGAAATCTGTTATTACCGCCTGCTTTCTGGACGACACTTGGGCGGAGACGGCAACTTTCCTTAGCGCTGTCGAGTGCTCCACCGCACTCGCACTGTCGGAGCTACGCATCCCTTGCGCTGACAATGTAGCACAGCAAGGCCTCTTCTAGTTTCGGGTGCACCACCTTCCAAGGCCGCTTTCTTTTCGCGTTGAACTTCTCGCTCTCGAAAGCCCGTAGGATATCGGCCACAATTTTTACGTACGTGGCCAAAGTGCTTCTCTTGACGTCGCAACTTTCCATCACTTGTCGAGAGACGCCGCCCTCCAAGGCCCTCAGTATTTCCACTTTCGTCGTTAAATTCTTAGCCTAGTACAGCTGCAACGGAAAATGAGTAGCACAACTGACCAGTAATCGGAGCGGCGAAATTGCGACACCCGGCGCTATTTTTCCCGAGCGCCGATAGCGAGAGTGCCAGTCACGTTGCATTTTTCAATGCGGGGGTGGCCGGCGAAAAATTGTGGGATAAAATAGTTGTTAAAATGGCGGGCTTTAGGATCCCCGCGTTGAGGCATAAAACGTGACTGTCACTCTCGCTATTGGCACGCTCGGGAACAATAGCCCCGCGTGTCGCGATTTTACCATTCCGGTCGTCGGTCACTTGTGCTACCCTTTTTTCGTTGCAGCAATGCTTCTGCCGCTTCCGTGCCAGGAGAGTAACGCGCTGAAGCACGGCGATCCAGAGCAGAACTGGTGCGAAACACAGAGAACCGAAAGAGCGAAGAACCATGGGAAAACCGGAAAAACCACGTGCGCACTTCGGATGGATAGCGGTCACACCCTTTGGAACAGACGGTAGCTAACGCCACCTGCCGAATTCGTCCGAATTAACCATAGTGCGCCGCGTTCCCTCCGAATTAATGAGCGTTTGCTGCCACTGACTAATACATACGTTTGACGGGACCGGATCGGAAGTTCAAATTATCCAAATTTCCGAATCAGCGGGGGTTGAATTAACGAGGTTTTACTGTACAACAGAAACTACTGTACTGTGATCTCGTGGAGATCAGAGTTCGGAACAGGCATGAAGGATTTGGCACGAGAAATATGCCAATGCCATTATTCATTTTTGCTACATTAAAATGACTCTGAAAGTGCGACCAGCTGCAAGGTGTATTCACGCAAATCTTGCGAGTGCTGAATTGTAGGCGCAGTGCTTTGGTTGTGTTCATGTGCGATATATGACCAAATACCATAGAGACCAATACTGCAAACCTCTCCGAAAACCAATGGGTGCGGTGGCGAACGGCGTGAGTGGCGCTGTTCACTTCTCTTGCCGTCCATTTGTGTTTGCGTGTTGCCACTTCCAATGGGAAGGCTTCAGCCGTTATTGGGAACACTAAATAAACAAATAAAAATACAAACACACACAGCAATACTGGCAGCAAGTCGAGACTCACTTCTGTTGTAAAATCAGCATTCCGCTTACGAATGGGATGCGCAATTCCCCTACAGCATTTCATTCCACGTGAGTGGCATCGGAATTGCTAAAGGCCAGTCCATAAACACAGTCTATGTTAATAACAATCCTATCTGCAATAAGTAGCTATTATATTGCTCAATATATAGAGCACCTTACCATGAACAGCCTTGGCAGTCTTTCATGAAGCCTGGCCTTCAGCAGAGGAAGCTATCATTCTGTGTCGTCTCAGGACACTCACATCAGGATGGTGAAAGTGAATGCCAACTTCTACTTGGTAAGGACTGCAGTAAGTATAAAGATGAAAACACAGATTAGAATATACGATAAAAAATATCATGGACCAACTTGAAAAAAGTGTACAAAAAGACAAGGACAAAAAACAGGAACACATAGGACGCAGACTGGTGCACACTCACAACTTGATCTATTGAACATAAAAGAAAAAAGAAAAAGGATCAGAGAAATCAGAAAGGCTGTGTTCGGAGAACGTGAGCTTCAGAAACCAGGGCGTGAGCAAAAGATGTCAGGTAGATTGTTTTACAGACACTTCGGAATTAACAACAGCCTTTCCATGTAATATGGTGGTGAGTTCATTCTGATTGAACATCCTGAAAAATAACAGACAAAAAACAAGGAATAAAGGAGAGGAACACATACACTACATACGAGTGTAGACTCCCAACTCACAAATTGGAAAAGGAGAAAAAATAAAGAATGCGGAAGGAGCTTTAGCAAAAGTTCGAACAGGTCCAAGTGGAACGTGCTAACTCGACCCATATGCATAAGACTGCAAACACGATTTTCTTGGCAGCTCAGGTAACAGACGGATGTGCGGACACATTGGCCGCCCATACTATGAATAATAAAGGCCTAAAATAATTCCCTTGTATGTTTTTTCACAGTATCTGCTAATTATTCACGTTTTCTCTGAAAACCTCGTCCCACTAGAGTGGCAAACGCCGATTTTTGTCCGACGACACCACAAAGTTTCGTGTCGCCGATGCTGTTCCACTGCAACGGCCAACACCCGCGACAATCACCGACAAACCATCGACGACGGACGAGTTCTTGTCTGTTGTTGGACTTGAAGCGCAGCAAGCAGTTCCTCCGAGGAACATCTCTCGGATACAAACTTATCTTCCTCGCCGGCTTGTGCCCTCTGTTGCCTCTCTTTCCACCCTTCTACCCTTCCTTCCGTGGCTTGCTCCGCCGCTCGACCTTCAGAGTAAAGTCCCTTGATGTTTTTTCACTGCGTTTTACAAGTACCGTCATTCTTTGCCGCGCCGACATCTGTTTCTATTGGAGGAGAGCGACGTCACGTGATTTCCGGAATTGTCACCACTTTCGTCCGCCATTTGCTTCCAAGCTGCTCGGCTGCTCCGTCCGCTCGCGTGTTACGTGATACTTGACGACGACTTTAGCTCGACGTCCTTGTTCTGCTGGACCGTAATGAGGCAAGTCAAGTAGTAAGTTTTTGTGTTAGATGACAGGGTGTTGCGCTTTTGGGTGCAGCCAGAGTTCTGGCAATGGAAAAAAGTTGTTCGCCGTCCCGCTTCGGAAAGCCGATCTGAAGAGGCAGAAGGCATGGCTCCACATGATTGGGAGGAAAGACTTTGTCCCTACCAGAAGCAGCATATTTACTTTTTATGTGCTATGCATTTGCGTGAACCCAATTACATTAATTATATTTTATTGCACTGCTCATGAGTTTCAACTCTTGTCTTTTGATATGTATATATAATCGCACGACAAGAGCTGAAATAAACAAAAATGCCTGCACAATGTACGGGCTTCGTGTTGTGTTGTCCTTTCTTCCCCCCAGTCTCGGCGGCTGTGTCTAAAAAATTATCTGCGTGGATGTTACAGTGGAAGGCAGAAAGAAGTAGACAGAGACATTAAACACGTTCATAACGAATTCCTTGACCGCGATATAATAAAATTGGTTTTGGATTCACCGTTTAATGCGGAAAAATATTATAAGTTGTGCGCAACATTTCTTTACTGCACGTTCAAGGTGTGCTATCCAGCAAATATTGCCACCAATCGGGTATCTCAAAAAATAACTTCAAAAACAGCGAAAGTTCACAGCTCAAATCCTTTACAGAGTTACCTGAGACCAAACACGGCTCCGCAGTAGATGTTCGAAGACGAGATTGCCCGTTATCGCATGTGGGGGAAACACGTGCGATGGTGTAACTTCACCCGACATATTGTTTGGGACTGGTTAGTTAAGTGCTGTAAATTCATCCGCACGGGCCTCGCACCGTCCAAACTCGTCAAGGTCACTACTTTGCTCGACGTTTGTTTTTCATCCAAGCACCACTACTAGTACTTATAACGAAATGCATGTTGAAATCATGTAAATACACCCCAAAATAATGAGTTCCAGACACGTTTGCGACTACCGTATTTGCGGACTACATGTATAAAAGTTGAAATTTCTGGCTGTGCGGCTCTATCGACGACGGAATGAAACTCCACAAGGCATTTGTCTTTATTACAAATATAAATAGTTTATTGTAACGCAGGCGTGCACATATCTAGCATCGCCGGGAGCACTGCTCACGAAAGCTTTCGCTGCGGTATGATAGGGGTTGTGGCAAAATATTCATATGTATATGTGCTTTTTCGTAAATAAGAGCTTACCTTCCATTCACGTAAGAAACCCGATGATATCCAAATTCATTTCACGCGCTGGAAATTACCAAAACAAGGAAGACGCTACTGCTAACCGCATAATAACAGAGTGGAACCGCCTTTCCGTCTGACGTTAGGAAGCGAATGGCGGCGCTAGAGAGGGAGAGGAGAACATTTTTTGGGGGAAAGGGTAATTGTAGATGGAAAGGAGGAAAGTTGTCGCTACCTGTAAAAACGAAAAATATCCAGGGACGTTACTTCAGAGAAGCCCTTGGCGCCCTCTCCTCGTTCCGGTCCCTCGATTGCTCATAGTGGTCGCGGGCGCGGCTTGCTTGCTGGCGCTGGGCAGTCATGTTGCGAAAGGGTTGTCTGTGGCTGGTTTTGCTCGCGAAAACTTGGTGCGCGATTTGATGCTTCAAGACACCGAGGTCTACGCTCCTGCATCAGGATGGATACACCCATGTTCAAGCACTGACCAAAGACCGCTCACCACGAAGAAGGACACGACGTTCTGCGGCAAGCCATTCCGGCAGACGAGACTTGTCATCACGTTCTGTGATATATGAAATGACAACAGGCCTCGTGGTCGTTCAATCGCTGTTTGATTTCCGATTACCTTTAATCTTTTTGATTAAGCTTTCTGCCGGTTCAACCAAAGCTCTCAACGGAAAACCAGCCCTCTGCAGGCGTTCTATCTGACCCTCGAAGCTGCCTTGCTCACTGTGCAAACATGACTTTCTGAGAGAAGCCCCCAGGCACGAACTGGCTATGCCCCTTTTCACTACCTTCGAGTGGGCGGAATCAAAAGGAAGGATGCCCTTCCTAGTTCGAGGCGCGTACTTCCAACAAACATGGTCCCCAAAAAACGACAGCTCGAGAACCAAGAATTGCAGTGAAGTCTCTCAGTTGCTAGACGTGTTTAAATTATGTTGCTCCGGGTTGACATTCATGCATGAGTTACAAAAAGCAAGCAAACTGCAATTCTTGGACCTCGAGCTGTCGTTTTTTGGGGACCATGTTTGTTGGAAGTACGCGCCTCGAACTAGGAAGGGCATCGTTCCTTTTGATTCTGCCCACTCGAAGGTAGTGAAAAGGGGCATAGCCAGTTCGTGCCTGGGGGCTTCTCTCAGAAAGTCATGTTTGCACAGTGCGCAAGGCAGCTTCGAGGGTCAGATAGAACGCCTGCAGAGGGCTGGTTTTCCGTTGAGAGCTTTGGTTGAAGTGGCAGAAAGCTTAATCAAAAAGATTAAAGGTAATCGGAAATCAAACAGCGATAGTTCTGTGATAATCGGGATGCTGTATTGCCTCCCATAAAACGCCTGCCCTCAATCATTCGTATATGAAGTTTCAAACATCCTCAAAATCGGAGTGAAATTCCTTGGTGCTCACCTAGAATTCTTCGAACGACTAAAAAAAAAAAAGGAACGATTCGAGTAGTCTAGTTCAGAAAAAGTTTGGTGTCAATTGTCACGACTGTTTGTGGAAAGTCGCCAACGGCAAATGAAGAGAAGCGGAAGCTTTATTCAAGAAATAAAGTAATCGACTCCACTTTCACCGTGTTTGTCGGCGCGTTTAATGCCCAAAGAGCAAAATATGAAAACCGCGTCGCCGGACTCTGTTTATCTGTGTATTTTGAAGTGTTTTGTTGACAACTCCAGTCACACTAGGCAAGAAGTTTCCTTTTCCCCGTGTCCTGCGTTGTGTCGGCCATGTGGGACAGCGTGCGTCGTGTGTCGCTCGTCGCGTGTCGCTGTCGTTTGTTGCTGTCTGTCGCTCTAGTGGGACGAGGCTATAAGGATGACACACGAGCAGTGTAAATAGTGCATAAGTAGGTGACAATTCATCGTAGATTTTAGAGAGAGATTGAGCTGTCTTTATGTATTGGCCATAAATCTCTTGCCTTAACAGACAAGGAAATTATGGTTTGAAAATCTGCTCTTGCTAATGGGTGAATCGGCGCATTCCACTTGGGCCTGTGCTTGAGCTCCTTCCGCATTCTTTATTTTTTCCTTCTCTGTTTGTGCGAGTCGAGAGTCTGCGCTTGCGTATGGTTTACGCGTTACTCTGCTTGTCTCCTTGACTTTTTGAGGTGAACTGTTTTTCAAGGTGTTCAATTAGTAAAGCTCGCCACCTTACTACAATCATGCAACAACTAAAAACAATCACAACCTACACCACTCGCTCAAGGCAGTACCAAACAAAAAAAATACAGGAATTGGGTGAGGTATGTCTAACACTATATACTTACACTGAACTAAATATACCTCTCGTAAACTGGCGAGACACTACCTTAATTCACGACATGTTTCTAAATTTCCCCAGAAGCCCAGAAGCGGCAACAAAAATTATTTCGTGGGCACAAATTTTTGCGATCAGGAGCGGTATGCTATGCAAATCACCATGGGATGAATTCATCGCGGCACCAATTTTTGACAATTCTTTTCTGATAACGAATCAAGAAAATAAAGTCGTTTGCAGACGACTGGGCGGCGGAAGCTACGGACTTGCTCGATCAATCAATCTCTGCCTTTTGCCTGGTCCAGCTCTCCGGACGGAAATACGCACACAGCGCGGTGCCCGTCCGCCTAAGCTCTAACCTAGAGGCGGAGGGGCACCGCGCTCTTCCAGACATTCTAGTTTACCAGTGAAGAATACGGTGGAGAGAGGCAATCAAACAACCCCACCCCCATCCCCTTTCCGCCTCCACCCGCCGGCCAACCGGCCGCCGCCGCCGGCGTCGCCGCTCCCCCCCCCCCCCCCCCCCCCCCCCATCTCTCAAAAAGTTCCGACCGAGTACACAGCCTATTTGTGAACGAAGCAAAACAGCCTCGCATAGCACCATTCGCGCACAATCAGTAATACTGGTAAGAGCAAGCGATCTAGACAATAACAAGCATCTTGAACGGAAAAAAGAATAATCTAGCCCTAACGGGCAAAGAAAGGAACTTACTTTGAAGCGACCGTGCCATGATCTTGGCTGTTGAGCAGATTCGACGTAGTTCCACGGCTCACAGTCGCTTCCTTCTTTTTCGGACAGATTTGAAACTAAGTTGAACTCCGCGCATTACGACTAATCGGTAAATTGACCTCAAGACAGAGACGTGAAACACACACGGCCAACACGGCCGGCAAAACAAGGCTGTGGATTGGATTGGATCGCGTTCGTGTGCTATTATGGATGTCTAACGGCTTTACGGAAGCTATGTGCGCGTATCTTCAACACGCTTCGCTTGCAATAAAACGATCAGCAAAGCGCAATAAAAAACTATTAAAAGACACAGTATTAATAAATAATTGAGCATGTAAACATTGCCACAATATTAGAAATACGTCCTGAACACGTAGCAAAAAATTACATGGCAAACTAACCGTGCAGTGTATTCAAACGAACTCAGCAGACATATAAACTACTGAAAACAGCACATTTTCGATGTGGCGATTTGGTTTTGATGGTTAACGCGCGTTGTTGGTGATCGTGTGGTCAGTGGTTCCAATCCCGGTAGAGCGAAGTTTTTTATTTTTTTTTACTACGTTTTTTATTTCTTTTAAATATTCTAAATATTTTCTATGTTTTTTGCAGTTGCCGGCCCCTTACTTTAGGGAAAAAATCACGCAGAATGTGAAAATAGGAAGTGCGAGCCCAAATTTAAATTGATGCAATGCACAAACCGTGGCCCTCTTGTTTTGCCGGGATAATTCGCTCCCTCCGTGCTAATTTTTGGGCCAGAGTAGTAGGCAAACAGCGCAAGTCCTTTCAACGAAGTAAAGAAGGTAATAATAATGGGAATATTGAGAGAAAAATGAGAAAATGTGTAAGTGGTCAAACTGCCACAGTGGTCAACTCTACCCACTATTAAAACAGAAATATCGCTATTTTAAGGCAGTTATTTAGCTGAGCTCACAGCGCGGTACGTATTAAGCACATCTCTTATTTTTCTGATTTACGGAAAGTAGTACTTAATTTTTTTCTGGTACATCAGTGATATCCCTCGCCTGCCGCCTGATTTTACTTATCGAGGTTGCGCTCCGCAGTTTTACTTTTTATTAGGCCTAGACATGTGTTTATTCCTGAGATCCAAGAACAGTGCGGATAATTAAACTAACTTTCAGAAACGGCATCGTTCGGTATTAGAACATTTATGTTTCGTAGCGTCAAGGGGTCACATTCACAAACCCGGCAGTGTAAACATTCACAACGCCTTTATCGTGTTAAAAAAAAAGTTTTTATAATTGCGTTTTTTTTTGTGCTGTATGTCGTATAACATAAGCTATCGGGGGACAGATCGTCTGGCTATGTCAAAATTTGAAATATTTCTGTTAGATGATCGTAACTACCACAGAAAACAGTCGATTCTTGCCTGAAATAGCATATATTCACACTCAATTAAAAACACCAATAACACGATCTCAGGAGAGATGTGTACCTCTCGTAGCGTCATAAGCAATACACACATCTCTTTCTTGTCCAGATTCTGCAATGCAATGCAAATTATTGTTCTTGTAACTCAAAGCGCGCCCTCAATCATGCCACATGTTTGTTAATTGTGGTTGTTGTTCTTCATTCGGATTCTCCGCTATACCGTTTTTATTTTATTTTTCTTATCAGAGCCAAACACGTGCGTATACCACCGACCTTAAGTGTAGTGCATCAAATTAAACTAGCTTCCTGAAAAGGTATCGTTCGGCGTTGTGTAATTTATTCTTCATGGCGTAGGTGGTCAGATTCTGGAATCCTGAACTGCAAATGTTCCTCGCCGCATTGTTTTTTCTCGCGTTTTCGTGATAAAACACGTCAGTCTTGCCATGCTGGGATCAAATACACCAGCGTCGGCAGTTATTTGCGAAGGATTGATCTATGCAAGTATTTCCACTCGCTATTCATGAATTGCCACAGTTCGTCAGAATCTGAATGACTTGACTGCATAGTAAAAACGGCAAAAAAAAGATAAACGATGTCGGTCAGCAAACGGAACTTCCATGGCGGGGCTCGCCAGCCTAAACAGCAAAGCGCCGATGCCGGCCAGTCACTGAACTTCCGTGTAAATACTGGCCATCAGAGACAGCAAAGTGCCGATGCCGGCCAATGACTGAACTTCCATGTAAATACTGGCCATCAAAGACAGCAAAATACCAATGCCGGCCAGTTACTGGAACCTCCATGGAAAGACTGGCCAGCAAAGACAGCAAAAACCCGATGCCGGCCAGTCACTGTAACTTCTTCGGCTGAACTGGCCAGTGAGCAAGACGAAACCCCGACGCCGGCCGCGGCCGGTAGCTCACCGGCGCCAATGGCCGGGAGCCGCCATCCTGTTACCGGGACCGGCCGGCGTAGTCCCGATACCGGCCGACGCGGTGTGCTACCTGGGGTGTCATATCTCTAACATTAGCAGTTTTATGGGCTCACGTCCCGAAATCGTTTTCTTGTGCATAGATTATTTTTCGTATTCATAGATTGGACGAAATAGCGGTATCCGAAGGAACTTTACGTCCTTTGACCGTACGTCTGTCTGCACGTCAAAGCTTTTTGACGTACAGTCAGAACCAATCGATGTACAATCAGAATCACCACCAAAGACATCCTGATGGCATTTCGCGGCGGTCGACTGCCACCAGGAAACCATCAGAAAGTCGACAAGTGGAGTCTGACTGGAGTTTGACTGTCGGTCAGAGTAACTTGTTGGCCAATCAGACATGCTTGACGTACAGTCAGGCACAGTCAGCGGTCCACTAGAAAACATTGACTGCCAAACAGGGTTACATTGATGGATTTTTCCTTCGGGATCAGATACGAATTTTACCTTGACACGTTTGATATTTGCGATATATTCTTTTGAATTGATTCTATGGGCATCCCAATGTTGGGTAAGCCCGGTTTGTTTAACTGTTCGATAGAGGCGTTTCTTTTTTTATTTAGTGACTTGAGAGTTTTATTAAACCAGGGGTTGTTTCTGTCTGATTTAACGGAGACAGTCGGGATAAATATGTTCATGAGATCGTTGAGCTTGCTTCGGAATATATTTCAGTTATCTTCAATATTTCTGAAGCTAAGTTTTCTACTAAAGTCAACATAATAGCCCTGCAATGCACGATTAATGGATGCGAAGTCTCCTCTCTTATAGTCTTTAATAAACGTTTGTGTAGGAGCTTTTCTGTTAATGGGAAGCGACAATGTTATGTGCAGCATTTGACGATCGCTTAACCCTGGAGATAGAGTGATGTTCTGAATATGTTCTGGGGTGGTAGAAAATAAAAGATTAAGTATGTTGTCGAGTCCTGTTGGTTGCATGATGACTTGAGTGAACGTAAAATCAAGAGTTAGGTGGAGAAATGTTTTAGATTCATTTCCTGCAGATTTGTTTGCAACTGTTAGATCTGTGCAATTGATATTTGGGAAGTTAAAATCCCCGAAAAGGAAGAATGATGCTTTACGGCGAGTGTTTCTAAGCTCGTAGAGCGCGTTGCGCAGCTTATCAGTAAAGTCATTGTTGCTGTCGGGTTCTCTGTAGCAGATTCCGATTATTATTTCAAAAATGGGCGATGTGACGCATACCCACATTAGCTGAAGATTAATATCGCGGTTCATGCAGAAGGAGGATATGTTATCCTTTTTGGCAACTAGGACGCCACCGCCCCTTCTTAAGCGCCGGTCATGACGGTAGATATTGTAGTTCAGGTGGGGTGGAAATAATTCCGTGTCATGTATGTTTCCAGTTAACCGGGTTTCTGTGAGGATCGTAATCTCGGCTGTAGCACAGCAGAGAATTCTCTCGCTGGGGCAGACCGATCGGGGGGCGATTATTAGTAGTGCGAGGTTACCACAACGAATACCACACTACAATGCCTTGAGCTTCAGTAGGCAAGAGTGAGCAGTGCTTGGAAACAAAATCCAGTTTCAAGACGTCGTTCTTTTATCGAGTACCCCATTAAAGGCTTCCTTCAAACGTTTTAGTCGAACCGAAATAAGCTCATTTTTGTTCTAAACAGAACACCGGTATTCGATTCTTGAAAACATGAACCTCAAATGGTCTTGCAGAATAATTTTCTTATAAATAAACAAGTGGCCGCAAGCGAGCCTATTTTTGATTTCCCTTTCAGTTCCTGACTTGTCATCCACGTGAAACACCGACGTCACTAGCTATGGCTATATAAATATGACGCATCGGGAAGCCCTTCAGAGGTCCGGTCAAAAGCTGCGCGGTTGCTATATTGTTTCTACAGTGCCAGTTTATTCATGTATGCATCTATGGTAACAAAGCCTATTGTTATCGTTCAGTCATTTACTATAAGTTTCTGCATTGGTCATTTTATTTTCCGCTTATGTTTATATATATATATATATATATATGTCTTTTTTATATATACCAGCTTCTATTGTAATCGTTCGTACGGCTTATTTTTCAGATTTGCTTAGACTGATAACATATTTGTCTTTTGAATAACAAAGCGGATTCTTACCGCTCTTACCACCGTATCTCTTTTTCTTGTATATGTATATTGTACATATACATATTTGTATATTTCTCAGTAGTGTGGACTAGACACAAGTAAATGAAGATTTAAAAACAATTGCCCATCTGTTTCAACGGGGGAAGGACTTACTCGACTACCAGCTCACAGTCATTTGATATGAAGGCTCTCACAGACTACTGCAGTTTCCTGGTAACGAGCGAATAATGATCAATGTTATGTTTTAATATTTTACAACAAAAGTGCAAGTTGGGCTATTAAAGGCTAAACATTGGTTAGCTAACAGAGTGTTAGCGAGAACTGTTTTGTGACAGGTTTATATTTGGATTTGAAAAACGCCCTGACTTCATAATCAAATTAATGAGTATTCTTCCTTAGCATTGAGAGCTATTTGTTGCCATTGATTGGGCCACTTCCGAAAACGTCTCCCGCATGCCTCCATCAGTACAGTGCGTGGCGCTTTGAAGGCGGAGGGCACTCCTGTGACGGCGTGATAGTCACTGATAACATAGTGGTCGCTATCAGACTTATCGTGATCCATACAGGGCTATTCCTCTTTAATGTAACGGCCCCCTTGGTTAATCTGATTCGTAACCAGCACATGACGATGGCATTCACATCCAGACCTGTACACGAACGCAGTAAATTGAATAGAGACTCTTCGACAAAGTGTGGTGTTTTTTGTTCTGAAACTGACATCGCTGGTCGTTCGCTTTTTTTTTTCTTTTTCTATGTGCGAGATTTCTGTGGAACTCAGTCCAGCTTTATCAAATGTGATCAAACAAAACGCGAAAATCGTGCTGTGCTAAAGACGCGTCACGTGCACAACAATAGTACTGACTCCTAAAACAAATGAAGACAGCCGGTGCGCAATTCGCACGCCGGGAATCCCGGAGGCAAATTACAGATACGTACTTCAATGTAATCGGGTTGGACCGCTTATTACATTGAAGAAAATCGAGCAGAAAAGAAGTATCCTCGAGATGAAGCCTTACATACCTACTATTTCAAGCAGACAAATAAAGGCGTCATCAACCTCAGAGGCTTTGACAACAAAAAAACTGCAGGCTTTCTCATTAAAAAAGTCGAATGCAGGACGCACAAACTATCGGCTGCCATAATTATCAGACAGTCGAGAAGAACGTTCCTGATCACTTACGAGGGACAAGCGCTCCCACGACACGTGCTGTACGCTTGCGACGGATTTAGAGTAATTTTCAAAATTCAACTTTATTGAAAGCATAGAATTGTCGCTTGACGTGGTTGTCCTTTCCACCAGCGTAAAGAAAAACTAGTATGCATACGGTAATCAATTCTGCGACATCCACATAGAACCGTTGAAAACCGGCACATACAACTATTAAATGTTCTGCCACAAACGCCACAAGCGTCGCGTTTAAGCTGCCGTGTGCCCGTGAGAAGACGTCAGATGCTGAATCATGGGCACGAACACGATCTTGATACAGGCGGCAAACTCAAACCCAAGTGCGTCGATTTCGGAGGCGCGCACATGGCCACAAGCAACATAAGCCGGAAATTAAAAATTCAAAAGAACAAAACACCTCAGCAGCCGGAACAACGCCTAAAGTACGTCGGGGCAGTCCAGTATGAACAAAGCAAAGTTATATACACCCCACCACCAAACACTCCCCAGAATTTTCCAGCGCTCAGGGCTCAAACCAACAAACCAACCACCAACGCTTGCGGGGTGGCTCTTCGTTCAATGAACTCTAGAAATATGTCCGAACACAGATCTGCCACGATGAAATATATTGACATCTTCATGACTAGAATAGACAAGCTGGAAAAGAAGCTCGAGGAACCCTGTGAGCTCGATTACACACTCATCAATCACCGTGACCGATAGACTAACGCAACTACCAAGAAGCAACAACACCAAAATGAAACATCATAAGACCTTGATCCTCCAATGGAGCTGCAGAGCATTACAAACAAAGCTCGCGGAGCTCAAAATTAAGCTAGAGGAACTTTACAATGAGCCTCCGGACATAATCTTGCTTTAAGATGCCAACGTCAAGGTCGCTTATGAAGGTAAGTGACTTCACCTCTACAACAGTGATTCAACCAATAGAACACTCGAATCGCGCAGTCAGATACTCAAAAAGATACATCTCCAGACCTCCCGTGAGCCTCTAAAGAGCTAATGGTCAGATGGTCGAGGAAACAAGACCAAATGGGAAGTTTTCTTTCCTCATACGCATCGACCACCCGCTTGAAACCACGCCCACGTAGCAAGTGAACTTCGTCAGGTTGGACACCTTCCGCTCCATCATGAAATTTATTGAAGACCTTTCAGTCGGACAAAAAATCAAGGAAACCCTCGAAAAATATATGGTGCGTAAAACACTCAGACAAAAAATCAAACTGAACAACACAACTGCCGAACCCATAAGATATAGGCTTGAGCTATGCCTCAGCAAGTGAAAACGCCACTGCAACTCATTTAGCCAGAAAACCGGACTTTTGGAAATCTGGCTCATGCGCATGGGGCTTGAGGGCAAAAGAAAACTGCATAATAATGGCAGCAACCTGGCAACTAAGAAAAACTTCAAAAGAAAAACTAATGAAATAAGCCGATTCCCTTTTCTTCGCAAGAGCAATCCCGCCCCCAGCAGAATTTTACACGAAAATGTAAATCGACCTCAAATAACCCGAATGCTCCCCATTTACAATGGGCAAACTCATGCACGCTTTAGAGGCGAACAAGAAGAACTCTGCCCCTGGCTTGGACCAAATTACTAAAACGGTACTTTGGAACCTCCCAACCGAGGAGGTGAGGGAACTCCTGCAGTTATTCAACGAGATTTGAAACAATGAAAATATTTCCATTAAATGGAAATGCTATAGAGTTTTACCCATCCCAAAACCTGGCGACATTTCACATGCCACATAAAATTTGCTACATACCTCGTTGAGCTCCAACCTTTGCAGAACCCTCGATTACATGGTCCCGCCCAGGCTCAGGTTTGAGTCTCGAAACCAAGGACCGACTTCACCCTATGCAGACAGGCTTTAGACCAAACATTTCCACACAGGACAGCCTCGCCACGATGTCTTTTAAGAAACCCATTCAAGCAGGTGCCATGAACAACGGTTGCGATGGATGACGAAAAGCATTCGACACCATCCCGCAAAAGTCGGTCATTGAAACGGCGCAGAGACGAAGCGCCCGGAGAAAGATGCGAAATTTCGTCCTTTTTGAAGGACATGACCTATCAAGTATAGTTATTTTCAACACGTGAAGCGCCTGGAAACTAAAAAAAACAATGGAGCACCGCAGGGAGCAGTGATCTGACGAATGCTGTTCAATATGGCAATGACAGATCTAGTCCTTGCACTCCAGGCTGTCCCGGACGTGAGCTTCTCGATTCATGCCGACAACGTCACTCTCTGGCCAATCAAAGTGCCTGTAGCGCGTTCGATGTCGAGAACGGGAGGGATGTTGCGACTGACTCCGAGCTTAGGTGGAAACGTCTGTTTATTTTCTCGTGCCGCCGAGCTCATATCGACGAGTACCGTGGTAGTCTTTTATCGGCGGCCTGGCAGGTCGATGGACCGTCACAGAGCTCCCCCTAGAGCCGTCGCCTGAAGGTATGCACCCTTTAGGGGACAGAGGGATTGAGCGATTGTGGCTGCAGCAAGTGAGTTGGGCTGTTGCCGTAAGCGTTTAATATGACCCCAACGACGGGGCAGAAAGCGGTGCAGAAGACAGCCTGCGCAAACCATGCAGGGAGTTGACGCTGAGGTACGGATTATTGGTGCAATGACGGAGTAGAGGGAATGCGCAATGATCCGTTCGTGCTGTGGATCCATTGTGGAGTAGGCTTGATCGCAGATCGGGATTAAGGGGATATGGCGGTCAGCTGTGGGACCGATACAGCATCATCCACGGAGGTTATACATTAAGCTAAGAGCGATGCGTGACCAGTGATAAGAAGGTCCTGGTAGGTTAGCGAATGGCCTCGTTAAAAACTGTGGTCAGCCTTGACTTGCCATGCCCCAGCGTGGCGCGGTGCGGCACGCCCCAGATGTTGTGGCAGCAGGCGACCGTGCCAGGCCAGCACCCCATCACACATTTGGGCACGACTGCCAGGCCGACACCAGGGACTGCGCCAGTGGTGAAAAAACAAACAATAAACGTTGACTTGTCGAGCCGGCGGGGTGAGCAAGGTGGTCGCAGCTTGTTACTGGGAGACTTTGGCGGCATACGCGACGGAGCAGAGGCAGTGTCCGACGCTCCGGATGCGGGGGCCGAGCAAGATGTGTTCTCGCATAATCGTCGAAATATCAAGCCGTAGCCGTGTCCCTTGTAGCGGAAACTTTTCCACAGGATTGCAGGTGCTGGGAGTCGATATTAAGGTCCGGATCATCAATTTATAGCGCTTTCAATGTTGAGGACAGAAGATATGTTGCGACCGACCCCGAGCTTCGGTGAAAACGTTATGTTTATTCTCTCGTGCCGCCGTGCTCTTACCGGTGAGTAACATCGTTTTTTATTGGCGGCTAGGCAGGCCGATGGTCCGCCACAGGCCGGCAAAACGTAACAAACCAACATGCAAACTTACTACTCGCCCAACTTACTACACTTCTGCAACATGCAAAGAGCGCTCGACGTCACCAGCGCTTTGGCAAAACAGTCAGGGTTTTAACTCTTGGTTGAAAAGACCTCCCAGATTATTGCCTCCGAGGAGCGCCGCGAATATGACAGCTAGGTCTAACTCAAGTTCGACGGGCCGCCGCTCAATCTTTCTGGAGGCCTCAAGACTTTCGGCGCAACGTTTGGCCGGAACGGCGGAGCCGTGCGCTGGATTAAGCAAGTCAAATCACCGTTTACAGACGACCAAAACTATGCTAAAAAAATCACAACCAACCAAGGCGAATTGAGTATAGGAAGGTTTACCACGTAGACTCGTCAGATTCGATCTCTGCTTGCCTAAAAGGGGGTCTACGGCCTCCGTTACTTGCGCCTCACTAAGAAGCAGGAAGAAGGACTTCCTAATTAACCTCCTAATCAACAAGTCTGCGATAGAAATCATCCCAAGTCTCTTAAGATGACTCCAGTAAACTAGCTTGCGGCTGCAGCAGCAACAACATCCGGAACCTTTGCGAGCAAAATGGTTACAAGCTAGGTAGTGTCTATTCAATACAGAACTTGGATAAATAATTATCGGTAAACTAGAAAACCCTGAAGCCAAAGAGACACTTCTCGTACCACAAGTTTTCCCCACTTTGGGAAAAAGAATGCGTCACCTAACAAATCGATGCACAACATCCTGGGTGCGGGACATAAGGGGCACAGCAAACGCACTGTCAAGCGGCACCTTGAACATTTAAAAAATAAAATAAAACCGAAGCAGAAAGTGTGTACACCGACGAAGCAAGGGCGAAAGGACAACAAACACAGAAGGAGACACAGACACAGCGCTACTTACAACTGAACTTTATTTCTGCTGCAGCTCCGTATATATAGGGTGCCTCAAATCACCAGGCTCGAACTAAAATGGACCGTAAAAATCGACGCCTCCACGTAGCAATCAAAACATTTCGTCAGAGGTGTATTTCACAGGGAGGGTTTTTGTTCTAAAATTACAAGGCGTAGTTTATTTTGAGTAAAAAATAAGGCCAAGAAACTTGCCTAGGTCAACGACGGGCGGCGACGCAGATGACCAAAGTCGAGGTGCGGGGTGCGTTTGACGCTCTTATTGATAGATGGCGCTAACTCCGTGTTTCAGTCATAACTAGGGTTCCGCGTTTTCGGTTTCTATTTTTTTCAAAATTCGGCGTACTTTTTTCGGTGTTTATTTTAAAATTCAATTTTCGTTTTTTTTCGGCGTATATTTATGCCCACAAAATTTTATCGGCGTTTTTCAGTGTATATACAATAAACACCAACGGTCACCGGATCAGATGATTCTTGTAGCTCTGATATTTTTGATCATTCAAAGAATAAAGGCATAGATACATTGAAAAAGAAATGGACACTTTATTTGGCAAATGTGTGCAACTGTAAAAGAAATAAGAAGAAAACACAAGTACAGACAAGTCAGATATAAAGCCTATTTCAAAAAAAAAAAATGGAACTTTACCGTCTGTACGTCAGGATTACGTGATCTTATAATAGTACACACACATGTACATTCCCAAGTTCTCCTCGTTGATACGCACTCTTTCTTTCCTGTTAATATAACCCTGAGCTTCGAGAATGCCTTCACAACGCTAACACTGGACACTGGCAGGCTGAGGATATGAAGAGCTGCCTTAGCCAAAATTGGCCCATCAACCAATTGTGACCACCAAAAGAGACACGGTGCGACGTGTTGAAGCACAACATAAGATGCAGAGCTTGAATCAAGTCAGTCTTCTTTACAACGAGTTAAAAAACACGCTTTGTATATGGGGAGTCAGGGGCATTTCAGACTTCACGTTCGGATCGATGATGCGGCACAATCAAACCAAAACGTCGTGATGGCATCCGTGTATCCCATAAATTCGGGCACATTTCTATAGACACTGTCGTTCCATTTTTTCGCCACAGCTCTGCGGTACGACTGGAAGGTGAAAGTGAGCTCTTCCGGTTAAAACTGAATTTTAGAAAGTGAATGCGACGTATTTTTATCGGTTTCAATCGAAAATGCTGAGCCTAAAAACTGACCTTTTTCGGTTAAAACCGAATTTCCGAAAATGGATTCGGCGTACTTTTATCGGTTTTTATCGGTTTAAACCGAAAACGCCGAACCCTAGTCATAACTCTGCTTTCGGTTTGCTTTTAAAGAAATATCAAAAGTGCCCGCGTCGACCGTATTTTATTGACACGAGCATAATCTTTTTTGTAATCTACCTTTGGCTTGAAAATAAATGCAGACAGAGATAGCAAAGCTTCAAGTAACAAAAATAAAAGAAAACGCGGTTGCATAACGACAACGCTGACAGCGCTTTTGCTGCCGGCGGATTTCGTCTGCGTGTCGTCTGCTTTCTTTCGCTGGTCGGTTGCATCCTCGGATGCTGCTTTCGAGACCTTTTCTGCCGTGGTTGGTGAGAAAACGGTCACAATGCATCACCTGACCGTCCAACAGAGCGCACAGGTAGTCCTTTGGTTTACAGAAACCAGGAGTATGAGGCAAGTGAGATCGAAGTTTCGAGCCACCTTTCGTACGCGTCCACCCACCCGTCGGACTGCCATGCGCTGGGTACACCGATTCAAAACGGAGAGCACTGTGCACACCAGACTGCGACTACTCGAAGAGAGGTCGCCACAGCAGAACAAACGTCACGCCGTGCTTGCGGCATTGGCATTGAACCCACGCCTGTCCGTGCGGCAAGTCGGAAGACAACTTGGAATCAGTAAAAGTTTTGTCTGGAGGGTTAAGGCCCGTTCACACATGCAGCGGAGCGCTACAAGCATAGCGCTAACCTCGCGCTAAGCGCGTGCTGACGGCAGCGTTCACCAGCTTTGTATCGCACCGTCAAAACTGTTGCTCATGGCAGACAATAAGTAGCCGACGACACGTGAGGAGCGCTACATGAGCGCTTCGCTGCATATGAGAACCGGCCTTTATCCGCCAACAAATGTATCCGTTCAAGCCACAGGTCTTGTTCGAGCTGCAGCCAGATGACTATGAACGGCGAAAGCACTTCTGCGTGGACGAACTTGGGTGCATCGCCACAAACAGGAACCACCTTCCGTTTCCGCTTTTCACGGACGAAGCTATTTTTCATCTGGATGGGCACGTGAACAAGCAGAACACCCACTGCTTGTCCGAGACAAACCCCCACTGGATCATTGAAGAGGCTGTCCAGTCACCAAAGGTCGTAGTGTGGTGTGGACTTTGGAGGGAAGGCGTTATTGGTCCATTCTTTTTTGAGGGCACGGTCACCGGCGACGCCTACCTTCGCATGCTCGAACAGGACGTGTCGCAGGAGCTGGAAGCATCGCACATGCAAAGGGAGGTGTGCATCTTCCAGCGAGACGGAGCACCCCCGCATTACGCCAACACAGTGAGAGACTGGCTTGACAGAACCTTTCCCGGCATCTGGATGGGTCAAGGGTCACCGACAATGCCCTGGACCCCACGGTCCCCTGACCTGACAATTTGTGATTTTTTGTTTGTGGTTTCGTGAAATGCCAGGTCTACGCAGTTCGCGTGCGCACGATGACGGAACTAAAAGAGCGCATTCAATCAGCTTTCGATGCGATCACGGACAACATGCGGGAGGCAGCCTTTAGGGATTATGAGCGAAGACTGCACAAGTGCCTCCAAGTTCGAGGTGGACACGTGAACTGAAGACAACGAGAACTGAAGAGCACATATCTATCCATTTTTCACATATGACCAGCGGCTTTGACAACCGCGAAAACCGCGGGCTTCCGCTGACAGGCTCTTTTCAGAGCCATTAATTGCTGTTTATCTGGAGTTCGCTTTTGCAGTCTCCCGTGTCTCAAAAGTGCGGTCTAAATAGCGTCCAAAGTGACGCATTGTGGCTGTTTTGCAACCAACTGCGACAAAAAAAGATCTCGGAAGCGACGTCCGAGAATGCAACCGACCAGCGAAAGAAAGCAGACGACACGCAGACAAAATCCGCCGGCAGCAAGAGCGCCGGCAGCGTTTTCGTTATGCAACCGCGTTTTCCTTAATTTTTGTTACTTGTAGGTTTGCTATCTCTCTCTGCATTTATTTTCAAGCCAAAAGTAGATTACAAAAAAGATTATGTTCGTGTCAATAAACCACGGTCAACGCGGGCACTTTCGATATTTCTTTAAAAGCAAACCGAAAACAGAGCTCTGACTGAAACGAGGAGGTGGCGCCATCTATCAATAAGAGCGTGAAACACACACCGCACCTCGACTTGGTCGTCTGCGTCGCCACCCGCCGTTGACCCAGGCAAGTTTCTTGGCAGTATTTTTTACAGAAAGAGAACTACGCTTTGTAATTTTACAAGAAAAAACCGACCCGTGAAATACACCTTTGACGAAAAGTTTAGATTGCTATGGGCAGGCGTCGATTTTTACGGTCCATTTTAGATCGAGCCTGGTGACTTGAGCCACCCTATATTACCGGAAACAACACAAAAAAGTTAGGAAGATATAGAACGCGCATCGGTAAAAATCCTAAAAAAACAAAAAAGGCTAAAATTACTGCATCACTCATCGGCACCCACCTAAAACTATAGTCATGCTTGGTCAAGAAATTCCAATTCTTTCTAGGATAACGATAAAGAGGGTGCGCTGACACATTGCAGCCGTAATCTGGCGATTTTTCGAGCCTCAAGTATTTCCCTTGTGATTTTGCTTCTGTTTTTGTTTAGTACTGCACACAAAACAGAAACAATACCACAAGGGAAATACTTGAGGCTCGAGAAATTGCTAGATTAGGGCTGTGATGCGTCAGCGCACCCTCTTTATCGTTATCCCAGAAAGAATTGCAGTTTCTTAACCAAGCATGACCATAGTTTCAGGTGGGTGCCGATGAGTGATGAAGGAATTTTAGCCTTTTTTGTTTTTTAAGATTTTTACGATGTGTATTTTATATCTTCCTAACTTATTTGTGTTGTTGCCGGTAATATATACCGAGCTGCAGCGGGAATAAAGTTCAGTTGTAAGTAGCGCTGTGTCTGTGTCTTCTCCTGTGTCCGTTGACCTGTCGCGCTTTTTAATCATTATGAATCACCAATTCGCCCAACTTACTACCCTTGCAAGCAAGGGACAATGCAGGCCTGTGTTATAGCCTAGCACTCAAGAGCCACCAACATAAGTTAAAAAGACAACAACCAGTAACACGAATACAGGTCAGCTACAAGCCCCTCTACAGGCTGTCAAAGAAGCCGGGAGCAAACTGCTACTTAACATCACCAAGCTTGTGTTTGTATTTACTGGTTCAAAAGAAGTCATACACGAATGCAGCCGCGACAAGAGCCACAATGGCGCTGCACCAGTAATCAAGAGCCTTATCGAAGAAGCACAACCGAATATCTACATTAGCACTTCGTGGATCCCGGGGCACGAGGACGTCCCCGAAAACGAGAGGGCGAACGAGGCTTTGAGAACGCGGCTATATGATCGTACCCTTCCCTCACAAGGAAACGTGCCTTCCCTCCAACCCCCCCCCCTTCCCTTACGTAAGACAAAGTCCAACCGCCTAATCCACAGGAAAGAAAAAAAATCTAGAAAGGCCAGAAAAGTTAGGCTGGCCGCCCCCTTACCTCTACATATCAACCCGACTCTATCTGGTCACAACACATGGGAGTGAGTGAGTCTCAGAAGGCTGGAGACCAAGACAGTCTTCGGTGTAACGAGCACGGTTCCAGCTACCAAGTGGCCCGGACGATCAAGCCTACGTCCGCAAGTGTACGTACTGCGGTGTCCCGACAACTTGTTTTCACCTCGTCTGACTGTACCGGGGTCACGCAGCACAGAGACGAAGCACTCAACAAGCTGCCGTCCCGCGTGAGGCAAGACCGGCGTCGTACGAAGCCTGGACCCACCTTAACCTGGGGCACCCTCACCATTAACACATCCTTAAATCCCTGATCAACTTGATACGCTCGACAGGAGTTGCTGCCCCTACCTCGATTGGAATCGAAGAATTTTACTCAAGAGATGCAACGCTTCCAGCCAATGAATACGTTTGAACAACAACAATGACGTAGCTGTCGTTTTGTCCCGCACACGTTTGGCCTTTTTTAAAGTTCTATAAAAAATAAGGTTTGTACGTAATAGATATCAGTTTCCGAAATTCTAGCATGAGGAATTATATACCTCAAATAGTAGAAACAAATACTCTATTTTTGTCAGATGTCCCATTTTATTCCATAAAGGTGTTTCTTTTGATCGCAAGACTAGCAAACAAACCGAAAAATTACCCTCAGCTGCTGTAGATATTCAGTTTCGTAAACTGAAAGCAGCACTGCTGCCGGAGGGAGTGTTATGCTTAGTACATAGCAAAAATAACGCCAAGGTTAAAGAAGTACAGCACAAATTGAACACGATTGTTTTAGCATTGAGGGCGGTGGCAGTTGAAATGACTTGACAGTCAACTATTCTAGATTTACGAATCGATATTGCACGGAGTTTAAGCAATGCAGCGATCTTGATTTGGTGATTGATACGGACAAAGTAGTGGTGTGCAAGGTTATAACACGATAAGCAAAAGGAGGAGTGTGACGCTTCGTCAAATATGACGCAAGTACGCATGTCGCGCGCGCTGGAAGAGCGCTACATTTTACATTTTTGAGGGCATCAAATGATAAATTTTGTACATGCACTGCTCATGTTGTAATGTCACTATTCTCATGGTTCGTTATTACCCTTAGGCACGTTGTAAGCTGTGTCCCTTGATTGCTTGCAACAAAATACGTAGACGAATTCTAAATCTGAGTTGTTATAAAGAAATCTAGGTTCTGACGCTACCAATCCTCTCCGCAAAGGGCTTTTGACAAAGCGCGCGCTGACCGCAAGATTTTGTTACGTGTTTTTACACCGTCAGTATACACCACGGTGGAAGAAATACATTTAGGTGATGATTCTGGCCGCTCTTCCCATGTGGAGCGAGCGACCAAGTCGTGTTCAGAGCTGGCCTCGAACCAGGAGTTGTTAGTTCCGCGGCTCCGCGGAGGGCGCTAGGATATGAGGTCCCTCCTCGGCTGGCACGGTATCGGCGGCGTAGTGTGCTCGCCTTTTCCGCGGTGTGGTGGTGTGGTGGTGGCGTGCGGCCAGTGGCTGGCATCGTGTTTTGCTTTTGTGCTGTGTCGATCACGAACCCCCCCACCTGGGATGGGGAACCCTAGCACTGGGGTTCCGCATGTAGACGGGGGGGACAAAAAGGGCCTGGGAACCCTAGCTTACCCCATGGAAGCGGAGCCCCTGAGGCGGGGTCCATACCAGGGGAAGCTATCATAAAGGTGGTGCCCCTCGTAACTTCCCACGTAGGGAGGTGCCCCCGCATGGTGGCGGGGGTGATCTCCAGGGGAGCCGAGGGATATAAAAGTGATCACTGATCGGCGGGGCTGGATGGTTCATGGTTGCCATTCAGTGACCGTCGGACCCGCTGTGAGACGCACTCATGTCTTAGTAGCGGAGCCGGACAGTGAGTCGAGCAAGTGGGTACTTTTAGTACCACTGGTTTTCCCGGGCCGTTCCACTGGCTGTAAAATACAATAGTTGGTTTCATTTATAACCCCTTAATTCCAATTGGCTTTTTCCTGAAATTTTCACTTGATCACATGATCCTATTCATTTTTATTGGAATTGGGTTAAGCCTGCGGTGCGAAAGCGGGAGCGGGCAGGGGACAAGTTTTTCTTAAATTTTTTACAAGAGCCCCGACTCAAAATCTGTGTCGATCACAGGTGCCACCATCACGCACGAAGGTGAGCCTTAACCCGAAGAAGGAAGAGAACAGAGATTTACGGACTCTAGCGACTTGGTGGCGGCGTGGCGGTGGTGAGGTACAACAAGAAGCGGTGAGCGAGGGAATGCGGGACCACCACTGGGAAAAACAACCAGAGCGTCGATTTGGGAGGATTCTCATACTTGGGCGTCATCTATCCCCGTGCGAGTGAAGCCCTCTCGGTGCTCCGAACATAAGGTGGTTGCCGTGTCGGACAGAGGGTCATCACCTAAATGTTTCATTCACCGTGGTATACACCAATCACAAATCCCCTTTGCATTACGCCACCGTTGCTGCCGTGCTTTGTAAGAAGCGCAGTCTTCGTACTCGAGCAATAATCCAACTGAGTAGATGCGTGCGAGCAGAGCACGAGGCAGCACGAGCTATCTCGTAAAATGGCGCTCTCCTATAACTGCGGCTAAGGCGGCGTCAGGCATGCGTGAAACACTTAGTGACATCGGTCTATTGTTCTTGACAGACAACAATATTTACACGCGCGAACAGCCACATGCGAATATTCTGTGTCATAGCCTTCTCTATACTCACAAAGCCTGGTAGTTCGATGACGGTGCCCTAGTGCCCGCTCGCAGATTTGGAGCGCGAGGATCTACTACCACAGGGCATTTCTCGTGGAGCCTGTAGTCAGCGCACAGCTTTTGCACCAGTGAGGACCGTAAACATGGTTTTCAAACATGACGAGAAAAGAAGCGGTAGCCCGAAGAACGCGAGAAGCACGAGCGGAGATTTCATCGCTCGAACAAGCGTGTTTTGGCGTCTCGCTGTAGCGGGCGCCCATTACACGCCTCTTGCCTGCCGCTCTTCCTTTTCACTTTCGGCGGCGGAGTTTCGTGGCGAGCTGTTAAGCGGGTTTCACATGCAGCGATTTTGGCTCTAAAGTGGCGCGATTTCTGCCGTCGCGCCGCTCTGGCCAGCACCAGCAATTCTGCGGCACGAGCGCCGCGACGGCAGAAATCGCGCCGCTTTAGGGCCAAATTCGCTGCATGTGAACTAGGCTTTAGGCTTTGTCAGTATAGAGGAGGCTATGGCTGTGTTAACAGTGACGCACGCGACCAGAAACAGCTTTTCTCCCATCGAAGAAACGCGCCGAGATTAAGCAAGTTTCTTTAAGCGGAACGGAAACGAAATTCTACGGCCTATTTTATTGCTTAGGTAGATACCACGTCGCATCAGCACCTGAGAAACATCAGCCTTTCGTTAGCAAAGGCAAGCAAGGTAATCTTAGAACGAATGAAACTATTTCCAATTCGCACCTGGTGATTGGGGGGGGGGGGCGAAGCTTTGTAGGGGGATCGTGACGTGTTACATGCCCCGCATTGGAGCCACACTTGGCAGTACACCGTACTTGTGTAGATACCCTGGCCGTGAACGCAATTACGCCATCGCGAAGAGCCGACGTAAAGTTGGCGAGTTGGCCACGTTGGATTATAGGTGGCTCCCGCTTGTTCGCATGGCACGCGATTGTTTGGTTTTGCCCAGTTTTTCCTGTGCTTATCCATCAGGTCTGCGTGCACATGCCGCGCTATTACGGGGCAGCGAGCTGCGGGAAGAGCGTGCTTAAATGCGAGACGCCGACAACGGGTTTCCCAACAATGAGAAGCTTCTAAGCGTGTGAATTAGTCTCGTGCGTCCATTCCCCCTTCAGCGCCAGTGAAAACCGATCGCCTGTACATTAAGCGCTTTCGGAACGAGGACAATAAAAGGCGACCGACCCATGGTACTAAGGAGCCCTCGGTCTTCCTACCAAGGATATTCAGCTGTTGTCAGGGGTTGTAGCAAGTTTTTTTTTTCCATAAAAGGAATGCAGAAGAGCTCAGCGAACCGCACGACAGGCGAAGCAAAATGATAAAAGAGCGCGCTAAGTTGGCCAATCAGTATTAAATGCAAAGCAATTCTAGGCGACACCAAACACGTTGAAATTTTGTCGGGCGGACGATAGGTCTGTTAGAACGTTCGTCAATTGGCAGCACAGACAAAGGCACATGCTCGAGACAAAGGCTTTCACTCATATGAAGCAGCGGTACTCACTCGCTCGAACCCGTGATTTAGCCAAAATTTAAGTCAACTTCTCAGATATATAAAATGTAGAATCGACTATGCAAGAAAAAATGCAATCTTGTTCACACTGAGAGGTTGGTTAGCACATAGTATGGTCATCCGTGTTTGTGGCTTTCCAGAGGATTACCCGGGACGTGCAAAGTTTAGCCCACACGAGCAGAATGCAACCGCATACACATAAACACATTAGGTAGTTCCGAACTATTGCTTGTATGACCAAGCTTGTGTCTGTTTCAATCTGAGTGAAAGGCATAAAGGTGCAAGTTTGTATTTACATCATAAAATAAGAAACGCACAAAAACCAGGACGAAAAGAGGACACGTACGGGGCAGACAAATGCTTACTCACCACTGTAAAAACTTCAGAAAAAACGAAAAGCAGTCCCTTTCCCAGCTGCCCATGCGCCGTTCAATGGACCCCCCTTCCCCCCCCCCCCCCCCCCCCCCCCCCCGTTTTTCCGGTTGTAATCTGTGGCCGATAAGGATACTTCCTCAGAATCCGTCAAAGCAAGTGATGGTGGCTTTTACAGCCATCACCCCAAGCGTTGATAATGAAAGCGTTGATAATGAAAGTGGTGATCAATGTTGCCCGCCTGGCTCGGCGGGCAACATTGATCACCACATCAATAAACGCCGTTGAGCGCACGCGCTCCGGCCAGACATCGTCCACCCTCACAACCAGGCTGCGTGGCGTCTCTCCTCGGCGGGTCATATATCGCACGAAAATGTTTGTATCTTCAGACACGGGAGCGCACCTACACCTGCTGCAGTGAACTGCTGAATGGGCAGACAGAATCGTACGAACAGAGTGGCAGTGCTCCCTCAGTTTGTCATTTTTGAAGCGTCCCGTTTGGCCAATATAGGCCTTACCACAAGGCAGCGGAATACAGTATACAACACCCAAAAGGCACAGAAGGTACCGTGAGCGGGGCGGTTCGGGAGCGTTGTTGGGCGAACCGGGGGAACTTGCCGGGGCAACGCTGGGGTCGAGTGAACTGACGGCCTGGGTCACCGCCGAGTAACTTCGTCGCTGTGTGCACTCCACTGTGGCATGGCCAGGATGGGGAGTGCAGGGGTGCACCTCTTGCACGGGGAGGTGCAGCCATTGGTGCTGTAGTCAAAGGCTCGAAACGGGGACCAGCTAGGCGTTCGGCAGGCCTTTAATTGCTACTTACTTTTCCTCTTTCTTTTTTCTTTGTTTCAGCAAACACAAAGCTCACACTTTCCACAAGCTAATTCCATTGTAACTCGCGGCTAAATTATATATATATATATATAGATATATATCGGTAAAAATTACAATTAATCATGGTGATGAACAAGTAAAAGAGTTGATTACCACAATCTCCGCCACTTTACGCTTAAACACCACATTATCGAAACGAGACGCTGACGGATTAACTAATTTTAAGAGAAAGAAACGCACGGAACTCCAAGGAAGAGCCAAATTTCGGTTTGGCTCTTCTTTCGGTGCCAAGCCAAAATAATGACAATACTCAGCCATCCACCTCTATGAGAACTACCCCACCGGGTGGCGTCCTTGATACCGAGAAGATAGACGACACAGCCATCGTAAACCTGTCGGGCGTCTCTATAACCGCAGACAAAGGGAGGCTATCAAAGGGTCTGAATTTCTGCCCGGCAACCGGTCATTTCGACGAATTTCAAATTCTTCGAGACCTGGAGAACTTTGCCAGATGTTTACGGCTACGCAAATACTATCTCGATAAATTGTCCGAACCCTAGAAACCGCATTCGCGACCTACGAGTGATTGAACCCCTCGTACTCAGCGCGACGATTGTCTGGACTTATATATAGCCGCCATACAACGGGATACCTTGCGGGAATATCGCAGTCACGGGAGAAGGGGGAACAAATTAGCGAAATTTAAGAAGGAATCCCTAATATCACTATCGGCTAGGAGTGATATTATTATAAAACCCGCAGATAAGGGTGGGGATATTGTCATTCTAAAAAAAGGTGGCTACATCCGAGAAGGCCACCGCCAACTAACCGATCGAAACTTCTACAAGCCACTTACGGGCGACCCTACGGCAGAACACACGCGGGTTACAATCTAGGCACTAAAGGATCTTCAAGAACAAGTGAAAATAACTACTAATGAATGCAATAAGATTAAGCCAACTCATCTTTCCTGTGGTCGCTTCTACATGTTCCCAAAAATCAATAAAGCTGACAACTTAAGTCGACTAATCGTGTAAGGATCAGGTAAGATAACTGAACCGATATCGGGGTACCTAGACAGTTTAATCAGGCACATACCCTTAACTTTAGACTCTAATATCAAAGATACAACCCACTTCTGGAGAGAAATTTCTGATTTCCGTGTACCGGACGGGTCGTATCTCGTCACCATAGATGTATCATCTCTCTACACCAATATTTGACATGAAGACGGAATAGGCTCTCTAATTGAAAGGTACGACCAACACAGACAAGCAGACATCCCTGATAATTTCGTAATTGCCACCCTCACGCAGCTGGTCTTAGAACGGAACACATTCGAATTCAATAAAAAAATATTATTGGCAGGTTAACGGCAATGCGATGGGTACTAAGATGGCACCTAGCTATGCCAACATATTTATAAGTAAATTGGAGACCTAATTCCTCTCTGACTGTTCTTTACAACCACTAATTTACAAGAGGTTTATAGATTACATTTTTTTTTATTTGGCCGCACACCGAAGAGAAGCTGCTATAGTTTATAAATCAGTACAACTCTGTACATCCAAACATCTCCTTCACTCAAACTTATTCTCAGACCAGTATCAACTTCTCGGATACCACTGTAGTATTCGAAAAAGGCAAGCTTACAAGTAGTCTTAATTGTAAGCGAGCAGATTGGCAAAAATACCTTCACTCTGAAAACGACCATTCACATCATTGCAAGAACGGTATGCCCTACAGCCAGGCCCACCGCTTCAAACGTGTATACTCACGGCATGTGGACTTCCAATCAAGCTCTCATCATCCAAAGAACACAATGGAAAAACAAAAATATTCTCCACGTGTTATGAACAACGCAATTAAAAAAGAAACGCCGAACTAAACCGCTCTGACCTCCTGGAGGACCGTCCTCCTCAGTGCAATGCGCAGTGCACAAATTTATGTCTAATCTATAGAATGAATTTCCCCAACGTAAATAATATTTTAAGGCGACATTATAACATTTATAGAGCAAAGCGTACGCCTCAAACGTGCATTCCCATCAGCTGCCGGAGTAATTTACAGACGATCACGCAACCTTAGAGACAGCCTAGTTCACTCCCGACTGAATTCGTCCCAACCAAATACCGGACACGACCGTGCATGAAAGCAGGATGCCTGGTCTGCAAACATATGCGAGAAACTAAGACGGCCAACAGCACACATTCACAATTCTCAATCAAAATCTGATGCAGCTTACATGTGACTCTCCAATTTTAGTTTATCTGCTACAGTGCGAGGTGTGCAGAAAACAGTATATAGGACACACTGAGACAGCGTTCAGGCTACGTTTGAACAACCACAGATCACACGCGAAATTCCTGCCGAGACTGCCAATTTCAAAACATCTCAGCTTCTAGGGCCACACATTTGATAAATGATCTGTTACACTTTTAAAGTCTGGAATCAAATCAAACCGGCAACGCGAACAACGCGAGTCATATCTTATATACCGATTTAACACAATAAAAGAAGGAATAAATAGAAGCCCGGAAACACTTCCATAGATTGAGGCGCTATCGAATAAATAGTATGATAACGCCCATAACCAATACTTAAACCATTTAGACCTTGAATTTCGTTGTACTGAGTTTGGAGCTAGAACTGGTCAGTGCGTTTTCGTTCTTTTATTGTGTTGTTTAGCTAGTTCCCGTACATCATATATGTTTCCGTACTTCCTACTACCTTTGATGTGTCACCTATGTATTTGGCGACCTCCATGTGCGGTTCCCCCGACTTTTAGTTCGTCACCTACTTTGCGTTCTCCGTACGCAGTCTCCTTTTATGCGAAGTGTGTCATTCGGTTCGTCACGTATTCTCCTCCTCGCCTTTTTTTTATATGTGTATTCCTTCTTTTGTGTGAGATTCTGGGTGCTCTACCCTTACCTGTTCTCCCTTCGCAGTTGCTTTGTATGCGAACTTTCTCCCCTTTAAGAACTGTATAAAGAGAACCACATTTTTCTTGTAACCCTATTCCTGACCAAGAACTGCCTCTGGTCGAAACGAGAAATAGAATCCTCTTGGTTTGATTTCTACCGTCACCCTACCCTGCATCTCTCTCTCTGTGTATATACATATATATATATATTTATATACTTATATGCGAACGCCTCGGCTCCCCACAACTTGACGATGTCATTTATATATCTATATATATATATATAACGGGCATGGTGGCGGGAGGCCGAAGGCGTGGGTATAAAACTGAGAAGAAAAAAACCCTTGGTGAAAAACAGCAACAACGGACGATTTAATCTTCGACGTTTCGGCCGGAGTCCGGCCTTCGTCAGGAAGGCCGGACTCCGGCGAAGGACTTCCTGACGAAGGGCGGACTCCGGCCGAAACGTCGAAGATTAAATCGTCCGTTGTTGCTGTTTTTCCCTAAGGGTTTTTTTCTTCTCAGTTATATATATATATATATATATATATATATATATAGGGATGTTGGCTTGGAGGCCGAAGGCGTAGATAACAGATGCAAGGTGACGGTAGAAAACAAACCAGGAGGACTTTATTCGACGTTTCGACCTGAGGCATGTCTTCGTCAGGTCTTCCGGACGAAGACCTGCCTCAGGTCGAAACGTCGAATAAAATCCTCCTGGTTTGTTTTCTACCGTCACCTTGCATCTATATATATATATATATATATATATATATATATATATATATATATATATATATTATATATTTATTAACTTCCTACCCAGAAGAAGCAATCAATGGTACGGTGGATTCATGTCCTCGATGGGGAGGCTCGTGGTTCCACCGCCTTAGAAAGTAATACATCCTTCTTAAAGCACGTGCAGCATCATTGCTGACATTATCAAAACACAGATACCTCGAGCCAGCCCTTATACTCCCCTTCGCATTAAGTCCGGCCACAGTGGATTTTTGCGATCCCACGGAGCCAACCAAGCAACCCCAAAAGTGTAACGCATACGTAAGCAACCCCAAAACTGTAACGCGTCACCGTCGCCGTCGCCGTTGGCGTAACCACGTGGTGCAATATGGGTAAATTTCTCCGCTAAATCTAGCGGAAAATATTTCCCGCTAAATCTAGTGGAAAAATTTCCCCGCTAAATCTAGCGGAAAAAATTTCCCCGCTAATTCAATTCCCCGCTTAATTTAGGGGGAAATTTCCCTGCTAGATTTAACGGAATAATTTCCCCGCATAATCTAGCGGAGGTTACGGGACCTCCAGTAGATTCGCGTGACCTTGAGGTCACGCGAATCGCGTGACCTCAAGGTCGCGCGACGGTCACCGTCGCGTCAAGGTCGCATGACGCGGGACGGTAGTGTGGCCTTGGGGGTCACGCAACCTCAGGGGTGTCCCGTGACCCCCAAGGTCACGTGACCACACCCCCAGGTCATATTACCCCCCCCCCCCCCCCGCCCCGAGGTCGCGTGACCCCCCCCCCCCCTCCGAGAACACGTGACCCTCAGCACCCTTCCCTCGTCCTCCTCAAGAGCTGCGCTCTAACTCGGCGTTACAGAAACTTGTAAACGGCTTTTTTTCTTGTCGGTTTGCTATCGCCGGCTGCACCAATCATGCACAAAAAAAAAAGAACACAGGGTCACGGCTAGGTGGCGCAAGCTGCCGCCCGCTACGAAGGGCATCGAAATTACCATCCATTCATCCATCCACGGCGCGTTCATTGTGCGTAATTGCTTGATTCGGTTATAGCAAACGATCAAAAACGATTAGCACCGTGACGATGCAGTTTGGAGGCTGCTTTATCGGCTCCATCGAGTGCCGGCTACTAAACTAATCGAACCACTCAAAAACTGGCCAAGATTGTTTTAACCAAACCAGTGAATGAGAATAGCTAAAATGGCGCTAGAAATTCTTTATGGTGATCTGGTTCTCAGAAGGCTTTTTTACCTCCTTTACTTCTAAAGAAGTACACTCGACAACTTATTCTTTATTTCATGCCAATCCATCGGTTAATGACACGTTGGCTACTTCGTTTGCTTAGTTTTCTTTCATGCTTGATCGCTTTAATTAATGCTTCCTAAGTAACGAAATATTTACTGCAAATTGCTGGGCAATTGTGTTGACACGTGAGACGCTCTGGCATCAGAAATGTTTAGCGATACCCTGGGTTTCCACACGCCAGACGCCTATTTCAAGGCGCGTTTTATCGCATAGTTTAACGCATAAATCAGTCAGCGTCGAGCACCCAACCAATCGGCGTCGAGCCTCGCGGTCGCGCTTATATCCTGGCATCGTGAAATGCCGAACACCTAGCCAAAGAACGTTTCAGTGTAAATGCCGTAGTGTTGGATTATTGCCGTCACCCGAAGAATGTCAAGGCGGAAAACCGAGCGGACACAACTGCTCTGTCACTGCTAAACTGGGACTGGCGTTCTCACTTACTGAACACGAGTCTCAGCCGATGTGAGCGTTTTGAGGTAAGGCTGGAAATTGAGGATTATTTCTTCGTAACCAGTTCTGACTCAATGGAAAACAAAATTATAGTTGCCTATTCATCGCCTCGAGCTTCTTGAAAACCAAACGTCGGAATTAAATATATATATATGTATATATATATATATATATATATATATATATATATATATATATATATATATATATATATATATATATATATATATATTAATAAATTCATTTTCTTCTAAATCTTTTAAAGACAGGACTGACCACGATTTGAGTAAGCCCGAAGATCTTGCACTACTTACGAATGGCCTTCCAACCAGCGGAAACTTTGGAGGGTGCTCGCTGGGCAAAAGGAGTGTTTGTGGTGATTCATATCCTGCTTTTATAACACCAAAGGCCTTTCGCTTGGTGTCGTCACTCTTACTACCAACGTGGTATAAACAGCAAACCTAAAAAATGTAAAGATATATGTATGTATGTATATATACATATATATATATATATATATATATATATATATATATATATATATATATATTTATATATTTTTTATGTAGCTCGGCATGGAAGGAAGCTGAACCTGCATTACTAGCAGGCTGCAAGGCAGCAGATCAAAGGCTTTCTTCGAAGCTCGCCGTTTTTTTTTTTTTTGTTCTCCACTGAACAAGTGGCGCGCGGTTAATGTTCCCCTCCTACACCCACGCAATCCTGAAATATGCGAGATCTACACGGGTTGATGACACGTGACATTAACAGTCCACGAAGGCAGGCTAAAGAAAGACCCAAAGGTCACAAAGTCAAAACCAGGAGAGATCCAGACAAAAATATATCTTCATTAAACTAACATGGTAGGTGTAGACATTTGTACCGCCGCAGGGGCAGCGGTAAATATTTCTCTAATTCATAATGCCGCGTAAGTGGCGGAGTGGGCAACACACTCGACATCCACGTGGGTGAACGTGGTGCGAAAACCGATAGGCACGGTTATCTCTATAATAATTCTGTACTCTTCTGAAAAGTCACAGCTGATTCACGGTTGCCACTGCGTCTTCTAGGTCGGAACATTCATGAACAAACCACGTGTATAAAATCCGTAGAGGCTGCTTTAGAACAGTCGCGCTTCCGACGCGAGACTCGTGGTACCTAGTCTAAGCCGGTTGCACAAGTTCGCCTGATTAAACGATCACTTTCAGTTTTACGACCATCTGCCCTATTAACCTGGAGAAACCAGAGACTGAAATTATAAGCAATATATGCCAATCACACAGTCAAACCTTACAATCATAAACACCACATTGAAATAATGTCCAATGATCTCACTCAAGACAACTTCTGGTAATTGCGCATAAATACCGCCCTTCGAAACCGGATGGTGACAACTCGACGTTTAAATCAACAAAAATTAAGATAAAGAGAATCGCAATCAAGTAAATTTAATATACCAAAAATATTGTTTTCAGGAAACATAATCAGCCTTGTTATAACGATAAACCAATATGAAAATAAAAACTCGGGCAGTGACTGTTAGCTTGGAAAGTTCATCGCCCCTAACAGAAGCCATATTTTTAAACTTCGTCGGTCTCATTGTTGGCGTTGTCGGTGTTGCTGTTCTGCGAATGCCTCTTTCTAAGTATATGTTCCTTACGGTTGGATCCTCCTCTGGTGTTTTAATGTCACGTGAGTTCGAATCACGCCATGAATGCGTTCTAAATAAACCTCCTCAGGCAAAAAGCCAACAAGCCGTTCGGGATTTCGCTTCAAGTTCGTTACCTGTGGGTGTAAGGATTTTTTGAAGTGTCCGTGCTATTCTCCGCGTCAGGCAGGACACGATCGTCTTTTCCTTAACAAGTATACGTGACGCGGTTAACTTTGTAGTCTTTTGTGCGTCGGACGTGACTTGAAAACGGTCGAACGTAATGAATTGCTTGTTCACGGATAATGATTTCTGCGCAACCTCCACGCATTAAAGGTCTCACACTACTTTACTGGGAAAATCGAAAATATCTTTGCAAATGACGCTAATCAAGAACGAACCTGTGGCTTGCCATCTTTAATATCAAGAAAAAAAGCTTTCATCAAAGTACAAGCATATTATAAGAAAAATAGTATTTAAAAAAATCCGCACCTATATAAAACGTGAATTTACCATTCGTTATATTTACTAACAGGCTAAGCAAGTTGACTGAATACATTGAACATACCGCTGAATTGACTAGCCGGATGGATGTATCGTGAAAGGAATAAACGGGAAGACACCTCTGAAAACAGAGTTGCTTGAACATTCCAGTTTCCGGGACTCAAGCCTGCCTTCTCACTTTCTTCAGGATACCTTGTGGATGTGGCAGCATCTCGCACCTGTCGTTTAACATGCGTCGAGCCCCTCCGTCGTCAAGCTCCAGATGTTATTTATCTCTGCAGGGCATGTCAAGCAGTAAGATCCACATTACTTCTATAATTTATAAGTATCAGGTCTGTCTCACTTCGTTCATTGACTGTATACTTTTACTTTCCAGTTCCAGTATTATGGTTTCTCGGAGAATCAAAGACAATGAGGGCCACTTAAGTGCTGATATTAGGTTGGCGGAGAAAGAACGAAATGCTACCGCAGACCAGAGTGCCACGTATAAGAATGTTTAATATCGTCGTCTACCACCAGCAGGTAGGCGTACTGCTCAGTAGGTGGCAAGTCCTTTCATACCACATCTCCCTTTCTTAAGGAGAGTACCGCCTAGGATCTTTTATGCAGCGGCCACTCTTGCTGCGGGCAGGCGTGGTATCTTGGCATTCGTGTGAGGAGCCAGGCGCCGGGATTTGATCGGTATAGGGAACAAGATGGGTCCTGTTTCTCCGAACGGTGCCTTCATCCGTTTCTACGATGAAGGACCTTGGTTCCTGGGCTGGATGTTGTACAGTACCTCTTCTCTTGAGGTCTACGACCCAGACATCGGTACCATTCACGATGTCCGCCAGGTCGCGAACTCCGTGGCGACGATTGTATGCCTTTTCTTGTTACCGACTTTCCTTCTCAAACTTCTTTAGTCGACCAATGCCGGGGCTGACGGGAAGTAACATCTTGCTTGCTGTAGGCACGTTTTTTCGAAGCCGCCTTCCCATGAGGACCTTCGCAGGGCTAAATCCGTTCTTTAGAGGTGTCGTTCGGTACAAGAGAAGTGTCTTGTAGGGGTCTCCCGTTTTGACATCGAAGTTTTAATTATTTAACGGCAGCCTCCGCTAACCCTTTGCTTTGTGGATAGTGAGGGTTGGATGTCACATGTTTAAATCCATTTTTTTTTAAATCTTGCAAAAGCAGACGTTGCTACACGAGAAAACTGGGGTCTGTTGTCGGAAACAACGAATTCTGGTACACCGTGTCGGAAGAATATTGACTTGCAGTGTGTGACAACTGCCTGTGTCGTCAGACTTTATACTCGTGCGATTTCTGGGCGCCGAGAAAAATAATCGGTCACAATTAACCACCAGTGACCTTCATGGTAAAAGTGGTCCATTGCCACTCTCTGCCACGATCTGTCGGGAAACTCAGTCGGAAGCAAATGCATTTTCCTCTTCTTTGACCTTTGAATGCAGGATGGCATGTTTTTACTGTCTTTTCCACATCTTTTTGTAGACTTGGCCACCATACAGGGCCTGCCGCTCTGGCTTGAGTATTTACAATGCCGAAGCGAACTTCATGCAGACGTCTCAGGGGTTCAAGTCGGCACTTGACTGGGATCACTACTCTTGTGGCGTAGAGAAGTAGATCCTCCTCAAACGGTGAATTGATGCCGATATTGATAGTAGGGCTTCACGTCGTTGTCAAGGACACGGCGGCTGGGCTAAGTTTGTTGAGAGTATTTCCTCAAGGCCTGGCAGACTAGGTCTGTTTTTTGGTGGTCCATAATCCACTGAAGACGTGTGTCTTTGAATGACAATGTGGACCTGATGTGTTGGATGAAAGCGCCAACGTCTCTCTCTAGGTCTAGAGGAAAAATATTTTTGAGATGTGCCCTTGATAGGCGTGTCTGCGGCGAGTAGTTCTTTTTCTGGCACGTATGTTATGTTGTAGTTGTACCTCATCATACGCATGCGCAAACGCTGCACTCTCGGAGTGAGGTCGTCTAGAGCCTTGCTTGAGAAAGCGGCACGAGAGGAGTGTGGTCGGTCTCGAGGTTGAAGAACTTGCCGACTAGGTAATAACTGAACTTCTCACAAGCCCAGACAAAGCGCTAGACCCTCTTTTTTTCTTTGAACGTACCTTTTATCGGTGTCGCTCAGCAGTCTGGAAGCGTACGCGATGACTTTGTATTTGTTTCCCTCTTGCTTTTGTCTTAATATGGCCCCAACCCCGTAAGAAGACGCATCGGCCGTCACTACAGTCTCTGTTCTAAGGTCGTAGACTCGAAGGACTGGGTGAGACGATAAAATCGCCTTCCACTTGTCAAACGCGTCTTGTTGAGCGGATCCCCAAACAAACTCTTGCTTAGTGCTAAGCATATAGCTCAGTGGTTGAAGGACGGTTGCTAGGTTCGGAACAAATCTAGCCAGGTACGTTGCCATTCCCAGCATCCTCTGCAGCTCTGACCTAGAGGTAGGCGGGTCCATGGCCTTGACGGCTTCAACCTTGGAATCGTCTTAACGGATGCAGTGCTCGTTGATTTTATGGCCCAGGAATGTTAATTCTTGGACGTTGAAGGAGCATTTGTCCTCGTTGAGAGTCAGACCTGCGTTGCAGAGTCGCTGCAAAGCGGTGCGGAGTCTGGTGTAATGCTCTGGGGGAGTGGAGCTCCAGATGACAATGTCATCGATATGGCATACGACACCACTTGCTCCCTGTGGATGCTCGAGAGCTCTTTCTAAAAGTGCTCCGGAGCTGAAGAAATTCCGAAAGGGAGCCGGTTGAAGCAAAACCGTCCAAACGGCGAAATGAAAGTAGTGAGCTGCTTACTGTCTCCGCTTAGTGGAATTTGCCCAAAACCGGAGTTCACATCGACTTTTAGTAAGTACTTTTCATTCTGAAGGAGTCCTAAGATGTGTTTGACGGACGATATAGGGTGCCAATCTCTGAGTACGTAGCCATTGAGTTCTGTGAAATCAACGCATATTCTCACTGCACCGCTTACCTTTGGAACAAATACCATCTGCACATACCAAGGAGCTGGCTCTTCGACAGGTGATATTACTCCCATTCTCTCCATTCTTTGAAGCTCTCCTTTCGTCTTTTCGTAGAGCGGGATCGGCACTCGCCGTGGAGAACTTAGTGCGAACGGTTTGTCGCCGTCTTGGGGTTGTACGTGGTATGCTTCAGTGGAGCTTGCCGAGCCCTTGGAAGAGCGCAGAGAACTCTGTTGTTGCGTCGACTTTGGGTCCGTCAAGGATATGGGAGCTTGGCCTGATCTCGTTGACCACCGATACCAATTGCAAAGCTTGTATAGCAGGCTTTCCTAGTAATGGCGTACGGAGGTCTTCCAAGTTGTAAACGTCTTGCACTGAAGTGCAGTCTCTGTACATGATGTTGAGGCGAGCTGCCCGCTGTGTTGCCAAAAGGGTTCCGTCCGGTCCGTGAAGCTGACGAGGTGGTGCTACCAGGCGCGGTCCTGGGGAGAGCTTCCGGAAGATGGAGGGCGAGATGACTGTTTCGTCAGCGCCCGTGTCCAATTTAAACTTTATGGTTTCCCCTTGAAGCATCACCGTCACTTTCCACTTGTCAGCTTGAGGATGTGCCAGTCCTCCAATAAAGCCAACCTCGTCATCCTCGTCTTGAGATGGTCCAACGAAGCGGACTTTCTTGGAAAGGCAGACTCCGGAAAAATGACCTTTCTTATGGCAACTATTTCAAGTTTCGTGTCGAGCTGGACAGGACTTTCTGGTATGGCCTGCTCGTCCACATCAAGGACATTCTCGGCTCTTCGTCTTGGACGAACCGGACTTTTTGTGTTCTAGTCTGCCTGGTGATTTGGTGCTAGACCCAGAGAAGCGGCCAGTTGAAGTTTCCCTTCTGTCAAGCTTGTTGACGCTGCAGCCGGCTTTGATGTCTTGGTTCAGCTCGACTTGCTGCTGACGGATGTTTTCAACTTGCCTCGCTGACTCTGGGCCTCTTGAAGTGTTAAGTCGGCGTCAAGCTGGAGTTTTGCGGAGAGCTTTTTGTCACGGATGCCAACAGCTAGCCGATCTCGTACGAACTGGTCTTCCATCGGGCCGTAGTCGCAGTACTTGGACAAGGCGTGCAGCGACATGGCAAACTCTTCGATGGACTCGCCTTGTTGTTGGACCCAGGAGTTGAATCGAGCTCGCTCAAAGACGACGTTTCTTCGCGGTATGAAATACGCGTCGAAGTAGCCCATGATCGTACCGAACTTCTTGGCTTCTGCTTCGGTTAGCTGGAACGTGCTGAAGATGTCCTCGGCTTGGTCCCCCTTAATTAAAGGGGAGCGTCGATTTGGTGTTCTTCATGCTTTGTGCTGAGTGTCGAAGCAGTGTGGAGGCGTTGGAAGCGCTTCTTCCATTTCGGCCATTCGTTCAGAGACGAGAAAAAAAAATGGCTCCGGTGGCTGTATCACGATGTGCCCCCTGCGGTGGTTGCCATTTCTCCCAGCGCAGGGTCGCTTCCTTGGGTGCCTCGGAAGTCAGTGCTGGTAGCGGTTCTTGATTTCCGGCCGTGATCCCACTTCTGACACCATGTTAGGTTGGTGTAGAAAAAACGAGATGCTACCGCAGGCCAGAGTACCACGTATAAGAATCTTTAATATCGGCGTCTACCACCAGCAGGTAGGCGTGCTGCTTAGTAGGTGGCAGGTCCTTTCATACCACAGCTGAGGCAAGCTGCACCAGCCGGACACCAAAGACAAGGACCATCAGTAACCACGGGATAAAGTGAGAAATCTTAAGAGGCAGCTCATCGTCTGGGCCACAAGAAGAAAATCAGAGACAAGAAGCTGGGAAATGTGTTGACATTCAGCTTCATCCTTGGGTGGCATGAGCATTTTCTGGCCATATTTGTACTCGATGCGAACTGCTGCTGGAACTAGGTCGTCTCATCATCTTCCCAGCTCTGCAGCTTACATGGCATTACAAGAGGTACTATAATGCATTTATTTAGTCATCTTGCCAAACAGCAAAAGCTATGGCACCAGCGAGTCAATCGGAACATTTGGCTGAGGAACGTAACAACATATCGTCGGAGCACAGTTTTCGGCAGAGCTCTCACATACTTAGCTTCGTTGCTCTGATTAGCTTGAAGGGGTCGCAGCGTTTTCTCTTAGTCAAGTTACGCTGAAACAAAGTGTAGCAGTACTTTAGACTGTCACTGAAGCCTAAAATTCCCAAGAGGGTTCGTTTGTTTTTTTGTTTATTTTATTTTTGACACAATTGTCAAGGGGGTTGTGACAAAAAGCTAAAACAATCACCTGACCAGGTCCCAATCCCTTTAACGACAATAAAAAGCAGAGCGTACATCGAGAGAGAAAAATAAAATAAAAAGCCAGCTCACAACACAAGTCAAGCTGGCATCTATCCTATTATCTCTTATGCAATTATGAATGTCGCAGCCTTAAGTGACCACTTGTCAATAATCCGCAACTCGTCGTATAGCACCCTACGTAAATAATTGGCTAAGTGCAGTAGCGGCAGCTTTGCCGATCTGGGGAAAAATAGTGGCTTGAAGGTCCCTCCTTCCTCATGACCGTCTTTCTTAGTCAGGGCTGTCTTGAAAACCCAGTCATCAGACGGAAGGGAAATTTATGGAATTGCCTCCGACTCATAGTAATTTCTGGCATCTATGAGACACTTGAAAAGAAGAGAGCTTATGCGCTAGAACCAGGTTAAAACTAAGGGAAACTTAGATCCAATTCTGCCTCGTACAAGTGGTCTCTCAGCATTTTGGCATGAAAAGTGTGGAACAGTTACGGTACTCAAAACTTCAGGCTCCTGAATAGTGGAGCTGTTGCCATCAGCACGACAACCACTGGCACGACTACCGCATGTTGTGGCGAAAGTAGACCTTGTTCTAAAGTTCCCTGGAAGAAAACAACAATAAACAGCTGCTGTCAGCTGGCATCATGTTGTGTTAGCTGGTAGAGAAGAAGACTATACCTCACTTAAGCTTGAAAAAATTGTTACTTTTTTTTTTTTAAGTCGTCGTCTTCTCAAAGCCCCCTTTGACTCGCAGTGGTGCACATAACCTAGCTCATTGGACACCTTATATATTATAAGTGCTACAACTTTGAGCTAAATCACAAAAAGAGCCCTTACAGAATGAGGTAGTGCTATAGAAAAGCTAACCGTCAATCCCTTATACAGTCAATTTCATTAATATGGACACCTCCGTTCCTCCAAGGTTGTCCGTAATATAAGTTGTCTATAATAACGAGGCAAATATTTATGCATTTATCCAGTTTGTTCTCGAAAATGATGTCTACACAGCGTTGTATTCCTGTTAATCAGGTGCATATTAATGAGAGGTCAATGTATTGAAAGTCATTGCCTTTGCCGTTTCCTACTGATGGGTTATTTTGGGTCAGTACTTTTTTCTTCAACTAAAACCGAGCAGGTACAATTTGTGGCAATATGAGCTAGGGCCGTCTGGTGCTAGACAAAAGAGGTAAAAACCTGCATGTGGTGCCTCCGGCATGCTAAGCTATAAAACTGACTGCCACACTGCAACGATAGGAAATGTGGCAGTATTTTCAAACCTCCCTTTGAACAGCTTAACAAATGTGAAAGCATGCGCGGTGTTTGTGCCACCACGCCCTTAACACTGCTGTGCCATCTCATATTGCCCCAAGCGGTACTTCTGAACTGCTATAAAAAGTTTGCAACGCTTCTGTGACATACCAGCCAGTTTTCGTAGAAACTCTGCCGGAACAGGGCAGGAGCACGAAGTTTAGCTCCCAGCCTCTGAACTCTGATGAATTTCTGGACAGAATTGAGCTTCAGGGACTGCAAAAATAGCAAAAGGCTATGTGTTATAAATAGGGCTCCGTCTTTTCGGATAAATCCAAAAAACTCCGAAAAACACCCGTCCGATAAACTCCGAATATTTATGTGGCAATGCCACTCCCCCCCCCCCCCCCCCCCCCCCCCAGCAAAAGAAAACAGTAAAATACTTCTTTTTTTACAGTTTGATCAGCACAGAGCCAATGGTCCTGGGAAAATTCCATCATAATTAATCATCTTTCAAAGCTCGGACCGTTGTCAAAAGGGGTCTTGCCGCTTGTCTTTTCAGGGTTGATTCAGGGCAACAGGTAGTTCGTTGTACATTCGGTTCATCACAAAAGCACTCTTTTTGTTTCCAGTTTGGGCCTTGCGATTTGTGATTTAGATAAAGGGAAGCGTATGTTTTAGTAACAGTGAAAGATATGGATCATAGGGATTGTATAAAATTGGGAAGAGGGGCAGTTCAAACACTCTATTACCTCCTTAACTACGCCACCTCGCGTGGCCGCGTGCTAGATTGATGTACTAGGATAAGATGACTACGAGCTTCCTAGTGACTACCTCCGGGAGTTTATTGATTTTAAGGTATCGGCGTTCATCGAAGCGCCACTTGTGTGTGACTTCTGTCGTGGTATATTGGTATTGTCAATGGCAATGGCACCAACGCCAAATTCAACTGAAGATATTTCAATTGATACAAGCGCGTTTTATTTTTTTCTGGCATATGTTTACATTCGGTTATTATTTATTCAATTATTTTTGATTGGAAACAGTGAAATTAAACTCTGAATTTCGGAGAATCGAGAATCAAAAAATATAAACTCCGATAAACTCCGAATTTACGGAAAAAATAAACTCCAAAAAACACCCTCCGAATATGATGAAAAATAAACTCCGAAAACACGGAGCCCTAGTTATAGATTGCATTATCCGGACAGAGGCTTTCTCTAGGAAAATTGATCAAAGATATCCGACTAACATCTAAAGATTGCGCGAAACAAATAGACTGGCTAGGTCCAACATACCTACTAGAAATCTTGACGTGAATATTCAACTGAGGATCAGTCTGGTTGGGTGGAATAATTAAAAATGGGGGAACCTCCAACCAAGGCCTTATTGGGAACCCCATGTTTTGTTTTGTGTGCTGTCTCTGCTGCTGCTGAGGGGATATGGAGACCTGTCAAGCAACTGTTATGTTACTTTTTTCTCTGTCTTCCCTCTCCAAATAGAGAAAAATAAAGCATTTTGATTTGATTTTGATTTTGATTTGATGTTCGGATGCCTACTCGGCCCTTCTTCAGGGGTGACTGTGGCGAATGGCCGTGGAAGAGCAGTGTGTTCGTTTTCTTCTCGTTTTACGGTGCCGCATTTCTTTTTTAGTTTGTCATGTCTCGAAGCCCGTAGACATACGCGGATGTTAAAGTGCCGAGAGACCTATTTATGTTTTCTGGCGTGGATTGTATGTACCACGACTCCAAGAAAGGTCGCTGTCGTTGGTTGGTTTCAACGGCTTGGTGGCTTGGCACTCGTGAATTCGGGCTTTAACCAAACGGTGTTCGGCCTGTTCGAGAATCTTGTGTTTCTCTGCTGTATGAGCAAGGCGTTTCAGACAACGGCTTTGAGGAACCACGTGCGACTCTCGGCAGAACTTTGTAAAATATAGATGATTCTTGAACGTAGATGTGCTTCGAGCGATGTTTATATACCGTTTTGCAAGTTTTGCTGTTTCCTCTTTCAAGTCAAGGTGTAGAGACTGGAACGCGAACATTCGATTGAGATCAATATGGTTGCGTGGAATAATTAAAAACGTGGGACGGCCAACCAAGCCCTAATTGGGAATCCAACGTTTCGATGCCTACTCGGCTGTTCTGGGGCCTCTACCAATCAGACGTCATAACGTTACTTCCTTGACCTTTTAAAACATGCATTTAAATGTCCAACCTAGGTGCCTAGAGGTGACTGTGACGATGACCGCTGAGGAATAGTGTTTTCTAGTTCGTCTTCTAGAAAACTTACCAGGTATTTTGAACGTTCATGACAGGAAAAATGAAGGGTTGGTCTAATAAACCTCTAAACACAGCTTTAGCCTTAACCACATATGCCTGTAGTAACTGTTAAAGCAGCTGGTTTCTAACAACCCTCATTATGTGAATCGGCGTAAAAAGAAAAAATGGTTGTACGAATAGCTGTCTTGAAATGCCGTTTCTTTGATTCTACCTTTACCGCTACTTTACATTTAAGTGTTTAGACTGTTGATTAAAACTTGTTGTTGGCCTAGTTTGTTCAGGATGAAGTCTAGACTGTTGATTTCTAGACTGTTGACGGCCGATCTGTCTAGACTGTTGACCGCCCATCAATCAACAGTGTAGACTGTTGATTGATCGCCGATTTATATTTTTTTATGTACACAGTTTGTAGGCTTACATCAAACTGTTCTTACTACCGCATCTGTTTGGGAATACCCCTCAACAACCGCATCACTGCATCAGCTGTTTGTAACTTTTTCGTATCAATCGTACTACGTTGAGTGAAAATAAACAATAGCCTGCTTGAAATATCTCTTGTTTGAGGAAATGACCTTTGATTGACGTCCAGTGTTTATAAATAATCGAAATGGTTCGCGACACTTGTATTTAGTATTTTGACAAAAAAATTTAGCCGCTCTGAGCAGCCGTAAGGCAGGAGCCAACGTTGGCAGGAGCCTACAGGGACCTACGACGTCCCGAATTCGTCCCATGCCGCGCATGTTCGGCATCACGGGGCGTCTCCGTAGCAGGAGGAGCAGAGCCATATATAGGGGAAAGTTTGGCCAGCTGCCGTGCCCTAGCTGACAGCACGTGAACTACGTCACTGGCAGGCCACGCGAACGCCATGGCCATGCCCATTTCGCCTTCTGGGGGCCTATGCAAGTCTGCTTGGCTCTCGCTTTCCTACAATGTATGACTGTTTTGTCGTGCTTTAAGTCATCCGCTAGCAGTTTTTGGGTTGTGTCGTATTTATTCAAGAGCCATATTAAGTTAGTTCCTGGCAGTGTGGTATGGAACGTCCTTCCTGGAACGCGTTCGTTTTAGGAGGAACGAAGGAACGCCGCCGTTTCATTTTGCCTCGGTGGAACTGGAACGTGAACGCGTTACCATTTTAGTGAAACACAAAAAGGAGCGGCGTTTATTTTTGTGTTTAGTAGTGTTAATTTTATTTTATTTCTAAGAGGAAATTTAAAAAAAAAAGTATAAAAACAATAACTTTACGAAGAGCTGGGTCTCGTTAACGTTTTGGTTACTTATCTGAGGATTTATTTTGACCTCGCTTGGTAACATTCGGGTGCAGGAGAGCGACTGCATATGGAAACTTCAGTGAGCGCCCGAGACTGCGGTAGGAAAACCAAAATTTCAGTCGAAGGAAACGACACAGAAAAAAAGACATTTGAAACTCAGCTACTTTTTTTTTTGCTTTCACAAATCCTCATACACCGAGAAATCTAAGGCTGTCTACAGCCATCACTAAAATTTCACTAAGAGACCTACAGTTACAACAAAATAACAGGTTACCACTCATCGAACGCACCATTGTATCCCAAACGGTTGTCACTTAAAAAATACAGAACAATCAGTTTTCCGTTCTTCTCCCCTTCTCCCCCACCTTCAAACTGAACAACGAATCCAACCTTCACAAAGAGGGACTTGTAGTTTTCAAGACTGATTTTCCAAAAGCCCTACTATCTCCTTCACTTCCTCGTCTTCTGGACAACAATATCGAGAAGCAACTGTTGTTAAGTTCGAACAGGGGAGTTTGTTAGATAGAAACGTGTGAGGATGTTGTAAAACGCTCGTGCAATCTGGGATAACAGTACATTTGGCTTACCTGAATCGTCCGCCACAAACGTGAATACTGTTAAAAGCTGAGATTTTGAAACTCTAATTAATCAACAAATGAAAGCCTGCTCCGCTGGTTTTCTTTTCCTGGTGCACCTCCATCACGGCATTCAAATGCGTATATTTCGATTTATTGGGGTATATAATGAAAGAAGCTTTGCTTGATTTAACAAAATATGGTAATCGGCAAAATGCAAATGAAACGTATATGTAATGACACGTTCCATGCTTTTAACTGTAACAAGAATGAGTTTCTTTTTCACCGACGAAACTTGCAACGAGAACGCGTTCCAAAAATCAAAAAGAACTAGCAAAGAGCTTTCCTTTTTTTTTTGTTATGTTTTGTTATTTTAGTAATGTGGACAACACTGGTTCCCGGTAACCTTTTCTATTCTTCCTTCGTACGCGCCGCGTCACCAGCCCATTCATACGCTTCGCGGACGTTCGGTGCGCATAAATTTCACAATTTTCAGTTATCTATTACGCATGGTGTTATTTTAGCGGTGCACAATGATAAAAACTTCTAATTCGCAGCTGAAAGGCTTTCCGTAGAACATTCTGATAAGCGAGCGTATACGATAATGCCATGGTTGCCCGCATTTTCGAAGAAAGTTGCCGGTTGAATTGCAAGGTGAGCTAAAGCCCTTCGTGCAAGAGTTCGCGTCAAACGAGATGACTTGATCGAACCGGTCGCTATTCGCGAAATGGGATGGCCACGCCGTGCACGCTGCGCACGTGCCTCAACAGAATACTCTCAGCAATGAAGCAGCGATCTCCTTCGAACAACTAGGAAGCCGGAAAGTTACAAAGAGAGAAAAAAATAAATGAAGGTTGTGCGAGTTTGATGGCATTAAAGACGGCGCCGGCACTAACGTTTGCCGTAACGTTAGAGCCGTCTATTTTGTAGCGGAAGGTTACGAAATCGACATCGACCGACTCAGCGTCAGGCGGCTCTTCGCGAATGGTAAGCTTGCTCGTTTAAATAAATTTAGCTGAACCGATTAGCCATTCCCAACAGCGCTAAGATCCCAGCATCCATCATCATCTTATTAGATAAAAATTACTTAAAAATAGATGCAATAAAACTAGATTTTCCATACAAAAAAGAAAGACGTTTACAATCCCCTTTAACGCCTAATTATTGCGCAGCTCTTGAGGAGGAGGAGGAGGGAAGGGTACGGACGGGAGGGTAGGCCCCTCCTCCTCCGTACCATCTTCCGCTCCTTTCCTTTCCTCCTGCTCCTCTCCTCCTCCATCATACCGTCCCATCCTCCCCCTCCATACCCTCCCCTTCTCCATACCCTCGCCACCTCCGCGGTTTCCCCGCTAAATTTAGCTGAATTGACAACGGCAATTCGATTTACCCGCAAAAGTCGCGTGACGTTATTTTTCTCGCTAAATTTAGCGGAGAAACTGAATTTGATCGTAGGTGGCGTTACACTAAGTCATATAACGTCATTTTCCCCTTAAATTTAGCGGGGAATTGAGTTGCTGTTGAGGTCACGTGACGTCAACTTTCCCCCTAAATTGAGCAAAGAAACTGAATTTGTTCATAGGTGACGTTACACCAAGTCATGCAACGTCATTTTTCTCGCTAAATTTAACGGGGAAACTGAACTGGGGTTAAGGTCGCGTGCCGTCAATTTCCGCGCTAAGTTTAGCGTGGTTACGCCGACGCCGCGAAACACGGAAACGGATGCCTAAGAGCTCTAAAATAACATTTATTATATGGCATCGAATAATGAATTCATTCATTTCGCGGTTTGGAGAAAAATGCAGGGGAAAACGCTTCACAGATGGGCAGTGGCGTCACGAGGGTCAGCGGCACCCGGGGTGGTAGCCCGCAGCGACACCTCCTGAGCGCTGCACAAGGGGCAGTTCGCACCCCCCCCCCCCCTCCCTTCCCTTTGTGACGCCACTGCAGATCGGACGTCCCTCTCTTCTGCTGCAATTATTCACATTACACATTACATGCGAGCTTTGTGTAGCAAGTAGTTCGCTAGTTTTCGTCGCTAGTGCGACTGAAACTTCATTTTATGGAAAGTTTCAAGATGAAAGAAACATCCTTACCTTCAAAAGACGGAATTCCATGGGCATCCACAATTGTCGCGCTTGATTTTATTCAGCCATATTTTGGTGGTGAACAACTTTTATTTGGAACCAGCAGTTGGCGGTAGCCCCTCCACATGCAGGTGGTGGTGACTACGCGCCACGCGGTACGACCCCCTCGGCTATTCCCCTCACACCAGCCCTCGGCCCCGGGCGCACCCATTTTCTATCCGGGGCCGAGAGGGGGAGCCCATCGGACCTCCGCGAGCTCCCTCACCTCCCCCATCATCCCTTGCCCGTTGCCTATCTAGAGCGGTTGTGATCAGCCGGACGGCCCTACGCTGAACCTCTAATTCACAGCTCCGCGCCGCGTCTTTGAACTGCGGGGGAATCGTCGTCTTCTCGCTTGCCTTTCTTGGGTTCAGTTCACAGTCCCACAACAGGTGCGACGCGGTGGCCCTCGCCCTCTTGCAAAGTCCACACGTGTCGTCCGCGGAAAGTCCTGGATATATGTGTTTATCTAGCACCGGCGTTAATAACGGCCCTGTCTAATACTGTCTAAAAATCACAGCCTCTTCACGTTTTAGCTCGAAATGAGGGGAAGGTACTACTCTCCTTCCTAGCCTATACCACTTCGCTATTTCGTTATACTTAGTCATGCGGTCCTTCGTACTAAAAGACTCTCCACCACGTGAGACTGTCCCGTTTGTCGCCGCCCGGTTGGTGAGTCCTCGCGCTGCGACGTTGGCCGTCTCGTTGTGGTTGGGATTACCGTTCACAGACACTTCACTGCCCATGTGGGCCGGGGTCCACGTGATCACCACTGCACCATCACGATCACGTCCTGTCGTTGTGCCCGCTCGCAAAATGCGAGCCGCCGCACCACACACCCTACCCTTTGCGAAACTAAGCACTGCTGTCCTGGAATCACTGATCACCATGTCGCAGCCTGGGTCGTTCACAGCTAGAGCTATGGCCACTTCTTCCGCCTGATGCAAGTTGTGAACTCGAGTGCTGGCTGCAGCTCTGGTCGCTCCATTCGATGCGCTTACCACCACCGCCGTGTAGGCCTCTCCACGGTCCTGGTATTCCGCTGCATCTACGTACACGGCTCTCTCGTCCTGCGCGTAGCTGTCCACAATGGCTCTCGCCCGCGCCGCGCGTCTCCCCGTGTCGTGTATGGGTTCATGTTTCGCGGTATCGGGTACACCTGGAGTCTGGTCATCATTTGGCTCGGTATTGGCACCGTGTCCCCCGATGCGACGCCGCTGGGATTGACGGCCAAGTCTTGTAAAATCTTCCTCCCAGTTCTCGTGCTAGAGAGCCGCTCGAGGTGCGCCGTTCTTTGAGCTTCTGCTATTTCTTCTAGGGTGTTGTGCACCCCCAACTCGAGAAGCCTCTGCGTGCTCACGTTGCTGGTAGTCCGAGAGCTATCTTGTAAACCTTGCGAATGAGATCGTCTATCTTGTTTCGTTCGGCAGGCGTCCATTTGTGAAAGGCAGTCACATATGCGATGTGGCTGATTGCAAAGGACTGCACGATTCTGATCATGCTTTCTTCCTTCATACCGGCTTTGCGGTTGGAGATTCGTCTTAGCAACTTGGTGGCAGACATGACCTTATTCTTGAGCTTGGTGATCGTCGCCCCGTTCACCCCGTTCCTCTCGAAGAGCATTCCCAACACGCTGATCCTGTCAACCTCCGGGATCTTGTGTCCCCCTCTGGTTCGGATCGTGATATTTGGTCGTTCCACCATAATCGGTGCGTCGTTTCTCCGCCTTTTTACCCTCTTGGGGGTATAAGTAACAGCTCTGACTTCGTTGGAGAGGAAACAAGTCCTGACCCCTCGAGATGATCCTCAATTGCCAATACGGCTTCTTGCAGCCGATCCTCTATGTGTCTATCACTGCCCTTACTGGCCCATAGCGTGATGTCGTCAGCGCAAATGGTGTGTCTGACGTCTCTAACTTCCTGTATCCGCTGAGCCACCCCTATTATGACCAAGTTAAAGAGCAGGGGGGAGATTACCGACCCTTGTAGGGTACCGACACTTCCAAGCTCTTTCTCGTCTGATTCTACGTCGCCCGCACACAGTCTAGTGGTTCTTCCCGTTAAGAAGTCTCTAATGTAGTTGTAGGACCACCTCCGCATGTCCAATTTAGTAACCTGGGCATGAATGGCAGAGTGTTCTACCTTGTCGTAGGCACTCTGTAAATCTAGCCCTAGAATGGCCTTATTGTTTCCGGTACTTAGCGGTACGTCTACGTTTTCGTGTTTTAACTGGATCATCGCATCCTGCGTTCCCAACTTGTTCCGAAAGCCAATGATAGATTCTGGGTACAGGCCCAAGTCTCCCAGGTATTGCTGCCACCTGATAAGCAGTACGTGTTCGAGCAGCTTGCCCACGCAGGAGGTAAGCGAGACCGGCCGCAGGTTCTCCACGCTAGGTGGCTTGCCTGGCTTAGGGATCAAGATCGTCTTGGCCGTTTTCCATTGCTTAGGCAACGTGCCTTCTCTCCAGCACTTGTTGAAGTATTTCGTGATGTGCTTAATTGCATCATCGCTCAAGTTCTTGATCGCCTTGTTAGTGATGCGGTCCGCGCCGGCGGCCGACCTGCCGTTGAGCCTTTCCATGGCCGCTCTCACTTCCAACTGCTCGATGTCTCTATCCAGGATCGCGTTGTCATTACCGGTATACTCCGGATTTATTATGCTGGGGGTAGACGGAAGGTATCTCTCGTTTAGCCACTTCTTAACCTCTGCTTCTCTCGCCTTGCTCATGGCTTCGTGCATTATTCTGGCTAACTTGTTGCCCTGGCTGCTTTTGGTGTTGGATTCATCAAGTAGATGCCGGAGCAAGTTCCAGGTTTTGCCTTTGTTCATCTGACCGTTGGCTTCGTTACATACTTCGTTCCACTGTTGAGTACAGAGAACCTTGCAGTGAGTTGGATGCGTCGATTAAGTTCCGCCACCTTCCTCCTTAGCTTCCTGTTTGTACGTTGCACTGACCATCTGGCCTTAATTGGCTGTTTGGCTTCCAGCAAATGTGCTAATTTACTGTCTACCCTCTCTATGTGTCCTTTCGCCTCAACTTCCTTGGTTGTCGCCTCTATCGTCCTGTTGACAGGGTCGGTCCACTGATCAATGTCCGTAATCTCGGACTGCCAACTACCCAGCGCTTCCCGAAAGACGTCCCAGTTAGTGATTCTATGTTTTCTCCTTTCCGTGTGACTGCCGGGTCTCGTTATCGGTATTGTCGCCTCCACTATAAAGTGGTCGCTCCCTAAGTCTTGGCCTGTGTTACGCCACCCTGCCGCTCATGTTCGGCCTATCCCCCTGAAGAAGGTGAGCTCTGGAGTAGTGTCCCGGGTAAGCGATGATCCCGTCCGTGGGGGGTATGCAGGATCTGTGATGAGGCTGAGCCCCGTTTCCAATGCGTCCTGCCGCAGTTCTCTTCCCTTAATATTTGTTCTACTGTGTACCCACGCCTGGATAGCCGCGTTAAAGTCGCCACAGATTATTAACTTATTATCCCCCGCCAGCCTGCAAGGTCTGTGAAAGAGCTCTTTGAATCTTTGGTAATCATGATCCGGTTTGCTATACACGTTGACTAAGAAGACACTCTCCTTTTGTCTCTTCTCCCTACTATAACCTCCACCGTGCAGTGCTCAATGGTGCTTTTACCCATTACCTCGTGCTCTATGAATGTGATGCCTCTGCGTACGAATATACACACTCCCCTGCCCTTCCCTTTGGGCAGCTCGCACGCGCCCGATGGCTTATTGAACGCTCGGTAGCCTGTGAGCTTTGGTGTCTCTGTGGCATTAGATTCCTGCAACATGATCACATCCGGTTTTCTGTCCACCGTCTTTAGGTGTTGGTGTAACACTGCCATCTTCCTTGCATATCCGTTGCAGTTCCAGTGCCAGACTACTAAGTCCTTCACTGGCGAGGTGGTTGTTGCTTCGCCATGTGTCCCATCCATGATTGCTGAAGTTCAGCAACGATCCTGGCTTCCATACTCTGCAACTGCGTCTGCATTTGGGCTTGTACTTGTAGTATCATCTGAGCCACGTTCTTCTCGATTTGTGCCACATTCTTCTCGAGCGATGTGAGTCGTTCCTCTACCTTGTCCAACCTTTCCCCGTGTCTATCTAGAGTCTTCGGTTTTTTAAGGCTTTCGATGGCCCTCCTCTTCGGGGCCGGCTCCACCGCTCTGTCTGTCCTGGCACCGACCTCTATTTCTGGATCCTCCTCGATCATGATTTCGTTTGTCTTCGCTGCCTGCACCGGAGACGCCTGCTCTTCCTTGTTTTTAACCAAGGCCGCTAGCTTTTCGTTAATTTCCTTTATTATGTTATCCTGCTCTAGGATCTTCTTTCTTAGTTTCTCGTTCTCACCCCTGAGGGCCTTTATAGCCGCCGAGTCTTCCTGTCTGTTTTTGTCGTGCTGGCTATCTGCGTTAGATTGTCTCCTAGCTTATGGGTCCTAACCGTGTCGGCCCAAGAGGTTTTTCCTCTCGGCCGCGAAGCTTCTCTTCGTCGGCTGATACTTCTGCCTCTTCTCTCCATGCTATCCACTCGACGCTGACTGTCCGTCCTCCTTCTAGATGTACTATTAGTCCTCTCGCTGGCACGCGGTCCCAGCAGCGGGAAGTCTCCTGCTGCTATTCGGCGCTCCGAAGCGTCGGTTTTCTTTTCCCATTGGCGACACTTAACCACATACGGCTGCTTGTACTTGTTCTTGCGAATTCCGCTCTCCAGTCGGATGAGGTCCCCCGCAAAGCTTACATTTTGGCTGGCATGCGAGCTCGTGCCCCTCCTCCGGGTCTATTTTCCCACAGCCAAAGCAGAACCTGTTGCCTGGGTTAGGGCAGAGGTCCCTTCTGTGTCCTAGTTTACCACACGCCCTACAGACGTCGAAATGTTTGCAATATAGCCCGCATTTCATCAACACTATTTCGTACTTGATGTAGTGCGGTACCTTGTTACCAGCAAAAAGCACTACCACTGTGGTGGAGTCTCCGATCCGGTGTGCCTCTACGGCCGTGGGATTGTGCTTATTGACGTATTTAGTTTAATGTCCTCTGCGGTTTCATCGATTTTTTTTGCCTCTCACAACTCCCTTAACTGTCCCGTCAGGCGCCGTTCTATAAGCGCTGACCTCGTACGTCTCTCCTCCCTCTTCGATTGTCGCCATTTTAGCGTACCGCGTAGCTCGCTGTTCGTCTGGAGTACTGACCACTATGATATTCTGCTGGGCATTTATGCCGACCGTGTCCTCGCTTGCCTCTCTCTGGTGACCTTCGCCGCCCTTGTAATCGCCGCCATGGCGGCCGGGCCCCCCATCTTTGCAACGTTATGTCTGCCACCCGGTCTGACTACGATCTTGATGTCCTCCTACGGCATGCTAACTGGCATCCTTGCCCCCTTAGTGATTGCCGACGTAATTTTCTTGACGTAGTTAACCCTAGTTCTGGGTCTAGATTAGCGTTGAGTTGCATCGGACTCACCGCCGGACGTGCCGTTCACGATCTCCTTGAGTTTCTTGCCCGAGACTTTCCATCCCTCGGTCTCAACCGGAGAGATTCGTTCCGCGGGTACCTCGACGAACGTACGCCCGTCTACGTTGCCGATTCTAGGCACCGTTTGCTGCGTCTCCTCTGGCGTTGCGGTGGCCGGTTGTTCGACCAGCATCTCGAATATGGCTGCATCGGGTAAGGCCTAGTGGTCGGCACCGATGTCCGTGCTAAATCTAGGCCTACTTTAGGCTTAGCGGGGTGCCCCCGCCGCCCCTGGTGAAAGATCCACGAATTCGGGAAACATCACGTACCACTTGGGAAAGTCCGGTGTCCGATAGTCCACACCTTCGCGCACACGGGAGAACCAAAATCCGGGTGAAATTGATTAATTGGCACCGCGTAAATGGGCTTTAACTCAAGAGCCGATGTGGAAACGCGTCCGCTCCTCTCGGCGACCGCAGCGCCCTCTCTCAGCCATATTTTGCGACAATTTTTTTTTAGAGCGCAGCTCTTAGGGGCCCGTTCCCGGCTTGAGCGGCGTCGCCGTCGGCGTCGCCGTCGCCGTCGCCGTCGGCGTCGGCGTAACCGCAACCCTCGTAACCCTCGTGAGGGTTACGAGGGTTACGAGGGTTAATCTCATGAGGGTTACCCTCACGAGGATCACGAGGGCCACGAGGGTTACTTACCCTCGTAACCATCACGAGGGTTACGAGGGTTAGTTACCTTCAAAAGGGTTACCTTCACGAGGGTTACCCTCACGAGGGTTACTTACCCTTGTAACCCTCACGAGGGTTACGAGGGTTAATCTCATGAGGGTTACCCTCACGAGGATCACGAGGGCCACGAGGGTTACTTACCCTCGTAACCCTCACGAGGGTTACGAGGGTTAGTTACCCTCAAAAGGGTTACCTTCACGAGGGTTACCCTCACGAGGGTTACTTACCCTTGTAACCCTCACGAGGGTTACGAGGGTTAGTAACCCTCGTGAGGGTAACGAGGGTGAGTAACCCTCGTGAGGGTAACTCTCATAACCCTCGTAGGGGTAACTCTCATAACCCTCGTGACCCTCGTGAGGGTAACTAACCCTCGTAACCCTCGTGAGGGTTACGAGGGTGAGTAACCCTCGTGAGGGTAACTCTCATAACCCTCACGAGGGTCACGAGGGTTATGAGAGTTACCCTCACGAGGGTTACTCACCCTCGTAACCCTCACGAGGGTTACGAGGGTTAGTTACCCTCACGAGGGTCACGAGGGTTATGAGAGTTACCCTTACGAGGGTCACGAGAGTTACCCTCACGAGGGTCACGAGAGTTGCCCTCACAAGGGTTACTAGGGTTACCCTCACGAGGGTCACGATGGTTACCCAGGTCGTGACCCCCCTGGGGTCACGTGACCTGGGGATACCCCCCCAGGTCCCGTGACCCCCCGTTGACGTCATAGGCACTGATGACGTCGTCAGTGACGTCACTGATGACGTCACCGGCATCCGCATCGTCATCGTCATCATCACTGATGACGTCATTAGTGACGTCACTGATGACGTCCCCGGCATCCGCATCGTCATCATCATCACTGATGGCGTCATCAGTGACGCTACTGATGACGTCATCGGTATCGTCACGTGGCCCCAGGTCACGTGACCCCCCGACGTCACGTGACGCCCCAAGGTCACGTGACTCCCACAAGGTCACGTGACCCACAAGGTCACGTGACCCCCAAGGTCACGTGACCCCCCGCCCCCCGAGGTCACTTGACCCACCCCCCAGTACCCTTCCCTCCTCCTCCTCAAGAGCTGCGCTCTAATTCGGCGTTACAGGGAGTTGTAAACGGCTTTCATTTTTTATAATTAAAAAAGAAAAAATATTGGGACAGATGTGATTGGAACACCCAACCGCACAACAGCCAACCCTTTTCTCCTCAGAAAACTTAAAATACGCAGGACACCATGCAGCCTGCATACGCGCTCGCGCTGGCCTGGGGTTGTTGCTAGGCGGTTGTTAGGCGTGACCTTAGCTCTATGGGAGCAGTCTGGAAGGAGCGAAGGTACGGCGAGAGGTCACCGAGGACAATAGATGTCCAGACTCGTCCCCTATATATGACTCTGAGGAGGAGGTTTCCGTGTCTCCGGTTAAAATAGGACGCACTGACATTTAGTGACCCTCTCTGTGCCCGCTGGGTTGCCCGAACCAGTGGCGGAGGCAGTGGACGGGGGCGGGGGAAGGGGTTGGGGGTCGAAACTCACCGCCCCCCTCCAGCCCTTCCCCCCGGGGGCCCGTTTGGTCCACTGCTCACGCCGTCGGTTTTGCACGGGGCATGGAGTAAAGGAAGAGCGCGTACTATCTCCAACTTATAAGCTTTCGGGAAATGTGTTTGCGGGGTAGAAAATTAATAAAATAGTCAATATTCCTTCGGTCATGTTTATTCGATGGGATGTGGAACTTGAACTCAGGTATATTGAAAACGGATATTTTGAAACATTTGTGGGGTGAAGGATGGCAATTACAAGGCAAAGTGTAATAAACAATCCTCACTAAAATGCAGAGTTCAATCAAACCAAAGCAGCATAATAAAACGAAAACATGGTGATAATACAAACCAATGTCATTTATGTAAGTAATACTGTACTGATCAGAATTACGAACTTTCGACTAGTTATTTCAAAAAGAAATTTACAGCCTTTCTTGATTATCTCAATTATGACAAGTGTTTAGCAGGGCATAAAGTCAGGAGGGTCTCGGGTGGTCTCAGACTCCCCGCCAATTTCGAAGGGTCGTCTGAGAACGCCCCCCCCCCCTTTTCCTTCTCAGCATTCTGAAGTAGCCATCTCCAGAGAGAGAAAACCTACATGTTGTGAGCAGCCATGTCGCTTTCGCGTGGGACAAAATGTCGGATGTTTCAGGGACACTGTTAATTCTTCACGAGAAAGAGGATCAAAACCCACGTTGTTCGTTTGTTTTTGTTTCCTGATAAACATGCAGTGTAACGCATACGTTTTAATCAAGTCGGTCGTGTGTGCATCTAACATAAGCCCCCTCCCCTCCCTTTACAAAAGAGCCCCCGAAACTTACGGGACGCTTTAAGCACTGGCGCCTACACATTAAGATGCAGCCGCCTGCGTTCACGGCAAAGAATATCAGGGACGACCTCCGCTTAACTTCAATGTCGCGGTTAACATTGAAAACCTAGACCGAGCAGTCGCTCATTCAAAGTGGACGCTCTCAGGTATGTTTTCAACCGTCGTAGTGAAGAGAACGAGCGCTCAGCTTCCGCCGTTGTTACGCGCAGAGTCGCTAGGATCTTGAGGAGACGATGTACGCTGGAGAATAGGGACTCCGGACAGAGGGTGTCCGCCTGTATACAGCAAACGTGACTGGAGTTTCACGTTTCTCACTGTTGCATTTGGCAGCCCATGTGAGCAGCTCGTATTGGAGTACAGGAACTGACACCAGGCCTGAATAGAGCTCCAAAAAATGAAAGCCGTTCACAACTCCCTGTGACGCCGAATTAGAGCGCAGCTCTTGAGGAGGAGGAGGGAAGGGTGCTGAGGGGAGAGTATACTCCGCCTCACCTCCTCCTCATGGTGCTCCTCCCTCGGAGCGGTGTCGGCGTAACCGTGAGGTCACGTGACCTTCATGAGGTGGCGTGACCCTCGTGACCTGATGGGGTCAGGTGACCCCCTTGAGGGGGGTCAGGAGACCACGTGACACCCCTCCGGGGGTCAGGGGGGTCGCGGACCGTCCTCACGGGGTCACGTGATCCCCCTGACCCCCCCCCCCCCGAGGGCTGTCATGTGACCACCCTGAGCCTGCTTATGAGAGTCACGTGAACCCCCTGACCTCCCCAAGGGGTGTCACGAGGGCCCCTGACCCCCCCTCCCCAGGGGTGTCACGTGACCTCCCTGACCCCCCCTTGGGGGGGAGGTGAGGGGGCCTCGTGATACCTTCGGGGGGGGGGGTGTCAGGGGATCACGTGACCCCGTGAGGGCGGTTACGTGCTGACGTTACGGCACGGTGCCAAAACGTCACCATGGCAAAACGTCGCTGCGGTTACGCCGACGGCGCCGGCGCCGGCGACGCCGCTCAAGCCGGAAACGGGCACCGAAGAGCTGCGCTGTAAAACTCTACAGCACCGAAAGCTGCCTCGCTTCCCAAGATCTTTGCAGGCAGAAGCGATGAAAGTAAGTGCAACGTATGCCGGTGCTTTTCAAATCTCCAGGTAGCCCGTGAAAGGAAGGAACACGGAGCGCTTAAAATGTTTTTCCGTGCTTGCAACGGGAATGCTAGAGCGGTGACGTTGCCCACTTGTTACTCGCTGCATCTGAATTTCAGCTTCCGCTGCCTCGGCCATTTTAATGACGGCTTGGAATAGTGCCAAGTGTCCACCAACAATCACTATAGTCATTGTTGTTGGACACTTGCTCTAACTTTTAGCGTCGAGATTTTTTTTTTTCGTTTATTTTTTTGTGACAGGATAATGATCATTTTGTTTTGTCTGGCCGGCATTCGTTGGACATGCAGTGGTACAGTACCTCGAAAAGCGGAGGGAGTTGTGTGCTGCGAGGAAGCTTTTAAAGTTGGTGGGCCGCAAGTACGACGACAGTAGAACAGTGTGTCACCACGCCCATATTCCTGTAATTGAAGAATGCTCTGTTATGGAAAATGACAATGCAGCTTCACCCGTTTTATCTTAACAGCGCCTCCCTAATTTTTGCGTGAGTGTCCGTACCACCGAGTTCACCCTGATGCGTATCATTGGGAAAGGGGGTGGGGGGGGGGGGGGGGGGCTAAAGCCGATGACCTCCTTCCCCCCCCCCCCCCTTTCCCCGAAATAAAATCCTGGCTACGCCTCTGGCCCGAACCACAAGACATGTGCAAATGCACCAAACGACCTCGCCGACAGCTCCGTGAGCCACCGTCCGCGTGCCAGCAGGTCCATCGAAAAGAGCAAGCGCAAGAAAAATATAAAAACGGAAACGGCAAAACAAAAAAAGGATAAAATAGTTATGTCTTGAACACTACTGGGAGGCAGATTTTCTGCGACCTTCGTTATAAATATCTCCAGACGACCGCCCTTCCTCGTTAGCTCGTTAATAAGCGCGGAACCGTCACCGTTGCGTTCATTGCGTAGCTCCGTAACCCACCACCAGACATAAGTTCTCATCTTTAAAATGAATAGATAAACATCCAACAGACTTGACCCAACCCCTGTCAGAATAAAACCCTTCCACGGCCATTCCAGACATTCCTTCCCAAATGACCCCCACAATAGGGAGTTTTCGTAGATGGTTTTCGCCGTCCCGCAACGCTCTCCGTAACCCGCTACAATTCCCAGAACTCTAGAGTCAAGGCCATCTGCGCGCAGGCGGAGTAGCGGCTTCTTTGTTGCCGAGAGCTTGGCGGAGGGGGAAACTCGATCTACAAAAACTCGGATTCCTAATAACGCAAACTATAAAGCCAGTGACAAACTACAAGTGAACCTTCTCAAGGTTCACTTATAGCCCTCCTTCCTATCGTCACGCGACGATAGAAAAGAGAGCAGCCTCACTTATCCTACGTTTATCGGATGAGTGCTCAGGGTGGTGTCTAGCGCTGTTTATTGAGAAGCTTACCGGCCTGGAAGCTGGTGGTGTCGTTAAAACTGTACTATTTGAGTGTGTTGGCAGCTTTTAGACAATTAGGAGCAGGGGACACATTGGGGATGACACAGACCATGAACTAGCCTCTGCAACAAAAAAGTCGAGACAGCAATAGAAGAAAAAAATAAGGACGTTTTCCCAAGGTTTGGGGGGCTCTGGCTTTACTCGAAAAGAGGATTGACAAGATGATGAGTTTGACGAGCGTGTTGGTTTAATACTCAATAGTCAATACGAAGAAAGCTAAACACAAACAGGGGACAAAAACAGACATGTCTGTCTCTGTCACCTGTTTGTGTTTTGCTTTCTTCGTACTGAAGGCTGACAGGTTTATGTTTCTGCTCGCGCAGGATGCGTGGGCGATCCCCCACACCCCAGAAGCTTTCAGGGGCCTGCAATCATATTTCAGCGTCTACCTTTTTTTGCGGTTTTCCAGTTTCTTGGGGTTCGGACAAGCCAGCAGGCACGAAGAGAGTAACTAAATATCAGTGGGTCATATTTTGACTGGTGGACGCGGAAACCTCCTCCACCTACGGGGCCGACCCGCTGTGCCGATAGTGCACGGTCTGTGAGGTCTTTGGTCCTTGGCTTACTACTGTGAGAGCCGCTAAAAGCTTCTTTTTAGTAGAAATTCAAAATGTAAGTGGCACGCGCCGTTTCAATTATTTCTGAAAGTAGTTTTAGTTCAGTATTTTAGATCAGAAAAGAAACAAATGCAGTTTATAAAGTACCGCAACAAGAAACGACCCGTCGATATACCCGCCCCCAAGCGGTGAAGAAAGGTGCCGCATACTAGAAAGGTGTAGTGGGATCAGGCACCGACGAGCGGTGAGCGTAGAAAAGTCCCGGATGTACGCGGCGGCGCTGCGGTCGTACAAGGCCTCGAGGTTCCGACCGGTTCCGAGGGTTCCGAAGGCCTTTGAGAGCAGGTTAGGCTTGAGGTTTGGCCTTTTGGCGGTATGGCAGCGCGAAGTGGCTCCCGTTCTGAACTGATCTTTACCCCGTGTTTGCTGTCGTTTCTGGGCAATGAAGTGTCATGCAGAATTAGTGTTTAATCGCGCAGCAAATGCAATGCGAGCCACCTTGGCTGCTCGCTTCATACAGACTATCCTGAACATGTTTAGTGGCACCCTTTCGAGCCGTCGACACGGAGTACGGCAGCCGTGAGCGCTCGCTAAGCTGACTACCCCTCCTCTAGTTCAAGCCGACTCAAGCGACCAAGGACGTCATGAAGGAGGTTATTTTTTGCTTGTTTTTGTAAGTTTAATTTGCCTATAACTTTTAAAATAAAGCGAAATTCAAGAAAAGAAAAGTTTCATTAAGTTACTACGTTCAGTGCGCTCAGGTTCGGTGCAAATTAAAAACCAGTAAAAAAATACTTGCAGGGCCCCTTAAAGCCACTGGTTCCCTGTCCCTCCGCCACCTCTTCCTCAATCTTGGTTGCCGGTTCGTTTTCTGTCCCAACTTTTACGGCGCCCACTAGCTCGGTGCACCTCCATTTAAAGGCTGGAGGACGTGGTGTTTCTTTACTGTATCGCCCTTGGCTTCACCGGCGTGGGGTCTCTCTACTTGTAAAGGCAATGGAATGGCTGCAGCCACCAGCGCATGCAGTACGTTTCGCAACGTCACACAAGCAAAAGCGGCTTTCAGAAGTTTGTAAGAAAGCAGATGATAATGCACTCTCGAAACGGCAACGCTTATCTCAAACTTCATTTCGTAAGCATACAACCACTCTGCTTATCTGCAGGTTAAGCGCATGCTTGGAAATGCTTATAGGTAATGGCAGCTCAGAATTGTTGTTTGTGTATTATAAACGCGTTACCTATCGCGGTGACGGGATTTTTGCAAAGTACGTCAACAATTAAAACTCTTAAGACATATGCCTTCTTTTCCACAGTTCATTTACTTTTAAACTGCACCTAAACTGAGCCTGGATGGCGTAAAATTCCTCAAGTCGATCCTCACCTAGGAATCAGTGTCAATCTATACGTTTCATCGACCAGAACACAGTAAGTAATGCAAACAAGTACTTTTTTTTGCTACATTATAATCTGTGAAAATAGTCAATTTTAGCACATTTTATTTATATGTACAAAATATAGGCAGAATATCATTATATATAATAATTTACTCAAATACCCTCTAACTCCCCTTTACAGCGAAGACAGATGAAGCAGATATATTCAAGGAGTCCAATGGCGCGACTCAACTGTGCTCCGACCAATGTCCCGCAGTTGCCGACACTTAGATGCCGACAAGCTGTCCCCGTCTCAAGCAGACGGGGACCTTGGATTCATCGTCCACGGGATCCTCGACCTGAAGGTGATGTCAGATGAGCAACGTAGGCAATAGCGAAAGGGGTACGTAAACGAAAATTGAAGTTATAAATTTCGTTCGGAAATGAGTCAAGCGTGACGGATAACCGTAAATGATAATTGCATGTTTGTTTTTTGAAGTTGTTCGGAATGGAAGCTTGGGCGTTTTGGTAAGGCAGGATTATTTAAAACGTACAGCAAAACAGACAGACGTGTTGGTAAGGCCCGCTGTGAACTGTCTGCCAGCAAAATGGGTTGAATCATACTTAAAAAAAATGCTTTGGCTTTGTTAGCTGCTGATAAAGAGGAGGGGGGGGGGGGCGGGTTGTGGTCATGCCAAAGGAGGTGTATGGCAAAAAAAGCCTGCGAGGCAATTGTTTCTACTTTCAAATGTGCTACCGAAAGCTCACTTGAAAACGTCAGCAAGAAAGCTAAGAAGCTGTGTCGGTCGCTGGATTTTAGTCATCTGCTGAAGTCAACTAATAAAACAAAAAAGCCTCAGTTTGAACATGTTTTTCACTCCAAAAGCCCATAAGTTTGACTGCCCTTTAAGAGTGGTACACTCTCAACAAAAGGGTAGTCTTAGGGTACTACATTTGGGGTAGTCAAAAACCGTCACAGATATCGCGACCCCCCCTTAGTAATACTAGCGACCCACGCGTAGTCACGCGGCATGAAATCAACAGGTAGTCACAGTGAGCACCCCCAAAAGCAACATGGCGGCTGCCAAGCGACAGTGGAGCAATACGAGTAAGGCCTAGCGAGCTGGACTGCTTTTTGCTAAAATACGATTCTCAAGTGCGCATGCCCGTTCGCTGCCTTCCGTGCTCACTAAAACACTCCAAAACGCGCCTCGAAGCACCGGCACCGCACCGATTACGAGTAGGGGCGGCGATGTGAAGGGGGGGGCCGGGGGGGGGGGGGGCATACGAGGGGGTTTGTCCGCGACTGCTTTCGTGCGGCCGGATGCATTTCTTTCGCGGCCACAAAACATTCAAAGAAGGAATCGTATAGCGACAAATGAAATTATGTCTTTTATTGAACAGGGAATCTGCTTGCTGTGCTTGCCGCAAGTGATCCGGCGTTTTCGGTTGGTCGGTTTCGATCGAACACTCGGGCTCACCTGTTAGCATTCGTTATCCACTTTAAAGTCCCTGGTAATCCCCACCGCGTCTGTCCACGGACTATTCACCGCACGGAACACCCATTCAACTGGCTATGGGACTGATCCACTGATCCCACTGGGACGAGAGGCCGAGAACCGAACCCTTTGTGACTGCTTCGTGGAGCTATGGAGCGCCTCCATGCTTTTCCCTCAAATAAGTAGACACATAAACGCGCGACTCCTTGAATTGGGCGGCGACACGCGCATTCTAACGGACAGCGGTCAAACTAAGAAAAAAGACACCAACAGTCCTTGCTCTAGGCGCCTCGCCTGACAACACGTACTACATATTCCACACCACACTTCACACATACGCGACATACAGACACCATAATGTATTCTACATGAACGCGGTCACAAACAGCAAAGTTACAACATGAGCTATTAACACTCTACATTCCTATATACACGACTAGTTGACACCACCAGCTCATATACTGCTGTATTTTTTTTTGCCCGATTAGGATGGTGACCACTGTCATATTTTGCATAAATACGAAAATGCTGTGCAAGATTTATCCGTATATATTATTTACCGCTACTGCCCTTAGGAAAGCGCTCGTGTAATCCATTGAAAAAGTGAACTGCAGCTTATAAATCAAATTGAATAGTCGCTACACGCCACGTTTTGATCAGTTTCGTTTTCTCGCTTGCCTACACTTCAAGTATACAGAAGCCTGTTTAATTAATTGTATTCATTATAGAAACCAATTTCAGCTATCATAACTTTCTGAACACGCTGATGCATTTTCTTTTCTCTTTTTACATATCCGAATGACTTCAGCGGCGGTTGAGTAAATGTTGAGCACACTGAGCGCGCGCAGGTGATTCTAGCGAAGCCCGTCCGCCGGTCCTCCCCGAAGAGTTGTTTCATTTTTCTTCTTTTCGCTACAATTGTTTCTGCTCAAGCGCGTGTCTTTCAAATATCCGTTCTATGCGCTCGCGCTCGCGCCAAGACGACAGTGCAGAATTGCCGTTTTCGGGCCCGAGCCTTCGCCTACAGCGAACGCGAAATACGTATGCTAAATTATCTGAAGCCTGGTTCAGAGGTTATGACAGTTGCGTTTTGACTGCGTTGCGGCAGCGAGAAACCAGGACATTTCTGCTGCTTATATCGCGTGCCAAGACGATTCCTTGAACTGGATTCCACGCTTCATACGAAGCACAGATGTGCCGGTGAGTCGCTTTCGGTTCTCGACGAAACGCTGTCAAACGTATTCAAACTCAAGTGTCTGAACCGGCCTCAAGCATCAAAGAACGCCGAGAATATAGTTCTCTGCGCTGCACCTGCCGGCTTCTCCAGCAGTACTTTTTTTTTTTAAACCAAGATACGAATAGCACGTGTATGTTTGCCAGCGCCTTATTTTTGAAAATTTACTTGGAATCCTTTATATAGGTAGAAGGAACACGTGCCGAAAGGCCTGAAATCCCGGTCCCCTTCGAAGTACTCCACCTTGGATGACACACACTTGTTTGAAGCATTTTTTATCGAGTATGCTCGATGAAATGTGCCAAATGAGCCAGTGAAGGCGAATCATATATCCCAAGACAGAGAAATTCTGAAATACACAGGCATGATCTCAGATATCTGTGTACGTTCGTCCTGTCCGGCCTCAGTCGTGGTGTTTAATGCTTAATACTTCACTGCACTTGAAAGCAAAAAAATTCGGTATGACGGCCGTGCAAGGTCGGCGGAACCGAGGAGGCCATTTGCAACTGATCTGCACGCAGAACTGACCTATCACACCTTTAATGAGAGCACGCTCTTTACTGAACTGCACAATAAAAGACGACAAAAGTATCTCGCCCGGCGAACATTCCAGTCAACTCACGCCTGTGCGTAGCTTCCTGTGCTTTTCTAGAGATTTGGTTAAATTCCTCGAGCAACGACGCCCCGCGGGGGCACCTGTGAAAGCAGGTGTTTGGAGAGTGGCGTCTCCATGAACCCCGAGCTCCGCAGGGGGCGCCTGCACCTTAGGTGCTAGGTGCTTGGTGAGTAGCGTCACCACGGACCCCAGCCGCGTGGGCCACCATACCCGCACGCAGGGGGCACCTACTTTAGTAGGTGCTTGGTGAGTGGCGTCACTACGAACCCTGAGCCATGTGGGTTCGCCCACCCACGTCTGGCTGTGCGTGGCTTAACCCGTGTCCGGGGAAAAGGGGACCCTGGTGGTTGAGCTGAGCCCGGGGTATGCTTGGACCCTTCGGGGCCCCCCGGGCGAGGCAATACACCGCTTCGACCCCTGCTTCTCGTAGACGGGTGTCCTGGCTGGTCCCGACCAGGATGATTCAGTCAGTCGCCTCTTCTACCCTCTTCTTCCTTCTTTCACTTTTCCTCCCACCCCTTTCTCTTTTCTTCTACACTCTCTTCCTTCCTTTTTCACCTTCTTAGGCGGCAAGGGCCAACCTTGAGTGGAAACAGGACCTATCCCTGCAACCACACTAGGGTATAGTGCCCGGGCAGCACTGGTAGCGTAATTGTGTCAGCCAAGCCCTCTTGCTATGGCACATTACCTACCCCCTTGTTGGGCTCCGTGGTGGGCGGTGCACGCGGGCACTAAACTTTCCTCCCATCTTTATGGGTTCCAGGCAAAAACCTACTGATCGAGCCCTGAAAAGGGTCCGCACCGAAGCAAAAGACATTCCCGCAAAACGTGTTGAATTTCTAAAATTCCCGAAGTTTCTTGTACTCCACTCAGTAGACGAAAAGCCACTTGCAAATTTATCCCCTTTTCTGGTATCAAAAGTTCTTGAAGGTATTATTGGAATGAATTTTAATGCAAAGAAGATGGCATCGGGTGACCTTCTTGTGGAAATTAATACAAAACAACAAAGTGAAGCTCTCCTAGCTTTGAATGCCGTCGCAGACTACAAAGTTAGCGTAACACCTCATTGCAAGCTAAACACCGTACAGGGAGTGATCTCTGAGGATGACTTGCTGGAAACATCCGAGGCAGAAATTGTTGAGGGCCTTTCTGGTCAAGGGGTTGTAGCTGCGCGCCGCATCACTATCCGCCGAGATGCTGTTGAAAGAAAAACCAAACACGTCATCTTGACCTTTGACTCTACCACACTACCTGAAACTTTGAAGGCAGGATATCTACAGTGCCGTGTACGGCCCTATGTGCCGAACCCTCAGAGATGCTTCAAATGCCAACGGTTTGGCCATGGGTCGCGGAGCTGTCGGGGAGCCGACACTTGCGCCAAGTGCTCCAGCAGAGAGCATGCTGCTGACACCTGCGATAACAATCCGAATTGTGCCAACTGTGACGGTCCTCACCCGGCATACTCTCGCTCCTGTCCATTATGGAAGCAAGAGAAAGAAATTCTCACTCTAAAGGCAAAGGAAAATATTCCCAACCATGAGGCCAAAAAACGTTTTTCTTTCTTGGCAAAAGTCGGATATGCCGAGGTCGTGCGTAGGGGAGCTGCACGGCCAGTAATGGCATCTGCGGGAACACAGACGTCTCCGGACGATCTGCGGGTCTCGTCGGAGTCCCCACCGAAACCCGCAGGGACGGTGCCAACGGCACGATGTCAGAAGCCCAGGGAGGGTGCTGGCCCGCCAGCATCCACCCCCGAGCAGGGGATGGCACCCCCTGCCTCTGTGTTCCCCCGGGGCCGGGGCCAGCCACCCCGAACCACTGCCCCGAGGAAGCCCGGTGAGACGTCGAAGCAGTTGGCCCCTAAGGGTCAGCTGACGACACCACCGGAAGAGCCCATGGAGGAGTGCGGGCTCAGATCCGACGACGAGGCTATCCTCTCGGGATCGGAGTCCTCCCTCGCTGCTCCCACTACCTCTAGTGGGAAGCAGAATGACTGCGCGAAAAAGAAAAACGCTCCGCGCATAAAAATTGATTTTAAACCCTAATAACCTTTTTTTACCCATTTTTGCAGTTTATAAGTTAAAGTTTATTTTAATTTTGGCACTGCTATGACTAAACGATTAGGTATCATGCAGTGGAACTGTCGCGGCCTTCTTCGTAATATTGATGACGTTAATTTTTTTCTCGATGAGCTTAGTCCTGTGGCACTCTGTTTGCAGGAAACCCCTCTGACCGACAAACACACACAGGTCTTACGCCGGCATCAGGTTTTTAGGAAGGACCGCCTTTCTCCTAGCCCTTCTGAAGGTGTCGCAGTTGTAGTGCAGAGCGGGGTTGTGTGTGCTCAGGTTCCTCTACAAACACCACTCGAGGCAGTAGCAGTTCGCGTCCTCCTTGACCGACTCGTCACCCTCGTCTCTCTCTACCTGCCACCCAACGTTCCAATGCAGCTCCACGAGCTACAAGGACTCGTAGATCAGCTGCCTAAGCCTTTTTTAATTCTAGGTGATTTTAACGTCCACCACCCTCTGTGGGGTAGTGTTCGTCAGGATTCCCGTGGTGGAGTTTTAGAACGACTTTTATTATCCTCCGGGCTCTGTCTTCTGAATAAAAAGGAGCCAAAGTTTTTTAGTGCTGCTCATAACACCTTTACATCAATAGACCTTTCCATATCATCATTAGCTTTACTTCCATGCTTTTCATGGAAGGTTTTAGATAATCCATTTGGCAGCGACCATTTCCCCATAATTTTAGAAAGTTCAATACCCCTTCCTTCGCTTTCGACCCGCCTTCCAAAGTGGAAATTAGAGAGGGCTGACTGGGCTCTTTTTTGCTTAAATGCCGTACTGGATCCATCGCTTTTTCGCAGTATGTCCCCCGAGGAGGCGACGGTGTTTGTCACTGAATGTCTAATTAATGCTGCTGCATCTTCTATTCCGCAAACATCCCGCGTCCTACCCCGGAGATGCAAACCCTGGTGGAATGAGGACTGCACAGTCACTCGCAGGAAACAGAACAAGGCATGGGGTATATTTCGCCGTTATCCCACTGCTTTGAACCTGATTGAATTTAAAAAAAATGTAGGGCCAAGGCACGTTGGACACGGAAACAGGCAAAGAGGACATCATGAGAAAAATATATATCTTCTCTAAATAGCTTTGTCCCAGCTAAAGAAGTTTGGGATCGCCTGCGGAAAGTTCGAGGAGATTACCAATCTTTCCGAACTCCTCTTTTTTTCTTCCCCCTCTGTATCGCTGAAAGATCAAGCAAATGTTCTTGGGGAGCATTTCCATCTTATTAGTAGCTCCTCTAAGTTTAGCGAAAAATTCAAGAAGTTCCAGTCGACTGTTGAAAAGCAGCACATCTCGATGTCGGAGGGTGGTTCATTTTTTTACAATAGACCATTCACAATGTGTGAACTCAAAGTCGCTCTTGGTGCAAAGAAGCAGTCTGCACCAGGGCCAGACAGACTCCACTATGAAATGTTGTGGAAACTGTCCCCTGAATCTATGAGCGGTCTGTTAACTTTCTTTAATCATCTATGGCAAGCTGCTGCCTTTCCTCGTTGCTGGAAACATCCCCACATAATCCCTTTTTTGAAACCTGGGAAAGACCCTTCCATTCCTGCGACTATCGTCCCATTGCACTCACAAGTTGCTTAGGGAAGACTTATGAGCGGCTTGTGGATCGTCGTCTTGTCCATTTCTTAGAGACTGAGAATTTTTTTGAAGTAAACCAGTGCGGCTTTCGGGAGGGACGTGCGACCACCGATCATTTGGTTCGCCTAGAGACCGCTATACGTCAGGCATTTGTACACCGGCAGCATTGTGTCTCGGTGTTTTTTGATTTACACAAAGCATATGATAACACATGGAGGTATGGAATACTTTGTGACTTGTACAACTGTGGTGTACGGGGCCGCATGCTTCAGTGCATACGGAGCTTTCTCAGCGAAAGAACCTTTCAAGTTCGATTGGGCTCCACGCTTTCAGTTGTTTTTTCTCAAGAAAATGGTGTTCCTCAAGGAGGAGTGTTGAGCGTTACCCTCTTTGCTGTAAAGATTAACAGTCTAGCTAAGGTTATGCCATGATCAGTAACTTAATCTCTATATGTGGATGATGTGCAAATCTCTGTGTCTTCCTGTAACCTCTCCAGTTGTGAACGACAATTGCAGCATACAATCAATAGAATGTGTAAGTGGGCAGACGAAAACGGCTTCAAATTTTCTCCTGAAAAAACAGTCTGTGTTCCTTTTTCATTACGCCGGGGATTGTTTCTTAATCCTTCCTTGCATCTAATAGCATTGAGATATCAGTCCAGCAAGAACACAAAATTTTGGGTGTTATTTTTGACAAGAAACTTACCTTTGTACCCCATCTGAAGAATTTGAAACGGAAATGCTTGATGTCATCAAGCATCCTAAAAGTGCTATCGCATATGTCGTGGGGTGCTGATAGGCGCTGTGTTCTACGACTGTATAACTCCTTAGTTCGATCCCGCCTCGACTATGGTGCAGTAGTATATGGGTCAGCGCGGCCATCCGCTCTTAAGATGCTTGACCCAGTACACCACCTTGGACTACGACTTTCTACAGGTGCATTTCGCACATCTCCTGTGAGGAGTTTGTATGCTGATACGCATCAAATGTCCCTTGAGAAACGGAGGCAGTACCTCAGCGTCTCTTATGCTTACAAAGTATTTTCCAATCCAAAGCATCCCTCCTACAGTGCCCTTCATGCTTGCAGAAGTTCACAGTTTTTCGAAAACAAGCCGAACATTGTTAGACCATTAAGCCTCCATTTGCAAAGTACTTGTCAATCCCTTAATATCCCCCTCCATGAGATTCCCTTGCTTAAAAAGACTCATAGGGTTGCTCCATGGGATGTTCTGCCGATTTTCTGTGACTGGTCACTTGCAAAATACAGTAAAAGGGTCATTTCACCACAAATCCTCCGGCAGGAGTTCCTCTCCTTGCAACAGAAATATGCAGACTACCTGGAGTTTTTATACAGATGGGTCCAAATCGTCTTCTTTTGTAGGGTGTGCTTTCTATTCCGCCTCCTACAGCAAAGCCACACAAGTTGACTCTAGGGCAAGCATTTTCACTGCAGAGCTTTATGCTATTTTACTAGCGGTCGAACATATACTCGACAATAGTATTATGAAAGCTGTATTTTTGTCGACTCACAAAGTGGCTTATTGGCTGTGTCCTCCCTGATGTTCACAAAGAACCGTCTTGCACAACATCTACATGGTAAGATCAATAGCGCCTTGCGACGCGGTCGGGAGATTAAGTTCTGCTGGGTGCCAAGCCACGTTGGGATTTTGGGCAATGAAGAGGCGGATAAATTGGCCGTGTCTGCCCAAGGCTCGTCTATAACATTCAATTGCTTACCTTACCAAGACTTGAAACCACTTCTGAGAAAATCTATTTTTCTCAAATGGCAGTTGGAATGGGATACAGAGAGCAACAACAAACTTCACATTATCAAGCCCGTTCTGGGCGTTTGGGAGAGCTCTTACAACAGGGAACGTCGTGTGGAGGTTCTATGCCGTCTAAGAATAGGTCACTCCCGTGTGACACATCAGTATCTGCTTCGTGGTGAGGATGTTGAACTATGTGAACATTGTGGAGAGCTTCTGACCGTGTTGCACATTTTGTGGCATTGTTCGTCCCATCAACCACTCCGTCATTCATGTTTTCTCGAACTTTTTAGGGATGATTTCCCATTTCATCCCTCTTTTTTGCTTGGTGATAAACCTTTAGTTCCATTCAGCCGTGTCTTAGACTTTTTAAAACAAACTGGATATTTATACCCTTCTTAAATGGTATAAATTGCCTCAAAGTAAACTTTTGTTATAATATGCTCTAAATACGTTAAGTTTGGCGCATTATGGCCCTCGTTGCTGCTGCGCCAATAAACTCCTAATCATCATCATAATCATCATCAAGCAACGACGCCAGCTGCCAACTGTTTACTAGCAGTACGTGGTAAAACCCGCGACGAAACCAAAATGGACAACCGCGATACTTTTTATCTGCCTCGGGTTTTAGTAGGTGCCTACCAAGGTTGCCTGTACTCTTTGGCATGTTTGTTTTCTGCCAGTTTAGGCGAACTGAGCCAGACGCCTGTTTCGACCGGTTCAAATTCGATTAAATGGTAACCAACGCACAGAGAAAACAAGTTTCAAGTACTTTTTGAGATTTTTGAAGTGACCTTTACTATTGAACGGCTGCATGTACTTGAATGTTCAATTCAAGAGTTTATAAGACGTGACTTCCCCGTGCTTGTCACTTGCCAACATGGTGGTAACGCTCAATGGCTCGAGCCCAGTGGGTAGTTAAGTAAGCCAGTGGGGTAGTTACAGCCGTCAAAACGCATGATTACTAGGGGGGGTGCTCACTTTTTCTTAGAGTGTAGTTTCCGAAAAGGGGACCTGGCGGCAAGAATTGGTGTCCCTGTTTTTGCAAGAGAAGTTAGACCTACTTACTGTCGACGACCCCCCTCTTTTATGGGACTCCAACCAACTCATTGGGTTTTTAAATGAACATAATGACAAAATTGTATTAACGCATGCTCTTTGGACATCAAAGATTTGTTTTATTTACTACGCCACGGGAAATTGCTGTTCTGTGTTGAAAATGCATAGATAGGTTTGGGTCAGTCGCTTTCCAGAATGCGACAGGCGTGTCGGTCGGGGGCTTTGTCGAATTACTTTCCTTTTATCTTAGATAAGCGCTCACCTCATGGGAACGGAGAACTTATTTGCAAAGGAAGGGTGTGTGCATACGGTCTCGCATCGTCCCCATTCTCAGTGACATCTACCTCGCACATCATGACAGATATCTTTTTGGCCTTTTAGACGGTTGAAATGAGGTGAACAATTTTACATGCGTTGACGACTATCTCGTGATTTTAGATAGAGCCAAGCATGATGTGACCCACTTTGTGTCAGGTGTAATGTCTGTGTTTGGTGACTGCTTGGCCCCTTTGGTTTTGACTCACGAGTTAGCTGCCAATAGGTCCATTCTTTTGCTTGACCTCCGTCTTCATTTTTTGGAAGAGCACCTTTGTTGGTCGTTGGAACCTCGTGGACTAAAGCCATTTTTATCTTATCAATCCGCCATTCAAAATTGGTAAAAAGGGGGCATCATGACTTTGTGCTTTTCGAATGCTTTGAAGAAATCCTGCTTCCATCAAGCACAGGTGAGGTTTGACGCTCAAGTTTCCCTCCTTCGTTCAGCATATTATCAGCAACACCTATTGGCGTCGGTAGCAGGCGCTTCGTTAAAGAAAATTAAATTAGACGGCGATGCAATTATGGAAAACGCTCCTAAGGAAATAAGAAACAAAGTCGCTGTAGTCCCCTATTTACATAACATGTCCAATGGCTTGAAGAAAATAGGAAAGCAGGTAGACGTCACTGTAATCTTCTCTGCCCGGAACAAGTTGCTAAGTTTTGCAGAAATGTCAATCAGTCTACCGGGAGGCCTCTGGAGTGCACAAAGAAGCATCAAAATTGGTTTGTTTATTGTACAGAGAAAGTTGTTTACTCTATTCCACTATCTTGTGGTAAACGTACGTAGGTGAGACAGGCAGATGCCTTAATGATAGGTGAAGAGAGCATTGTTGCAATGTAAACAGGGAGGTATCAGGCCACTTGGGCATTGATTGTCCTGACTGTGGCTGTGATGCGGAATTTAACAGAATGTACTGTCTTTGGAAGAAGTACCAATGCCTTGACCAAGGAGATTATAGAGGCAGAGGCTATAGTGCGCTTGGGGGAAGTGTGTGTCAGCGCCCCCTCAGTTCTTTTGTCGGCTAAAGAATTAGAATTTCTTTCACGACGACAGCATGCACGATGATGGTGCGGGTTTTAAAGAGGGTGTTATTGGCTTTGTGTGTTTCCTTTGTCTGGTCGTGTATATAGGCTGCGCCTTGACGATTAAAACTTCAGCTGTAAGTTCAGCGGTTGTTTGTGTCCTTTCTTCCGCCCCGTCTGCTTGGCTGTGCGTTTTAAACAAGTATTTTGAACGACTGTGTGTATTTTTCGCTCCAAACGGTGCACTCGAGCAAGCGCTCGAAGAGAAGCGAACAGAGAGCGCGATGCGTCATGGGATATCAGGTGCAAACAAAAACAGAAAATAAAGATTCCCCGCATTCGTGATGTAGAAAGCCTGGCGTGGTTATGAGCTTGCCGTTGGTGGTGGTGTCAACATTGCCAACGCGCTACAACCGAGCCGTTTGAAGTACCTGTAGAGTCACGAGCGTGTGGCTGGTCCAAGAAGCACGTTGCTTCCACAGCACAGTTGTCAGCTTAGGAGTGAACGGGGTGGGAAAAGCAACTTCTGTCAAAATTTTGAGTGACGGGCTAATTTTCTAGGCGGAGAATGGCTGTATCCGGGTACACAAACCGAGGTTCCGAGCAAGAGTAGAGTCCCTCCCTTCTGTCTTCTTGAAGTGCTTGGTACAATGCGCGATTTGTGAGTTCAGGAGGAAGGCTAAAAAGAAAAATACTGAATTCCAAAGAGAGGCGCCACTCAGATGGAACTTGCTACGTCATGACTACGTACAAAGTTCCCCAACGTTGCTAGATTACTTCCAAACTAGGCTCCTTATGCATCCACCAGGTGCACATTGAAAGATCGAATTAGTTTTCTTGTGCCTTTCAACGAAATACTGGTATTTTTGAGGTTATGCTGCAACATGCAACACATTCAAGCTAAAAAGGAGCGCTGAAATTTCGTTTCCGTACCCCTCTAAAGGATTAGTTTGTTCCACCACAAAGAATGCAACTGCTGATGCAAACGCTAAAAAATGAAAAAGTAAACCAACAAAAACGTCTAACCTTTCAAAGAAGCTGGTTGGAGAAGCACAGTTGGCTGGTATATAGCAAGCACTTGAACGGCGGATTGTGCAAGGTCTGCATCTTATTTCCTCCAAAGACGCGACGCTCGTCTTACAACCCAACATCTTTCTGAAAAAGGCTTTGAGAAATCTGTCTAAGGCGTGTTGGAAAGACTGATTACTAAACTCTCACGAGCCCAGCTTGGGTCATAGGGAAGCAACGCTCCAGGCAAACACGTTCAAATCAGCGCGAGAAAATCCAGCTAAAACAATTTCTGCTATCCTCTCAAAGGCAAGAAAAAAATTATACGAGAAAAACATTCATAGTCTGATGTGTGTCGTGGAAACAGTTCTTCTCGGTGACAAGCAATCAATCCCTCTTCTAGGCCAAAGGGACGAGCTTGCTAGCACTTCTGCGAACAAAGGTAACTTCTTTGCAATTTTGACTCTCCTTGCTAATAAAGATTTTCTACTGAAAGACCATTTCGAGGAAGCGCCACGAAACGGAACACTAACGTCTAAGACCACGCAAAACGACGTAATCTGAGTCACAAAATATCTGGCCCAGATATTTTGTGAAGCCTCACAGCCTCACCGAGGCGAGGCGGTGAGGCTTTGTCGTGTGTGCGTAATTGGCTTGGTTCGAGGTGTTTTAGTGTGAGCTTACAGGCCATTGACCCCGTAAGTGACTACGTCACAACATGGCGTCTGGGTCGAAACAAACCGTTGCTAGGGACGTTGCTATGGATTATGCATAGAAACTACAAATGAGGCTAGATTTTTGCTCACAAGTAAATAGTTCTTTGTAAGCAACCTAACCTTCTTGATATCTATTTATGACGATGTTCTTGACGCCCCAGTGTCGTATTACAACGATGAAAGCCATTTCTGAAGTATTGCACTCCGCTTTGCTTTGGTAGCAGACGACACTATAGATTTGCTGGCCTCTGTTGCAGCGGGCGTCTTCATTGAATTGCGTCGGTAAACGAGCGACAAAAACAAATGCATCGCCATGGCCGTAGAGGCCTCCGGAATGTGCGTTTTTTCCTGTGAAGAATCCAGCTTACTTCAGATGGGTGAAGATGCCGTAAAATCCAACCGCGTTATGCAGATGAGTTACGACAACGACCTGAAGTGCATTACCGGCGGAGTGCAGGCTAGCCTGAGAAACAGATCGTACGCCGTCGAGGTAAGTCGTTTATTCGTATTATTATTGAGGCTTGCACTAAATACTAAATGAAAAAGCTAATCCGATCAGGAGAACATACGAAGAGCACAATGAAGAAACATCGCCAATGTAGACATATAATCATAAACAAAATAACCGGATAGCGTATGGACACAGGCATACTTCTCAACGCTGTTTTACCACAGCAGTGTGATACTACTGCAAGTTTGAGCAGGATCTTGCTCTCACTACTACTTGCGTGCAAGTACTTTATCAATATTATAGTAGTAATACGTAAATATAGCGCCATATTTTAAGACATTATGACCGAACAGTATATGTGTTTTACGTGCTAGCTCTCGGTTGGTTTGGCCCTTTTTTTTACATCAAGGCAAATCTTCACCAGTGCTACATGTACTCACCTTCTGTTTTTTATCCAGTTCTTTCGCGCTTTGGGGTCTTGCGGAAATCTGAAGAAACTGCAAGAATCTTTCTCCACGCGATCGTTACAACCAGGTGCGAAGCACTTTCCCATAGCGCGAGTCCGCAAACAAAATTTGGGATCTCAACCAATCACCTGAAGTACTTTTCTCATGGGTGCAATGGGCTCTTTCAGCCGGCGATCATCTCGATCGACGTCCGGACTTTCGATAAACAATATTTTGCATCGCACCCCACTATGAATTCTTGTGAGTCTCTGAAACTCATTATATTTACAACAAATGCAATATAAGAATATTGTCTTCAATCACACGATTCAGAGGCCGGCGCTGGCTTGGTCGGCCGACGTGTGGCAACGGCATACTTCTTGCATTCGTCGTCTGTTGCAGGCCCCTGGAGGACCGGAAGTTGCAGTCGTAAATATTTCAGAAACAACCGATTATCGGCAAACCTCTGTCGAAACATATATGGCATTCAAGCTTTCTATATCTGTGATTTTTATAAGTTTAAATCCTACTCCTGATTTTTGAACGGTCTGGTGTTCGTAGCGAAACCTAGCCATGTGTATTTCCCCATAACAACGACCCTAGCAACGGTTTGTTTGGACCCATGATGTCACACTTACAGAGTCAATGAAGGGGACAAGTGCGAGCCCACCGCTCCGTGCGTTCTTGACTTGCGCGCACGCTCGCGCAGTCTGGATTTCTGCAGACTACACGCCCGCGCTTGTATCTGTAGCGCGCACACACGCACAGATATATCTGTGCGTGTGTGTGCGCTACAGATACAAGCGCGAGCGTGTATCGCAGGAATCGGAAGTCGATTCCTGCGCGGACATAGCCCCCCCCCCCCCCCCCCCAAACAACGGGGGGGGGGGGGGGGGGACGAGGGGAGACTTGGGGGTACAGCCACCCCGGAAGCGACGTAGTGCGTCGATGGAGACTTATCTCACACCGTCTTGCCTACATCCCCGCGCGTGGATGTAGACACTCTCTATTTCGAAGCGCAGCGTCACGCTTAGCACTTCCGGCGCCGCGCCGAGCTTCGTATTCCCTCCGGCGAATCACCCAGCCGCGCAGCAGTCACCAGCGAGCCAGGGTGGTTTGCGCGGCGCACCGCAGCACTCCATGCCGGCGCTGCGGCGGCTTCTGCCTTACAAAAATTAACAATGAGTTTCAATTGAGGTTCTAATGTGTTTTTATAGAGTCACATAAAACTCATAAGAAACGCATCGTTAAATGAGTTTTATCATTACCCACTCCATATCTGTTCTTTTGAATTTACTCATTACAAATTCAAGTGAGGTTATCGTTAACCAATCAATATCAGTTCTTTTGAGTTTACTCATTACAAATTCAAGTGAGGTTCATCGTTACCCCATCAATAGCAATTCTTTTGTGTTTACTCATTATGTATTAAAATAATTGTTATCAAAAAAAAAAAAAGTATACTCACTACTACGTTGCACCCGAAACAAATAGCGCGTCGGTGCTAGTTCTGATATACAGATTTATTTCCTGTGCCTAAAATAATAACTGTATTCACCCTCTTTTACTCCTAAAGGGTTATTCACACGATGCATCTTTTCAACGCGCCACAGTTTAGCGAAACCAAGATTTCGCGAAATTGGTCTGTTCACAAGTGGAGTTTGACGCGCGAAACCAGTGAGGTATTGACTCACGAGAATTTCGCCAAACCTTGTCATCTACAGCGGGAATGCCAAGCGTTTCGCATCAAGATGATATGAAGTACGCACAGTGTGATGAGACAGCCTGTTTTATTAATAGGACTCAATAAATTTCGTCAGATTCGGCTCACTGGGTTCAGTAGTCCTGCCAAACCCGGGAAAAACCGCGAGATGACCTCGAAGCATTTCGGATATTTTTGCACCGCTAATAAAGAACGTTATCCAAAGTCATCATGTTTATATACACACCCGCGCACGCTCGCGCACGCTCACGCAGTCGGGATCCACACCCGCTGCCACTGTTGACGAATCTGCACCGTGCCCCCAATCCGTACTGTAGGCGCCTTTCAGACACCTGTAACCGAGTAGGACCATGACTCGTCGCCCGTACCGAACGCACCGCTTCTCTGCTTGTCGCTCACCATGTTCGTTTGTTTTCTTTTGGCTTCGGCTCGCATACGGGATCGGCCGAAAATCAGACTCCTCCAAAAGATCGCTCCTCCTCGAAGGACAGACGTCATAGGGAAGTCGAGCGGCCATTGGCAGCGTCCGCGTTTCTCGTACGGGCGTCGGTGAGGTTTCATCGAAAATTGCTCCAGAAGCGAGAAACACGCGCCACTTTTTTCGGAGGCGCGCCACTTTTTTCGGAGGCGTGCCACTTTTTCGGTCGCGTTCAGACGGGGAATTTGTATCCCGAAACCCAGTTTCGCGACACAAGGTGCATCATGTGAATATACCTCATATTTACGGCACCCCTCTATCGCCATTTGGTCAGTTTCGGTTTCAGTATTGTAACATTTACTACTTTCGGTTTCATATTTTAAGGATCGCGTCTTCGACGCCCCATTGGTAGTGACACCAGTTCTTTGTGTTTTTTCTTCTTTCTCCGGCATGGTTTCGCCAGTTTTGCGACCGTTGGGCCGTTGGGTATAGACGCTTTGCAGCAGCTGTGCATGGACGCCGCCATAACTGACCTTCAGTTTTTGTTTCCTCTTATTTCGTTCATTTCACTTCACCATTACCATAGCAGGCCAGGTTATTGCCATATTAGAATCAGCTGTGTCCTTTTCGAAAGCATCGGCCTTTGTAGAGGATCGTCGACTACCGTTTCAGTTACTCGGCATCTCGGTAAGACAAGAGAAGGTCAGCAATGGCGGCTGTAATTTGGCGCGTGTGTAAAGCGTCTATATGTGTGTCGGGTGATTGAAATGCATTTAGACATAGAAATGTGCTAATGTAATCAAGTTTATATATATATGTAAAGTTTTCTCTTGTGCTGATTATGTTCGAAAAGAGCGCGGAAGACCGACGACGCGACAGAACGAGCAACTCAACGCAGTTGGTAAGCATACGTCTTTGTTTCCATTGTACGCGCGTTGAACGAGAAGTGAACTGGTGAAGGCCGAGCGGGTTGAACATGAATACATAAAATTGAAAGAATAAAACACAGAGGGCAAGCACAGGACAACCACTTTCTTTCATTTAGCAACGCAGACATTGCGCACTTCATTGCATTGGGCAGACATTGCACCCTGAGCGAGACCCCGACAAGATAGGTTGATAAGGGGGAAGGCTAACAGGGGGAGGGAAAGGGTGATATGGGGAAGGAAAGGAAACTTGGGAGATGGAAAGGCGATAAAGGGGAAGGGGAACTGGGTGATGGAAGGGGTGATAGTAGAATGAAGGGGGAACCACGGTGCACGGGTAGAACTACCGGGATGTTGTGTATTTACGGGGAGTTGAGATATTTTCCAAGTTCAGGCTGGAGGAATTCTAATTCCCGTCTTGATAAGGTTACTGAGGCCGATGAAACGTTGTTTTCTGCGTTGTTGATTAGAAAAGATTTGATGATTTCACGTCCGTGGCGATTGCGGTGTCCCCCTCTTGTCTTGGTTCCTGCCGAAGTCACGCGCGCATCCGATGCATTCGTTCGCGTGAACCGCGATCGGATGAATGGGGTTGTCGGTTCTTGAAGTGGCCTCGATTTCGTGCTCTCTCAAGCGGTCATTGATACATCGGCCGGTTTGTCCTATGCACTCGGCATCGCATTGGAGGGGGATGGAGTAAACTTCTTCTGTGCAGCAGGTCCGGAAAGGGGTGGCGTGCTTTTTTTCACAAGCCGGCTTGGCTTCTTGTCGGTTGATCATGTTGCACATGCTTGCCAATTTGAATCGACTGCAAAAGACATATTTCTTGTCATAGCGTGACGCAATGGATCGGATACGATGGCACGCATTTTAAATGTGTAGAGGGTGACCTAACGAGTCCCAGGAAAGGACAAGGAAGAGGAGACAGGAACGAACGAGGGAAGGCTCGAGACCGAGGCAGCATACCGGTGTTCGGACATCTCGGACGTCTTATTTATTTACATAGCTTCTTGTATATAGTTCGTCTGCTGTAAAATAAACGGAAGGAACCTTCGGTTTCTTCAATTGGTGACCCGGGTTGCACAATCCTGCATCATGGATTCATCCGGAGATCCTCCACCGTGCGACCACCTCTCAGCAATTTACCAGCTCCGCCTTCCAAAATTCTGGTCCTCTGATCCGCAGGTATGGTTCGCCCAAGTGGAAAGTCAGTTTAACATTAGCAGGATAACTTCACGAGCGCAAAGATTTCACTATGTTGTGGCAGCTTTGCCACCCGAGATCTCTATGGAGATTCGGGACATCATTCTTGGCCCGCCGGCTGCCTCTCCGTACGATGTGTTAAAAGCAGAGCTGGTGAAACGCACTTCCGAGTCTGAACAACGACGACTCCAACAACTCATAAGCTCAGAAGAGTTGGGAGACCAAAAGCCTTCCCAGCTACTTAGGCGTCTCCAACAACTGCTCGGAGAAAAGTCTCGGAACTTCGACGTTGCTCTTTTACGAGAGCTATTTCTTCATCGACTGCCTGTCAACGTTCGCATGGTCCTCGCATCGGCATCGGGACTCGCGTTACCTGAACTTTCCCAACTGGCGGACACTGTCATGGACGTCGCCACATCGACATCCTCCCAGATCTCCGCTCTTACCGATTACGGACCATCCATCCTCGAAAGACCTGTTTCTAGAAACACCTGCACCCTCGATGACATACGAGAAGAATTCCGCCTTGAAATGCGAGACATTTCAGCGCAAGTAGCTGCCATCGCGACCCGTTCGACTTCACGAGCGAACCAACGATCTTCTCAACGTTCTCGCCACAAGTCTCCAGCTGCACCTCGAGCGAGATCACCCAACACCAGCCCCTGCTGGTATCACCGGACCTCCGGAGACCTTGCCCGCAACTGTGTTTCCCCCTGCTCAGCCTCGGTAAATGCGTTGACGCACCACTAGAGGCGGCGAGTGGTGTTGGTAGCCAGGCCAGCCGCTTGTTCTTTGTGACCGATCGCGACTCTGGCTTACGTTTCCTCGTAGATACTGGCGCGGAGGTAAGTGTTCTACCCACCTCTGCTGTGACACGAAGATCGAAACGAACGCGCTCGATGCTACCAGCAGCAAATAAGACAACCATCTCCACTTACGGCGAAGAGCACATGACCCTTAACATCGGACTGCGAAGGGCATTTCCTTGGATATTTCTCGTAACAGACGTGTCATATGCATTCCTTGGCGCAAATTTTCTCAGGCACTTTAATCTGATACTTGATATGCACAAAAAACGCCTTGTAGATGCTACAACACATCTAAAGCGCAGGAAATTGCGTGCACCGCCCCCGACATTGACTGGGTGGGACGCCTGACCCCTATGTCCCCCTACCAGAAACTGCCTCAAGAGTTCCCAGCCCTAACCCGCCCGAGCAATTTTCTGCGCCCTGTCAAACACAGCATCACTCACCATATCATTACAACCGGATCACCCACTCATGCCCGTGCACGACGACTGGCTCCAGATCGCCTGAAGATAGCTCGCAAAGAGTTCGAGCACATGCTCAACATGGGAATCATCCAAAAATCTTCAAGTCCTTGGGCGTCACCCCTCCACGTGGTGTCTAAAAAAGAGCCAGGAGATTGGAGGCCATCCGGGGACTACCGGGCTCTCAACAACGCCAACGTTCCTGACCGATATCCCCTGCAAATTATAGCGGACTTCACAAACTCGTTACAAGACGCTACAATTTTCTAAAAAATCGACTTGGTGAAAACCTATCATCAAATACCGGTTGAGCCATCTGACATCCCAAAGACGGCAATTATCACTCCCTTTGGCTTGTACGAATATCTGCGGATGCCTTTTGGTCTCCGCAACGCGGGTAAGACATTCCAACGTTTTGTCAACAACATTATCCAGGGGCTTACATTTTGTTATGCCTATGTAGATGACCTGCTTGTTTCCAGCAGCACTGCAGAGCAACATCTTCAACATCCCCGTCTGCTCTTTGAACGCCTGAATGAATACGGCTTGATAATTAATAAGTCAAAATGTGAGTTCGTAGTTTCTCAGCTCAATTTCCTTGGCCACCGCGTGGATCAGCATGGAGTACGACCTCTTCCGGAAAAAATCGAGGTCGTCCAAAATTTCCCACAACTGTCAACAGTTCGGCAGCTTCAGGAGTTTCTGGGATTAATCAACTTTTACCGACGTTTTATTCCAAATCGCGCCTCCACCCTACTTCCGCTTACTGAGCTTCCAAACGGCGTCAAGCGAAACTCCGCATCACTCACTTGGACAGACACAGAATCCCGTGCCTTTTTTTGCATAAAAAGTGACCTGGCCAGCGCAACTCTTCTCACTAACCCACAACAGAATGCGCCCATCAACATCATGGCAGACGCTTCCGTCGCCGCAATCGGCGCCGTTCCGCAACAATACATTCACAGTGCATGGCAACCAGTCGCTCTCTTTTCAAGAAAACTCACCCCGACTGAGAGCCAGTACAGCACGTTTGGCCGGGAGCTCGTCGCAATCCACCAAGCCATCAAACACTTCCGCCATTTTTTAGATGGTCAACATTTTTTGTACTTACCCTCCACAAGCCACTAACCTACGCTGTCAGGTCTGCCAGTGACAAATTCACCCCTCGTGAGATACGCCAGATGGCGTACATCTCTGAATACACCACAGATATTCTCCACATAAAGGGTGCAAACAACGGTCCTGCTGACACGCTCTGGCGTATCGTGATATCTTCCTGCTCCTCCATCATACCAGCAAGCATCGGTTTCCAAGTGATGGCGTTGGCTCAGCAAAATCACCCTGAACTGCTGAAGCTCAGTGCTTCACATCATCGACTTGATTTCAAGTCAATTGTAATCCCGACGTGTTACGTTCCTATCATCTGTGACTGCTCATCGCAAGTGCCACGGCCCTTCGTAACACTTGCTTTCCGACGTCAGGCCTTCGAATCGCTCCATTCACTGGCTCGTCCTGGAATTCAAGCCACCCAACGTATACTAACCCAGCGGTTTTTTGGCCAGGAATTGATCAGGATGTTCGGAATTGGGCGCGAACCTGCATCAAATGTCAAAAGGCAAAAGTTCATCGGCACACATTTGCACCTACGATGTCATTTCCACTCCCGGCTGCTCGTTACGATGCTATTCATATAGACATCGTGGGCCCCCTCCACCATCTGATGGAAACAAATACATATTGACGTGCATTGATAGATACACTCGCTGGCGGGAAGCGCTCCCTATCCCGGACATCACAGCCCAAACGGTTGCAAAGACGTTCGTGTCTGGTTGGGTAGCCCGCTTTGGAGTCCCGTCATCTATCACAACCAATAGAAGCAGACAATTTGAGTCTTCTATGTTCCGACAACCTGTGGCACTTCTTGGAAGTACCCGGATTCGTACGACAGCCTATCATCCCAGCAGCAACGGGATCGTCGAACGTTTTCACCGCACACTCAAAGCGTCGCTTAAAGCTCATGAAGATCGCATCTACTGGAGCACTATACTTCCTATGGTGTTACTCAGTCTCCGTGCCACACACAAGGCGGACATTGACTGTACGCCCGCAGACCTAGTCTATGGTGGACTCTTTCGTCTCCCGGGAGAGTTCTTCAAATCTAGTCACAACCCTACGGGATATGATCCTGCTAGCTATGCGACCCAACTTCGGGCCTCGATGCGTGCAATTAGGCCGGTGCCCTCACGGTTCCAACAGCCTCATGCCCCTTATATTCCTAACAACCTCATGACCTCCAGCCACGTATTTGTTCGTCGTGACACGGTTAGAAAACAATTGGAATGCCCGTATGATGGCCCTTTCCGCGTCATGGATCGTCATGCCAAATACTTCCGTCTCGACATCAACGGCCATAATGAAACCTTCTCCGTGGATCGCCTCAAGCCTGCGTTCATCGACAAAAGCCAGTGTACACACATCAATAGTACGAACTGTTTGCCACTGTCAACAGGACGACATTCTCACCGTGCCAGCCAACCTCATCTCCTCAAGCACACTACTTCGTCCCGAAAACCCGTAGTTCAACGTACTCTACGTTTCGACCTGCCAATCAACCCCATCGAAATTGGAATATCCACCACTCTCGCGCCTCGTAAAACAAAAATCTCACCACAGCCGCCCACCTGACACAAGGCACCCAATCGCAAGCAAATCCTACACCGGACGTCCTTGCTAGGCGGGGAGCCCCTGTAGAGGGTGACCTAACCAGTCCCAGGAAAAGACAAGGAAGAGGAGACAGGAACGAACGAGGGAGGGCTCGAGACCGAGGCAGCATACCGCTGTTCGGACATCTCGGACGTCTTATTTATTTACATAGCTTGTCGTATATAGTTCGTCTGCTATAAAAAAAACGGAAGGAACCTTCGGTTTCTTCAACTGTAAGGTATGCTGGCTATCCTTCGACTGAAAAGCATTTTCCTAGTTACTTTTCGGTTAATAAGTTGGTGGAAAACGGACACGAGGCGTTCCACCGGATATCCGGAACTCAGCGGTCGTCGAGTTTGGGTCGTTATGCTATCTGTTGCCGAATGTTGACAGGATTTCGTTTTAGCTGATGTGAGTAGCGTCTTGATGATACCTATCATAACAGCCTTTGAATGAGCACTCTCAAAAGGGAGCACCGGCTTTTCTGAACGCTGACTGAACTTCCAGCAAACGCCTTCGTTGGTTTTTTTTAACAGCAGGTCTAGAAATTGTAGCCCTTCTGAGAAAGGATGTTCCTTTTTGAATTTTAGTTTGCCTCCTGCGCTTTCGAACGAGGCCACGATCACCTCGAGTTTATCGGCTTCAGGGTGAATAATCACGTAGTCATCAACGTAGCGGGCTACGCTGCATTCCGGACTAGTGTCCTTGAGCTGTACCTGTATGGTCCTATCGACAAAAGACATGTAGATTTCACTTAGTCACTTAATTTCACTTAAAGCACGCCACCCCTTTCCGGACCTGCTGCACAGAAGAAGTTTACTCCATCCCCCTCCAATGCGGTGCCGAGTGCATAGGACAAACCGGCCGATGTATCAATGACCGCTTGAGAGAGCACGAAATCGAGGCCACTTCAAGAACCGACAACCCCATTCATTCGATCGCGGTTCACGCGAACGAATGCATTGGATGCGCGGCTGACTTCGCAGGAACCAAGACAAGAGGGGGACACCGCAATCGCAACGGACGTGAAATCATCAAATCTTTTCTAATCCACAACGCAGAAAACAACGTTTCATCGGCCTCGGTAACCTTATCAAGACGGGAATTAGAATTCCTTCAGCCTGAACTTGGAAAACATCGCAACTCCCCGTAAATACACAACATCCCGGTAGTTCTGCCCGTGCATCGTAATTCCCCCTTTCCTTCCCCTTACAACGCCTTCCATCTCCCAGTTTCCCTTCCCGTTTATCGCCTTTCCATCTCCCAAGTTTCCTTTCCGTCCCCCATATCACCCTTTTCATATCCCTGTTAGCCTTCCCCCTTATCAACCTATCTTGTCGGGGTCTCGCTCAGGGTGCAATGTCTTTGCCCAAAATAAACGTCGTTGCTAAATGAAAGAAAGTGGTTGTCCTGTGCTTGACCTCTGTGTTTTATTCTTTCAATTTTGTGGAGAAGTGAACATTATGGAGTTTTAGAATAATCTCGTGGCTGCTGTGCATGCGCAGACCCAAAACAAGCTTCGGACTCGAGCTTTGGGGCCCGTAATTTCTCGATAATAGCGTGGGTACTGCAAAAGGCGGCGCCCACGACATCTCCGTTGATTGCGTCTTCGACGCCGTCGCCCGCTCGGGAACTGCGTGAGTCGCACTCGGCGACCGCGGTCGGTATGGTCGAAGCGTGTTGAAAACGCCACGGATCGCTGGATTCGCAGCTCAAAGCTATCGAGGCGCGTGTACTTACGATCGCGGCAGACATGTAAGCATGCCTGGGTAATGGATCGTCTGGGCTTCGTAAGTAGAACACAGCTTGGCAGTGACAAAAACAAAACATGCGGCATTGAGTATAAAACAACTATAAACATGTCACTCTGGACAGAAAGCTTGTTTAATTTTCAGGATAAAACGTTCTAACTTCCAAATAAATGCTGTCGCAACATCTTGGTAGCGTTTTAAGCGCGAGATGCTTACGTTTGTGGGGTCTCCAAACGCGAGCATCTCGCTTCTATATTTATTGCTGGTCGCGGCGAAATAACCAAGTGATGAGCGGCCATGTTTGCCTTAAGAAGTTTGTAAGACACCTTGGATAATGTCGTAATAATCCGTTGTAAGTCACACAAAAGTTGCGACACTTTTCTCTTGTTAATACGGATTTCTTCTCGGGTTTTGTCATACGGAATGTTTTATGGCAAGTTTGCTTTTCGAATTCGGCGTTTGATGTCTGAAACCTCCCAATAATTCAAACTTAGTGTATTGCATCGATTGTGAAACAGGGGTGGATCCAGACCTCCATTTTGGGGTGAGCGGAAAATTTTTAAGGATACTATTCTCCCATTCTTTCTTGTGCAAGGGGTGTCCACTCATGTCAAATTGCTCTCCGGGAAGGGGGGAGGGAGGAGGGTCGACCTTGTTTAGGGGGGGGGGGGGGGAGCGGGCCCCCCATCCCCCCGTTGGATCCGCCACTGTTGTGAAAGCTGCAGTTGACACTCACCCATTCGGAGCATCTCTCTATGATCCGCATAGAACCCTATTACTGTTTCCTTCCTGTCCATTGTGATTAAAAATACTTCAAGATAGTAAACAAACACAAAAAAGTAAATAAAAATACACAAGGACACGAAGTGGACATAAAACATCGGCGCCAGTGTTTACAACCACTTATTGTCTATAAGTTTTTTGCGGCGCTTTTCTACGATCATGGATCAATTGTCCCGAATCGCCATATTATTTCTGGGAGATGCACACAAGTCTTAGCTTCTCTATGTTCAAATTTGGCAGATTTCATAAGCGACAACATCTGCTCGCTTATCTTTGGTAGACCTTTTCAAAAGCCGAAATAAAAGAGTGCAACGCGGCGGCCTAAACAGTGAGCGATTGATTCTCGCAAATTCGGGGGCAAAATATACTTTTGCATTAAGGTGCCCCTGTCAATGTTATTAGTGCCACTCATTAAACTATCAAGGTAGTGTGTAAATTAAGTGCCTGGGTGAGCAAAAATGTAGAAATTTTAAATGTGACTTTCCGCATTTAAGGCTGGTTCACTCATACAGTGCCGCGCTAACTCAGTCCTGTTAAGGCAACGAGTCACTGCTAGTTCCATGGCTTGTATCGTGTGTTCTGAGTGTCCTCCTTTCATAAAGAACTGATGTCCCGGTTTGTAATACTGATTCAGCGCTGAGGTAGTGCTGCGCTGTGCACAGGATACCTTTCTCGGACATTGAAGTTTAGATAAGCAGATCAACGTGTAACTGTGCATCTTTTTTCTTTATAGGTTACCAGTACAAGGTCTCCCATGGACACGAAGGCAGTACAAGGTCTCCCATAGACGCAACGGCAGTACAAGGTCAACCCATGGACACGAAGGCAGTGTACCGTATACTCGAATTTTGCATTTTTAATAAACCAGTTATTACTCCTTCCCACGGTTTTATGCAGGCATCTTCTGATCCCTGCATGCGTATATAGGCCTACATGTAACTGACACTTGCCCTCACTTCCCCTTCCCTCAAAACAACGGTTACATCCGGACCACATGCCATGCAAACTATTGCCGTCTTCCCTCTTAGAGCCCTCTATCTAGAAACCCATGCTAGGAGAATAATTTCTAATACATTTCATTTGGAACTCTAGATACACTGCTTTGAGTCTCTGTTTGAAAATCAAATGTTTTTTTCTACTGCGTTGCAACTCAGGTTTTGATGGGCCATCTCATTAGGTATATTCCGACTCGTCGGAATATACTTAACGAGGTGGCAGGTCACAACCTCAAGTACAACGCGGTAGAAGAAAACATTTGATTTTCAACAGAGACTCAAAGCAGTGTATCTAGACTTTCAAATGAAATCTATTAGAAATTCTTTTGAGGTGGCACGGCTGAACCTCAATTGAAACGCGGTGGCCAATAGTTTTCGTAAACTCCTTAGGGACTCGTTACAAAAAATCAATTGTGTTTCAACACAGACTCGAACCGGTATCAATAGGCTTTCAAATTATATTCATTAGAAACTTTATGCGGTAGCACGTCGAAACTTAAATTGGAACGCTGTGGCCAATAGTTTTCGTAAACTCCTTACGGATTCGTTACAAACTTGTTTGCATTTCAATTGAGACTCGAAAAGATGCAATGACTTGACTCCATAAACTTTCAAATGAAATTCATTAAATATTTTTGTAAGGGTGATGGCGCTCAAAATAAATCTCTGGCATTCACGAACACTGAAGCAGGCGTTAGTTTTTCTCCCCACGCAGTAAACGTCGCAGAAAAAGAAATCGAGCAGCGTTCACCCCCTTACCTCGCAGCCAAAACGAGCGAGCGCGTGATCTAGAGCCGATCGTATGCCGCAATGTTGATCATAGCCACGCGCTGCGGTTGGCAGGTTTGCAAGGCAGAGGACACGCACTGAGTTCCAGACACTGTAATGTTTTAGCTGTCACTGCAGCGATTGGACATGGGCCACTACCCGAATGCTTGACGAGCTATTGATTATCACGATCTCAATTCGAGTGCTCACGCAATCCTCGGGTCCAAACTATGAGCCGCATTAAAATACCATCACTGGGGATTACTGCCACCTTCACTCTAGGTCATCAAGTTTTGCAAGGAGAGATAAGAGAATTTTAGTAGACCGTTTTCATTTTCCGCTCCGCTCTGAGGGTGCCAAACTGCGCATGCGCGGCCAGCTTTGCCGGAACGCAAAGCGGAGGTTCAAAAACGCGTTGTAGTAGACCGTTTTTTTTTGTTGTTCTTTTTAGCGTAAAAGTGTTTCCAGATATTTCGAAAAATTCGCTTTCATAGCCCCACACGTAGATATTTTAGTACTAGTGCAGTACTAGTAAGACAAAAACAAAACAACAACAAAAAAACTAAACGTTAACACCAAATGGAGCCTATGGAAGTGTGCGATCGCTAGCTTGTGTACATTACTCTATGGTAAAGTGCCTTTAGCCTGCCATACGGGTTCGTGTCCACTCCACTACAAATTGGCGACGAAGGTTCCTGGAGAATTCCTGGAGAACGGCTCAAGATGGTGAATGCATCGGGTGAGACATTGCAGCGAGCAACAGCGAACGTCTCCCGGTTCTTGGGACCAGGACCATTCGACCCGGTAAAAGAGGACTGGAACTTACACCAAATAAGGTTCCAAGCATCTCTGGACATACCGAAACGACAGATGATGCAATAAAAAAAAAATTTCTGTTTACTTCACTAGGGCCCTAGACGATCAAGCTGCTGTCCCCTCTGGTTCAACCGAGGCAGGTCATTGAAGTTCTGTATGCGGAATTGACGAAAAAAGTGGACACTCATTTTTCGCCGATGCGTTTTAAGGAATTTGAACAAGCGAAGTTGTTTTCTAGGTGCCAAGATGAACGTGAGACACCAACCGAATTCCTAGCACGACTACGATCAGTGATTTGCAACTGCGAGTTGGAGAACAAAGTGGACGCTCGGGCATGTTCGTTGCTAACTGCTTTGATAACTGGACTCTGAGATCAACGCTTCAAAGGACGTCTCGTTCAAGAGAAAAAGTTACCGATCTACATTGCACTCAGATTCTTGGAAAGCTTTCTTTAAGCGGAAGAAGAGTCCCGTCAATTGAGAGGTGCCGCCGATTCACCAATCGCAGACAGCCAGGTGAGAGATTTACAGAGGTTTGCTACACAGTGCTTCCGTTGAGGCAATAAAAACCATCTGGAAGCAAAGTTCCGGTTCAAGTCTGAAGACTGCAGAGCTTGCGCAACCAAGGGGAACATTGCCAAGATATGCAGAAAAGGACAGTCTGGCAAATCATGGACAGCAAGGAAAGGGACTGTGCAAGTAATCACCAGGGTTCAGCCCGTTTCCGATCGAGAGGGCAAGTTTCTTGAATGCCAGACTGAAGGCAAGCGATTAGAACTCCAAATAGACACGGGTTCACAAGTCACCTTTGTGGACATTCAGACTGGCCATCACCTCGGAAAACGGAAACTGAAGGAAGCTCCGTACAAACTGCAAAGTTTCAGCAAAGAGGTCATCAAGGTCAAGGGCCAATGTGAAGTTCAGGTTGAATTTGAGGTCAAGAAGTCCAGTCTAGAGGCTATTTTACTAACACAAGCCAAGTCAACTTGTTGAAGAGGATCTGGGTAAGAGCTCTGAAATTGGATCTTAACTTGTTCATTGCTTTTGTGAAAACAGAAGAGAGCCTCAAGGCAATGCAGACTAAGTACGCCATACTATTTAGAAACAAAGTTGGTTGGTGCACAAAGATCAAAGCTGAACTTCACTTCAAACAGAATGTCATGCTGCAGTTCATGCGGCCAAATCCACTACCTTTTTGCATTTCGCGAAGCGGCAGAATCTGACTTGAAGAGACAAGTAGCTAACGGCGCATTGACTCCAGTGGATACAGCACAGTGGGCCACTCCGATTGTCATTATCCCGAAGACCGGTGGATCCGGAAGGGTGTGCGGAGATTTCAGCGTGACTGTGAATCCTCAGTTGGACGTCGCGTAGTGCATGCTGCCACGACCCGAGGAACTTTTCTCAAAACACAACGGAGGCAGGCAGTTCTCAAAATTGGATCTGTCGGAGGCTAATCTTCTGATGGAGCTGAAAGAGGATACAAAGAAGTATCTCGTTATAAACATTCACCAGGAACTGTTCCAATTTAACCGGATGCCTTTCGGCATATCACCAGCGCCTGCCATTTTCCAGCGAACCACGGAACAAATAACTGCTTACCTGGGACGCGTTGCATGCTACCTGGATGATATAATCGTCACCGGAGAAGCTGATTATCAGCAGATCAAGAACATGGAGCTCGTGTTCCAACGACTCAGAGACTATTGGTTTACGCTAAAGAGAGAGAGATGTGCGTTGGATTTCTCTAGAAGCGAAATATTTAGGTCAGATTTTGTGAGCGGAAGGAATACGACCCCCCGACCCCCCCCCCCCCCCCCCCCCCCTAAGGGAAAATGGGAGCATACTGAACATGCCGGCACCGTCTAACCTACATTACCTACGGGCATTTTTGGGCATGGTTCACTATTACGCAAAGTATTTGCCAGGGTTAGCCGTCCTTTGAGAACCGCTGCGCAATTTACTCAAAAGCAATGTTCCGTGGCAATGAAGTTTGTCTTCGAAGACATAAAAACGCGTTTAACGTTTATGAAGACTCCTGTTCGCTTCAATCCAAGTGAGGCAATCTATTTGGCGGCTAATGCTTTATCAGTGGGCGTCGGAGCGGTATCTTTCACAAGATAAAAGGAAAGGAACGCCCAATAGAGCATGCATCAAAAACGCTGACTTCCGTAAATAAAAAAAAATATGCGCACATGTAGCGAGAAGCTCTATGTTATAGCTTATGCAAGCGGAGTCGTAACGGCAACGTACATCTTTAATGGAGACAGGAGTTCTTCAACGACCATGGCTGGTTGCCGATGATCGAACCATGGGAGCACGGGCTCAGCTCGCGCAACTCAGAGTTCACGTGCCGGTCACGCCTGCCGGTCATGCAACCACGGCATTGTTGCATTGTGCAACAATGATCACTATATTACACTCTAGCCATAATTTGTGTCGTGAAGAAGTTTCACCAGTACCTGTGTGGAAGATTTGTCTTGTATACAGATCACAAGGCATGGACGGTGATTTTTAACCCAGTGAACGAAATCCCTGTAAAGGCAGCAAACAGATTTCAATGATTGGCCTTGATCATACAAGGGTACTCGATGGACATTAAGTATACTCCAACAACTAATTTTGGAAACGCAGATGGGTTGTTACGACAACCTCAAGAACCAGATGCAAAGTTTAAAGTGAAAGTACAACATGGAGTCGCCGATGTTGTGATCTTCATTTCTTTAGGCATCATTGCGATTGTTGAATAAAATATGAACAAACTTACAGTCATGAAATCCGAGATCGCGACGGAGTCTGCTGAGAACAAGACACTGTCGAAGGTCTACCGGTACGTCAAAGAAGGATATAGCCATCGGATGAATGCGACGCAGAAATGCAACCATACACATCGAGACAGTCGGAACACACTATGGCAAATGACTGTCTACTTTGGGGAATGCGCACAGTGATCCCTCTTAGGATTCGACGGAGGGTTCTGGAATCAATACATTAAGGACACCTTGGACAATCAAAAATGAAGATATTTCCCCGTTCCTACGTGTGGTGGCCAACCATGGACAAAGACATTGAAGCGAAACGTCAGACCTGCCCTTCAGACTCTGACTGGAACAAAAACGTTCGCCTACATTAATGGCAAGTACCCAAACCACCCTGGTATCGAGTACATACCAATTTCGCAAAATACCAGAACACATGCATGTTCTTGGTGGTAATCGACGTGTACAGCAAGTGGCCTGAAGTCACTTTGATGCCGTCGACCAGGGCTGAGCGGACGGTGGAAGCATTTATGGAAGTCTTCCATGTTCACGGACCGCCGGAGCAGGTAGTCAGCGATAATGCACCACAGTATACTAGTACCATTTGTAAGAATTTTCTAAAAGAACAAGGAACATACACATCTTACCAGCACCGTACCACCCTCACGAAGCCAGACTTCGTGAGGACGCTAAGGTCTGTCTTGCGGATATCTATGTGCGGGGAGGAAAATGAAGGACAATACACTTCCTCCTAAAGAATAGGGTGACACCCAACTCTACGGTGGGACGACCCCCATGCGAGAGGCTAAACAAGCGACACTAGGGAACGACGATGGAGTTGATCAAATCAGGCCAGCCGTCCGAAGGTTCTCGTGAACGGGGTCGTCAAAAGTGCAACTACGACAAGAGAGGTCGCGACCGGACGTTTCAGATAAATCAGAAAGTCTGGATACCGGATGTGTTGAAGAAGAACCACTGGATCGAAGGTATCATCGTCAGCCAAGGACGAGTTATGTTTGTAGTAGTGACTCAACACGACAAGTCACACAGGGTTCACAGAGAACAGATTAAGAAACGAATCTGCGAAGAGGATTGGACCGCATTGTACGTCCCAACACCGGTGGACATCTTTCGCGCAGTTGATCCGCCACAAGTGGAAGCAGATGCATCGGACACGGCTCTGGAACAATCATCTCATGTGTCGGAGTCGACAGCGGTTCGCCGGTATCCGACCTGAGTACGTACAGCACCTGATGTCTTCACATTTGCCTGAAGAGGTATGAATCTAGTAGCGTAGAAGAGGGGAGGACTCGAGACATACGAGCGTGCTCGGCTCACGTGAATCGGGAGATTCGTATCCTGGCGTGTTTAAAGAATTGCATTCGCACTGCAGCTCTCCGTCCCAAAGTAGAGTGCATTTAGTGTGCCATACGGATCCGTGTCCACTCCGCTGCGGTTTCCACCGACCTCAGACAATGACGACAGCGCTTGGCTCTGCCACGTCATCGCGCGTTCCGTGCGCGTTCTCTATGTTGCCCTTTAGTGTCCGTACTCCTCCGTGCGTTCCTATCTGCTTAAGATGCACTTTGGAATACTCCCTCGTAGCATGCAAATTCTTCTCTCTGCACGTAAATCTTGCCGCCATATAGAATAAATAATAAACCTTGGCACAAAATAAAACTTCCGCGGCACCAAGGTCCTGTCAGTACACACGCCGCTAGCGTTCCGGATGACTATCGCCGTTTCCTTCAGTACATTCACGTACAATGACAAACATGGCTTTTTGACGGATTGAGAAAAATGCCTTCAGCATCTATAACCCCCTCGCACACACACAGACACATCTGTGAATGTAGAAGTGCTGAATTAAACTGTGACACGCAAAACAAGATGGCGGAATATTCCCCGTGTTGGCAGATGGCCACGCTGTCAGCGCAGGTGAGAGGCTGCTGTTCTCCGATTGTCGGAGAACAAATCGGCCAAGACGGTTACCGGGCGGCAGAAACGTGTTTCCCCAGAGTTGATATCGTCTCAATGTTACAGGATCACCGGAAACACGTTTCCCTTGTGTTGACGGTCAAAGTTGTCTTGCCGCTACTCTAATGTAACAACGCAATTATTGACCACATTGTCAAAACTATTTGAGAGCGTACTAGAGGTGCACATTTGTAGTTATTTCAAAAAAATAATAAATTAATCGGAACATGGTTTCGTGCAGTTTTTACAGTGTTCAAACTTACTTATCAGACTTTTTGAGTTACGTTGGCCCCATTTTGAGTTGTGTGCAGGTCGACGCCACTTATTTAAATTTAAGAAAAGCCTTTGACTTTGCGCACCATTTCATATTGATGCACAAGCTATTAGAATACGGTGTGTGCTTGACGTTATGTTCATTGTTTCAGTCACATCTTTCCGGGATCGTTAACAAAGCTCGTGATAACAGCGTGTTTGTGAAATTATATCATCATCTCACCTTCCCGAAGGTCTCATGGAGCACCCTAGCTGCTTAACAATTTCCCATTTGCACAATGCTGCCTCACTTTGTTTTAAAAAATTACACTTTGCTTCAGTTTGCTGATAATATTAAGATGTTCAAACATATCAAATCACCTGCTGATAGCAAGCGGCTGCAGGAGGCCATATCTAATATCTGATGATGGTGTGTTCAACAGAGATTACGTCTAAACAACAAAAATAGCATTTTATCTTTCTACAGTGGAATAAGAGTGCGGTTAAATTTTCGTATAAATTTGGCGACAATTGCGACGCGACTATGGCGAACATAACTTAGAAGTTTATATTGAGCGATTCCTTATATTTATTATTCATGAGTTAAATTTGGTTAGTAATTTTTTTGCGAAGCTTAACTGTGTTTTCGCGGGGAACCCATCCTTTGAAAGAGCAGCCAGGTCTTGTCAGGCTTAACGCCTCTATTGTGCGCTACGTGTGAGTTTGTTTCCGCAGATCAGAACAGTGTCGAAGTAACCAGATTTGACAGCCTCTAAAACGTATGCCAAGAAAGTTGGCACGCGTTCTGTAAAGGCTGTTGTAACGGCCGCTGTTTTATTTTTAGCAACGAGTCAGCATCACTTCGGCTAAACTTGAAAACTTAGGTAGCTTGCAGGAATTTTCGAGATTACGTATTTTTGGTTAAAACTTCACATTTACGCACTAGATTGCCAAATGTCATTGGACTAGTCTATCGTAACAGTTTTATTCTACCGAGAAATGTTAAGCTTCTTTTATACCAGACATTATTTCTGTCTCACGTTAATTATTGTTACCTAGTTTGAGGCACAACCACCTGCACAAATCTCCAAAAATACTCCTATTGCAAAAAAAAAAAAAAAAAAAAAAACTTCTGCGTTTGATTGAGAATGCTTTTTACGACTCTAGCATCCAGGGTCTGTTCATAAAAATAGTACACTACCTGTTTACAAAATGTACAAGTATAGTCTCTCGATCAGTTTTAATTTAGAGAATAAAAGAAATGGGGACAGCTTAGTGAACCTTGCGGAGCTAAAGGATGATGCAACTTTCTACACAACTCGGTCAGAAGAACATTGGGCTGTGCCAGTATGTCACAACAACTATTCAATGCAAACCCTGTAATCCACACTTCCAACTATATTGAGCACCCTAATAAAAATAACATTGATATTAATTCTAATGCAATTCAGTAATTACGAACTGAACTAATGTGGGGCGAAAACGAATGAATCGAATATAAGACCTGTATGATTCTTTTATTTTACTTTCTTAGGTCGGTTTTTTTGTGTTATTTCTTGTTGCTCGATGGAACTGAGGGCTCCTTAATCTGTTCTCACAGCTTTTTTCTTGTTTTATTCAAGTATGTATCGAAATAGAAAAAATAAGTTCCTTAATAATAACAATAATATTAACACAATATTTTGCCATAGACTCGTTTCTATGTGTGGTCCATATGTTGTTTGCGCAAAGTGTCTTCACCACAACACGTTCCGCGTGTATGACACAAGTTTATTTTCCCTCCTTTTAAGAACTCAGAGCAAGTGTAATGCAGTGAGTGAAGTTGTACTGCTGTGCTTGGTTTTCCGTGCGCTTTGTTATTTTGTCTGTTTCTTTTTTTATAAAAGTGCATTTGTTTGTACCAGTACTACAGTCCATTTCACCTTGCGTCCGGGCACAGCGGATGCTACGAGCCATCAGAGCCAATCCAAGGCCGAGAAAGTATCACGTTACTTTGAAGAGAGCGCGCAGCGATGCGCCGAAAGCAAATCACAGGCAACCTCCACAGAACGGCATGGGCTGGGATAACTTTTACCGTCCGCTGCGTCCGGACGCATACCCTTACAAAAATGAACAATGAGTTTCAATTGAGCTTCTAATGTGTTTTTATAGAGTCAAATGAAACTGATAAGAAACTCATCGTTAAATGAGTTTTATCATTACCCACTCCATATCTATTCTTTGGAATTTACTCATTAAAAATTCAAGTGAGGTTTATCGTTACCCAATCAATATCAATTCTTTTGAGTTTACTCATTACAAATTCAAGTGATGTTTATCGTTACCCAATCAATAGCGATTCTTTTGTGTTTACTCATTACACATTGAAATGAGTGTTATAAAAAAAAATCAATAAATCTGCTCCCTACTGCATTGCACCCGAAGCAAATAGCGCGTCGGTGCTAGTTCTGATATACAGATTTATTTCCTGTGCTTAAAATAATAACTGTATTCACCCTCTTTCACTTTTAAAAGCTTATTCAAACGATGTATGTCTTCAACGCGCCACAGTTTAGCAAACCAAGATTTCGCGAAATCGGCCTGTTCACATGTGGAGTTTGACGCGCGAAACCTGTGAGTATTGACTCACGAGAATTTCGCCAAACCTTGTCTGCACCGGGAATATTAAGCGTCTCGCATCAAAATGATATGAAGTACGCACAGTGTGAACAGACAGCCTGTTTTATTAACGCAACTCAATGAATTTCGTCAGATTCAGCTCAACGGGTTTACTAGTCCTGCCAAACCTGCATGGGAAAAACCGCGAGATGATCTCGAAGCATTTCGGACATTTGTGCACCGCTAATAAAGAACGTTATCCCCAGTCATCATGTTTATATACAGTGCTTGTACCCGCCGCGACTGTTGACGAATCTGCACCGCGCTCCCAATCCGTACTGTAGGCGCCGTTCACACACCTGCAACAGAGTAGGACCAAGACTCGCCGCCCGTATGCACCCCTTCGCCGCTTGTCGCACAGGGGCTTGTCGCTCGACATGTTTGTTTTGTTTTCTTTCGGCTTCGGCTCGCATACAGAATCATCCAAAAATCAGACTCCTCCAAAAGCTCGCTCCTCCTCGAAGGTCAGACGTCATAGCAAAGTCGAGCGGCCATTGGCAGCGTCCGCGTTTCTCCTTCGGGAGATTGACGTGCGTCGGTGAGGTTTCAGCGAAAAATTGCTCCAGAAGCGAGAAACACGCGCCACTTTTTTCGAAGGCGCGCCACTTTTTCGGTTGCGTTCAGACGGGGAGACTGTTTCCCGAAACCTAGTTTCGCGACACAAGATTCGCCAACAAGATGCATCATGTGAACAGACCTATTTACGGCGCCCCTCTATCGCGATTTGGTCATTTTCGGTTTCAGTATTGTAACTTTTACTGGTTTTGGTTTCATATTTTAAGGATCGCGTCTTGGACGCCCCATCGGTAGCGACACCAGTTCTTTGTTTTTTGTTTTTTTTTTTCGGCATGGTTTCGCCGGTTTTGCGACCGTTGGGTGTGTCGCGGGATGGAAATGCCTTTAGACATGGAAATGTGCTAATTTAATCAAGTTTATCTATCTGTGAAGTTTTCTCTTGTGATGATTATGTTCAAGAAGAGCGCGGAAGACCGATGACGCTACAGAACGAGCAACTCAACGCAGTTGGTAAGCATACTTCTTTGTTTGCATTGTACGCGTTGAACGAGAAGTGAACATTATGGAGTTTTAGAATAATCTCGTGGCTGCTGTGCATTTGCAGACCCAAAACAAGCATCGGACTCGAGCTTTGGGGCCCGTTATTTCTCGATAATAGGGTCGGTACCGCAAAAGGCGGCGTACCGCAAAAGGCGCCGCCCACGACATCTCTGTTGATCGCGTCTTCGACGCCGTCGCCCGCTCGGGAACTGCGTGAGTCGCACTCGGCGACCGCGGTCGGTATGGTCGAAGCGTATTGAAAACGCAACGGATCGCTGGATTCACAGCTCAAAGCTATCGAGGCGCAAAGCTATCGAGGCGCGTGTACTTACGATCGCGGCAGACATGTAAGCATGCCTGGGTAGTGGATCGTCTGGGCTTCGTAAGTACAATAGAGCATCTTGGCAGCGACAAAAACAAAACATGCGGCACTGAGTGTAAAAAAAAAACTATAAAAATGTTACTCTGGACAAAAAACTTGTTTAATTTTTAAGTTAAACGTTCTAACTTTCAAATAAAAGCTGTCACGACATCTTGGTAGCGTTTTAAGCGCGACATGCTTGCGTTTGGGGGGGTCCCTTTCAGAGAAACGCTATTCTAAAACTCTTCGCCGCAATCCTCGTTATTTTGCCGTCCGTGACGCGCGGTAAAGTAGCGCCCGATATTCAACAACTCCCTATTTTCTCGTTAAGCTAGAATGTTTTTTTTTTCTTTTTTTAACTAGTTGGGTTTGCTTTATCTGTCCTAATATTTGGATCTATGTGTAGCATAATGGAAAGTTGCCACTCATTCTGTGTATGGTCCGAGAAAGTGTAGCTCATGTCAACAGAGCACGTATTGAATTCCTAATGCTACTTTCAGTCCGTTGCTTTAGGAAATGTCTTATTGGTCTAGCAGTGTACTGATGTCTTTCAACTATAAATTGATTACATTGATAATACTTCATTACATTTCCGAAGTTAGACTTCCTTGGAATTCGGTTCATGCTGAGACAATATTCCTTTTCAGTCAAAATGGTTGAAGAGGATATCCATCTTTTGTTTTGAAGTTATGGAAGTGGACTAAATTGTACTGTTAGGACAAACTTCGATCCCCTGGCTTTCTAGAATTGAACTGGGTTTACATTTGTCGGTTATAACTTTTGATAAAGCAGTTGTTCTTTTCGCCTCTTTTTTTTTCTCTTTCCTTTTGCAATTGCGATGTGATCAAGCCGAGGGCCGCAGTTATTCCCAAATGAAGCAGCAGCAGTGTGTTCCCAGCTTGCGTCACTTCGATTAATTTCAAGGCATGACACGAAATGAATGCTCCTGTTCATACTCCGTTGGAATTGGGACTGACTTCAAAATGCAGTTCGACACAGTGTTTAAGCGCTATAAGACATGTGTTGAATGAACTATGCGGTTGTCACAGGTTCGTGGTTGGTCAACCTGAAACGCTTGTCTTCCTCTTCCCATTGGTTTGAAGCTCGGCCGGCATTATACTCTGTTTCATACTTAGCGTGCAACGCTGTCAAAGCTACTGGCGCGAGTGCGTGGCTTCATCCACGGTTTTGCTTGCGCGAGAAGGCGTGCAAATGATCAACAAGATCAAGCCCCACGCTCGCGCCAGTAGCTTTGACAGCGTTGCACCTTAAGTATGAAAAGGAGTATAGTCTCATCCGAACTCAAGCCTTTGACGCCCAGGTAAACATGTGCGAGGATTGTAACTGACCCTCCCCCAAGCACCCTTAAACATACCAAAATGACAAAAAAAAGTGTGACAGCGGTGTTCGAGAGAAACTGCAGACGTTTAATTACCCTGCCTGAAACTTTGCAAACATTTCAGTGTGGTTCCAGCTGTGTGGGCGAGGTAAATCCAATATGAAAACTGGACCCTGAAGCGACGCCTTCAGGATGCCGAAAATAATTATGGTAAGTTAGAAATTAACCCACTAGTATACTTCCTAAATATTTGGGCCGGGCGTCGATTAAAAAATTTTAACCCAGTTAATTTGTCACAAATTTTCAGGCATAATATCTTTAAAAGAATGGAACTGCAGATATTCCAAACTGGCTGAGGTAAATCAGTCTTGCGGTGCACCAAGGTTTACACTGAACATACTTTTGTGTATTGTCCACGAGGTGTAGCTCTTGCATTGAAGTTTTATGTTGTAGTTTCTTCAATGTTTGAACTTTAAGCGTGCCAGCTGGGTAGTGTGTAAATGTTTTCTTTTTTTTATGGCGCAAGCAATATCTTAATCCTGCTGGCAGAAAGTTTCGGCTAGCAGTTGACATGGTTGGACAACGGTGTGCATGCTTGCTTTCTCTGAAGCGGCCAATGAAGCGAAATAACAGCATGTGCAGATTGTCCATGCATTTAATTTTTTGTTTGTTGTTCGTTTCAGACTACATGTGCTCCCAGTACAAAGGGGTGGCCCTCCAGGCGCTGACGACCAGCATGTCTTCTCTGCTGTGCTGTCGAGGGAAATTTAAAGGGTAAATATTGCAACTGCAGTTTTTTCTATTCTGTCCCTGCTACACTTCCTGCGAATTTCTGTGCATACTTGGTCTTTTTGTTTTCATAGTACTGTAAACTTTTGTTATAGTCCGTTGCAACTATAGAATAGCACAAGCCCCTCCCACAATTCCCTTTGCTCGCCATGATTGGCGGTGTCCTCTCGGCTCTCCTCCTCTCTAGTGTTTGCTTATTAAAAAGAGTGAAGGGCTTTGTGGGAGGGCCTTCTGCTATTCTAGAGTGGCAACAGAGTATAATGACCTCAGTTTTATGGGAAGGACTCTGCATCATATTTTGAACCAAGAAAATGACCCCACAAACAGGAAAGTACGGGCTTTCTGCTACAAAATTAACCGAACCAAACTTTGTTTTCAAGATCAGACCGGAAAAAGTCGACTCCTGTCTTAAACGGCGAGCAACAGAAATCCTGTGCTAGTCTCGCCACGTTCGGAAGCTAATGCTATGACCCCCATCTTGATTTCTTTAATGCTTGTTATGGCTGTTTTCACATCTGGTATTTTCACTGTTCTTTGGCCAAAAGTGAGTGGCAGGTCACCATAGGTTTCCAGACGAAAGTGGTCGCATATGCTGAAATTTCTAGCAAGTTCGTAGCGCAGTGGCACTTCGTCGCAACCGAGGAAAAACTACGGTATTGTTGGTGCAAAACATTAAGCCTCACGACTAGCAGCAACTTAATCATGGATATACTGCACCGTATGGCGTTTATTTGAGTTCTACTCCACACAAAATATTGCAGGGGCACTTAGGTATCCCTTTGTGGATTAAATGCGAAAGCATTGCCATTCCTAACGACACTTCCTTTTTTTTTCTCTATTGTTAGGAATGGCAATGCTTTCGCATTCAATCCACATAGGTATAACTAAGTGCCCTTCTAATATTTGTATTACGTTACATCATACGGCGTTACACATCATGGTACGTCATGTCGTCACGTGAAGTGTGATGTCATCGAACCGAGGACATATTTTTATGACCATCTTTCGGGCACATCAACGCCGATGCCGTCACACATGATGAAAAAACAGCCTAAGATAAACAGGGACAAAGAACGGGTAAAGACATGCCATCTTTTGCTGTAATGGGACAAGCTTCTTTTTGAGGGGAGAGTAATGTCGCGTTCCGAAGCGGCTGAAATAGCACAGCAGCTAGCATGCCTGGCTCTCACACAGCAGCACCGGGTTCAAATCTCAGCCGTGGAAGCACATTTTATTCTTTCTTTCATTCCTCTGTTAACGTTTGGTACAACTCGGATTTTCCGCTCCATGGACATATAATGCTTTAGCATTAAAAAGGCACATCATGTCAAGAATGTGCCTTTTCGTGTGGTAGGGTCGCACAGCTGCTCACCACTTTGAAAATCACTACTGAAGTACGAGGGGGCGCTAGTGATCACGAAATCAGGTTCACGCCATTCATAGGTAAATGATCCTTTTGGGTCCACTGAAGATTTGTGTGGCATTTGCTTTCGTTGATTCATTGGCGCATCTCGCCGTTGATCGCAGTCCTGCACCTCCTTAGCTCTAACGGGCAGGATGGACAGCTCGGCAGACTCGTCGGCTGAATCCTCCGTGTGTAGTTTAGCGTTGCCCTTATACTGCTTCAAGTAGGGATGCATGTGAACAGTGCGCAAAACACATGCCTCTTTCCCTCGCTTCTATATTAACTGCTGGTCGCGTCGAAATAGCCAAGTGATGTGCGGCCATGTTTGCCCTAAAAAGTTTGTGAGACACTTTGGATAATGTCGTAATATTTCGTTGTAAGTCACACAAAAGTTGCAACAAATTTTGTTTCGTTAATACGGATTTCTTCTCGCGTTTTGTCATACTCAATTTTTTATCGCAAGTTTGCTTTTTGAACTCGGCCTCTGATGTCTCGATCCACCCAATAATTGAAACTTAGTGTGGCGGATCCAAACCTTTGTCTTGGGGTGGGCGGAAAATTTTTAAGGATACTATTCTCCCATCCTTTCTTGTGCAACGGGGGTCCACTCATGTCCAATTGCCCTCCGAGAAGGGGGGGAGGGAGGGGGTCCCCCCCCCCCCCCCCGGATCTGCCACTGTTGTGAAACATGCAGTTGACACTCACCCATTCGAAGCATGGCTTTATGATCCGCATAGAACCCTATTACCGTTTCTTTCCTGTCCGTTGTGATTAAAAATACTTGTTCAAGATAGTAAACAAACAAACAAAGTAAATAAAAATACACAGGGACAACAAGTGGACATAAAACACTGGCACCAATGTTTACCACCACTTATTGTCCACGTGTTTTTAGCGGCGCTTGTCTACGATCATGAATCAGTTGGCCCAAATAGCCATGTTAATTCTGCGAGATGCTTATAAGTCTTAGCTTCTCTATGTTCAAATTTGGTAAACTTCATAAGCGATAACATCTGCTCGCTTATCTTTGGTAGACCTTTTCAAAAGCCGAAATAAAAGAGTGCAATGCGGCGGCAAAGCAGTGAGCGATTGATTCTCAGCAGACTCGGGGGCAAAATATACTTTTGCAATATGGTGCCCCTGACAATGTTATTAGTGCCACTCATTAAACTATCAAGGTAGCTTGTAAATTAAGTGCCTGGGTGAGAAAAAATGTAGGAATTTTAAATGTGACTTTCCGCATTTAAGGCTGGTTCACTCATACAGTGCAGCGCTAACTCAGTCCTGTTAAGGCAACGAGTCACTGCTACTTCCATGGCTTGTATCGTGTGTTCTGAGGGTCCTCCTTTCCTAAAGGACTGATGTCCCGGTTTGTAATACTGTTCAGCGCTGAGGTAGTGCTGCGCTGTGAACAGGATGCCTTGCGCGGACATTGAAGTTTAGATAAGCAGATCAACGTGTAACTGTGCGTCTTTTTTCTTTATAGGTTACCAGTACAAGGTCTCCCATGGACATGAAGGCAGTTCAAGGTCTCCCATGGACACGAAGGCAGTACAAGGTCCCCCATGGACACGGAGGCAGTGCACCGTATACTCGAATTTTGCATTTTTAATAAACCAGTTATTAGTCCTTCCCACGGTTTTATGCAGGCATTTTCCGAACACTGCATGCGTATATAGGCCTACATAGAAGTGACACTTGCACTCACTTTCCGCTTCCCTCAAAACAACGGTTAGATCCGGACCACATGTCATGCAACCTATTGCCGTTTTCTCTCTTAGAGCAGTCTATCTAGAAACCCACGCTAGGAGTATAATTTCAAATACATTTCATTTGAAAGTCTAGATACACTGCTTTGAGTCTCTGTTGAAAATCAAATGTTATTTTCTACTGCGTTGCAATTCAGGTTTTGATGGGCCATCTCATTAGGTATATTCCGACTCGTCGGAATATACCTAATGAAATGGCACGTCAAAACCTCAAGTACAACGTGGTAGAAAAAACATTTGATTTTCAACAGAGACTCAAAGCAGTGTATCTAGACTTTCAAATGAAATCTATTAGAAATTCTTATGAGGTGGCACGGCTGAACCTCAATTGAAACGCGGTGGCCAATAGTTCTAGTAAACTCCTTAGGGACTCGTTACAAAACATCAATTGTTTTTCAACACAGACTCGAAACGGTGTCAATAGACTTTCAAATTATATTCATATGAAATACATTAGAAACTTTACGCGGTAGCTTTGTCGAAACATCAATTGGAACGCGGTGGCCAATAGTTTTCGTAAACTCCTTACGGATTCGTTACAAAACTGATTTGCATTTCTATTGAGACTCGAAAAGACACAATGAGTAGACTCCTTAAACTTTCAAAAGAAATTCATTAAACATTGTTGTAAGGGTAGTGAAACGGAGTGTAGGGCCTCGACTGTTTCTTGACGCTAGAGCTATAAATATTTTATCGTTTGTCTTTATGCTTATTCAACTACTCCTCAGTCACAGGACTTCGGTTTTATTGTATCACCCCACGACAGAACAATTGTCGAAAAAGAAGCACGGGCCTAGACATATGGCTTTACCCTTACAAAAATGTTTAATGAATTTCATTTGACAGTTTATGGAGTCTACTCATTACATATTTTCGAGTCTCAATAGAAATGCAAACGAGTTTTGTAACAAGTCCATAAGGAGTTTACAAAAACTATTGGCCACCGCGTTCCAATTGATGTTTCGACAAAGCTACCGCATAGAGTTTCCAATGTATTTCATATGAATATAATTTGAAAGTCTATTGACACCGTTTCGAGTCTGTGTTGAAAAACAATTGATTTTTTGTAACGAGTCCCTAAGGAGTTTACGAAAACTATTGGCCACCACGTTTCAATTACGGTTTTGCCGTGCCACCTCATAAGAATTTCTAATAGATCTCATTTGAAAGTCTAGATACACTGCTTTGAGTCTCTGTTGAAAATCAGATGTTTTTTTCTACCACGTTGTACTTGAGGTTTTGACGTGCCATCTCATTAGGTATATTCCGACGAGTCGGAATATACCTAATGAGATGGCCCATCAAAACCTGAATTGCAACGCTGTAGAAAATAACATTTGATTTTCAACAGAGACTCAAAGCAGTGTATCTAGACTTTCAAATGAAATGTGTTAGAAATTATACTCCTAGCATGGGTTTCTAGATAGACGGCTCTAAGGGGGAAGACGGCAATAGGTTGCATTACATGTGGTCCGGATCCGTTGTTTTGAGGGAAGAGAAAGTGCGTGCAAGTGTTTTACTTATATGTATGCCTATATACGCATGCAAGGTTCGGAAAATGCCTGCATAAAACCGTGGGAAGGAGTAATAACTGGTTTATTAAAAATGCAAAATTCGAGTATACGGTACACTGCCTTCGTGTTCATGGGGGACCTTGTACTGCCTTCGTGTCCATGGGAGACCTTGTACTGCCTTCGTGTCCATGGGAGACCTTGTACTGCCTTCATGTCCATGGGAGACCTTGTACTGGTAACCTATAAAGAAAAAAGATGCACAGTTACACGTTGATCTGCTTATCTAAACTTCAATGTCCGCGCAAGGTATCCTGATCACAGAGCAGCACTACCTCAGCGCTGAATCAGTATTACAAACCGGGACATCAGTCCTTTAGGAAAGGAGGACCCTCAGAACACACGACACAGGCCATGGAAGTAGCAGTGACTCGTTGCCATAACAGGACTGAATTAGCGCTGCACTGTATGTGTGAACCAGCCTTGAATGCAGAAAGTCACATTCAAAATTCCTACATTTTTGCTCATCCAGGCACTTAATTTACACACTACCTTGATAGTTTAATGAGTGGCACTAATAACACTGTCAGGGGCACCATAATGCAAAAGTATATTTTGCCCCCGAGTCTGCGAGAATCAATCGCTCACTGTTTTGCCGCCGCATTGCACTCTTTTTATTTCGGCTTTTGAAAAGGTCTACCAAAGATAAGCCAGCAGATGTTGCCGCTTATGAAGTTTACCAAATTCGAACATAGAGAAGCTAAGACTTATAAGCATCTCGCAGAAATAATATGGCAATTCGAGCCAATTGATCCATGATCGTAGACAAGCGCCGCAAAAAACACATGGACAATAAGTGGTGGTAAACACTGGCACCAGTGTTTTATGCCCACAATTGTTGTCCCTGTGTATTTTTATTTACTTTTTTGTGTTTGTTTACTATCTTGAAGAAGTATTTTTAATCACAATGGACACGAAGGAAAGGGTAATAGGGTTCTATGCGGATCATAAAGCCATGCTCCGAATGGGTGAGTGTCAACTGCAGCTTTCACAACAGTGGCGGATCCAAAAAGGGGGGGGGGGGGGGGGGCCGCCCCCCCCCCCATACAAAGTTGACCCCCCTCGCTCCCCCCTTCTCGGAGGGCAATTTGATATGAGTGGACCCCCCTTGCACAAGAAAGAATGGGAGAATAGTATCCTTAAAAATTTTCCGCTCATACCAAAACGGAGGTCTGGATCCGCCACACTAAGTTTGAATTATTGGGAGGATCGAGACATCAGAGGCCGAATTCAAAAAGCAAACTTACGATAAAAACTTGCGTATGACAAAACCCGAGAAGAAATCCTTATTAACAAAACAAGATTGTCGCAACTTTTGTGTGACTTACAACGGAATATTACGACATTATCCAAAGTGTCTCACAAACGTTTTAGGGCAAACATGGCCGCACATCACTTGGCTATTTCGCCGCGACCAGCAATGAATATAGAAGCGTGGGCAAGAGGCATGTGTTTTGCGCACTGTTCACATGCATCCCTACTTGAAGCAGCCTAAGGACAATGCTAAACTACACACGGAGGATTCAGCCGACTAGTCTGCCGTGCTTTCCATCCTGCCCGTTAGAGCTAACGAGGTGCAGGACTGCGATCAACGGCGAGATGCGCCAATGAATCAACGAAAGAAAATGCCACACAAATCTTCAGTGCACCCAAAAGGATCCTTCACCTATGAATGGCGTGAACCTGATTTGGTGATCACTAGCGCCCTCTCATACTTCAGTAGTGATTTTCAAAGTGGTGAGCAGCTGTGCGACTCTACCACACTAAAAGGCACATTCCTGACTGGATGTGCCTTTTTAATGCGAAAGCATTATATGTCCACGGAGCGGAAAATCCGAGTTGTACCAAACGTTAACAGAGGAATAAAAGAAAGAATAAAATGTGCTTCCACGGCTGAGATTTGAACCCAGTGCTGCTTTGTGAGAGCCGGGCATGCCAGCTGCTCTGCTATCTCAGCCGATTCGGAATGCGACGTTACTCTCCCCTCAAAAAGAAGCTTGTCCCATTACAGCAAAAGACGGCATGTCTTTACCCGCTCTTTGTCCCTGTTTATCCGAGGCTGTTTTTTCATCATGTTTGACGGCATCGGCGTTGATGTGCCCGAAAGATGGTCATAAAAATATGTCCTCGGTTCGATGACATCACACTCCACGTGACGACATGACGTACCATGATATGTGACGCCGCATGATGTAATGTAAAACAAATATTAGAGGGGCACTTAGGTATCCCTACGTGGATTGAATGCGAAAGCATTGCCATTCCTAACAATAGAGGGGAAAAAGAAGGAAGTGTCGTTAGGAATGGCAATGCTTTCGCTTTCCATCCACAAAGGGATACCTAAGTGCCCCTCTAATATTTTGTGTGGAGTAGAGCTCAAATAAACGCCGTACGGTGCAGTATATCCACGATTAAGTTGCTGCTAGTCGTGAGGCTTAATGTTTTGCACCAACAATACCATAGCTTTTCCTCGGTTGCGACGAAGCGCCACAGCGCTACGAACTTGCTAGAAATTTCTGCATATGCGACCGCTTTCTTCTGGAAAGCTATGGTGACCTGCCACTCACTTTTGGCCAAAGAACAGTGAAAATACCAGATGTGAAAACAGCCATAACAAGCATTAAAGAAATCAAGATGGGGGTCATAGCATTAGCTTCCTAACGTGGCGAGACTAGCACACGATTTCTGTTACTCGCCGTTTATAAGACAGGAGTCGACTTTTTCCGGTCTGATCTTGAAAACAAAGTTTGGTTCGGTTAATTTTGTAGCAGAAGGTCCATGCTTTCCCATTTGTAGGGTCATTTTCTCGGTTCAAAATATGACACCGAGTCCTTCCCATAAATGATTGATAATTGAATAATTGAATAATAATAATAATTGAATTAAATGAAATTAAACGAAATGATTAAATTAACTGATGTCATGCTATACTCTGTTGCCACTCTAGAATAGCAAAGCCCCTCCCACAAAGCCCTTCACTCTTTTTAATAAGCACACACTAGAGAGGAGGAAAGCCAAGAGGACACCGCCAATCATGGCGAGCAAAGGGAATTGTGGGAGGGGCTTGTGCTATTCTATAGTTGCCATGGACTATAACAAAAGTTTACAGTTCTACGAAAACAAAAAGACCAAGTATGCACAGAAATTTGCAGGAAGTGTAGCAGGGAAAGAATAGAAAAAAACTGCAGCTGCAATATTTACCCTTTAAATTTCCCTCGACAGCAGAGCAGAGACGACATGCTGGTCGTCAGAGCCTGGAGGGCCACCCCCTTGTACTGGGAGCACATGTTGTCTGAAAAAAACAACAAACAAAAAATTAAATGCATGGACAATCCGCACATGCTGTTATTTCGCTTCATTGGCCGCTTCAGAGAAAGCAAGCATGCACACCGTTGTCCAACCATGTCAACTGCTAGCCGAATCTTCCTGCCGCCAGAATTAAGATATTGCTTGCGCTATAAAAAAAAAAAAAAAAAAAAAAATTACACATTACCTAGCTGGCACGCTGAAAGTTCAAACATTGAAGAAACTAACTCATAAAACTTCAATGCACGAGCTACACCTCGTGGACAATACACAAAAGTATGTTCAGTGTAAACCTTGGTGCACTGCAAGGCTGCTTTACCTCAGCCAGTTTGGAACATCTGCAGTTTCATTCTTTTCAAGATATTATGCCTGAAAATTTGTGACAAATTAACCGGGTTAAAATTTTTTAATCGACACCCGGCCCAAATATTTAGGAAGTATACTAGTGGGATAATTTCTAACTTACCATAATTATTTTCGGCATCCTGAAGGCGTCGCTTCAGGGTCCAGTTTTCATATTGGATACACCTCACCCTCACAGCTGCAACCACACTCAAATGTTTGCAAAGTTTCAGGCAGGGTAATAAACGTCTGCGGCTTCTCTCGAACACCGCTGTCACAAATTTTCTTTTTTGTCATTTTGTTCTGTTTAAGGGTGGTTTGGGGGAGGGTCAATTGCGATTCTCGCACATGTTTACCTGAGCGCCAAAGGCATGAGCTCGGATGAGACTATACTCCCTTTCATACTTAGGGTGCAACGCTGTCAAAGCTAGTGGCGCGAGCGTGGGGCTTGATCTTGTTGATCATTTGCACGCCTTCTCGCGCAAGCAAAACCGTAGATAAAGGTACGCACCCGCGCCAGTAGCTTTGACAGCGTTGCACGCTAAGTATGAAACAGAGTATAATGCCGGCCGAGCTTCTTCAAACCAATGGGAAGAGGAAGACAAGAAGAAGGAAGTGGGACTTGGAGCGTTTCAGGTTGACCAACCACGAACCTGTGACAACCGCATAGGTCATTCAACACACGTCCCATACCACTTAAACACTGTGTCAAACTGCATTTTGAAGTCAGTCTCAATTCCAACGGTGTATGAATAAAGGCATTCATTTCGTGGCATGCCTTGAAATGAATCGAGGTGACACAAGCTGGGAACACACTGCTGCTGCTTCATTTGGGAATAACTGCGGCCCTCGGCTTGATCACATCGCAATTGCAAAATGAAAGAGAAAAAAAAGAGGCGAAAAGAACAACTGCTTTATCAAAAGTTATAACCGACAAATGTAAACCCAGTTCAATTCTAGAAAGCCAGGGGACCAAAGTTTGTCCTAACAGTACAATCCAGTCCACTTCCATAACTTCAAAACAAAAGATGGATATCCACTTCAACCATTTTGACTGAAAAGGAATATTGGCACTGCATGAAGCAAATTCCAAGGAAGTCTAACTTCTGAAATGTAATGAAGTATTATCAATGTAATCAATTTATAGTTGACCGACATCAGTACACTGCTAAACCAATAAGACATTTCCTAAAGCAACGGACTGAAAGTAGCATTGGGAATTCAATACATGCTCTGTTGACATAAGCTACAATTTCTTGGACCATACACAGAATGAGTGGCAACTTTTCACTACGCTACACATAGATCCAAACATTAGGACAAATAAAGCAAACCCAACTAGTTAAGAAAAGAAAAAAAAATTTCTAGCTTAACGAGAAAACGTGGGCCGAGAAAATAGGGAGTTTTAGAATATCGGGCGCTACTTTACAGCGCGTTACGGACGGCAAAATAGCGAGGATTGCGGCGAAGAGTTTTAGAATAGCGTTTCTCTGCCGAGGACCACCCAAAACGCAAGCATCTCGCGCTCAAAACGCCACCAAGATGTCGCGACAGCTTTCATTTGGAAGTTAGAACGTTTAATCTTGAAAATTAAACAAGCTTTTTGTCCAGAGTAACATTTTTATAGTTGTTTTATACTCAATGCCGCATGTTTTGTTTTTGTCACTGCCAAGCTGCTCTGTTGTACCAGAGCATTGAAGGACTCTGGTTGTACTTACGAAGCCCAGACAATCCACTACCCAGACATGCTTACACGTCTGCCACGATCGTAAGAACACGCACCTCGATAGCTTTGCGCCTCGATAGTTCTGAGCTGTGATTCCAGCGATCCGTGGCGTTTTGAAAACGCTTAGACCATACCGACCGCGGGCGCCGAGTGCGACTCACGCAGTTCCCGAGCGGGCGACGGCGTCGAAGACGCGATCAACGGAGATGTCGTGGGCGCCGCCTTTTGCGGTACCCACGCTATTATCGAGAAATAACGGGCCCCAAAGCTCGAGTCCGAAGCTTGTTTTGGGTCTGCGCATGCACAGCAGCCACAAGATTACTCTAAAACTCCATAATGTTCACTTCTCGTTCAACGCGTACAATGCAAACAAAGAAGTATGCTTACCAACTGCGTTGAGTTGATCGTTCTGTCGCGTCGTCGGTCTTCCGCGCTCTTCTTGAACATAATAATCACAAGAGAAAACTTCACAAATAGATAAACTTGATTAAATTAGCACATTTTCATGTCTAAAGGCATTTTCATCCAGCGACATACCCAACGGCTCCTTGCCCAACGGTCGCAAATGGCGAAACTGGCGAAACCATGGCGGAAAAAAGAAAAAAAAAAAACCATAGAACTGGTGTCGCTACCGATGGGGCGTCGAAGACGCGATCCTTAAAATATGAAACCGAAACCAGTAAAAGTTACAGCACTGAAACCGAAACTGACCAAATCGCGGTAGAGGGACGCCGTTAATAGGTCTGTACACATGATGCATCGTGTTGGCGAATCTTGTGTCGCAAAACTAAGCGTCCTGTTTCCCTTCGTCTGTGTCCCTGTATTTTTTCGGCGCTTTTTGCTTGCAAAACTAGGTTTCGGGAAGCAGATTCCCCGTCTGAACTCGACCGAAAAAGTGGCGCGCATCCGAAAAAAGTGGTGCGTGTTTCTCGCTTCTGCAGCAATTTTTCGTTGAAACCTCACCGACGCCCGTCAATCACCCGAAGGAGAAGCGCGGACGCTGCCAATGGCCGCTCGACTTCGCTATGACGTCTGACCTTCGAGGAGGAGCGAGCTTTTGGAGGAGTCTGATTTTTGACCGATCCCGTATCCGAGCTTTGCCGAAAGAAAACACACAAACATGGCGAGTGACAAGCCCCCCTATGCGACAAGCGGAGAAGCGGTGCGTACGGGCGACGAGTCTTGGTCCTACTCGGTTGCAGGTGTGTGAACGGCGCCTACAGTACGGATTGGGGGCGCGGTGCAAATTCGTCAACAGTCGCGGTGGGTGCAAGTACCGTATATAAACATGATGACTGGGGATAACGTTCTTTATTAGCGGTGTAAAAATGTCCGAAATGCTTCGAGATCATCTCGCGGTTTTTCCCGGGTTCGGCAGACCTAGTAAACCCAGTGAGCCGAATCTGACGAAATTCATTGAGTGGCATTAATAAAACAGGCTGTCCCTTCCCACTGTGCGTACTTCATATCATTTTGATGCGAAACGCTTCTTATTCCCGGTGCAGCTGACAAGGTTTGGCGAAATTCTCGTGAGTCAACACGTCACAGGTTTCACGCGTCAAACTCCACGTGTGAACAGGCCGATTTCGCGAAATCTTGGTTTCGCTAAACTGTGGCGCGTTGAAGAGATACATCGTGTGAATAAGCCTTCAGGAGTAAAAGAGGGTGAATACAGTTATTATTTAAGCACATGAAATAAATCTGTATATCAGAACTAGCACCGACACGCTATTTGTTTCGGGTGCAATGCAGTAGGGAGTAGATTTATTGATTTTTTTTTTATAACACTCATTTCAATGTGTAATGAGTAAACTCAAAAGAATTGCTATTGATTGGGTAACGATAAACCTCACTTGAATTTGTAATGAGTAAACTCAAAAGAATTGATATTGATTGAGTAACGATAAACCTCACTTGAATTTGTAATGAGTAAATTCAACAGAATAAATATGGAGCGGCTAATGATAAAACTCATTTAATGATGAGTTTCTTATGAGTTTCATTTGACTCTATAAAAACACATTAGAAGCTCAATTGAAACTCATTGTTCATTTTTGTAAGGGTAAGGCGTATGTGCATGAAAACAAAAATTGCTCAAACTCCCATCCACGCTGTGAAGGTGGTTTGACAGCGAAGCTCTGGAGTCATCTCCAACGACAGTCCACTGCACTAAAAACCCTCTTTGTGGCAAACACCACCATGTCGTTCTCCAGTTTCTGACGTCCCAGAGAACTTCCTGGGTATAAAAGGAATGAACGAAGGCCACCTTAACTCCGCTGCTTGAAATGTAGATGAAGCGCTTAACCGCCAATTCTCCAGGGGAATACCAGAAGTATGAAGAAGTGCGAGATCTCTTAGAATGAGTTAAAACGAAAGAAACACACAAGAGGACGAAACAGACGACACAGCTTTCGACTTGCAAGTACAGATTTACTGGGGCGGCTCGCCGCTCAGAGCTCGACTTGGGGAGGCGATGGGGAAAGGGGAAGGGGGATGAGGGGAGGTGTAAGAAACACAGGGGGACCGCTGCGGGGGCGAACACTGCGGGCGGTCGGGAGTCTGGTCCACGGCGTGGTCTGGTCTGTGTCGCCTCTCTCGTGGATGACACGTCGCGTCACCTCGTACCGTCGGGGGCGCGACGGAGAGCGGGGAAGGGGGGGGGGGGGGGGTCATCGGAATTCCTTGGGGAAGGCGCAAGACGAACCAGAGTAGCAGAAGGTCAATCGAGAACAGTAGGCGAGAAGAAGTAAGAACAGAGGGCGGCTTTCCGGGGTTGTTTTTGTTTGCCACTGTTTTTTCAACCTTTAAGTTGTAGTGCCGCGTGGGCTGGGGGGCTCCCCACCCTCGCATGAAGCCAATCTCTCTCTCCGAGAGGGAAAAGGAAGGGTTGGAAAGGTTTGTTGTCGCCGACTTGATGCTAACGGATTCTATTATTTCTCTTCCGAATCGAGATCGGTGTCCCCCTATGAATTTTGTTTGGGTGAAATGGGGCGTGCAAGAGGAACATTTTTTTGCGTGGACAACAACCGGATGCACGGAATCCTCGGGCGGGCTCGTGATCTCCCTCGCGTGTTCGCGGAGACGGTCGTTGATACATCGGCCCGTTTGACCGATGTACTCCGCTCCGCACGAAAGAGGGATCGTGTACACTTTCTCTCGCGCGCAGGGGCGGAAGCACTGGGCGTGTTTTTTAGTGCAGGAGGGCGGAGGTTCGGGATTGTTGACGCGCTTGCACATTCCACCCAATTTGAATTTGTAGGTGAAAAGAACCCTAGTGTCGAATTTGCGTGCAAGCGCACTCAAACGATGGGATGTGTTATGCACGTAGGGAATGCATGCAGGGCGGGAGGAGAAAGATCTGGGTGGGGGATTGCGGAGGCGGCTCCCGGACTGCACGATCAACGTTTTGATGTTCTTTTGAATCAGATCCGCGGGGTAGCCTGCCCCCTGAAGCCTAGCGGTTTGGCGCGAGAGACTCTCCCTGATAAGGTGGGGACAGGACTTTTTACAGGAGGAGGAGAGAAGAGATTTGACGATGCCAGATTTTACTGTTTTCGAATGATGGCTAGTGAAAGGAAGGACAGGTTTTTGAGAGCGCTGTTGGAAGGACCAGCATAGGCCGTGGGAGGAAGGACTGAGGCGGAGATCCAGAAATTGGAGCCCCTCCTGGTTAGCATCCTCTTTTGTGAAGGAGAGACCCCTAGCGTTGGCAGCGAAGGCATGCAGAACAGAGACGTCCGAGGCGGATGATGGGTGAACGACGAGGTAATCGTCCACGAACCTGAATATCCTGCATCCAGAACCGGAGCGAGCAAGATCCTCCTGCACCGCACGATCCACGAAGAAGAGAAAGATCTCACTAAGGATCGGTGCGAGGCAGGAGCCAATGCACACTCCAGACCTCTGGATGAAGATCTCCCCGTCGTAGTCGACGAGGGAGGATCTCAGGTAGAGCCGGAGGAGGTCGAGAAAGCCTCCGGTGGGTATTCCGGACGCGTTCTGAAACCTCGTCACCCCATGCATCTGAATCGCCTCAGACACATAGTTTAGAAGAATTTTGAGGTCGAGGTTGTAGTGCATGTCCTCAATGTCGAGAGAAAACAGGTTGATGTCATGATCGGCATGCTTCGTTGTAAGGTAATCAATTACCTCGAGAGAGTCTCTCACGCGGTAGGGGTGAGGAAGATCAATAGAGGAGAGATGCCTTTGAAGGTAGAGGGCGAGTGGCTTCTGCCAGCATCCCCTCTCGGAGACGATGCTGCGAAGGGGAATACCTGGCTTGTGCGTCTTCGCCGAGAAGAAGATAGTCAGATACTGTTTGGAGGGAGAAGAGATCAAATTTTTTAGGGAGGGGAGGTTTAAAGAGGAGCAGAGAGATTTTGCCTCAGAGCGGAGGGCCCCCGACGGACGCTTCTTGAGGCGAACAAAGTTCTTTTTCAGGGCCAAGTCCGCTTTCTTGGAGAAGTCGCCCCGATCGATTACGACGAATCGACCCTCCTTGTCTGCCTCGAGCAGCACAAGGTCTGACTGGCGGAGCTCGCTTACCACACGTGACACCCCCGAGGCAGCTGGTGTTGTCACGGCACCGTGGTGGCAGATGACTCCCATTGCCGCCGCAACAAAGTCCTGTCGGTCGGGCTCTGTGATCCTTGCCGCAATCTCGTACACAGACGCCAGTTGGTCGACCCTCGACGACGGGGCGGGGGGCGCAAATTTGGGTCCCTTTGACAGGAGGGTGGTGGCCTCGGTTGAGAGGTTGGAATCCGATAGGTTGATCGGGGGCTCCAGGGCCACAGCCCGTCGGGATGAGGTGCTCATCAGGACGCCGTGGAGCACGCGTCGCCACGACGACTCGAGGAGGCGCTCCGATGAATCCCCTCAGGAAAACGAATGCCGGGTTATTGGGGTAGTTTACGCCGAAGCAGCCGCTCATCAGAGGACGGAGCTCGGCGTTCATTACGGCGATTTCTTTGGAGATTTCTTTTCGTGTGATCTGCATGACCCTGTAACTTGACGGCCAGCTGGAGAGCTCGAATCCCAGCAGGCGATGAACGGATGGATGATAAATGTTCTTTCGTACGCAGACACCCAGAGCCCGAAGATGAAGGCGAAGGAAGCTCATCTTTGAGATGAAGACGGCAGCACGGAAGAAGGTTGAAGGGTCAAACTCCGAGTGACTCAGTCGCTTGGCAGCAGGACAAAACATGACATGAAGCTCGCAGTGGTGATCATTAAAGACTTGAGCGTGTTGGTGATCTACATTGAGTTAAAACGAAAGAAACACACAAGAGGACGAAACAGACGACACAGCTTTCGACTTGCGACTACAGATTTACTGGGGCGGCTCGCCGCTCAGAGCTCGACTTGGGGAGGCGATGGGGAAAGGGGAAGCGGGATGAGGGGAGGTGAAAGAAACACAGGGAGACCGCTGCGGGGGCGAACACTGCGGGCGGTCGGGAGTCTGGTCCACGGCGTGGTCTGGTCTGTGTCGCCTCTCTCGTGGATGACACGTCGCGTCACCTCGTACCGTCGGGGGCGCGGCGGAGAGCGGGGGAAGGGGGGGGGTCATCGGAATTCCTTGGGGAAGGCGCAAGACGAACCAGAGTAGCAGAAGGTCAAGCGAGAACAGTAGGCGAGAAGAAGTAAGAACAGAGGGCGGCTTTCCGTGGTTGTTTTTGTTTGCCACTGTTTTTTCAACCTTTAAGTTCTAGTGCCGCGTGGGCTGGGGGGCTCCCCACCCTCACAGGATCACCAACACGCGTGGGCTGGGGGCTCCCCACCCTCGCAGGATCACCAACACGCTCAAGTCTTTAATTAAATCTCTTAGAATGTTTCGAGTATTCTCGTAAACCGGCTTGCCTCCTCCGTGATGTAATATTGTACAGCCAAAGGCGCTCGTTAAATCTCTATATTTGTTTTCCGTCTAGCATTTGTCTCAACAGGCTTGCAAAGACTGCAACCAGGAGTCGCTTGGTGTGATAGCGGTAATTCATGTTTGTAGCGAGCTATAGGGTCCATACGAAATGATTGACGAACGAAAAGTAAATTCACTGTGCAAAAACCTTTATACCTGGAAGTCTTCGCGCACTCCCGTTTACCGCGGCCATCTTATGCAATCGCAATCTCTAACGTGAAACGACTGCGGGGAGACCTACGTGCTTATTATCATTCATGTGATGTTTGCAGTCGCTTTGTGGTTTACTTATTGAAACAAGTTTCAACAACACATGATAAGAAATAAGGCTCGCGCGAAATGTGATACGGCATGCGCGTGGGTTTTCTTACGACGGCCACGAAAAAATACCACCAGCGAGTCATATACAGCTTCATTGCAAAACGGTGGTGCGGAGGAAAACAATAAGCTTTGTTATATGAACAAAAAACAATCGGAAGCATATGCAACTGCGCAAAAAATACAGCTGTCGGAGCGATAACAATACCTTTAGCTAACATGAAGGTATGCATGAACAAAGAGCTATTGTAGGAAACGCATTGAAACTGCGCAGCGTTAGAACGGACATCTGAAAGGCTTGCAGAGGCGGACTGTTTCTATGCTCACAGGTGGTAAAATCCAAGTCGCACCCGAACTACCAGTCAGGAACTCAAAGGAAAATAAACAAAGACTCGGTCTCGGCTACTGTTATATTTCTGCAATTATATTTCTGCGTGGTGTCCTCTACCATGCTCGACGCCGATGACATGTATATAATTAAATACATCGATTCCACTTAACATTCGGCCGATGCGTGGCACCGCCATAACTTTAGCGCACAGGAGGTAGAAGGCCTGCATGCGATCTCTCGTGCTGTCTCGTGCTCTTCCATAGCCTCCTATATACTCACAAAGCCTGAGAGTTCAGTGACAGAGGCATAGAGTGCTCAGTCGAAGATTGTGAGCACGAAAATATATAGGCACTGATCATTTCTTGGGTAACTTTGACATCAGCGCTCAGCTTTTGCAGCGGCGAGGACTTGAAAGATGGTTTTCAAACCCGACGAGAAAAGAAGCGGTTGCGCGAGGAAATGGAGGACCACAAGCGGACATTCCATAGCTCAGGATATGTGTGCTCCGGTGTCTCGCCGCAGCGAAGCGCCCGTCAGGTGGCTCTCTTCTCATCCTTTTTCTGTCGTTCTAGCTTTTCAATTTCTGTGGGCGCTTCTTGCAGCGATCTGCCAGGCTTTGTCAGTATAGAGGAGGCTATGGCTCTACACAGGCAGAGCTCTAGCGAGGTTGTCGCACGTGCGGAGAGACTAACGTTCCCTCGATGAATTTCGTTTGCGTTGGGGTAGTCAAACGGGCTGGTGAGATCGGTTTATTGATCCGCTAAGGAACCGCACTGTAATTTTCTAAGTTTTTCCTAAATATTTTGTGAAAATAACTAGACATATTATGTTCTAAACATTTCAAAGTGTGTAATTTAAATAACTTCAAATTGTCTTGTGGGCCTAAAGAAAACTGGAACAGGGTAGAAAGCCAGATGCGTGTGGTCAATATAAAATTTGGAAAATAAATGTGGTCTCTTTGCATTGTCTCCCTGAAACACCCACATCCTTTTCACTCTGATCCATCTGCTAAGCAAATCACCCTGATCAGACTCACGCATAGGCCACTACCGCACTAACCTCCGCTCGCTAAAAAGCAATCATTTGGCAAATTATCGGATTTTTTTGTGGAAAATGATTCGTATGGCGGAAACGACCAAATATTAAGCGCGTCCGGTACAGGCGGAATAAGTTATAGTTTTTTTGACCTTATATGGAAGTAAAGCTAGATACACAAGTATGCTGACCTGAACGAGCCTTTCACTGCTCAACTGAAAATGCTAGGCTTTGAGCTTAAAGCTTGTGGTTAGGCCTTGGAGCTTTTTTACGCGCGCACAAAATGTTATTTAGGTGGCGCTGTGTTATAGGATCCGGAGTACGTTACGATGGAGCGCAGTGAATAGAAGGAGGAATCGAGGCCAATCCAAAGGAGTGAGCGTATCTCGCTGCCACGCTACAGCAGCAACTTAGACCTGGGCCTCGCAGCGTCGGAAGAAGGCATGGTCTAGGGGGTGTGCAGTTTGTTCTTCCCCCAATAAATCACGCCACCTCTGAGTGAGATGTAAGCTCCGGTCTCTGCTAACGTTGATAAAAAAAAAATACGCCCCCTTCATGTTGGACGCGCTAACCCAGGCTTCAGAGTCCGCCCAGATTAATGCGCTGCATTGCCGAGACGGCATCTCGGTCCCCGCACCTCGCAACTGGCCTTTGGAAGACATGAACACGCTCGTGCAGATGAGATGTCCAAGGGCACACGGGATCGCGGTGAAACCCCGGCTGCGTAAAAATCCAATGTCCTTACTATAAAAAAGCCCGGAAACTGACAACTTCATTCAAAATTTGACACCCCTCTCGCTAACTTCAAACCAATGTGAAATCTTCGAGCCCATGTTTGAAGCTCCCGGCTCTCGTGGATCCTTGGAGCCCGAGATGTGCTGCCCGTCTTGTAGACCGGCTAAAGGCAGCGACTGTGCCCGCAGGAGAGACTTACCACGTTTCACCACGATCTATTCATTAAACGGCGGTTAACAAGACATACAGGCATTGTGATTGCCATTGACGAAAACTTACCTTTCATTCCCTACAACGCAATAAGATAATTGAGGTGTCTTAAGGGGGAGCATTTGGTGAAATATTTTCAATGTCACTGACGAGTTGTTATAGTAATAGAATCCGTTAAGTTTCTGGCAGCACCCGAAGCCAAGGGAGGTGAAAAAGCTGGAAGTGACAACAATAAAGAAAGGAAATGTGGGGGGGGGGGGGGGGGGGGTGGCAAAAAATATCCTTAGCAGGATCAGCGCACAAGAAACATAAATAGCTCAACGAGCGACCCGCAGAGTCATGTTGCAAAGATTCTTGTAGCCGTGATGGACACTCGTCGTTATTTTGTTGTGTTTAGTTAGAGTAAGCAGCAACCACTCACTTTTATGGAGAATGTGCCTGAAGCTCTTCGGTTTTATTGATATTGGACAAGTTTTTCACACCAAGCTACAAACCTGTAAAAGGCGAACCTGACTCCGTCTTGATTAGAAATATGGTGTGAGAACAACGCGATGCAAATAAATGTGAAGAAAAGAAAAGCCGTGTTCTTCGGCCCTCAAGATAAAAACTTTTAAGAATTACAAAAGACCTAACTTTAAATTTTAGCAAAATTGAAATTGCAAAGCGCTAAGGTGTTACCTTCTCTGAAAATATGTCGTGGGAAAATTCCAAATTTATCCCAGGCTGTAGGCATGTTAAATCGTGCTCGTTATATTTTGCCAGAAAAAAGTAAATTTTATAATATATAATTCCCTATTCCACTCCCACCTAAATTAAGTGCGACTTTGTTGGGGTACAACGACTTTTACTAATCTGGAAAAGCTGCATGTGTTGCAAAAGAACGCACTTAGAGCTATAGGAGATCTTCATGCAGCCTGCTTATTAAAAAAAATCATGTCATTAATGTACACACATTATATGAATACAGGCTTGCCTATAGCCTAAAATTGGAGCAAGTTAGAAATACGAACTTTTTTTTATAAATCTTGCTCAAATCTCGAAACACATTCACAGTTACCGTACCCGCGGAGCTGAATGTTGGGAGGGGGTCACACCGTGAACAAACTGTGGCACAAAAACGCTGAAATACGCTGTTCCCAGAATAGTTAATCTGGTTTTAGCTAAAGGTATTGATTGGGACAAGGTATCGTTGAATGAGGTGAGGTCACCCTTTTTTACTGATGATTACTGTAGTTGCCTTCTTTACTCCGTGCTTAGTGTTTATTACTATGAACTTATTTTTGTTTGTTTTTGTTTGCCCATCATGCCCTATATGTCAACATTGTGATAATCTAAAGTATTGTGCTTAAAATGTTGTAATAGCGATCATTTTTGGTACATTTGTGTTTCTCTTTTGATTGCTCTATTATTCCCCCACTGTCTTGCTGCTGCTACGTATAGGCGATCAGGAAACCGTCAAGCTGTACCTCACAGCCACACGGGTCCGTGTCCACTCCGCTACAAATTGGCGACGAAGGTTCCTGGAGAATTCCTGGAGAACGGCTTAAGATGATGAAAGCATCGGGCGAGACATCGTAGCGAGCAACATGGAACGTCTTCCGGTTCTTGGGACCAGGACCATTCGACAAGGCCAAAGAGGGCTGGAACTTTCACCGAATAAGGTTCCATGCATCTCTGGACATCACCAAAACGACGGATGATGCCATAAAAAATTTCTTATTGCATGTTTGGGGCCCGAGTCGATCATGATGCTGCCCTCTCTGGTTCAACCGAGGCAGGTCATTGAGGTTCTGTATGCGGAATTGACGAAAGCAGTGGACACTAATTTTTAGCCGATGCCTTTCAATGAATTTGAACGAACGAAGTTGTTTTGAACATGCCAAGATGAACATGAGACACCAGCCGAATTCCTAGCACGACTAAGATCAGTGATTTGCAACTGCGAGTATGAGAACAAAGTGGATGCTCGCGCATGTTCGTTGCTAACTGCTTTTATGATTGGAGTTCGAGATCAAAGCTTGAAAGAACGTCTCATCCAAGAGAAAGAGTTATCGATCTACATGGCACTCAGATTGTCGGAAAGCTTTCTTGGAGCGGAAAAAGAGTCCCGGCAATTGAGAAGTCCAAATGTCTAGCCTACCGCATCCCATGCGCGGACTGCCCTGCTCTCTACGTGGGAGAAACAAAGAACTTCCCAGAACGCATCCGCCAGCACAAATACGACGTGAAAAAGAACGACGTCCAAGCCAGTGCCCTCACTGAACACGCCGAAAAACTAGGTCACAGCGTGTCCTTCGACAAGACAGAAATTCTGGGCACGAAAAAACACTGGCGTAGACGTCTACACCTGGAATCTTGCTATTCGCCTCGAGATCGAACCGTGTCACCACCGTGCACCAGAAATTGGAAACGTGCGAAAGCGGGGATACCGCCGTGCGTCGTCTGCTACGGGCGCATGGAACTCGACGACGGAAGCCCGTCTCCGGCTGAACTTGAAGGTCCTTATTAAATGATTGATGTTTTCGTTGTTTGATCGTTGGTGTTGTATGGTTTCACATGCATGGAAGTTCAGCAAAGCGATTATTATGAATTTGGAAGCCTCCTTAATCAGTAGTGTATTGGATTGTATAAAACCGCTGGACCCTCGCATTTTTGGTATCTTCCACAAACCATAGCTTTTATCAAACATTGAATGTTGATTAGAGCTGTAGTTTAAGCAGAAAATCACCCGACTGATAACTACCCTTTAATGCAGTAATCATTGGATAAACCTATTGATTTTTCTCCGGTCTTTTTGCATAGAAAACGTTGAAACTACACATTTTTTCTACTATTTTTACTATGTCTTAAGTGGCCCACTGAATTTCCCTTTGAAACATCACGTTATGACACCTACAGAAACATAAACCGACCTGATTACGTACACCACGTGATGTCTTCACATTCGCCTCAGGAGGGAGGAATGTAGTAGCGGAACAGACGAGAAAGACTCGAGACATTGGAGCGTGGTGGGCTCACGCGAAGCAAAAGAGTCCTATCCTGGCGCGTATAAAGAACGCTCTTCACAGAGTAGCTCTCCGGCCCAAATCAAAGTGCATTTAGTCTGCCATACGGGTCCGTGTTCACTCCGCTGCAGTTTCTGCCGACCTCAGCCAATGACGACACGCGCTTGGCTGCGACGTCATCGCGCTCTCCGTGCGCGTTCTCTATGTTGCCCTTTGGTGTACGTACCCCTCCGTGTGTTACTATTTGCTTAAGATGGATTTTTGAACTATAGCTCGCCGTATGCAACTTCTTCTCTCTGCACGTAAACATGCCACCATACAGAATAAATAACAAACCTTCACACAAAATAAAACTTCGGCGGCTCCAAGATCCGTTCAGTACATAGGCCACTAGCGTTCCGAACGACTCTCGCCGTTTCCTTCAATACATTCACGTACTATGACTAACATATGGTCTTCTAAGGGATTGAAGAAAATGCCTTCAGCACCTATAACCCTTCTCACACACACACACACACACATCTGACAATGTAGAAGTGCTGAGGTAATCTGTGACACACTAAACAAGATGGTGGATTATTCCCCATGTTGGCAGATGGCCACGCTGTCAGCCCAGTGTGACAGGCTATTGTTCTCCAACTGTCGGACTACATATCGGCCGAAACAGTTGCCGGGTGGCAAAAAATAGGTTTACCCGCCTTTGATGTCTCAGTGTGACAGGGTAACCGGAGACACGTTTCGTTTTTGTTGACGGTCAAAGTTGTGTTGTCGCCTCCTTAATGTGAGAACGCAATTAGCGACCACATTCTCAAAATTGCTTGAGAGCGTACAAGATGTGAACCTTTGTAGTTATTTCAAAGAAATAATAAATTAATCGGAACACGGTTTTGTGCAGATTTTAGAGTATTCAAACTTAGCAGACTATTTGAGTTACGTTGGCCCCATTATTTCAGCGGTGGGCAGGTGGATGCCACTTATTTTGATTGAAGAAGAGCCTTTGACCTTGCGCATCATGACATAATAATGCACAAGCTATTAGAATACGGTGTGTGCTTGGCGTTATGTTCATGGTTTCAGTCATATCTTTCCGGCACCATTAACAACGTTCGTGATAACAGTGCGTTTGTGAAATCATAATATCATCATCTGCCGTTCCTGAGGGCCTCATTGGAGTAACCTAGCTGTTTAACATTTTGCCATTTGCACAATGATGTCTCTTTTTGTGTAAAACATTCCACTTTGCTTCAGTTTGCTGATGGTATTAAGATGTTCAAACATATCAAGTCACATGTTGATTGCAAGTGGCTGAAAGAGGCCATATCTGATATCTGATAATGGGGTTCAACAGAGATTACGCCTAAACAACGAGAATGCAATTGTATTTTTCTACAACGGAATTAGCGTCCGCTTCAATTTTTGTATAAACTAGACGAGCATTGCGACGCGACTATGGCGAACATAACTTAGAAATTTCTGTTGCGTGTTTCCTTATTTTTATTATTCATGTGTCGAATTCGGTAAGTAATTTCTTGCGAAATTTAATTGTGTTTTCGCGGGATATCTGTCATTTGAAAGAGCCGCCAAGTCTGGTCAGGCTTTACGCCTCCATTGTGCGCTACACAAGTGTTTGTCCCGTAGATCGGAGCTCTGTGGAAGTAACCAGCTTCGACAGCCTCTAGAACATGTGCCCAGAAAGTTGGCACGCGTTGTGTAAAGACCGTTGTTACGGCCGTTGTTTTATTTTTGAGCGACGAGTCAGCATCACTTCGGCTAAACTTGAAAACTTAGGTAGCTCGCAGTAATTTTCGAGATTACGTATTTTCGGTTAAAACTTTACATTTACGCCTTAGATTGCCAAAGGTCATTGGACAATAGTCTCTGGTAAGCGTTTTCTTCTAGCGAGAAATGCTAAGCTTTTTTATACCAGACTTTATTTCTATCTCACCTCAATTATTGTTATCTAGTTTGAGGCACAACCACAGGCACAAATCTGAAACAAAAATAATTTTATTGCAAAAAAAAAAAATGTGCGTCTGATTGAGAATGCTTCTTACTACTCTAGCATCGGGTCTGTTCATAAAAATAGTATACCACCTGTTTAAAAAATGTACAAGTATAGACTCACGATCAGTATTAAGTTAGAAAATAAAAAAAATGGGGAGAGCTTAGTAAACCTTGCGGAGCTAAAAGATCATGCAACTTGCTACCCATCTCGATGGGCAGAACATTGGTCTGTGCCACTGCGTCATAACGACCATTCAATGCAATCACTTTAATACACACTTCCTACTATATTGGACACCCTAATAAAAAATAACAAGGATATTATTTCTATTGCAATTCAGGAATTGCGAACTGAACTAATGTGGGGCGAAAACGAATGAATCGAATTACGAGACCTGTATGATTCTTGTATTTTACTTTGTTAGGTCGGTTTTCTCAGTGTTGTTCGCTGTTGCTCGACGGAGCTGAGGGATCCGTCAAGCTGTTCCCATAGCTTTTTTCTCTTCTTTCATCTATTTATGTATCGAAATCAAAAATAAATTTTCATAATAATAATAATAACAACAGAATATTGTGCCCTAGACTTGTTTTTATGTGCGGTCCATATGTCCCTTGCGCAAATTATCTTCACCACAACACGTTCTACGTGTAGGACATGTGTTCAGTTTCCCTCCCTTTAAAAATTGAGAGCAAGTGTAATGCAGTGAGCAAAGTTGTTGACATTTTTGTGACTGAGCGAGATTTTAGGATTGCACTGACCATCCACATTTACAAACAGCAGTGCTCGGTTTTTCGTGCGCTTTGTTGTTTTGTCTGTTTCTTTTTTTATAAAAGTGCATTTGTTTGTACCTGTACTAAATTCCATTTTACCTAACGTCGGCACAGCGGATGCTACGAGCCATCAGATCCAATCCAAGGCCGTGTGAGTGTCACATTATTTTGGAGAGAGTGCGTAGCGACGCGCCGAAAGGGTATCACAGGAAAGCTCCACAGAACAGCATGAGCCGGGGTAACTTGTACAGCCCGCTGCGTCCGGACGTATGGTGAAAGGAATTATAGGGGCTTGACCGTTTCTTGACAGAAAACAAGTAAATCTGTTATCGTTTCTCTTTATGCTTATTTAACTACTCCTCAATCATAGGACTCCGATTTTATTGTATCAGCCCACAACAGGACAACTGTCGAAAAAGATACACGGGCCTGACATACGGCTTTAAGGCGTATGTGCATGAAAACGAAAATTGCTGAAACTTCAATCCACGCTATGAAGGTGGTTTTGACAGCGAAGCTCTGGTATCATCTCCAACGTCTGTCCACTGCACTATAGACCCTCTTTATGGCAAACACCACCAGGTGGGTCTCCAGTTTCTGACGTCCCAGAGAACTTCCGGGGTATAAAAGGAATGAACGAAGGCGACCTTGACACCGCTGCATCAAATGTAGATGAAGCGTTTAACCACCGGTTCTCCAGCAGAACAACAAAAGGAGGAAGGAGTGCGAGATCTCTTAGAATGTTTCGAGTATTCTTATAAACCAACCTGCCTCCTCCGTGTTTTAATATTGTACAGCCGAAAACCCTCGCTAAATCTCTATCTTTGTTGTCCGTCTAGCATTTATGCTTTCTAGCACTTGTGGCATAAAAAAGCTCAACAGGCTTGCAAAGACTGTGCGACCAGAAGTCGCTTAGGATGATAGCGGTAATTCATGTTTGTTAAGAGCTATAGGGTCCATACCAAATGATTGACGAAAGAAGAAAAAATGCGCCGTACCAAAACTTTTATACATGAAAGACTTTGCGCACTGCCGTTGGCCGAGGCATCTCATGCAATCGCAATCTTTAACGTGAAACGAATGCGGGGAGCCCTACGTGCTTATCTTAATTTATATGATTTTTACAGTTGTTTTATGGTTTTCTAATTGAAACAAGTCTGATAAGAAATAAGGCGCGCGCGAAATATGATATGGCGTGCGCGTGGGTTTCTTGCGACGGACACGAAAAAATACCACCTCGAGTCATATACATCTGCGCTGCAAAATGGTGGTGCGGATGAAAACTTAAGCTTTGTTATATGGACAAAAAGCAACCGAAGAGTCTTTGCAACTGCACAAAAAATACAGCTGTCCGAGCAATAACAATACCTTTAGTTGACATGGATGTATGCATGAAGAAAGAGGTATTGTAGGAAACGCATTGAAACTGCGCAGCGTTAGAACGGACATCTGAAAGGCCAGCAGAGGCGGACTGTTTCTATGCTCACAGGTGGTGAAATTCAAGTCGCACGCGGACTACCAGCCAGGAACTCAAAGGGAAATATACAAAGGCTCGGTCTCGGCCACTGTTATGTTTCTGCACTTGGTTTCTATTAGGCTGGTTCAGGTTCGTTCAAAAAGAAAAAAAAAAACGATTATTTACCGTATCTGCGCCTAACCCAAAACAGTAATATTTTGGTTCGAGTAAAACGTTCGAAGAAATGTTTAAGAAATGTAACTTTTAAAGAAAATACGTAATGAAACTGAACTTCAGCTTCAACTTCAACGTCAACTTTATTGTTTCTCTCCAGAACAGAGGGGGAGGAAGAAAAAAAAGCAGCCTGCTGTCGCTTGACAGAGTTTTTGCTCTCCAGCAGCAACGAGAGAAACTATTTTGTATGTGATTAGTAAAACAAGGTTTACATAGGAGCAGAACACACAACATTAAACAGCAAACCATTACCTGAGATACATCACGAACATTTCTCTACGGTCTGAGGTCCGATCAAGAATAGGCACAAATGACACCAGAGAAACAGTGAACGAATATCCGTTCTGCTCGAACTCATCAAATTCTTGCCCAGTCATTGTGTTTTCTTGATAACATGAGGCGACGAGTACGATGTTCTATGTTTTATGTTTGTAAAATGCACTGTGTGTTTTAGAACATGCATTACTACTACCCCTAAAGAACAAAGTTTCGAATTCTGAAGGCGTGGTTTCCTCTACTAAGCTCGAAGCCGATGGCATGTATACAATTAAATACATAGAATTCGCTTAGAATTCGTCCAATGCGTGGCACCGCCATAACTTTAGCTTAGAGGAAGTAGAAGGCCGTGCATACGAGGTCGCGTGCCGTCTCGTGCTCTTCCATAGCCTCCTCTATACTCAGAAAGCCTGGCAGTTTGGTGACAGAGGCATAGGGTGCCCGGTCGCAGATTGTGAGCGCGAAAATATGGAGGCACCGATAATTTCTCGGGTAACCTGGACGTCAGCGCACAGCTTTTGCAGCGGCGAGGACCCGAAAGATGGTTTCAAACCCGACGTGAAAAGAAGTGGTAGCGCGAGGAAGGCGAGGACCACGAGCGGACATTCCATAGCTCGGGAGAATAGTGTTTTGGCGTCTCGCCGCAGCGGGGCGCCCGTCACGTGGCTGTCTTCTCATCTGTTGTCTGCTGCGCTAGCAATTGAAATTCAGTGGCCGCTTCTCGGGGCTATCTGCCAGGCTTTGTCAGCATAGAGGAGGCTATGGCTCGATCTACACACGCAGAGCTCCAGCGAGGTTGTCGCACGTGCGGGAAGACTTACGTTCCCTCGATGCATTTCGGTTACGGCGGCGTAGAGAAACTGGCTGGTGAGATCGGTTGATTAATTTCCTAAGGTACGACACTATATTTTGCTAAGACTCTTCTAAGTATTTCTTGAAAACAGGTCGACATATTACGTTGTACACATGTCCTTCTTTATTTTGAATAAATTCAAATTGTCTTCAGGGCCTGAAGAAATCTAGAGCACGAGGGTAGAAAACCAGATGCCTGTTTTCGATATGAAGTTTTGAATATACATCTAGGATCTTGGCATTGTAGCCCTGTAAAGCGTACTCCTTTCACCCTGATCAGGATCAAGCATTGGCCACTGCCTCACTAACCTCCGCTCGCTAATAACCAATCATTTCGCATATTGTCGGATTCGTGTTTGTGGAAAAAAGATTTGGATGGTGGAAAAGACAAAATATTAAGCTCGTCCGGTGTGTGTGAAATTAGTTATAGTTTGTTTAACTTTATGTGACAGTAAGTGTAAGCGAGAAACACAAGTACAAGGCTCTGAGGCTTTCACAGCACAACTGAAAGGGCTCGGCTTTGAGGTTCAAAGCCTTGGAGGTTTGGCCTTGGAGGTTTTCTACGCCTGCACAAAATGTTCTTTAGGAGGTGCTCTGTTATGGGATCCACAGTACGCTACAATGGAGCGCAGTGACGGGTTCAAGCAACCCCGGGCAATTCCATGCGTATGCGGAGCGTATCTCGGTACTACGCTTGGGCAGTAACTTAGACCTGGGTTCGCAGCGTCGGAAGAAGGCCTGGTCAACAGGGTCTGTAGTTTCTTCTTCCCCCTACAAACCACCACACCTCTGAGTGAGATTCACACACCGGTGTCTGTCGACGTTGATGAAAAAGTGAACGCGCCCTTCATGTTGGACGAGATCACCCAGGCTCTAGAGTTCGCCAAGACAAATACGGTGCATTGCCCGGACGGCATCTCAGTACCCGCACTTCACAACATGCCTTTAGAAGACATGAACGAGCTCCGGAAGATGTCCAAGGGCGCGCGGGATTGGGGTGAGACCACGATCGACTAAACATATCCTCTCTCCTTACTATACCCAAGCCCGGAAACTGACTACCTTCATTCAAGATTTGAGACCCATCTCGCTGACTTTGAACCTATGTGAAATCTTCGAGCCCATGTTTGAAGCTCCCGGCCGTCATGAATCCTCTGAATCCGAGACGCGATCACTTCTTGCAGATGGGCTACAGGCAGTGACTCTCCCCGCAGGAAAGCCTCACCGTGCTTTACCACGATCTATTCATCAAACCGCGGTTAAAAAGATAAACAGGCATTTTCGTTGCCATTGACGTAAAAATGCCTTTCATTCGATACCACCCATGAAGGTAATTCAGTCGACAGAAAAGGAGGTACACCCCGGGAAACATTATCAACTTCTTGACAATTTTTTTTCAATAATAGGTTCATTGAAGTCGCTGGCAGAACCAGAAGTCAGAGGAGGCGAAATAACATGGGAGTGACAACAATAGAATAAGATAATGTAGGGGGTGGCCGCAAACAATATCCTTAACCGGATCAGTGCAAAAGACACAAAAATAGCTTAATGAGCGCTCGGCACAGCATAGACACCCGTGGCGGATGTGGTTGTGTGTAGCTAGAGAGAGCAGCAACCACACACCTCTTAACGACAAGGTACCTGGAGCTCTTCAGTTTTTTTTTTATATTTTACAAGTTTTCTCGGCGCTCCTTCGGCATTTGTTATAGGGATCGAGCGACAAATGTGCAAACGCGAGTAAATGAATATGCAATTGTCTGTTCTTTATTTACAATTTTATTAATTTATTGGTATGGCATCTAATAAATTACGTTTGCCTCTTTACAACTGATTGCAACATGACCTTGATCAATTATATAAGCAATAAATTTATTTTATTTAATTCGCCCACTAACTACAAATCTTCTTATTCCATGTAATGTTCGCCGAAGCTAATAAATGTTCTCTGTTAATAAATGTGCTTTATAACAATAACGCCCACTCAAAGGCATCTGTAGAATATTAAGAGAAACACTGAACAGTGTCTATAACATGGCACACGCCAATATTTACCCGCCTGTACACAAAAACGTACTTCCAATGTTGACTCTTAGGTAAACACACAACATTTTTCGGTAATATTCTAGGAATGTTCACAACGCACTGATATTGAAAGGCCAACATTGCCTGGTGTATCGCCGCCTCGGTGGCTGCTAGGAAAGGCACCGGACTACGGATCCCCAGGTGGCTTATTCAAATGAGGATAGAGCCGCCCGCAATCTGACGAAGGCCTATTGCGAAAGAGGCACCTCTAACCGAGCTTTCGGATGCAGTGAAAAGATTTCCAAGGTATCGAAATTAAAGTTCTTTCCTCCGCTAGCCCGTGCAAGATGCCAGTCGTTGGTTTTTAGTTCCTCAATATATTGTATATTACACAGCGTGCGGTTGATAATCTCTATCACATTAAAGGTTGTGCAGTAGAGCTGACGTTTAATATTAAAAAAAAATACAACAAAAGCCCAGCTCGAGACTTTATCAGCGGTCAGGATAAAAACAGAGAGTTGAAATCGAGTACCCAGGCACAGACCACAGACTGCAAAATTTTTCATGTGTTTTTCTATTCAAGAAACATGACATTCCTTCCAAACTATGATGCTTACGGAATTAGGCAAAACGAGGTTCGGGAAATATTTCCTCAAGTTTATTGTCTGCCTTAATTTTTCCAGATCGAGACAGCCGCATAAATTCATGTGACTTTCGACTTGATCAAGTAAATTATTTTGGTCTTTACCATAATTTCACGAACATATATTGATTTTCGGTGATAACAAACCCTGACGCAAAACTCGCCTGCTACGCCTTCAATGACCATGTAACAGTTGGTGTTTAGTGTTTTATTTTACTAAAGACTGGAGAAAGGAAGATGTTTTTATAGTGATTTTTTATCTGAATGAAGGCGTAGAATAACTGAAAAAGCACGGCTTTATTGTTACCATTAACGGGGCCTCGGGGAGACTTGGTACGCGAATGTTAGTAGGCCAAGTGCCGAAGTAAAGCTTCTTTATCAGAAAGAACAGGAAAACTACAAGTATAAGACATGAAACGAACTGCTGAATAAGCCTAACAGTGTTTAAAAGCACAAACATATTGTACTGCGCACAGGAGTCAGGCCCGTTATGTTGCCAAATGATTCTGGTTTTCATACTGACCCTGGGGTTGCCGTCGACTTCGCGAATACTGATAGTGTTCTCGCCCCATTTAGCACTGATCACTCTGTAGTGAATAAATGTATTTGACGTGTGAAACCGAAACTGTCGTGGGGTTATGATAGCGTAGCAGCGTTTACAGTTAAAGGTTCTGATGCGTTTGTGCCGGTCTTGACTTACCTGTTTAATTTGCCAATTCAAAACAGTATTTTCCCAAAAAAACTGGACGTCAGCCATTGTAAGTGCCTATTTTTGAATCAGGGGACTCGGAAGATTTGGTAAATTATAGACCTGTCTTCTTAAGGCCCCGTCCCATTAGGAAAACTCGCCAATGACATAATCCCAACATGGTGACCGACAGACGGGCCACTTGATGGTCTTTGGCTTTGTTTCCGAGCAGATTTGTAATATCGCGGAAAGACTAGCACAATGCTATCAGAGGCAGTAATGCTGCCTTGGTGTGACAGTTTTCGGCAACAAAGACACCAGCAACTTGTATTGGATAATAAGTGTTTCACAGCTAGGTGGATGTGCGAATTTCCTGCCAAGAACACGACAGCACATACAGCTTCGAGGTTAAAACGCAACATCAGTAACACATTTATTTAAAATAATTTACCCAAATAAAAGCCTGGTAAAGCCTAATGGGCAACTCAGGTTAAAAATGTATACGTAATTGCAAAATGAGATCACCGAAAATGTCATAGCTAGTGTCTTGAATATTCCAATAGTGAGTTCAGATTTGAATTGCGGGCAATATTGAACTCACATATTTCTAGAATAATAACATTAGCATGCGGACTTCTCCTTGAAAATATCTTGAAAATCATCCACGAAAGCCAGCGATACAGAAATCGGTGCTTGAAACAACCGCTGCCGGAAGTAATCGCGGATTTCAGAGCTGGAATAGCGGCAGCTCGAGACACGTAGTACTGTTTCAGAATCCTATAAGTCCGAGAGAACGAAGCGATCAGAAAGCGCAAATGAAGAGCATTGAAACTTTATTTTACCAATTGTTGTGAGGTCCGGAACCTTCAGTTGTACTTTTTAAATGATTACAACTGAGTGCCAGTCTTCACAAAGCGCTTGGAGGAATGGTGAACGATATCGTCACTAAACGTAGAAAGATATCGTCATAAAACGTAGAACGGCTTGATAGGCAACTGACAAACCGCGGGCACAGTAGAGGGACAAGGTGGAAGAAGTGTACGAAGGCAAGTGCCGGCTATCAACTGAACTTTAATAAAAAGAAAATCAGTAACACCAAACACATCACGGGATAATGAATCGAAAAGCATCTAAAACGGCAGTGTCTTTGCTGTCTAAATGCAGCGACGTCTGGCTGACGTATGTGGTACTCCCTGTTTTAAGCGCATAGGCGTCCAAAATATCCCTAGTCATTCGGCCTCTGGCCTTGCGGAAAATTTCTGCCTTTTTGAAAGCGAGTCGACAAACACCGTTAGCACAAAACGAGTAGATGCTTCCACCCCCAACGCCCCCACTTATGATTATAACGACGGGCCATGCTCCTATACTTTGTGTTTAACACATCAGTCCGTCTGACCAATATAGTATTTTTATGCGTAAGCGCAATTTCGTAAACGATTCCCACCTTGCCGTCAACATATTGATTTTTGTGCTTTACGAAGCAGGTGACGCCATTATCTTTCTTATTCGCAACTCTTAGGCACAGTTGCCTCAACGTGTAGAAAACATCAATGGCACATCGCACCTCAGGACAAGTTTTTTCAAGTTTCGTTAAATCTTGTGTAGGTTCGGAATGCCGAGCGCTCTTCTGCTCTGTCTTCAGCTGTAAACTATCTTTATCCACATGGTGGTTAACGATAGTTTTACAAGAATTCTCCAGGGTGGCCTTTAGGCAGGAACAAGCTATACTTCCTTTTACTAAATAGAGTGCGCCGAATCGCATGAGAGTAGACCCTTCCTCGAAGCCATATATCTCTACTATCTCTGAATATACACGAACTCAACTCTCCTACGTCATGCCGCGGTGGTGGCGCGTCGGTCGCACTTCCGGTCTGGGGCGGTGGGCAGAAGTCGCGGTGCGAGGCATGCATTCCCGCGTTTTTTTGGGAGAAACCAGACAAAAAACCTGCCTTCTTGTCAAAATACTGCGACGGAGGCTGTACTAAGAGGGTCTGGAAAGGCTTGAAGATCAGTTTTTATGTGTTTCTGCCCCCACCGTTCGTCCGAGAACGTGGATAGTATCCGTGACAAGGGCAAACCAGACGCTGTCGAACTACGATTGCTTGTGCGGACAACACTTTATGGTCGCCAGATGTATTTATTTTGTTCCAACATGAACGAGACAAAACCGCCAAGTTGTTCGGACAACCCGCGGGTTCACTGCGTCTTCAAATTCACACAGCCGCCTGATCATCAGCTCTTTCGAACTTGTCTGCTTTGTGTCGTCTGCTCGTTCAAACAAAAGCGGCCCGTAGACCAAACTTTTACCCGGTGATTGCAATAAAATGTAATTGCAGGTCTCAAAAGATTTAAGTGGGCTTGGTGTAAACAGTAGATACAAGATATTGATCATAGGTACCAGTGGCCATCACCGACTTGTTACGCTTGGTCTGTTTCCGCTTTCGATTTTCAGTACCGACGTCGATCATCGCCGCTACCTTCTACACTTTTGCAGCACGAGCGGCGTTGAGACCGAAAATAGCTACAAGAATCTCAGCATGGTTTTGGCGCCCATTCTGCGGCGTTCATGCGAATGAATCGCCGCATTTCAAATTATTTCCGCAATGTTTATCGGCGTAACGAACCTTGATAATTTCGCTCAGGCGATTAAAGCGGCCAGACATTGCTATGAGGACGTAAAATCGACAATTCCAACGCGGAAAACAGTATGCAGACTCACACAGACGCCGACAACGTTACATTATATTTGTTTGTTGACGCGGGACGCGGTGCTTCTTGCCCGCACTCCATTGCGCATCCGTTTGAACTGCCGTCTGCTCTTTCATACTTGTCCGCTTTTTGTCGTCAGCTCGTTCAAACGACAGCGGCCCGTAAACCAAACGTTGACCCTGTAATTTTTATAAGAAGTAAGTGCAGGCCTCAAAACACTTTTGAAGGTTGGTTGGGGTAAGTAGGCTAAGTGTAAACTGCAGATGCAAGAAGATGTTGATCATTGTTACCAGTGGCCGTCACCGACTTGTAATGCCCGATTCTAATTGCGGTTTTCAGTATCGACGTCCACCATCTCAGCTACGGTCCACGCTTTTGCAGCCCGAGCGACTTCGCATCTGAAAATAGTGAGATGAACCTAATCGTGGGAGTTAGGCTTTAGCGCCCATTCTGCGGCGTCCACGTGAAATGAATGGCCGCACGTCACATTATTCACGCAAAGTTTTGCGGTGTAACGAGCCTCGTTAATTTTGCTGAAGCCGCTCAAGTAGTCAAACATTGTGAGGAGAACGTAGAATCAACAATTCCAACGCGAAAAAGAGCACGGGGACTCACACCGACGCCGACAACAACGCAATTCAATGGTTTGTTTATGGGCGACGGCGAGCTTCTTGCCCACCGTCCACCGCGCATGCGCAGCGCCAGTGGCGTCCGCTAGGGGCGCCCCGGTTTGTTTGTAAACATGAGTTGGTGTAAAGAAGTGCTGAGGCAATCTGTGACACACTAAAAAAGATGGTGGAATATTCCTTATGTTGGCCGATGGCCGTGCGGTTAGGCTGTTGTTCTCCGACTGTCGGAGGTTAAATGGCCAACGCGGTTGCCGGGCGGATAAACATGTTTTCCCACAGCTGATGTCTCAATGTAAAAGGTCACCCGAAACACGTTTCCCTTGTGTTGACGGTCATTGTTGTCTAACTGTTTTTTCTTTAATGTGACAACACCCTTAGTGACCACATTCTCAAAACTGCTTGTTTTTTTAGTGTGACAACACCTTTAGTGACCACATTCCCAAAACTGTTTGAGAGCGCAGTAGAAGTGCATCTATCTAATTATTTCAAAGGCATATAAAAAATCGAAACACTGCTTTGTGGTCTAAACGTTTTGAAACTAAGTTAGCAGACTATTTGAGGTACGTTCCCCCAATTGTTTTCAACCATGGGCAGGCCGTCGCCATTTAGTTTGACTAGAGCAAAGCCTTTGATCTTGTGCACCATGAAATATTAATGAGCAAGCTATTGAAATATTGAGTTCGCTGTTATGTTCGTGGTTTCAGACATATCCTTCGGGGCACATTGACAACATTCGTGTTAACGGTGTGTTATCGAGAGCATAATATAATAATCAGGGATTTTTCAGGGTTTTATTCGAGCACGCTAGCTGTTTGGCAGTTTTTTTCATTTGGCCAATGATGTCTCTTTTTGTGTAAAACGTTCAAAGTTCTTCAGTTTGCTGATGCTAATAAGATATTTAAACATTTCAAATCCCATGTTGATTGCGAGCTGACGCAAGAGGACGTGTCTGCTATCTGATCATGGTGTGGTCAAGTGAGATTACGTCTGAACAGTAAAGCACAATATTAATCTCTCTATCACAGAATAAGCGTGCACTCAGTTTTTGTATAAACTAGACAAGCACTGCGAAGCGAATATTGCGTACATGACTTACGAATTTGTATTGAGTGATCCCTTAGTTTTATTATTCATATGTCAAAGTTGGTTACTTGTTGTTTGCTAATTTTAGATATGTCTTCTCGTAGAGCTCGCCATTTGAAAAAGCCGTCACATCTCGTCAGGCTTACCCCTCTATTGGTTGTTAGAAACAAGTTTGGCTCCGTAGTTTAGAACCGTCTGGGAGTGACCAGCTTTGATAGCCTCTAGAACGTGTGCAGAGAAAGTTGGCACGCGTTGTGTAAAGACCGTTATTACGGCCGCTGTTTCTTTTAAAGAGAAGCTGTATATGACTCGCAGGTGAGAATGTTTTGTAGTGGTGTCTTCACGGAAACAAATTCAAAAACATTCAGCGCTTGATGCTGAAATTTCATATACCGCATACAACATACAGCGCAGCATTCGTTTCATTATATAACAACCGCAGAAGAAGCGTCCGAACCAGATAATTGACTGTAAGGCGCTCCTGACAACAGTGTGAAGCCCGTAGTTCTCCCCGTATACGTTTCGCGGTAAAAAAAAGTACTGTTGCGGAAGCTGCTGCGGATCGGTGGCCGACTGGGCTAACGCGTCTCATCTGGGAGCGTGGAGCGAAAGCTTGAGATGGAGAACCTCCTAGGTTTTATCCCGATCCCCTTCCCTTTTCTATTTGGATGAGTTTCGTACCGGCACGCGTTAGTGAAATTGCTACTCCGTGATGCACGTTAAAAACCAGAGGTTAGCAGTTGTACTGCACTCGCTAAATTTCTCATCTACAGCTGAGACAGGTCCCCCGTTGAAGCGTCCTATGATCACGGCTGTATAAACATAAAAGCAACGCAATTTTAGTTTGACGGCAGCTTGCGGCGTGGGGAGTGACGTCACTAGCCTTTCACATATATATAAAAATTGTTGGTATAGTGCGGTTACTTTTATTTCTTGAATCAATTTTATAGACCGTTCTGGTGTTTACAAACATAAACTGCCGCTTGCGACCCAGGCAAGTTCCGATCGCACCGTCTTTGCAAGCCTTTTGAACCTGATCATATCACCAGTGGTAGGAAGCATAAATTGTACTCGGACAACAAAGTTGGAGAGTTAACGAGGGCTTTCGGCTGTACAATATTACATCTTAAAGGCAAACTTGTTTATAAAAAAAAAAATCGAAACATTTTAACAGATCTAGTACTCCTTCCTTTTTTTTGTGTGTTTTTTTTATTGTCGTTTATCTGCAGAATTCGTAATTTAGCGTTTCATTTACTTTTCAGGCAGCGGTGGTATGTTTTCCTTTTTTCTTTTTTTTTATAAACCGAAAGCTCTCTGGTACGTCAAAGACTGGAGCATCACCTGGTGGCGTTTGCCACAAAAAGGGTCTATAGTGCAGTGGACAATCGTTGCAAGTGGTTGGACAATTTCCGCTGTCCAACCACCTCCTCACCGTGGATTGGAGCCTCAACTTTTATTTTTATCGACGATTTTCGTCTTCTATTTTATTCTGCTCTAACACCGAGTTAACATTACTTCGGCTAAACTTCCAGAAACAGGTAGCTTGCCGGAATTTTTGAGATTATGTATTCTTGTTTGAAACTTCACAAAGCAGAACACGGTGCCCTAGACATGTTTCTATGCTTGGTCTGTAGGTCCCTTGCGTAATTTGTCTTCACCGCAACACGTTCTACGTGCAAAGCATGTGTTCAGTTTACCCATTTTAAGAATTCAGAGCAAGTGTAATGCACTGAGTGAAGTTGTTGACATTTTCGAGAATGAGCAGTGTTTTAGAATTGCACTAACCATCCACAGTTACCAACACCATAGTTTGGTTTTCAGTGTTCTTGTTCTAGTTTTTTTTTTTTTTTATTATTATTGTATATTTGTGTGTACCAGTACTCGGGCCTCGACTGTTTCTCGACGAAAGACAAAATATGTCTTATTCCATTTCAGCATGCTTATTCAACTTTCCTCTGTCGTAAGATACCGATTTTATTATATCACCCTACGACAGAACAAGGATCGAAAGAAAGTGCGTAGCTAGACATACGTAGCTAGACATACGTAGCTAGACTTAAGACGCATGGGCATGAGAAGGAAAAACTTTTGTGCGAAGGATAACAATAAGCTTTGTTATTTGTACAAAAAACAGTCGAAGAGTCTATACAACTCCGAAAAAAATACAGCTGTCTAAACGATAACAATGAGTGCCGTCATATATGAAAAAAAAACAAAAAAAAAAAAAGAATACGGATTTAAGCGTAACCGTAAACCTCTGTGATTTGTGAAGCAACTCTAATAAAACGTTGCCTGGACGATAATAATAACTTTCGTTAAGATAGAGGTATACATGAGCAAAGAGGCATTGTAGAAAATGCGTAGAAACCGCACAGCTTTCAAGCGGACATCTGAAAGGTTTTCAGAGGCGGGGTGTTTCTATAGGCATAGGTGGTGAAATCAATGTACAGTGTGCCTCAAACTCAACACAGTGTTCCCAAACACAACGCTCGTGTCGGCCATTTCTTGTTAAATTTGCCACCACAAAGGTGGCGATGCCTTCCCAGTATCAAGACGAAATCGGGAACCCAAACATTCTTTAGAGAGTTCAATCGGCCGCAGCAGGGGCTGTCAGAAACGGCAAATGAGGTGGCGGCGTTAACTTTGGTGCGCACTGTACCACACGGATTACCTGTAGGAAACTCAAAGGAAAATTAAGCAAAGGTTCGGTCACGGCTATGGTTATATTTATGCAATTCGTTTGGATTCGGTTGGTTTAGGTCCGGTTTTGAAACATCGTTTACCGTCACTGTGCTAAAGCCAAAACAGGCTTTTTTTTGGTTTGAGTAAAACGCTCGAACAGATATTTAAGAAAGGTACTTTTTAAGGAAAATGCGTGTTGAAACTGCAGTTTTGTTTTGTAACATGAATTACGTCTACCCATTAAAGAATAAAGGTTTCGAATTGAGAACGCGAGGCGTCCTGTGCTAAGCTCGAAGCCGATAACATCTATATATTTAAAGGTACCCATCACACCAAGCGTTCGGCGCTTGCGTGACGCCGGCATAGCTTTAGTTTACATGAGGCAGAACGCCGTGTTTGCGAAGGCTCGTGCCGTCTCTTGCTCTACACACGCAGATATCCAGCGAGCTTGTCGCACGTGCGGAAAGACTAACGTTCTCTCGATGCCTTTCGGCTGCTGTGGCACAGTCAAAGTGGCTGGTGAGATCGGTTTATTGATTTCCTAAGAAACGCTACTATATTTTTCTAAGGCTATTGCAACCATATTTCGTGGAAATGACTGGGCATATGAAGTTCTAAACATCTCATATATTTTTTTTTTAAATTCGATTAACTCGAGTTTTTTTTATGCGCCAATAGAAAACAACATCACGAGGATAGAAAACCAGCTGATGACTTTTGATATAACATTTTGAGAATAAACGTCGGTATTTTTTATGCTCTCCTTGAAAAATTCACTCCATTTTCGCCTTAGTTTATCTGGAAAGCACATCAGCCGAATCATGCTCACGCATTGGTCACTGCCTCACTAGGACTCCGCTCAGTCATAATCAATCATTCGGAAAATTCTCGGATTCGCGTTTCGGAAAATAATTGGTGTGGCGGAAATTGCAAAATTTTCAGGACGTCCGGCGCATTCGCAATGGGCTGTAGTTCGTTTATCTTTATGTGGCAGTAAAGTGTAAGATACAAACGCAAGTATGCTGGCCTGAACGAGGCTTTGACTGCACAACCGAAAGGGCTCGGCTTTGAGGTTCAAAGCCCTGTGTTTGGCCAAGTAGCTTCTCTAAGCTCGCACAAAGTGCGCTTCTGGAGGCGTTCTGTTATATACTCCACATTACGTTACGATGGAGTGCAATGTAAAGTGCATGAAATCCAGGCCAATTCCATGCTGTGAGCGTGTCTTGGTACCACACTAGGGGAGCAAATTAGACCTGGGCCTCGCAGCGTAGGAAGAAGGCCTGGATAATGGGGCTTTAGTTTCTCCTTACCCCAACAAAGCACGCAACATCTGAGTGAGATTTTGTGCTCCGGTCTCCGTCAACGTTGACGAAAAAGAGAACGCGCCGTTCATGTTGGGCGAGCTCATCCAGGCTCTAAACTCTATCAAAACCAATACGGTGCTTAGCCCAGACGGCCTCTTGGTACCCGCACTTCACAACATGCCTTTGGAAGACATGAACACGCTCCTGCAGATATCCGAAGGCGCACGGGATACCTGTTAAACCCGCGTTAACTAAAAATATCAACTGTCCTTACTATACCCAAGCCCGGAAACTGACTACCTACATTCAAAATTTGAGACCCATCTCGCTAACTTCGAACCTATGTGAAATCTTCGAGCCCATGTTTGAAGCTCCCGGCTCTCGTGGATCCTCGGCACCCGAGACGCGCTGCACATCTTGTAGACCGTCTACAGGCAGCGACTGCCCCTGCAGGAATGCCTCACCATTCTTCACCACGATCTATTCATCAAACCGCGGTTAACGAGAGAAAAAGGCATTGTTGTCGCCATTGACGTAAAAATCCCTTTTAATCGATACTACTCATGAAGATTATTCGGGGAAAGATTATAAACTTTATTCACAAGTTTTTTTTTTTTCAATTTCAGATTTATTTAAGTCGTTGGCAGCACCAGAAGCCAGTGGAAAAAAATACCAAGGAAGTGACAAAGGAAAGGAAGACAATTTTGGAGTTGGCCGTAAACAATATACGTAATTGGATCAGCACACGATACACGGAAATAGCTTATGAGCGTTTCGCACAGCAATGCGTCAAAGATTGTTGTAGCCGTGATGTAGGGAACCGCAGTGAATTTGGTTGTGCATAGCTGGAGAAAGCACCAATCGCACTCTTCTATCGAGAATGTGCCTGGAGCTCTTGGGTTTTATTATTATTCGACAAGTTTTTTTCGGCGCTCGTTCTGCATTCGGTATAGAAATCGTGCGGCAAATGTGTAAAAGCAGAAACATAATTATGTAAAAGTTCGTTCTCTTTTGACTAATTTGATAAATTTAGTGGTATAGCGCCTAATAAATTACGATTGCATCTTTTCAACTGATTGCCACGTCTCCTTGCTGTGCTATGTGTATAAAGAATAAGCTTAATTTGCCACAATCCTTTCTTCTAAAGAAATAATTGCGAGTACTTATTCCTTTAAAGGAGAGAATTGCGCGCAAGTTAAATATTTTAACTATTTATTTTGGCCACGCCCACAAACCAATTTCTTAACCCATCTGGCGTTCATCGAACCTAATAAATGTTCTGTGGCAATATACGCGTAGGACTTTTCGAACTCTGATAGCTTTTGTACACTTGAAATACGGTGTCGTGGACGATATATAACTTATACAAATCCACAAGGTGCACCATACAGGAAGCAGGTGAGCAAGCATATGCCCCTTTTAAACTGAATAAAATATACCACTCCCAAACTAACTGAGGAGGATATAAATAATAAAAAAGTATTTGTAACTAAGAAGATTAATCATGTCATAAACCTAAAGGCAAAACAGGCTAACGTTGATGGCTAGTCCTTCCCGTACGAAAATGTCAGATATAGCCCTGATGTATTTTATATACGTTCAGATATGATAATATAAGCAGTCAAATAGGGCTGTATTTCGTCAGATATGGGAGCTAATACGGCCGTATTTTGCCATATAGGTGGGCAAATACTGCTAGATCTGACCGTATAAGTGCGTAAATACGTTAATATATAACCATATACGCGTGCAAATATAGCTCCCCTGATAATGATATATGGGCCCGTTTCAGTCGTGCAAGCAACAAGTTATATGTACTCGCTAAGACACTAGTTGATTGGTCTATATTGCATGGGTCTCATGTAATTGGTTAACTATTGTCAACATCCTTAAAGTGAAGGTATTCCAGGTATTTAGACCAATTAGTCAATCGCGCAATTTGACGATTGAAAGACAAATGAAATCTGGTTGTATGTTTGATATGTGACAATATGACGAAGTGCGATCGGAACGCGAGTTAATCAAATAATGGATTTTAGTCGCAGCTCTTAGGCACCCGTTTCCGAGTTAAGCGGTGTTGGCGTCGCCATCGGTGTAACCGCCCCGCTAATTTTAGCGAGAAATTGAATTGGTACGTATGTCACATGACGTCAATTTTCCCGCGAAATCTGGCAGTGAAACTAATTTTTTTTTCATGTTTCTGCGCTAAATTGAGCGCGTAAACACGAACCGTTAGCTTACTCAAGATGCAAGCCGCTAGTTCTCCGTCCCGTATCCTTTTCCCTTCGAACGGAAGCCGTTGCGCCCGGAGTACAATACGCAGCTCTTTCGAAACCGTTCGCGCAGCATCGCATCCGTTCGTTTGCGAGCGACGGCGATTCATCGTGTGCTGAAAGTCGGAAGATGTGCTGTCCGTGGCGTCTTTTATGTATAACTCGTTCGTAAAAAAATTTGAAACAGTGTACACGTGATTTTAAATTTATTGGTAAAAAAATATATATATACATATTTATTTATCTATTTATTTGTCGACATCATGCACAAAAAAAATAGTCGCGTTAACTTTTTCATTTAAAATTATAATGATTGTTATACAGCGTGAAACATCGTATCTTGAAACTCGCGTCGTTTTGAGTTCAAAAGCTAGACTTCATAGAGTTGTATGTTCACTCGGTATTGACAGCAGGGTAGACGCTACGCGTGTTCTAGGCCAATCGTGTCTCCGGTTAGGGTCACGTGGCTACAGTCTAGAGTCTGGTGACAAAGCAGGACATCGCACCTGCCTGGCGCCCAAGGCCACACATAGCATTCACAGCACTGTCAACCTTCGTCACATGTGACACATCTCCTCGTTGTGGCCCCAAAAAATAAGCCTTTTGTTCGTGAAACCCCGTTTTGGCCTCTCCTTCGATCCTTTTCTCTCTCCCTAAGCTGAAAGCGTTGTAAGAAACGAGTGGTCACGTGGTTTGACGGATGACGAATTAGCCGTTGCCGATCTCGGAATGCGTTTAGCTGGACCAAGTTCGGCGTGTGAATTCTCCCTCTGTGGCAGATGCGTATGTCTGCTTCTGCAAGCAATTTCTTCAAAGAAGCCCAAGAATTTTTTGTGATGCGTTTAGTGTTCGGTGCTACAAACGACAGCTTGTGCTACATCGTGTTGAATCTTCACGGGCACCTTCTCGTTTCTGTGTTCGAGTGGTGGTTTTGCCGTGGCCGTGTCTACATCTCCCTTGGACAACACCTTTCAAGTCGCGTCTCGTCAACGTAAGTGCGCTGCAACCTACTTCGTGACAATTGATCGTTTTTCCTAAATGTATTCTTCCAGATTACCTCTAGATTTAGGCTGTGTCTATCTGCTGGCAGCCTGGAGAATCATTGTGCAGAATGTTTCGGCATTGGTGCGATTGCGCTACAAGCAGAAAGTCTCGACATGCCGCCGACAAAGTTTTGACGTGTCGCCAAAAACAACAGCAGCACAGACTCTTAATTACGCGTTCCGAAATTTGACGAGCGGCTTTACGAGTCGCTTGTAGAAAGACTGTTACGATTTTACGAAATACTGGTAAACAATGCTAGGTAAACAATGCCTCTCCTCCCACTCGTACTTTCACTAACTTGACGGACACTCTGTCTCGCGGTTCATGCCGACGAAACGATCGTCGGGATACCGGGTAATTGCTACAGCCGAGCGCGGCACAGTCTACCATTGCTCCCGCTGTGGAGGGTCGAAGAGTCAACTACCAGCACGGTGCATACTGTTTTTTTTTTTTTTTATTCTTGCAAATTTGTTTTAAAAGAAGCAGTGAACGCTACACTTATGCGGTTTGTGCGAGAGTGATACGCCCAGGGGGACGTTATGTAGTTTGCTAATATTTACGATAAGTCGGCTAAATAAATAAAATTCACTAATTAACTTTTAATTAGTGAAAATAGACATATGCTTTCAGTTATAAACTTGCTGAGCGTCGTCCAAAACCCCTTAAAGGGGTAGTGAAACGAAATTTTAGCGCCGATCTTGTTGCATAAATATGGGCTAGGGACAGGCACCACCTCGGAAATATAAATATTGCGCTGTAAAACACAGGAGAACTAATTTTAAACATAATTAAACGATTTCAAATTCTCATCTGGTGGATGGGGGGAAGTTCTCGTGACATCACTTGTGCCAAAATAGCAGCGCCGTTCTGCGGCAATACGGCGTGCCGGCAGAATTCGCCTAGGCCTGAACGCGTTTACAAAGCCTTGGCGGAGAAAGCCAAAGCGTAGTTGGCCACAGTGAGCTCGTTCTCGTTGCGGCTCTTTGCACGACACGGCCCGAGCACGCTTCTGGCACGGCCGGTATTAGTTGCTGCGAGTCGCGAGCTGCAAGCCGACGTTAAAAAGGATATGTTTGAACTACGAGGGTGGCAGCAAGAGCCACGCAAATGCCAAATACCTGTTCACACTCGGAGCGGACACGCGCGTTTGATCGAAGTGCTGGATTCGCTGTTAGACCGCGTTTCGGTAAGCGCTTCTGGACCGATCTTTTACGATTGCAACTCGATACTGACATGACACTCGGCAAAGAAAGGTTAGACCGACATCGCGTAGCTCCCACGAACTGCTATAGCTCGACACTGACGTAGCGTCGAGTCAGAATAAAAATGGCATACTAATAACAGTGTACATACCGAGTTGCCAAGGTAATCCGTATGGCGTTTATTTGAGCTCTATATCACACAAAACAAGGAGATAGAATCAATGAGAGTCCCTTTTCGACGACAGCGTTCGTCACCGCTGTCTCGGAAAACAAGGAGATCGAGATGACAAGGGGAAAATATTGACCTCTGAAATTTAGTTCAGGGATCAAACTACTCATCCGGTAAGGGTCCACAAGGGTCGCGCGGGCATATTCCATTCAGCAGGCCAGCCGGTCATGGACAGACGGTCTTGGCCAAGGACCGCCGGAGCAACGGTGCGCCGAGTCGATGTTGCTGCTAGGCCTATATATTCTGCCGAGCTCGCTCGGTCGGCAGAATCGTGGCTGTTGGAGCTCTTCTCGTGTGTTTGTGGATCCTGCGTTCTTGATCGTCGTGGTCTGTTTTAAGTACTCCTTCCTTTTTTCTTGCTGGTCGAAGTCGGGACGCACGAGAAGAGCACGAAGAAAAATAAATGTCCGTTGGTGGCCGATACCAAGTAACTGAGCGACGCTGTCGGCCTTGTTGATTTGATCGTAAAAAGTGCGTAAGACAGCTTCGGAGCTGTCGTAGGATTCTGTCGTAACCTGCGCAAAGGTTACGACAATTTCGTTTCGAGAGCACGGGTTTTCTCTCAAATTTGTCGTACGCACTTTTTTCGTCGTGAATTCGCTTTGAGAATCCGGCCTCAGAGCTGGTTTTGTCAGTGCTGCCGTGGTTGCCGACCTGCCGTGGTCCCGTGGTGCAGCGTGCGTGCAGCCCTTGCGCATCTCAAACGGCCACGTTGTCACAGGTCGTAAATCGTCGACGCGCCACCAAGTGGCAACGCTCGTAACCACAACATTCACGCCGTAGCCTTTCCCGACCGGCACAAGTGACGTCACGAATGCGCCCAATATCCCAAGACGCATCGCGCTCTCCGATGGCCGATTTTTAAGCGCGCGCCCAATCGGGCCCATCAGGGTGAAAAATATAGCCATCCGTTCAAAATACAAACGCGCGATTATGATTTATGAATATCATTGATCATATTGAACCTATTTCTGACCATAATAGGTGTATTTCAAGTTTCGCTTCAGTATTCCTTTAACCAGTAATTTTTAGAAAGACTGAGCGCGTGTGAAGCGCAGTAGTGCGCTCAAGTTACCGCTCGTGGACCAGGTACAAGGCTGGGGCTAGATAAGAGACAGAAAAATTGCGCGGGCGCCTTAACGAAACCTGAAGCCTTGTACCTGCTTACGAGTGGTGGATTTAGTGCGCTTCTCACGCGCTGAAAGACCTTCTGAAAATGACTGATTTAGGGATTTTGGACGACGCCCCGCTAGCTGGTTATTGGAACCGTATGTCTATTTTCACTAATTGAAAAGTTCTTTAGTGAATTTTAAGTAATTAGCCGAGTAATCGCAGAGCTTAGCGCCCACGTAATGTCACCCTGGGCGTATAACTCACTCGCAGAAACCGCGTAAGTGTAGCTTTCGTAATTTTTTAAAAAAAAACAAATCTGCAAGAATAAAAAAAAAAAAAAGAAAACACCCTGATTTGGGAGGCAGATATACCCCTTTTTGGCAGACCCAGATATGGATATATAAAAAATTGGGCAGATCTGGTTATATAAGGCTTACGTAAACGGATGTGCTTGATATGGCCAGATCTGTCCAATTTTTTATATGTCCATATTTGTTTTTTTTATATAAGTCCAGATCTGCCATTTTCGTATGGGTTGTCAGAGGTTAAATTTGAGTCCCGCTTGCTTTCCAAGAAACTGCATCATTTCCAGCTAATGCTGCCATAAAATTTAACGACTGCTTTGTTTTCAACCTATCTGATGTCCCTCTGACCGCAACAAAATTTCAGTCTTAGTTTTATACCAATGCCTCCTACGGCAAAGTAATTTGAATTCTTAGATGACGCACAACAGTTCTTGCAAGTTGCAATGACTACTCTCTCAGGCGTACTTTCATAAAAAAAGGAGGCGGACAGTGAAAATCTAGAGAGTTCAACACCAAATTTTAGATTAAAGCCTTGTAGGACCCCGGACTGAACTAAAACAAGCGTGTATATAGATAACTATGGGCCTGCTGTTTGAAACAATATCTTTGACTCGCTTGCACGAGCTAACTCACCAAAAAAGGAACTTAACCAGGAAGGCACAATGTGCTCTCAAATAGCTAAAGTCGAGAGAGGCCATCAGTATTTGGTGGCGGAGAAGGGTGGCGGAATTATGATCATGAGCAGGGCACAGTACTTACGGAAGTCATCAACGCAGCTATAAAACTCTCTGTTTTATCAACACCTACCTGACAACCACACACAAATGTTTATTAATGTCATTAATCGGGCGCTCCAAGATGTCCACAATAAAAATGATATTACCGAAGATAATCACTAGGGTTGACCTCTACAGCTCAAACCTAGTGCAATAAACATCATGAGCTGCACGCTGTGTAAAAAGAATATATTGGGGAACTAAAAATTTAATTAAAAAGCGATCTTACGGCCACAATTTCGACATTGTGAATTACGGACCCACCCGTATAGCTAAACACATCCTTTCGCACAGCCATTATATTGCCGCGCGCGCAGCTGGCCAAGCAGGCAGCGCGCGCGTGGCCTAGCGGTTATCGTGCCTGCCTCCAACTAGGAAAGCCAGAGTCCGATTCCTGGGCGAGGCGTGATTTCGTTTATCCCTGCAATTTAGTGTTCTGCTAATTTTGAGAATCCTGGCGCTTCTTCGAGGTCCGAATGTTCTACTCGTCGACCTTTTTACGCCGATTATTCCGGAAGACCACGCATGTACATAAGGGGCTGCGCGTGGCGAGCCGGAGTCAGTTTTCGCCCCAGCGTTCGACTCTGCTGTCACGCCGACCTCGACGCCCGCGACGCTCTGCTTTCTTCTGTTCTCTTTTTATTTTTGCGCAAAAGTTCGCCCCATTAAACGTTTTGCTTCTTCAGTTATTATCGCCTCATCAATTGTCATTCGTGACAATATCAACACGCACCTTAAGATAATCATAATGGAAAGTGGATTTAGGAATGATATCACGCGGGAAAATAAAGACTCCTATTAGATATCTATATTTAGCACGTTGTCCCCACTTGCCTCGGTTAACGCGCCGTTCGTGGAAAGACAATTCGTAATAGGGCAAGTCGTAGCGGGGTGATTCGTCACATAGAGCAATTCGTCACAGGGTGATTAGTCACTGGGACTTCTCGCAAACCCGTAAATACAGGTAACTGTTGATGATTTTCATCGTTTACCTTATTCATCGCGCACGCGAAATCAACGATGATTATCTGGTATTTATAATGCCCCCTATGTAATTCTGCAAGCCAACGTTAGCTGTGCTTCACCGAATCTCTGGGGGTTTCTGAAGTGAGTAAAGACGGAGCAAGCTATGACGGATATGAATCTCAGCCAAGCTGTGGGCGGGGTGATAACAACGACGGTGTCGCGGAAGCAGACAGCGTACGACAGGCGACTTCGGGAGATTGTCTATGCTCCCTTTTTAACGTGAAACGTTCTTTAACTCGCTTCACTCGAGGTTTCTGGTGTGTACTTGCTGTTCTTGCGGTAGTTGTATGCTGCCAACCACGTCGATTCATGTTGATGCTGATGTAAATTACGTGCCCAAAAACACCATGAAGGTTCTGACATTGGTGCACAACAGAATCCACTTCCACATACAAAAATATTTAACATGCAAAAACATTAAACACTAATATAGCCTATCAGAGAGCCTAAATTATAACGAGTCATATTGCAGGCACATTCCGCTATTGAAACGTAAAAAAGGCATGGGGAAAAAAGTGCTTAACATGGATATTACAAAAAAAGAAGTTGAATTCGATGACACTGTGTCATTTAAAATTGCTTGTCGGGATGAAGCGTTTCACAATGTCGCGTGAATTTAGCTAAAGTACGTGACTTCACGCTGTCCAGAAGTCTGGTACATTTGTATGGTATTAGACGAATTTTTGTAAAAACGGCATCTCGGCACATTATACGCCCACTTAGAGTGCTGAGATTCAGAACCATAGCAAGCAAATGGTATTCAAATATTAGTGTCCCGGGAAAGTGCCTATCATAGACTATTCAAACTAAACGCCTTTGTACCAGTTCAATTTGCTTATATTATTTTCCGAGAAATTGTTCCACACGGTGTAAACAAATACAAGTCGGGGCCTTCCTCTGAAGCTCTCCCTCTGAATATATCGGTGAACATAAAACAGATCGCACTTATAAAAATAAAGAAACTTAACAAGTTATGCGGAGTAAGAAACTGCTAGACGCCGACACAGGCCGCCATGTTTGTTATTGTTTGAAACCAAAGGGGACAAGGGGATCATGTGATATTTCTTAAAACATTAATGGCTATCTATATTGTTTGTTTTTGAAACACGAGAATACATTGCATAAAAGACACTTACAGCCCGGAGAATTTATTTTACAACCAACATTCTTCACGTCAATCATTTCTCTAACAAATACGAGTAGAGAAAAGGACCGTAGCTGGCCACGTTCCTTTGGCTAGTAGGTGGAGGGGACCTCGAGTATGGTTATCGCCACCTAAATTGCGCCTGCCGGCGTAAATATCTCGCTACGTTGTTTCGTTTAAATTGTCTGCACGAAATACGTGTCCGATACGTTTTCACAAAAATGTTTCTTTTTTGTTTCAATGTGCCTTTTAATGGATTGTTTTCTGGATCAACCATATTATACAGGCTAAATTTTTGTGAAAAAGCAGGTTTGCGATATAGTTTGTCACTAGCCATAAAAACTGGTATTACATTCTATACAGGGTCCGTATTAGTTCTTCCTATGTAAAAACTCATTAGTAATTTGAGGTAGGTCAGCGGTATTATGTAAACAAAAACCACATTTGAAAAAAAAAATCATTGCTTTCTGTCATATTTCACCAGGTAGTACTTTAGAGTTTTTTCTATAAAACAGTTTCCTTTGAAATATTTCACAGGGTTTTTTCGTTTACAGCGGTACGTTGGCTATATTGCCGCGCGCAAGGCTGAGAAAGAAACGCTCGGTCACGGTCCTCCAGAAAGTTCCCGTTTATTCATGTACCGCACGTAACTTCTATTATTTATCCCTGCTTTTGTTTTCTAGAAAGTACGTGTTCATTCTCGCCCCGATCACGCGACGCTCGAACCGCTTTCGCCGAATCTTCGAGATAGCGGCGCACTTTAGATAAGAGGCCGCCCGCGACCTTGTCGAGTCAGTCTCGCCCTAGCGCTCGATTCTGCTGACACGCCGACTTCGACGCCCGCGACGCTCTGCTTTCTTCTGTCTCCTTCTTTATTTTTGGCACAAGTTCGCCACATTAAACGTTTATTTATTCCTGTTTATTTCTTGTTTATTAGTCACCACCCGTGACATTTTGGTGGAGGTGCGGGGTACCGCATGTTCGTGCAGCGCAGCCCCCAAGTTCCCGCACTGCAAGTCCGAACCCAAGCTCCCGAGGACCCAACGAAGACCAGATCGAGACTCGATCAAGTCGCCGAACCCAAGGGCTACACCCGGAATACGGACCCTTACCACCCAGGACCAGGCAGCCGACGATGGCCAACCAGTCGCAGACCCCCGCCGCTCCTGCCGTCGTCTACCTACCCGTCGCTCCTCGGACACCGGCTCCATTCCACGGCGAGCAGTACGAAGACGTCGAAGACTGGATTGACCAGTATGAACGCGTTGCCCGCCACAATTGCTGGACAGACGAGCAGCGCCTACACAATGTCTATTTTTCGCTTGAGGGGACTGCCAAGCACTGGTACGAGAATCATGAGACCTCCCTGACGTCGTGGGACATTTTCAAGAACGATCTCAAGGCTGCCTTCATCAACCACCACCGCCGAGAGAGAGCCGAGGACCTACTGCGAACCAGAACCCAGGGCCCCAACGAGAGTGTCACCGGCTTCGTAGAGGACGTCCTGCGCCTGAGCGCCCGCGCCGACCCTCGGGCTACAGAGGAGAAGATGCTACGAATCCTCATGCGGGGCGTGAGAGAAAACATCTTTGGTGGCCTTGTCCGCAGCCCTCCGACAACTGTCGAAGACTTTGTCGCCGAGGCAACGAGCATCGAGCGTGCCCTGCAAGCCCGAGCCAGCCACTACCAGAGGCTACCCGGCGTCAGCGCGGTTCCGCCGTCCGCTTGCGACCTTGGGTCCAGCATCCCAAGCATTCGCGAGATCATTCGCGACGTCGTCCGGGAGGAGCTGCGAAAGCTACTACCCGCCGCGGACCGACCAGCTTCGCTCTCCATCGCTGAGGTCGTGCGGGAAGAGGTGCAGAGAGCCATTCAACCAGAGGCTCCCATCAGCGCAGCAGTCTCCGAAGAACCCGCGCTAACTTACGCCGCAGTGGCCCGACGGCCACCGCCTCCTCCTCGCGCCTATGTCGCGCCGCCCCGACGCCAGCCTCCTGCGCCGCAGCACGACCGACGCCACGACGACCAGCCCCAGTACGCCAGCCAGGAGCCCCGTGCACCCCGGAAGACCGATGTGTGGCGAACGCCCGACCGACGCCCTCTGTGCTTCCACTGCGGGGAGGCAGACCACACCTACCGCCGATGCCCATACCGTCGACTCGGGCTGCGCGGATTCCACCCAAGCGACCCGCGCCCCCGGTATGGTGAACGCCCTCGGGAGATCGACGAGTACCTGCGACGACCCCAGTCCCCCGAGCCTGCGTCCCGCCGAGAGTTCCGGTCGCCGTCACCGCGACGTCCAGCTTCGCCGATGCACCGACCCCGACGTGAAAGCCTGTCGCCCCTCGCTCCTCGCCGGGGAAACTAGGCGCGGCAACCCCTGGAGGTGGAGTTGCCGAAGACGACCGACGTAAAGAGCCTCCACGAACGACGGAGCGCTCCCACTCTCCCGACGATACGCATCACAACGACGCTCCTGCTTCGGTGTCCAACAACTTAAACGTTGTTATTGACGGCCTCGACTCATCGGCACTCGTGGACACCGGAGCAGACTACTCAGTCTTGAGTGGGAGGCTCTCTCGCCGCCTGCGAAAAGTCATGACGCCGTGGGATGGACCCCAAATACGAACCGCCGGAGGACAGCTCATCACGCCAGTCGGGAGATGCACTGCTCGCGTCGAGATCCACGGTGAAACGTGCCCTGTGAAGTTCGTCGTTCTGCAAGACTGTTCGAGGGACGTTATCCTCGGAATGGACTTTCTCTGCGAGTATGGCGCCGTCATCGACCTCGGGGCAAACCAGTTGACGCTGCGGAAACCTGTTTTACCGCCGGTAGAGACCAACACAACATCAACCGCGATCCGAGTTATCGCCGACCATGTGAACCTACCGCCGCGGTCAAGTGTTTTCGTCACCGTTATGGCCGACGCCGCCATGCACGGTGAAGCTCTTCTGGAAGGCAGCGTCCAACTGCTCCTCGAAAAAGGAATTGGCGTCGCAAGATGCGTAACGGATCTCCAAGAAAGACGTACAACTGTTCTTGTGACGAACTTTCGAGAGGAGCCGCAGCACCTAACGAAGGGTACCACCGTGGGCCACGTCGAGGAGCTTCAAGCGCCAGCGGTGGTCACCGCAATCTCCGAGGAAACCTCGTAGCCACAGCAGAAATGCACGCCGCCGCCGCCGCTCGACATTGACCCCGAGCTCCCAGTTACGAAGCGCCGGCAACTGATTGATCTCCTTGCCGAATACAGTGACTGTTTTGCCACGACATCAAAGATTCGCGAAACACCAATGGCGAAACATCGCATTGTTACCGACGACGACGCACTTCCTGTCCACCAGTCGCCGTATCGGGTCTCCTTAAAGGAAAGGAAAGTGATTCAAGATCAAGTCCAGGAGATGCTCGACGACGACATCATTCAACCCTCAAGGAGCCCATGGGCGTCCCCAGTCGTCCTTGTAAAGAAGAAGGACGGAACCCTGCGGTTCTGCGTGGACTATCGTCGACTGAACGCCGTGACAAAGAAGGACGTCTATCCGCTCCCCCGCATCGATGATACGTTAGACCGACTGCTCCACTCCCGATATTTTTCGTCGATGGACCTGAAGAGTGGTTATTGGCAGATTGAAGTCGACGAACGTGACCGGGAGAAAACTGCCTTCGTCACTCCCGACGGACTATACGAATTCAAAGTGATGCCGTTCGGACTTTGTACAGCACCAGCCACCTTCCAGCGCGTCATGGACACCGTGCTGGCAGGTCTGAAATGGCAGAGCTGCCTCGTCTACCTGGACGATGTCGTGGTATTCTCACGAGATTTCGACAAACACCTCAGACGACTTCGAGCCGTGCTTCAAGCCATCAAGACCGCCGGCCTGTCACTCAAGCCAACAAAGTGTCGGTTCGCCTATGGGGAACTAAAGTTCCTTGGCCACGTCGTGAACAACAAGGGTGTTCTACCTGACCCCGAGAAGACCCGCGCCGTAGCTGCATTTACGCCGCCGTCTGACAAGAAGGCCGTGAGAAGATTTCTCGGACTCTGTGCCTACTACAGGCGCTTTGTTCGAGACTTGGCCAAGCTATCCGCACCGCTGACACACCTCACGAAGGACGCCGTAAAGTTCGAGTGGACAGAAGAACACCAGAGGTCATTCGACGAGCTCAAACGAAGACTCCAGACGCCCCCGATTCTTGGCCATTTCGACCAGTTTGCTGAAACCGAGATCCACACCGACGCCAGTAACACCGGACTGGGTGCGGTACTAGTCCAAGTGCAGGACGGAGCCGAGCGAGTTATCGCATACGCAAGTCGGACGCTGTCTAAAGCGGAGAGGAACTATTCAACGACCGAAAAGGAGTGCCTCGCTGTCGTATGGGCAATAACAAAGTTTCGCCCATATTTGTATGGAAGTTCTTTTCGCGTAGTCACAGACCACCACTCGCTCTGCTGGCTGGCGAATCTGAAGGACCCCTCCGGACGCCTCGCTCGGTGGAGCCTACGACTGCAGGAGTTCGACATGGCCGTGGTGTACAAGTCCGGCCGGAAGCACAATGACGCCGACTGCCTGTCAAGGGCCCCAGTCGAGGCCGGTCCTGCCTGCACCAAAGAGGACGACGATGAGTGTTTCCTCGGCATCTCTGGATGTAAGCGACATGACAGCACTCCAACGAGACGACCCTGAGCTGCGAGCACTCATCGAACACCTAGAGGGGCAAGGAAGCGCCGTTCCCCGCGGTTTTGTTCGAACATTGCCAACCTTCTCCACCCGACAAAGCGTACTGTACAAGGAGAACTTCAGCGACAGCAACACGGCGTGGCTGTTGGTGATCCCTTCCAGTCTTCGAGAAGAAATTTTTCAAGCCTGCCACGATGACCCGACGGCGGGACACCTTGGTTACAGCAGGACTCTTGCGAGGATACGCGAAAAGTACTACTGGCCCAAGCTTGCGAAGACAGTACACCACTACACCCGATCTTGCCACGAGTGTCAACGAAGGAAGAAGCCACCGACGAGACCGGCAGGACTTCTTCAGCCTATTGCGCCGCCATCTGCCCCATTCCAGCATATCGGTATGGATTTACTCGGACCTTTCCCACCGTCGACGCAAGGAAACCGATGGGTAATCGTCGCAACCGATTATCTCACGCGGTACGCCGAGACAAAAGCCCTTCCATCAGGAACGGCTGTTGAAGTCGCCAAGTTTTTCATCGAGTCCATTGTCCTCCGGCACGGCGCTCCCGAAGTCCTGATCTCAGACCGTGGATCATCATTCATGGCCCAGCTGACGCAAGAAGTCCTTCGTCTCAGCCACACCAGCCATCGTCGCACCACGGCGTACCACCCGCAGACCAACGGGCTGACGGAGAGACTCAACAAAACCATCGCCGACATGATCTCCATGTACGTCGACGTGGAGCACAAGACATGGGACGAGGTGTTGCCGTACGTCACATTTGCCTACAACACGGCCGTACAAGAGACCACCGGAGTGACACCCTTTCAACTGGTGCATGGGCGCAAAGTAACGACCATGCTGGACGCGATGCTGCCCCATGAGCCAGCTGACAGTGAGAGCGACGACGCCCAGGTGGTTGCTCAACGGGCCGAAGAAGTCCGCCAGCTCGCCCGACTCAGGATTCAAGACCAGCAACGCGCCGACGCGGGCCGCTACAACCTTCGTCGCAGGGACGTTCACTTCCAGCCCGGAGACAGGGTGTGGGTTTGGACGCCCATCCGTCGCCGCGGCCTCAGTGAGAAACTGTTGAAACGGTACTTTGGACCATACAAGGTACTTCGTCGCCTCGGCGAGCTAACTACGAGGTGATGCCCGACGGAACACGAACATCGTCACGCCGCCCACCACGACCTGAGGTCGTCCACGTCGTGCGCCTGAAGCCGTACTACGCTCGATAGGACTGTGGACCTTTTGTGCTCCAAAAGACTCTTTAGTTTATCGTTCTTTTTTATATTGATTTGTTTTACACTGCATCGGGGCGATGCACTTTTAAAGGGGGGAGTAATGCCGCGCGCAAGGCTGAGAAAGAAACGCTCGGTCACGGTCCTCCAGAAAGTTCCCGTTTATTCATGTACCGCACGTAACTTCTATCATTTATCCCTGCTTTTATTTTCTAGAAAGTACGTGTTCATTCTCGCCCCGATCACGCGACGCTCGAACCGCTTTCGCCGAATCTTCGAGATAGCGGCGCACTTTAGATAAGAGGCCGCCCGCGACCTTGTCGAGTCAGTCTCGCCCTAGCGCTCGATTCTGCTGACACGCCGACTTCGACGCCCGCGACGCTCTGCTTTCTTCTGTCTCCTTCTTTATTTTTGGCACAAGTTCGCCACATTAAACGTTTATTTATTCCTGTTTATTTCTTGTTTATTAGTCACCACCCGTGACAATATCATAATTGGTTTTTAAATATTAAGCACTCCCTTCAAGCTTGGTGCATTTTAAATGCAGGCACACAATACACTGACACATTGCTTGTAACTAGGATAATGGCCACTACTTCAACAATATTTTTTATTTGCCATTTGCAAAATTTACACTAATAATTACTTTGACGTAACTTAATTAGCACATTTCAATAAAAAATATATTCAATTACCTGTTACAATTTATAATAAACAATAAAGCAGTGCGCACGCACATCCGCTAGCTAAACTAAATGCAAACAATAGAGGCTGATATCCAAAAGCGATTTTTCCAAAAAGAAAAGGGCGTCAGAAAGCAAAGATTCGTAAGCCGAATTTTCAGTGAACAGGTGGTTTTTGGTCGGTATTGTTTTGTGGTTTTCTGTCAACAGTGTTAGTGTTAAACAATATTAAAAAAAATTGTTTTCTTTTTCTCAATTGTTCATTGTTCTTGTTCTCAAGTATTTTATACAATATAGCCTTAGCAATCTCTATTGTTACGTTACTTCTCGCTATGATATAAAAGATGTAAGAATTGCTTTTCAGAGTGCTGACCACCACTTCATCGTTCTTGAGGTAAAACAGAACCACGTAAGTTTTTTTCTGCAATCTAATTGCTTTCTGTTACCACTGTCTTCCACAGTAGAGTGGTATTGTAACAGGAGTTCAGTGAGGTGGCTTATAAATAGTACATTACTGTTGTAACTGTGGGAAAGGTTACACGTTTGAACGCAGAAGAGCATACACTTTGTTGGCGAAAAGAAGCATGTGTCTCTGTCGGCCGTATGCTCGTTCTAATTATGGTATTATCCTGTTTCATACGTACGGAACCCATTTAAGTTTACGTGAACTAAACACCAAAACTAATGTTAGAAGAATGCGTAAAAAAGGCTGGACGAAACAGTTCGAAGTATTTAAAATCAGCCAAGTTGCATTGAAAAAAAAATAAAACCTATAAAAAAAGCCATTTAAGTCGTTCTGGTTTTCGTAAAAAACCTGATTCATAATTCAAAATTTTTATAGCTCGACCTTTCTTCTCCAGCCTTTTTAGTTTTTTAGTCGCGTTTTCCAAACTTTGTACTGAACAAATTTGTCCATTGAACTCCCTGCTCCACGGAAAGCAAATTTTGTACGCTAAGAAACGCACGCACTATGTGCCTGCGAACATCTAAAAGCCAATATTGGCTATACAGACACGCGATGCTGAACACTCAGCTCCATGGCCATATATGTGGAACAAGAATTATGCACTATTGGTTTAATAAATCGAACGTGTATGCGACTGGCGAAGTTTCTGAAGGAATTTTACAATATACATATATAGGGTCTTTCACGAAACGCAGGCCAAATCGCTTCTGCCAAAAATACTCATCACAACGAGAAAATGATTGTGGCGTTTTGGTCCTGGGCCAGGGGCCCATTTAGGAAAATTATTAAAGTCCGTGATAACTAAGCTGTTAACTATTTTTTGTTTACTTGACTTTCTTTATATTGGTTTCAAGGGCATAGATTCAATTAGAAAATTGCTCAGCATTATCGAAAAAAACTAAATCAAGAAATTGGAGAATGATGGAAGGCACGCGCACCACATTACGGCGTTGTGAAAAACCGCACAAATTCGACGGATTTTTAAGTTTCGGTTTACTATCGGAGCGCATCTCAGCCCCGGCGGCACCGCGCCCCGTAGAGAGATAGTGCAACCAGCCTCTGCTGCGTCGCGCGATGACAGCCCACACATAACAGGAAGACGCTTAAGACTGCTTGCGTGAAGGAATGTGAAAGCATTCCTACACGCAGCGGAATCCTAGAAGCACCGCACCACGTCTTCCTATGGCACACGACGCTCCGGCGGTGACATCACCTTCCCCCACTGCGCAGACGCGGTGAACTCCGCCGGCTACAGGCCTTCCGTGACGGTGCACCTGCGTTGCTGTGCTTTTCTTTGTGTTTTTTTAGGTGCGTCCACTTCGACCTTGAGCGCCCCGCCGACTTCCCTGACAAAGTACCTGATATGACGCGTCGCAGCCAATGGGAACGTGCTGCAGCCATTTTAACTGTAGTTTATTTAGATTCCTGTCTTTTGCGGTCCAAGCCAACGCCGGTTTCGCTCCATTGGACAATTCATGATTTCGCAATAATGAATCAAATAACGCTGTAATATTCAAAGGTTTGCCCTATTTGGTTAGTCAGTTAAGGAACGACTGGCTACAATGTATAATGAATTCTACCTAAACTTTCACCTGGGCGCTTTCTTTTTCTATTTTTTCTGCCCTATCGTTACCACCAGTGCGAGCAGGACGTAGAAAGGTGAGGAGGAAGCGTTAGAGGACAAATAAATGGCAGAGATGCTGTCGCGGGTTGGTGTAAAAGAAAAAAAGCTAAAATCTATCAGAGGGTACGGGGACAAATTCCACATAGAACTGTGCCCTCCACTGGTTGCTATTTATATCACTATTTTTATGGGAAAACAAAATATTTTTAATTCCAATTAAAGTTTGTTCCTATACAGTGGTTTAAAATATTTAATTAATCTTAATTCGTCGTTCAATTGAATACTAAATTTTATTTTAATAAGAATGATTGAAACATCACAGTTATTTGGCAATCTATTTGAATCTGTCAAAGAGACATTGCAAGTATACGTATAGCACTCCCTTAGGTTGAAACTGCCATGTTTTGTTTTCTTGTTTTTTTATTGTTTTAGGTGGAAGACCTGGAAAGTATGATAAAACTAATGTTTTTAGCAATTTTCGCTGCGGTTCTCACACTGCACGTTTTCGTCGAAGGTAAATATAATATTACGTATTAAACGCTGTCTGCTATATGTGTGTCTATAAGCATTCATAGGAAGTGTACAGGTAAGTACGATCTATAATTGATTTAAAAAAAAATATAACGTCAACATATGATCAACAAATCCGGTCACAATACATACTCTACAGATTTGCGCGCGAGCTATCTGCTCGCTCTCTAAGTGCCTGTATCTTTATGTAGAGTGAGTATAAAATGGTTTCCCTATTGGAAAAACCAGCATGAAAATCAAACTGGCCAAGCTGGTAGCTAAGCTAGTCAATCTGGTCAATCTGGTAGTCAAACTGGTTTAACTTGCAATCAAGCTGGTTTAAGCTGGGCAAGCTAGAATTTAAGCTGGTCAGTCTGGTTTAAGTAAAAACCAGCATGGTCTCCCTAGAATCTGGTTTTAGATTCAATCTGGTGTAGCTGGGAGCCAGTCTGGTCTTAACTGGTCAAACTGGTTTTCCATGGAGCCAATGTGGTCAAGCTGGGAGACAAGCTGGTCATGCGGGGAGACAAGCTGGTGAATCTGGTCGAACTAAAAATCGAGGTGGTCAAGCTGGTCATGCTGGGAGCGCGCACGCCAAGATCGGCTAGAGATAGACTAAGTGGCATAGCTGGGAGCGCGCGCGTCAAAGAGGCCACGTCCTGTTCTTTGTCCTCTCGTTTTTGGTAGACGACTGGGCGCGTCAGGCGCGCTGCAAGCTACCTTTGTGTGTGAGAAAAGAGAGAGAGAGAGAGAGCGGCAGGAATGAAGAATTTGCGACCCGTTTGGCTATCTTGGACAAATTTTCGAATCGGCGGCTGTGTGCGCGTTGTGTGAAGACTACTTGAACGACGGTGCAAGCGAGGCGGGTTTCGAGGAGACAGCGAGCGGCAGTCCGTTCAGTGCGGGAAGATGTCGGACGTCCCGACTGAGGCGTCGCTTCGTGTCTTCGAACGTGTGTGTGCTCAAGAATTACGGTGGTGCCGAGGAGTATCGCCAATGCCATCGAAGCCGCACGAATTTCCTTGCCTCTGCCGACCAGGCAAGTTGCCGCTTCGCCCCCATCACTGGCGGGACCCAGGTTCGCTTCTCTCATCCGTGTAGCATTTTCGTTTGCTATTGCCTGTTTTGGTGTGTGTCTAGTATTTTTCGTGCTGAAAGGTAGTTGCGTCGGTTAGTACTCTGTCAGCGCCAAGGATGTGTGGCATCTGAGTTTTTGTGAGGGGGCCGCAAGTTCGAAACTAATAAATTGGATGCCGAGTCGGCTTTTCTGCAGAGCTTGGCTTGTTTATCCTGTGTATTAATTTAAACAGGTTAAACTGGTTGGTAAGTAAGTTCACCAGCATGACCAGTTTAACCAGCATGACCAGCATGCCAAACTTGGCATGCTGGGGCAATAACGCAGCTTGAAGCTGGGACCAGATCAACCAGCATGACCAGCATGCCAAACTGGGCATGCTGGGCAATAACCCAGCTTGAAGCTGGGACCAGATAACCAGCATGACCAGTATAACCAGATCAACCATCATGACCAGTATGACCAGATCAACCATCATGACCAGCATACCAAGCTGGGCATGCTGGGGCAATAACCCAGCTTGAAGCTGGGACCAGCTTAAGCTGGTTTTTTTAATACGGTTGGCTCTGAACAACTGTTTGTGCGCAGTGTTTCGGTCATGTTGCCATAGTAACCGTGCTAAAGAAAAGTTTGGAATTCTAACAAGTGGCAAACTGGTCGACTCATTCAAACCATATGGTATTATGAAATTGTGCTACCGGTTTAATGCTGGTGCCGCAGGTAGACGTTTGATATGGGTGCTCGTTCGACACGGCACCCTTTTGAAAAGGGCGTCTGGCTACCGAGGAAACTTCTTTCTTGGTCCAATATATATGCCATCTAAAATAGCTTGACCCCTTCTCAAGAAAACCGTTTGAAATTTCAACTGGTTCATACCGGTACCCGTTCAACCATAACGGTATCCAGTTCAAACCTACGCTTAGGAGCATATCCGAGCTCCTCGTCGGTGTAATCCAGATACTCAGAGGGTTAGTCAAACTGTTGTCCGCTTCAGGCAAACTGGTCATTGGTTTGGTCAAATGGCTCACGGGTTTCATAAAACTACTTTTCTGTTCGAGCGTAGCGGTAGGCGAAAATGTTGGCCAGCACAGCGAGGCCGGAACCGGTTTGAAACTGCTCGTCAGTTTGTTCAAGCCGGTGAGCAGTTTAACCAAATGGGTGAGAAGTTTGAACAAACCAGCTATTAGTTTGGTTATAACGCTCGGGGACTTAAAGTTGGGACTTGAACCCGCTCAAATGTGTAACCGATGCGCTCTGCCGACCACCCACGACGAGGTTCTCGCGAAAGTTGTACACGGTAAGCTCTGTTTACGCTTGTAGCGACTATACTCCGTTTCCCCTTCCGATACACCACAGCGGAGGCTACAACATCATTTAGTCCAGCTGTCCAATCGTATCACGAGGTTAAGAGGGCGCGGTACCTCTATTTATTCGTCCGTTTCAGCCACCAGATGGCGCGCGGATCGTAACGTGGTTGAACGAGCAACTTCTAGGTGGCGCCAGTATCGAAGTGTGAAAAGGCCCGCGTTATCTGCTACGTGAAATAGATCCCCAAAATGTGCCGTGTTCTCTTGGCGGAGGAAGTTTCTCCCTCCCTCGCGCGCGCTTGGTATGTCTGCGGTCAGTCAGCTCAGAGTGCATAGCATCGGACGTCAGTCATAATACGCGCGGTGGCCGAGTCCGGCCTCTACTCTGTGTGATGCAGTGGATGGCGCTCGTTTCTGTTCGGAGGTAGGAATAAAAATGTCGGTCCCCTTTTTTACGACGCTCGTCTCTATACCTTGTTTTTGTTTTGTTTTTTTATCTCAAGTGATTTAGAGTACCGCCTCTTCGAAATCGTCCTTTGCGGCGAGCGATTTAGAGTCAGGTTAGCATTGTATTTTGGTCAGCACTACACGTTCAATGAAGACCTCGGGCGGCGATGTAATTATGTATTGCTTCCCAAAATGTGTCCAAGGTGTGCAGTGACAATTGGAAATGGTATTGAAGGCGCGCGACCGTCGGTTGGAAAAATACGTGCGTTAGATTCACTTATTCAGTATAATCATTTTTGCCAACGTCTTTTATCTGTTTCGACAAATGACATGGTCGAGTCTATTGATAACCTTAGCTAGGTTGGACGTACGGAGTGTCCGGGCTTTAAAAAAATTTGCTTCGTTTATGTGAATGAATATCTGTTTTCTCTTTTCCGTGCTCGGTGCTATGCAAAAATCGCTTAGATATTATGGTAGCCTAGTGTGGCGGCGTTTTGCACGCTGACTCTCTACTGCATTCGCTGTGCACAATATGTGTTCAGATGAATGTGTCAAATCGTATTTCCGATCGATATGATGGATTTACTTTGCTACAGTGTTAATTATATTTTCCTGATTTGCACTGGTCTGTCCCTGATCTAAGCTGAGTTCAAATTCGAGGGTGCAGCCCGACTTAGCGTCGTAACAGCCGTAATGCGCAGAAATAAATTAGTACCATGAAAGAAAAACAGAAGGATACGAGACGGCTCGGTATTATAGAAGTAATGAGTGTACGATCGAATGATGCCATCGTACGCTTTTTTCTTGTTGAACGGTCTGCATCGCTGGGAAACGCTCAAGGTACCAGCGAAGACAACGGGCTGGCGTGAAATTTCGGAAAACAAGCGCCACTTTCATCATGCGCTTTCATTTCGATATGGCGCAAATTTCGCGCGAAATAGTAACAGGTAAGGCAATAAAATGTAGATGTTAGGTCTGGAACACCACCAGACTCAGCCGTGTTGGGAGCATCTCTCGCGAGTCAATACCTGAAAGGTATTGCTTGTCGAACTGTACGAGCGAGTTATCCATTTCAGCGAAACCTTGATTTCGCAAAACTATTGTGTGTTAGAATATGCACCGTGTTAATCAGCTATAACTATGCCCAATCTCAAAAGTTGCGCGCAGTACTTGGAAGCCACGAGCGAGAAATAAATGAAAGTTGATATTGTAGGACAATCGCGACGTGGAGACCCATAAAAGAGAGTCCCGATAAAAAGAGAGCTCCGTCTTCCCCTTCTCTTCAAGTGCTTGGGTTACGCTTTCATTCCTGCACCTTTGGTAACACTGCGCGCACCTAAAATCGCCTCCTTCCTTGAAAAACACCGTGGCCTTCAGAATTGAGATGTGCTACGCGAAAGCGAGCGACATGTCACGCGAACGAAGGCGAGGGGCTCCGGGCTTTGAAAACGCTCCTGATCGCAACAACTTTTTTTGTTTCTTTTCTTTTTTTTTTGTCGAGGCACAATTTCTTTTTTTTCGTCTACCTTGATACCCCCCATCACCGCAAAAACTACCATAAACTAAAAAAATAAATAAATAATGGGCATACAACGACCACTCACCCACTGGGACCCGAGTCAAGGCAAGAAACACTAACTACTAAAAGGGGAAAAAAATCATGTTCACATACACAGACAGAACGCCTCCATCGAAAGAAATGAATCATGCGCTTTTTCTGCCAGTCTCGTTGTGCGTCTGTGAAAAGCCACAAAGGAGGAAGATTATCAGCGCTTCACCACTCCCCCCCCCCCCTCCCCTAAAGAGAAGAAAAGAAAGGTTTCTTGGGCGCACGCGGTCGCCCCAGCGACGACCTTGGAAGGGTATGCGTTTGTAGCACGTTTGTCCCGCGGCAGTTCCCCTGTCTCAAATGCCCACGGTCCGTTTCTCCTAAATACCAGTCTTATCTTCCCGAGTAGCAACTCCGCAGTGATTGTGAATCATTCTGATGCTTTCCAACGTTGCAAAACTGTCAGACGAATATTTGCACATAAGTATACACTGTTTGCAGAGCTATCTACAGCTCTAAACTTCAAACATGCTTTGTTGGATTCGGGAACTGGTGTAGGTTTAGCTAATTAACTTTCCAGAGAACGATAGTAGTTTTCGGGGTTCCAGGCGACTGGACCGGTCGGCAATTATTGGTTCATTAAAAATTGTATTTTATAATCACAATCGTATCATGAAGGGCACGCTATTTCCTCATCACTTCTTCTACGAACAGAGTTGCTGCATTCGTAGCTCACCTAGACGGAAACGGAGACTGTGCCCAAATAATATATTTTGGCAGGTACTGCGCAGCGATTACACACAATGCCTCTAACATAAACATGCTGCTCCACATGTGTATTCACTAGACGCGATACATCGTTCTCCCAACTTCGTTGAAATGGACATGAAAGCGCGTAACCGCCACTTGGTTGAAGTTCTACTTAGAGGTGAAACATTTACCATAAAAAATCGTTAAATATTTGTCGTTTTTATTCGTTTCACTACAAGACTGGGTTCACTTCAAAATTTTTTTTAATGTCGTCTCCACAGCATTTCTACGTCGGTACTTTCGCGTTAGAAAACATCACATAATGTGCCAGAAAAAAAACTGTACGAACGATCCTGCATAGCCTCTTTTTTTTTGGACATTAAAAAATGTAGTTGGCTTCCCTTCTCACTGCATGTTTTAGCATGGAAGTTCCTCTTTAATTATGATGTCTTCACTTCCTTAAAAAAATATACGGTTATTTAAATTACCGAATTACAAAAACGTCAAAATTGCATAATTGTTTTTCGTTGGGGCGCCATCGCGACAGGGACACTTCCGTTCGCTTGTGCTTTTCGCCAGCATTTCTACGATGAATCGCCAGGACCGCGACAGACAACAGCATGACACTCCGGCTTCTGTGACGTCATTTTTACCACTGCGGGACCACTTTTAATGTGTGGGCGGGATAGGACGCTAAACACACCAGTCGGAAACGCGCTCCAGGTGCCATAGAACTGCTTCTAAAAGTAGCTGTCACGTGCTTTGCTCCGCGACTGTGATTCCCTCACAGCAGCTCTAACTGAGGTTTGCCAAATTACGGTGAAACGGAGTATAGACAAAAACAGACAGGAAACGGGCTGCGAGCATACGCTAGTCAAACGTACAACAAAAAGGATTGGTTTTTCCCCAAGCTAGACGACATTTATCAGGCATCTTTAGAGCTGCGGCGCCCAAAATCACGCGTACTCAATAAGATTTTTTTTTCTCGAATGTTTGTGATTGTTACAACGCCCTGGAAGCAATATATATAGATATATATATATATATACTATATATATATATATATATATAGATAGATAGATATAGATATAGATATATGATGAAGTCCATCTGAAGGGGTACCGATAACTGTGAGCCACGAACATGAAGGATTCGCTAACATCTGTCAGTGGTGCGAACGGTAAATCGTCACGCAAACATATTCTCACAAGCTGCAAATATTTATTTGGCTTAGCAACTAGAGTAGGAATACGGTACATTCGTCACATGCGCACTCGTCACAGGACGATTGGTCACAGGATGATTCGTCGCACAGGAACATTCGTCACAGGATGACTCGTCACGCGGGCAACCGGTCTCACAAGAGTTTTTTCGTCCACAAAGAATGTAATGTTCTATTTGTTTTGGGTGGATAGAGTGGGTCACTTCTTATCTTAGCATGACTTTCGCTTTTCATTCAAAAAGTGAGAGGTGATCGCCGTAGAGAGGTGGAGCTCTGCTGCTTCACGAGGGGTTCTCGTACACATGCAGCAGAAAGAATGATGATACTTCTTATTGGATTTGTCACAAAAGAGGAGAATGCAAGGCAAAATAACAGCTGATTTGGCTGCCTGTCGTATTATCTCCCGTTCAAACGAGCATACGCACGCGGGGGACCCAACTGAGATAAACCTGCTGAAGACTCGTGATATGATGAAAGGAAAAGCGGGTGAGTGCCTGAAACTTTTCTGCGTTGAATAATGTAAGATTTGTTTTTCTAACCATTGGTTTATTTCACAGCGGGAAGTCGTGAAACTCCTCATCAGATTCTTTTGCACGCTGCTTCCACCGTGAGCGAGGACACCGGTCTGCAAAGTAGATACAACATGGAGGAGGACTTCGCGGTGCAGGTCAGTATTCTATGTATTTATAGGGGAATAATCAATCATTCACTGTTGTCTAATTCATACCGCATTGCACTTCCACCACTTCAATGTTTTACAGATGAGAATGTTCCCAGCACTTGCCTTTCTTCTGGTTGGCGAGATACCTGAAGCCTTCCAGGATCCGCTGGAGGTCATCCCCGCTTAGGCTATCCGTGCGGCTAACTATTCCGAGGACGTCTATGTAGGCAGGCCCCGTCAAAATGGCCTGTGTTCCTCGCTCTTTTCACCGGAAGTGTGGTCTGTGAGGGCGTCTACAATGGCCGACAAGACTCGAACCAACAACAGCGTCGAGGCGTGGCACAGGGGTCTGCTGGTAAGCTTTTCTTTTTAAATCTCGAGCGAGGCTGTGTTTAGAAGGTTATTGAGTTATAACGCATTTTACATATCACGTTCGACTGGGCTTTCTTTTTCAGAGGAACGTGGGGTGCACAACATCAAACTTGTGGGTTTTTTTCTGGACTGCATCAAGAAAGAGCAGTCTTTCAGTGAGATGAAGATCGCACAGTCTGAAGGCGGCACGACGTTAACAAGGACGCCCAAAAAGCACGCCGATTACAACAGGCGGATCCAGTTCATCGTTGGACAGTAGGAGAGCACCCGACGCCTCAACACTCTCAGGGCATTGGCCAGGAGCATTACTTTCTAAAATCTTGTAATGATCACAGAAATAAATTAGCAATTTCAAGTTTAACTTCTTTTTCACGTTCTCTTATATTTTAGCAAAGTGGTGCGAATATTTCATGGTATTTATGAGTATACCGTATCCTGATTGAGCTATGCAAATTGGCCCAATCTTATGCATAACGTACATTTACACACAAATTCATTTTCATAAAGGACCCCGCTTATTGTTTTAGCTGCACGGTCAACAGGAAATTCGGGCAGTTCCTGAAATTTATATTTTACTATCGTCCCCTGCCCTCTCGATGTGACCAGTGGCCCGCGTGACAAGTCATCCTGTGACGAATGTTCCTATGTGACGAATCGTCCTGTGACCAATCTTCCTGTGACGAGTGTGCATGTGACGAATCGTCCTCATCCCGCGCTCGTCACGGGACGATTGGTCACAGGACGATTCGTCACATAGGAACATTCTTCACAGGATGACTCGTCACACGGGCAACTGGTCACATCGATCGGGCAGGGGACGATAGTAAATTGTAAATTTCAACAACTGCCCACATTCCCCGATGAGGAGTTTCACGACTTCCCACTGTGACATAAACCAGTGGTTAGAAAAAACAAATCTTACAATACTCATCCGCTTTTCCGTTCATCATATTACGACTTTTCAGCAGGTTGATCTCAGTTGCTGGCTTGAACGAGCAATAATCAGACTGGCAGCCAAATACGTTTTTACTTTGCCTTGCATACACCTCTTCGAGAAAACCAATAAGTATCGGAATTTTTTCTGCTGCATGTGTACGAGTACCCCTCGTGCAGCTGCAAGGCTCCACCTCGCTCTGTTGCGATTACCTCCATCCTTTTGAATGTAATCTGAGTTCAAAAATAGTCGCTTTTATATGGCCTCCACATTCACCGTTCGAAACGGACCCAGAAACTAAAACGTCTGTTACAAATTTTTCAACCTTGAGAAGCGAAAGACATGCTAAGATAAGAGGTGACCCACTTTGTCAGGCCGAACCAACATTCAATGTTCGGGACCGAACCAGAAGCTAAAACGTTTATAACAAATTCTTCCTTCGCCTTTCAGAAGCCAAAGACATACTAAGATATGAGGTGACCAACTTTGTCAGCCCGAACCCAAATTGAACAATACATTTTTGGGGGGACGAACTATTGTAGGACCGGTTGGCCGCGTGACGAGTCATCCTATGACGAATGTTCCTGCGTGACGAATCGTCCTGTGACCAATCGTCCTGGGACGAGTGCGCATGTGACGAATGGACCGTATCCCTTATGGAAGTAATGAATATACGACGGATGCTATCGTACACTTTCACTTATTGGAGGTTTTGCAAGTTGAACGTCACGTTTATATCCGGTTGAAAATAGTATAACATAGACAAGGCTTCTACATCTATTGAAGGAGCTTTTTCAGAAGAACTGGTGCTCCTACTCTGTTTGTGGTAATTGACGAGCTCGGTGGTTTTACAGAGCCGGGCGGGAGAGAAAAGTAGGACTTTGCATTGATGGCTCTTACGAGCATCGCGATGGTCTACATCGAACACAGAGATCATATAATAATACCGAGGAAAAGGCCCAGCATCTTTTTTATGCTTTGCTGTCATAAACGCAAAAGCTGGTAAAACATCATTTTCAATGACAATATTTAGTGTCCTTTTGCTCTATTTCCGCAGAAACAACCGGCGAAAGTCATTGTATCAGAAACAAATCACACTGACGAACAGTTGAACAAAGGCAAAGCGTAGATGCAAAGCGAGCGCGCTTCGCCTCGTTCTGTATCTCGGGACCGACGATGTCAGCGTCCGCATTGAATCCCCCCTCTCTCCGCTGCTGTCTGCCCCGCTGACCTCGAACTAGACGTGGTAACCGAAGTCACATTTTTCCCTCACTACATGGCAGCCTTCCAAATACATCACGGCTGGAGAACTACGGCGGGTTGCTAACTCCACAGAACAAATCTATTTACTATATAAATACATAAATCTCGGGACACACTGCAATATCCTGAATCATTACCCACCCCAATTTTTGCGTCTCTTCTTTCAGCTAACGTTCAAAATCGAGAGTGAAGTCGCACCTGTCGCCATAACAACCATAACGCGCAGAAAGAAATATGAACGAGGAAAGGATAAAATACGAGGTCCCATGGTGTTGTGAAAGTAACGGGTGTACAAATTATATTAGAGAATATTTTTGTGTTGCCGCAAGGGAGCGGTTCCTTGTGCTTCGCTGGGGCTATTTGACGAGCTCGGCGGTCCTACGAGGCCACATATATTGGAGAGAGGTAGAAAGTTTCTTACGACTCTTGTTACGAAAGAGGTTGGGTGTGTCACTCAAGTCTAAACAAAAACGTTCAAGGGTTCCTTCTTTCTTTTTTTTTCTCTCTGTTTTCAGAACAATTAGGCACGAGACCCCTAGGATTAGTAGGCCACATCCCTAAGCGAAGCTATGGAATGTTGACGGTGCTTAATTTTCTGTTAGGCACACAGAAACTCCCCACTTTGAACTTCTTTGTGCTAACTTCGGGAAACCGATAATCCGCAGTGCAAACAAAGACGACTTATCGGGGTGCCCTAGACATCGGTTTTGACCCCGCTGTAGATTATCATTTCCGTGGGCCACAGTTTGAAAGGAATCGCGATCGTTGAGGCGTTTGCTATGCGTCGCTGCAAACATAACATATGCACCACCATCATGAGCATATTTCGAAAGGAGGTTGATTTTCAACGCCCGGAACGTTTCGCCGCCGTTTCCTCTGCGTGGCGTTACCAGTCAGCTTTGGAGATAGCGAGATTCAGCAGGCCGTTTTTCTCCTCCGTATCGGTATCCTCAAAGAACGCGTCGCAACTGAGCATGCACGCCTCCAGTCTTTTCTGCATAGTTCAAGGTCTCGTGGCGGATGACGCAGAGCTAAACTGGCGCTTAGCGGGTTGCGGAAACGATCTGCTGAAACTCCTTATTCTCCTCACTCTATTCTTCCGAACTACCTTTCCCTTCCCGGCCCTTTCATTCTCCCTTCTTTCTTGCCCTCGTCCAGTTTGCCTTGCAAAAATACGTTTCGAAGTCGAAGTAAATAAATATTGTTGCAGTTCAGGGTTGCCTTCCGGCGCTTTGGCCTTTAAGCAACTTCATTATCCGGTGTTCAGCGTTTCGATGTTTGTTATTTTGATAATGCGAAGTTTTGAACTCAACAAATCACCTCTATTCACCAAGAAAAAAAACACATAATTTTAGGACAAAATTATTATTCTGAGTTGATAAACATCCGCCGGTGACAAAAATACTAAATTGGTTACAACCAAAAAACTCAAGTGATTCGAAATATTCTATTCGGCCTGGGTAAAACCAAAACACTCCAGTCGGTGACTGTTCCCGCCCTAGCGACGGCTAGTTTCTTCGAAACGCCTCCTCTGTAGAAGTTTGTGAAACATTTTATCTCGTCAATCCTCCATCCTTCCAGTGCCTATTCAGTGGTCGGTGTGGTTCTTGGAAGACAGGGTCAACAATATTAGTGTCGTCCGGAACCATTGACCTTAAAAACGCGCCTCTTCGCTTGGGGAACTGAGATGCGTTGATTGTTATTTGTTCCTTTTGCCTACTACAGACCATTCAAAAACTCGCCTTCTGGGTGCCACCAACTTCGTCTACTGGGGTGTGAAGCGCGTTCGAGCGTGTGCAATAGCTCTCTAGGCCAAAAGATTGTACACTGATTATGCGTTCACAGGCATTTTTGGTCGGGATAGATGCTCCCACGAGAAGAGCGTATGAGATATGTGAATAGAATTGGAAATATTCTTGTCCAATCGCATTTTTCTTCCTCTGTTATCAACGCTTTTTAGCATCATCACGAGACGTTCAATCATAATAAACTGGTGTTTAAAAAAATAAGCACCGAAAAACATGCACCGACTTTTTGCTCAAAAATGAACACCGGAAAAAACATACTTTAATTATTGCCCATGTCACCATTTTGGGATATTTGTGAATTTCCAGAAGAACAGCAAGTTATCACCCTCCCCTAAGAATACCCTGACTACAGAGCAGGCGACCCGGCTTTTCCCGCGTCAGATTGCGGTGACCACGAACCGTACGGAGCTCACAGAACGTCCGTGAAAAATATAAAGGAGGCAAAGAACGATCTACTCTGTGCGCGTCTCATCCCCGACTTCCACGACCCCAAGGCGGAAGGACGTTTGTGTGAAAGATAACAATAAAATAAAACTTTGCGTCAGAAAAAAAAAAGTACAAACAAGCACAACGCATTGACGGATCACGGGGTTGTGGAACACCTCGCGGTCCGCTTGCCATAGGACGGTTGTCTTCGACCCATAGCTCCAAGGTGAATTTGCCACGTGCGAAAACACGGAGACCTATCCACCGAGAACCAGGAAAGCGAGACACGCACGCTGACGCCTTCGGCGTGCACAATGAAACAGGATAAGGGCGCGGAATACGGCCGCAGAAGAACACCTTACGGCGAGCCTCGCACGGTCGCGGCTTGAGGACCACCTTCGCTCCTCTCGCTAACAAAACCATCCGGGCTGGAACACGATGGCTCGATCTCACCAGGAACCTCAACGTGCGAAGCTTCCACACACTGTCGCTTACGAGTATTCTCAATCAGGCACTTCTTTAGCTTTCGCTTGCCGTAGGAAGCCTGCTTTCGACCCATGACGCCAGAGGCGAACGCAACACTTCCGAACGGCAAATATTCGAACGCACCAAACGCCAAGCGCCGCAGCGTTGAACTGAACCGCGTTCGCTGTCGCTCGAACGAAAGAAAATCGCGTATGAATACAAAAAAAAATGTGTGCACCGAACTCAAACTACGGACAGAGACCGCTATCTAGCGCGAGAAGAACAAAATGCAAAACACACGAAAATATTTTTTTGTTTTCTTTTCCGAAAGAAAAAGCTCGTTTTCGGAAATATCGCTGTAGTTCTAAAACGGATTAACCTACGATAATTATTTTGATACCAATCGATTCCGTATTAAATTTTAGAGGCACTTGCGCGAACACAACTGCTTTCTAAAAATTGGTAGATTATGTAAAACGTCATTAAACCCAAAAGTGTCAAAACTGCAGTTTTGAGTCGAATTCACGATTTAAAAATATATATTTCTTCTAAATACTGAGAAATATGATCTGCGCCAATGCAACAATTAAGTATTAATCTCTTTATCGTAAAAGTTTCAAGCAAATGCAAAGAGCGGTTCTGATGTAGGAATTATTTGAAAACGTCAAAAATCTACATGTATTCTCTATGGCGCTTGGAGGTACTATGCCCTCTTAAGCGTCGCTTTGACCTTCCCGAGCGTTGTGCGCGACACTTCCGCTGCCTTGGGTTGGCTCCGATTGTTTTTAGCGTCCCATGCGGTCATTTTTAGGATGAAGCGAAGTATATTGCGTCAGTTATTTTGTTATGAGCACAATAGGCACCTCTGGTGTCTCTCCATCTGTTTTCGACCGTCTGCTTACTTCTGAGAATTTCACACAGCGCGTGCAGCAAACATTCGAATCCTCCGTAGAGTCAAGGGTGTGCTTTAGCGATTTTTTCATGGAATCTGATTTGTTTCGAAATTCAACACACCAACAGACACGACTGTACCAGGCGCCAAGATATTGTATGAAACGAAACAAATTTCCTGAAGGTTTTAAATTTTCGAATTTCGATCACCTCGTACTTCACAAACCGAGAGCCCCTACTGGCAAATTTGAAGTGTGACGTCAGAAAGGGTACAATGTGCGCAGTAAACCATGTTCCCAACTGACTACAAGACGTTTACATGTGGGAAAAGAATGCTAGGAAGCTCATTTATTGAGAAGCAAGAACCAACGTTCGACATACCCTGTTTAAGACTACCTGCGCAACCTGAAAATTTGTACCAAATTTGTGACGTCAGAGTACTGGAGAACACGCGGAAATTTGAATGTTGGTTTCGGCGTGATCTTCATTTACGCGTTTTTTAATAGCCTTTTTTGAGTATCAATACAATATATTGCATACCTTGAGGACTAAAGTTCACAAACTGCAACTCGTTTGGGTAGCTGAAAAAACAACTGGAGAACCGGTTTAAGATTATTTTCTTCGGGATGAATGTTCCCCAGTCGGCCTTCCCTTTATATTATTGAGAACTCCACAAATATCGCTGTAACAATGCCACTACTCGCCATGGCAAAGTGGTTCCTATAACGAAAGTTTAGCAATGTAGCGCATATCTAGATTTATGGCTTATTTATGACAACTTTCTGTTCATTCCTGCTTATCCAGGGTTGTCAAGGTCAAAATAATGAACCGATGCACTATATTCCCCTCAGTGAGCTACTCTAATAAATTTGTATCGAAGAAAGCGACTCAGGCTCGTTGTTTGGGTGTGCGTGACCGACCAATTGTAAATGGCACTCATTTAGGACTAATGAAAGATTTGCCTCAGTATCCGGATGGCACGTTGAAAAGGGTGCCGTATCAAACGGGTGCCCGTATTGATCTGGCGCCCGTATCGAACGGGTGCCCGTATTAAACAATTGCCGCTATCAAACGGGCACGCGTCTCTAACGAATGCCCATATCCCATAATACCATATGGCCCAAACGGGTCGACGAGTTATCAACCTGTTCATACTCAAACTTTTTTTTCAGTAGCCAAATGACAAGCCTATGACGCTTTCTTGTGCAGAGTAGCTCGCTAAGCTAGCATGCACTGCAGGTGTTCATTATTTTGAACTTGCTAATCCAGCATAAGCAAAAATGAACAGCAAGTTTAAATTAACCTATTTAAACCATATATGCGCTACATTGCACAACCTTAATTCGAGGAACCCGTTTGGCAGGGAGAGGAGTGGCGTTGCTTCGGCTTGAATTGTGAAGATCTAACGAGGGTAGAGGAAAACCAGGCCGGGAAAGAAGGGGGGGGGGGGGGAGGGACCGCAATTTCAAGGCAGATCACGTCAACCACTATGTCGGGGTTGATGCTTATTGCACGCGCTATACGCAACTCTCGGAAGTACGCCCATGGAAACAAAGAAGTGCAGAGATACCGAAGGCGTTTATTACCCCGATAACATGCTATGAATGAAACACTGTACTCCGTTTCATTCCACGAAGGTCCACATCGGACGATCCAAGCCATCAAAGTCAATCCAAGTCGTGCAAGTTTCACGCGTGAACCTCAAGAAGGGCACCGCGACGCTCAGTCATGTGATACGTTAACAATGCTTGAGTAAATGAAATGTTTTTTAGCGTCGGCTGCAGTCTATCGTACGGGGAAATGGAGCATAGTGACAAGGAGAAACGCATACCTTGAAGCCTTTTCCTGAGAGCCTGGTAGGAGGTGGTCTGCAGAGCGTGTCGGTCGCACATTCAAACTGGTTCAACTCCCAACAGAGATTCCCCAACAGCGGGTCCATTAATTTGCTCCCTCTCTCTGTCTCTTCTGGCTTCAAAGCACCAGTATAACCAAACTACTAACAGTTTGCATCAATCTGCTCACCGATTTGACGAAACTGGTGAGGAGTTTCAAACCGCTCCGCCAGGCCGATGTGTGATGTGAACTGGTTTCCATGCCGCTTCGATAAAACAGGAAAGTGGCTTGATTAAACCCGTGAGCAGTTTGACAAATCTAGTAAGGAGTCTGACCAAACCAGTGAGCATTTTAATAAAATCTCTAAGAAGTTTCGTTATACCGGTAAACGAAGGTTTGATCCAGTTACCGATGTGCTTGAACGGGTACCGTTTTGAACCTGTTCGAATTTCAAACCTCTTTTTTACAGTGGAGCTGTTAAGGGCTAGGCTCCCAGGATCGTGTCGTGTATGTCGACGCAAACATACCCGGACAGCTACCGCCATTATAAGTGACGGCGGCAAGCACACAACCAGTATGGTTTCCGCCGTCGCTCGTAGAAGACGGCAACCTTTCCAGCTATAATAGAAGAATGGATAGTTGGGCGCGTTGGCGGGTATTCATTGTAGGAAACAGCGCGAAAAATAGACGACGACGAAGATGCACACAGTGTAGCGAGTATAGCTCCGCTTGTCTTGCTTCTTCACAAAAGTGGAAAGGCTGTTTCAATTAGGGAACCAAACCGGTTGTGCTAACGTTTCCCGCCCCCTATGCACCCTGGGAGGTATACGTGATCGCACTGACGAATGAATGAACCGGGCGATTTCTGGTTGTAGACTGTTCTGTTATTTTGCAGTCCATATATAAATAAGACTCGAGTTGTTCAAGGAGGCACGAGCATATGCACAAAATAAGTTCTAGTGAGGGACTCAAACTGAAACTTCTAATGGTTCTACTATGTTATCTTTTCTTCTGTATAAATGCAAATACTTTGACTTAGCCGTTTTTGGGTTCCGGTTACCTAATATTGGGTCCAGGTTCAAGGTTTCGTAAAAGCCGCTTAGTTTTGCTTCAAGCAAAATGCTGAAGACAGGCCTATAAAAGGTTCGTAAAATGTTACATCTGTACTTCGTTCTTCAGTACCTTCAACTGAGAAACTGGAGTTCGTAATGTGTAACGTGTGACCCCCATTATTACGAGAGAATACAAGTGAATAAAGTCGTTTTGACCATCTACTTTAGTCTTCTATTTTACGGGACTGTAATCTGCTTTAAAGACCGACTAACCTAGCGCATCTATTTAGTAACAAAAATGTCGAAGTTTTTCTTAAATGAAAATTAAGAAAAAGAAGTCGATTGATGGGGTATTTGTTTAGGTTCAGCTGAGAAATCAATCCAAACGAATTTTTTTCAATCTTGTTTTCTTTCCGCGTTCTATCCTAAAAATTAATCCCTAGCCCTTAACAAGGGTTCTAACTTGCACACCAGATTTAAGGAACAGGTCGGGAGCTTTCCCTATTGTATGCTATAATTGATGCAGCGAAGATCTTGAGTATAGCTACATCAAAATTCTACCATCAACTTGCACCTTTTGAATGAATTACAGCCTTAGGAGACCAATGTTGCGAGATTAATTAAAGTGAGCTGCACTAATTGTAGAAATATAAAATATAGATTTTCTGTATTATACTTTATACATAAACAGAAATATAAAATTCGATAGTTGTTGGTCTCTCTTCGTCTATTTCAGGAGATATTGAGTGCAAGCTTTTTTCAGGGTGTGAGAAATGGAAACTATGACCTTCAAACTTAATTTATCAGGTTTAGGTTGCGTGAGATGTGATATTTTTCAACTCATGACGGCTGCCTTCTGCTGCTGCTTTGGAGCTTTCTTTCTCAGTCGCTTCGTTTGTATTACATTTCTGAAATATCTAAAAAAACATCACACTTTTAAAGTTGTAAACATTAAAGATAGAATATATTTTCGCGCTATGTTTAATGCAAATGTATTATTATTTTTTTAATTTTTAATAATCTTTGCACGAAGTCAGTCTTTATGTCCTAATTAATTTAGTAGAATAATGACTGTTTTCAATCTTCCAGTACACCTGAATGAGATTGAACTATCTGCTTCTATATCTTACTAAACAATGTGGTTATTGTTGGTACTTGCTATGGCAGTGGCGAGCGATCATGTGTCATTATTGTAATTGTTAACGTTCATTGTATAGAAATTAGACCAGAGATGGCAGTAATGACATTACTGTAATGTAATTACAGTAATTAAATTACTTTTTGGAGTGACGAGTAATGTAATGAATTATTTATCTAGGCTAGAAATTTAGTAATGTATTGAATTACTTTCAGGCAGTAATTTCAAGAAAAGTACTCATTACTTTTGAAATTGCTTTTGTCCTAAATCAGAAAATTCATTTGCAAGCTTTAATAAAGAGTCAAATTATTTTTCATGGTGAAATGTTGTGAAAGAGCATTATAGGAAATAATTGACGGCCACCTGAGCGCAAAGCTTCGTACAAAGAGCTGAACAGGCGCACAAAGGATTGCTGGAATGGCGAAAAAAAAGCTTACGTGTAGACATCACTGGAAGGCAAAGGCTTATGAACGTCAGGCACGACAGATTCATAGCGCGCGTCATCACGACGATACTATACTTCCTTCATCCATAAGCTGGCAGTACGGTGGGAGCTGCAAGCTAACCAGAACCAACCAAACACCTACCTTTAATCACCTGTCTCGTTCCTTTTTCTGCGCGTGGGCATGAACAGGAGCGTGATTACGTGGCAAAACATACACATGTGAATGTTCCAACGAGCATGTAGCTTCCACCGCACTTTCAGCCTAGGTATGAACGGCTTTTTGGCGACAAGGCGAAGGTCACATCCCCAGTGAGGTCAACCCATTTTAAAACCTGAGAGGACAGGACCAACAGATCCCCAGTCTTGTACTTTCGTCAAGCAAGGTCAAACAGTAAGCGTCGACCATTGTAAACTGCAAACGACCGAAATAGTTAATTCCAAATGCCTTGTCGAAGCCCCAGAGCGTTTCGTGTGTCCTCAAGGAAAGCAGGTCCCGTCCGTGCTGTGCCTCGCTGCCTTCCCTTGGGAAGTACATTCGGAAATAAGCTGCAAGGAGATATCGCCCCCCGTTTATTGGGAAAGTACAGAATTCAGGAAGCTCGCGGCATTCCTCAACTGGCGACGTTTCGGATTAGAAATTATCCAGGCCCTTTGTGTGGCTATGCGCAAAAACTTGCGCTCTTCGGCTGTTTGGGAAAAATGCTCCTTCTCTTCATGGCAATGCAGTGGAGGTACAGTTACGCGTTCCCTCGCCCATTTTGAGCGCTGAATAAAGCCATGCGCGGGTTCTCCTCCTCTCCACTGCAATGCCAAGAAAAGTTGTTGCCGAGCATAGTAACTGCTTTTGGGAAAATAGAATTAGATTGCGTCTCAGGCGGAAAGGAAACGTTCCACGTGACGACTCCTTGTTAGAACGAGCTGCCATTGCCCGACTTAACAAATTGACACGGACTACAACTTCTAAATCAGGATGACGGAAACATATCACCCTTCTAGTAAAAAACGTCGCCGTTGAATGAACAGCGAGACCGGTGAGTCGACTGTCTTTCTGAGTCACATCAAAAGAAGCTATATTCATCATGTTAACACTTATGCCGTGTGCGCCATAAAAACCACACTTCAGTATGGTTCACTTAGAGGGACATAAGGTTGTTGCGGTATAAACAGGAATATCTGAGTTTTGGTACATATAGACCAACTCAGATGTTTGACGTCACATCACTGCGGTGGCGCTGCAGTCGGCACTGCGCATGCGCAGCGCTTCGCTTTTACCGGATTTGGTTGCTGCACGCGCTCTGTGTGGGCAAACGAGGGCTTGTTTTGTAAACACTGTGTTGTTGTATACGGTAAATAAAATAAGCAAGAAATTGCTGCCTCAAGGTTTCCAAATGCAATTTCAAAGTAATTTCATTACTTTTGAAAAGTAATTGTAATGTAATGTCATTACATTTAGTCTGGGGTAATTTGTAATGTAATACAATTACATTTTATGGAGTTTTCAGGAAAGTAATTAGTAATGTGATTTAATTATTCTTTGAAAGTAATTTTAACATCTCTGAATTAGACACTGCAAGTCTGCACCGACAAAGATACATTGATCTGATTTTAATTATATTGGATAGATGTAGTTCCAGGGTGTACTGTCGTTCGTATACAGCGGATGTTTCCGCGAATACTTCTAAAAGTTCATGAAAGTAGGGTGGTTAGGGAAAAATATTTTTCAGAACAAGCTGGCGGGCTTCAGAGATTTAAAAAGTTATAAGTATTGAAATTTAAATAAATAAAATTTTAGCTAGTGAAAATAAACACACGGTTCAATTAGAAACACACGGGAAGTGCGGGGTGCGCTAAACGTACCACTCGTGCAGCAGGTGCGAGACCGGCGATAAGAAAACGCGCATTGCAATCTTATCATTCGGGTTTTCGCAACATCGTTGCGTACAAAATGTATTTAAATATTTTAATTTAAACTGAATTGTAATACTTGCATAAAAAGCAACGAATTGTATTTCATGTACCTGCATTACAGGAGGGCTTGTGAAACCAGGGCATGAATATGATTGCTACTGGAAAGTCGCTAACGCTAGTGATAGAGTGTGTCGCAACCATGGTCAAGATGTAAGTAAAATTTCGACTGTTTCTTTATTATGAGCGCTTATGATCGGCCTTAAAATAGGTTGGCACAATGAATCAACGGTCAGGGCGGAGATTACAACTGGTGAAATTTTCTGAATACAAGTGGAATGGAGTGGCCGGAACTTTCAAATCTTTCTGTCATGGAGTGCTTCGGTAGAGTGTTCACGAACAAAACAATTAAAATATTCTGTTAAAATATTGTATCACCTTCGCTTGGCACATAATATTATTCACCGGCATATAAAAAAAACCAAGGGCTGTAAAATACTCAGTTCGCTCTTTTTCGCGCGACTTAAAGCGTGGTGGCGCCTGTGTGCAAATAGCCCTAAGACACTTCCAGTTCCCAGCTAGACTGCGGGTTTCGCTGTATTTGCGAGATTAAATTTACGCGCTAGTTTTTGGAAAATGGTCTCTTATATCACTCTTACAAATAATTGATTGTTATGGTGCAAGAATGATGCATAAAAATTGCTCAGACTGGAAGAGCGCTGGGGCTGCCGAATAGATGCCACCACTGAGTTTGTTGCCAAAAAAAAGGGCGAATATTCCTCAATTAGCATGCAAAATGAGAAACCGTGCATAGTAACGTGGGGTTGGCAAGCCCCTGAAGAAGACTCTCGGCGCTTGAAAAGTGCAATTGCGTAACATAAATGCTCCCCGCGCGGCTATCTCCTTTCGGATATGTTTTATAAAACTCAGTAACGAGCTTTATTTAGATGCCACCACTACATGATCAAATGCCACCCTTTCGCCGGCCCGGAAATCGCCAGCTTTTACCAATCTATTTTAGTTTGGACTGTACATTAGAATGTCAGGGAGTAAAGTACTGAGTGTTGAGGGACGTGCAGCTTCGCGTGTAAGTGGCACTAACTGCTAAAAATATATGCACGAGTGAAAAAAAAAATCGTGGCAAGAATGAAACATGGCAACACAAAGCTGAATCTAAATCAGCAGTTTATGAACTTTAAAAAAATAAAAGATTTCTTTTAAATCTTTATAAAGATGTGAGCTTCATGGACAGGAATAGTGTAAGCATGCGCTACAGTACAATTGTTTTACGCAACCGAACTCCAAAAATATCTTAAATAATTAAACTGCGCAAAAAAGAGTGTAAAGATCGGGTTTCCCCTTTTATACACACCCAAATAAAATAGAAGAATAAATGCGTTTTAACATAGGAAAGCTTATATCAATTGAGTCGTAAGTCTATTGTTAGCTATCTTATTCTTTCGGTGTATTTGCACGAAACTATAATTTAAAGCGGTGAGTCTGTGCTGTACCGCGTGCCTAACGTTTTCAAAACGTTGCTTTGTCCTTGATTTCCAGCTGGTGTATAGGATGCACTGCTAGAAAATGTAACGAAATTGTTTTCCCCGCGCCAATTATTGAGCATGAAAGCAACGTTCTTCTAAAATGCATGCTACTCTAATCTGCAGGGTACAGCAAGTTACGAACAGGTTACGAGTACCCCAATGAATTTCTTTTCTACTTCTGTTGCATTTGTGCCCAAAATAAATTGGCAATGGCTCAATGATGCATTTCATTTTGCCCTTTCAGGGATTTTTCTTTTTCAACTATTACACTTGTTCAGCACGATGTAAATCTGGCAACATCGAACGGCGACTCCCTCCCGGAATAACGTGCGGCTATCATCATCTGGTGAGATATTTATTATTAGGTCGAAAAATATTTTACGTTACCTTTATCAAGGATAATAGACTAGAACTTGCTGGAGCAAGGCCCTTCGTATATGGGAACGAGAGGGGGGAATTCTACGTAGTCATTTTTACCTGTTTGTATGCAAAGCAGAAACCATGTTTTCGTTTGTGTTCATGTTGAGCGGTTTTACTCTTCGGACATCTTTCTAAGGCATACACAAGCAACTGCAGCTAGAGCGCAAACGGCATCTGTCATGTCTTTGGCTCATAATCAAGGTGCGTCTCATGTATTTGCAAAGCGCACCGCAATCTTCCTGAAAGCAAGCCTACCAACTCGCTCCTCCCTCCACGAAGAGCCCAGGCTCGACTCCCCTATCTCAGCTTGCGGCTCCGCTCTCACTGGGGCCGGCCTCCTCCTTCGGCGCTAACATCTGCTCCAGTACCACAAAAGACGAATCACTATCGGGGCATCCCCTCATAATAAACCCCTTTCTTTCATAATCTTTCACAATCTTTCACTCTCCCCCCGTTCCCTAAACCAAAGGTGATATTCCAAGCTACCGTTACGAAAAACACTCCCTTTGCCTTCCCCTTTTTATAGTACTCTACTACTACTTCAGCAGATGTTCGTGCAAGGCTTTTCAGTTAACTTGTTGTGCCAAGACTGAAAAAAAGGTTGAGCTCTACTCGCGTCCAACTAACGCGGTATTGCTAACAGTCATTTTGGGAAAGTCAAGGCAGTTTCGCGACGTTCAAAACTGTTTAATTATCAGAATATTATTAGCTAACGTTTTGCTAATTTCTTTGTGGTTATCTCCTCCAATACAAAAGCTGTAGATTGTTTTGAGAAATATCATATTGTGTCGTTTTCATCAAAGCAGCCTTCGTGCATTTAGTTGTTTCAATCTATTAAGAAAGTGCGAGATAAAAAAAAAACAATAACAAATATCTCGAGACTAATGGCTCAGATATCGTAGTTCACCCGTGGCCAGTAACGTGAGATCTTTAATGAACCTCGCGTTTTATATGAAATTCTATAGATTCGACCAAAAAGGGCTACCTTGACGAAAACTACATGATTAATTTTTTCTTAGCAGGCACTGCAAGTTTTTTTTTTTGGAGGGTTTACCCAAAAGTATTTAACCAAGAAGTTAGCTAATCCAGCTCTATTTATCCAGCTTGCATATCGGAAAGAATTGGCTGTGGTGTCGGCATTTCACAAATACATGCTAACGGCATTGCATTTATGGGGCCTTTTTCCGCTCGAGCGCCATTTGGCGGGCGCAGCAATAATGCAACTCAAGGGCGCATTGCAATTTTTTGTGGTTATATAAAGACGTCACAGAGTCATGGAGCACTGCAATATCACGAGTCATCATGGTGTCGCACTAAGTCACGATGTTACAATATGTAGTCACCTAACGTCAGTGTCAAGTGGCGCCACCTGACGTGCTGCCGAATTTCAACGTTATGTCATGAGATGAAGTCATGTAACCTAATAATGTCAGTGCCACACGACATAGTATTTGACGTCGCAGTGTCATTTCACGGTGTCACCTGGCGTAAAGCTACCACGTGACGTTACCACGTGACGTGCTTCACACGCCTTAGTTCCACGTGTCGTCATCGTGTTCTGTAACGCTCCATGATGCGGCCCAAGTTCAGGATGCCACGTGACGTTAGGTTAGAATGTCGTATAAAAATACAAGTTGAGTGGAAGGGATAGAAGGATGTTTGAATGGATGACATAAATCGGTTTGTGGACGTATCGAGCTAAAGATTTACAAGAGAGCTGGCAGAAGAACGGCCATTAAAATTGTTCAAGACTCACTGAACAAATCTTCCAGAGAAATAAGTTGGAAATTAAAAACGGTGGCCGTGTGTTAACCAAAGGTGTCTGAGTTGTGCCACATCCGATAGACTTCGGCATCACTCTCCGCGTCGAAAGGTGGGGGTCGGCCGTGGAATGCATCGATTACCGCATTTTCAGCGTTAACTTTGGCGATGATACCAATGTTTTCTGTGGCTTGTTTTGAAGGTTTGACTCCTCGTTAAGGCGCCTCGCCAAGCGTAGTCTTGTAGGCGAGTCCGGAGGTTGCCGCCGAAGCTCCGCCCGAAAACGTCGGCCGACCTACTCCGTCCTCCGACACTTCCCGTACCAGAGAGCAACTTTCACTAGATCTTTGGGCAGAAGGAAAGAAAGCGGGAGTCATCAGCATTGATGCAGGCCAAAATTGGGAGAGCAGGGGTCCAGTCGATGGTAGAGATAAACTATAGTCAGTTACAGGTTAAGAAGGTAGCGGCAAATGCCCCTCAAAGGGAATCAGATATCCCTCCGCCACCTTTGCATCCAATAGCGTCCCACCGTTTCCGTGACGTCGCGGACAACGCGCGAAGAGGGTCTTGCTTTTCTGTACATATTTGCTTTATCTTTCGACTTTGACTTAGCAGTGTGGAAGCCACGAGAGGGAGATTAGAGTTCTCCCCCACCGACGGAAACAAATACGACTTTCGGAGATTAGCTTCCCCCCCGATGGATACAAAGGCTGCTTTCAGGGGCTCGGTTCTCTCTCCGATGAATACAAAGGTCGCTTTCTTAAAAAGTGGGATCGGAGACAAGTGGGAATCCATTGAAGCGGAACAAGGAGCGTTTCCAGTGAACTCTTCTTTCGACTGCGGAGAGATTTGAAACGGGCGCATCACACTTGTGGGAGGAGCTTCTCCTACCTTCTTGACTTGTAACCGATAGGAATGCGGCAAAAGGGTTCTGTAAACACGCCAGTGCACAGGGAAAAAGACCCACAGGGAAAAAGAACCTAAACACACAGGAAGGGACAAAGGTAGATTGGGAAGAGGAAAGAAAATACGTTAGACATACAATCGAAGCAGCATTTTCGGAGTTAGAATCAGATCAGGCCATAGGAAATATTAACACCGACACAAAACAAGAGGAGGACCACAGCGAAGAAGAGGAAATGACCACAGGGGAATGATAAAAAGCAAAAGAAAAGGTTCCGGGTGGAACTGCGACAGTTCCAGATGGCATACCGATGGAACTGATAAAAGTTCTAGGCAGAACAAGCAAATTTAAAATGGCGCAGGTGAGTGACGAGATAATAGCGAAAGGGGAGGTACGCAGTGACTGCAAATTTAGCAGGATGAGATTCTTATGTAGAAGCATGGGAGACAAAGACAGTATCAAATCATACCGACCTATCACAGTAACTGCACTAATATACAGACTAGCCATGCAAATTGTAAAGAGAAGAATGGACAGAGAGAAAGCATATTCAGGGGGAGCTTCAGAACGGCTTCAGGACGGATAGACGACTAGATGATAACTTATTTGTAACCACTCAGTGCTTAGAGATAGCAATGACAAGTCAAAGGCCATTATGGGTAGCATTTTTGGATATCAAAAAGCGACATATGACAATGTGAATAAGAAAGAACTCTGGGACCAAGTGAAGGTATATAGTCTAGGGGAGCCATGGTTAAGTTTTTAGAACGGAGAATAGGGTGGTTATAACATAATAAGCCGAAACTACAAGACCAGCAGCAATAAAAAGAAGACTTAGACAGGGTTGTCCATTGTCTCCCCTGCTCTTTATGATATACTTCACTGAGATGGGAAAAAAAATTAGAGCTGTGCAACCTAGTTTGTGACCTGACTTACATGGAGGAAGGACATAAAGTGAATCAAGTATTGCCAGGGTTAATGTACGCATACGATATTGTACTCGCGTCGGAAAGTCGTGAGAAAATACAAGAACTGAGTATGATTTGCAGCAGGGAAGGGGACAGTTTAGGCTTAAACTTCAGTAGGGACAAGTCGGGTAAAAATGTTTTCAACGATAAGAAGGGGGAACCCCTGGAGATACAGGATGCAGCGATAGAACACGTAGAAAACTACAAATATCCGAAAGTATGGTTAAATGAGGAAAAACGTATCTAAAAGAACATGAAGATATAATAAAGATGGCAAAACAAGATGCAGCCATTATGAAGTAAAGTACACTCTGGAACTATAATAGATATGAAGTTGTTAGGGGTGTATTGAAGGGAGTCACGGTGCCAGGACTGGACATTTCGGAATGCGGAATTATGTATGAACTCAGAAATCCTGGCAGGCTTAGAGATACAGCAAAGGAGTGTGGGTAGGTTGGCATTGGGGGACGATGGAAATACACCGAATGAGGGAGTACAGGGGACTATGGGCTGGGCATCTTTCGAGAGTAAAGAACCGATTAGTAAAGTAAACTTTGAACAAAGACTAGCCGAAATTGTGGATACATGGTGGGCAGGGAAAGTGTTGATATATCTATATGTAATAAGTCTAAACACTAAGTGAACAAACCGAACCCGCAAGCTGAGATTTAAACACAATCAACAAGATGGGGCCTATCAGAGCACATCAGTTGAAAGGGGAATAAAGAGAACAGTGGAAATTGTGGGAAGAGAGAATGCAGATGAAATTAGCCTTAACAATATATAATATAGGGCGAAAAACAAGAAATGAAGAAGGAACATTTGTATTACAATTCATTGGGCAGCTCATTGCTGTTTGAAGCATGAACGGGGGTGCTAAGAAAGAAAACATGTAGGGCTAAATTCCAGAAAATAGACACTCTGTGCCAGTATGGAACTGCGAAAGGGAAACTATAGAACATGTAATCTTAAGATGCACGGGGCTTCGTCACACCCTCTTGGGTAAGATGGCTACGGATCTGAAGGGGGCACTGTGACTTCCAGACAGGGATGGACGAATGGATAGGGAAAGAATTGCGGTAACTAAGGGAAGACTGGAAGATTGGTGAATAAATTTAGGCAGGGGTGTAAATACATATACAAATAAACAATGGTAACACTTTAAAGCGGGGGGTTGTGTTAAAATAAAATTTATACAAATTAAAAAATGGGGAATGACTAACTGTTAGTCTAGGTGGCGTGAGTTTCCGCCCGCTACAAAGGGTATAGCCATTACCATCCATCCATCCATCCATTCATGTTTACAAAATCACTGCCCAGCATGCAGCTACGAAAGGGAAACTATAGAACATATAATTTTAAGGCACACGGAACGTTTTCCCACCCTCTAGGAAGGGAGGGGGATGACTACTGATTTGTAGCGGCCCCTTTGATTGTCAGACATGGATGGACGAACGGATAGGGAAAGAATCGCGGTAGCTAAGAGGAGATTGCAAGATTGGTGAAAAGCTTTTAGGAGGAGAAAATACAGCTATAAATAAGCAATGAAAATCCTTTAGAGGGTATGGGGGGGAGGAGGGTTGTGTTAGGGCAAAATTTATACAAATCAAAAAAAAAAAGGGGGATGGCGAAATGTTAGGCTAGGTGGCGCAAGCTGCCGCCCGTTACAAAGTGTACAGTAATTACTATTCACACATCCTTCCTGCTAAGCGTAACAAGAAGATGGCTTCCATCTCTAAGCAGGATAGATAAAAGTTGCAGACAAGAAAAGAAACGCGGCAAAACAAGAGACTGCAAAGCAGATGATATGTAGCCGAAACAAAAAGAACGAATCGCTTCTAGCTCCTAAACCTCATCTGCTCTATTGTCGAGGCCGAGGGAAGCGTTCGTCGTGGCCGCCTGTAGATAGCCTTAGCTTGAAGAGAGGGTCCATCTCAACCCATTGGGGAGCGTTTTCAGTTCAATTCCTGACGCCTTCTGCAGAGTTTGGCCGAAAGTGCGCATACATTGCTTTTTGCGTGGCGAGAGGGAAAGCAGTCGGGAAGGCGGAGACGTTGGCAGACGGTCAACTCTTTCGGCAACCCACTCCTCGCAGCTCGTGTTGCTAATGCGACCAATAAACCACGCGACCCCGATTGAGCAGTTAGAAACTCTCTGTAACACTGGCTCTCTAGCCGCCTGCGACCTTGCGTATCGCCATCTGTCGGTTGTTGGCAACGAGATAGAGGGCCTAGAGCGAAAAACTGGCCGCTGAAAGTGACTCCCAATTGGCCACCGCCATGTTGCACATTTTCGACCCCTAAACACGTGACCTTATAGTTTTACGTCTTGATTTTACCGAAGTAGCGCGCACATATAATTGTTCATTTATCTTTATGACGGTAGCGACGAGATAACTAATGTCTCGTATGCTTTTAAGTCCAAAATGTTCGTTTACGGCAAAAAATCGGCATCTTGGCAATGCCTCCGCTATATGCCGTCAGCCGCGGTGCTGTATTTTGGGTTTTTATCGGAGCTAGACACTGACCTTTGGGGCTAAGGGCATCAAAAAAAAATTTTTATCATGTTTTTTTACACGATCGCAATACAAATCTCGGCTTAGTTCTGCGTGAAAGGTTCAGGATTTGGTACGGTCACGTGTCTAGTCAAAATTGTACTGCATGGCGGCAGCCAAGTGGGGGTCACTTTTGCCTGCTGAACGGGATACCAGTTTATCTCTCTAAGCCCCTCTACCTCGTTGGTTGTTGCGCCAATCAGATGCCTTTCATCAGCAGACGGACGCAGTAGGAAGGGATTTTAAGCTTTTAATTCCTAACTTTTTACGCAGGTAAGTTTGTTCAGTGAAATATGTATGCCCTTAACACACGTTCTTCGGACACCTGTTTACAAATTTTTAGCTCAATACCTTCTGGTAAAAGCGAGCGAGTTAAAAATGAATACTTAAAGTCGACATAATAAAACGCGGAGGACAATCACAGGAACCACCGCGTTCTTTCAAAACTTCTCTCGCGGAATAAATACATTCACAAGCTAATTTATGTGATCCCTTCAACGATCCCTTTGCTTAGCACTGTATATCCTTAAGTCAGTGTCATCGTGTCACGTGATATCACCATGCCCAGTACCAACATGGTGTCACGTGACGTTGCAGTGTTACGCGGCGTGATGTCCCCTCACATCGAGTGCGGGGGAGCGAGAATTTTTAAACGGGGCCGGCAGTAGTGAGCCTCCTCCGTCACCATGACAGCCTCCTCCAAGCAGGAGCTCTCTCGAATCTCCTTTGCACTACCCACCGGCGACTCATTGCAACCTCTAACTGCCGAGCCTTAAAACAAACTAAAAACATTGAGTATTTTGTTTATGCTGCGTACTCCGAGCTCACCGTTTAAAACTTCTCGTTACCCGGTACGATGCCAAAGTAGTCCTCACGTTAAGAATAAGGTTGAGACAGCTTTGAAAGCGTGTGAACAATTCAGAGCCTCCACGAGAGTGTTCCATCAATCACCCGAAGAGATTCTTCAGCGGCGAAGAACGACCTATTTCGTTCGGTTACTTTGCGGTGGCCAGTACATCGGCCAGACAGAAAGATATTTGAATGTTCGTCTCAAGAATCACTTTCTGGAAGCTTCAAATGCTTCCTCTGATTCATATCGTCACATAGTTGTGCATGCACGCTAGTAATGCAAAACTATCGATAAATTGACTATCGATACTATCGATAATTTTCCCAAAACTATCGATAGTACTATCGATAGTTTTTCGGTAGTCGACTATCGATAGTTCTTTTACTATCGATAGTCAGATTTCTGGCGGCTATGGAGACTATAGATAATGCTATCGATAGTTTTGCACCACTATAATAGAGCGAACCCAGTTGCTGCACCGCCGCTCGCTTCCCTTCCTCCTCTCTTCGCTCATACTCCCGTCTTCGTCATTACTGAAAGCTGAACCAAAGTTGGGATGGTAAGTGCTTAGGCTACTTACTGTCCCATTTTAGAAAAAAAAAGCGATAAGAAGAGAAGAGGGAGTGACGCAAACTACTAGTGTCGCAAAACTATCGGCAGTAAATCGTCGACAGTACTACCGATAGGTTTACGATAGTCGACTATCGATAGTTTTCTGATGGTCGATTAACCATAATTTTCCCATAGTCGACTATCGATAGTACAATCCATAGCTTTTCGATAGTCGACTACGATAGTACTCTCGATAGTTTTTCTATAGTCGACTATGGATAGTACTATCGATACTTTTTTTATCATTAGTGGTGCACGGGCGTGCACCACTAATGCACGCCCGTGCCCTGACTCCCCCCCCCCCCCCCCCCCCTTACCCCTGTTTGTCAAAACAGAAGTCCGAAGCTCACAAATCAGCAAGCTAGGAGTAGGAATGATTGTATCTTGCAAGATAAAGCGGTTCTTCAACAATGTGTCTAGGCATTCATTTTCGCCTTCGATAGAAGAGCTACATTGCTGAGCGCTCGAGCTGTTATAGCAGCCTCTTAATTTTTGTGATCTCCGCTGTTTCGTACTTTGTTCTCTTTTTCTCTCCACCTTAATTTCTTCTTATCTTCTTGGTCTTCTTTTGCCCTATGCGAATACCGATGGATATAAGTAGATCTCGTCGCACATTAAAATAATTGTGAATGTCTGTGTTCGTGCCCTTTCAATGTTTTTATTCGTTCTTTGTGTCTTGTTAAGCCTAGCGAGGGAAATAAGTGCAGTATGCAAGAGTAACATTGGAAGCTGCTAGTCATGCGTGAAATTACACCTAGCGAGAAGCATTATTTTATTGCGAAATAGAAATATGGGACTCAATTGCCTGTAATAGAATGAATTCATAGTTTTTAAGTAGTTTAAAATAGTGGATATGCCTTTGTGCTACATCTGGTGCATGTACTGACGTGAGTTGAGTACAGTGCAAATCCTTGATAATTATGCAAACGTGGACCAAGAAAAGCGTACTAACTTTGATAAAACTTATTTTGTTTCTTCGCAGGATTGCGTGGGTGAAATTGGTCAAAACGACGACCCCTTAATATGCTTAGGCTGCACACATGATGTAATCGATAAGCTGAACAGATGGCAGTCTGGGTGAGCTATCTGGGCAGTATTCTGGCCTCTGGTAGTAGAGGTCAATCCAGACACCATTGACACTGCATATAAAAGTGTCAGATCTGATTGATGTCATGGCAGAAAGGTTGAGGTTTTTTCTTCCTTTTTTGTGATGAAAATAAAAGGCTATATTTTAAATTTTGCTGTGTATTATAGATGAACTACACGCGGTGCTTTCGATCAATTAAAGTAATGGGGACGTGCAGTGTCATCATAGAAATGACACCGCATATCACAAACGAGAAGGCAAACGAAAAACAAATACGCCCGTTTATCAAATTCGTCTTAGCTCCACCTAGCATTTGCACATCGTTCACTTGGATGCCGATAACGCGCAAATATCTCAATGTGGGCTAAGGAATTGGCATTGGACGTAAAACCGAGTTTTGGAATGCTCGATATCGTCAAAAGCCTTCAGATCATTCAAATGTTAGCTTTTCATTATTAGCTTGATTTTGAAGCAGCCCAGAAAAGGCAAGGAAATTGATCAATATTGGCTTAACATTGGGTAACGTGATCCAATATTTGGACTGAATTGACAATATGTGCATAACATCGGTTAATATTGGCACAAATGAGAAATGATGAGGCGGCGGATTACTGAATAAAATGAACGTTTGATGGGGCGAACTTGTGCCCAAAACAACAAAAGAGAAGGTTAGCGTCGCAAGCGTTGATGTCGGCGAAACAGCAGGGTCCGAGTGCGGGGGGAAACTGACTCGGGCTCGCCACGTAGAGCACCTTTTGTACACCCGTGGGATTCTGGAACAATCGGCATAGAAGATTCGGTGCGTAAAACATTCTGACCTCGAACGGACGACAAGGTTCTCGAACTTACGGGAACGCTAAAGGAAAGAATAAAAAAAAGACGCTCGGCTCCCAGGAATCGAACTCGGGGCCTCCGCACAAAAGCCAAGCACCGTAACCACCCGGCAACGCACCCCCTTTCTTTTTCTTTATTGCATAAAGCAGAGAACACATATCAAATAAAAATAAAAATGTTCTGCAAAGCTTTGGCAGGGCATGTTAAAAAGCTTTCATTTCAGTAGATCTTTGCAAGGTCTAGCCATTCGGGCTTCGGCTCACGGGTGGAAAAAACACTTTATATTTGTTCAACAAGGTAAAACAAATAAAACCGAACTTCTTTGGTATTGGTATCGGCGTTAAGCACTGCCATGCGTAATCGCCATTTGCTGCACAGTCCTAAAAGTCGGCCAAGCATCCGCTTGCTCAGCAACGCGCGTGGCATTACTCCCCTCTTTAAAAAGAGCATTGTCTCGATGCAAACATTCCGATCTGCTGGAAGGGTGCAGTTGGCGGAGGAATTGGCTGCAGGAGACCCGCTGGCACTTGTGATATGATCGAGTGTATAGGTGGGCGGTTTTGGGGAGCTTGGGCCAGAAATACTTTTCTCAAGTACGGGCCAGTGTCCGGCTCTAACCAAGGTGTCCGGACGTCGGGTTGTCGTGGCAGGCTTGAAAGATCTTCTCTTGGAGGACTAATGTTCCTTCGACAGAAACATATCACCGACACTCAGTACGCACATTGCTCGTTGTAGGGACATTTCGCGGCACATGTATGACTGGTCGGCCAACCTTTTCACTCAGTTTCGCGGCGACAGTTTATGACGGGTCATTACAAAAATGTCAGCTCATCTGGCCCACCCGTACACGCCATTTGCGGCCAGAGTCTGGTGTGACTTATTACCAAAATATCTAATCATAGCTGTCTATAAATCAGTCTGTTGATAAACGATAGCGTGTCAATAAAACGATTTGTCGATGTAACGTCGTTCGATGATCGGATTGCAACCGCCGATAAGGCATCAGCCATTAGAATTTCGGGGAAATTATTTTTCCAGCTGCCGGGCGAGTGGACACTGTAGCCTAGAAATGCACCGGTTCTTGTTCGCTTTGTAATATTCTCAGTTGTATAAAGGCTTAGCAATACCTGTTCACATTTAACATATCGCTTGCACGTTCGCACTCGTCTACGGAATTGGTTGCGTGTAGTAAACCTTAACGGTGATATGAAAACCATCTTTTGTGTTTGTTTTCCGGCCTATTTGCAAGCACCTTTGCGAAACATACGTTTAAAACACCAAACCTTCCGGTCTTAAATACCTGCCAGACGGTAGCTATTCAGGCTAACAAATAATTTGCCTGAATATCCGAAGGGCGAGTTCAAATCTCTCAGCAGATGCCAGATCGAACAAAGCTCGTATCAAAGGGGTACCTTATCAAACGGGTAACGGATCAAACGGGTACCGAATCAAACGGGCACCGCTTCAAAGGGGTACCGTTTCAAATGGGTACCCGTGCCCTATAAGCAGGTTTTATATAAAGGGGTCACCAAGTTTGCCACCCGTTTGATTTAAACGGGCCGATCAGTTTGCCACCCGCGTGAATCTCAAATGTTGTTTTATTTAGTAAGAACGCCATAGGAACATACTGGTTTGGGCCTAATAATGCACACAATCAACGTATCATAGCATCGGGTGCTAGACAAAGGCCCAGTCACACCTTAAATTATGCCAAGCAATATAAAACCAGTTGTACAAATGTTAGTGGCATGAGGTTTGAAAGTAAGTTGGCAATCGACTAACCCACTCTGGTAACACCAGCTCGAGTAACAGTACTGTTTTCCAACTTCTACTTAAAATGCCAAGAGACTCTATACGTCATGAAAGTTAGACAAATTGCTTCTCTTTTCGCGTTTAAAAACAATCGGTTCAACGAGCATCATTCAGAAATATTAAAAATATCAGACTGCAACGTTTCGTAGTCTGTTCCTGAACAAAGATGTTATAATAACTTTACAGTTATTATGACTATTACTTATAGATGTTTATATATATATATATATATATATATTCATTGTTATTATAACTCTTTATAATCATTACAACAAAAACTTTGAGAAAAGATCTGTCACAATGCAAAATTTCTTCTCTTATTTGAATTGAATATATTTGATTTCTGCGATCGGTTGTAATTTGTTTTTTGTATACAGTGTTAATATTTTGCGGTTGCCTTGCATTTTACTTTGTCGTATGGAACTTTAAGAGAGAAGGGGGCTCCGTTAGGCTGTTAAACAGCTTTTTTTATGTTTCCTCAATTCCTGTATTGATTGGGAAATAAACTTTTCTTCTTCTTCTTCTTAATAATATTAATGTGTGAGCCAGACTGCAAAACCCGCAATTCGGTCTGGCAATCATCGTGCCCACGCGCTCAAGGACCGGCGCGTGCAGTTGTTCTTGGTCGCCTCGGCGCGTTATGCCGCCATCTAACCCAGTTCTCTCTTCATTAAACCTTTTTATAATCTTATCTGCCTACCGGTCCTCACATTTGGCGCAGTCGACAGCCAACAATACCAGGGACCCCGACCGCCGCTCGCCCGACCGCTTCGCCTGCTCGCCTTGCCTGAATTTACAGTCCGAAGTACGTAACCCGCCCTGCCTCCCTTCGTACTTCACCCGCCCGCAAACGCAAGCCCACCTAGCACCCGCCAGCCACAATGCCACTTATAAATTGGGCCGAAGCTACGGCCGACAACCTCGCCGGATTTACGGTGGATTTTCTCCGAAATGAGCTACTTCGTCGGAACCTCGAAGTTACCGGAGCCAAGCAGCACATCATCCACCGCCTCCTCGCTGACATCGCCCAAAACAGACCGCCAACGCCACCAGCATTGCTCCTTCCCGACCCTGCGACTTCGGCGCATTGCTCGCAAGAGTCATTGCCTCTTCAGACTCTAGACCCAGCGCAAAGTACGCAGCTGCTGACAAGTTTGCTGCAACAATTACTCAACATGTCTCAACGCCCAATGGCCCCGGTTCAAGTAACGACTCTCCCAGATTTGTCCGCGTCGCTGCCGACCTTTAGCGGCGACGGAGGCATCTCTGCCCGACACTGGATTGAGGAATTGGAACGAACACAAGGACTGGCATCCTGGGAACCTTCGACGCTGCTCGCAGTCGCCCTCGGGAAGCTTCGTGGCCCGGCAGCCGACTGGAAAGTCGTCACTGGCCGTCAGTGCCCAACATGGGATAGTTTCAAGATCGCGTTCAAAGCGCAGTTCGACGACAGGTTATCCCTCTTGCAGTGGCAGCAGAAGGTTACCTCTCGAGTACAGTCACGTGGAGAGAGCCTGGTGGACTACTCTCTAGCAAAATTAAAGCTCATCTCCAAGTGCCCACTCGTTCTGACCGACGTCCAACGTATTGAGTATGCTATTCAAGGGGTTCAGGACGGACACTTTGCGACATCCATTGCTGCGCAACGCCCTCCAACAGTCGCTACGTACATGGACATTGTCACAGAACTTGACCGGACATTAAGCCACTCCAATCTTCGACCGAGCCGCGCAGAGAACTCAAACGCCAAGCCTCCAGTTGCCAAGCCGTATCCGGCATCTACGCAGAGTTCGCTCGGAGCAAGCATTTCAGACAGAGCTGACCACATGCCCGCATCGCCGTCACGCATTTCATCTTTCCCACCAGATGAACAGGATGCTCGCTACCGTATGATCACTTCCAGACATGGAGCCCCTGCCTACCGTCCCGGCCAAGACTTGAGCAACGCCGTATGCTACAACTGCCGACAGAAGGGTCATCTCTCTGCCAAGTGTACTGAAGCAAGGACTTTACGTAACCGTCAGCCAGCTACCTCCAAGGCCAATATCCCTTCCATGTCGTGCCTTCAAGACCCTAATTCGTTTGAGGGCTCACTGGTCCAGTGTGCAGTGATCCAAGCCGACATTCCTGCCATCGGCAAGATTGACGCTTTCCCGGACAGAGGGTGACCATACTGTCGCACGATGTCGTCAAGTCCTCAACCTTGCTACCGTGGACGAAGCCACCCATTGCTGTCGTTGGTGGTGGTGCGGCCGTCCCATCGGGTACACTGTGCACACGCATCTCTGTAGACCCATCTCTGCAATCGTTGAGGTGATGGTTCTTGCACGCAATTCCCTGCCATTGATCCTCGGCGAGGACTGGTTTGAAGCAGCCCACGCAGAACTTATCGTGAGACAACCTAACCCGACTGAGATTCGTCATCCCAGCACAGGCGTTGCCTTGTTGTGCCAAGAGAAGGTGTTGCCGAGGATGTCCAATGCTGTTACTCTCTGCACCACGACACTACCACCAGCTACACCGACAGTCCCAGTGACAGGAGGTCTCCACCTTGAACCTCTTCAAGATGCCAACCAGCCACCGTGGTTCGCTTTGGCATGCTATGAAAGATTGCTTCAGCAAGGAAGTGATTATCAAAAGACGTCTGACACAAGTGATCTTCAGACCAACAAGACGAGTTCCATTATGCGTGATGCCCAGATTGGAACACAGCTACAGCCAGAAGAGTCCGCCGCAGTTCAACATGTCCTGCAACAACACATTCCCATTTTCGCCACCAATGATAACGACCTGGGCCTGTACGAAGGAACCGAGCATGTCATTGACCTTATTCCTGACTCCGTTCCTTACAGTCGTCAACCCTATCGGCACGCGGCTGCGGCGGCTGACAAGCCAACGACGTCTGGTTCTTCGACCAAGAACCAGTCGCCGGCTTCGACGACGTCGAACCTGCTGGGCCCGCCGCCGAGATCGGGCATCTTCCAGTGCAGACCCAAGAATACCGCGTTTCCGTTCTCCGTGAGGTCATACAGGACCCCGGACGACTGCCTGCCGCTTCTGCAGCCCAAGCGAGAAACCGCGCAGACCAAGGCCAAGCCGACTGGCATGACGATCCACAGGTCTCAGGAGGTTCCCGAGTCAAACTTGTGGGGAGCCAAGCCGAAGAAACCGCCTCGGATGACAACGACCGTGAAGCCAGAACGTTCCGCGAGCTCCACATACAGTAACGCTAGCAGCAGCAATAAGACATTCACGAGGGCACCGCCCTTCAGGAATAATCTGCGAGTCTACAGTTCGACCGTGCTCAAGGATTTCAACGTGGCCGGAAAGCAGGGCCTAGCAGAAAATACGTCCGGAGACCGAGGCCACCTGGTCATGCGACGCCTAAGCGCGACTCGCCACCCAAAGAGCAGCGCAGGCCGGAAAGAGAGCGTCACAAGGCTGAGATTGTGGGCTCCAACTTCGTCGTAACACGGGAGGAAGCTAGTCCTGACAAAAAGCAGGAAAGCGCTTTTGACTGCTCTAAAGCCTTTGCCGTCGAGCGACAGGCCTCCAAAGTCAAAGAGAGAGAGTCCTCAAAGGATATCTCTGCTGCTAAAGAACCACCGATACCGACTTCAGAAGAGGAGACTGCGGTCTCGAATCAATCTTTAGAGGCTGACTTAAAGACAGGCCAAAGGGCTGAAAGCCTCAGCTCGGTGAAAGCAGACGCGTTCACCCAGCTTTCAGATAATTTTGCCACTGATGTTGGAGACAAGCTCGTTTGTCCCAGAGAGCAGACACTAGCCAAAAATGACATTTTGTCGCCAGCTGATAGTGAAGACGACGGAAAGTTTCGAAGTGTTTCGGTTCAAACCCGAACTTCCGACACGCCGTCGGAGATGCAGCTTCTTAGCCCGGGCACGGAGACAGAAGGCAGCAGGTCTGACGACAAAGACGAGGATTCCACCGGAAAGCCATTCCTTTGGGAAGACAAACTCAGTACTTCGGCCTTCGCTGTAAACACGGCCATGAACACCAGCCTGCAGGTTTCGCCTTTTGAGCTGCTACACGGATATGTCCCCAAACTTCCCATGGAGACATATCGGCGCCCAGAAGCTACCACTGTTGAGACAGGGGTTCTAGACCTCGCAGGACGTCGAAGCGAAGCGCAGCAAAACTCTGCTCAAGCCAGATAGCAGCGGAAACGTCGCTACGATAAAACTCACCGTGATGGCACGTTTCAAGTAGGCCAGTTTGTATGGCTTCAGCGCCAAGAGCCCATCACCAATGGGACGACAAAAATGGTCCCAACATTCAAGGGTCTCTATCGAATTACGGAACAAAGGACCCCGGTCACTTATGTGGTCCGCCGCGTTGCTGCTCATAAGACCAGCACTTCATCCAGGAATGAGATGCTTGTGCACACGAGCTAACTTAAGCTGTTCAGTCCGCCATACATGGACCCTGCGCTCTTCCCCCTTGAAAGATCCATCCCCGTTACTTCGCAACCTGGTGGAACGAGTGATAAAGAAGCCATCGTTGAAACTGTTGTGAGCCCTACCTCCCACATCCATTCAGGCGAAGAAGAGCCACCGTCAACTTCTAGTAGTGTGCGGGGCCACATTCAGCAGCCTAGATGGATTGATGACCATGAGGAATGAACAGTTGAAGAGAACCAGGATTGGTTAAAAAGCAAACAAAAACCAAAGGGAATTCCTGAGTAGTTTCTAGTCTCCCGGCAGCCGGCCGAATACCCCCCCCCTTTCCCCCGAAATTCTCATGCCAGTCGCCACTCATTGGCGCTGCAATCAGTTCATCAAAAGACGTTTCGTCGAGATCGTTTCATCAACACGTGATGTTTATAAACAACTAAAATAATGTTTTTATTATTATTTTTTTAATGAGTTGCCAAGTGGAGTGAACGGGTGGGCTGAGTCAGTGAGCACGCGCCTCAGGAATACAGGCGCGACGAAATGTCCCTGCAGCGTGCAATTCGCGTAACGAGTGTCGACTAAACGTGTCTCCAGGAAACGTGTATCCACGAACAGATGTCCATGAAACGTCCTTTCACAAAACGCAGGGAGAATAAAAAGGTCAGTATTCAAACTGCAATTTTCACATGATTTCAGAGAGCTAATGGCAGGCGACTGCGATAGAATTACGGGGAAATTATTCTCCCAGCTGTCAGAAGATAGGCACTGCCAGGAGATAGACACTACAGAACGGTCAATTGTCGCCGAGTAGGTTGCAGCGCACTTAAGTTCAAAGCACCGGACTTGAAAGATGTAATCCAAAATATACGTCGACACGGGCACTGCAGACCAACCACTCAAACACAAAACCGAGAAGGAAGGGATCCGTGAAGATTCACCACGACGTAGCTCAAGCTGTCATTTGCCGAACCGAACACTGAACGCATCACAAGAATGTCTACGGGCTTCTTTGAAGAAATCGCTTGTTGCCACACACGGGTAGGACTTTTCGATCGGGATACCTTTTACCATAAAAGCCAAATCCACAGTAGCCCCGCGTGCCGCACGACACGCGAAACTAGGTCCGCAAGCAGCCTCATTCCGGGATTGGCAGTGGCTAATGCGTCATCCGTCAAACCACGTGATCACGCTCCTTCCGCTACATGCGCACAGAGAGCGCAGAGCGGCTCTGAGAGAGCGGAGTGAAGCGATAAAAAGTCTACGGTTGATTGGTCCGCCGAGTCCGCACCTTCTACAATGCTTTCAGCTTAGGGAGAGAGAAAAAACAGAGGAATTGAAAAGGAGAGCTCCTTCAAGGCCAGACGTGGGGTGCGGTCACAAAGACCAGTCTTTAGGGGCATACCAACAATGAACACAGCGAGAGGATATGTCACTTATATTCTGTTGACAGTTCGACCCAAGATTGATAGTGCAGTGGTCTATGTGTGACCTTGGGCTTAAGGCAGGTGCCGTGTTCAGCGTTATCACCAGCTTCGAGACAGTTGTCACGGGAACCGGAGACATGATTGGCCTCAAACACGATAGCGTCTACTCTGCTGTCATTACCGAGTGAACAGGACAGCTCCATGAGGGCCCGCTTTTGGACTTCTAAAGCTGCACTTCCTAGAAGTGACCCAAAATGAGGCAGGTTTGAAGATATATTTTACGCCGTGTAACCCACATTATAATTTAAAATGAATAATTAATCGAGAATACTTTTTTTGCGCAAGATGTCCACAAATAAATAGATAAATAAATAAATAAATAAATAAATATATAGCTTCTTTTTTTACCAATCACTTTTGAATTGTGTGTACACTGTTAGGTTCGCATTTGTGGACTTCAATTTTGGGAATCTTTGCATCGTTGTGGCATTTCTGATTGCGTGGTTTAAGAAATTCGTGCCGTGATACATTTTTAATCCGTAAGTTCAGTCTATGTCACTGCCATCAATTACAATCTCTGAGCACCATAATGACACATGGTGGGGCTCTGTGCTCCAAGAAGCTCCAACTACTTTAATGTCTCATAATTTAAAGAACAAGAAGAAAAATTAGCCACAGCGCTTGCTGATTCGTTGAATTCGCAGAACAGAGAGATGATAGGACGCACCTAGGGTAGCGCGTGCCTAATGATGTTAATTTTTTTTCGGCTGTTATTTGTGTATATTTTGCCGTTCTCGACATGGGCATTGACGGACACTGCACCGCTGCGTACGCCCCTGCCGGGGTAAGCTTTTTTGTTGTCACGACACTCTATCGCGCTATAGACGCGTCAATTTAACGCTCATGAAGTCTCGAGAGAACTGTCAATTGTTTAGTCAGAGCAACGACCAGGGTGTAAGATAGACAGGTGGTGAAACGAGAGCCAAATGAGCGACCGGATTGTGTCCCCCTCGGTTTTCTCTTTTTCTGCGGCGCCATCTATGTGGAGCACCGCGAACTCTCACTCCAGCTGGGCGAACGCTGGCGACCGGTTAAACTGACGGAGAAGGTTTCTCGTGTATTTTCATTGGAGGACTGTCGTGCTCTAAGTTTATTTTCCGCACTCTCCCATAGAGTTCTATGCGAATTCGATTCCAATATTTTTCTTCTCGCCGCAGCGCCATCTGTCGCAAATCGGGGGTACCCGCAAGCCTCCCGCAAGCAGACGAGTACACAATCCGGTCACGGCGCTGCGGTAGGTTTCTATGGACCATTTCCCCACCTGTCTATCTTACACCCTGGCAACGACGCAGCAATCGGGAAATGAGAGACGACTGCGCCTTGATCTGGCTGTCCTCCTTCACTCTGGTGAAATGTGAGCGTGGGACTCTCGAGCAGCGTTAGCTTGCTGATGATGCAGGACGCTGCTTTGTCGTTGAGAATCTTTGCCCTGCGAACGCCGGCGAAAACGTTCCAGTGCTCGGCGTACCCTAGGCAGCAGCGCCTGTCAGCGAGCGCCCGCGCAGCATTGCAACCTTTCCGGAGCCTAATGGCAGTCTGCGAGCGCCGATGATTTATCGCCGCGACTTAAATGGGAGCATTTTATGAACTCCTGCGGCGAACACGAAACACCGCGAACATGAACTCCCGCGAACATAATCCCCTCGACGGCGAAGTGCCGGCGCTCGCAGACGGAGGGTTCCGATGCTGCGCGAACAGTTGTTGGAGGACGCTGCGTAGGGTATACGCCGGGCGCTGGAACGGCTTCGCAGCGATTTGAAGGGCAAAGGATTCGCGACGACAAAGTAGTGTCTTGCATCTTCAGTAAGCTAACGCTGCTCGAGAGTCCCAAGCTTACATTTCCACAGAGCGAGCGCGACCGGCCAGATCGAGGCGCACTCGGCTCTCGCGTCGCGATTGCTACGTCGTTGCTCTACCTACACTGATGACATGTGCACCGGCATTCAAAACCGCCCTCTCGAGACTTTATTCGGGTCCAATATACGGCTTTATAGCGCGATAAACCGTCGTGACAAGAGTAAAGCTCTCCTTTGTAGTGCCGTAAGCAGCGGGTTTATGTTCGTTGACGCCGCGTCGAGAAGGACGAATATACAGAAAAAAAATATATATATATTTAAAGGGACACTGACAGGGTATTTATACTCGCCGAGGTTTTCGGTTGTACGTGACATATGAGAGCTCAACTACCCAGAACAGAATTTGCGGCTCGAAATTCGGTTTCTTTCCGCCCGAAAACCGCCGATCAAGAACTGGCCGGTTCGAGTCTCGCTCACTCTCTTTTCCGCGGTCACGGGCCGTTTTCTAAGGTATCGATGCGACCACCAAATTTAATCAAAGTCGTGGGTCACTGAGGGCACACACTCAATATTAAAAATAGAAAAAAAAATATGAAACCTATTTTTGGTGGCTGCTAAAAAGCTGCAAATGTGTTGATTAAAAAAAAAAAAGTTCCACAGACAACCGGAAGCATTCTGTGCGTTCGTCGTTTCGCGTATCGTGGGACTCGCGGGAACGGCGATGGCAGCGGACGACGGGCGTGGAACCTCTATTTCAGAACTGTCGTTCGCGGTACCGGCGAATTCTGTCTACTTTTAAAAGAGAAATTTGGGACTGATCAAAAGAATTGGTATTCATCCTGTACGACACGCCCGACCACCAAGCCGATTTGCAAGAAGACGTCGCCGAGCCGTCGCTCCCTTCTCGTTGCTCAAGACATCGCTCGCGCAAACGTCAAGCACGACGTGTGTACTTCGAGTTGAATATGCACGCGTACGATTTCTTTACTAGTTGCAAATGTCGCCAATGCGTGGTGCTTCCCGACTTCGACCCGGGAGTGCTTTTGCTAGAGGAAAATCGGCAGCGAACTGTCCCACTTACAGTTTACCGGCTGAATTATTATTACTAAGGAAAAACATCCACCTTTGAAGAGATGCCCCAGTAGGTCATCAATAAAGAAAAAAAGAAATGCCCCAGTAGCTCAGCGGGAAAGACGTCCGCTTCACTCGCGGTAGGACCGGGTTCGATTCCGCGTGGAACCATCTTTTCTTTTTTTTCTTTTTTTTTTCAAACATTTTTCGATGTTTACATATCTTTTTTTTTTTTTACAATTATTACCGAAGAAACAAACAAAAAATAACAAATGTTGTGGTCGACACTTCGCTGAATTAAATGGTATGTGATTTCCTTTTTGACACCTGCGAACTCAATGTAATCACTTTCCACAAGATGCAAGAAGCATATAAATCAGGTACCGTCCGCTTTCCGAGGTGCCCGTATATGTTCTACAGGAATTGCAGCCAGCCATCGGTCCCGATCCCTTTGATCTCTCGGAAACTCTATCCCACAATGCCCCTTTTTTTTCGGACGCAGGCCATGTGGGCCAGCTCTTCACGCAACATCTTCGGTGTATTCTTTTCGGAGCCAATCATGGAAATTCACCACGGGCATTCACTACTCATCTCCAACTCCTCAATGTACAAAACAACTCATCTTGGAGTACAGAACAACGAGTGGAACAAACATAACTGCAAAAGAATCGCACGGCGAACAGTTCCCGTACGCCGCATGTCGTGTCGTCTGCTACGGAGAAAAAAAAAAAACAAAAAAACGCACGGTGGGGTGTCGCCACGTGACTTCCGCCACTCACTCTCTTCTCTCCACTTCTCCGATCTCCGTCGGGTTTCGAGCAGTTGGGTCTTTTGGCTTTATTAAAAAAAAATACGCTACTCTGTTGAAAAATATTAACTGGGTAGTCCTCCGACACCATAATGAAGCGCCTGGCAAAAAACGAAAAAAAAAATTTGGGGGGGTGTCAGTGTCCCTTTAACACAGCAGGCGGAAAGAAATACAAACATGGCAGGGACACGGACAAAGTAGAAGGCGCGCTACGAAATACATATACTTACAAAATACACTGGAATCGACAGATAATTAGAGCTAAAAAACGGAAGATTGAGATTACGTCAACGCCGAAATAAGGCAATGCGCAGGTAAAGCAGCTGGCAAAACTGCAATAGTCCTATAGGCAGCTAAGAACGCTTTTGTGATCGCGGGCGTATAGCCGCTGCGACGGACGCCCCGTTAACCTGGCTAAAGAAAATTCTCGTACCCCGATCGAGCGCATGAATGACTCTCTTCCACTTTCCTGCATCTGCAGTAAAAAAAAATGGGTCGTGGGTTCTTTTTGCTTTATATTGCCTAAGCAGGCTAAAAAAATTGGATGGTCGCGAGTCTATAGCTCGGGAGACATACATCCCTCTATAGCCCGCTAAAGCACACTGAAAGATCGGAGGCTATAGACTTGGTCACATAGAACACTATTCAGTCGGCTAAGGAAAATTCAATGGTCACGATTCTATAGATCTAGGGACATACCCCACTCTATAGTCGGCTAAAGCACATTGAAAGGTCAAAGGCCTATAGCTTTGGTGACATAAAACACTATAGAGGCGGCTAAAGAAAATTCGATGGTCGCGAGTCTATAGATATAGGGACATACACCACTCTATCGCCGGCTAAAGAGCATTGAAAGGTCGGAGGCCTATAGATTTGGTGACATAAGACACTATAGAGTCGGCTAAAGAAAATTCAATGGTCGCGAGTCTATAGATCTAGGGACATACCCCACTCTATAGTCGGCTAAAGCACATTGAAAGGTCAAAGGCCTATAGCTTTGGTGACATAATATACTATAGAGACAGCTAGAGAAAATTCAATGGTCGCGATTCCATAGATTTAGGGACATACACCACTCTATAGCCGGCTGAAGCATATTAAATAGTCGCGAATCTATAGCATTAAGGTCAGACATATTTCTATAGCTCGCTAAAGAATATTGAATAGTCGCGAGTCTATAGCTGCATAGTCATAAATTATTCTATAGTTAGGTATAGAAACTGGAATAATCGACATTCTATAGCTTTGAAGGCATACATATTTCTATAGGTGGCTATAGCGTGTTTTATAGTTTCTTATGGCTGGCCATAGAGGGCCATAAGAGGTGATAGCTCACCATAGGATTTTCCATAGACGTCCATAGACCATTTTAGTATGGGCACCATCCATGTAAGCGCGCATCCAGTGAGGTCCAAGGCGTGCAAGGCTTGTTTGACCCCACAGCACCGGAGAATTACAAAATCACGACGAGGATGGGATATCAGAATGCACATGCCCATCTAAGCCTACTTGACAATGAATCAGTCAGCATTGACTAATATCGCGGCGGCGATTCCTCCACCTCCAGTCTTCTTGGCCGTTTCCGGCACACCTGTACAGGCCTGTCCGGCGTGGAAGGAGGCCTTTCTTTCGTACCTCCATGCTACCGGTATCCACGACGTTCCGCCGGCTCAGAAGAAGCATGTCCTTTTTTCGATGTTGGGAGTGGAAGGGCAGCGAATTGTCTCTGCTTTTCAGCTGAACACCGTGCCGGCCACGGAGCATCTGAACGAGTTTGAAGCGTTTTTAGCCGCGCTCGAAAACACTTTGAATTTTCGGGATGTGTTGCCTTGGAGCGCAAGAAACTGCGCGCTCGGACTCAGCTGCCTGGGGAGACAATTTTAGAATTTCTGGCTGCTCTGAGACATCAGGGTTCTTTTTGTGCTTATGGTACTGCACTAGACGAACATCTGTGCGACGTGTTCCTTGAGGGCCTCGATTTCAGACGAGTTCAGGACCGTATCCTACGTGAGTGCGTTGGCACTGCGGTACCTACACTTAACCGGGTAGTACAGCTCGCTCTACAATTCGAGCAACTGGCTCGGACCTCCGAACGATTTCACCAACGGCAGACGTCGGTATCGGGGACATCTTCAAGCTCCGGTGAAGTCCAGTACATCGAGCAACCCCGTTTCGAACAGGCGCACGCACCAAGAAGGGGATATCACGATGGTCAAGGGCGACTGGCATCCCAGGGACTCAACTAAGATGGCCACCCAGGTTTTCCTACCTGGCCCTATCGTCAGTACACGCCAACACCAAGGACGTCCCGGATGGCTCGCTGCCCCTATTGAAAAATCCACCAGACCGGTTTGGTGTGTCCTAGTGTTTTCTGACGTAAACATCAGACCGGCCTGGTGTGTTCTGGTGCGCACATCAGACCAGCCTAACGTGTTCTGCTGTCCCCACCAGAACAAGTTAGGCTGGTTTGGTGTGCCCATCACATCATCCTAGTGTGGTCTGATGTGCACATCAAAACACACCAGGCTGGTCTGATGTGCACAACACAGCACACCAGAATGGCTGGATGTGCACACTACGCCACACCAGACTGGTCTAATGTGCACACCAAGGCATACTAAACTGGCCTGACATGCACACCAGGGTGCCTCTGGTGAGCACACATAACGGATATATGTATGGTGTTGAATGAAAACATGTTTTCTTGTAAAAATATATAAGATGTACAGAGCTCAAACACCACATTTGATTTTATAAGGTGCTTAATTGAAGGGGCGATGCAACGATTCACTTCAAATAATATGTACATTGCGTAAGCATGTTGGCACAGTGGAACAAACGTTTACCTATATGCAATAGCCTGATGGAAAGAATACAGGTTTGTCTCGTCAACAATCGTCAGCAGCTTGTCATCAATGAAAACTTGAAAATATTTCAGTCGGCATTTGACATCATCAGAGGCCGTAAACAGGGGTTCCGCAGGCTCCAGAAAACAGCGGTCTTCTTTTCCCCAGTCAAAAACTTGCGTCGGTGACTTTTGCTTCTTTCTTGACGTTGACAGAAGTGGACAGGCGGGCGTTCTGCCTTCAGTTTCGTTATCGCTTGGAAGTTCTGTTGTTAGGCCCTTCGTTGGCAAGTTCTCCTCGTCACTGTCACTCACTTCACTTTCACTAGGTCCCGCATCAGACACTGTTACACTTTCTGGAATAAAAACCACACAGGGACGATCGCGACACCGTGTCTGGTAGAAAGATCCCGATGGAATTTCCTTCAGGCAGCAGTAGAATACGAAGCCTAAAAGAAAAGAGCACCACGTCAAATTCTACCAGAAATCAGGGATTTACTAAACCACGCCAAGCAGGAAGCTTTCTCCCGACAATTAAAGCCGATTCCTCGTGCACAGGTATGTAAAATACAGAGTGAACGCCCGCCCCTAAAGGAAACTACTGAAACACTGCCAAATCTAAGCACGGAACAGAACACCAAAGAAATCACAGAGCTACTATGCGACTCCTCTCTTAAGACAATTCCACATGCATCGACCGTGCGAAAAAAAAAAAAAAATCGGTGCGACAGCCGACGCAGCGAGTGCGACCGCAATGTTTGGTTTCACATGCTCCAACAACCGCGCGATTTCTGTCGGAGCGGCTGGCGCTTCGGACACGGACGCGACGCGTTTCACTTTGTCTAAAATACAACAAAAACGTCTTAATAAGCATACATGTTTTAGCAATGCAATATTTAACCAGAAATTTATAATAACGAAACATTAATTCAGAAGCTTTTATGTGCCTACATTTATTTTCGCGGATCAAAGCTGGCTAATGAACGGCTGATTGACGAGAAAGCAATCGCAACGGCTCTGCGGCAAAATACCAACTTGGTGGAAACCAGTTGCAGAGCCACTGCGACAGTGCGACTGCGATTTTAATCGCACATATGCTAGAAATCGTACCGATTTCGGGCGAGAATCAAAGCATGTGAAAGAGCCTTCGCATATCTACTATGTACTTTTTTTTCCCCCGACCTTCATACGTTTCAGGGTAAAATACGTCAGCGCTATGGAATCCAGAACTTGTAAAAATTCAAAATTAGCATATTTCAGAGCAAAGTACTGCTTACCATTGTAACAGCAGGTCGAAGTGCGTAGCACGGTGTGGACGATACGCATCTTGGGCGCCGCCATGCACATCGCAGTCGACGGAGCGACGGAGTATCTGGAAACCCCTCGCGGCGAAAAGTCGAGACCGCGAAACCGAAACCAGAAAATGTATTTCCTAAGATACGTTAAACATTTTGCATGAGTATTGCTTTGGGTCCCAAAAACTCTATTTTTATATTGAATGTGTCCTAAAAATACACAAACATTTTTTAAAATACCTAAAAGGGTTTATAAACATAAAAACGAAAGGAAAACTTTAGTGTTGCTAGAAGTGCTAGGAATCGTCGGCGGCGTCTGTGCACACTGGGCAATTTGCCCTGCCAGTGAGCTGCTGAGCGCGAAGGAAAAAACGGTCGTGGGAGAAAAGGTAAGTATTAAGGATATTTCTTTGTTTCTTTTTGTGCTTGCTGCATTACCATGTGGGGATTTCGCATTATTAGGTCTGCTGAGACACTTGTAGCTTTATTTTCAGTGAACGATTCGAGCCTGAATGTATAGCTTTACAGAAGAAACATTTCCGGGCGGCTATCAGTTCGAAAGTCTTTGTTACCCAGCATTGCTAGCCGGCAAGCATATTCTAGAGTTGTCATTTGGACACCAGTTTGAGTTGTCTTCACCACTTGTGGGGTCTCTCTGTAATAATCGCCGCGCGATCGGCATGTGCTTCGCTCGTCTCGCAGGGAGTGACACAATACAACGAGAAGATTGCGAATCGGTTTACTAAACTTCCCAGTTGTCCGTCTTGGAGAGCCGGCACTGCGGCCCGCCGAGCCGGGTTGTCGCCCGTCATTCAGAGCTCGCAGTCGCTGTCCGTGTCCAGGCCTGCGGATCGTCCTCCCCACGCCAGCGCTGCGTAGGCAAGCTGTTCCGGGCTATCAGAGCCAGAGTCTCGCTGCGGAACCACTCCGGGATCGTCATGGCCTAGGTCGGTGTGGCCAGGGCTCGCCGTTTCCGCCGGTCCTGATCTGAACCTCGGTGGCGGAACGCTCTAGGAGTCGCCATGAGCCAGACCAGCCAGAACGGCTCCATCGTTCCTGCGCGGCCCCAGCCTGGTGCGGCACGCTCTTCCTGTTTCCTCGCGCTCGCCCCCGGCTAGAAAATATGAGTAATTAGAAACATACTCTGCATGCTAGAGAACAGTATGCAGGTTACAATGGCTGTACAGTGATATGCAAGCCTGGTGTGAAAAGGTGACAGGCAACAAAGTGCACATGTGAGAAGGATATTTACGCTTCACTTCAGCTTTTTCTAAAGAAAAACTTACGCATCCTGTTTTCTGCATGCCGTCACATTTGTTACCAGATTCAGCGTTAAATTTTGTTGCCGAAACAAGCAAAGCTTTATGTGCTGCGAAAATTTACTATTTGAGAACTCGCAGGTTTGGAAGGTTTTGGTTACGACCGCGCGTGTGCCGAACGGCTATGCGCACATACATCTACGACTGCCGGGACGGGCCTTTCGCTTCTTGAAGGCCTGATCGCCTGATTCTGGACGTCACAGCGAAGCAACAATCGGCCCAATTGTTCCTATTGTATTTCCCTATGTGGTGTCTATAGTCTGTTGCAACCTAAGAACGAAGGGCGAGGGTAAGACGGGCCGGGGAGGAGGAAGCAGGCGGAACGCTAAAGAGAGAAGGAGGTTTTCCCCTCTCTTCTCCAGCGTTCCGTCTGCTTCCTCCTCCCCGACCCGTCTTACCCTCGCCCTTCGTTCTTAGGTTGCAACGGACTATAGTGACTCGTAGAACAACGTGTATAAAATTGTTATTTTGCTGAGTAGTCTGCAAAACAAGTTCGTCAGACCTCTTTCCAAGCCTGCACATCTATTTTCGTTCACTTCAACAGCAACAATTACTGTAGAATTTACTTACCTGATGCATCACACTGCAGTCATCCACTTCTGTTGCCGTGTCACTTCCGAAGATCTCAAGGGGAAGCGGTATAGTTTGACGCTTGAGTCGCCTTCGTGACTGTGACTGTCTTTCACGCAGCAGTAGCGACATTTTTTTTGGGGGGGAACCCTATCGAACCCCAGCGGGTTCCTGTGGCATCTCACCTACTCCTATAGGAGTAGGCAAGATGCTACAGAAACCCGCTGGGTTCATGGAGACGTGAAGCCGAGACCTACATTTAAGAAGAACGGTTTTCAAAAAGGCTGACGCCGATCCAAAATGCCACATTCACACTTGGTTTCTAAATGCACCCGACTGCAGTCCTTGCGATCCGGGCTGTCCTGGCCTACCCAGTCTTTTATTTTGCAGCTGCTAGATGGCGCAATACGTAGTGACAAATAGCATTGCCGGTTAATATTTGGGTCACTTGAAGTGAGGGGAGTGAGTGGAGTGGAACGGGGGGAGAGATTTGTATTACCGAGATTCTGCTGAGTCGTTGCCCAAGACGCCTCCGACTGTACGTTGCAAATCTTAATTTGTTTTTCATCTGTATAAAAGCAGATATTAATTTACTGACAGGATGACAGGGCTGGTGGGCCCAAATCTAATTATGTATTTGCAATCTGAACTGCTGATAATGTAGTTGCAGGTAGTGACAATCTCAATTTAGTGGAGCAAGTCAATTGATTGTTCAGGAGAGGCTCTGCCCAGTACTGTTATTCACATGCTTCCGGCCCTTCTACCGTTAAGAAAATAGTGTTTCACCCTCTTTGCACACAGGAGCAGAGGGATCAGAAGTCACTTTTTTAGGGGCAGGACAACACTGTCATACTACTATAGCCAGACTTTTAACTCAACAAATGGTTGATGACAGAACAGGAAGACATCATTTCATGACTTCTTTATGCAGCGTAGCACGATACAGTGATTGCTTACCTGACAGGCGAGTAGTTGTAATAACGAGAGTTGGTAAGGTTGCCAGTATCCCACATGAATAAATACTCTCTTAAAGGTGGGATTTCAAAAGGTAGTGTTCATTTATTTAGTGCATAAAGCAGCCTGGCTGTGGCAACATCATAAGCAACAATACCACCTTAATGGTAGTGACTGCAGTCCTTGTGTCACCTTACTAAAAGTAACGCAAGAAAGAGCTGACATTACCCCCACAGGTTTGCATCGTCATAAATCAACTTAAAGCGATTTGCTAATTGTCTGAAAATCCTAAAACAAGTGAAAGTGGTTTACTGGTGGAATGAAATTACGAAATATTTTGAGGGCATGCATTGCTGAAATCTCACCCTATTAGCAACTGTAGCATACATTTTGTTTGGGAATATGCAGGCTTCCTGCTATTACTACAACAAAGAAATGGGGTTCAATGTTTTGACTAGCATAGCTCCTGAGCATAGGGCTAGATTGACGTTGTGAAGGAATATTGTGTTTTATTTATACTGCATTGCACGTCATTTTGAATATGTTGTGCGGCTATCTTTTTCTTTATTACAGCTACAGTATGTCCTAGCGTATAAGCAAATCAAGACCTCGATGTTACTCGTCGCTCTAACCTTTAATTTGCTATCCTAGGTGCTGCAGTGGCTGCTCCACCTGGTGAGGCCGTGGCCTCCTCTTGGCCACCTCTCTTTGCTGTCCAAGATGGGGAGGTATGTATCTGGGCCTACAAGACATTTTGTCTACTGTTTTTGACTTCATTGACTTTTTCAGGAGAACAGACTAATGGCAGAAAAAACAAGGACACAAACAGGCAGGCACACAAAAAGGCAAACACAGGTACTGACTTAAAGGTGCACTAAAAATGTTTCTCAGATTGTCTGTTGTTGGTGATAACTCATTCGACAGGCTCTAAGCATCCTAAATATCCAAAAAATTATGCTTGTTCCATTCCTATTTTCCTTCTAAAAATAAAAATAAAAGAACATACTTAAGTCTTGCCATAGGACGAGCAGGTGAACTATCTTTGAAAAAGTGTACATGCAGGTGACAGTGACATCAGTGCTATCTGATAGCCGTGTCCCACAAATTACAGTTTAGCAGTGCCAATAATACCTATCCAGGGGTTAGTAAGCTAGCCCGCTTCACTAGTATAGACTAGCAAAGAAGACAGAGTATGGATGGATGGTAAGGGTTTATACCCTTTGTAACGGGTGGCAGCTTGTGCCACCTAGCCTTACATTTCGTCATCCCTTCTTTTTTTTAATTGTATAAATTTTGTTCTAACACAACCCCACCCCCCTTTCTCCCTTTTTAAAGTGATTATATTGCTTACTTATATCATTTTGTTTATCCTTCCCTAGATCTTTTCCACCGATCTTCCAACCTCCTCTTAGTTACCGTAATTCTTTCTCTATCCATTTGTCCATCCATGTCCAGAAAACCCAGTGCCCCCTCCAAATCCGTAGTTATCCGCTCAAGAGGGTGGGACGAAGCCCCGTGCGCCTTAAAATTACATGTTCTATAGTTTCCCTTTCGCGGTTACATACGTCGCACAGAGCGTCCACTTCCTGGAATTTAGCCGTTTACGTTCTCGTTCGTAGCACCCCGTTCTAACTTCAAACAACAAAGAGCTCCCCACTGAATTATCATACAGCTGTTCCTTCTTTATTTTTTTGTTTTTATGCCCTGTATATTGTTAAAGCTGATTACCCCTGCATTCTCTCTTCCCACAATTTCCTTTCTGTTTCCTTTACTCCCTTTTCTTCTGATATGCTCTGATCGGCTCCATCTCGTTGAATGTACTTAAATATCAGCTTGCGGGTTCGGTTTGTCCACTTAGTGTTTAGACTTTTTATATATAGCTACTTGTACACTTTCGCTGCCCACCGTGTCTCCTCAATTTCACCTAGTCTTATTACAAATTTAACTCATTGCCTCTCTACTCGAAAGATGCCCAACCCATGTCCCCCTCTACTTTCTCATTTGTAGTATTCCCATGTGCCCCCAATGCCAACCCACCCACAGTCCTTTGCTGTATCTCTAAACCTGCCTGAATTTCTGACCTCATACACAATACCGTATTCCCAAATCACAGTCCTGGCACCATGACTCCCTTCCTTACACCCGTAACGACTTCACATCTATTATAGTTCCATAATGCCCTGTGTTTCTTGACAGCTGAATCTCGTTTCCCCTTCTTTATTACAATATCTTCATGGTCTTTTAGACACCGTCTTCCTTCACTTAACCATATTCCCAGATATTTGTACTTTTCTATGTGTCAATGTGTCCTCTATCAATGTGTCCTCTATCTCAAGGGGTTCCCCCTACTCGTCTTTATAACCGACTGTGATTATACCCGACTTGTCCCTACTAAATTTTAGTCTTAAATTGTCCCCTTCTCTGCTGCAAACCCTGATGAGTTCCCGTATTGTGTCACGACTTTCTGATACTAGTTCAATGTCGTCTGATACATTAACCGTTGCAATATTTGATTTACTTTATGTCCTTCCTTCATGTTAGTCAGATCAAAACCTAGGTTGCACTGTTCTAACTTTTTCCCATCTCACTGAGGTATATCATAAAGAGCAGGGGAGACAATGGCCAAACCTGTCTGAGATATCTTTTTATTGCTGCTGGTCTTGTAGTTTCGGCTTCCCATGTTATAATCACCCCTATTCTCCGTATAAACCCATTCTAGAAACTTAACCATGGTTCCCTCTAGCCCACATCCCTTCAATTGGTTCTAGAGTGTTTCCTGATTCACATTGTCATATGCACCTTTGATGTTTAAAAATGCTACCCATAATGGCCTTTGACTTGTCATTGCTATCTCTATGCACTGAGTGAATATGAATAAATTTTCATCCAGTCGTCTACCTTTCCTGAAACCATTTTGAAGCTCCCCCAGAATCTGTTTTCTTTTTGCCCATTCTTCCATTCTTCTTTTTACAATTTCTTTAGCTAGTCTGTATATTTCTGAAGTTACTGTTATTGGTCGGTATGATTTGACACTGTCTTTTTCTCCCTTGCCCTTATATAATAATCTCATCCCGCTCAATTTCCAGTCCACTGGGTACCTCCCTCCCATAAGGAGGGAGGTACCCAGTCACCTTCCTTAGTTTGAATGTGCTTGTTTTGCCTAGACCTTTTATCAATCTCATTGGTATGCCGTCTGGACCTGTTTCAGTGCCTGCCAGAACCTTTCCTTCTACTTTTTTCCCATTCCTCTGTGGTCCTCTCCTCTTCCTCACTATGATCCTTCGCGTGCGTTGTGTAGACGCTACCATTCCCAACGACCTGATTTGATTCTAACTCCGAAAATACTGCTTCGATTGTATGTCTAATGTATTCTCCTGCCTCATCCCCTTCTACCTTTGTCCCTTCCTGTGTTGTTAGTGCCTGCTGGTACGCCTCGGTCATTTTTCCCTGTGCACTGATGTGTTCCCAGAATCTTTTTGCCGCATTCCTATCCTTTTGGCCTATCTCTACCATCCACTGGACCCCTGCTCTCCCAATTTTGGCCTGTATTAATGCAAACGTCTCCTGCTTTCTTTCCTGAAATTCCTCCCATTTTGTCGCTACTTCGGCTAGTGTGGCCCCCTTTTTCTTTGCCCATCTGTGTTCTTTAGATGCCGCTTGGCGTCTCGATATTGCTGCCTTAACCTTCTTATCCCACCAGCTTTTGGGCTTGCGTTTTAGTTGTATTCATCCTTGTTTGATTCAATATTTCTCCAACTCTCTTTTGAAAACACTTAGTCTTCATATGTCCATTCTCTTTCCGGTTGCTTGGATACAATGTTCTCGATCTGCTTAGATGCCTCTTGTAACTGTTTAACATTTAAGTTATTCCTAGCTTCTTGTTTTTGATTTTGCATTTCTGGTTTTATTGTGCCAAATCTGATTTTGATTTTCTTATGGTCGCTCCCCAGACCTTAGACCTACATACCTCCTATTCTGTTGTATATTTTACGCGACATTAAACAGTAGTCAATAGTCCAGTGCGAGTTCTTTCTTTCCCATGCTGTTTTTCCAATCACATTTCACCTGAGCGTTAACCCATTAACCCATTAACATTAATCCATTAACCTTTGCAGAACGCCTCTAACATCCTCCCTGTTGTACAGTCTAAGCTCGTTATAACAGACCTTGATTTTGACCAAGATTTTGGTCTGTTGTAAAAGTAGTATGTTGTATGCAGATATGAAGTTGAGTCAGTGGTATGTAGAGGAAAACCAACTTAACTTCACAAATCGGTATGTTATATCCAAATGTCTGTTGTAACCAGGTCTGTTGTAATGAGCGTAGACTGTATCTGTATGTCCATCAAAGTCTTCCAAATATTCATTCACGTCCCCCAAGATAATTATTTCCTTGCTAGTGCCAATTTCCCTAACGTCTCCTGATATACATGTCAAGTTTTCTGCATTTCCCTCCCCTGCATCACTCCCTGGTTTTAGATACACAAAACCCAGGATTGTGTCTAAACCCCCATTATTGCCTTTGACACACATGTGTTCCCTGCAGCCCTTTCGTTCACTTTCTCATTCCTGAACCTTAACTAGCACCCCTAATCCCCCTCCCTTCTGTTCCTCATTGGCCCGGTTGCATCCCATCCAATGATATCCTGGTATGTATGGTGGTTCTTCCACATGCCTGAGATCTGTTTCTGCTAATCCATACACTGCAAAGTTGTCGCTTTCTAATCGCTCCTGAATCTTTTCCCACTTTATTCTGTTCCTGCCCTCCTGCATGTTTATGAACGCTGTTTCTTTTTCCTAGTCCTAAAAGGCTTCCTCTCACCCTCCCAAACCCTCCCCCTTGTATCTACATTTTGGCCCTCATTTACACCGGCGCCCTCAGGGCTCCAGGGCTCCGCAAAGAATGTATGATGTGACATCCAATCCTATCACCTATGTGCTCCCAGTGGTTCCACTGTAGTGGATGCCCATTGTAAATGGGTCGGAGCAAGCTTCGTGCACCGCCCTGTTTACTTTCATTACTCCATACTCAAATCGTTGGCTCAACCCCCTTATCACCCGGTTAGCTTCCACCAGCCGCTTCTCTATCTGCAAAGGCTGTCCCCAGACCTCTGGGACGGTGCATATTTGCAGATGCACCGTCTCAGAGACGTCCCTCAGCTTACGTAACCCCAACTCTATCTGCCTGGCGAGGTTCTGGCTCCGTCCCTTTAACACATCATTTAGTCCTGCGTGTACAAACACTAGGTTCTCTCCTTCCCTGTTTTTCCACACCTCCACCTTCGCTTTGGCCATTGCATCTACCATGCACTTTCCTGACTGAGCCACAATGTTTACCCTCCCGTCCCCTTTCACCCTGTCCAGCAGCCCCTCCTTAACCCTTGTTATGTTTGAGTCTCCTACCACCAGCACCCTCTTAACCCCCGACTGCCTGTCTTCACCCCCTCCAGCTCTCTGTATGTGATAAAAGAAAGTGAATCTCAGACATACAAATGGCGGCACTGAACCCGGCCGAATGTAGGTGAGGAACGAACGGGGCTCATCAGACAATCACAAGCGATAGCTTCACGTCCGGACAAGCAGCCAACCAGCCCTGCTCGTCTGCGCAAGAGGCCCTCGCTTGCAATTGACTGACAAGTGTCTTTCGCCGTTCCACCCTATTCGCCTTGATTCGGTTCAACCGCATTCGCTATCTTTGATCACATCTTTTAATAGTGAAATAGGCCACACATGATTGTAAGTTTTGGACTTGTGGGATGTTAGAGCCCATAGGTTGAGTTAGGAACATACATAGGCCATCCTGGAATACTAGAGAGTGCCCCTTTAATTTATTTCATTTTTATATATATATCTACAGTTCAGCATTTCAGTGAAACAAACCAGGAACATGATTGCAGACGAAAGTGGAGAGTCCATTTGTGTTGCCTGTATTTCTCCACTTTTTGTGCATTTTCTTGACAGTGTTACTCACTGCAGATTCATCTTGGACCTGGCATCAAAATGCGAGAGGCAGCATTTACACACGCCGTGGAAAAGGCTGCCACTCCTGGCCGCTCTCTCAGAATGGTCAGCCGATCACTGTGGGAGCCTGCGGAGCTCTTCGACAAGGGTGTGTCAGGGCAAGCCTGCAGGCGTCTCCTCTAGGAGGGTTTGGTGGGAAAACAGCCCCTACCACACCAGGTAAGTATTTCTGATCACCCTGGAAGGGCACAGCACCTGTTGCGGCTGCTGTGCTTAGCTTTGAACAAAAAAAAATTTGTTATGGGGATATTTATACAGCGTGTAGTTGGTCTGCCATTAAAGTTGCGACGAGTCACACGCTGTAGATGAGCAGCGTGTGACTCGTCGCAACTTTAATGGCAGACATAATGTTTGTATAGTGTGAGTTATGATTTACTATGATATGAGATTTTTATGAACCTATTGTTGATTTTGCCTTGTGCAGCACACATGTACAGTGAGAGGCACTAAGAGGTCAGACAAGGTGAATGTGGACAGAGCAGGAGAAATGCCACTTGGGGTGCAGCGCTTCCTTTGCTCACTGGGAGCGAGGCCATGATGTTCGATCTGCAGTCAAACCTGATATTATCGAACCCGGTTAATTTAAACTATTTGTAAATGGACTGGTAGCAGCAATAAAAATGCATTGCGAAAAATGCAATTACATCGAACGAAAATTGCAGCGTCTCCCCATGGACCGATCTGCCAAGAGCGCTGTTTAGCTCTGCAAGCTGGCTTTCCCCCAGCATGCGAATCATCCTTGGGGGAGAGCCAGCTTGCAGAGAAAGCTGGCTTTTTTTCTTTTGAGCAGCCGCGTCGGCCGCCCAGGAGTAAAAAAAAGTCTTGTGGGGGGAGAGGGTGAGCCGGTAAACGAAGCAGCGGCCACTATATAACTGCAGTTGGCGTCCCTCATGATGTACAGATGCCCCTTCGAGCATGAACAACTTTTCTAAATGTGGCGTGCTTGTTCGTTGTCAAATTCCTTAAAACTTCTATAGAGAATTGCCCGCTGTATCAAAGTGGTAGACGGTTTTTTGAGAGTTTGATATAGTCAGGTTTGACTGTATTATGTTGCCCACAGGTAGGCGAAATCAGATAGAACGTGGGAGCGCGGGCCGAGTAATAAATTGACTGATTATCAGGCTCGACATGACATAACCTCTTGATTACTGTAGTAGTTGTGATTTATTATTTTGAGGTTTTTTTTATGAATAACTGCTCGTGTATTTCTTTTTATGCACTGCAGGTTTTATCACGCAATACCGACTTGCCGAAGCCATCATCTTAGCCATCCAGATGTGCTGGCAAAAGTGGCATGGAAGAAAAGAGCCATGGACAGCCCAGTCTGCATGAGAATGTTTGCGAGTGGTGCATGTTGGGAAAAAAATAAAATAGTAAGTTCCATTCTCTTTGTCTTTGTAGTTTTGTTTCATGGCAGAACGAACACCTAAACTTGCAAGAAATTAGTAGTCTTTTTGCACAATTTGCTAGCTGTTGTCATCAGCAGTCCTTTCTGCATCTAAATTATATTATGCATGCATGACCAGGTCACCCCAGAAGGCACTAGGTCGGCCGGATCACATCAGAGCACGCCAAGACACTAGAACACGTCAAGACACTAGAACACGTCAGGATACTAGAACACGTCAGGCCACTAGAACACACCAGGACACCAGAACACGCCAAGACCCGTGTCTCAATTTCCGCTCTGATGTAAACGTCAGAAACACACCAGACCCGGGCTGGTGGATTTTTCAATAGGGGCCCTCCAGCAGTCAACCATGTACCCTGGCCGCAAGCGCGAGTGGGTCCTCAACAGCGTCGTGACGTTCCTCCTTCACGAATGGGCGAGCGAGCAGGCGGCCCCGACCTCTGCTGGTTTTGTGGACGTCGCAACCATGCGCGTGACGTCTGTCCGGCACTCCACGCTCAGTGCTTCCGTTGCTTGAAGATGGGCCACTTTGCCGCTGTTTGTAGGAGTCGCCAACCACTGTCAGATTCCTTCGTATATGATCAACGACAAGCGTCCTTTCCTTCCCGGGGCCACGCCCATGGACGTCAACACGGCCCTTCACCTCCGTGGAGATCCGGCCCAGTCACGGTTGGAGTGCACGACGACTGCGACTACTAGTATAATGTCACGTCCGTCGACGACGCCCCTGTGCGGACCTTGGAGGGACCTGTAGTCGACCGAAGCCGACTAAATGCCGTCATCGCTGATGTACAGGTAAATGGACTACCTTTAAAGCTCCTGATTGATACCAGATCCCACGTCTCGATTTTAAATGCGAGAATTTTTAATGAAGTTAATCGCTCCGGACAGATTCAGTTACATCCACCTGCACGAAGACTTGTTCACTACATGCATGAAACCATTCCTGTCCTTAGAAGCTTCACTGGCCAAGTCGTTTTTAAGAACCGTTTTACACCACTGGAGTTCTATGTCTGTCAAAATGGACGTTCCTTACTCGGCACCGATGCTGTGCGCGAGTTGCAAATTACTCTGTCGGGAGCTGATCACAGCTGCTCTTATGTCAACGCAGCTGACGGAAGACCGGACCCCCAGCAGGATGTGACGTCGGTTAAAGTTCCACAGCACCGGCCGTTCACTGTTTCGTCCCGCCAAACACCGCACCAGCCAAGTTCGTCAGATGTCCCCGGCTTCCTGTTTTCTTCACAACCGGGTGTTAACCTATCACAGGCACATCTGTCACCCGACAAGCAAGTGGACCTAGAAGTTTCATCAAGAACCCCACAGTCGACAGCTGTTTCGCACTCCGCACCTTCGACTTCGCGGGACGTATCGCAGCTTCCTCCCGGGTTCGAAGACTTCCAGCATCTTTTTAGCCCGGAGCTGGGTTTGGTGCACAATCACACCCATACCGTCAAGGTGCGGTACAACGTGCCGCCTGTTCAATTTAAGTTACGTCGGTTGCCCATCACGTTGCGTGATGCGGTATCTGAAGAAATTTTCAGGCTGGAACATCAAGGCATCATTGAGCGCGTCAATGCGTCTGAGTGGGTCTCGCCCATTGTTGTGGTTAGGAAACAAGATGGCAGTATTCGTCTGTGCGAGGACCTACGTGCGCCGAACCAGGCCATCGTCATCGACTCCTTTCCTTTACCACATATCGAAGAACTATTGAACTCCTTGCAAGGAGCCTCCCATTTTTCTAAGCTGGACCTGGCCTCAGCTTATCACCAAATCCGGATTGCCCCGGAAAGCAGGGATTTGACCGCTTTCATCACTCATAAAGGCCTTTTTCGATTTAAAAGAGTCTGTTTTGGACTGGCTTCAGCACCTGCGGCCTTTCAAGACATCATGTCCAAGGTTTTGAGGAACTGCAAAGGTGTCCGATTCTATCTCAATGACATCATAGTGTATGGCTCGTCGCAGAGAGAACATGGCGAAAACCTACGAGAGGTATTGTCCTGCATCTCACGCGCAAGGATGAAGCTGAACCGTAAGGGTGTTTTCAGGGTTCAAGAACTATCGTACTTAGGACACCGTCTTTCCACGGAAGGGCTAGCTCCTCTCCCGTCTAAGGTAGACGATGTTCAAAACTTTGAGGCTCCTTCTGATCCATCGAAGCTTAAGGCTTTCTTAGGACTTGTGGAGTACTACAACAAGTTCATTCCGCATTGTTCCACTCTAGTAGAGCCGCTTCGTCGATTACTTCGCAAGCACGTTCCTTTTGTCTGGTCCCCAGAAGTAGAGGCCAGCTTCCGGAAAGTAAAGGGGTGCCTTAAAAATGCACCAATTCTCTCTCTTTTTGATCCGACGCTTCCAGTCGTGGTATCCACTGACGCTTCCATGTATGGGTTGGGTGCCGTGTTGCAACAGCAGATAGGAAACCAATTACGGACAGCAGCTTTTGCCTCACGCTCACTTACTAACGCTGAGCGCATGTATTCCACCGGAGAAAAAGGCACTGGCATACCTCTGGGCCTGCGAAAAATGGCATGTTTACCTTTGGAGTCGTCATTTCGTAATTCGCACTGATCACCAAGCTTTGGTAACCTTACTTTCTAACAAAGGGTCTGGAGTTCGACCTCTCCGGATCACTCGGTAGACAGCAAGGTTGTTAAATTATAACTTTACAATGGAGTATCAGAAAGGGGCGGACAGCGTGGTCGCCGATGCTCTCTCCAGACTTCCTGTGTCAGACACAGAAAACGGTACGGAGTTCGAAGAGGACGTAGTTTCCCTTATTGTGCTTCCTTTGACAGTAACGGATTTTCAAGAAGCTACCACCACAGATGTTGTCCTTACTCGTGTGATTCGATATATCCTTTCATCAGGACCGGATCATAGCTTCGCCCTGACCGACCTGAGACCTTACTTCAATGTAAGAGATCAACTGTCCTTACATAACGGGATCCTTTTCCAAGCGGAAAAGATTGTGGTACCTGAACAGTTACGTGACCGCATCGTCCAACTGGGCCACGAGACGCACCAAGGTATTTCCCGGACAACGACCATCATCCGAGACAAGTACTGGTCGCCCCGAATGTCTCAGGAAATCAAAAAACGGATTCGACATTGTACAGTATGTAACTCAACTGACAAAACTGCAAAGAGAGCACCTGCACCATTGCAACCAATTGAGTTTCCCAAACAACCGTGGGAAACGCTGGGGTTGGATATTGTGGGACCGGTTGAACACGCTCCTCCGAGTCAACGTTTCTTTCTCGTACTAATAGATTATCACTCAAAATGGCTGGAAGTGCAACCGGTGGCATCAGTAACTTCAACAACTGTTATTAACTTCCTGAAAACTGTCTTTGCCCGCGAGGGTCTTCCTTGCGAAATAGTTTCGGACAGCGGCGTCCAGTTTGTTTCACACGAGTTTCAAGAATTTCTACACCAGCATGGAATTAAGCATACCAAAACATCTTTATATCACCCTCAAGCAAATGGCCAAGTGGAACGGTTTAATCGCGTATTAAAGTCATGTCTTCAGCTAGCCGTCGTACAAGGACGCCCTCTGCCGGATGCTGTCCGGGACTACCTGGAAGCTTACCGACGAATTCTCGACTCGGCAACAGGCCAAGCACCTTCCCTACTGCTTCATGGACGGACCCATAGGTCCAAGTTAGACATTCAAGGGATGTCGACCCCCGAAGCTCCGGCTGTCTCGTCAAGCCGGACTGATCTTCATGCGAGAGTGCGTAGTTACCAACAGATCATGAAGCCGTACTCGGACTCTCGAAGGGCTGTTCGGTGGCCGAGGTTCGTCGCTGGCCAAGCAGTCCGGATTTATCGACCACAACACAAGAATAAATTACAAACTAAGTATTCAACGCCACAAGTTATTCAAACTCAAGTGGGCCCGGTCACTTACAAATTCGCTGACGGGCGAATATGGAACGCCGACAAATTAACAAGAGCGTTCATTCCACCAGAGCAGCAGGATGCAGATCTTTCCTGGGATGATTAAGATGAAAACGAACCTGCTCCGATAAGACACCATTCTCCGTTGGGCAACCCTACTGTCACGGCTCCACCCGATCCTGTATGCAGTCCAGCTACAAGTAGGGCTAGTTGCAGCTCTGAACCTGCTGTGCCAGGTCCATCCCCGCAGGTGCCTTCGTCTAACACTCAATTGAGCAGTCCCGTGTTCCCAAGTCTCGATGTTCAAGATCCTCTTCAACCGTTCATCCCGATGGCGACGAGCAGCCCGGCTGTATCTAATCCGGGAACACCTTCCTCCATGCCTCCCCTTGAAGAGAGCGTGAACTGTAGCAGTACTCACCCCTGCGTCCCGGAAGCAACCCTGACTACGCCAACTCAATTCTACAGTCGGCCAGTACGTGAAAGAAGACTTCCACAGCGACTGAAGGACTACGTGCTTTCATTTTATGGAAACAGTATTCTGTTTTCTTCTTCTGGCAATTATTATGTGCAATGAACTGAAGCGACTTTTTCTAATTTTTTTAATGACACCTTTCACGAACTGAACTATTTTGCACTGTAATGGGACTTTCCACGCAGCTGTGCCTGAACTGAATAGTGTTGTGCCCAGCTTAATGTAGCAACACTGCCTGTTTTTTTGTTGTCTAGTGTATCATAGACAGTTTACCAAGTGTGTCGGTTTTGAACAGTTGGAATTGTCTGTGTTACCGCTGCACTGTTTTTTTTTATAGAGGGGAGATTGATGAATTATTCATATACGCTCTAAAAAAATGATTTTTTTATATACTATGTGCCGGTATTTTTGTTACTACGATTCTGTAAATATGTCGTCTTCCTTTTAGGTTTCTTTCTTTATAATGGGAGGAGAATGTAGTGATTATGTTTACGGCCGTCTTTCATTAAGCTAGAGATGAAACCACATACAATGCGCCGATTGCACGTGTCACGTGTTGTACAAAACCACGGGCCGCGCGGCGGCAAGACATGATTCGGTCACCAAAAATATGAAAAATAAATCTGCTCGAGGCGCTCGCCTCAGATCTGCCCTCGTCACCGTCGAGATCGGTTGCCTGTCGTCTCGTTCTCATCGGCAGGTTCTGCCCCGGAGCCGGCCGACACCATCCATGTAAGCGCGCGTCTAGTGAGGGGGGTAAGGCGTGCAAGGCTTGTTTGACCCCACAGCACCGGAGAATTACAAAAACATCCAGTCAGGGGATTGCCCGCCCTTCATCCACGAGACCTGCGCGGCGGTCGGACAACACGCCGACCAGGAACCAGCTTCCCCGTTACCCCGTGGCCAGTCCCAAGACCCACAAACCACTGCTATCAAGGACCCTACGCCACAGTGAGCGAGCTACAGCGAGGCCGGGAACGTCACCGATGTCGCCAAATTTATTTGTTACCCCATGCATGTGGGAGCCGACACCGCCGCGTTGTTTTTTGTTTTGTTTTGTTTTTGAGAATTGGTAGGTTAATTTTTATTTTTCTTAAATTTACCTCGGCCTTATGGAGGGGGGAGTGTGGGAACCACGTGTTCCCCGCATCCCTATCTAGGCCTAGCTCATGCAGGCCGTGGGACGTCGCCAGGTCGGGGCGCGTCCCGGATGCTAGGGCGAAGCCGTATTCCCTTGTAGACGGCTTTCCCTCGCTCTTCTCGTGTGATTTGCCTAAGGCACACCCCTCGGTATCATGACCTGGACGCGTCCGCCCCTCCGGGGAGCCACCTACATCCGACCCACCCTGGGCGCGTCCATTCCCGCAGGCTATATAAGACGGCACTAATCCGACGGGCGGGACTCTCGCTAGAGGAGGCTCTGCTCGACGGAGCCTTCATATCCTTATCTGATCTAGAGTGCCTTCATGTGCGCTTCGCGTAGAGTGATGCCAACTGCCTGTTTCCCCTTTCCACACCCTCTTCCGCCCCCATTTCGTCCTCTCATTGTTTCCCCGTGCTCCCGAAAGTGGCCTTTGTGTCCATCGGTCCTCCCTCCGAGGGGGAAAATGCTAATCCTCCCTCCGTGGGTTTCACAACGCTGCTCCGAACTTGTGAGATAAGGTGCTTGTTTCCGGGAGGGTTATAAGCCTCACGGATTATCGCCAAAAACCAAAATGGCCGCTTGTTTGTCGGCGAGTGGTATTACAAAGGGTGGCATCACCCTAGCAAAGCTCACATGAAGGCTCCCTAATCTGATCCTCCCCCTCCGTGATACTGTCAATAGCGGCAGCGCGGACTCCGACTGGCGATCCTGTCAAAAAAGACAGCGCCGTCATCTGCAACATTTTTGGCCCTCGGGCAAGCGTGTGGCATCTGAGTCAAATAAGCACGTCTTTTTCCGGACCCAAGGAACCTTCTGTGTTTCTAAGTGGTATCCCCACAAAGGGGAAATCCACAACTTTCAGATAATTAATCCACCACCTTTGGGCATCTCTGTAGTAAATTGTAGCGTGATGCAGGTCACTTCCAGGGCGCCAAGAAAATATAGTGAACACCTTAGAAAGATCAAGCTGGCAAGCCGAGAGACTGACCGTTTATGAAGAAGGGACGAAAGGGCTGTCGTGATACACATCATCGCGTTACTTATACTCAAGCTCCATTGTCGACATAGTCACCACGTCTCCCCTCAGACCTTCCTGGTAAAGGGAAGTGAATCTATTCATGTGAAACAAAAAAACAAGTACAATCTATTAATGGTCGTCTTTCTATTGATCACATTTTACATTTAGGTTTCCAAGATTTTCAGTTTTTTTGGAGTTAGCAGCTGCTACAGAAAAGCTTAATCAGAACGCTTATATCTTTATATGGCAAAAGACATGAAATGCAAAAAAGTAGCATAGCATACATGTCCATTTTCGTTGGCATTTTTATACTTTCCCGCTACATTTTAATAAAATCTTAGACTAAAATAACTTACTACATTTTCTTACAACATTCGCAAAAAAGTTATACTCTTTTCGAAACGTTATACCAATAAATTGTTACTGTACGCGGTGTTTCATTTTAAACTTCAAAATAATGTTAAAAACACAATATTGTCAAATAATTTCTTTAATGTTCGTTTACGGAACAATTATTCGAAGTTTAAAAAACAGGTAGGTGATCAAACCAATACATTATTTCAGAGTTACTATTTATAACATTTATTCACTATTTTGCATTGAATGTTATGTTTCCTTGTAAACTTCAAAATAACATTGGAAAGATATGTTAAAATGTTATTTTGATGTTACTTTCTGCAACATTACTTCACGGGTCTGCATTCACTGTTACTATAATGCTTCATTGTAAACTTCAAAATAATGTTAGGAGCCTAATGTTACTAAATGTTACTTTAATGTTCGTGCTCATAACATTGCTTTACAGTTACGTATTGGATGTTGTTGTAACGTTTTGAACACAACAATTTTGTTGTATGTTTAATTTGAACGTTACACTAACATTAAGAACATACTTAAAACATTGTGTGTTCTATCTGAAGGTTGCTGTAACATTTACACCTAACACAAAACATTATTTCAACTTACACAACAAAAAAATAATGTTTCGTGCTACCTGGGATACCATTACTGCCGCACGAATCTGCTTTGTATATAGGGAGTATTCACTGGACGCCATATTCATGGGTGGTGTTTAGAGCGCATGCTCAGAACGAGCTCACATCAGTAGGCTGCTAAGACCGGCACTCTTGACGGTGCGGAATGCATGTTTCAAAAGAACTGTGGAAGCTCGTCATCAGTGCGCGCTCAGCATTCGCGCACACAGCTATGGTCCCATGAATACCCCCTGTAAGATGTTTTTAGGGTGTATATAGGCAAATATGTACGAATGACTAGTCTTATCTCCTCTTTTGTTATGTCACTTCCATGAAATACAGATATAAAAAAAGCAAAAAATATCGGCGGCCCGAGAGAGCTATACTTCCTTCAACCCACGGTGTAAGATGATACTCTTCAGGTGAGGAAAGCGCGCTCCTCGGGCAGTGCAGATAAAGTTCGCTTTTCACTTCTCTCTTTCTCTCTCTTACTATGGTTTCAAGCGGCGCCGGCAGATGACTCGTCGACCCGTGGGCACGGCAAAGACGGCTCGTGCCGCCCCATGCTCCACACGTGCAGAGCTCCAGCGAGGTTGTCGCTAGAGCTCTGTTAGCCGCGAGCACGGTGGCCGCGGAATAATGCAGCCGTTCGGTTGCCCGTTGAACGAACACTATCTGATACCTCGCACCGCACGTTCAGCCCCGCCGTGTCCTCACCTAAAGGGTATTCACTCGAGGCACGCGCGCATCACGAGATGAAAACGCGAGGCTTTTGCACATTGCAAAGCCTGACGTTTTCGTCGTGGGATGCGCGTGCCGGGGAGAAATCCCCGGGATTTCTCCCTGGTGTGAATACCCCTTAAAGGGACGATGCAACGATTTTTGTATTTTGCGCGAATACCGCTTAGAACAGATCACTGACCTTAATGACCTGTGAAATACCCGTTCGTTTTTCCCCACACGCAGTCGAAGTCGCAGAAAAAAATAAAGAAAAACGAACAGAGTTCACCCCCTCAACTCGCAGCCAGAACAAGCGGCCACGTGATCTGGAACCGATTATATGCCGCCAATGTTGATCATAGCCATGCGCTGGGGTTGGCAAGGCGCAGGACACGCGCTGAGTTCCAGACATTGTTATGGTTCGGCTGTTGTCGTCATTGCAGCGATTGGACACAGGACACTACCTGATGCTTCTCGAGCTATCGATTATCGCGAGCCCAAATCGAGTGTCCACGCCATGCTCCGGTCCAATCTATGAGCCGCATTCAAATATCGTCACTGGGCGGTACCGCAACCGCCCAGCTACGTCATCAGGTTTTGCGAAGGGGAGATTGAACGAAAACGCTCGGTTTTATCCTCGAAATTACAGCGCAACAAAGGAGTTTCTTGGTCAGTGGCGTTGCGTGCGAGTGTCCTTGGGTCCCACTAGTGCCAGTAAGCTGGTGTAAAGTGAAAAACATTCCAACTGAATATCGTTGCACCGCCCCTTTAAAGAGTGTATCTTACACTGTGCCTCAACCTGAAACTGAAACCGTCGTGAATCCTACATCCAAATTCTACAAAGTGAATCTTAGAAACAAAGCGAGCTGGTGAATGATATCCATAGTAACCCTGAGACGATACTAGAGCACAGAAGGACAGTTAACGATAATTCACCGAACTCTGAAATTTCTAAGCATGTAGGCGAGTGCAACAACTGTGTACCAGAGTGGGAAGGCACTGAAGTCTTACATAGAGAGAAGAATAGCCATAGGAGAGTGTTAAAAGAAACTTTGCGTTTCTTAAGCTTCGGGAACTGTATCAGCCAACCTTCATTATCTTTTGATAAGGGAACAAAAAAGTTTCTATACCTGTTTACACCTCAAGAAAAAATGTATGTTTTGCGCATTGTTCCTACGCGGCGCGAAATAGTTCTAACGAGATTCGGTTGTCGGAGGAGAAAGTGATGTTTTTGGTGTTTGGAGCTTGTACGTATTGATAAGATGACATATATCTAATCTAAAATTCACCTACATATGCCTTCATTATCCACATAAAGGGGAAAATTAGTTATGTTCCGCGAGGAGCCGGACTTGTTTTACTTCGATTCTTGAGGTGAAAACAGGTATAGGTTTATAATTTTTTTTCTTTTGAAGGGGGGAGGGGGGGCGTTAAGTGTTCAGTCGTTTATTTCGCGGTTCGGGATCTTCTCGTCCTTTGGGTGTGGTTTTTTGTGATCTCTTTTTCGGAAAACCTTGTTTGCTTCTTGATAGTGGAACAAAAGACTTCGTAAGCGTTGTTGGGTTCAGCCTGACCTTGCGATGTGCGGAAGTTCCTGCATTCCCTTTTCGAGTTAGTTTCCCTTTCTTTTTCGGGCGTGTTAGCTTTGTGTGCAGTTGTCGGTATATGTTGAGGACGAGGGTACACTGTGAAGTGGGCGAGGAGGTCTTTTGAATTGTGTTGGAGGTCGGTGACATGTACATAAGAAAATGGTTGTGGAATAAATTTTCAAGCTGTGTTAGGAACTTTGTAAGCGTGCGGGCGGGCTAGCCCGCCCTGTTTAAGCACCTGTTTAAGCATTCTATCTGAAGCTCAAAGCTAGTCGTCAAAGCGTGATGGCAGCACTTCTGAGATTTATCAGCTTGAAATGAGCGCTATCAAAAGTCAAGAGGCTCTTTTCTGAACACGCAGCACACGTGTTCATCTGTAAAATTAAGCTGTAGGTATAAAACTGAATGCATTTGTCAATGGGAAGCTCCCAGTTGAACTCCAATCCGTCCGATTTGGCCTCAAACAATTTGACAATCTGTTTAACTGCACCATTAAAACACATATCCGAATGATCATCCACACCCTTAGCGAAAAACCGGGGCTCTTAGAGTATACTTTATTTGCACTTCCAGAAGTATGCTTGATGCTCTAAATTGGCCGGTTTTTAGTATACTTCTGACGCACTTCAAAGTAGCATTTCGCCATACTTTTAGTATACTTCTAAGCATGCCTGTAAGAGGCATTTTAGTATACTTCTTACGCACTTCAAAAGTAACATTTCGCTATACTTTTAGGATACTTCTAAGCATGCCTGTAAGAGGCATTTTAGTACACTTCTTACGTACTTCAGAAGTAACATTTCTCCATCCTTTTAGGATACTTCTTCTAGTACACTTCTGAGCAGAATTTTAGTATGCTTTTATGCAGGCCTTTAGTACTATAAATTGTACCCCGGATTAAACTTGGAAGCAGGCTTTCAAATATAATCGGGGGTACACTTAATAGAACTTTTAAAGCATTTCACCAATTTATTCCTGACCAATTCCCGATAAGAAAAGTAGAAAATTATATTGATTTAGCAATTGCAGTGGTTTGCACTTATCGAAACTGAAATGCATTATGTTACAGGCTTTAATGTAGACGAGTTCAAAGTGATGACAAATTAAAGTCAGAACTTTTTATTAAACAAATATTTTTTTCAATAGAATGAACACATGTTGCCTACAATAAACACTTACGATGGAACAAAAAACGTAATACTTTTAGTGGCTTACAAATATCACAGATTCACTTAAAGCTTTATAAACAAGCTCTTATTAGAAGAAAATATAATTACAAACTATCATGCTGAAGAAAAACGAGCAAAAATAGTATTGCACCTGTTAATATAAAATTTACAATATTTATCATCTACCATGACTGAAGTAACATCACCTACATGACTGAAGTAAAATGAATGAAAAAAGTTAATGCACTTGTTAAATAAAATCTAAATTAATCGCTAATCAGATTTAAGAGAAAAAAAAAGCCAATGCGCAAAATGAATGAAAATGAAAGCTAATTTTTTTTTTTCATTCTGCAGTTTTCTTTTGTGTGTTCGAGGCTTTGTTTTGAGTGTAGGAAGCATTGCAGCACTTCCTTTACAGGTATTCTTTCACGGACTTCCGAGTTTCTCCAGGGAATTGGCAGTAACAAAAGCTGAAAAGAGAAGACAATAGACAATTAAGGAACTTGCCTTAAGACTCCATATTTACTTAATACTACTTAAAATTATACTTCAGGTCCACATAATTTTAGAAAATTTCACAAAAAGAAACCAACAACAGAAAGTTAATCATCTAAATATATTGAGCACGGGGACCAATGACTATGTTTATTGGCAACTGTGAAATATTGCTGCTGTGAAATAATGTAAAACAAGGCATTTCGTCAATTTGCAATGCATTAAAGGGATCATGAAACAAGTTTACTGTGGAAACAGTCTAGAGCTCGTTACTTTTATTTCTTTTACCTTATCACAAGTACGAGAAAACACACCGTGATCCCTCAAAATGTCGCGAGTGCACTGCGTAATCAGAAAAGAAAAAAGGGTCCATTTTTCATCATGCAGCTTATGGTGGCCACAGGAACTACTGGCTTGGCGCCAATAGTGGTCGAGTTTGCAGGTTGAGCAGGTATCTGCCCAATTTGAAGCTAAGGTTTTTATAAAAGTTGTCATTCACTCATTTGGCCCCCAATTCATGTCACACGCACGTGGCCTGGAAAGGACTCTAAAGGTTGAGGGGCCCCCCAAGCTTAAGTCTATTTAATTTTTTTAATAAAACTAGTGCAGCTTGGAAAAAATTGTTTTCTGATCTTCACTGCACATGCGATGGTGAGATACTGCCACACTTACTTGGCCGAAGTCTGAAGACTATTTCATAACCCCTTTAAAAGCCTGCAAACATAACATTCTTTGTGACAGGGACTCTCAAACTTTCTGACGTCAGCGAACAAAAATTTACTAATGTTATTGTTAGCCGAGGAGCCCCTTCCACTCTTCGCATTGTTGCAATTGAGTGCATGACAATGGTGTAGGAACGATGGAGGAAGTTCAGGTGCTGAAAGAACCCTCAGTATACTGTACTAGGAACCCTGTTTGAGAACCAGTGCCTCAGGATATTTGGCTAGAAAGTTGGAGATAGCGTAGCTAGACAATAATTTTAAACACACAGATGACCACATTTTTTTTTAATTTTGATTCTGACATCTATTTTATATTATAATTCAGGGTTTACTGATATAAAACCAACTGAGGCCATACTGTACCAAACAATTACTTTAAAAACAACTGAACAAGCTGAAAGTTTTTGAAAGATTCAGCAGCCTAAAGCTGGGGTAAACAGTCAGCTATCTTCAGAAAATTGTACACAAAAGTAAACAATACTGAAGTTTCGTTAAGTTTAATCGCTGATATAAATCAACGATCAAAATTAAGCAGAAGGAACATCAGAGTGAATTATAATCTAGGCAAAAATTAAAGTATGCTAGAACTGGGGCACATTATTGCAAACCAGAGGTGTAGCGCAAGACGTAATGACACAAAAAGACAAATACCTCCCCCAACATAAGCCAAAAAGAAACAACCATCCTTGAGTACCGAGACACAAGTCCAATGGTGACCAGACAAAAGCTCACCGGACAGAAGCTCACCCGTTTTTTTCGTAGACCCACGCAATAGCTCACCCCCTTTTTTTTGGCTAACCGGTGGTTCACGAGCTGGGCCAAAGTGCGGACGCAATGGACATTGCACTATTTTTAGAAGAAGTGGTACCCCATCTCATGCAACGGTGTCGACAGGTAAGCCATAACAGGCACAGAAGCAACGATTTGGGACAAAAATTTAGGTCACCGAAATGAGTGGAGCTGAAGCTGATAAGATCAATCTGGGTTGACTCAAGGTATGCCAAAACCGTCTGGAAAATATTTGCAAGGGGCTCCAGGTACACCGAGATCTACCAAGACTGCTGGAAACAGCCTGTACGGGACTGCATTTCCTTCTAACCAATCGATAAACTTGTTTCCAGTCTAATCAACAAACCATGTGCCTATCAGATTTAATTCATTGTTGTGTTTTAGTGTCGCACGCATGCACCTAAGTTGTCTGCACTCGTGTTAAGACTAGGGATGCCGCGAACTTTTTTCGAATCGAAGTTTCGATGATCAAATCAAGCTGTTCGAAAGGTTCGAAAGATTTCGATTTTTCGAATTGTTTATATCGTAAAATTCGACGGAGGTCGAATTTTCGAAGTTGTTAAGCTAAGAAGTTCGACGCTTTTCGAACCGTCGAACTTATTACGCTAAAAAATTCGATCTTTTTCGAACATTCGACCTTATTGCGCTGCAAGGTTCAATGCTTGTCGAACTTTCGAACTTGACTGACCAAAAAATTCGATGAATTTCGAAATTTCGAACTTATTTATCAAGAGGATTCTAAAAGTTTCGAACTTTCGAATTCTGAAAAGTCAGAAGTTCGACGAACTTCGAACTTTTAGGGTAAAAGTTCGACGTTCGTCGAACTTCGAAAGTCCGGCGGACGGTTTCATTTGGTTTCAAGTAGTGGGTTTTTTCGTAATTTTTTTTTCTCGAACTTTTACGCGCGGTGCTGCGTTTCTTACGAAAGACAATGTCATTTATTTCAATGTTCTGGCATGCTTAGGTTTAAAGAAATAAATCCCCGAAGGGGCGAGGAAGGACGACGGGTTTTTGACGATTATCGTTTGTGCCAGATTTGAAGCACGCTGCTGCCGGAGCTATTTATGGTAGATATGTTATACTTTTTTTAAGAATGATCTATGTATAGCCTAGGTGAGTGCCGTCTTAAGATGTGATTATTGTTATTCAACGTGAGTTTCGAAGAAATGTCCAAACATGTATCTGCATACAATTATAACCTAAACTTGATATTTATTTTCGTCTAAGTTGTTTGAGGTATCGCATTTAAATTAACACCACAGACAGTACATATCATTGCCATCTGCAGAATACGAAATAATATATTTATTGTTTTTTCACGTTAAGGAATAAATTAACTCATGGGAGAAGATTTCTAATAGTGTTCAAGTTCAGCACGTCATTAAAAGAAAACTTTTTTTTTTATCGCTTCACGTTCCTGGGACGTGTTTCTTTTAGCCTGTACACATTTTGGTAAAAGAAACTTGTTTCGAAGTTCTGAACCTCTGAATATGCAATAATAGAACTCTTCCGACAAATTCTTGATAGTTTTTTTTTTCTCCTGCTTTTTATTCCCGCATTTATTCCTTTTTTTTTTTTTTTGTTACCATCGGCACAGGTGTTTAGGTCGAAAAGACAGCTTTGAACTTCCGAACCACTAAGCATGTGACGAGCAGTGCCTTCTGACAACGAGTTTCTAACAATGACCATCTACGCAACCTTTTATGCAGTGAAGAGCGACAGTAGCTATAGATATGCATAAATAATTTCAGATTAAAATAAGCACCGGATCGGACTACTACCAGCGTGCAAGAGGTGGCGAGCTAGTTTGCCAGGTCGCTTCAAGGTTTTTCTGAGCCTCAACCTCCTGCTCGCCCCTGGCCGTTTCGAACTGGATGAGTCTCGTAAAACAGTGTGTTCGTGCAATCACTACTGCGTGATAAAGACACCCCCCCCTCCCCCCGGGGCTGGCGGTCACATTCTGCACTGGCAAATATTCTAGCACGTCCGGGACACTCGTCGTCTCATTTAATTGCCTGACCAACTTCGCAGAATCTAGATATCACACCCTAACTTTTCTAAACTTGATTTTGTGAAAACCAGTGAGTCGTGAAAACGTTATTTGAAACAAACTGTGGAGGAACTTGAAAACCGTGCTTCGAACTTTGAAAACTTGGATTAGAAAAAAATTCAAAATCTTCGAAGTTTTTTTTTTTTTTTTTTTTTTTTTTTAATTTAGCGTTAAAAGAGAATCGAAACTTTCGAACTGTATGCAAAAAGAAATTCGAAATCTTCGAATTATTCGAACTTCATGTCTATAAAAATTCGAAGCGTTCGAAGTTTTCGAAATTTCGAAATCTTCGAATTTATCGAACCTGAAGTAAAAAAATATTCGAAATATTCGAATTCGAAATTTTAGAAACCGTGAAAGCTTCGAAATTTTCGAATTCGAAACTCCGCAGTGGACAAAAGTTGCGAATTTTTCGAAATCGAACCTCGGTCGGTACGAAAATATCGAAATTTTTCGAAATCGAACCTCAGTTCGCTTCGCAAATATCGAAACCTTTCGAAATCGAACCTAGAGTGGTTCGCGACATCCCTAGTTAAGACCAACATGAAATTTTCACGTGGTGAGCTTTTGACCGGTGAGCTTCTGTCTGGTGAGCTTTTGTCCAAGATTTAAGTCCAATATATGTCACGAGTAAACTTAGTATTTGTTCCTGTTTAGTTTGATTGCAATAGTGCCTTGCCATTTCCTCTTTACGGCAATTTACTCACCTATCAAGTCCTTAACTCCCTTTTTAGGAAGCTTTCCCTTCATTGCCGACCCCGTAAGGCAGCAGTTTGTCAGGGCCTCAGTTCCAAATACCATGACCGCGAGTTCCTGAACGTAAATGGATGGCTGCTTCGTGTCGACATGCTTCAACTGCGCTTCAGGAAGCGCAATGTCTCCAAAGGTTATCTGAAACATAAAAATAGAACCAAATACGGTCATTACATCCATATGAATGCCTTTTAGATGAGCGCATGTGCACGAATGGCCGTGACATGCTGGTGGTAAGGAAGTGTTTGATGAAGAGAGCTAGCTAATAGTAAAGGGGGTAATAAGGCTAGTTTGAACATTTACTATATAAAGTCCACTGGTCAGGCTAGTCACCATCACATTGGCGCAAAGTATTTTTGTTTAATAGGGCGATTGATGCCTCACTCACACGCTTTTTTCCTTTTTCCCAAATTTCATAAGCTTCATGTAGTTCTCTGCTTGTTCTGCCATTGTATTTGCGAGAATCTTAACATAACCCAGGCCGCACCGAGTTCTGGGCCAAAACTTGGCTTGCGTCTGGCAGTTTAGGGAATTAAAAAGCCCGAAGAAGCCAAAGTAGTGCCAAACCTGACCTCCCTTGGCAACAGTCTGGGTATCTTGGCCCTAATTCGCCAAACAAGTGCCAAACTTAGGCTTCGCTGCCGGGTAGTTCGGTTATTATCTGGCATCTTCGGGCCTAAATCGCCTAACAAATGCCAAATTTAGGGTTACTGCCCGTTAGTTCGGCAGATCTTTGGCATTTTGGGGCCAAAATCGCCAAACTAAGGCCAAAGTTAGGCTTCACTTTTTGATAGTTCGGCTATCACCTGGCACATTCGGGCCGAAATCGCCACAGATGTGCCAGAGTTAGGCTTACTACCTTGTAGTTCGGCAGAGCTTTGGCATTTTTGGGCCAAAATCGCCAAACTAATGCCAAAGTTAGGCTTCACTTTTTGACAGTTCGGCTGTCAACTGGCATATTCGGGCCAAAATCGCCACAGATGTGCCAGAGTCAGGCTTACTACCTTGTCGTTCGGCAGAGCTTTGGCATTTTCGGGCCAAAATCGCCAAACTAATGCCAAAGTTAGGCTTCACTTTTTGACAGTTCGGCTGTCACCTGGCACATTCGGGCCAAAATCGCCACAAATGTGCCAGAGTTAGGCTTACTACCTTGTACTTCGGTTGAGATCTGGCATCTTTGGGCCCAAGTCGCCAAACGAGCGCCCAAGTTAGGCTTCGCTTCCCGATAGTCTGGCTGTGATCTGGCAGCTGCGGGCCAAGTTACCAAAAAAGTGCCAGAACTAGGCTTACTGCCTTGGAGTTCGGCTGATGAGGTATTTGATGTACGCGGGTGGTCTTGATCTTAATTAAATAGAAATCAAGTTTTATTCGGCTGGCAACTTTATCTTATTTTGGGTGTCTCTTGATTTCTGCAGTCCAAAGGTTGGCTGAATGTTTTGACGAAGCTGGAGCAGGCTTTGCAAACGCAAATTGTGCCAGATGTTTTACTCGCGCGTAGGTACACAAGCCAATATCGGGACGCGCCGTGACACTGGTTCGACATTATGGCGCGTTCACACCGGCGATGCGATCTGGTCGCGCCATAACTTCCATCGCAAAAGCAACCATCGCGGGCAAAAAGTGACGGGTTTTGAGCAGTCGCTTGCTGACCCGACTTTTTACGATGCACTCTAGTCGCGGAGAGGCCGAGCCAACCAACGGCGTTCGGAGCGAGAGTTTTTGAGAAGCGACTCGCCAACGAAGGCGTTGGACTCGCTCATCGGGCACGCCAAATTGACCAACTAATTACTTTTTTTTTCTTTTTTTTTTTGCGATGCGATTTAGCTGGATCGCGCGACTGCTATCCCCGGTGTGAATCCGCCTTTACAGAAAGTGCTGCCATTGAGCTAACACTGCGCAAGACGGATGTGCGCACGTCTCAACAAGATATATCATTATTAAGGGGTGTCCAAACAGGACACTACAAAACGCACGACTCCTACAAATCGTGAAAATTGAAGCGGACACGCCCGCTTCAAGCCCGCTTCAATTTTCACGATTTGTCGGAGTCGTGTCCTGTTTGGACACCCCTTTATGCGGCGCATTGCAAAATCTAGCGTGGCTCTGTGCGTGTCTTGCATTGTGATTGAGCACTGTCAAATCCTAGCGATAACAAAGTGCGGAAACGACCGTGGCTCTATCGCGCGGTTCCCGCATCACACTTGGGGGATGAAAATGAAATTCCGGAAATTGTACTATTTTAGCGCGTTGATACTTTTTAAACATTAAAAAGTGGAGACACAAAAGGGACGATAAAGACAGGACAATCTCTGAACTTTAAAGCCGCTGTACAAACGGGACGTTCTGCAGAGAAGAACCTTCTCTCCCGAAGCTGGGGGACGGGGAGGGAAAGGTCAACCGTTGGATGGAAAGAGGTTTAGAGAATGGGATTAGCCTCGGGGCGAGCCATCCTCTCGAGAGGGAGTGGGGACGGAACAAAGCTGGCCGTGGAGGTTCCGGCTACCAGGTGGAAGAAAGTTAAGCTTGTCAAACAGCGACCTCGAATCCGAGGACGGGCACGCCGGAGAATTTGAAAATAGCTGCTTGATTAGCCGGACGACCCAGTGCGGTCTACTGGTTCTAGAAGGTGACTCGGATGAAGAAAACTCGTTTTGGTCGAAAACTCTGAAAGCATTCTGGACGTGAACCCTTGCCACAAATAAAAATAACACATGCATGAAAAACTGCGAAGGCACCTAAGCTTTCTCCTATGATGTGGGAATGCGTTAGCATTACAGGCAGAGTTAAGTTGGCGCAACTTGCAATAAAGAAAGAAAAAAAAAATTATGCTGGCGCAACGGATAGCGCGCTAGTTTCACGATCAAGAGGGCCTAGCTTCGAAACCGGGCAGGGATTTTTTTTTTTTCTCGTGTTTTTTTTTTTTTTTGTTTTGTTTGGTTAAATGGCAAGAAAAATCACATGAACAGAATTTTTTTTAGGCCAAGTCACCAGAGATTTTTTTTCTAATTTCTCCTTTTCTTCAGTCTTTCTTTCTTTCTTTCTTTCTTTCTTTTTTTTCCTTTTTTTCGGTTTACGCTTCCTATCGCAAAACTCTTTGCACCTATTTCGCGTTACATTGGCGTTAGCCAAATCATTTTATTTATGGCAGGGAATTCTGCCGTACGTATCTTATGTTACTATTACCAACCCTGGATTTCGTCCGGCAACCAGTTCGGGAATGACGACGCCAAATTTCTGTTATAATTTCTTTGAGGTCTAAGTCCTCGTTATCCGTCGGTCTCTAAGATTGGCTCTTCAAGTATCTTTTGGGAAAGAGTTGACGACAGGCATTTTTAAGGAGCACGTGTGTCGACCAGAGTGAACATTGCTGAAGCGCCTCTAGTGTGATTTTGGCCGTAAATAACTGGAGGCCCCGGGCAAACCAACCCAATGGATAAAAGTATCTACCTTTCTGGTTTCATAGAGAGCTATGAAAGTCAGAAGGGACGAATCCCAGCCGAGTCAAACTACCGGCTTGCAAACGAAATCGTGTTGATAATAGCGCAAAGGAGTTTGTATGACTCTCTCTGGCGGTGCGCAGAGGGTAAAGGCACGGAGGTAACCCAGGCAGCACCGAGTTCTGGGCCAAAACTTGGCTTGCGTCTGGCAGTTTAGGGCATTAAAAAGCCCGAAGAAGCCAAAGTAGTGCCAAACCTGACCTCCCTTGGCAACAGTCTGGGTATCTTGGCCCTAATTCGCCAAACAAGTGCCAAACTTAGGCTTCGCTCCCGGGTAGTTCGGTTATTATCTGGCATCTTCGGGCCTAAATCGCCTAACAAATGCCAAATTTAGGGTTACTGCCCGTTAGTTCGGCAGATCTTTGGCATTTTTGGGCCAAAATCGCCAAACTAATGCCAAAGTTAGGCTTCACTTTTTGATAGTTCGGCTATCACCTGGCACATTCGGGCCAAAATCGCCACAGATGTGCCAGAGTTAGGCTTACTACCTTGTAGTTCGGCAGAGCTTTGGCATTTTTGGGCCAAACTCGCCAAACTAATGCCAAAGTTAGGCTTCACGTTTTGACAGTTCGGCTGTCACCAGGCACATTCGGGCCAAAATCGCCACAGATGTGCCAGAGTTAGGCTTACTACCTTGTAGTTCGGCAGAGCTTTGGCGTTTTCGGGCCAAAATCGCCAAACTAATGCCAAAGTTAGGCTTCACTTTTTGACAGTTCGGCTGTCACCTAGCACATTCGGGCCAAAATCGCCACAAATGTGCCAGAGTTAGGCTTACTACCTTGTAGTTCGGTTGAGATCTGGCATCTTTGGGCCCAAGTCGCCAAGCGAGTGCCCAAGTTAGGCTTCGCTTCCCGATAGTTTGGCTGTGATCAGGCAGCGACGGGCCAAAGGTGCCAAACAAGTGCCAGAACTAGGCTTACTGCCTTGGAGTTCGGCTGATGAGGTATTTGATGTACGCGGGTGGTCTTCATCTTAATTAAATAGAAATCAAGTTTTATTCGGCTGGCAACTTTATCTTATTTTGGTTGTCTCTTGATTTCTGCAGTCCAAAGGTTGGCTGAATGTTTTGACGCGGCTGGAGCAGGCTTTGCAAACGCAAATTGTGCCAGATGTTTTACTCGCGCGTAGGTACACAAGCCAATATCGGGACGCGCCGTGAGACTGGTTCGACATTATGGCGCGTTCACACCGGCGATGCGATCTAGTCGCGCCATAACTTTCATCGCAAAAGCGACCATCGCGGGCAAAAAGTGACGGGTTTTGAGCAGTCGCTTGCTGACCCGACGTTTTGCGATGCACTCTAGTCGCGGAGAGGCCGAGCCAACCAACGGCGTTCGGAGCGAGAGTATTTGAGACGCGACTCGCCAACGAAGGCATTGGACTCGCTCATCGCGCACGCCAAATTGACCAACTAATTACTTTTTTTTCTTTTTTTTTTTGCGATGCGATTTAGCTGGATCGCGCGACTGCTATCCCCGGTGTGAATCCGCCTTTACAGAAAGTGCTGCCACTGAGCTAACACTGCGCAAGACGGATGTGCGCACGTCTCAACAAGATATATCATTATTAAGGGGTGTCCAAACTGGACACTACAAAACGCACGACTCCTACAAATCGTGAAAATTGAAGCGGACGCGCCCGCTTCAAGCCCGCTTCAATTTTCACGATTTGTCGGAGTCGTGTCCTGTTTGGACATTCCTTTATGCGGCGCATTGCAAAAGCGAGCGTGGCTCTGTGCGTGTCTTGCATTGTGATTGAGCACTGTCAAATCCTAGGGATAACAAAGTGCGGAAACGACCGTGGCTCTATGGCGCGGTTCCCGCATCACACTTGGGGGATGAAAATGAAATCCCGGAAATTGTCCTATTTTAGCGTGTTGATACTTTTTAAACATTAAAAAGTGGAGACACAAAAGGGACGATAAAGACAGGACAATCTCTGAACTTTAAAGCCGCTGTACAAACGGGACGTTCTGCAGAGAAGAACCTTCTCTCCCGAAGCGGGGGGACGGGGAGGGAAAGGTCAAGCGTTGGATGGAAGGAGGTTTAGAGAATGGGATTAGCCTCGGGGCGAGGCCATCCTCTCGAGAGGGAGTGGGGACGGAACAAAGCTGGCCGTGGTGGTTCCGGCTACCAGGTGGAAGAAAGTTAAGCTTGTCAAACGGCGACCTCGGATCCGAGGACGGGCACGCCAGAGAATTTGAAAATAGCTGCTTGATTAGCCGGACGACCCAGTGCGGTCTACTGGTTCTAGATGGTGACTCGGATGAAGAAAACTCGTTTTGGTCGAAAACTCTAAAAGCATTCTGGACGTGAACCCTTGCCACAAATAAAAATAACACATGCATGAAAAACTGCGAAGGCACCTAAGCTTTCGCCTATGATGTGGGAATGCGTGAGCATTACTGGCAAAGTTATGTTGGCGCAACTTGCTAAAAAGAAAAAAAAAAAAGTTATGTTGGCTGCAATAAAGAAATAAAAAAAAAAGTTATGTTGGCGCAAGGAGTTCGCTTCCGGCTTTCGACGAGAGCGGACGGACGATGATTCGCTCCGATAACGGCGCGTTATCGGCCCACGCGGGTCGAGGAAGCATCGACGCTGCAGCCAGCAGTAGCGATGAGTATCGTGTGGTGTTGCCCCGTTTCCCAGATGGAAAAATGTGTCTGAATTCCGTGTTTTTGCACGCGGACCTGATGGGAAGACCGTACCGTGCTGTGGATTTTCGAGACGGACTGAAGGACATCGTGGACATGACGGACGTGGTTTCAATTGGACAATTCCAAATGAGCCACATATGGATGATCACTCTCGCAAGCATGGCTGCCACAGAAAAGATGAAAAGGATTGGACAACTCACGGTCAAGGGGCGGAAGTGTCTGGTGCTGGACCCCAACGCAAAGGACATTAGGGTAAGGCTACTTTGGCTCCCAACGTATCTGGAAGACAGACGTGTGGTGGAAGCTCTCGAGCCTTACGGTAAAGTTCGTAACATCGTTAGGGAGAAATGGCGAGTCCCGGGAATGGAACACTTGGAAACCATGAACAGAGAAGTCAGCATGACGCTGCATGACGCCGTCAGCTCTTCCGACCTGCCCCATATGATCAAGGTATATGGGGTGCAATCCCTTGTCATTGTGCCTGGAAGACCACCGCTTTGCCTACGATGCAAAAAAGTAGGCCATATCCGGAAACAGTGCCGTGCACCAAAATGTACCAAGTGCAACAAATTTGGTCACGAAGACAACGAGTGCTACGCGACCTACGCCACGGTGCTGAGGCGCGGGGACGAGGATGCCGAATCGAATCTCGACCAGTTCATGGACGTGTCCGAAGTAGTGGGAGCCAACGGCGAAGTGGGGGCGTCCACGGGCGGCCCTGCAAACAGTCTTCCCTCCGTACCAGGCGAGACCGGCGCCATCAACGACCACCAGCCACAAGACCCAGGAGCCATACCTGTGTCCTCGCAGACTGGGGATGATTCTTCCATGGAGCAAGGCAGTAACTGCGGCAGTGCTGCTACACCTTCGGAGCTGGACGACCGAGACCAAGGTGAAACCAAGCAAGCAGGTCCCTTTCCCGAGGGTCAAGGGAACGGAGTGGACACAAACTCTGCTCTGGGAACTGGTGTCAGTGACGTCAAGCGAAAGAAATTGGAACCGGGGGCCACATACGCAAGTAAGCGCATAAACGTGTCGAAGCCGCTTGCGCGGCAAGCCCAGGAAAAGCCACCCCCTTAAGCAGCGATGGGCGGTTTCCGCTTCGCCAGCTTAAATGTACGCGGTTTTCATTCGAGGAAAAAGCAGAATCAGCTACACCGTCTACTCGAAGAAAAGGAGATTGACTTTTTAGCAGTACAAGAGACAAAGCTAGAGAATGAGGAAGAGGTTGACCGCGCTTTACCACTTTTTTTGAGAAAATACGAGGTATGTGTCAGCCATGCTGCCGGTCTTTCGGGAGGGTGTTTCTTGTTTATAAAAAAGTCAGTTCAGTTAAGCGAACTAGCTCTGACGGTTGACTTGCAGGGCCGCTTTGTTATGCGTGATTTCCGGGTGCAGGAATGCAAGTGGCGGGTGATTTGTGTGTATGCACCAAACGATGTGAATTCTCGAGTTCAGTTTTTCAATCACTTGCGCTCATACTTGGTGTGTGATAGACTAGTTGTACTCCTTGGAGACTTCAATTGTGTTTGCGACTTAAATGACCGAACGCCGACCAGGCCCCATCTTGATAGAAGTGAACAACTATTGCTCGAAGTAGTCGAAGAGGGAGGCTTGTTAGACGTAGCCAACTTTCAAACAGGAACCAAACTCATACAGTTCACGCACTTTCAACGGGCGTCGCATGCCCGACTAGACAGGTTGTATTGTTCTATTGAACTAATACAACTTTTAAATGCTTATACTGTGGAACCTGTGTTATTCACAGATCACTGCATGGTTGCGATAACGATTGGACAAAAACGAAGGAAGCATAAGCGCATCAATTGGAAACTTTGGAAGCTAAATTCTCAGCTACTTAAAGATGAGTTTTTCGTGTCCGAAACGCGAAAATTACTTAGACAAGCAGGTCAAAACGGGGAAAACATTTTTGCGAGGTGGGAAACCTTTAAGCAAGACGCAAAACAATTGGCAATCGAAAGAGCAAGCACGCTTAATTATTACAAGCACGAAAAAGAAAAGCAACTCCAGCGTGACTTGCATCCTTTATACGAGCTGGAATGCAAAAATCCTGGCTACGGAACAAAAGACATAGAGTACATAAAAGCTCAGCTTGACAGTCTTTATCAGGAACGGTACGCGGGCGCGGTCGTGCGGTCGAGGGCAGAAAAGTTTCTCTTGGGAGAGCAACCCACAAAGAAGGCGTTGGAAGACGAAAAGAGGCACGCACTGAGTAAGGAAATACTAGAGATAGAGCACAGAAACAGAATCGTCACTGATAAGGAGGAGATCGAACGCGTCTTTCTTGATCACTATCGAGCACTGCTGAGCTGTCCCGCATTCGCAGACGATACCAAGGGTCTTGCAAAATTGATAACGTCACTACCGCGACTGAGTGAAGACTTTGCTGAAACCCTTGAAGAACCGATTAGTGTGCAAGAAATTGTAAATGCTGTGGACGCTCTCCCACAGGGAAAAACACCGGGACCCGACGGGATAATCGCTGAGTTTTATAAAGTGCACAAGAACGAGATTTGTCTCGTGCTGCATGAAGTTTTTCAAGAGGCCTACAAGGCAAACGCGCTCCCGCCTTCGTTTCTACGGGCACACACGGTGTTTATTCCAAAAGAAATGGACAACAACCAACGACGCTGCGTGAAAGGGTACCGCCCGATAACATTGTGTAATGTGGACTACAAGATATTCGCAAAAGTACTGGCAAACAGAATGCAATCTATTATTTGTGAAGTAGTCGGGGAACATCAAACATGTGGGATAAGGGGTAGAGCAATCCAGAGCAATATTCACGTGGCCCGAAGTGTGTTAGATTGTGTGTCTGGAAGAGGCGACCAAGTTGCAATGTTGCAAATTGATTTAGAGAAAGCGTTTGACCGCGTTCAGCATGATGTCCTTTTCAAAATACTGGCGCATGTAGGCGTTGGGAAGATAATATTACAAGGCGTTAAGATGTCGTACACCAACTGCTATACGAGTTTGGTGCTTAACAATAACGTGACGGAAAGTATACCAGTCCATTCTTCTGTGAGGCAAGGGTGCCCGCTGTCCCCCTTACTTTTTTCTTTGCACCTCGAACCACTGTGTCAGAGCATAATCCAAAGTTCAAATGTCCGAGGATATATCCTGCACAGCGTTGAAACCAAAGTCTTGGCTTATGCGGATGACGTTGCGTTTTTCTGCACCGATAAAACGAGTGTAAGCCACGCCCTGCGGTTGACGCACACTTTCTGCAAAGCCACGGGTGCCTCGGTGAACCTGCAAAAGTGCAGAGGCTTCTGGCACGGAACGTGGGCGAGCACGCCCGAAGTTTTCGAGGACATCCATTGGAGCTGCACTCCATGCAACTACCTCGGTGTGCCACTGGAGAGCCACAGAAACAGCACGACCTATTGGTCAACTGTAGCAGCAGATATCGACAAGCGCTCCAAGCGCTGGATCCACCGAGATCTGTCGATTTTTACGAGAGCAACTATATGCAACGTTTTTTTGATTGCCAAGCTTTGGTATGTGCTACAAGTTCTACACTGTGCAAGGAGCAATATACAAAAGTTTCACCGTGTCTTTGCGGTTTTCATATGGACTTCAACTTGGGAGCCTATGCGACGGGAAAACCTTTTCCGTAGTGTCGCAGACGGGGGTGTGGGCCTGCCCCACTTATTCGTTAGACAGTTGGTATCACGATTTCTTTTTTTAAGAGACCAGGAAGTCCCTTTTATTCGCGAAGTCATCCAAAACCAGCTGGCATCCTTTATCCCCACTTTTGTTGTGTCAACCGTTGAATATCACCCGCCAAGACTGGTGGGATACCTGAAAGAGGTTGTTGACGCCTTTAATTTTCTAGCAGTCCGTTTTTCTCGGGAGTACCTCGCAACTGTCTCGAGGAAAAAACTAACACGGGATCTTGTTGATATTCTCTTCCCAACGCCAATATACCGAGTCTTGTACAAAAATCACCCTGGGCAGGATGTGCTGTGTCGTGTAAAAAAGATGGGAATTCCTCCTAGAATCAAAACATTCTTTTTCAAATTACATTGTTCTATTTTACCCACCAAGGTATGGTTGCAGGAGAAGGGTATCTTTGTTCCATGGACTGTAAACTGCTTATTGTGTAAGGAGCCCGAAACTGTTGAGCACATTTTTATCAACTGCTGGGACGCAATTTTTTTTTGGGACGTGTTGCAGCGAACTTTGCGCAAAAGCCTAGATATTACACCGCATTCCATTCGTTTTCTGCCCGTAACGCCAGGGGACACCGTTCCGTATGACCTCATTATGCTCCTTAGTTTATACAGCATGTGGAATTCCCGAATGGACGTGCGAAATGCCGTTCAGACCCCGAAGTCTGTGCATTGTTATTTCATTCAACTGGTAGCACAAGTCACCAGTGTGTACGAAGGTCGCGACACAAAGCCCGATTGGGTACCATTGTTTAACAAATTGTTACAGATGAAAGAACTGTAGTGATAAATGAGGGACCTATTTTTGTAGTGCGATATTTTTGTGTGCTCTGACTCTCCGTTTTTGTTTCCCATGAAATAAAGAAAAAAAAAAAAAAAAAAAAAGTTATGTTGGCGCAACGGATAGCGCGCTAGTTTCACGATCAAGAGGGCCTAGCTTCGAAACCGGGCAGGGGATGTTTTTTTTTTCTCGTGTTATTTTTTTTTTCGTTTTTTTTTGTTTTTTTTTTGTTTGGTCACGTGGCAAGAAAAATCACATGAACAGAATTTTTTTTTGGCCAAGTCACCAGAGATTTTTTTTCTAATTTCTCCTTTTCTTCAGTCTTTCTTTCTTTCTTTCTTTCTTTCTTTCTTTCTTTTTTTTTCCTTTTTTTCGGTTTACGCTTCCTATCGCAAAACTCTTTGCACCTATTTCGCGTTACATTGGCGTTAGCCAAATCATTTTATTTATGGCAGGGAATTCTGCCGTACGTATCTTATGTTACTATTACCAACCCTGGATTTCGTCCGGCAACCAGTTTGGGAATGACGACGCCAAATTTCTGTTATAATTTCCTTGAGGTCTAAGGCCTCGTTATCCGTCGGCCTCTAAGATTGGCTCTTCAAGTATCTTTTGGGAAAGAGTTGACGACAGGCATCTTTAAGGAGCACGTGTGTCGACCAGAGTAAACATTGCTGAAGCGCCTCTAGTGTGATTTTGGCCGTAAATAACTGGAAGCCCCGGGCAAACCAACCCAGTGGAGAAAAGTATCTACCTTTCTGGTTTCACAGAGAGCTATGAAAGTCAGAAGGGACGAATCCCAGCCGAGTCAAACTACCGGCTTGCAAACGCAATCGTGTTGATAATAGCGCAAAGGAGTTTGTATGACCCTCTCTGGCGGTGCGCAGAGGGTAAAGGCACGGAGGTAATATATGCTTTTGCCCAGTCACCTCGCGAAAGGTTGGGTATTGGCTGCAGAGATCCATTTCGCGTTGTTTTATTACGGGATTATATCTTGATTTCTTTGTTCCTAGTTTCACAGACAGAACGAAATCGCTTTTCTCGTGTGGTGTCACGGCGGGAAGACAGAAATCAATCAGAGTACCGAAATTCGACGCTTGTGCTCGTTCTATAGCGCTTCTAAAAACCGTGCGATCACGGCTGTGTATCGTCAACATTGCATAAACTGCCGTTACTTCTACTCGTATTGCATCGTGAGGGAACGACTATGACTGGGTAAACAGAAATAGGGAGAATGGGTGCGTGTGATTTGTTGAAGTTCGAATCAACAAATCGAGCTTCAACGAATGCGATAGTATTGCATTCACTCAACCAGCTATATGAGTTTTCAGATCCTTCCAAGTATGCGATTCGTGTTCTGCCAGTGGTACCTCAGTAAGATTAAAAAACAAAATCCACGTTAAAAAAAAAAAAAAAAAAATTACGGTGACTCGAGTTGCTCCCGCGCCGAATCATGTTTCACGTAAGCGTAATTTTGGGTTCGATGCACGACGAGGGGTCTTCAATTATAAAAATATTTTGATTACGATTATTTGCGGCGCTAAAAATTTGAAAGCCAAGCAGTGAAGACGATGGTGTTCTTATAAATATTATATACATTTTATTTTACACTGTTTGAATACGCTGCCGTCGTTATGTCCTTGAATTATTGGCTAGCTTGTGGCTGACAGGGAAGTCTTGCAGGACCATTATGATAGGACCTACACTAAACCTGCCGCGCTTCGAAAAATGTTAGTCCAATGCATACCAGCTTGTTCAAGGCGGACGAAGCATTACGCATCCGGCAAAGCGCATTAAATCGCTGCCCGCGACGTTTTTTTATTTTTTATTTTTTATTTATTTATTTATTTATTTATTATTTTTTTTTTTTGTGCAGCGAGATAATTTTTAGTCAAGCAGCACGCCCCCTCTACGGCGGGTTATGCCGGATTAATGGAGGCGTCTCCTAAACCATTCTCCGTGTTGGCCCCTCGGGGGAGGGCGGTGAAGTGAGGAAAGGAGGGCAGGAGAGGAGGAAACGCAAAAAAAAGTGGAAAGAGCGAACTTTATTTTCGGCTTCAACCTCAAAACCCGCCCGCTCCGTGGGAGTACCGGAAAGAGAAATCTTGGCGGAAGGAGAGGAACCGAAGGAAGTGTACGCGATCCCCCTGTCCTGCGGGACCAGGTACATCGGGCAAACGGGGCGATGCCTCAACGACCGACTCCGAGAACATCAAATGGACGCCGAAAGAGCTGCTTCGGAGTCAAAGCACCCGATAGTCATTCACGGGAGAAAATGTCCCGGTTGCGCTCCTAATTTATGTAATAACAAAAACGGCTTGACATAACAAAAATAACAATTTAATTAAACGTTGCGCCTCCAATGCGGGAGGCATCTTCAGTAGAGCACAGAGCGAGTGAGAATCGCACAAAAAAGTTCGGCTATTTAGGCATAAAGTTTGTGTACACGTCCGGCAGGGGGCCACGGTTCTTGTTTACCAGCGATGAATCACTTCCGCATTTGTCATTTTGGATGAACCAAGATTCCAGCAGCTTCCTCGGTCCCCACCTTATATCTCTCGCCAAGGTCGATGCCTTGACAAAGTCAAATTGGTGTCCTCACGTCCATGCGTGGTCGACGAGTTCGGACTTGAAGCGGGTGGCGTTCGTGGAATTGGCGACATCCCGTGCGTGTTCTTTTAGTCTTGTTATTCTTTTTCGTCCCGTCTCTCCAATGTAGGAAGCGTCACATTCCTTGCAGTGCACCTGGTAGATCACGCCCCTTTCTGCCTCTGGCGGGGTCGGGTCTTTTGGCATGGAGATAACATTGACAATTGTTCTTTCGTACCCCCCACGGCCTAAGGGCGCGTCCCAATGCCTCCGGGATGCACACGACGTCACGTGTTCGTTCGGCTCGATCCGGGCGCCGATGGGACATTTGTTTCTTAACGCAATTGACAAACTAGTCGGGGTAGTTACGTTTTTTCAAAGCCTCCCGCACATGGCTAAGTTCTCGAATGCTAAGTGTTGACTTAGATGGGACAGTTTCTGAACGATGAAGTAACGATCTTACAACTGAGCTTTTGTGTTGAGTAGGGTGATGAGAGTGGTAGTCAAGAAAGTTTTGTCTGTCACATGGTTTACGATATACGGATGTCTCCATCTTAAAAAAAGGTTCACTAGTTCTATGGACACGTACATCTAAACACGGCAAGGTACTATCGGTTTCATGTTCGCAGGTGAACTGAATTGAGGGGTGGACACTATTCAAATTGCGGTGAAAATCAGTTACGTTCTCTCTGTTAACCATTACAAAAGTGTCATCGACATAACGACGGTAGAACTTCACGGGGAAATCAATGCCAGACATTACCTTTCCTCAACATATTCCATGACGAGATTCGAGACGGTGACGGAAACTGAACTCCCCATAGGGCATCCGCTGACCTGATGATATATGTCCCCATTAAAACTAAGATTACACTGGTTGAGACAAAAACGCAAAAGGAGTATAACGTCTTCAACAAGGAGGGTTGTGCGAGTGGACAACGACTGGTCTGCCAACAACCGGTCACGGGCGACATCAACCGCCAGGGCGTTGGGGACATTCGTAAATAATGAAATCACATCAAAGGATACCATAGCCTCGTGCGGGAGCAGGGTCTGAGCGCGTATAAGTTCAACAAAGTCATGGGAATTCCGGAGGCTAAACTCATTTTTTCTTGTAAGAGGGCTCAGAATCATAACCAGATATTTGGAAAGGCTGTAAGTGGATGAACTAATAAAATATACAATCGGGCGTAGGGGGCAACCCGGTTTGTGAATTTTGGGGAGTTCATACATCTTGGGTGTTGCGGCGTCAAAGGAGAAGAGACGACGGTATAGGTCGTCACTGATGCGTCCTTTCTTTTTCAGCTCTCGAAGGTGGTCAACTAACTCTCTTTCGGACTTAGCAGCGGGATCTCTTGATAGCCTCACGAAATAGTGACTGTCGTTTATAACTTCATACATCTTCTTCATGTAGTCATCCCTATCAAGCACAACGGTTCTTTTTCCTTTGTCGGCCTTTAAAATCATGATGGAGCTGTCTGACTTAACTCATTAAGACCAATGCGTTCTTGTTGACCAACAAACAAATGTCCCATCGGCGCCTGGATCGAGCCGAACGAACACGTTACGTTAAGGGTTTCGGAGGCATTGGGACGCGGCCTTGGGCCGTTGGGGGTACGAGCTGTATACAAACCCTACAGAACAATCGCCAATGTTATCTCCAAGCCAAAAGCTCCGACCCTGCCAGAGGCAGAAAGGGTCGTGATTTACCAGGTACAGTGCAAGGAATGTGACGCTTCCTACATTGGAGCGACGAGACGAAAAAGAAAAACAAGACTAAAAGAACACGCACGGGACCGCCACCCGCTTCATGTCCGAACTCGTCGACCACGCATGGACGTCAGGACACCAATTTGACATTGACAAGGCATCCACCTTGGAGGGGGATAAAAGGTGGGAACCGAGGAAGCTGCTGGAATCTTGGTTCATCCAGAACGACAAACGCGGAAGTGATTCATCGCTGGTAAACAAGAACCGTGGCCCCCTGCCGGACGTGTACACAAACTTTATGCCTAAATAACCGAACTTTTTTGTGCGACTCTCACTCGCTCTGCGCTCTACTGAAGATGCCTCCCGCATGGTAGGCGAAACGTTTAATTAAATTGTTATTTGTGTGATGTCAAGCCGTTTTTGTTATTACATTTATCACGTCTTCGCCCGGCTTGTGGAGTATTTTTGCGCTCCTAATTTCACCGGCACGACAGCCATGGGAGGCCACTGCGAGCAAATGGGGAGAGAAATAATTGAGGCCAGTCGGATGGCGACAAGCCCTGAAAACATAACCACCCCGTCCATTTCGCTCTCAAGAAAAGTGATTATCTTTCTTAGACCCTTAAAGGGCCCTTGAAACGATTTTTGGGTTGGGATAAATCATTTTAGATTGGGATTTTACTAATAGCACATCGTTCAGTGGACCAAAAGAAAAAGGTAGAAAGTCAAAAGCCTGACTTCCAGTGCGAAAATTTGAAAACAGAGCGGACTATTTCGTACTTCCTCCCCTTCGCAACCTCTCTGCCTTTGGGGATTTGCGGCCTGGTAGGCTGAGCGGCTAAACCTTTCCTGTCTGACCTTGCAGTATTCTTCGAAGACCGAGCTAGCGGAGCGCGGCTGCCGGCGCGGTGTTGGTCACAACCCACAAGACTACTGGTTCGTCGTCGTTTCGAACGGCTTCGCTAGAAGAGAGAACGCCGGCACCGATCTGCTTCTGCTTCACTGCATCGTCCTTCGGTTTATCTGCACCTACGTCATCAACCAGTTCTACAAAAAGGACTATCGCACCATAGTTCACTGGGATTTGCGGCCTGGTAGGCTGAGCGGCTAAACCTTTCCTGTCTGACCTTGCAGTATTCTTCGAAGACCGAGCTAGCGGAGCGCGGCTGCCGGCGCGGTGTTGGTCACAACCCACAAGACTACTGGTTCGTCGTCGTTTCGAACGGCTTCGCAAGAAGAGAGAACGCCGGCACCGATCTGCTTCTGCTTCACTGCATCGTCCTTCGGTTTATCTGCACCTACGTCATCAACCAGTTCTACAAAAAGGACTATCGCACCATAGTTCACTGGGATTTGCGGCCTGGTAGGCTGAGCGGCTAAACCTTTCCTGTCTGACCTTGCAGGTGAGAACTCTGTCCTACTATTCTAGTTAGTCAAACTGTAATGTAAGGCTGCAGATCCCCTGTGTTTCCTGTCTTCGCGGCATGGGTGTTGACCTGTCCGTTTATCGCGCTCGCATAGGATGTTTTTCCTACTCCCTCTCGCACGGCTCAAGTCGACGCTATCTCTTTGTTCCGCGGGCATTAGCGTTTGTCCCTAGAGCTCACGTATTGCTATTGGCTTTGTGTCTGTGCAATGTCTTGATCCTTGCCGGTGATGTGGAGTTGAACCCCGGCCCCGGGGACTTCGATAAACTTCAGAGCACGCTTGAAAAACTTGTTCAGTCTACTGAGCAATACCAACGGGAAAACGCAACAAAACTCTCTAGCATTGCAGATGGGGTGAAAGATCTGAATGAAAGAGTGACTCATTTAGAAAAAAGGCTAGAGGATTTGGTACGGGTTCAGAACGACGTTGTCGATGTCCAAGCAAAAATAGCTACTCTGCAAAATGAAGTAAAAGCGATATCCGCTACCTGTAACCACCTAAGTAGTATACCAACTAGTTTGGACGCGCTGGATAACCGACAACGCCGGAATAACCTGATATTTTAGGGTCTTCCAGAAGAAGACAAAGAATCGTGGAACAGGTCCGAGCAAATTGTGAAGAACTTTATTCAAACGCACCTTGGAATTGAGGCAGGAGAAATTGAGCGCGCTCACCGTCTGGGTGGAAGGCGGGGGGACTACCCTCGTCCGATCATTGTTAACTTCCGTAGCTTTAAAAAGAAACGGGAAATCCTTGAAAATGCGTCAAAGCTGAAACAACTTGAGAACTTACGTGTTTGGATAGACGAAGACTTTTCACCTAGCATTCGTCATGCTCGAAAAATGCTATGGGAATACGGTAGGCCCCTCCGTTCGTCCCAGACGCGTGTGCGCCTCGTTTTTGACAAGCTTTTCGTTGGCGACCGTATGTTCTTTTACAATGCCGAATCAGGTGATGTGATCGAACAAGAAAGAAGAAACTTTATGTCCACACCAACTGAATCATGATGTCGCGCAAAGAAGCGCCTTTCCGGAACTGTGTCTTTTCTTGTTGCTAATTTTAGGAGTCTTGTTTCGAAGCAAGATGACCTTTTGTGTTCGATCGACATCTGTAATCCGCATGTCATACTTGGAACGGAAACCTGGCTTTCCAGTGAAATTGATAACTGTGAACTTGTTATTGATAAAGATTATCTGGTTTATCGGAAAGACCGGTTGCACTCAAAGGGTGGAGGGGTGCTTATCGCTGTTAAAAAATGTTTCCACTCTGTCCCTGTCGAATTAAAAACCGAACTCGAAATGCTCTGGGTTCGCGTTAAGTTTTCGTTTTTTTATGTCTTGGTAGGTGTATGCTACAAGCCGCCTCATGTTACCGCTGATTTTGTCCGGGATCTTTGTATTAGCCTCGATGACGTTATTTCTCGTTACCCCGGATGTCCCGTTTTTTTTGGAGGAGATTTTAATTACCCAGGAATTGACTGGATTTCTTGTGAACCAATACCTGACTGCAGACATGTTTCCTAGTGTTTAGAGTTTTTGAATGTTTTTAAATCACTTTTCCTCTCTCAAGTTGTTCTTGAACCTACCCGAGGTACCTCTATTCTAGATCTATTTTTCACGACTGCCCCTGACTTAATTAAGCGCGTAAATGTTCTTGAAGAAATTAGTGATCATAAAATGGTTTTAGTCGAAGTCGAAATGACAACTCAGCACCCCCGTAACCAGTTTAAAGAAATCCACGACTACTCAAAGGCAAAAACTGATGAAATAAGCACAACTATGAGGATCTTTTTTGATGACTTTGAGTGGTCGTTCCGCCTACGGTCTGTTGAAGAAAACTGGATCGCATTTAAAAATCAGCTGAATTATATCCTCAGAAACTTCGTTCCAACAATCAAAATTTCGAACAACCCTTTACGTCCGTGGTTTTCTAAAAATCTTAAGTCTCTTTTGAACAAAAAGAAACGCTTGTACAAAAGGGCTGTGGAAAGGAACACGAATTTGTCTTGGGACTTGTATAATTCCCATTCATCTATATGTGCTTCCGAAATTAAAAAAGCGAAAACAACATTCTACAGAGATGACCTAAATGGCCTTCTGAAGTCAAATTCAAAAAAATTCTGGAATTGCATAAATCCACCGAAAACAAGTTGTGATCTTAACTTTACGGATGTGGAGGGAAATAGATGCACTGACCTTGAAACTGCCAACAATTTTAATGAATGTTTTAGTGAAGTTTTTACCAACGAATCGTTTCCGTTACCTTCTTGTGAATTGACCTATGACCACGCTTTCTTGGAAAAGATCACTGTTTGTTCACGTGGTGTAAGTAAACTCATCGAAGACCTTCCTTATCGTTCCTCGCCAGGCATAGATGGCATTAACACTAAACTATTGAAACTTACGCAGCCGTTCTCTAGCGACATACTAGCTTTATTGTACCAGCAATCCCTCGAAGTTGGGCATTTGCCGAGTGATTGGAAGCATGCAAAAATAATTCCGGTTCACAAGTCTGGTGACACGTCATGCTTAAATAACTACAGGCCTATCTCGTTAACGAGCATCCCTTGTAAAATATTAGAGCATATCCTATATAGTCATATTATTAATTTTGTCTTGGAGAACAACATTCTTTTTGAGGGACAACACGGCTTCAGAAAAGGCAAATCGTGTGAGACTCAACTTTTCGACCTTGTAACCGATCTTTATGATAACGTTCATTCGCTCCAACAGACCGACTTGATATTTCTAGACTTTTCCCGGGCTTTTGATTGTGTACCGCATCAGCGGTTATTACAAAAACTTGAAACGTTGAATATAGACCCCTCACTGATATTTTGGATTAGACAATTCCTTACGAACAGAACTCAATCCGTTGTAATTTCTGATCAGTTGTCATCGTCTACTGATGTTAAGTCTGGCGTGCCCCAGGGCTCTGTCCTGAGACCCCTTCTCTTCCTTATATATATAAACGATCTCCCTGTTAGCATTTCTTCATCGATTCGACTCTTCGCAGACGATTGTGTATTGTATAAAAAGATAGTACATATAGACGACACCTCGACACTTCAAACCGATCTGAGCTCTATTGCTTCGTGGTGCGACAAGTGGCAAATGCGAATTAACATAGATAAAACCAAATATATGACCGTGACAAAAAAGAAAACATCAATTAATTTCAGCTACTCTATCAACGGTGTCCCTCTGGAAAAGGTAAATAAATATAAGTATCTGGGTGTTTTTATTTCCGATAGTCTTAATTGGCATGACCATATTAACTACTTAGTTGGGAAAGCAAATCGTTCTTTAGGATTCATCAGGCGGAAGTTGTATTTAGCTCCCCCTGAAACTCGTTTGCTAGCTTTTAAGTCCTTCGTCAGATCGCAGCTCAAATACGCCAGCATCATATGGTCTCCCCACCAGGACTACCTGATTGACCAAATTGAAAGAATTCAAAACAAAGCCGCGCGCTTCATATTTAGTGACTATTCACCTTACACGAGCGTTTCGGCACTGAAACAAAGGGCTAATTTACCTTTATTAAAAGTCAGGCGCAAAGTCTCCCGTCTTACCTTCATTCACAATATTTATTACTATAATGTTAACCTTAAGGAATTCTTATTACCTCCCCCTCATCGCATCTTTCCCAGACATGATCACCCCCACAAAATTCGTTTATCAAATTGTCGCACTAACCAGTTTCGCAACTCGCCATTACAGCTTGCCATTGCAGAATGGAACTCTTTGCCCCCCCACGTTGTAGATATCATAGATAAAAATGAATTCAAATCATCATCTGTACGCTTGTTTCACTTTTCCATGGAATGAATCGCGGGATGGTGTCTTTCTTGTTTTTTATGTGCAAAGATGGTCTTTTCTCTCTCTTTTTGTAGCCTGGTTGGCACGTTGTTTCCTGTTTGTGTAAGAGTGTATTTCTTTCGAGTGGGTGTATTGCATTGTTTCTTGTTTATTAAGCAAATATGTACGATATGTATCGTTTCAATATTTTTGTCGAAAACCTTGTACTCCCCCCCCTCATACAATGCCCGAAAGGGCGCTTTGAGGTAAATTAAATAAATAAATAAATAAAATAAATTTTCACTGTGATACAACCGCGGTCCCAAAAGCGCGTTATCGGGTCCAAACTGACGTCACACGCAACCGGACCTCACTTATTCCCTTCACCCCTAAGCTGACATTGTGGTGGAAGCTACACGCTTGCCGGACCAATCAGCCGCCTCCCTTTCATCACCTGACTTCATTCTCTGCAGCCACATTTGCCACGCTCACGTGGCAAGTGTGGCTGGCCCAACGAGCACGTAGCTTCAACAGCACTGTCAGCTTCGGAATGAACGGGGTGGGGAAAGCGACTTTTGTCTGAATTTTGAGCGACGGGCTAATCTTCTAGGGGGAGAATGGATGTGTCCGGGATTACACAAACGGGAGTGCGAGCAAGAGGGGACTTCACCTTTTCGTCTTCTTCAACTGTTTGGTGGAATGCGCGATTTATGAGTTCAGGAGGAAAGCGAAACAGGAAAAAGTTGGAAAAGCGTTTCATGACCCCTTTAATGGAAGCCGCACGCTGACAGACTAGGCAAGGCGACAAGGTCACCGGCAGAAGCGGCCTTTCCTTTTATGCGTTGTTGATGCCCCTTCGACCTCGCCTTTTGCAAATCCTCCCCACCTGCTTTTGCGTCTTCGTGTGGCTGTCAGCGAGCGCGACAGCCGCTTTAAGCAAATCAAAAGGATGAAGCGAAACGCGTTACTCAGCGTGACCTCTCTACATAGGACGCGTAGGGCAAAAAAGTTTGGACGAAAATTTGTCACGTGACTTTTTCTGTCACGCTGATGGGATCTCTGGGGCTGTCGTTTTCGCCGTTTGCCTAGTTATAGAAATAAGCAGGCCACGTAGGTCCGGTTTTCGAACTGGGCTCTTCAGTGTTCTGTTGCTTTCGTGCGTTGCGGACGCGGCCGTGTTTTTTCGTCGTAAACGGTCGGAATACGTCCATGCCAATTTTTCGGTAACAGTCATTTTTTGCACCGGAGTTCGTGGAATACTTGTGATGTGTTTGTTGGACAAGCTTCGACAAAAACTGCTCTTCGCCGACGAAGAGACGTCAGTTGAATGTGCGCAACCTTCTTCCTCGAATGTGTTTGTGGGGTGCCTGAGTTGGATTATGCATCTATCAAGGATTACATGATATCGCTCTTTTATTAGCAAGTGCACTGCACGCATGATTCTGATAGTCGCCCTGCTTTCCTTTCATTCTCCGCGGTTTTACGTGTGATGAGTTTTGCTTGGCATGAGGACAGTGTTAATTGTATTTTATAATTTGCTTTTCGTTTTACAGAGAAGTGTGACCTTTGTAAATATGTTGAGAATACACTGTGTGTAATGATAGTTGTTTAATAAACTTCTGGGAGCGATCGAAAAAATTTGTTTGTCCGTATAAGTAATTGGATATGCAACAAATGACATGTAACGTACACATACTTGCACGACGTTCGGCCAATACGAAGCAGACGCATCGTAGAGTTTTCGCACAATATTACGCGAACGCTAGGCCGGGGCGAAACAGCTGTACGGCAATACCTGCCGGGTATCAAACGGTGGTGCAAAATTGGACAGTTGAGCGATATTGTAACCGACTTTCGGCCGGCACTGGCACGATACTGCAAAGTATTGCCGTGCTGCTTGGGAACGGAGGTGATGACATCTTACTATCGTGCTTCCAACGCTTATTTATTTTATTTCTCTCCTGGGACGCGTAAAAGAGCACTTCTGTGACACACCAGAGATGTTGGAAACTTGAGCTGGCCTCTCGGCTTTCTTTGCCACTTTTGGCACTTATTTGGCACTTCAGTGGGTAGCCAGAAAAGAGCCAAACTTCAACATGCCCCGAATCGACAAATTAACATTTACTGCGGCAGTTATGGCTCAAGTCTGGCACTTACTTTGGCACAACTCTGGCGGACCAGAGAAAAGCCAAACTCGGCGAGGCTGAAATACCGAAATTAGGCGTTGCTTTGGTAGTTATGGCTCAAGTATGGCACACTTCGGCACTCCTGTGGCGTATCAAAGAAACGTCAAATTTTGGCGTGTCCGAAATACCCAAATTAGGCGTTGCTCTGGCAGTTATGGCTGAATTATTGCATCAACTTTGGCGCTCCTCTGGCGGACCAGAGAAACGCCAAACCTTAGCACGTCCCAAATACCGAAATGAGGCGTTACTCTGGCAGCTATGGCTGAAGTATGGCACCAACTTTGGCGCTCCTCTGGCGGACCAGAGAAACGCCAAACCTTGGCACGTCCCAAATACCGAAATTAGGCATTGCTCTGGCAGTTATGGCTGAAGTATGGCACCAACTTTGGCGCTCCTCTGGCGGACCAGAGAAGCGCCAAACCTTGGCATGCCCCGAATTCCCAGTTTAGGTTTTATTATGGCAGTTATGGCTCAAATCTGGCACCAACTTTAGCACTCCTCTGGCGGACCAGAGCAACGCCAAACTTTGGCATGTCCAAAATACCCAAATTGGGCATTGCTGTGGCAGTTATAGCTCTAGTATTGCACTACTTCGGCAATCCTGTGGCGGACCCGAGAAAAGCCAAACTTTGGCACGTCCCAAATACCGAAATTAGGCGTTGCTCTGGCAGCTATGGCTGAAGTATGGCACCAACTTTGGCGCTCCTCTGGCGGACCAGAGAAACGCCAAACCTTGGCACGTCCCAAATACCGAAATTAGGCGTTGCTCTGGCAGTTATGGCTGAAGTATGGCACCAACTTTGGCGCTCCTCTGGCAGACCAGAGAAATGCCAAACATTGGCATGCCCCGAATTCCCAGATTAGGATTTACTATGGCAGTTATGGCTCAAGTATGGCACCAACTTTGGCACTCCTCTGGCGTACCGGAGAAGAGCCAAACTTTGGCATGCCATAGGATCGCCCAACTTAGGCTATAGTTAGGCACCGTACTTTGGCACTGATGAATGCCATGGTGCAAAATCCTAACTGCGCCAAAGTTGGGCCCTTATGTTTGCCAGACCTTTGCCCAAGTTGGGCATTCCTCTGGCGTGCTACCTGGGAATATATGCTTTTGCCCAGTCACCTTGCGAACGGTTGGGTATTGGCTGCAGAGATCCATTTCGCGTTGTTTTATTACGTGATTATATCTTGATTTCTTTGTTCCTAGTTTCACAGACAGAACGAAATCGCTTTTCTCGTGTGGTGTCACGGCGGGAAGACAGAAATCAATCAGAGTACCGAAATTCGACGCTTGTGCTCGTTCTATAGCGCTTCTAAAAACCGTGCGATCACGGCTGTGTATCGTCAACATTGCATAAACTGCCGTTACTTGTACTCGTATTGCATCGTGAGGGAACGACTATGACTGGGTAAACAGAAATAGGGAGAATGGGTGCGTGTGATTTGTTGAAGTTCGAATCAACAAATCGAGCTTCAACGAATGCGATAGTATTGCATTCACTCAACCAGCTATATGAGTTTTCAGATCCTTCCAAGTATGGGATTCGTGTTCTGCCAGTGGTACCTCAGTTAGATTAAAAAGCAAAATCCACGTTAAAAAAAAAAAATTATGGTGACTCGAGTTGCTGCCGCGCCGAATCATGTTTCACGTGAGCGTAATTTTGGGTTCGATGCACGACGAGGGGTCTTCAATTATAAAAAAAATATTTTGATTACGATTATTTGCGGCGCTAAAAATTTGAAAGCCAAGCAGTGAAGACGATGGTGTTCTTATAAATATTATATACATTTTATTTTACACTGTTTGAATACGCTGCCGTCGTAATGTCCTTGAATTATTGGCTAGCTTGTGGCGGGCAGGGAAGTCTTGCAGGACCATTATGATAGGACCTACACTAAACCTGCCGCGCTTCGAAAAATGTTAGTCCAATGCATACCAGCTTGTTCAAGGCGGACGAAGCATTACGCATCCGGCAAAGCGCATTAAATCGCTGCCCGCGACGTTTTTTTTTTTATTTTTTTTATTTTTTTTTTTTTTTTTTGTGCAGCGAGATAATCTTTAGTCAAGCAGCACGCCCCCTCTACGGCGGGTTATGCCGGATTAACGGAGGCGTCTCCTAATCCATTCTCCGTGTTGGCCCCTCGGGGGAGGTCGGTGAAGGGAGGAAAGGAGGGCAGGAGAGGAGGAAACGCAAAAAAAAGTGGAAAGAGCGAACTTTATTTTCGGCTTCAACCTCAAAACCCGCCCGCTCCGTGGGAAGAGAAATCTTGCGGAAGGAGAGGAAGCGAAGGAAGTGTACGCGATCCCCCTGTCCTGCGGGACCAGGTGCATCGGGCAAACGGGGCGATGCCTCAACGACCGACTCCGAGAACATCAAATGGACGCCGAAAGAGCTGCTTCGGAGTCCAAGCACCCGATCGTCATTCACGGGAGAAAATGTCCCGGTTGCGCTCCTAATTTATGTAATAACAAAAACGGCTTGACATAACAAAAATAACAATTTAATTAAACGTTGCGCCTCCAATGCGGGAGGCATCTTCAGTAGAGCAGAGAGCGAGTGAGAGTCGCACAAAAAAGTTCGGCTATTTAGGCATAAAGTTTGTGTACACGTCCGGCAGGGGGCCACGGTTCTTGTTTACCAGCGATGAATCACTTCCGCATTTGTCATTCTGGATGAACCAAGATTCCAGCAGCTTCCTCGGTCCCTACCTTATATCTCTCGCCAAGGTCGATGCCTTGCCAAAGTAAAATTGGTGTCCTCACGTCCATGCGTGGTCGACGAGTTCGGACTTGAAGCGGGTGGCGTTCGTGGAATTGGCGACATCCAGTGTGTGTTCTTTTAGTCTTGTTATTCTTTTTCGTCCCGTCTCTCCAATGTAGGAAGCATCCCATTCCTTGCAGTGCACCTGGTAGATCACACCTCTGGCGGGGTTCGGGTCTTTTGGCATGGAGATAACATTGACAATTGTTCTTTCGTACCCCCAACGGCCTAAGGGGCGTCCCAATTCCTCCGAGATGCACACGACGTCACGTGTTCGTTCGGCTCGATCCGGGCGCCGACGGGACATTTGTTTCTTAACGCGATTGACAAACCTGTAGGGGTAGTTACGTTTTTTCAAAGCCTCCCGCACATGGCTAAGTTCTTGAATGCTAAGTGTTGACTTAGATGGGACAGTTTCTAAACGATGAAGTAACGATCTTACAACTGAGCTTATGTGTTCAGTAGGGTGATGAGAGTGGTAGTCAAGAAAGTTTTGTCTGTCACATGGTTTACGATATACGGATGTCTCCATCTTAAAAAAAGGTTCACTAGTTCTATGGACACGTACATCTAAACACGGCAAGGTACTATCGGTTTCATGTTCGCAGGTGAACTGAATTGAGGGGTGGACACTATTCAAATTGCGGTGAAAATCAGTTACGTTCTCTCTGTTAACCATTACAAAAGTGTCATCGACATAACGACGGTAGAACTTCACGGGGAAATCAATGCCAGACATTACCTTTCCTCAACATATTCGATGACGAGATTCGAGACGGTTACGGAAACTGAACTCCCCATAGGGCATCCGCTGACCTGATGATATATGTCCCCATTAAAACTAAGATTACACTGGTTGAGACAAAAACGCAAAAGGAGTATACCGTCTTCAACAAGGAGGGTTGTGCGAGTGGACAACGACTGGTCTGCCAACAACCGGTCACGGGCGACATCAACCGCCAGGGCGTTGGAGACATTCGTAAATAATGAAATCACATCAAAGGATACCATAGCCTCGTGCGGGAGCAGGGTCTGAGCGCGTATAAGTTCGACAAAGTCATGGGAATTCCGGACGCTAAACTAATTTTTTCTTGTAAGAGGGCTCAGAATCATAACCAGATATTTGGAAAGGCTGTAAGTGGATGAACTAATAAAAGATACAATCGGGCGTAGGGGGCAACCCGGTTTGTGAATTTTGGGGTGTCCATACATCTTGGGTGTCGCGGCGTCAAAGGAGAAGAGACGACAGGTCGTCACTGATGCGTCCTTTATTTTTCAGCTCTCGAAGGTGGTCAACTAACTCTCTTTCGGACTTAGCAGCGGGATCTCTTGATAGCCTGACGAAATAGTGACTGTCGTTTATAACTTCATACATCTTCTTCATGTAGTCATCCCTATCAAGCACAACGGTTCTCTTTCCTTTGTCGGCCTTTAAAATCATGATGGAGCTGTCTGACTTCAACTCATTAAGAGCAATGCGTTCTTGTTGACCAACAAACAAATGTCGCATCGGAGCCTGGATCGAGCCGAACGAACACGTTACGTTAAGGGTTTCGGAGGCATTGGGACGCGGCCTTAGGCCGTTGGGGGTACGAACTGTATACAAACCCTACGGAACAATCGCCAATGTTATCTCCAAGCCAAAAGATCCGACCCCGCCAGAGGCAGAAAGGGTCGTGATTTACCAGGTACAGTGCAAGGAATGTGACGCTTCCTACATTGGAGCGACGGGACGAAAAAGAAAAACAAGACTAAAAGAACACGCACGGGACCGCCACCCGCTTCATGTCCGAACTCGTCGACCACGCATGGACGTCAGGACACCAATTTTACATTGACAAGGCATCGACCTTGGAGGGGGATAAAAGGTGGGAACCGAGGAAGTTGCTGGAATCTTGGTTCATCCAGAACGACAAACGCGGAAGGGATTCATCGCTGGTAAACAAGAACCGTGGCCCCCTGTCGGACGTGTACACAAACTTTATGCCTAAATAACCGAACTTTTTTGTGCGACTCTCACTCGCTCTGCGCTCTACTGAAGATGCCTCCCGCATGGGAGGGGAAACGTTTAATTAAATTGTTATTTTTGTTATGTCAAGCCGTTTTTGTTATAACATTTATCACGTCTTCGCCCGGCTTGTGGAGTAGTTTTGCGCTCCTAATTTCACCGGCACGACAGCCATGGGAGGCCACTGCGAGCAAATGGGGAGCGAAATAATTGAGGCCTATCGGATGGCGACAAGCCCGGAAAACATAACCACCCCGTCCATTTCGCTCTCAAGAAAGGAGATTATCTTTCTGAGGCCCTTAAAGGGCCCATAAACGATTTTTGGGTTGGGATAAATCATTTTAGATTGGGATTTTACTAATAGCACATCGTTCAGTGGACCAAAAGAAAAAGGTAGAAAGTCAAAAGCCTGACTTTCAGTGCGAAAATTCGAAAACAAAGCGGATTATTTCGTACCTCCTCCCCTTCGCAACCTCTCTGCCTTTTCACTGTGACACAACCGCGGTCCCAAAAGCGCGTTATCGGGTCCAAACTGACGTCACACGCAACCGGACCTCACTTATTCCCTTCACCCCTAAGCTGACATTGTGGTGGAAGCTACGCGCTTGCCGGACCAATCAGCCGCCTCCCTTTCATCACCTGACTTCATTCTCTGCAGCCACATTTGCCACGCTCACGTGGCAAGTGTGGCTGGCCCAACGAGCACGTAGCTTCAACAGCACTGTCACCTTCGGAATGAACGGGGTGGGGAAAGCGACTTTTGTCTGAATTTTGAGCGACGGGCTAATCTTCAAGGGGGAGAATGGATGTGTCCAGGATTACACAAACGAGAGTGCGAGCAAGAGGGGACTCCCCCTTTTCGTCTTCTTTAAAGGGGTCATGAAACGTTTTTCCAACTTTTTCCTGTTTAGCTTTCCTCCTCAACTCATAAATCGCGCATTCCACCAAACAGTTCAAGAATACGAAAAGAGGGGAGTCCCCTCTTGCTCGGAATCTGGTTTATGTACCCGGACAGAGCCATTGTCCCCCTAGAAGATTAGCCCGTCGCTCAAAATTCAGACAAAAGTTGCTTTCCCCGAACCGTTCACCCCGGAGCTGACAGTGCCGTGGAAGCTACGTGCTCGTTGGACCAGCCACACTTGCCACATGATCACGCTCCTCCGCGCATACCCACGCGCAGAGATTGATGTCAGGTGATCAAGGGAGGCGGCTGATCGGTTCGGCAAGCCCGTAGCTTCCATCACAATGTCAGCTTAGGGATGAAGCGACTAAGTGAGGTCCGGTTTCGTGTGACGTCAGTTTGGACCCGATGACGCGCTTTTGGGACCGCGGATGTATCACAGTGAAAAGGCAGAGAGGTTGCGAAGGGGAGGAGGTACGAAATAGTCCGCTGTGTTTTCAAATTTTCGCACTGAAAGTCAGGCTTTTGTCTTTCTACCTTTTTTCTTTTGGCCCACTGAACGATGTGCTATTAGTAAAATCCCAATCGAAAATGATTTATCCCAACCCAAAATCCGTTTCATGGGCCCTTTAACTGTTTGGTGGAATGCGCGATTTATGAGTTGAGGAGGAAAGCGAAACAGGAAAAACAAATACTTTACATACAAACAAATAAAGTATTTGGGAAAAAGTTGGAAAAGCGTTTCATGACCCCTTTAATGGAAGCCGAACGCTGACAGACTAGGCAAGGCGACAAGGTCACCGGCAGAAGCGGCCTTTCTTTTATGCGTTGTTGATGCGCCTTCGACCTCGCCTTTTGCAAATCCTCCCCACCTGTTTTTGCGTCTTCGTGTGGCTGTCAGCGAGCACGACAGCCGCTTTAAGCAAATCAAAAGGATGAAGCGAAACGCGTGACTCAGCGTGACCTCTCTACATAGGACGCGTAGGACAAAAACGTTTGGAGGAAAATTTGTCACGTGACTTTTTCTGTCACGTTGATGGGATCTCTGGGGCTGTCGTTTTCGCCGTTTGCCTAGTTATAGAAATAAGCAGGCCACCTAGGTCCGGTTTTCGAACTGGACTCTTCAGTGTTCTGTTGCTTTCGTGCGTTGCAGACGCGGCCGTGTTTTTTCGTCGTAAACGGTCGGAATACGTCCATGCCAATTTTTCGGTAACAGTCATTTTTTGCACCGGAGTTCGTGGAATACTTGTGATGTGTTTGTTGGACACGCTTCGACAAAAACTGCTCTTCGCCGACGACGAGACGTCATTTGAATGTGCTCAACCTTCTTCCTCGAATGTGTTTGTGGGGTGCCTGAGTTGGATTATGCATCTATCAAGGATTACATGATATCGCTCTTTTATTAGTAAGTACACTGCACGCATGATTCTGATAGTCGTCCTGCTTTCCTTTCATTCTCCGCGGTTTTACGTGTGATGAGTTTTGCTTGGCATGAGGACAGTGTTAATTGTATTTTATAATTTGCTTTTCGTTTTACAGAGAAGTGTGACCTTTGTAAATATGTTGAGAATACACTGTGTGTAAGGATAGTTGTTTAATAAACTTCTGGGAGCGATCGAAAAAATTTGTTTGTCCGTATAAGTGATTGGATATGCAACAAATGACATGCAACGTACACATACTTGCACGACGTTCGGCCAATACGAAACAGACGCATCATAGAGTTTTCGCACAATATTACGCGAACGCTAGGCCGGGGCGAAACAGCTGTACGGCAATACCTGCCGGGTATCAAACGGTGGTGCAAAACTGGACAGTTGAGCGATATTGGAACCGACTTTCGGCCGGCACTGGCACGATACTGCAAAGTATTGCCGTGCTGCTTGGGAACGGAGGTGATGACATCTTACTATCGTGCTTCCAACGCTTATTTATTTTATTTCTCTTCTGGGACGCGTAAAAGAGCACTTCTGTGACACACCAGAGATATTCGAAACTTGGGCTGGCCTCTCGGCTTTCTTTGCCACTTTTGGCACTTATTTGGCACTTCAGTGGGTAGTCAGAAGAGCCAAACTTCGGCATGCCCCGAATCGACAAATTAAGATTTACTGCGGCAGTTATGGCTCAAGTCTGGCACTTACTTTGGCACAACTGTGGCGGACCAGAGAAAAGCCAAACTCGGCGAGGCTGAAATACCGAAATTAGGCGTTGCTTTGGTAGTTATGGCTCAAGTATGGCACACTTCGGCACTCCTGTGGCGTATCAGAGAAACGCCAAATTTTGGCGTGTCCGAAATACCCAAATTAGGCGTTGCTCTGGCAGTTATGGCTGAATTATTGCATCAACTTTGGCGCTCCTCTGGCGGACCAGAGAAACGCCAAACCTTAGCACGTCCCAAATACCGAAATGAGGCGTTGCTCTGGCAGCTATGGCTGAAGTATGGCACCAACTTTGGCGCTCCTCTGGCGGACCAGAGAAACGCAAAACCTTGGCACGTCCCAAATACCGAAATTAGGCGTTGCTCTGGCAGTTATGGCTCAAATCTGGCACCAACTTTAGCACTCCTCTGGCGGACCAGAGCAACGCCAAACTTTGGCATGTCCAAAATACCCAAATTGGGAATTGCTGTGGCAGTTATAGCTTTAGTATTGCACTACTTCGGCAATCCTGTGGCGGACCCGAGAAAAGCCAAACTTTGGCACGTCCCAAATACCGAAATTAGGCGTTTCTCTGGCAGCTATGGCTGAAGTATGGCACCAACTTTGGCGCTCCTCTGGCGGACCAGAGAAACGCCAAACCTTGGCACGTCCCAAATACCGAAATTAGGCGTTGCTCTGGCAGTTATGGCTGAGGTATGGCACCAACTTTGGCGCTCCTCTGGCAGACCAGAGAAATGCCAAACCTTGGCATGCCCCGAATTCCCAGATTAGGATTTACTATGGCAGTTATGGCTCAAGTATGGCACCAACTTTGGCACTCCTCTGGCGTACCGGAGAAGAGCCGAACTTTGGCATGCCATAGGATCGCCCAACTATGGCTATAGTTAGGCACCGTACTTTGGCACTGATGAATGCCATGGTGCAAAAACCTAACTGCGCCAAAGTTGGGCCCTTATGTTTGCCAGACCTTTGCCCAAGTTGGGCATTCCTCTGGCGTGCTACCTGGGAATACAATACCGGGGAACAGAGGCATCTGCTGCAGTGAATGGCGAGGTGGCCAGACAGGCTGGCTGGCGTGGCAGCCACATGCTCACGGGCAGGGTCATTCCCACATCTGGCCCATATACACTGCCCCTCACAATATTGGTATCTGGTACACAACGCCCAAAACACACCCAGCAATTTTATCCTTGTGTTTTATGCTGCAAGGCTAAGACGGCGGGGCTTGGGCCTGTTGATTCTGTGGCAGAGCCAAGCCATCCTATTGTGTGCCGAAGACATCACAGTAGTGCGGTACCGCTGACCGACTTCCTTGAATTGTGTGACACTGAGTGTACATACCTGCCAACCTGTGGAATTTCAAATTCGTAAAAGTCGCGCGGCTGCGGCCGGGGGGGCTACGCGAAGCGATGTGCAGCTTAATGTGAGCCTGGCCAGCGTGCGAAACGCTTACATCACACGTGTACGTGCTACACAATCCAAACTTCTCTCGCTTTTTGGGCGGCATGAAGCACGGAAATTTCGACGTGTAGGACTTCAGGAACACCTGAAAGTACCTCTTTTGAGGTTTCGAGTTTGGCATTGTGCCGCGAAGCCACAGTGACCAGGAGAATGCTACAGTTACACGTGCAACAAACACAGACGCCATACTTTTTGCCTCGAAACTAGCCGAAACAACGAGGCCCCAACAACGTCTGAACACGCCGAACCAACTTGCACCTGTGCACCGCCGAACACACAAACAAAGGCTTTGAGCTTTGGATTGGTTTTCGATTCGTGGCCACCGGATAGACGGATAGTAAAAACCCCGACACTGCTGTGGACGGTACCTATCGCCCTCTTGTGGCAATACAAGATACCACCAACAACGGAGTTACAAAAACAACAACAAAAAAAATAAAAAAATTTTTTTTGTAAGATTTGAAGCAAGATTCGTAGAATCGTAAAATTAGTTCCAATTTGTACATTTTACGAAAAATTCGGAAGAGTTGGCAGGTATGAGTGTAAGTATGGTACCACATCTGGTCTCACATTGGGCCTCTCACGAGCAGGTTTGTTTATGCCTCAACTTTATTTAACAAGCTTTTCGTGACCTGAATTATACACATCTGCAGGTAGCTTGCTTCTGAATAAACAAATCCACTCGTGAGAGGTCCAATGTAAGACCAGCTGTGATACCATACCCTCAGTTTCACACAATTAAGGGAAGTCGGTCAGCGCCACCGCATTCCTGTGGTGTCCTTGGCAGCATAGAGCAGCCGTCTGAGCCTTGCAGCATAAAACACAAGAAAAAATTTGTGGATGCATGAATGAACGTGCCTATGAGCAGGTGGCTGCCACGTGAGCTAGCCTGTCTGGCCACCTCGCCATTCACTGCAGTAGATGCCCCTGTTCCTTGGTGTTGCACGATGTTAAGATTCTTGCCAGATACAATGACAAAACAAGCAGAGAACTGCATGAGGAATATGATATTTAGGAAAAAGGAAAAGAGTGTGTAAGTGAGGCATCAATCGCACTATTAAACAAAAATGCTTCGCGCGAAGTGATGATGACTAGGCTGGCCGAAGGGGCCTATATAGTAAATTGTCTTTCCAAATAAACAACAGTTGCGAGTGTGCCAAGGCTAATAGTAATCAATATTATTGATTACTATTAGCTATATCCCTAACAGCCATGCAAGTGTCCCTTTAAGAGAACATGCACATGGACTGTAGTAGGTGCCTCCAACTATAATTACGCTTCACTCTGTGATTGCAGCCTCCGGAAGTTCTGAATTGGCAATCTTGCAGCATGCAGCAGTCGACTGGGGAAGTATTATCGAAGCTAAAGAAAACATCCGCTGTCGAGCACATTCCAGGCTTGATCTGCGTCGTTTATTAAAGCAGTTTTCTGATTGTTTTTTTTTTTTTATTTTGAAAATGCTAGTCCTTAAAGGCAACGCCCAGAAATTTTTAAGAAACTTCTACACATTATGCGATCGAGAATGAAATGTGTCCCACAGTGGATACAGTAAAACCCCAATTATGCGTCCCCGGTTTATGCACAACTGGACGAGTCAGCAGAAACCCACTAATTTCTTTTGAAGTTCCAATGTGATAGATAATAAAGATTGATTGGCACCTCTATTACACAATTTCTAGGTTACATTCATAGTTGCATGAGGGTTCTCGCTTCTTCAGATTCCAGCAGATTATCAGCTTAAAGGCTGTTTGGAAGTTCTGCATGTCTTTGTCCCGTAACTGTTGTTTTTTGGATTATCCAATGTTGTCGCGCAGTCTCCTGAAAGTCACATAATCGAGGCACCACTATATCCTCCAGCTTTGAAAACGCCTCAACCGATTGAATGCTGCGCGCCCTACAGTGGCTGAATGAGAACTTCCGCTGGCCGCATTCGTGGAGTGTGGCAGCATCACTCGGAAAATCATCGAAAGATAGTGGTGAACCTAATACACTATTTCCATCCAGTTCCCAGAATTTAGAAGGCGTGCGTAGAGGCAATGAGGGATATATCTGTTGCAAAAATTGTTCCCTGGGTTCTAACAGAATTATATTTAGGTTATGAAAATGATCAGCAGAAAGCAGTCCTGACATTGTTGGGATGGCCTAAGCCTGCATGAACAGACACCCCATATACAGCATCTAATTAAAAAAAAGAACCTTTTAAAAAAGAGGACGGGTCTGCTGAAACCTTGCGAACCACGAACAAAGCAAATCACTGAGATTTAAGGACACGACAGAAACAGAGACAACACAAAACAATTCAGAAATGAAACCAACAATACGGTTAGCGCTGTTTGAAGAACCATTACCTTTCTATGCCTCAACATTGCTAAGCTTCTTCCATAGATTTCAATGCTTACCTCTTCGCACATCCTGGTGGAATGTGGAAACTTAGGCCTCACATTATAAGGTCAGTAAGTATAGCTATGGTTCTAATAGTTGAACCTCTCTAATAGGCACATTTTTAGCTAGAACATATGGTTCGTTCACACTTTTAAAAAGCTGCCTTGCTGCCGACCGAATTTGGTCACCAAAAAAAGACCGAACTGTTCAGGCCTAGCAGAATGGACAATTGGGCGAGTTTACGGTAGAGGTCATTATAACTTACAGTGCGACTAGGACAAAGAGAGACAGAGGAGAAAACACAGGCCAAGCGCTTAACGAGCAACTGATTCGATTGAAAAGGAAATACATATGATGATGCTGCTGCTCGTCCAGGCATGCCCCTCCGTGGTCCTGGCGCTTTTTCTTTCACTCAACACGATACCAGCCGAATTATCCGAGATACAAAAAGCCGATCTCGCTCTTCATCAAAGTCACTGTGGGCTGGCTCACACACAAGGATCCGTTTTGTGTTATGTAGTACGTCTGCATCATTTCTCGGGGTAGTTTCTGGTTGTGTCGGAACATCACTGTCGTGTTGTTCAAAAGGGGTTGGCATCCGCAATCCCGGCAATGCATTGCGAGATGTGTGTGAGCGGTTCCTTTCATAGAACTGTGGTGTTTTCGTAGTCTTATGTTGAGGCAACTCCCAGTTTGTCCTATGTAGGCACGCCCGCAGGAAAACGGGATCTGTAGACCACACCTTTTATGCAGGCGACAAACTGCATTCCGTGTTTGATGCTGCAGCGGCTGTGAGATGTAGGATCGTCATTTCTCGCACGTTTGTTGACTGTGGAGCACACAGATCTAAGCTTGTGGCGGGCGGAAAAAACAACATTCACATTGTATCTCGTGGCAGCTTTCTTGAGTCCGTGGGAAAGACGGTGGATGTACGGTATGACTGAAGTTTTCCTTTTCTCTTTCTGCTCGAGGTCACATTGCTCGATCTCTGGATCTGTTTTAAGGTATTTCACGATTTTTTTCGCAAGCTGAAGTAATGACCGAATTAGGATACCCCGAATCCTTGAACCGTTGAATTTGGGACATGAAGCTGGAACTCAATTTGTGGATGCATGTGCTTGTTAAAGCTGTCCTCAGACAGGAAAATGCGATGCCTTGTGCGACGAGTTTGGAGTGGGCTGAAGTCCACATTCATCGGATGGCAGGACAAGGTGTACATACAGAAGTCCGGAGTATGCATAGGGTCGAGGGTAGCCTCTGTGCTCAGTAACATCTTCCTAGGCAAGATCCATCGGGATCTGGAACCTTGCTTGGAGAAAAACACCAAAAAAGTGTTTAGGTACGTAGACGATTATTTGGTGTTCGTTGAGGGGGCTAATTTCCATCAGAAGCTTGACGATGTGCTGAAGATCTTCACGAAAAAAAGGCAAGGACTTCGATTCACCTATGAAGCCCCAAAAAGGAACCTTATTGAGTTCCTGGATCTCCGCATCAAAGAGGGGGATGATCATGTTTGCTGGTGTTACAGTCCCAGAACAGCAAAGGCTCTTCTAAACTTTCAGTCAGCCCACTCTAAACTCGTCAAACAAGGCATCGCATTTCCCTGTCTGAGGACAGCTTTAACAAGCACATGCATCCACAAATTGAGTTCCCGCTTCATTTCCAAAATTCAACGGCTCAAGGATTTGGGGTATTTTAATTCGGTCATTACTTCCACTTGCGAAAAAATCGTGAAATACCTTAAAACAGATCCAGAGATCGAGCAATGTGACCTCGAGCAGAAAGAGAAAAGGAAAACTTCAGTCATACCATACATCCACCGCCTTTCCCACGGACTCAAGAAAGCTGCCTCGAGATACAATGTGAATGTTGATTTTTCCGCCTGCCACAATCTCGGCTCTGTGTGCTCCAAAGTCAACAAACGTGCGAGAAATGACGATCCTACATCTCAGCCGCAGCAGCATCAGACACGGAATGCAGTTTGTCGCCTGCATAGAAGGTGTGGTCTATAAGATCCCGTTTTCCTGCGGGCGTGCCTACATAGGACAAACTGGGCGTTGCCTCAAGATAAGACTACGAGAACACCACAGTTCTACGAAAGGAACCGCTCACACACATCTCGCGATGCATTGCCGGGATTGCGGATGCCAACCCTTTTATAACAACACGACAGTGATGTTCCGACACAACCAAAAACTACCCCGAGAAATGAGGGAGACATACTACATAACACAAAACGGATCTCTGTGTGTGAGCCAGCCCACAGTGACTTTGATGAAGAGCGAGATCGGCTTTTCGGATCTCGGATAACTCGGCTGGTATCGTGTTGAGTAAAAGAAGAAGCGCCAGGGCCACGGAAGGGCATGCCTGCCTGAGCAGCAGCAGCATCATATGTATTTTATTTTCAATAGAATCAGTTGCTAGTTCAGCGCTTGTCCTGTGTTTTCTCCTCTGTCTGTCTTTGTCCTAGTCGCACTGTAAGTTATAATGTTGAGGCTTACTACTCCCTGCCGTTCCCATGTGATGTATCTGGGAAATCAGTTTCCTTAGTACAACCCTGCCGTGCCAGTGTGCGTCGGCGGAGGAAGTTAGGAGGTCAACTTTTGACAAACACCATGCACTACTTTGAGTAGGTTACCTATGCTCATTGCTCAGTGACAACCAAGAAATATGCGAGCACCGAACGAAAGCTGTCCACAGCACGGGGTCCGATTTTCGTCTTGGCGAGAGTGAAGGAGCTAAAAGACTGTTTGCAAATATGTTGCCTGTCAGTGCGAGAAAAAGAAGAGTTTGGGAAGTCAACGCACTGGATTTTCTGTGACCAAAAGGGGGACCGAGCAGAGCACAGATTTAAGATTAATAATTAGTGAAGCATCATCAATCAGGTGCGACTCGTGTTCTCACCGAATGGGCAGTCAAGGCTGACATGACACTCGTGTTCTATCCGCGCTTCACACTGACTCCTTTTAGGTGACATGGAAAATCGGTGCTAAAACCTCAAGTTCGTCTAAATTGTGTTGGTTTCGCCTGCCATGAAGTGTCAATCACCGACGAAAACACAACAAAAAAGACATTGATGTATCGTCTGCTAAACGAGATTCAAAATGATTTGTGAACGTCTGCTATATCACAAAGGATGCAATAGACCTTTTTTAAAAGCTGCATCTACCTACCCTGGCACCAAAAGGCAGTGTGCTGTCGCAAACCAACTGTAGCTGAGGACAGAAAAGGCCGAGCAAGACAAGGAAGGCAAGCGGCAAGGCCATTGCAAGCTGAGGAGGCATGTGACAGAGCCTTGCACGAGACATCCTCGCGTCGCCGAAATTCATTTTCTTGCTGCACATAAGCTGACATTCCCTGGTGTGACATATGGCAATAGAATTCCTGCCTTTTGTTCTAATTAAAAAGTTTTCTCCAGCAAAAAAGAAAAAAAAGATCAAAAAGGTCTTTGATCGATCCGCTTGTCACAGGATATTCCACAGAGTTCTGACACCCAGCGTCAAAAGTCTGCGATTGTGGTTCGAGCATCAAAATAATCTGATCAAATTTTGACGCCCAGCGTCAAAATTTCGTGTGAATGAGCCATTACGGTTAGGAAAAAGACAAGATAAAAGATTTACACCTTTAACTGCGATGTGAAGAAAAAAAATTGTTACATACCATATTCTACACAATATCCTCTTGAACCACAGGGCCTGCCACTCCACGAGTCTCCATAGCCGCAACAAGGGGTGGCACACCTGCCGGTAGGAAGCATCAAATTATAAGAAAATTACTGGTTCAACAGTCAACACTGAAATCACAGGCGCTTTGAAGTTACACACATGTGACACCTGGTTTAACATTAAGGAAAATTAAAAGTGCACACGATTAAAGCAAACACTGCACAAAACTTGCTCCTAGACTTCAAACTTTTAATATGAATGGTGGGAAAGCATGAAGCTGTGAAATCCAAGCCTGAAATCCCATGTTGGACATGTGTATACTCACCATAAAGAAACCATTCGTGAAATTATCCGAGCCCTTTAACTTGCACTAGAAATATTAATCTCCCTTCAGACTGCTTCGCCACCCCAATACTCCTCAAATCTCATTCCCTGATCTTAGTCAGCTCAGTTCAGTGGCTGTCACTTTTATTTTCAAAATTTCTCTCCTAGTGCACATTCAGTATTTTTGTGCATATTTCACTGCTTTCGACACGGGCACTCACTGTCAACACGCCGCTTCACAAACCGCTCCCAAATCGAGTAAGAATGCTGCTGCCACTCTATATCATATTATGAGTGGCCCCATTTCACCTATGTACAGCTGCAACTTTAAAGAGAAATGCACAAGCTATTCCTGTAAGGAGAACAGCAAATTGAGGCATGAAAATTGACACTGTGTGTAAACATAGAGACAGTCAAACTCCAAACCCAAGCAGGGTCAGCTCTCGCATCACGATTCAGTGCTTTACCATCACAGATATTGCCTACCCTGATTTTGAAAAAGTCTCTCCTGTATCAGCATTCAGTTTAACTAAAAAAACTTACGGAATCACAAAGAATGGTAGCAGCAGTAGTACTCATTTTGGGATATGAAGAAGCTTGTTGACCATTTAACGCAGGGAATTAAAGCAAAGTGTAGATAAGAAAAATGTTTTAAACTTTATTTTTTTGCTTTGTATACATCTTTGTAAGTATGGCCTATAGGCGCCGCCATCTTGCTTACTGGGGGGTACTTAGGTACACTGTGGGCCGCGCCATAATCTGACTACGTCTTCTTCTCAAGGCATCGTAATTAGGTTATGGCGCAGCTCACGCGCTCTCCAGCTAGGAAGATGGCGGCGCCCAGGGGACGTACCTGCAAATGTGTATATGTAATCGATCACTAAAGTTATTTTTGGTGCAAATGAACTTCTAAGCAAAAAATCTTTTAGGTTGCAAATTTGCGACATCGAGCAGTTAGGCCTGGACAAATAGGTTATACTGTTTCACCTTACATCCGGATGCAGAGGACGCTACGTTACAACCTCGACCTCCTGTGCTCTGGCCTCGGCCGCCCTAGCCTCAGCGTCCCCCAGTCAGGTCGGTCCTGGTCTCAACCTGCTCCATGCTGGCTTCAGCCTCGGTGGCCCTGCCCTGGTTTCGGCCTCGTTGGCCCAGGCTTTGACCTTATTAGCCCTGGCTTCGGCCCCGGTCTGAGGCTCACTGGCCCTGGTCTCGACATTGTTGGCCCAGGTCTCGCCCTCCTTTATCCGGGCCTACTTGGACCTAGCAGAGGCCTCTTCAGCAGAGGCCAGGGCAGGTACAGCGAAGAAACGTCCTCGAGCTTGTGATGCAACGTCCTCAGGATCCCCAGAAGATGCACGGAGCTATAAACAGAAAATATAAGCAGTAATGATAGATTATCAGAGTTGTACAACAAAGTATAACATTGGAAGTCCTAAGCCACTGCTTCCCAGAAGTGACCTCTGACTGACCCGCAAAGTTGCATTCCCGTTGCCCACCAACTTTTTCTAATGCTGAGGAAAATAACATCATATGTCATCTGCCCTCACAGTGCAAAGGTTACTGAAACAGTATATCTAGTCTCCAATTACTTCAGCATTCTGAACAGTTTGCAGTTTGCATGAATGAATAATTGATAAGTACTCTTGAAAAAGCAATAATGACATTGATTAAAATATATCTAACCGAGCACCAAAATGACAACATTATATAAATCTGATGTGCTCTCCATAAAGCTAACACTTTCTAACAATAATGTTGTTATACATACCCTGTGACCTTTCAGCTCCTGGCGAAGCTTTTTGAGAAGCTTGTCCTCCACAGTGTCTTTTTTTTTCTTGTGGGCTGCTTGTTCTGCAACGAGTGATTTCAAGAAAAAAAAAATCAGCAAGTTTTTGCAAAATTTCGAAAGACGTTGCGAACGTCGCTGTTGAAGCCGCAGGATCACAGCGTGGTTCATGTTCCGAAGTTCCGCAATTATAAGCTGCGCCATTGTAAACTCATTTCCTTGACGTCACACTTCGAGCAGAAGAAGCTCTTGTCGAAAAAATAATCGGCGACGGACTCACCCGGTCTGTGTCCGCCGGAGCATCATCTCGTAGAGTGCGAATCGTCATCATCGGGGAACACCATCTGTAGTTCTTCAGCCCATTTCGACCAAGTTTCCAGTCGCTTCCCGGTCGTTGGATGCCACTCAAGCCGTCCCGCTCACCTTCGATGAAGCAACAGCGAGCGTTATTTCATCGCTCCACCCGGACTGCGCTGCGCCGCCACCGTGTTGATATGCGCCTCCCAGTCCCGCGCACTTCATGGCGCTCGCTGCCGACGAGGAGTCAGAGAAGGCGGGAATGGACGCCGTCAAGTCTGGCATCGCGGTCACCGATGCGAAGCCCGGTTGCGACGCTAGGGTCCGTACGAGCTCACGGTCCGCGGCCATGGCTGTGCTTTCTCGTCGAGTCAACGGGAACACTGAACGGCCTCTCGTCGGTGGCGGAAACAATGGACGCGCACCACCGCCCGCGAAGAAGACTCACGTTCGTCGGCGTGAACGTGGCTGTCGCAGCCACCACTGTTCCGGGAAGGCTCAGCGGTAATCCCACTTCTGAATGCTAAAGTTTTCGAAGTAACATCATCGAACGTTCATAAAAAAAAAAACTGGTTGATTTAAAGACAACAAAACTGACGGCTGATCAATCCGGCACCATCTGGATGATTGTATGGGTATGGATAGTACTGCGGCACCTTGCAACGCACTTTGTAACGGGCGGTAGCTTGCGCCACCTAGCTTAAGTCTAAAAAGCGACGTATTTGCAAACGTCGTCGGTCACGCTCACGACTGATAGAAATACCAAGAACTCAAACGCGTCACGACAGCAACAGACCCCAAATCATTCGAATTTTAACACTGCAATGAAACCACGCGGAGCTCTCAGACGCAGACACGATGAAGCTTGTTTTTTCTGCGTCGACGAAACTCAGGAGCATCGATTTCGCGACCCGGTGCACCACTACACAAACTGCACTGCTTCATAATCCGACTGAGAACTATCGACGACAGAAGATTGCTCGTCGATGTTGGTGGGGCAAATAAAACGTAGCACTGATGATTAAACGATAGAATCACAGACGTAGTCGGTCATGCTCGCATATTTGTTGATTGTCACCAAGCAATCACTTTCTTTGTACGCGGTGTTCGGATTCATCCGCCAAGCTCCTGACTTTTGCGGGTTGCGATGTGATATCAGCCTCCCGAAGCTGGTGGATCAAACGGTAATAGCGTATCTCACTCGCTGTTGCAGGCTGCTCACCGCGTCCGTGTAACCAGAACGAACTGGAAACGACAACAACTACGCTTAGACTGCAGCGGCTACCTTTCATATTCCTGAAGATATCAACTGAACGTACCTTTCACAGTTTTTCTTGCGCTCTTGTGAGGGGAATAACCACAAAATCATCTGCATATCTAAAATCTGAACCAACTGCGTTCCGTTATGTCTGCTAAAGCGAATATGTACAGACAAAAGTTTCTGTATAGACACCCTACAGGAGCCAGAGTTGCGGGTTTATCTCCATAGTGCCGTATTTTCTCCACGGGGTGTTGAGCCTGCTCCTCACATGACTTAATTCGGTGAATCTGTTTAAGGACACTTTGCTTAAACAGATTTAAAAAAGGTGAAACCACATCCCACAAGTCACGCGACAGGTACAGTAACCAAAGACCGTTCATCCCACACATTCATAACATTTCTAATAACCTTAACAAGATTGGAAATCGCGCAGATATTGATGCATTCTTTTCCGCCTACAACAAACTCTCGGACTTCTGAAAAAAAGTTAACACCTTACCAAAAAATATTACCGGCTGCACTTAAAAGATTACAATCCCATAGACACTCTGCTCAGAAGGAGTCATTTATTCCTTTCCCCTTTCATGCGGCAAACAGTACATAGGACAAACTGGAAGATGTATAAATGACAGATTAAGGGAACATAACAACAACACCCGATTAGCAAACTCAGGACTTTTGGGCATTCACTGCCCTGTCTGTGGGTGCACTGCAGACTTCAAAAATAGCACCGTAATTGGACAGAACTATCACCAATGAGCACGTTAGATAATTGAGGCAGCTAACATTATGTAAAGAAGTGACACTAGTGTTAGTAGTCCGTCTATTACGCTTACTGAAAAAGAATTGTTATATCTTGAAACTCGAGGGTAATGTGTGACAGAGATTGTTTGGTTTCTACAGAAGACGACGAAGTAAAATATGACGATTTTCATTCGAGCAAAAGAAAACAAAAGAGGACGAAAATACAAACTGAGCTTTAAGTCAGCGCGACGTGAGTGACCTTTATTTTTTTTTTTGTGTGTGCGTGTATTTTCAGTGTGAGTGAGCTTCACTTCTCCGCTATTTCCAACATTACGAATATCCAACTCGCCCAAGCATTCATTCTAAGAAGCACACGAAGCTCGAGCATCGCGAAACGAACGCACGACATAGCCATGGCAGCTGGGCTACGGAACTCATGTCTTAATGTCAAAGCATTGACTGTCTCATGGAGCGAGCTGACTGAAGCGTGAAAACGACTCCTAGTTTCCGCCGAGACTCCAATAGGAGCGATTCGCCTTAGGTTCCATTGGCTGGCGCGCGTCGACGGGGCTCCCATTGGCCGCTACGCCATGGCCTCCTAGATCCCGAAGCGCGCGCGCGCTAGTACGTGATAGAACTCCGCCGCGAGGGACGAGCCGTACGCCATGTTTGAAAAAAAAGAAACAAAAAAAAAATAAAAAAAGAAGATGACGATGTTTATTGGGATGGCGTAATGTGCGATAACTGTACAAGAAAGACGTATAGGTTGAGTCTCTGGCAGTTTGATACTTTAGACCCATGTTACGGATAAAAAAAAAAAACAGGACGCGGAATGGCCAAAAAAACGCGTTTTTTCTTTAAGGCTCGTCAAATTATGAGGCGCTGAAGAAATGCAGCGTTCTGTGTTAAGTCCTTATTTCGAACTCTTTTTGTTCGCCTTCCGCCCATTGAAAAGCACGCGGGAAGGCCCTTAGAACGCACCTGGTATCGCCGCGCCGCAGCGTTCTTCCGCATCATAAAGTTCGTCTGCTTTCCTCGCCGTCAACATGGCAACGAACGCCGAATGAATAGAAGCACGAACGGTACCGCCGCGTTAAGCTAGCAACAGCTGACGCCATATTACGAACGTCGTCTGCTAGCCGAAGCCGAACACGGTGTTTCAGATCATAAGGCCGCGCCAAGTGCGGAGTATAACGATCTTGGCATATGGTATGTACTTTGCATTCGTTATTTTATTTTGTTTTCTACTACGTTAAATTATATCGCAAAGACTCTCTACCTCCTAATGTTCTAACGTGTTGTTTGTTATTAATTTAACAAATCAGCTTCAAATAAGGGTCGTGGCACCCTGTAGAGTAAAAATAAAAAGGGAATATTCCGAGCAGCTAGTGCAGCACGGCTGCTCTGGCCGCTCTGGCCAGAGCAGCTCCTCTCACCAAGGAAGACGCCGTCCGAAACTCCAACGGCTCCCTTCTTATTTTTTTTTTCTTTTTATTCACTTTGTTACTTCATTTTGTTGTTGGGTTCGACTGTTCTTTTCTGTGACGATGCCGTCGGTGGACATACGTTTGGCGTTTGTTTTGTCACGCGATGGTGTAGTCCGACCGATCAACCAATGAGTTTGTTAGAATTGAGTCACGAGGTATAACATGGCGAATAAAATAAAAATAATAAATGCAAAGAAGCGCGCAGTTCCCCCTCGGCGCTTTATTCTTCCGGAGGCGAGCATCGCAGTGCCATGGCGTTCAACTTGTGCCGTCTTCATGTCGCCATGAAAGACCCTCTTGAAGCAATTAATTTGCTTCAGCGCATGGGACTGCTCCTGGCTCCTGGGTTTTCGTGCGTGCCCAGAGTGCGAAGCTGCAATGACAAGCTGCAAGTCCGCGCTAGATCTGCGGAAGGCTACACGTGGGGGGTGCGCTGTGTGGATGACTCGCGAGGTGCCCAAGGGGAAGCCGGTCAAAGTTCAGTGCCGGGGCGAGGTCTCGGTACGGAGCGGTTCCTTTTTCGAAGGATCGCACCGGACGCTTCTCCAACTCATGAAAATCATCCTCCGGATGCCAGAACCTACCGTGCACCGTCTTTCAGCGGGAGGCTCATATCACAAGTAAGACAATAACTGATTGGGCGAGCCTTTGTCGGGAGGTTGTGGTAAATGACGTCTTTAAGCATTCAGACATGTTTGGTGGCGAAGGCGTAACTCTAGAACTAGAGAAGAGTGTGTTCGGTCGGCACAAGTACCATCGCGGGTATTTAAGGCCTGGCCAGTGTGTTTTCGGCGGTGTGGAGCGTTGCAGCGGGTGCTGCTTTCTTGTTCCCGTGAAGACCCGTGACGCTAGAAACCCGAAGGGCTAAGAGCCGAGTGGGTCCGCCCTGGAACAAGAATAATCACTGATTGTTGGGCTGGCTATCGCAAGCTTGCAGATGACGCTCGCTTCACGCATCTCACCGTCAACCACAAGCTGCACTTTGTCGACGCGAACACTGGTGCGCACACCAAAACGGTGGAGTGCACCTGGGCCCACCTCAAAAACTCTCTTCCGTCTGGACTGCGCGAGGGCCACCATTTCACTGGTCACCTTGCAAAGTTCATGTTTTGGAGGAGAGACAAGGCGCGCGGAAACACTGATAGATTCGAGCCGTCCGTCGCCGCGGCCGCCAAACTCTAGAGCCCCGACGCAGACAGGGCGAGGATTCTGACGGCCCCGGTGACTTCGAGTGGTCCGCTGCGCTGAGCCCGTCACCCGTCTGCATGCATAAAGATGACTTATGCGCCAACCGCTCGTCAAGTGCTCGTTACGTCAGTTATAGGTTCTGGTAGCGGTCTAAACGGTCCTTTTCGGGCCCCCATGTTTTGCAAACGGAGCTGCGTTTTGAATGCGGCATTCCGTGTCTCTGTAAAAAGTTCACAGGAAAGACCCAGCAAAGGTATGTGGTCCCCAACTTAGATATCGGGTGTTATGATTCAAATACAAATTGTTCTTGCGTATTCCGCGCCTTTGATTGGAATAAAGGCCGCAGTTGCAGTCGTCCCGCAGCGCTGTTTCTCGCCCATTCGCCGTCGGCGTGCCTCAGCTTCGTCGTCTTTGCTAGCGGCGCACCGGCGAAGGCGGTTGATCTGACACACCGCGTTCGGCTTTGGCTAGTGCCACTAAATAAGCTACGCTTGAGAGTAACGGCACTTGGCCATATTGTGTCTTAAAATCATGGTTGCCAGTTATCTGAAGCTTTATCTGAAATCACAGGAAATGCTTTTCCGCCCTCCAATAATAGTTTAAACCGTTCCCGACAGAGCAAAACAATATTACATGACTATCCTAACACCGAATCTAATGCTGAGGAAGTTGCACTTTTGAATCATGACGATCGGCCGTTGCGTCTGTTCTGCATACGAGCCAAAATGGCGGCGCCCACAACAATGTTGGAAAACGGAGTGCCGATACTATATATACTTCGTTTCAGCTTCGGTCCAGACGCAGCCGATGCTACAAGCGCGAGCATGTGCCCAGAGCTGTGCTCGCACTGCACGAGCGCGCGTGCTTGGCAGGGATGCTGACAGCCCGGAGCTCGCGCTTGTAGCTTTGGCTGCGTCTGGACCGAAGCTGAAACGAAGTATAGCAGATGGCGTTCGTAAAATGGCGTCAGCTGTTGGTAGCTTCACGCGGCGGTACCGTGCGTGCTTCTATTCATTCGGCGTTCGTTGCCATGGCGACGGCGAGGAAAGCAGACGAACTTTATGTTGCGGAAGAACGCTGCGGCGCAGTGATACCAGGTGCGTTCTAAGGCCCTTCCCGCATAATTTTCAATGGGCGGAAGGCGAATAAAAAGAGTTCAAAATAAGGACTTAACGCAGATTGCTGCAATTCTCCAGCGCCTCATAATTTGACGAGCCTTGCACGAAAAGCATGTTTTTAGACCGGAGTTCGGAGATTGTTTTTTTTACAACAACATGGGTCTAAAGTATCAATGTGCCGAGTTTCTTCAGTACGCAGCAGACGACAAAGGGAGCGGACGGGCGGCTTGCATGCTTTCGCATTCACAACTCATAACAAGTGCTTAGGTGTACCTCGAGCTTTTTCATTTTACTTTTACTACAAAAAGGGATAATTAAACTACTTGCAACAGAACTCATTAAAACCTTCCAATATGTGTTTATTCATACATAGCAAGGAAATATCACACAAAACTTGGGCTACCGAGGAACTCATACATATAATATCCGTCAGCACGCCTTCGATTTTACTAAATGACAAGTTATCTTTCTAGATGGTTTTGTGTAGTGGCGTTGAATTGAGATGAATACTTAAATCATTGTCATTTGTTGTTTGTTGTTTATGGGTTGCTTTAATCACATGGGGTGGTCAAGATGGAAAAGAGTGTTTACGCATGTGTGCTGGGGGTTTGCCATGATTAAATCAGTTGAAACATGACGAAGCGCAACCGGGAGCTGCTGTCGGCAGCAAAAGAATGGAGCAACACTAGTCAGTACAAGTACGTCTGGCATAGGCATGGTAGCGTGCTCGTAAGGAAAGCTGACGGGGAGCGAGCGCATGTTGTTCGGTGTCGAGATGACCTGTCTAAAATTGTATAAGTTTCCGATTGTCTTGACTTCACAGTTAGTTTTTGTACACCGTAATGGCCGAACGGTGTTTTATAGCTCCCCATGATTTAAAACGCAACATTGGTAATGACCACTCATTGAAATGCTTTCATCTAAATGCTCAATCAGCTAGAAACAAACATTCCGATATTGAGCTACTATTGGACCAGTTCGGTTTTGTGTTCGATATAATCATGCTTACCGAGACTTGGTATTCGGACGAAGACAGCGTACTTTGCTTACCAGCCTATAACACCAACTTTTTAAACCGTACCTGCAGGCGTGGAGGGGGAGTTGCCCTTTTAACTAAAAAGAATTTGTGCTGTGAAATACTTAGCGACTTCAGTGCTGTCACCAAAGATTATGAGATACTTTGTTTGCGTAATAACCAGAATGTGTTTGCTGTTTGTTATCGACCACCCGACGGCAACGTCACGACATTTTTTGAGTTTTTTCATACTTTTCTTAGTTTTGTAAACGAGTCCAATTACAATATTATCTGCGGCGGTGATTTTAATATAAACATGCTTGTTGACAGTGCTACGAAACGCGATATGATCACTATTATGGATGAAAACTGCTGCGTGAACACTGTATCTGCTCCAACTCGGGTACGATCAGAATCTGAGACCCTTATCGATCTGTTTATAACTAATTTTGATAAACAACACAAATCTGATGTAATAGGCTGTGATTTGAGTGACCATCTTCCTATATTTTTGTGTGTAGAAACAACTTTACGAAAAAATGCTAAAAACAATTACGAAGTATATTTTCAACCTATAACCTTAGACAAGCTAGATGCTTTCCGTCAGTGCATTTCGAATGCCGATTGGAGTGCGGTGTACCTTAAAAATGATGCTGATGATGCTTATGACGCGTTCATGAATGAATTCAAACATATATATGATTCTCACTTCCCGTCTAAACTTTTGAAGGCATCAAAAAATGCGCGAAAACCGTGGGTAACAAAAGATCTTTTATGTCAAATTAACCACAAGGATTTATTATATAAGCGGTTTTTAAGAACAAGAGAGCCGGAAAAGCTTCGGATATTTAAAGCGTACCGCAACAATCTGACAAAAGAATTACGTCGTGCGAGGACGCGCTATTACAATGCATTGTTTAAGTCATCCGAGGGGCGTTCGGATATCATGTGGAAAAACCTAAACATGTTGCTACATCGTAATTGCTCATCAGGTTCTGTTGACGAGTTGACTTTAAATGGAGAAAAATTAACGGGAGGCCTCTTGGCAGATGTGTTTAATGAATTCTTTATTAAATTTGGCAACACTCCAACTAACCTTAATGCATACAGACACATTGATCAAAGCAATGGTAACTCTATCTTTTTGGACCCAGTTGTTCCGATGGAAATGATCTCTATAACAATGCTATTAAAAAATAGTGGTTCCACTGACGCCGACAATATTCAGATTCGCCCGGTGAAGTATGTTATAGATCTTATTGCTCCCTTGCTAACGCATATTTTTAATGTTGCTATTGCTACGAGTGTTTTTCCTAAAGGGATGCAATTGGCCAAAGTATTAGTGCTGCATAAGAAGGGTGCAAAAGATGACGTAGGAAACTACCGCCCTATTTCGATACTCCCAGTCTTTTCAAAGGTTCTTGAGAAAGTGCTACATCACCGGTTTAGCCAATTTTCTGACAGGTGTGGTTTATTAAACTCGGCTCAATTTGGCTTTAGAAAAAATCTTTCAACTGAAGCGGCCCTCCTAGCACAAAAAGAACATATTCTTGAGCAATTCGAAAATAGAAAACTAGTAGTTGGTGTTTTCGTCGATTTCACTAAAGCTTTTGATAGCCTAAATCATAAAATACTCTTACAGAAACTCGAACATTATGGTTTTCGAGGCGGCCCGTTAATGCTTCTGAACTCTTACCTTAAACACCGACAACAGTACGTATACCTAAACGGCCATTCATCTGCAACGAGAACTATCACGTCAGGTGTCCCTCAAGGAAGCATTCTAGGTCCCTTTCTATTTAATATATATGTAAACGATATAGTGAACATAGATCAAACGGTTAAACTAGTCATTTATGCGGACGATACTAGCATATTTTTTTCCGCTGACGAGCCAAATTTACTTATAGCCCATGCAAATATAACGCTATCAAAACTGGAGTCTTGGGCACAGGCAAATTCATTGCTAATAAACACAAATAAAACGAAAGCCATTCTTTTTCGTCCGAAAAGTAAGGTTTTATTATGCACTAATAGCCTCATCCTAAACACAATGTCCATTGAAATCGTTAATAGCTTTAAGACACTTGGAGTCATCTTTTCTGAGAGCATGTCATGGGATAACCATGTACAATATGTAATATCTAAATTATCTAGCATTGTTGGATTAGCGAACCGCAACCGCTCTATCTTACCAACTTCTGCCAAACTGATTATTTACAACTCTCTGTTTTTCTCTTATCTCAGCTATGGCCACCTTATCTGGGGCACGACCACAGCTGGAAACCTAGAAAAGATATTCCTGCTTCAAAAGAAAATGGTTAGAATTATCTGCAATGCCCCACACGACTTTCATACTGCTGGTTTGTTCAAAAAATACGCTGTCATAACCATACATAACTTGTACAGTTGTAGGTTGATCGCTGGTTTTAAAAGAGATCAAAAACGGAACTCACAATTCCTGACGACTCTCGCGAGGTTAACTAGAAATGCTGTAACCTATCCTACACGGCACGCTGAATATTGGAGGATGGTACCTCATAGAACTAACTATGGCCTGCAAATGTTAAAATATACTTTACCACATTTACTCAACAGCTTTATTAGTCGTGACTTTCAACTGGACTCGCTTTCTATGAATGAGCTTCGAAATTACTATGTACAATAACCGCACAGTGTAACGGTTTTTGTGACAATCTGTCATGCCGGGGCTCTTTTTGTAACAGCCATTTTTTTTTTGTCTTTGCTTTTGTTTGTTTGTTTGAGCTGTTATGTTTCTGCCACTGTAGGAGGTCGGGGACCCGTCAAGCTGTTTTCACAGCTTTTTTCCCCGGCCTACCCTTCATCATGTGATGAAAAAATAAAGACATTATTATTATTATTATTATTATAAAGTTAGAGCCAGTCCGTGTTGTATGTGTCTCGTCTTCGTCCGTGTTTTCTTTTTTTTTGCGCTTTTAAGTCATCTACATCACAACAAAACAATTAGCCAAATGAACAAGTATTAATCTAAGGTAAACGCAGCGCAGACATGCTCAACATCAAGTTCATTTGTCTACGGCTGCTTCGGGGAACATTATCGAGATTGGAAGCATAAAACATGCAAGGCACCAAACAATGGGAAGGGGGGGGGGTTTATAGTCTCAATAATTTTTCTAAACACGGTGTGGGGGGAGAAAGCGGAGGAAGAAATTACATAGTTTTAGTCTGCGTTGTTCAAGTATGTTGTTTTTCTTCTAAACTCTGTTTTAATTTTTATTTTATCAAGAGCGTCTTTTTCTTGCCTCTACGCTGCGCAGCAAACCTTCACCATGCCTAGAGGCCATATTCAAGCATTATGAGGGGTTAGTGTTGCCACTTTTGTAGGATTCAGAGCCTACCTCTCAAACCCTGTGAGGCGGAGCTCAGTAAAAGACATCCGACACCGACGGCTGCTCGTGAAGAACTCCCCTTTACTTCTTCTAAAGAACACGCACGCCCCTCTACACTAAGAGGGCGCCACTAGCTAGACAAATAGCGACCACTACATCTCCCCTTCTTAGAGGCTGCGTTTTCGCTAAATAGTTCTTGCGGCGAAACGCACCCACTTATTGTTCACAATAACCCCATCAACTGCAACGTTTCCAAACTGTCCGCCGTTACAAGCCAAAACGCCTGGGGCGCGTCACGGCTCGTCCGCTGCGAGTCCGATAGGGACTTGTCGACACAGGCGGCCCTCTTAGGTCACTACTAATGTTCTGCTGAGCCGCTATTGGGCTTGGCGCCACACCGTCAGCTGCGGGTGGTTCAACCGGCGCCTTTGGGGTTGCAAAAGGAACCAGTCCCCTGCGGTTGCGCTGAAGGACCGCTCCGCTGTGGTCAGCTTCCACCAGATAGCTGCGGGGACGCTGTCCTGGGCTGAGCACCGTGGCCGGACACTGTTCCGACTGTACCCACACTCTTTCTCCAGGACGAAGAGGAGGCAGCTCGCGGGCTGCATGCCGCTGGTTCAAGGCCTGAGCTTGTTTCCGTTTATACAACTCATTCCTCCTTGCACGCGAGCGGGCGATGGTGGCCGCGGAAGACTTTCATCTTGAGTCCTAGGAAGCCGTGTCCTCAACCGACGCCCGAACAGAAGTTGTGCGGGGCTGTCTCCAGAAACACCGGGGGTGTCTCCGCAGCTCAACAGTGCCAAGTATGGATCCTCAGCTTTGGTTAAGAGTTCCTTGATGGTGCGGACAGCTCGCTCCGCTTCGCCGTTAGATTGCGGGAATCTGGGGCTACTTGTTTGGTGCTGGAAACCGTAATCTTTTGCAAACTTCGCCAAATCCCCCGATGCAAACTGCGGGCCGTTATCCGTTCTTACAGATCGCGGGATACCATGCCGAGCGAAGGCTGACTTCATTGCCGCGATCGTAGCTCCACTCGAAGTGCTGCTTAACGTCAAGACTTCCGGGTACCTCGAGTGATAGTCCACAATAACGATGAAGTCCTGCTTCTTCCAATGAAACAGGTCGGCACCGACGACGTCCCATGGGCGAGTAGGGAAGCTGGACGATATGAAAGGTTCTGCCGGTTGCACTCTTGTCTTGGCACATTGCTCACAGCCGCTCAACAGGGAGGTAATCTGTGCATAGATGCCTGGCCACCAGACAGAGTCACGAGCACGAGCCTTGCACTTGACAACTCCTTGGTGACCTTCATGTATGAGCCTCAGTATCGCCTGTCTTAAGTCGGCCGGTATGAGGAGCCTCGGGCCCTTGAGGAGAATTTCTTTGCACAGCGACAGCTCGCCTCGGACAGACCAATACTTGGACAAATTGACGGGCAGCTTGTGCTTCGTCGGCCATCCAACCTCGCAATAGCGTTTGAGTGCACAGCACTCTCCGTCAGACTGTTGCGCAGCTTGGACTTCCTCGGGGAGGAGTGGAAGGTCAACAGACGTGTCTTCCAGTGCTGCAATTGCAAATCTGTCAAGGGAGTCCTTGCCCTTGTCTTCAGACCCCATTCTCTGGGGAGCTCTGAAGAGTGTGTCCGCTTTTGCCAGTAGTTTTCCCGGCACATACAGCATGCGAAATTGGTACTGCATCAGCTTTAAACGAAGGCGTTGGATGCGAGGAGGCAACATGTCTAACTCCATCTTGCCGAAGAGAGATACCAGGGGCATATGGTCGGTCTCCACACTGAGCTGCAAACCACGTACGAACTCGTCAAAACGTCGTACAGCCCACACCGTTGCCAGAGCCTCCTTCTCTGTTTGGCTATAGCGCATCTCTGTCGGGGTCATGGCCCTAGATGCGAAGGCCACCGCCCTCCTTTCTCCCGAAGGTTGGTCTTGAAGGAGTACGGCACCGATACCGAAGGAGCTGGCATCTCACGAAACTGTTGTGGGGTACACTGGGTTGTACTTGGCGAGACAGCAGTCTGAACTCAAGAGGTTCTTCACCCGTAGGAATGCAGCCGCCTGCTCAGGACCCCAGGCCCATACGTTGCTCTTCGACAAAGGTGCTCGGAGAGGAGCGGTGACTTCGGAGATGTGCGGCACGAAACGCGCAACGTGGTTTACCATGCCAAGTAGCCTTCGGACCCCTGCAACATCCTCAGGCCTTTCCATCGCCTGGACAGCCTGAATCTTGCTAGGATCCGGCTTCACACCTTCTGCTGATACGACGACTCCAAGGAAGCTGACTTCGGACACTCCGAACACGCACTTGTCTTTGTTGAGAGTGATGCCAGCCTTTGATAGTCGGGAAAGTTCCTGGTTGAGCCGCGCGTCATGTTCTTCGCGCGTCCGTCCAAAGACAAGAATGTCGTTAATCATGTTGACGCACCCGACCTGTCCTTCCAGTATGCGCGCCATCTGCTTCTGAAAGTACTCTGGTGCCGACGTAAGTCCAAAAGGCAGACGACAGAAGCAGAAACGGCCAAAGGGAGTAATGAAAGTGGTGTACTCCTGACTTTCCTTGGCAAGTTTCACATGGTGAAATCCGGAATTTGCGTCCAACTTGGAGTAAACAGTCGCTTCTCCCAGAAGTCCGAGAACTTGGTCCACCGTAGGGAGCATGTGCCGTTCTCGAAGGACGACCTTGTTGAGCTTCGTAAGGTCAACGCAGAGACGGTGACCACCAGAAGCCTTCGGAACGACGACTATTCCTGCACACCATGGGGTGGGGCCTTCAACTCGACGAATGACGCCCTGTCGCTCGAGCTTCTCCAGTTCCGTCCTCACGACCTCTCGTAAGGGAATGGGTATACGACGAGGTACACTCAAAGAGAAAGGAGTGGCTTTGGATTCTAGCCGGATCGTGTACTCGTCGGGCGTAAGCTGTAATGCTGTAGAATGAGACAACCGTTGCCGAGAGTTAATGTGTAGTCGTTCGCGATCTCGAAGCCATCAGAGCTTAACAAACGATGAGTTAGAGGGCCTTTATTGCGTCATTCGCATCGTTTCAAGTGCTTATACAAAGTGCTTCTGCTGCGAGGTTTTGCTTTGGACTGCAGTGAGGCTTTCTGTGACAAACTAAATCTGCCAGCTTGTCGTATCACATATTGAACTTGTCATTTATTTAGCAACTGAAGCATGCAAAGCCGGTAGAGTCATATTTTTAATCCGCGTTAGAATGCTTGGCATATACCGATTCAATCTCCAAACACCAGATATAATGATCGCAACATATAATAAAATACTCGCCTTTGAACACCGCGTAAAAGCTTCAATATTGCTTCTTTTGTGTGGTTCTCTCGAAGACTTGCATGTATTGCCTGGTGTCAAGCAATGGCCGCCGGTGGTGCCACCGACGTGCTCCCGATCCGCGATCCAGCCTACTGCAGTAAGAGACCAGACAACAAGACGTTGATGACGCTCGTGCAGGAGGAGGAGCGACGACGCTGGAGGGACGCGCCGGAAATCGTCCCTGCAGACGTACAGCGCTTAAAGAGACATCATGAAGAAGAAGGAGTTCTATGATAAAACAAGAGGAAGCGGACTACTATTCCAGACTTGGGCGGGGACTCTAGAGCTGGATACCCTCTGCACCATCTGTAGGATGGATATTGAAACAATAGACAACATAGTAATTGCTTGCCGTGGTCTGACCCCGCCGCCAAAAACTGATTCGATCACTGAGGCCCTGGGATTCACGGTGGTCGTGGAGGCCGTAGAGGGGGAAGCAGGGGGGCTGTCCCCAGTGGAGGACAGACGGGAGAAAGAAGGCCGGAGGTCTTCGAGAACACAAATCGATGACTCGGTAATTAGTGACGGAATAACCTCTTTTTCACGTGCTCGTGCTCATGACGACTTTCTTGACCCTATCCTCTTTTTATTTGCTCTTCCCTAAAAGCGTGATTGTAATCATCATGTCTACGTATAGTATCGTACATCATCACCTACCTTCGACGGCACAGCAGGCCTACACTGGTATGTGCTCCATCGTTTATGTTTTTTGTACCTTCCCTAAGCCGGAATAAATTTAATTATTAATTACTAGTAAATTTAAAGAGTAAATTTTTACTAGAAAGAAAACACTGGGCGGTATGCATGTTTATACAGTCTAGAAGTGTGTCTGCCTCAGCTGTAGATGAGACATTTATCCACTGCTGTACAACTGCTAGCTTGGGGTCTTTAACGTGCGCCATGCAAAACATGGACGCAAAGACGTCCATGTTTTGTGGACGTCATTTTGTGACTCTTATGTACACGGCGGCAGGCAAGCAGGCGCACAGGCGTAAGGGTTTTAACCTCTCTGCTTCGCCTTCCACGCAGCCGTGTACGTGCCTGATCTGTGCAAAATAAATCAAAATCAAATCAAAATTAAGTACTGATACACAACCGCACGCCGGTACGATGCTCATCCAGATCAAAACCGGCAGGGGTGGGAATGGACCTTTTGGCGAATATGTGCTGCCACTTATGGGGCGATGGACGAACCTGAGGCGCACTGGGTTGGAGAGTATTTGTAGAAAAAACAACGTCCACGTTCTTGTGTGCTACCGGTTCGTTTTCGTTTTGCTGCTCTTAGTTTTCTTTCGCTGCTCGCATTTATACATCGGCCAAACTGGCCGATGTATAAATGATAGAGCAAGGGAGCACGCAGCCTCGGTGAGAAGCACGTCAGCAGGACATTTGTCAGCTCATTGCCGGACCTGTGGATGCGATGCCGAGCTCACCAGCATAATTGTCCTTCATAGGAACAAGAACTCCTTCGTGCGTGAAGTGCTGGAGGCCTTGGCCATCGAAGAAAAAGGAGAAGATTGCGGTCTGCCACAACCCGTTGAATACTAGGCTAAAAGGTTTTTATAAGTGTTTATTCTGCCGTTAGAGGAAGAAAAAGAAAGAAAAAAAGGGCCTAGGCCGGGAAGAAGACAAAGTAAAATTCATTTGATAGTCAGCGTTGTCTTTGTCCAGTTCTTTCCTTCGCGTCCTTGTTTTTTCGTGTTCAGCTGACCTGATTGCAACAAAGGTTCTCACCTTGGGTTGATGATCTGGAGGACCAGCGTTGAAACCGACCAAGGGCTGACGGCCGTGGACGCGAGTAGCTAAACAGAGTAGGGACATAGTCCGGGTGTGCCTTGTCTCACGCCAGCTGTGATCATCGCCGCACTTCGCAAAGCTCTATCGCTTGCAAAAGTTACAAGTCAACTTACCTGTAATAAAATGGGCGCTACATTGTCTGGACAGCTGACTCGGCTTCCAGTTCTTCGTGGGGTCGGACTTGTCAACTCTCCTGACGGCACGAATCCAGGCTGCCCGCTTAACGGGCTGAAGCTCAGCACATGGGAAGCGAAAAAAGCTAGTTCCACAACCCGGGCGATAATACTTCCGACAGCCGAAGGCTACAAAGTTCACCGGCATGATTGCAATGCACGTCGTAACCTAGAAAGGGCGTCGTCAGTACGATGACTCGTGTTCACCTTGTTCGCAACAACAAAACTTGAGTCTCGATGGTCTCCAAGGCGCGCAAAGGCGAGAAAAGCAAGATGGCGGATTGTTTAGAACTAGATACTCTCGAACCCAGGCGCATCAAATATTTCTACGTATTCCGCGTATTTCTACAAAAGGTCCATTGAACCCAGGATCTTGGGTTATGCAATGGAAGCTTTCGCTCCACGCACCCCGAGCTCGTGTGCGCTAGCCCACTAAAGCTCAGACTCTGCTCACCGGATATGAAGGGAAGAGCCAACATAACCGAATCCAATTCAATCTTGAAGTGTGGAACTTCCGGTATGGAGCGAAACAATGTTTTGCCCTCGCCCCGCAACTAGAAGGTGTTCACAATTTTATCGCCACTGACAATCTTTTTTTTTGTACTCTGCCTCTTCTTTAATAGTTTACTCCATTCAGATTGTAATGTCTTGATCATTTCTTTCGTCGCCTATACGGAGTGTGTGAACTACGTGGACGGGGACGAAGGTCTTTCTGCAGCAGTCGAGGCGTGACAGACTTGCACGTTGTCTGCGCGAGGCTCCCGCATACCAGACACACGCGCGCCATCCAAGCCAGCACGTCGTGTTCAAGTCGAACGAAAAACGGTGAGCCATCATTTATACCCGAAACGGGGTTCATAGCGCCGAGTTTTACTCTCTTTAACGAGCTAGACTCATCAGAAGCTCTTTTGACATTAGAAGCGTTGGAGGTAAGCGAGGATATTTCAAATGAACTGACTGCAGAGCCGGCAGAGCCAAGGATGTCTCAAAGTGGCACCGCGTCTACCCGTATTCGAAAATCTTCTTGCCGAAATGGTTCTCATCTGGATGATCGTCGTTAAACAGCAGTGCGAGGTTGTTTCGGAGACGAGGAAGTAGATGTAATTTTGTGAAATACGAGCGATATAAGAGCCTTACCTTCGCATTAAGACGGTGCAAAGAAATACAGTGTCCACAAAGCCGGATGCAACCTTTAACATGACCGCGTAAATGGGCTTATTAGCTTGTCGCGTTACGATTTATCACGGAGGCTCTGAAAGGTGGTAAAAGCATAGCATTAATATTTAAAAAAAAAAGAAAAACACTTACCTGAGCAAGAATTAAAATAAAAGCACGATAAGCTATTTTCCTTACCTACGGCGCCCGTCTGCTATCTACGCACCCTTTGACTGGCGCATAAACCGACAGATGGCGTCACCGGCCCCGGCGCAAACTTTTCTTTCTATCCTCTTTGGTCCTATCTTCCCTCCCTAAGCCACCGTTCCAGATGAATACACTTCAAGCGGCACGGCGGTTATTTCATTTTCTGCTAATAAAAAACGTTTCAATCAATACCGCCCGGTCACGCCAAAAGCAGACTATGTTTTTTAATCGAAAACGGCACCCACTTCATTCATTGCGTTAAATGAACACACAAATATAACCAATGGTTCGTCGAGTAATTTGAACTACATGTCTGCCTTTGGCGCGTCCGGGCGGTAAGCTTGCGCCGGTGCCGCTTTCTCCATCTGTCGGTTGTTGCGCCAGTCAGAGGGTGCGTCGATAGCAGACCGGCGCCATAAGCGGAAAAAATACGAAACTTTTCTTTTACTCATAACTATGGCAGGTTTTTTCTTTTTGAAGTTTTTATGCAACGCTTCAACCACTTTCGGGCACCTTTGTTAAATCGTAGCGCGAAACGTTATCTAACCGATATATTTGTTCATTATGGGGGTATTTATTTACTGGACGCCAAACTTGACGGTGATGTGCGCCCTATTTTAGCGTGATGCACGCTCAGAACGAGCTCGCATTATTAGGCTGCTAAGACCGGCAATCTTGATGGTGCGGAATTCACGTTGCAGAGGAACTGTGTTTTAGCTCGCCGGCAGCACGCACTCAGCAGTAGTGCACACAACTATGGCCGCCAGTGAATACTCCTTATAAACGGGTGCGGAAACGAACTGACTTGAGCGAGAGCTTTCTACCCGTCGCCTCAAAGGCGGCCAGTGAGAAGAGCAATGGGTATCGTGATCGCAACGTCAATAAATCATGCACGGCCGAGGGCACTGTAGTTTCGAGCATTGCCACTTGGTGGCGTCAACGCGCGACAATCTCGCCTACTATGCTCCCTGTCACCTGATGTTCTACAGCATGAGAAGGCTAAAAGCGCGAGCTCATAGCGTTGGGAGCTGCTCTTAACGCACGAGAGCTTGTGCCGCCGAGATGTGCCCTAGAGCAAGGAGCTCACACTTGTAGCCACTCCTGCGGTACATCATAAGGTGAAACAGGATATAGTAACATCCAAAGACGGTACGCCTCACGGCCAGTTCGAAACGTGAGTGATGGATAGCGTCGCTCTGGTCCGTCTGCCACGATTGGCCGAACACCGACTATGACGCCAGCTATGAATGTCTAATAGGCAAAAATAAGAATAATCTGAGGACTTCAATTTTAAGGTATTTGGAGCGTTGCTTTCAGAGCGCGATCATTCCAAGCTTCCGTCGTGATAAAAATAAACACCATCGAACTTCTTGTTCGCAAGGTAATGACACCAGCAAAGGTAACCATAGAAGGGCGCCACCAAAACATCTCGCCGCCAATAAATAGTTTACTCGTAACGTGATTTGCGGCCATGCCGGTGTTTTACGCGCCGCGAGCGTTCGGGTCATCGTATTGGTTTCACACCGCAGACGTAGTAGCTAGAAGGAATGAGTAAGTAGAAATAACCGTCAATACCCTGCAATGGCGACACCTGCAAGGTAGGTATATAAAGTGTTCACTGGGTGCCATATTCGAGCTCGCTATTCTCAGCGGATCCGGCCAGGGGGAGGAGGGGGAGATATATATGGTTCGCCTGGCATCCGCATCCTCGGATGATGCTCCCACCTAACGCCTAGAAAGTACGACGATCTTGATGATGTGGAGCGCACGTTGCGGATGGAATGTGGAAGCTTTAACATAGGCAGCTTAGGAAACACGTTAGCGTTCTCCGCCGAGTAACCTAGAGGACTAAGTGACTTCTCGAGCGATCCATATTGCCGCGAACTGGCTGCCGCTGCTTTCTTGAACCTCATGATGTGGCGGCATTTCATCGGAGCTGCACAGACCACCACCAGACGCAATTTCGAGATATCTTGAATCGTTTTAAAATTACTTCACTTGACTTCTCTGCCGGCCGTCAAGAAACACTGTCTAGGCTACTGTTTCGGGACTACCGGCGCAACATAGAGCACATATGAACAAAGAAATAGGCGCATATATTTGCACCTATTTTGTTTCCGTCCCCCTTTAAGGGCTTCCACCGGATTCGCGGGAACGCTGTACCTTCCTTCCAGAAGAAGTGCGATTCTCACACCGCGGTACCACCATGGCTGAAAGTTGCGAATAGGGGGTATTCACTGACGGCCATAGCTGAGTGCATAGCTGACAGCGCGTGCTGATGGAGAGCTTCCACTATGATTTTGCGCCGTGCATTCCACACCATGCAGTTGGCCAGTCTTATACCCCATTCACACGGTAGACATAAAGGTACCTTTAACCTAGGTCCCTTTGCTAACGACGAATCAGCCCGTGCTCTTGGGTCGCGAGCTCACGCCACGCGCGGAAGATCGTTAAATGATTGGCCGCAGAGAATAAAGGTCCCTCAGCTAAAGGTGCCTTTACGGTCGTGTGAATGGGGTATTAGCAACCTCCAAATGTGAGCTCGTTCTTGGGATGCCGAGTGACAGGTGCATTGAAACAGGGCCTCTATTGGAAACTTCTTACACTCCTCCTAACACTTCACAGTGCACAAAACCAACACATTATAAAAATACATACACAAAGAAGTAACTCACGAAGCGCTGACTGTCAACTCTGAGATATGTTGAAAATCATCCTCATTATCTTTTACTCTTTCGCACTAAAAAGAAGAAGAAAAAACCAACAGAAGACAAAATTCACTAAAATAAAAAAATAAACATTTCTTCTCATGCGTAAGAGTAAAAGATAATGAAGATGATGTTTAATATATCCCAAAGTTGACAATCAGCGCTGCGTGAGAAATATTTTTTGTGTGTATGTATTTTTGATAGTGTTGTTTTTGTGCGCTGTGGAGTGTTAGCATGATTCACCAAATCGCCCAAACTGAACTATTCCTACACTCCGTTCAGCCATACAGGGGCGGTAGAACGATATTCAATAGGAATGTTTTTCACTTTATACGAGCTTATTAACACTCGTGGGACACAAGGATACTCTCACGCAGTGCCACTGGCCAAGAAACTACATTGTCGTGGTGTAATTTGAAGGACAAAAGCGAGCGTTTTTATTCAAAACTCGATGACGTACCTGGGCGGTCGAGTAACCGTCCAGTGACGTTATTTGAATGCGGCTATAAGATTTGACCCGACCAGTGCGTGGCCACTCAATTTGGTCTCGTGATAATCGATAGCTCGAGAAGCATTCGGGTAGTGGCCCTTGTGCAATCGCTGCAATGACGACAATGACCGAACCGTAAAAATCTCTGGAACTCAGCGTGTGTCCTTTGCCTTGCCAACCCCAGCGCGTGGCTGTGATCAACATTGGCGGCATATAATCGCCTCCAGATCACGTGGCCGCTTGCTCTGGCTGCGAGTTGGGAAAGTAAAGGATGGTCCTTTATTTATTTTTTGCGACTTCGATTGCATGTGGTGAAAAAAGAACGGGTGTTTCACAGGTAATTAACGTCAAAACGCCAAAACTCTGTTCTAAGCGGTATTTTCGCATTGTACAAAAATGATTTCATCGCCCCTTTAAGCTGAGACTAAACCTCCCCCTTCAGCGCGAGCTCGCTATAGCTTCTGTAGGGCTTTGGTTGCGGGTGCCTGCGCGTTCACACTTGTGCTAGCAAGGGAAGGAAGCTCACACTGAAGGCAGAGCTTCCAGTCTTATGGCGAATTCCAAAGGTCGTTTTGGAGCGCGCCGGGATCGACTTTTCGAAAGCAAGGCTATTTCACTAGGCGATCGGGATCGAGACGGACGTGTTCCACTGGTCGTTTTGGACTAGCTCCCGCTCCAGATCTTGATCTGGATTCAAGAAAAGTCGCTCCGACGATTTCGGCGGATTCAACCGGAAGACGTCCGGGCCAGCTCTCGGCGAACACACGTGACTTCCTTTCTCGCTGGGCATCTTGCCTGATCTCGCCCATCTCACCTCAGAAGAATTCGTAATGGCCGCTTGCTTACCCCTTGGCTCGACAGCGCGTTCATTTTCCAGGAAGGAGAAGAGAAGGTTTTGCCGCGCTACGGGCATTCCGGTAATATTTGCTAGAAGCTCCTGAGCCCTCCCTGCCGCTCGTGCGTCCAACACGTGCTAGCGCCGCGATTACGAAAACGTCTTCGAAACGACGGCGGCGGCCGCGGAAAGGGGACTCCCGGGCAGGCGAATGACGGGAAGTCATCCGCCTATTCCGGAGCAGTGGTCACGTTCCACTGGGGATCCGTAGGCGGCGCGACCCGTTCGGATCGTGTGCTCCATTGCGGATCTGGCCAGCTGATCCCGGCGCGCTCCAAAACGCCCTGTAGAGTTCGCCATTAGATTAAGGGGGACCGGTGTATAGAAATGGCATGCACGGGTTGCCAGTCTCCGCTTCATGCTGATGGCAAGAAGCGTCTCATTAAGTGGATATAAGCCCATTACTTTTGTCTGACAACTTTTTCGTGCTTATTCTCAGGAAATACTTAACCTTTTGGCGTCGAAGAATGTTAAAACAGCTTAATAGCCTCACAAATTTACATTGGTTTGTTTTGCGCTCATTATTCTTTAACTAAACCTCGCATGGAAAAACTAAATTTGTTAGCTCTCCCTCTTTAAGCGTCCCAGAAATTAAATTAAAGGGATACATACGAATTGTAGTACGGTGTTGCGGTGCAACCAGTCTTTCTGAATCTACAGGGAGTTTCCGAGAAGCAAAAACCGCTTTCTTTTGTTCGGGTAAATAAACTGAGCGTCGCTGAAAGCTTAAATTTCACGAGAACGTGACGATAGCGTTTGGAAAACAACGAGAAAATATAAGAACTTGAGCTTACATGGCTCGATTAATAATTGAGAAAACCAATATTTCTCTATGACCCGACGTCCAGCTAAGCCTAATATTGTCAAAACAAGAAATGACACTGTAGGTGCCCAGTAGTATCAATTTCAGTGAAAAAAACTTGTCAGCGAGAAAACGAACAAACAATATGCTTTTTCTTGCTCAGAAGTGTTTTTCAGTCAAATAAATGCTACACGCTTCCGCAGTGTGATTTCTTGTTTTAACGATACTAAGGCTAAGTGGACGTCGGCTCATCGAAAACTTCGTTTGATGTTAGTCGCCATATGGTATTGCTCCTAAAAGAATTCCAAAGTAGATCGAAAGCTATGTTTTTTGTGTAAGTCACCAAAAACTCGTACCGCATTCTCTTTGACCTCCTTCCATTGCGCGTGTGTGCCTAGTTCCTTCAGCTCTCTCGGGGTGGCGGTCCCGTCGCGCGTGTCTACTTTCCGCCAGCCGGACACACCCAACCGGACATTGGGAGGCCAAGAGTTCAAATCCTGGCTTCGACGTTTCTCGGCTTTCGGCGGGTTCCTGAAAACTTTGATTCTTTGATTCATTGCATTAAGTACGGTTCATTCATCTGCATATGTTCGTTTATATCCTCCTCGGAGACCACGTACTATGGTGTGAAATGCTCGTGTTGTATATTCAATAAAGTGGCTCTTGATTCTCGCAGATGATGATGATACCGTGTCTCTAAAAGCTCATAAAACAAAGAATACTACATGTACACGGGACGAGGCAAACAGTGGGAGGATTTCTGGGGCACAAACGAGCACGTACCACGTGACACCAAGCGTCGTACCGTGTTCCACGAGGCGGCGTGTGTTTCCAGAACACCTCCGATTGGATACATTTCGTTTCTTGTGGATTAATAAGACAGGTAGGAAACGCCAGAAAGTCGGTGTGGAGAGGTGTAAAGAGCGCCAAACCCGGCGAGTTTGCGTTAGAAATAAGAGATATCAAAAACCACCTTGAAGTCATCGATTGTGAGAAGTACAGAGGGGCTGTTGTGCGAGCGCGTTCTGAGAGGCTTTGGTCGAGCGAATCCACACGACGGACTAAATTGCTCTTTTGGTCCGCGGGGCGCGCATCACGTGATCTTACGTCACCGGTTTTTGAGGTCCGCCGGCGGTCCGCGGCCCGCGCTTGTTAGAAATGCCAAGCGACTTTTCTCGCCCGGACCTTGGCGGCGGACCGCGGCGTTTTTAGTATAATTGAAGCGCTATGTCTGGCAACAAGCTGACTCTTGTTGTTTCGATTGGAATCCAAATCCAAAGTCGTTTTCTTTTGGCGCCAACTGTTGAAGACGAAGAAGACGAACCTTTTGTTGTGCGACGATGCAACTTTTTACTTCATCGCACTCATGAAGCAATTCCCCGCTCGGTGGGACAATAGGCGCGACGACTACTCAAATAATCATCTAAAGTTGTCCCCATGCATTTTTCGGTTCATTTAAGTTGTCCTCGTCCTCAATATTCAACGCCAGGGCCACCGCGGCCAAACGTCTCTTTCGTTTAACTTCCATCTTGGCTCCTTACAAATAGCCTCAAAGCAGCTCGCTGCGTGGTTTTGGCGGAGCTGTGAGGTCGAGGGTTACACCGGCTCGTTCGCTCTGTCGTCTGCTCTTTTGGTCCGCCGTGTGAATGCTCATCGCAGCCGGGCGGCCCGCGGGCCGCGCATCACGTGATCCATCGGTCCGCGGCCCGGTCCGTCGTGTGGATACACCTTTAGCGATGAAAAAAGGCAAGCCCAGCGCAACGAGATAAAAGACATACAGTATAAAAATATGATCACCCGCGATAAGAAAACGATCGAGCGAGCTTGTGTGAAGTACTATCGGGAGCTTTTTGGGCAAGGAGCACCGATAGGCGATGGTTTCGAAGGTGAATTTTTATCGCTCATGCCTAGGCTGGAGGATCACGTTCGTGAAAGTTTGGAAGCACCGATTAGCGTTCGCGAGCTGGAAGCGGCCATTGACGAACTAAGCGTGGGGAAGACACCCGGACCGGACGGTCTTGGCGCTCGTTTTTACAAAGCGTTTAAGAAGGAGGCTGCAGAGGCCCTATAGAAAGTGCTGAATGAGGCGTACGATAAAAGTATTTTACCGCCGTCGTTTTTGAAATCGCATACGGTTCTCATTCCGAAATCTGATGACACCGTAAAACTTTTGTCCGTGTCATCCTTCAGACCCATTTGCTCAACGAATGTAGACTACAAAATTTTCATTAAGGTCCTGGCTAGACGACTGCAAAATGTTATGAAAAGTCTCGTCGGGCCGCACCAGACATGCGGTATTAAAAGCCACACAAGTTTTACGGATATCCACGTTCCCAGGAGTGTCCTTGAATGCTGTGACACCTTTGAACGCCGAGTAGCGATGTTACAGCTAGACCTAGAGAAGGCATTTGATCGCGTGTCACATGAGGGTCTTTTTAGGATTTTAAAGCAGGCGAATGTAGGTTCTGTAATTCTAGATGGTTTAAAAATCGCATACGCCGGATGTACGACATCGCTAATAGTGAACAAAAATATGAGTGTCGGTGGGAACGTTAATTCTTCCGTAAGGCAAGGTTGTCCCCTGTCTCCCTTGCTCTTTGCGATCTATTTGGAGCCCTTTTGTTTGAGAATAATCAACAGTGAAAACAAGCGTGGCTTCACGTTACAGTCGTGCGAAGTGAAAGTCCTTTCGTACGCAGACGATGTGGCTGTCTTTTGTGCTGACCGAGAAAGCGTGCGTGAAGCTGTTAGTGTTGCCTCCTCCTTCTGCGAAAATACGGGCAGTGTAATTAATTGGGGTAAATATGCAGGCTTCTGGCACGGCAGCTGGGACACAACGCCTCATACCTTTCTGAATGTTCAGTGGACGTCCTTGCTCGTGAAATATCTTGGTGTGCCGCTCGAACACTACAGAGATAGTACCCAAATGTGGAACGAAGCGACGGAGAGAGTGAGAGAAAAAGCGGAGAATTCGAAGGGTAGGAACTTGTCGATGTTTGCGCGTGCTACAGTATGTAATTTATTTTTAGTTGCAAAAGTGTGGTATATACTGCAGGTTATCGCTATGTCGCGCCTCAGCGTACACAAATGGCACAGAGTTTTCGCAGTCTTTATATGGGGATTAGTCTGGGAGCGTTCTACCTATACAAATTTGTTTCGCGCTGTTCAAAGTGATGGCCTGGGATTATCCCACCTGTTTATTCGGCAGATTGTGTCTAGGTTTATCTTTTTACGCGACCAAAATGATGCATTCTTGCGTACTGTGCTGCAGGTGCAATAACAAAATGCGTTGCCGGACTTTGTTGTTTCGTCCAGTAACCTATTGTGCTCTATATTTCAAGGCTTTGTGCGCGAATTTGTTCTTTCATTTCAAATGCTAAAGGTACGTTTTTCTTTAGATTACCTCAGTTCTGTCACTCGGAAAAGACTATATAAAAATTAGTGGATGTTTTGTTACCAGTGCCCCCTTACAGGTCATTGTACTGCGAGGGCGATGGGCAGGATATTCTAAAAAGAGTTAAGAAAATGCCGGCCAAGCCATCCGTGAAGTCTTTTTTCTTTCAATTGCATAGTGGCGTTCTGCCAGTCAAGCCTTGGCTGAAGGACAAAGGTATTTTTGTACCGTGGTCTATAAATTGCATCCTATGTAAAAACCTGGGTCTATTGAACACGTCTTCATAGAATGTTGGGACGCCGTATTCCACTGGGACGTTCTTCAGCGTACGCTGAAGCAAGACCTTCCTCTAACTGCTCAAGGCGTCCGTTTTTTACCTTCAAGAACGAGAATGACGTCTTTTATGACATGTTCATGCTTCTCGGCCTTCATAGTCTATGGAAGACAAGAATGAGTGTACGCCATGCGGACGTTAATGCGCGCCCCGCAAGAGAAAATTTTGTAGAAAGTGTAGCATATATCCGGGAAGTCTATCGAGCAATATCTGAACCTCCTGATCGGTGACCAATTCTGAATGAATTAGTGTGTCTGAAAAGTTTTTAACGTAATTGTGTTAGCCACAAAGTGGCTGACTTGTTTCCTCTTTGTGAACATTCTTCAAGTGTATGTGTGTGCGAGTGTTTTGTCGCCAATATATAAACAAGAAATAAAGAAAAAAAAAGTGGAGTGGTGGAGAGGTTAGCACACCCGACCGGACATTGCGAGTTCCAGAGTTCAAATCGTGGCTCCGCCGTTTTTTGGCTTTCGGCGGGTTCCTGAAAACTTTGATTCTTTGATTCATTTGTTCATTCCTCTGCATATGTTCGTATATACCCTCCTCAAAGACCACGTACGATGGTATGTAGTGCCCGTGTTGTATATATATATATATATATATATATATATATATATATATATATATATATATATATATATATATATATATATATATATATATATATATATATAAAACTGAGAAGAAAAAAACCCTTAGTGAAAAACAGCAACAACGGACGATTTAATCTTCGACGTTTCGGCCGGAGTCCGGCCTTCGTCAGGAAAAACTTTTACAGATGAACGCGGGTGGTATTTATACAATGCTACGGTCGAGTCCAAATTTCGGAGGGGTGACGGTTGAAGCTTTCGAGAGAGGGAAGCGGAGGGCAGTTCTTATCCGGGTGAAGAAGCTTGACGGTCGGTGCCAAGTTTCAAGGACGGCGGGATGAGGGTTGTAGCTTCTTGAGAGGGGGCGCAGGGTGACTTTGTGTCCGGGCCGGCAGCGGTGACCTATATAGACGATAGCGTACAATAAACGAAAGTTACACGCGCAAACTAAAGTGCTGTCTCAACAGGGGCGGCACGGTCACTTGTGTGCATGCAGGCATGCATGAGTCAAACCTGGAAGGGAACAATGTTAAACCTAGAAGTAAAAAGGAATACCATGGATATCAGAACCTGGAAATAAAAGAAAAGTTGATGGTCCAGTTCCGGCCCCAAACACAGTACATCTGTTAACAACAAAATCTAAAAAAAAAAGTGTTTTGTGATTGCTGTTGCTATTCGTCTGTCAGCATTTTAATCGATGCCAGAGTACCGGGGCTTTCATTTATTCCTTGTTTAATAGTGTTAAATCGGTAAATTAGGTAGGATTCACGCTGTTCACGTTCGCGATTTGATTTAAATCCAGATTCTAGGAGCGTCACTGACAATTTAATAAACGAATGTTTCGGGAGAGAGAGATGTTTGGAGAAAGGCAGTGCCGGAAGATTTATGGCGTGAGATTTGTGATTATTAAAGCGCAGTCGAAATGCCGTTCTAGTCTGCCCTATGTATTGCATTTTGCATACCGTACACTCGAATAAGTAAATGACATTCGACGAGGCACATGTTAAGTTCCCTTTAATTTTGATCGAGAACTGCGAGTGCGTGCTGCTGGCCGTGCTTGTGTGCTGCATCTGTTTACAGATTAGACATCCTGGGTGCCTGCAAGGCCTACATTCGTTAGGTGGTGGCGATGAATTTATCCGAGAGTTTACTAGCGCGTCTTTGAGGTTACGCGATCGTCTGTGGACTACCCCCGGGGCGGATGGAAACGCGCGTTTAAGGCGCTCGCTTTGTTCGAGAATGTTATAATGTCGTCTCAAGACATTATTTACATTAGGATGGTTTATGCTATAAGTTAGACATAGATTTGTGCGTTGTGTGTCGCTTTGCGTGGGGCGCGGGCTGATGAGGTCTGCGCGGTTCAGTTGTTTGGCTTTTCTGATTGCATCGTCGATTATACGGGGTGGATACTTTTGTTTCTCTAGCACTGACTTTAAATTTTGACTGCTCGCATCAAAATCTGTCTCTTTTGAACAAATTCGTTTGAAACGATGAGCTTGGCTATAGGGAATGCTGTTCTTGCCATGGTGTGGGGGGTCGCTTTGATAATGAAGGTATTGCTGCCGATCTGTTGCCTTACGGTACAGGCTCGTGGCGAGTTTACTTTCGTCTATCTTAACGTTGACGTCTAGGAAGTTTATTTCGGTTTGAGAGTACGAATGTGTAAAGCGGATGCTCGGGTGAGCGGCATTGTATCGACCTATGAAGTCCACCAGCTCCTCCTCAGTGTGCGACCATACAATAAATATATCATCTATAAACCTTTCGTATATTAGCGGCTTTACGGGACATTTTAAAAGGAACTGAGATTCTAATTTTTCCATGAGTATGTTGGCATAGTTCGGGGCCATTTTGGTGCCCATCGCGGTTCCGCTAACCTGCCTAAAGTATTTATTGTTAAATTCGAACGTGTTTAGTTCTAAGACAAGCCTCGCTAGAGTAGCGACGACCTGTCCATCTGGGGTATCCGGTTGTTTGTGGAGTTCGTACATGTCAATTAAAGAGAGTATTCCGTCATCATGTGGAATATTTGTATACAGCGATGACACATCGAGTGTAACGAGATATGATTCTTTTGGTATGCATAAATTTGATATTTCTCTTAAGAAGTGAGTTGTGTCTTTAATGTACGAATCAAGAATTGTAGGTATATGTTTAATTAAACTGTCTACATATCCTTATATGGGTTCGGTTACTGTACCTATTCCGTATATGATTGGACGCCCTGGGTTACCAGGTTTGTGAATCTTAGGGAGCATGTAGAAGCGGCCCGGAGAAGGCTGTACCGGTTTCATTAATTTATGTTCGTTAGCAGTTATTCTGCCCTCGTCTAGAAGATCCTTAAGAACCGAGGTCACAATCTGAGTGTGGTGCACCGTAGGGTCATCCGCGAGAGGTTCATAAAACTTTGAGTCATTTAGTTGGCGGTTTCCTTCTCGGATGCATTCAGAAGTGCTAAGAATCACAATTGCTCCTCCTTTATCGGCTGGTTTTATTGTTATGTCTGTCCTATTGCTCAGGGTTTTTAAGCTAGCCCGTTCGGATTTAGTGAGGTTATCCCGTCTTCACGCCTGCCTGCGATATTCCCGCATTATGTCTTTTTGCACAGTGGCTATGTATAAGTCAAGACAATCATCACGGTTAGCTTTTGGCGTCCAGTCACTCGTTGCACGCTGCTGAGAGCAGGGTTGCCAGGTTGGGCTATAAATAGCCAAATTGGGCTAGTTTTATTTGCAGTTGGCAGGAGAAAATGGTAGTTGGCTATTTGGCTAGTATTGGGCTATTTCTGACCTGTGCATTGGGCAATTTCTGACCTGTGCTGGAACCAAAATGCCTGAAAGCCCTTGGGTTTATTGGTTCAAATGCGTGTTTTACCCCAGAAAGGCTATTGGCCTGTACCTGAGGCCTGTGGTGCCGCAGTATAACAGGAACTTAGCGCAACAGTAACAAGGCCATTAACGGTAATTAATGTTAGACGCAAAGGTCATATGGGATGGTACGTGTCAGTCCGAAAAGGAGGTTTCCGTCACTGCCGGAGGAAATCTAATGCCTCCGTGCACCAGGCTTTTATGTCCTCTTTCTCTTGGGGGGCGCTTCAGTCCCTTAACCCTGAGAAGTATGCAACAGCAAACAATTTCGTCTTCTTTTTGCGCGCCTTGTGCAATTGTTTACCTCCGAATTTTGTCCGAATGCAAGCATGTGTTTTATTCCTCCATCTCAACAAGTGACGGCGCGATTCCTCGCGGCCTTAACAGCACCTGTTCTGCGCATTCTTTAGGTTGTCTGTTGATTGGCTTGCACCTATACTTTGTGTTTAATTCTGCATAGTTCTCCCGTGACGTCATTCTGGTCATCATGCCCCGATAGTAAGCGTCCCAATACAGTGGAAGGTATGTTGTCAGGCGCTCGTACGAGCGTTTCAGGAAGTTCGCCGAACGTGCAAGGGACGCCATTTCTGGGGCATTTGGTAGATAAAAATGTATTATCTGTCTTTTCTGCTCAAAATAAACGTTTCAAATGGTAAGTTTGTTTGCTTTTTTTTTTTTTGGGGGGGGGGGGGAGGGGCTAATTTTGGGCTATTTTTCTGGATCGACATTTGGCTATTTTTGGGCTATATCTCGTAGACGTTTGGCGGGTTGGAGTTCAAACACCTGGCAACCCTGGCTGAGAGGTGTTGGAGCTAGAAGTATTGTCCAAGAAGTATTCCCGCAATCTTAAATTTCGAGCAAAGTTGTCGAGGTCGCGTTGCAATTGAAATTTGTCAACAAAACCTGTGGCGGGACAGAAATTTAATCCCCTCGAAAGGAGTCTTTCCTCTTCTGTTGATATAGCCACGCTAGATAGATTAAGAATTGTAGTGCCACAAGTGGCACTAGTGCTTGACCTATCGTCTGTTATGCTAATGGCCGGTTGAGTATGTTCGTTATAGTTAAATGATGTCGTGAGCTGAGGTAAAACAGGGTTAGGAACCTTATCGCGCTGTAGCTTACGTAGCTTGATTGTTGCGAGGTCATGGCGTTTCTTTTTATCAAATTCAGATAGGGCGCTAATTTCGGATGTCGATAAGGGGCCATTTGAACGGAGAAGTGTAGCGGTCGCGGTCGTTAACTGTTTCACTTGTTTGTCACTATGCTGAATCGCTATTTGGACCAGTTTAAGGGAACCTTCAAGGAGAACTTGTTGCCATTCCGATCGGTCATGTTAGTCGAGGTTTGTGGAGGCGGGAGGAAGGGAAAGCGACATGCCCTTCGGGGTAATGCCTGCGTTAAGGTACACTAGCAAGGTTGATTTATGGAGTTCGTGCCTAATACGTTTATCTGAGAGCTTTCGTACTTTAAGAAAAGTGGTACTGTAGTTTGGAGTGGAGGAACTGGACTCACCGAACTGCCGTCATTCGTCTTTCTTCGGGTGCGGGGAGCTCTCCACGGCGGGCTTTCGCAGGTTGTAGCGCTGTCTTGGGGTACTTCTCGGCTGCTGCGGGCGTTGCTTTGGTGCCAAACTCTCGGCAGGTGTCGGGTACTCATCGACGCAGTTGACGTTCTCGCTGGCAGGCGGGCACGGTGCTCCCGGGGTCTCTGCAGGGGCAGCTGGGCTCTCGATGCTCTCGCTGGCTTCCGGGCACGGTGCTCCCGCGATCCCCACAGGGGCAGCTGGGCTCTCTGGACTGGCGTTGTGGGACCTGGGACTCTCGGGGCGCCTGGGTTCCTCTGATGCGGCTCTCCTGGTGCAGTTGGCGGTGGCGGCGGCGGGGATCTCCGATGACCACCCTGGCGACGTCGTACTTGTCAAAGTCAAAGACAAAGTCACCCTGCGCCCCCTCTCAAGAAGCTACAACCGTCATCCCGCCGTCCTTGAAACTTGGCACCGACCGTCAAGCTTCTTCACCTGGATGAGAACTGCCCTACGCTTCCCTCTCTCGAAAGCTTCAACCGTCACCCCTCCGAAATTTGGACTCGACCGTAGCATTGTATAAATACCACCCGCGTTCATCTGTAAAACTTCTTCCTGACGAAGGCCAGACTCCGGCCGAAACGTCGAAGATTGAATAGTCCGTTGTTGCTGTTTTTCACTAAGGTTTTTTTTCTCAGTTTTATACCCACGCCTTCGGCCTCCCGCCACCATGCCCGTTGTTTCCAGACCGGCCCCCGGCGCACCCAAGATGGAGCAGCTAACACGGGTGTACCCCAAGCACCTGCCGACCTCTGCTGTCATCGGGAACTCGCAGACCCGATTTCTCCACCAGCACTTCGACCCCTACGATAGAGCCGCACCCGCCTTCATCACCATCCGTGGCGCATCCACGTTCGACATCGAGAAGGAGCTCGCCAACCTCCCACGTTCTGTCACGACACTCGTCTTTCACGTAGGGACGACCGAGCTGGAACGATACGGCACCGACGAGACGCTACGACGGTGCTGTCGCCTGGTCAACAACACGCTGCGAGCACGTCCGGAGCTCCACAGGCTTATTGTGTCCCTCGTGTTGCCTCGGCACACCAATCGACGCCTGGATCACTCGAACCACCGCTTCGTCCACTGGTTCAACACCGAAGCCCGGAAGTTCAACAACACTGTCAAGGGCTACTGCAGGAAACCAGGCAAGGTGACCTTCCTGGACCATGACTTCACGTCGCTGCCGCCTCTTCGAGTCCTGGCGGCTGACGGGCTGCACCCGAGCTTCACGGGAGTCGCCCTCCTCGCGGCAAACCTGAAGTCTATCTTGCAACGTGGAGCAAGTACGACGTCGCCAGGGTGGTCATCGGAGATCCCCGCCGCCGCCACCGCCATCTGCACCAGGAGAGCCGCATCAGAGGAACCCAGGCGCCCCGAGAGTCCCAGGTCCCACAACGCCAGTCCAGAGAGCCCAGCCGCCCCTGTGGGGATCGCGGGAGCACCGTGCCCGGTAGCCAGCGAGAGCATCGAGAGCCCAGCTGCCCCTGTGGGGACCCCGGGAGCACCGTGCCCGGCTGCCAGCGAGAGCGTCAACTACGTCTATGAGTACCCGACACCTGCCGAGAGTTTGGCACCAAAGCATCGCCCGCAGCAGCCGATAAGTACCCCAAGACAGTGCTACAACCTGCGAAAGCCCGCCGTGGATAGCTCCCCGCACCCGAAGAAAGACGAATGACGACAGTTCGGTGAGTCCAGTTCCTCCACTCCAAACTACAGTACCACTTTTCTTAAAGTACGAAAGCTCTCAGATAAACGCATTAGGCACGAACTTCATAAATCAACCTTGCTAGTGTACCTTAACGCAGGCATTACCCCGAAGGGCATGTCGCTTTCCCTTCCTTCCGCCTGCACAAACCTCGACCAACGTGACCGATCGGAATGGCAACAAGTTCTCTTGTAGGTTCCCTTAAACTTGTGCAAATAGCGATTCAGCATGGTGACAAACAAGTGAAACAGTTAACGACCGCGACCGCTACACTTCTCCGTTCAAATGGCCCCTTATCGACATCCGAAATTAGCGCCCTATCTGAACTTGATAAAAAGAAACACCATGACCTCGCAACAATCAAGCTACGTACGCTACAGCGCGAAAAGGTTCCTAACCCTGTTTTACCTCAGCTCACGACATCATTTAACTATAACGAACATACTCAACCGGCCATTAGCATAACAGACGATAGGTCAAGCACTAGTGCCCCTTGTGGCACTACAATTCTTAATCTATCTAGCGTGACTATATCAACAGAAGAGGAAAGACTCCTTTCGAGGGGATTAAATTTCTGTCCCGCCACAGGTTTTGTTGACGAATTTCAATTGCTACGCGACCTCGACAACTTTGCTCGAAATTTAAGATTGCGGGAATACTTCTTGGACAAAACTTCTAGCTCCAACACCTCTCAGCAGCGTGCAACGAGCGACTGGACGCCAAAAGCTAACCGTGATGATTGTTGACTTATACATAGCCGCTGTGCAAAAAGACATAATACGGGAATATCGCAGGCAGGCGAGAAGACGGGATAACCTCACTAAATCCGAACGGGCTAGCTTAAAAACCCTGAGCAATAGGACAGACATAACAATAAAACCAGCCAATAAAGGAGGAGCAATTGTGATTCTTAGCACTTCTGAATACATCCGAGAAAGAAACCGCCCACTAAATGACTCAAAGTTTTATGAACCTCTCGCGGATGACCCTACGGTGCACCACACTCAGATTGTGACCTCGGTTCTTAAGGATCTCCTAGACGAGGGCAGAATAACTGCTAACGAACATAAATTAATGAAACCGGTACAGCCTTCTCCGGGCCGCTACTACATGCTCCCTAAGATTCACAAACCTGGTAACCCAGGGCGTGCAATCATATCCGGAATAGGTACAGTAACCGAACCCATATCAGGATATGTAGACAGTTTAATTAAACATATACCTACAATTCTTGATTTGTACATTAAAGACACAACTCACTTCTTAAGAGAAATATCAAATTTATGCATACCAAAAGAATCATATCTCGTTACACTCGATGTGTCATCGCTGTATACGAATATTCCACATGATGATGGAATACTCTTTTTAATTGACATGTACGAACTCCACAAACAACCGGATACCCCAGATGGACAGGTCGTCGCTACTCTAGCGAGGCTTGTCTTAGAACTAAACACGTTCGAATTTAACAATAAATACTTTAGGCAGGTTAGCGGAACCGCGATGGGCACCAAAATGGCCCCGAAGTATGCCAACATATTCATGGGAAAATTAGAATCTCAGTTCCTTTTAAAATGTCCCGTAAAGCCGCTAATATACAAAAGGTTTATAGATGATATATTTATTGTATGGTCGCACACTGAGGAGGAGCTGGTGGACTTCATAGGTCGATACAGTGCTGCTCATCCGAGCATCCGCTTTTCACATTCGTACTCTCAAACCGAAATAAACTTCCTAGACGTCAACGTTAAGATAGACGAAAGTAAAGTCGCCACGAGCCTGTACCGTAAGCCAACAGATCGGCAGCAATACCTTCATTATCAAAGCGACCACCCACACCATTGCAAGAACAGCATTCCCTATAGCCAAGCTCATCGTTTCAAACGAATTTGTTCAAAAGAGACAGATTTTAATGCGAGCAGTCAAAATTTAAAGTCAGTGCTAGAGAAACAAAAGTATCCACCCCGTATAATCGACGATGCAATCAGAAAAGCCAAACAACTGAACCGCGCAGACCTCATCAGCCCGCGCCCCACGCAAAGCGACACACAACGCACAAATCTATGTCTAACTTATAGCATAAACCATCCTAATGTAAATAATGTCTTGAGACGACATTATAACATTCTCGAACAAAGCGAGCGCCTTAAACGCGCGTTTCCATCCGCCCCGGGGGTAGTCCACAGACGATCGCGTAACCTCAAAGACGCGCTAGTAAACTCTCGGATAAATTCATCGCCACCACCTAACGAATGTAGGCCTTGCAGGCACCCAGGATGTCTAATCTGTAAACAGATGCAGCACACAAGCACGGCCAGCAGCACGCACTCGCAGTTCTCGATCAAAATTAAAGGGAACTTAACATGTGCCTCGTCGAATGTCATTTACTTATTCGAGTGTACGGTATGCAAAATGCAATACATAGGGCAGACTAGAACGGCATTTAGACTGCGCTTTAATGATCACAAATCTAACGCCATAAATCTTCCGGCACTGCCTTTATCCAAACATCTCGCTCTCCCAAAACATTCGTTTGATAAATTGTCAGTGACGCTCCTAGAATCTGGATTTAAATCAAATCGCGAACGCGAACAGCGTGAATCCTACTTAATTTACCGATTTAACACTATTAAACAACGAATAAATGAAAGCCCCGGTACTCTGGCATCGATTAAAATGCTAACAGACGAATAGCAACAGCAATCAAAAAACACTTTTTTTTTTAGATTTTGTTGTTAACAGGGGTACTGTGTTTGGGGCCGGAACTGGACCATCAACTTTTCTTTTATTTCCAGGTTCTGATATCCATTGTATTTCTTTTTACTTCTAGGTTTAACATTGTTCCCTTCCAGGTTTGACTCATGCATGCCCGCATGCGCACAAGTAACCGGGCCGTCCTTTTTTTTTTTTTTTTTTTGAGACAGCATTTTAGTTTGCGCGTGTAACTCTCGTCTTTTGTACGCTATCGTCTATATTGGTCAGCGCTGCCGGCCCGAACACAAAGTCACCCTGCGCCCCCCCTCAAGAAGCTACAACCGTCATCCCGCCGTCCTTGAAACTTGGCACCGACCGTCAAGCTTCTTCACCCGGATGAGAACTGCCCTACGCTTCCCTCTCTCCAAAGCTTCAACCGTCACCCCTCCGAAATTTGGACTCGACCGTAGCATTGTATAAATACCACCCGCGTTCATCTGTAAAAGTTCTTCCTGACGAAGGCCGGACTCCGGCCAAGACGTCAAAGATTATATCGTCCGTTTTTGCTGTTTTTCACTTAGGGTCTTTTCTTCTCAGTTTTATACCCACGCCTTCGGCCTCCCGCCACCATGCCCGTTATATATATATATATATGTATATATATATATATATATAAAACAGAAAGAAAAGTTGCCTTTCTCCATTTTCTGTTTAACTTCTCTCGTCGCATTCGGGAGGCCGCGTATCGTCCGCACTCTTGAAGAACAGCGCGCCATCGAAGAGCAATGGCGGCCACGGCGACAAGAATGTCAGCGGCGGCGGTGGGTGGCAAACACCACCGTGTGTGTCGTGTGCTAAACAGCTTCGCTGGTCATCCACCTTCACTATACTCGGCGTCAACTTATCTTGGTAATGCAGTGGAAGGTAGAGGCCTGCGTCCCCTCTCCCATTTTGAGTGTACGCAGAATCTCCTCCTTCCCCGTTTCCGGGGAGAGGAGGAGAGGCTGCGTACACTCAAAATGGGAGAGGGGACGCGGGACGTACCTTCCACTGGATTGCCAAGAAAAGCTGTTGCGGAGTATAAGTGGAATGGCTTGTAATTTTTCTTCTGTTCTTCCCAAGCCTGCTCTTCTTCCCAACCCTGCATTTTTTGTTCGCTCTGGTGACTGCTCTGCTAGTGTTTTTGAAAATTCGGTTTCTATGTTCTCCAACCGCAGTAACTAACTCTATCTGCTAATGTCTTAAAAGGATGCTGAACCGATATTTGAAATCTCATAATTATTGCCCGAGCGGGCTTCACGGGATAGTACTGAACCTAAAAACGATATTCAAATAGACGGATAAGGCCCGAATTATTGTATTTCTTTGAATTAAGAGCGAATCCTCGGCCGGAAGCCGCCGGCGCGAGCGAGTCCTTCTAAAGCGCGAAACACCTGTACGACGAAACCGTCCGATCCGACGCCCGACCACGCAATACGACGGTCGGAGGCGAGGGTTTTCAACGCTGTCCAATACTACGAAAACCTCGCCCCCCAAGGTCATTCCGGCAGTCCGCACGTCGGATCGGAAGGTTTTGTCGTACATGTGTTTCGTGCTTAAAGGGGGACCAACAGAAATATTCTTCCGCCCGGCAGAAAGTTCTCCTCGCCCTCTTTCTTCTTGTATTGTAGCACGGCGAGGCGAAGTGAAAGGTCCCATTTTGCGCCGGCTTCTTCTGAGAGGATAAGCCGAGAAAATACCCTTTCTGAGTGACGGACGATGGGTGCGGCAGCAGCGACTTCGTGACTTATGGGTATCTTCAGGTCCTATCACCTAATCTGCCCTATATTTTGGCTCTCGCCAAGCCTAGCCCCTTGGATGTAGGTTTCACGGAGCTGCAAGGCTGCGCCCTCGCAGTCACCGAATTTGAGCTGTCAAAGTTCTTTGGTTTACGAGGGTAGAAAGTTGGGCGCGTTGGTCATTCATAATAATTAAAAAGCGCAACAGGACCACGGACACAGAAGAAGACACAGACACAGCGCTACTTACAACTGAACTTTATTTCCGCTGGAGCTCGGTATATATTACCGGCAACAACACAAACAAGTTAGGAAGATATAAAATACACATCGTAGAAATCTTTAAAAACAACATAAAATGACTAAAAATTCCTGCATCACTCATCACTCATCGGCTCCCACCCAAAACTAGTCCTGCTTGGTCAAGAAACTGCAATTATTTTTCTGATAACAATAAAGAGGGTGCGCTTACACATTGCAGCCCTAATCTAGCAATTTCTCGAGCCTCGAGTATTTCCCTTGTGGTTTTGTTTCTGTTTTTGTTCAGTTTTTGGTTTAGCCCGCGGCAAAATAAACGCATACTTGGGAGCTGCGATGCATCCCCGCACCCATTGAAGGAACGTTTCATAGATATTTTCGGTTGATCAAGGAGCTCGAAACACATGCGCGAGGCGTGGTGACTAGAATATGTACGGATGACTTACATCTTCAGAAAACATTCCACCTTCAAAAAAACGGCTTATCACGCTCAAACCTGCCTCAAATTCAGATCGAAGGTAAAGAGAACGATATACCGGGTTATGACCGTTCGCGGGCATCTTGTAGAAGGTGTCTGTTCTCTAGCAGCGAGCACTAATTATTGTGTGCGTCACTCACACTACATGATGGCCAACGAATATAGATGGCATTTATATTTACGCATCCAAACAACCACATGAGGTGAGAAGGCAGCAATGGTGTGTGTCGATACTAAGAAGTTTTAGTGGATCGTCTTTAGCTCTTGGATAACCCTACCCTACAACAATATATAAGCTATAACCTTTCTGAGAGCATTCTTCATTGAGTGCGGCTATCGAAGTCTGTCGTGTTATAATTCAACGTTGCTTAAATCGGTGCTACAGCACGTGCTGCCCCTTTAAAATAGTTTTGAAACATTAAAAATAAAAAAAAAATAAAAAATGTTGCCGATCTTTTTTTGACATGAAACGCGTTTGTAATTTTTCATTGCAAAGACATTTTAAATATACTGCCACACAGTTAGCACGGACAAACTATCGCCGGTCTTTCTAATTTTGTTTTCTTAAAAGTGAATGATGTTTAGAAAACTGTTATGCAATTACCCAGCCTAAGTGGCAGAACTCAGTGCTAGAAAATACATGTTGCTGGCAGAAATAGTAAAAAGCGCCGATGTCGCGTTCGGGATAACAGTGCCACGTAATGCGCGCATACCGCTACAAGATCAGCGGAAGCATAATATGTCAATGGATTTGTTACACAATTTGTTTTAATAGATTGCTACGGTTACACTCGTACGCTTTTTCAGTTCCCATCTCGCATACGCTTCTTGCTCAAGTAAACAGGGGAATCTGACTTGTCGCTCATCTTGGCCTTTAGCGCGACTGTTAACAAATTCTGAAACAGACAAAGCAAAAGTGATGTAATTAACTCAGAATTATAGGGTGTGCGCAATATTTACAAAGTTCGAGGTTCCCTAGAGTCATCTGTTGTGTTCAATTCCGCCTCCCCTCACCACCACTTCCTTTCCTCCAAATAAACAACGTAGATTATTTTATGAACCACCAGTAATAAAGCGTACTCGCAAAAGTCTATTTGGCGTAAGAAAGGCCTGGTTTAAGTGTCCGAGCAATGAACTAGTCTTCTTACTCTGCGTGAAACAGCTAGCACGAACGCAATATTGACATTTTTTACGCAAGGGCCATGCAGAATTTAGTCCATAAGAACAAATTGATGCCTCGTAAGTAGGTGCCCGATGGAAGCACTCTTTACCGAATTGCTTGTATAAAAATAACAACCTTTCAACCATAAAAGCAAAACAAAATAACACCACTTTTTTGGGGGGCCACCAAATTTACTGATTCACTCCGTTAGCGTTGATTGTGTAGCGGTATGCGTACATTACGCGACACTGTTAGCGCAAACACGACATCGGCGCTTTGTGCTATTTTCCCCAGCAATATTATTGGCTCGCACTTCCTAAACATCATTCACTTCTAAGAAGAAAAAAAAAGTGGGAAACACCGGCGATAGTTTGTTCGTGCTAACAGCGTGGCGTAGGGCAGCGGCGTAGGGGGGGGGGGGGGCGGGGAGGGGGGAAGGGCAGGGGGCAGACTGAGAAGTTTTCCGGGGAGGGGGGGGGGGGGGAATGCTGCGCGCTAGCCCTTCGCCAGAACTGGAGATTGAAGGTAACGGAAGCACGCTGGGATTCCATTTTCCATGTATTTTGTCATTAAAGGCAACGTGGGCGTTATTTCGTTTACATGCCAATTCTAGAAGCCCGTTACATGGCGCGTAAACAGCATCTGTGTAAGAATCATGGCCCGATCCCGGGGGGGGGGGGGGCGCCCCCCCCCCCCCTCGGATTTTACCAGGGGGAGGCGCAAGCTCCCCCTAATAAGCTCCCCAAGGACATGCTATGTATGCCGTTGCGACCAAGATTTTCCACCCAAAATTTCGGTTCAGCATCCCTTTAATAACTTCCGTGCGCGTGTGTTAGAGGTTCATTCTGACGTTGACGCCTCGTCCATTATCTGGAACAAATGATCGTCTGCCGCGATGACCTGACCTAAACATTTTTCAAGAAGCGGTTGTTGTGTAATAATCAATAAAAACGAATAAAGCAGGAGATTCGAGCAAGGAGTAATGTACTTTTATTACAGTGTCTGAAAGTTATATTTACTCTTTTCATGAATTTAGAAGGTAGTAGATGTTTGACTCGGCCGTGTGATTGAATTATCACTCTCTGCATTGACGGCATCCCTGTTCCTAATATTATGGTGAAAGCGTTGCGTGGCTATAAAAATGTTACTAAAAATAAAGAAAATTTATAAAAAAAAATTGTTTTTACGCAATTTGAATTTGAAATTTGCAGGGTCGGGTGCGTAGGAGCCAGCGTGCATAATTCTTAAGCCACGGACGCTTCTCTTTTTTCTTACGAGTTTATATTCTCACGGGAGGTGACTAGTAAACAAAAAAATAAACAGGAATAAATAAACGTTTAATGTGGCGAACTTGTGCCAAAAATAAAAGGGTACAAGAGATAATAACAGAGCGTCGCGGGCGTCGAAGTCGGTGTAGCAGCAGAGTCAAACGCTGGGGCGAAACTGACTGCAGATCAGCACGCGGAGTCCCTTATGTACCCGCGTGGGCTTCTGGAATAATCGGCGCAGAAGGTTCGGCGTGTAGAACATTCTGACCTCGAACAAGCAACATGGTTCTCGAATTTACTAGAACATTACTTTACAGAGTCAACTAACATGTGCCTCCGCGGCCAGGAGTTGAACCCTGGCTTTCAGTGTAGAATGCAAGCGCGATAACTGTTAGGCCACACGCGCGCCGCTTATTTGGCCAGCTGCGAGCACGGCATTACTCCCCCCTTTAAAAAAGTGCATCGTCCTGATGCAACCCAACAATAAAACAAACAAACAAAAAGAACGGAAAACTAAAGAGTCATTTGTAACACATAAGGTCAACAGTCCTCTCGAGCGTAGTACGGCTTCAGTCGCACGACGTGGACGACTTACTGTCGTGGAGGGCGGCGTGACGAAGTCCGTGTTCCGTAGGGCATCACTCGTCGTCGGGCATCACCTCCTAGTTTAGATCCCCGAGTTGACGAAGCACTTTGTAGGGTCCAAAGTAACGTTTCAGGAGTTTCTCGCTGAGACCGCGGCGGCGAATCGGTGTCCACACCCACACCCTGTCTCCGGGCTGGGAGTGGACGTCCCGACGACGAAGGTTCTAGCGGCCAGTGTCGACGCGTTGTTGAGCCTTAATGCGGAGTCTGGCGAGCAGACGGACTTCTTCTGCCCTTTGGGAAACTACCTGAGTCCAGCATTGTCGTTACCTTGCGCCCATGCACCAGTTGAAAGGGTGTCACTCCGGTGGTCTCTTGTACGGCCGTGTTGTAGGCAAATGTGACGTACGTCAACACCTCGTCCCATGTCTTGTGCTCCACGTCGACGTACATGGAGATCATGTCGGCGATGGTTTTGTTGAGTCTCTCCGTCAGCCCGTTGGTCTGCGGGTGGTACGCCGTGGTGCGACGATGGCTGGTGTGGCTCAGACGAAGGACTTCTTGCGTCAGCTGGGCCATGAATGATGATCCACGGTCTGAGATCAGGACTTCCGGAGCGCCGTGCTGGAAAACGATGGACTCGATAAAAAACTTGGCAACTTCAACAGCCGTTCGTGATGGAAGGGCTTTTGTCTTGGCGTATCGCGTGAGATAATCGGTTGCGACGATGATCCAGCGGTTTCCTTGCGTCGACGGTGGGAAAGGTCCGAGTAAATCCATACCGACTTCCTGGAATGGAGCAGATGGCGGCGCAATAGGCTGAAGAAGTCCTGCCGGTCTCGTCGGTGGCTTCTTCCGTCGTTGACACTCGTGGCAAGATCGGGTGTAGTGGTGTACTGTATTCGCAAGCTTGGGCCAGTAGTACTTTTCGCGTATCCTCGCAAGAGTCCTGCTGTAACCAAGGTGGACCGCCGTCGGGTCATCGTGGCAGGCTTGAAAAATTTCTTCTCGAAGATTGGAAGGGATCACCAACAGCCACGCCGTGTTGTTGTCGCTGAAGTTCTCCTTGTACAGTACGCCTTGTCGGATGGAGAAGGTTGGCAGTGTTCGTACAAAAGCGCGGGAAACGGCGCTTCCTTGTTCCTCTAGGTGCTCGATGAGTGTTCGCAGCTCAGGGTCGTCTCGTTGGAGTGCTGCCATGTCGCTGACATCCAGAGCGCCGAGAAAACACTCATCGTCGTCGTCTTCGATACAGGCAGGACCGGCCTCGACTGGGGCCCTTGACAGGCCGTCGGCGTCATTGTGCTTCCGGCCGGACTTTTACACCACGGTCATGTCGAACTCCTGCAGTCGTAGGCTCCACCGAGCGAGGCGTCCGGAGGGGTCCTTCAGATTCGCCAGCCAGTAGAGCGAGTGGTGGTCTGTGACCACGCGAAAAGGACTTTCATACAAATATGGGCGAAACTTTGTTATTGCCCAGACGACAGCGAGGCACTCCTTTTCAGTAGTTGAATAGTTCCTCTCCGCGTTAGACAGCGTCCGACTTGCGTATGCGATAACTCGCTCTGCTCCGTCCTGCACTTGGTCTAGTACCGCACCCAGTCCGGTGTTACTGGCGTCGGTGTGGATCTCGGTTTCAGCAAACTCGTCGAAATGGCCAAGAATCGGGGGCGTCTGGAGTCTTCGTTTGAGCTCGTCGAATGACCTCTGGTGTTCTTCTGTCCACTCGAACTTTACGGCGTCCTTCGTGAGGTGAGTCAGCGGTGCGGATAGCTTGGCGAAGTCTCAAACAAAGCGCCTGTAGTAGGCACAGAGTCCGAGAAATCTTCTCACGGCCTTCTTGTCAGACGGCGGCGTAAATGCAGCTACGGCGCGGGTCTTCCCGGGGTCAGGTAGACCCCGAGAAGACCCGGCCACGTTCACGACGTGGCCAAAGAACTTTAGTTCCCCATAGGCGAACCGACACTTTGTTGGCTTGAGTGAAAGGCCGGCGGTCTTGATGGCTTGAAGCACTGCTCGAAGTCGTCTGAGGTGTTCGTCGAAATCTCGTGAGAATACCACGACATCGTCCAGGTAGACGAGGCAGCTCTGCCATTTCAGACCTGCCAGCACGGTGTCCATCGACGAAAAATATCGGGAGTGGCGCAGTCGGTCTAGCGTATCGTCGATGCGGGGGAGCGGATAGACGTCCTTCTTCGTCACAGCGTTCAGTCGACGATAGTCCACGCAGAACCGCAGGGTTCCGTCCTTCTTCTTTACAAGGACGACTGCGGACGCCCATGGGCTCCTTGAGGGTTGAATGATCTCGTGGTGGAGCATCTCCTGGACTTGATCTTGAATCACTTTCCTTTTCTTTAAGGAGACTCGATATGGCGACTGGTGGAGAGGAAGTGCGTCGTCGTCGGTAACAATGCGATGTTTCGCCATTGGTGTTTGGCGAATCTTCGATGTCGTGGCAAAACAGTCACTGTATTCGGCAAGGAGATCAACCAGTTGCCGGCGCTTCGTAGCTGGGAGCTCGGGGTCGATGTCGAGCGGCGCCGGCGTCGTGCTCTTCTGCTGTGGCGACGAGGTTGCCTCGGAGATTGCGGTGACCACGGCTGGCGCCTGAAGCTCCTCGACGTGGCCCACGGTGGTACCCTTCGTTAGGTGCTGCGGCTCCTCTCGAAAGTTCGTCACAAGAACAGTTGTACGTCTTTCTTGGAGATCCGTTACGCCTCTTGCGACACCAATTATTTTTTCGAGGAGCAGGTGGACGCTGCCTTCCAGAAGAGCTTCACCGTGCTTGGCTGCGTCGGTTATAGCGGTGACGAAAACACTCGACCGCGGCGGTAGGTTCACATGGTCGGCGATAACTCGGATCGCGGTTGATGCCGTGTTGCTGCCCACCGGCGGTAAAACAGGTTTTCGCAGCGTCAACTTGTTTGCACCGAGGTCGATGACGGCGCAATACTCGCAGAGGAAGTCCATTCCGAGGATAACGTCCCTCGAACAGTCTTGCAGAACGACGAACTTCACAGGGCACGTTTCACCGTGGATCTCGACGCGAGCAGTGCATCTCCCGACTGGCGTGATGAGATGTCCTCCGGCGGTTCGTATTCGGGGTCCATCCCACGGCGCAATGACTTTTCGCAGGCGTCGAGGCCGTCGATAACAACGTTTAGGTTGTTGGACACCGAAGCAGGAGCGTCGTTGTGATGTGTAGCGTCGGGAGAGTGGGAAGGCTCCGTCGTTCGTGGAGGCTCTTTACGTCGGTCGTCTTCGGCAACTCCACCTCCAGGGGTTTCTGCGCCTACTTTCCCCGGCGAGGAGCGAGGGGCGACAGGCTTTCACGTCGGGGTCGGTGCATCGGCACAGCTGGACGTCGCGGTGACGGCGACCTGTACTCTCGGCGGGACGCAGGCTCGGGGGACTGGGGTCGTCGCAGGTACTCGTCGATCTCCCGAGGGCGTTCACCATACCGGGGGCGCGGGTCGCTTGGGTGGAATCCGCGCAGCCCGAGTCGTCGGAATGGGCATCGGCGGTACACATGGTCAGCTTCCCCGCAGTGGTAACACAGCGGGCGTAGGTCGGCCGTCCTCCAGACGTCTGTCTTCCTCGGCGCAGGTCGCTCTGGGGGAACGTGCGCCTGATCTTCCTGTCGTCGTGGGTACTGCGGCATAGGGGCGTCTCTTCGGGGCGGCGCCGTGGCTTGGCCAGAAGCTTGCAGCGGTCGTCAGGCCATGGCGGCGTAGCTCAACGTCGGTTCCTCTGGTGCCACCGTGGTGACGGGAACCTCTGGTTGGAGCGCCCGATGCTCTTCTTCTCGGACAGCGTCGGCGATGAAAATGGTTGGTGGACGGCTGGTGGTTGGCAGCAACCTTCGCAGTTCCTCCCGGAAAACCTCCCGGATTATTTCGCGGATGTCCGTACCAGGCGCGTTTTCGCCGCTAAGCAGCGCGGTTGCAGTCACGCTTGGCTGCCGCTGGTAGTGGGAAGCGCGCGCTTGGAGAGTGCGCTCAATGTTTGTCGCCTCGCTGACGAAGGCGCCGACGGTTGCCGGCGGGTTGCGGACGAGGCCTCCGAAGATGTCGTCCTTCACGCCCCGCATCAAAATGCGCAGCTTCTTTCCCTCGGTGGCCTGAGGATCGGCGCGGAAGCTCAGGCGGAGCACGTCTTCCACAAAGCTCGTGATGCTTTCATTGGGGCCCTGGGTCCTGGTTCGCAGTAGGTCCTCGGCTCTCTCTCGGCGGTGGTGGTTGACGAACGTAGCCTTCAGATCGGTCTTGAAAATGTCCCACGACGTCAAAGAGGACTCACGGTTTTCGTACCAGTGCTTGGCGGTCCCCTCAAGCGAGAAGTAGACGTTGTGCAGGCACTGCTCGTCGGTCCAGCCATTGTGGCGGGCAACGCGTTCATACTGGTCGATCCAGTCTTCGACGTCTTCGTAGAGTTCACCGTGGAAGGGGGCAGCCGTCCGCGGTGTGACGGGCATGTAGATGACGGGAGAAGCGGCGGGGGCTTGCGACTGGTTGGCCATCGTCGTCTTCTGCGGCTTGGGTTTGTCCAGGAGCAAACCGTACTCAGGATCCTCTCCCTTGGTGCGGCGGCTGGTCCGAGTTTCAGGTTCTGCGGTGAGTGGTCTTCTCACCGAGCAGGGAATCGGACTTGCACTGCGGGCCCTTGGAGGGGAACGCTGCACGGGCATGCGGTACCCCGCACCTCCACCAAATTGTCACGGGTGGTGACTAATAAACAAGAAATAAACAGGAATAAATAAAAGTTTAATGTGGCGAACTTGTGAAAAAAATAAAAGGGTACAAAAGATAATAACACTGCGTCGCGGGCGTCGAAGTCGGCGTAGCAGCAGAGTCGAACGCTGGGGCGAAACTTACTGCAGATCAGCACGCGGAGTCCCTTATGTACCCACGTGGGCTTCTGGAATATTCGGCGTAGAAGGTTCGGTGTGTAGAACATTCTGACCTCGAACAAGCAACATGGTTCTCGAATTTACTAGAGCATTACATTACAGAGTCAACTAAAATTTGCCTCCGCGGCCAGGAATCGAACCCTGGCTTTCAGCGTGGAAAGCAATCGCGATAACCCTTAGGCCACGCGCGCGCTGCCTATGTGGCCAGCTGCGAGCGCGGCAATATACTTGGTGTAGATACACTGTCAGTGAGTTATTCAGTAGCTAAGTTAATGAATGGTTAAATACATCATAATAAAGATAACAACCGAGAACTCCACTTGTGGCCAGGGTCCTCTTTTCCCCCAAGCAGCGAGCATCGCGTAAATTCCCTCACTCAGAGCCGGATTGAGGAATTTTGGGGCCCTGGGCCAAGGCTCTTCAAAAGACCCCTAATCATGATGAGAATACCATCCATGGTATTACGATTTTTTATATTATTTCTTGCAGGAGATTTGTTTATGCTCTTTGGCCGAGCGTTCGCTTGATTTACTCTGTGTGCTTATTTGACCTCTTCTTTCTTTCTGCGGGTTTTTTTTTTCTATGCGTTTTGGCGTTATTTACTTAGTGCGTTTATTACATTCTACCCTCTCGTTTTTTTTTTTTTTGACTGTGCTTTTGTTTGGCTTTGCGTCCTTCCGTGGCGTGCGTTGCTGGCCATCTGGGCCGATCCAACTTTGTGAACGTTACTGCGCCCTCCGCACGTGACGTTCCTGGAGTCATGAAATCTGACGTGGCCTTTGGTTAGCTCCGATGGCTGGCGGCGTCTGCTGTGGCCGTGCGTGGAGTCGGAAGGGGGGGGAGGGAGTAAAACAGCGTTTTTTATTTGGGCTCTTTTACTTGGGAATTTTTACACGTGATCTGACAGGTGATGTGGCCCGTTTGTGGAAACCGAAAACAACTCTGTAACCGACTCTTGCAACCAGTCTTGAGGAAGGCCTGTCTCAGGCCGAAACGTTGACTTACTAAATCCTTTAAAACTCCAACAACGTTTTGAAGTGCGACTTCATTACAGTATATATATATATATACATATATATATATATATATATATATATATTGTGGTGAAGGAAGTGGAAGAAGAAGTCAGTTCGTCGGAGACCGCCATCGTTCAGTCAACTATCACCTCATTAAATCAACCCTTCTCAAGTATTACAGGTTGGAGGTGCGAACAACTTCCTCACCTCTCGCTAACATCCTGGAGCTCCGCAGTGGCTGAACTGCGCGACTAACCATGCCCGAAGAAAATGGGAACGACACCGACCAACCAATCACGCAGCGGACCACTCCTGCCATCACTGTGAAACACCGCCAGCGGGATCCTCCAACATTCTCAGGAACTTCAGATGAGGACATCGATGACTGGCTTAAGAACTATGAACGGGTGAGTCACCACAACAACTGGGACGATACCTTGAAACTAGCCAATGTCGCGTTTTTTTTCTGAAAGCCACGGCGCTCCGTTGGTTCGACAGACACGAGGACACCATAAACTCCTGGGATGGGTTCAAGGCCCCGTTTGCCGAAGTGTTCGGCAAACCAGAACATCGGAAACAGCAGGCCAGGGACCAATTGCTCCGACGCTACCAAATTAAAGACGAGTCCGCTACCGCTTACATCGAGGATGCTCTACGCCTCTGCCGTCGAGTAGACCCCCAGATGACCGAGGACGCCAAGGTCCGTCATTTTCTGAAAGGACTCTCATACGAGCTTTTTTCGATCGTCTCCCCGAAGTCCCCTGCAACCGTCGCCATCCTTGTTGCAGAATGCAGGAAATATGAAGAGCTCGACGGCGCACGAATTTTAAAACGCCCTTTTGACCGCCTTCCCGAAGTGGCCCACAGCATTCCAATGGACAACAGTCTTACTACCTTGATACGCACCATTATTCGCGAGGAGCTGCAAGAATTTAAGGCGCAGCTACGGACATCTCACGATGGTCTGCAGTCCCACGGAGAACTCCAAAGTCTTCGAACTACAATCCAGAACGAAATGCGTGCTGCATTGCACCCCTTAACGACCACGTCACCTGCTTACTCACCAGCCGCACCCGCAGTCACCTCGCTGTGCGCCTACCAGACGTTCCCCACTACGCACCCGCCAGCTCAACGAAATCAACCGCGTCGCAGAACAGACATCTGGAGGACCGAGGACCAGCAACCTATATGCTACTATTGTCATAGACCTGGCCACATCCTGCGCTACTGCCGTCGGCGGCTGCATGACTCTAGCTGCCACCGTTCTACATTCGGTCGTACTCTCCGCACTGACGGTCCTGACGACAGCGCCGTATATCCGGAAAGCCGAACCAGCGACGGCCCTACGCTTCCTCGCCTCCCAACACGCCGTTCACAGACCTATGAAGACAACGACCGTCCCTCCACCCGCCGCTCCCAGAGTCCCGTCTTCACGTCCCAGAACCGCCGTGGCCGATCCTTGTCCCCGTATCCAGTTCGTCGCCGCTCTATATCGCCCCTCAACGACGCCGCACCATCGATTTCGCCGCCGTCAAACTGAAGAGAGCAGCCTGTATCGACACCGGAGGTCAGGCTGCACTTACACGATGCGCCGCAAATCCTCCAGCCGTAACACCGTCGACTATTACATTGGAAATTGGAGGACACAAATTTAACGCATTAGTCGACACAGGAGCTTCTAGGTCGTGTTTATCAGAGCGTGTTCGCTCTCACTTGCATCGGGTGCTCACACCTCCAACCGCCGGACACTTGCTGCGTATGGGAAACGGTGACCTTGTTCAACCGCTTGGTTATTGTACCCTTCCTATACGCATTGGTCAAAGCCATCACACCGTAATATTTACAGTGCTCACCAGCTGCATCGCCGACGTCATTCTAGGATGGGACTTTTTGTCGTCCGCTGACGCATTTATTAATTGTGCTAGCCGTGAACTTCACCTGACGGATTCTGACTATGCCCAACCTCGCCTCGATTCGACTCTCGCTGCCCTCAAACTTGAAGAGGATTTGGTCCTACCACCGAAGACAGCCGTTGCTGCTGTCCTTATCCCAAGCAAGACTCTCGAAACATCATTTGGTCTTATCGAGCCACTTGCCACTACTTTTGTCCAAAAAGGTGTTGTAATTCCCTATTCTCTTGCATCAGTAACAAAAGGCAAACTTCATGTATGGATCACTAACGCCTCGTCCCAGCCCCAAATCCTTTCTCGTCATAGCCGTGTTGCTAACTTCAACGCCCATACAGAAGACAATTTCACGGCACTGTCTAACACAATATTAAGTCCTGCTCCCACGATCTCCACCGATTTCTCCCAACAAATCGCAAGCGTGATAGACTCGAACCTGGCGACACAAGAGCAGAGAAGTTTAGCTCAACTCCTTACGAGGTACGGTGACACGTTTGACTTCGGCACTGATACACCGCCACGTACACCAATTGTACAGCATCAAATTGACACTGGTGACTCACCACAAGTTCGGAGCAGACCATACAGGGTCGCCGCCGCTGAACGTCGAATCATTCAACAACAGATCGATGACATGCTTAAGAAAAACGTTATTAAGCCATCATCTAGCCCGTGGTCCTCTCCGGTTGTGCAAGTGAAAAAGAAAGACGGCTCTTGGCGCTTTTGTGTCGATTATCGCAAACTCAACAAAGTAACCTAAAAAGATGTCTATCCGCTACCCAGAATTGATGACACGCTCGATACTCTACAAGGCTTCTCTTATTTTTCATCAATGGACCTGCGCAGTGGCTATTGGCAAATTCCGCTTGCGGATACCGATAAACCCAAGACTGCTTTCATCACATCCCAAGGTCTTCTTTATCAATTCACCGTAATGCCTTTCGGCCTTTGTAATGCGCCTGCGACCTTCGAGCGCACGACGGACTCCTCGCTGAGAGGGCTTACGTGGAACATATGCTTGTGTTATCTTGATGATGTTGTCGTCTTTTCAACCACGTTCACCGACCACTTACAGAGGCTCCGTCAGGTCCTTAACTGCTTCCGTGTTGCTGGGTTGCAACTAAACTCCAAGAAGTGCATTTTTGGCGCCCGCGAAATTCGTGTTTTGGGCCATCTCGTTAATTCTGAGGGAGTACGCCCGGATCCTCAAAAAATACAGGCAGTATACGAATTTCCAGTCCCGAAAAAAGTAAAAGATGTCCAAATATTTCTGGGTCTATGCACATATTTTCGCAAGTTTATACCGGCTTCCTAAGATATTGCCGAACCACTTAACCAGCTGCTCCGTACTGGGGTTCCCTTCAACTGGACTCTGGTTCAGCAGGATTCTTTTGCCACACTCAAGAAAACTCTAACATCCGCTCCTATACTCGGTCATTTCATTGAAGGTGCGGATACTGAAATAAGAACAGACGCCAGTGGCCATGGCATCGGCGCTGTCCTCGCTCAGGTCATCAACGACGCACCGCGCGTCATCGCATATGCAAGCCGTACTCTTACCAAGTCTGAAAGAAACTTTTCTACCACAGAAAAAGAGTGCTTGGCCGTCATTTGGGCGATCTCAAAGTTTCGGCCATACCTCTACGGATCTTCCTTGCGGATAGTAACAGACCACCACGCACTATGCTGGTTAGCTACCCTCAAGGATCCCTCGGGACGACTTCGCCGATGGTCGTTGAAACTACAGGAATTCGATTTTACAGTTGTATACAAATCAGGCAGAAAACATCTCGATGCTGACAGTTTATCCCGATATACACTCCTGTCAGCTGGAAGATGGTGCACTAAGACCACTAATTCTCTATCTTCAAGGAATCAGCACGCCTTCCACTACCCCACGCATCAAGCGTCGCGCCCGGCTCTTCCAACTTCACAACGGCGTCCTCTACAGAAGAAATTATGAGCCACAAGGACGACCCTGGCTACTCGTCGTCCCCCGCCGGCTCCAAAAAGAAATCATCAAAGCAAATCACGATGACCCAACCTCTGGTCATCTAGGATTCGCCAAGACGTACTTCAGAACACGCACAAAATACTTCTGGAGTGGTATGCACCGCTTGATTAACAAATATGTCAAGGCATGTCACCAGTTCTAAACGAAGAAAAAAACATCGACCAAGCCTGCTGGAGTCCTGAGACCCATTCACCCACCAAATCATCCCTTTGAACGCCTTGGTATCGATTTCTTAGGCCCTTTTCCCTGCTCCGCACAGAACCACCAATGGATAATAGTGGCCATCGATTACTTCACCCGATACGCTGAAACTAAAGCAGTGTCAGCCGCTACAGCATCTGAAGTCGCTGACTTCTTCCTGCACTCCATCCTGCTACGGCACGGAGCCCAGCAAGCCATAATTACCGACCGTGGCACTCCCTTCGTCGCAAAAGTCCTCAATAAGCTTTGTGGCCTCACGAGGACTGTCCATCATATCACAAGCGCTTACCACCCTCAAACCAACGGCCTCGTCGAACGCCTAAATCATACATTACCGACATGATCTCGATGTACATCGCAGAGGACCACGACAATTGGGGCACCATTCTGCCCAACGTTACATACGCATACAACACTGGTTGCCAAGCTACCACCAATTATTCTCCATATTATCTCTTACACGCACGTGAACCCCTGTCAACGATGGACACCCTCTTGCCCTACCTTGATGACACATCACTTGATTGTTACGCTGAAGATATATTATGTCGTGCGGAGGACGCTCGCCAACTTTCGCGCATTTACACATTAAGGTGTCCACAAGAGCAAGTTCTCCGCTATTCCGGCACTCATACTCCGGTTGAGTACAAAGTGGGTGAAGAGGTACTTTTATGGACACCGTCTTGAGTGCCAGGCAAGTGCGATAAGCTGCTTAAAAAGTTCAAGGGGCCATACCAAATACTTCGCCGAATCTCCGCGACCAACTGCGAGGTCGCCCCGGTTTCCCCACACTCGGACCATCGCTCAAAACAAACTGACATCGTTCATGTTGCACGCCTCAAGCGTTACCACCGTCCTGCACCCTAACGCCGGATTCCGGCGCTTTCTGCACGGAGGAGTTACTGTGGTGAAGGAAGTGGAAGTCAGTTCGTCGGAGACCGCCATCGTTCAGTCAACTATCACCTCATTAAATCAACCCTTCTCAAGTATTACAATATATATATATATATATATATATATATATATATATATATATATATATATATATATATATATATATATATATATATATTAATATATATATACATACAGTGATGGGCAGTATTTCAAATACTTTGTGAATTTTACATTTGTATTTAATTACAAATTGGGTAATGTATTTGATGTGTGTATTTAAATACCAAAAACGTGGGTATTTCAAATACAATTCGAATGAAATACAATTTTGTGGGCGAAAATACATCCCTGAAATTTATTGTCACTGTCCAGAGCAGGAAGAAAACTTTGTTCTGCACCCAATTCAGTGTCTCTCAATCAAGCACAAGAGTTTAATGACTTTGCGATTACTGTACTAGTCCAGGACAAGAATACTGACGAAATCGACGTTCACAGGCAGACTGGCTAAATAAGTGCCCGTGACAAGTTGTGATGCTTTCCAGCCTGATTTCCATCCATATTTTTGCCTGGAACATTCTAAATGCGCGGGTCGTCCAGATTTTCGTAACTGGTGCGAGTTGCAACAATAAAAATTCTCTAGCCAGTCCTGCGCGTATTTGTCGTCTCGGTTCTTTGTTGGTCTATACCAAAATGTAATCGACAAAAAAAAAGCTGATTGAAGCTCTATACTTTTTTCACCTATTACGTCCAAGCTTATTACATTTTTTTTTGTGATTATATTTTATTACGTTACTAGAGCCTCGCACACTAACTCCCGAGTGTGCGATGCAAAATTAAAATGAGATACCCAGAAACCCGTTGCAGGTGCCCTGAAGTCACTGACGCAAATTTTAAGGAATGTATTTGGAAAAGTATTTGGAAGAGACCAATTACATTTGGTTGTATTTGTATCTTGTATTTAAATGCTTTTTTTTGGAAATGTAATTAAATTTGTAATTAAATACATTTTTGACGAAGTATTTTGTATTTGTATTTCAATACATATTTGCATGTATTTTGCCCATGCCTGTATATATATATATATATATATAACGAGAGTGGAGGAGATCCAGGAAAGGCCTTTCTTTACTGCATCGACGTTTCAAGCGGAGACCGCTTTTCTTCAGGGTGAATGGTTGTGACATGTCCTCTTCTTCTTGTTGATGTTCGTGTGGAAGAGGAAGAGTTATTATGAAGGGTATTAAAAATATTCGGAACAGAAGCAAAAAAAATTATCGTAAATCTTTGAAATTACTAATTATAAACAATGTTAATCCAAATCAATAAAACGAAATAAATTGATTTGTAGTATTTGGCACAGTCTTTGTTACAGCTCCTAAGCACAATCACCCCCGAGCAACCGGAGCGCACACAAAAGTAGCAATGAGGATGTGTTCGGGATTAACACCGCTTCGAGAGCGGAGATCTAGACAGCGCAATGGTGCCGTGGCGGTTTTTTATGAAGTATTTATGTCATATTTGAATGATGTTTACGCGCCCAAGAATTTAACGCAGCGGAAGGATTATCACGGGACGCACGCTCACGAGGATGTTGACGACAGGTGTGGAACGAGCTCACAATGGCAGGCGCCTTTGGTGCAACAATGTCATCGACGCGCTCGGCTAGTGCAGTCCGTGCAGAACCAACATAATTGTGTGGCGTCGGCCCTACACACAGCGTGGCAGCCAAGTGAGCACGCCTGGACTTGCATTAATACCCCAAGCAACCGAATTGAATTTGTGAATGAAAAAAGCCTCCTTCAACTCTCTGTCGTGATCAGAGCTAAATCCAGATTCCAGAAGGATGACACGTATTTTTTCAATACTATGCTCTTTAAGATGCATGTGTTTTGAGAAGGGGAGCGTGGGTAAGGACTTGATATGAGACTTGTGATTGTTGAAGCGCAACCGAAATGAAGTACTGGTTTGTCCTATATAATCCATGTTACATAGTTTACAGCGTAAAAGATAAATAACTTTACGCGTACCGCAGTTGAGGTTTCCAGTGATTTGGAAAGAAAAGCCAGAGTTCGCGCTAGTGACAAGATTGGTGGTTTCGACATATTCACAAATTTCACACCTGGACGTCTGGCAAGGTCTACAACCAGAAACGTTATAAGTTCTATTTTCCGAGTGCACCAATATGTCCTTAAGGTTTCTACCTCGTCGATATACCACGCGTGGTGATACCGGAAAGAGGGTGCGTAGTTTATCGCTTTGCTGCAAAATACTGTGATGTTTCCTGAGAATATTGTTTAAATTTGGAAGGCGGGCTGAATATGCAACCACCAGGTTTGCGTGCTCGTTTTGTGACATTTTGGGTTGGGGTTGATTGATAATTTGCTCTCGGTCGAGAGCACGTGCTTTTTCAATGGCCTTATCGACAATGGCTGGTGGATAATTCTGCTTGGATAGCACGAGTTTCAGATTGCTGGCGTTGCGTTCGAATTCATCTAAACTGGAGCATATCCTCCGGAATCTGTAAGCTTGAGAAAAGGGAATACTTGTTTTGCAATGTTTAGGGTGGGAGCTCTTGAAGTGCCGGTACTGTTGACGGTCCGTCGACTTCCTGAAGAGTTTTGTTGTAAGAGAATTCCCGCTGATCTCGACTGTCACGTCAAGAAAATCAATGCTCGTTTTAGAATAACTGCGAAAACGTAATACTGGGGTGGAGACCGTTGAAGTCCCGAATGAAGACTGTGAGTGCTGACTCCCCGTGTGCCCATACCATAAATATATCATCGATTTTTCGCTTATAAACCAGAGGTTGCCGAGAGCGACTAGACAAGAAGCGTGACTCTAAAATCGGCCATAAAAAGATTTGCATAGTTAGGGGCATTGCAGTTCCCCGAGTCTGTAGAAAGTGTCGTCCTTCGAACTCAAAGTTGTTGTGTTCTAAAACTAACCTGAGAAGTGTTGCGAGGACGTCGTTATTGACATGAATTGTTGGAGGGTCATTGTTATACGCCTTGATTACTGCTTCGATGCCATCCTGGTGAGGGATATTTGTATACAAGGACGCAACATCCATGGTGACCAGGATTGCGTCAGTGGGAATTACAAGTTCTGTTATTTCTCGAAGAAAGTGATTTGTGTCCTTTATGTATGATGGCATCGTAGGAGGAAGGTTCATAATAAGGAAATTGACAAAGCTAGAAATTCTCTCTGTCACCGTGTCTATTCCGGATACATTTGGTCGTCCTGGATTTCCTTGTTTGTGAATTTTATGTAATGTGTAAAAGCGGCCAGCCTTTGGATAGGCCGGCTTCATTGCTTTATGCATCTCCTCCGAAATGTCTCCATTATCCAGCATTAAGTCCAAAGTGTCCGTTATTAGTTTAGTGAATTTCTTGGTCGGATCTGCTTGAAGTTCCTTGTAAAATTGTTGGTTCATTAGCTGGCGAAATCCTTCATCTAGATAGTCTTGCTTATTCATAAAAACTATGGCTCCTCCTTTGTCAGCAGGTTTAATAATAATATCATCTCTTCAGCTGAGTTCACGCATTGCGATGCGTTCAGCAGGAGTGAGATCGTGACGTAGACATTTTCGTTGTTGATAGTTTCTGATCACATAACGCTGTACCCATTCGATGTACAAATCAAGGTACTTGTCGCGTTGCTCTTTTGGAGTCCATGACCTATTCGAAGTATTAGGAATGCGCTCTCTGGAGTCTTGCGGATGATCGTGGAAATACTCTCTGAGTCTCAGGTTTCTTGCGAAGTTATCGAGGTCCTTATATATTTGGAATTCATTGTATTCTCCTGACGTGGGGCAGAAGCTGAGGCCTCTGGAACACAATGAGAGTTCTGTGGCGGATAGAATAACACTGGACAAGTTTATAATATTCAGCGATTGGAAGCTCATTCCTCCGGTAGATGAGCACTCAGTAGGTGCAACTTGTGTGCATCGTTGTGGTTGGTTTGAGGTAGTGAATTGTGAACGGCCTTGAATGTTAGTATGGTCATCTGAGATATGGATCATGTCCGTACGGCGAGTGACAGTGTTAGAAGGAGTAGCCGATAATCCTACCACATTGTCGCCTGCCAACGTTTTATTTTTTGTTACGTTAATTTCATTTAGTCTTTTTCGCTCGTATTCTTCAAGCGCGTTTTTCTCGGTGTGAGATAATAATTTGCTGGACTAGTAACTATACTCTGTGACGGCAAGGTCACCGGCGCGTCGTTCATTATGTTTGACAATAACATTAACTAAATCCAGAGATGCTTTTTTTAAGAGGTTATTCCACTCATTCATTTCTCCTTCGTTAAGAGTATTCATGGATGTAGTGAAATGTAAGCTTAGTCCCCTAGGCGCGGTGCCACATTTAAGATAGCTACGGAGTGCTTGAGCATGAAGGTGAAATCGTATTCTCTTACCTATAATTTTGCGTGCCTCCATAAAACATCTTGAATGATGTTGCTCGGGGGTGATAGTACCTGTCGTCCCAGCGAGTCAGAACGAACTCCGCAGATTGTAGGGGTGACGGGGCGTCGGGTCATTTGTCGGAGCAGAATTGATTCCTGACTTAGGCTGGGATGAAGATGAAGGCAGGCTGGGAAATTCTTCCGAAGATAGGGCAACGCATGGACCCGAAGGAGGCCGCGTCTAGATCTCCGCTCTCGAAGCGGTGTTAATCCCGAACACATCCTCATTGCTACTTTTGTGTGCGCTCCGGTTGCCCGGGGGTGATTGTGCTTAGGAGCTGTAACAAAGACTGTGCCAAATACTACTAATCAATTTATTTCGTTTTATTGATTTGGATTAACATTGTTTAAAATTACTAATTTCAAAGATTTACGATAATTTTTTTGCTCCTGTTCTGAATATTTTTATTACCCTTCATAGTAACTCTTCCTCTTCCACACGAGCATCAACAAGAAGAAGAGGACATTTCACAACCATTCACCCTCAAGAAAAGCGGTCCCCGCTTGAAACGTCGGTGCAGTAAAGAAAGGCCTTTCCTGGATCTCCTCCACTTTCGTTTTACGTCCAACCGGCCCGTTGAACCTTCTTACCGTATATATCTATATATATATATATCTATATCTATATATATATATATATATATAGGGCGGTGTCATTTGGATTCAGGCAATGAGTGTCAATCGTATTTTTTATTTTGCTTCAATTTTTTTATTTTGTGGAGCATGTTCCAAGAAGAACAATCCTCTTTATCTTAATGCCCTGACATCTTCAGTTTCTGAGAAACAAAAACCTCAAAGAAGCGGGAAAGAACGACGAGGTTTTGACGATTGTCGTGTGCGGCGTTTTTTAATCACTCTCTATCCCAAAGTATTCAAAAGAGAACGTCTATATTTTTTTAGTGTGATATACATGACAGGAGGTAAAACGAAATTATCACTACTATTTATTTTTCGTCGCTCAAATTTTTGTAAAAATCCCCAAGCATGCCTCCGCGAACAACTGTGACTTAAAGTGCGGATTTTTTCTTGAGTAGACTATGGTTAGTATCGCTTTTAAAATAATACCACGTGTAGAACCTTTCATTGCCTTCCAAATTAAGCAAAGTTTCTGTTTTTATCTTGCACGAGTACTGAGAAATAAATTATGAAACAGAAGGTTTTCACTTTTCGTTTAATTTCAGTACGCTGTACAAAAAAAAAAAAAAAAACATTTTTATTTTTATTTTTATTTTTTCGCGTCGCGTGCTCTTCGCACCATTCGTTTACCCACAATACATTCCGTTCAAAGCATTTGCACTGGTTTTGAGTTTTATTTCTCTAAATATGGTTAACAAGACCAAGTGTTGGTGGTGGGTTGTCGTGTGTTGCGTTTTTTAATCACTCTCAATCTCAGATTTTTCAAAAGAGAGCTTTTTTTTATTGTGATATATATGTAGGTCGGTAAAACGACATTCCAACTACTATATATGATTTGTCGATCCAATCTTTGTAAAAATCCCCAAATATGCCTCTTCGAACAACTGTGACCTAAACTGTGAATGTTTTTGATTCGACTATGTTTAGCATCGCTTTTAAAATAATACGAAGTATAGAACCTTTCATTGCCTTCCAAATTAAGCACTATTTGTGCCTTCATCATGCACGACTAATAAAAAATAAGGAATAAAACAAAGTATGTTTCTATTTTTCGTTAAGCTTCACCACGCTGCATAAAAAAAATTACGTCGCGTTCTTTTTACACTTTTACCCAGAATACATTACGTTAGAGGTATGTGCACTGATTTTGGGTTTTAAGCCTCTAAATATGCTAAAAATGATTTTGTTTTGTTATAAACATGAAGCTTGTGTTAAAAATATAAAATATCGAAATTCAAAAATCTCGGTTTCCAATAGGAAGCTATTTTATTCTGTCTTACAATATTATACTTTGATATTTCTAACGTAGTATAGATGATGTAGCGCATTGGGTTTAGGCCTGAGGCCTCTCCAATCATGGCGCCGGCGGAAATTGTCTGAAAACCCGGTTTCGGCAGTTTTGAGTTTATAGTGTTTAGACGTTTGGAATGGCAAACTTGTTATTATACGGCAAACAACATCAATGTCTTTTATATGATTTCTTATTAAACGTCCTTTAGATTATTATAATGAAGAATAAAATACGCAGGTATAACCCAAATTACCAACATCAGCACTTGCTCTTTTTTAGCCTATTTAGAGGCTTAAAACTCAAAACTAGCTGCATATATCTCGAACGGAATGATGCTGGATAAACGAAAAGAGTAAAAAAAACGCAAGCGAAAAAAAAATATTTATATATATTTTTTTTGAAGCGTGCTGAACTAGAACAAAAGTGAAAATCTTTATGTGCCATAATTTATTCCTCAGTCCTCGTGCGTGATTAAGACACAAACATTCCATAATGTGAAAGACAATGAAAGGCTCTACACGTGGTATTATTTTAAAAACAAAAGTTAACATAGTGGACAAAAAAACAAATCCCCAGTTTAGGTCACACTTGTTCGCGGAGGCATATTTGGGGATTTTTACAAAGATTGGGTTCACAAATAATAATTATTAGGTGGAAGTTTGCTTTACCGACTTGCATATATATCACACTAAAATATGGAGCTCTCTTTTCAATACCTTGAGATTGAGAGCGGTTTAAAAAGTGAAAGCTGCTTACAACTCCCTGTAACGCCGAATTAGAGCGCAGCTCTTGAGGAGGAGGAGGGAAGGGCACTGGGGGGGGTTAAACTAACCAGGGGGGGTCACGTGACCTTGGGGGTCACGTGACCCCAATGCCGATGATGTCATCACTGACGTCATCAGTGACGATGACGATGCGGGTGCTGATGACGTCATTAGTGACGTCACTGATGACTTCACCAGTGATGATGACGATGACGATGCGAATGTCGGTGACGTCATCAGTGACGTCGCTGATGACGTCATCAGTGATGATGACGATGCGGATGTCGGTAACGTCATCAGTGATGATGACGATGACGATGCGGATGCCGGTGACGTCATCAGTGATGATGACGATGACGATGCGGATGCCGGTGACGTCATCAGTGACGATGACGATGACGATGTGGATGCCGGTGACGACATCAGTGACGTCACTGATGACGTCATCAGTGATGACGATGACGATGCGGATGTCGGTAACGTCATCAGTGATGATGACGATGACGATGCGGATGCCGGTGACGTCATCAGTGATGATGACGATGACGATGTGGATGCCGGTGACGTCATCAGGGATGATGACGATGACGATGTGGATGCCGGTGACGTCATCAGTGATGATGACGTCATCAGTGATGATGACGATGACGATGTGGATGCCGGTGACGTCATCAGTGACGATGACGTCATTGGGGGTCACGCGACATCGGCGGGGTCACGTGACTTCGGGGGGTCACGTGACCCCGGTGGGGGGCTCGTGCGGTGCATTATGGGACATTTCCCATGATGCACCGCGCGGTTCCGCCGACGCCGACGGCGACGGCGACGCCAACGGCGACGCCGACGGCGACGCCGCTCAAGCCGGAAACGGGCCCCTAAGAGCTGCGCTCTAAAACCCACCATCGGCACTTGATCTTTTTTAGCATATTTAGAGGCTTAAAACTCAACACCAGTGCAAACACCTCTAACTTAATGTATTCTAGGTAAAAGAAGGGTGCAAAGACAACGCTATACAAAACAAATAAAAATAAAATAAATTTTCATACGGCGTGCTGAAATTGAAAAAAAAGGTGAAAACATTCTTTGATTCATAATTTATTTTTCAGTACTCGTACACAATAAAACACAAACTTCGATTAATTTGGAAGGTAATGAAAGGTTCTACACGTGGTATCGTTTAAGAGTGGAACTAAATATAGTCGACTCAAACAAATATCCGCAATTCAGGTCCCAGTTCGCGAAGGCATGTTTGGGGATTTTTATAATGATTGGAACTACGAATAATAAATAGTAGTTATTATTTCGTGTTACCTACTTTTATATATACTACACCAAAAAACATAGACGCTCTTTCTTTAATACTTTGAGATAGAGAGTGATTCAAAAACGCAGCACACGACAAGCATTAAAACCGCTTCCTTCTTTCCCGCTTCTTTGAGATTTTTTTTTCTTAGAAACTCAAAAGGTCAGGACATTAAAATAAAAAAAAGGATTGTTCTTCTTGGAACATGCTCGACAAAATATAAAAATGTGAAGTAAATAAAAAGTACGACTTTGCTTGAATCCAAATGAAACGGCCCATATAAATATCACCAGTAAAAGACAAGTATTTGTTCATGGTGTTGTACTAAATATCGCCAGTGGAGTCAGAACTGTCAAATGAACTGATTGTTTTTTAGAGAAATGTTGAGCTTGGTCGATCCCTGAGTGAACTGAGCAACGGGAACGACAATGTGCTTGCTCTCGTGTTCCATTAAAAATGGCAACAGGTTGGACAGGCGGAGTCATTTTAATTCTTGTTATCACTTCAGGTCAGGGTCCAAAGTACCCGAAGGAAAAATCCATCAATGTAACCCTGTTTGGCAGTCAATGTTTTCTAGTGGACCGCTGACTGCGCCTGACTGTACGTCAAGCATGTCTGATTGGCCAACAAGTTACTCTGACCGACAGTCAAACTCCAGTCAGACCCCGCTTGTCGGCTTTCTGATGGTTTCCTGGTGGCAGTCGGCCGCCGCGAAATGCCATCAGGATGTCTTGGTGGTGATTCTGACTGTACATCGATTGTCTCTGACTGTACGTGAGAAAGCTTTGACGTGCAGACAGACGTACGGTCAAAGGACGTAAAGTTCGTTCGGATACCACTATTTCGTCAAATCTATGAATACGAAAAGTAATCTATGCACGAGAAAACGATTTTGGGACGTGAGCCCATAAAACCGCTGACGTTAGAGATATGACACGCAACCGACCGACAACCTTGATCAGAAGGCCGCGGAAGCGCCGAACACGAAGCTTCGCACTTCGCCGACTTCGCTTCGCCCATAAAGGCTTCGCGGAGCTTTCATGAACGATCGCTCTCGACTCGGTTTGTTTGCCCGCTTGCTTTAACCTGTCGATCCTGCCCGGGCTCTACAATGTCTTATGTTTTAGTAGAATTTCTACTCGACAAGACCCCGCCTGTTGTGAGTTCCGACGATGTAAGGGACTTAAGCGGTGTAGTTGAAGACGACAGGGTGTACCAGGTCTACTGAGCCGGTGATGCGCGAACAAAAGGATCGTTCTACGACGCGAAAGTACTCTACATGGCAGGTGAGTAGAACTGAAGTGCGGCGAGTGATGTACGAGTGCTTTGCATAACATGCTGACGGCTTAACTGCATTTGCAGCCAAAGCATTTTGTATAAAGCGAATAGTCAAATCGAGTTCTCTTAACGGTGGGGCGTAGCATAGCGGTTAGGGTGTCCGATTTGTACGCATGTGGTCGCGTGTTCGATGCGCGGTGGTGCTGCTTTTTTTTTTTTTTTCTCGAACTTTTTGTTTTATCGAGGCATTTGGCGATATTTATGAGTGCGTATAGCTTTACTCTTATATAAATGCTGCCCTTGTTGATGAAATTCCCTTGGCAGTGGCAGTCAGACGTCATCTGATGGACCATCAGATGACGCCTGATGGTCCATCACGTTCCACAAAGGCTGCTGACTGGCAGTCAGTGTCCCAAATTACGTAGCTTGATGGAATTTTCAATAGGGTAGTCATAAAGAAGTCAAATCTAAGGAAGTCACTGGCAGAAAAGACTTCACAAAAAACATTGAGCACGGGGGCTTTCCCTGCTTAAGTCGTTTAACTCCCCCCCCCCCCCCCCCCCCCGCCCCCCTTCCTAATGTTGGCCGTCGGCCTTTCCGGTGTGAGCTATCTTACACCCAAACTCAAATGAGTTTGAGGCCACTCAGTTAGAGAGATGACACAGATGACCCTCTTGGTATTGAGTGGCATAATTATTTGGGCACAAATTGTAGTAAATAATAACTAAAAGGATACCCGAAAAAGTCCCATTACAAGAACGAAAAAAATAAAGTCGCTTCACATAAAGACAATTCTCGCGAGCCACAACTCTAAAACAGTCCAGAGAATATTGTCACGCGTGGTGACTAAAAAACAATAAATAAACAGAAAGAAATAAACGTTTAATGTGGCGAACTTGTGCCAAAAATAAAAGGGGTACAAAGGATAATAACAGAGCGTCGCGGGCGTCGAAGTCGGCGAAACCGCAGGATCGAGCGCTGGGGCGAGACTCAATGCAGATCGCCACGCGGAGCCCCTTATGTACACCTGTGGGCTTCTGGAATGATCGGCATAGAAGGTTCGGCGTGTAGAACATTCTGACCACGAACAAGCCCAACATGGTTTTCGAATTTACCAGAACATTACTTTACAGAGTCAACAAAAATGCGCCTCCGCGGTCAGGAATCGAACCCTGGGCCGGTTTGCTCATCTTGCGGCTGCGGCTGCGGCTGCGGCCAAGAGGGATTTTTACGTCACGTGACCAGCTCCATGGGGACAAGGAAGTACCTAGCCTCCCTGCCTAAGGGCGGAGAGACCCGCATCGCTTCAAGCAGAAAATCCTAATATCGCTCGCAAAAACTGATTGCAGGGACTTGCACCTGAAGTCCGATTGACCGCCCCTTTATACTGTAGGAGCAGCAGGTAAAGTTACGGCCAGGGAGGGTAAATAGGAGCCAAAATAAAGAAAAAACCACACGAGATAAAAGCGGTAGCAGTGAATTTATATACCTCCGCCGGCGCCTGAGCCTCGCGCCTTCTGCTGTGGTCGAGAGGTTAAAGCGCCGGTACATGTCGTCGCGGCGTAAAAGTTCCGGGTTGAAATCGCGCTAAGGACTTTTTTTTTGTATTTTGCACGTGTCTTACTTATTAACTGTGATCTTTTTTAGGAAATCATCCACTTGCAATACTGCGGCTTACACGGTTTTAACTGTTAGTCCTACCTGTTTAATCGAAACACCGGGAAGAAGAAAAAAAGATCAACGCAAGTTAACGCGCTAATACAATCATTTCGTAATTTCCATTAAAAGGAAACCAATGTAACAACATCGATACGGCTTCCACACAAATGGAGCCGAAACAAGCATCCTTTCCTCAGCAACTGCAATTTTATCTGTTTTTAAATAATGCTCTTGCTTCGATTACTTTCTATAACAAGAGACGCCTATTTAGGACTAATAAAAACTGCAGTTGTGACAATTAAAAAAAAACTCCAAAAAGCAAGCAAAAAAAAAAAAAAAGGCTAGCAGCGGTGGATAAATTGAATGAGCGAAATCCTACAGGCAAGGCAGCAAGTCAAACGTCTGAGAAAGTAGCAAAACCGAAATAAAAGAGATCATACTTCTACTTGCATGTAATGTGACAAAAAGTATATTTAAACTCTTTAAATTTTGTTGTGGCAATCGTTTTGTAATATTAACAGATTACTTGTTGAATTTTAGTTAGCATAGCAGACGATCACGACCGAATGCAAAAATGAATCAGGCGTCGACATCGCAAACCCTCTCTCTAATGCAAACCCCTAAAATGACTTTGGATCAAGAAATGAAATTAATTATAATTAATTCCATATGTTGATCCTACGTCATTTTAGGTGTTAGCATTAGAAAGAGGGACCTAAAATGACTTTGGATCATTAATGAAATTATTTATTATGAATTCCATTTCTCTTTCAAAATCATTTTAGGTGTTTGCATAAGAGAGAGGGTTTGCGATGTCGACACCGGATTCATTTTTGCATTCGGTCGTGATCCTCTGCTAATCTAACTAAAATTCAACAAGTAATGTGTTAATATTACAAAACAATTGCCACAACAAAATGTAAAGAGTATAAATATACTTTTCATCACATTCCATGCAAGTAGAAGTATGATCTCTTTTATTTCGGTTTTACCACTTTCTCAGACGTTTGACTTGCTGCCTTGCGTGTAGGATTTCGCTCAATCAATGTATCCACAGCTGCTAGTCTTTTTTTTTTTTTTGCTTGCTTTTTTGGATTTTTTTAATTGCTACAACTGCAGTTTTTATTAGTCCTGAATAGGCGTCTCTTGTTATAGAAAGTAATGGAAGCAAGAGCATTATTTAAAAACAGATAAGATTGTAGTTGCTGAGGAAAGGATGCTTGTTTTGGCTCCGTTTGTGTGAAAGCCATACGGATGCTGTTACCTTGGTTTCCTTTTAATGAAAATTATGAAATAATTTTATTAGCGCGTTAACTTGCGTTGATCTTTTTTTCTTCTTACCGGTGTTTCGATTGAACAGGTGGGACTAACAATAAAAACTGTGTAAGGCGCAGTATTGCAAGTGGATGATTTCCTAAAAAAGATCACAGCTAAAAAGTAAGACACGCGCAAAATACAAAAAAAAAGGAAAGAAGAAGTACCTGGTGCGATTTGAACCCCGTACTTTCACGCCGCGACGGCAAGTACCGACGCTTCAACCTCTCGACCATAGCAGAAGGCGCAAGGCGACCGCACCGGCGGAGGTACATAAATTTACTGCTACCGCTTTTACCTCGTGTGGTTTTTTTCTTTATTTTGGCTCCTATTTACCCTCCCTGGCCGTAACTTTACCTGCCGTTCCTACAGTATAAAGGGGCGGTCAATTGGACTCCAGTTGCAAGTCCCTGCAATCAGTTTTTGCGAGCGACATTAGGTTTTTGTGCTTGAAGCGATGCGGATCTCTCCCCCATTAGGCAGGGACGCAGGTACTTCCTTGTCCCCATGGGGCTGGTCACGTGACGTAAAAATACCTCTTGGCCGCGGCCGCAGCCGCAGTCGCAAGATGAGCAAACCGGCCCTGGCTTTCAGCGTGGAAAGCACGCGCGATAACCTTTAGACCACGAGCGCGCTGCCTTCGTGGTCAGCTGCGCTCGCGGCAATATAGTGTTTCTTTTCTAGTAACTGCTCCGATTGTTTGGAGGTTGTCTGACTAGTCATTTTTTTCATTAATTACCGATTTAAACAGTAAAACAACAGACAACGAAGTAATGTTGGTGGTTTTAGTGTGTTAAGGCATCAAACCGTTGTGTTCTCTATCATCTAACAACTGAACTGTCGTAGTTAAAAACTAAGATACTTCTGCATTCAACTAATAAAAGAAAACATTGAGACTGAATGCGATTGTAATATAGCGGCCACTATCATTTGGGCACATTCACAGGCATTTGTCATAAAGATCAACAAGATATTTTCAAGCTCCACTCCTACATGCTGTCCGTTTTGAGGGGTTGTTTCAATTAGTTTTGGAACTGGTTTCGTTCGTTCTAATTGGAGTTGATTACAACTTCGCAGCCATTTAAACGTATTACTAAAAGCTAAGTTTAAAAGCTGGTTCACAGATTTGCGTCGACTGAGTTGTGCTGCGTTGCGTCGTGCAGCACCGCGTCTCCGTTGGAATTGTCGCCATAGCAACCCGTACGTCGCAGGCCGTTGCAGTTGCACTCGGCGGATTCGGCGAAAATGTGTGAATCGCCGTGTTGACTTGATCTTGGGCTTGGTTTTTCCGCGCACCCTGTGCGTTATGCTGGGCGACTGGCGCCTGACGTAGGCTCCCAGCTGCCTGTCCATGTCATAGGCTTCTTGCACGACTATGATGTATGTATGCCTGCCCTCGGTCTTGCGCTCGGCACCTCTTGTCTCTGACGTCTCTTCACTTACATAATTAAACGTTCCAACTGAAGGGTGGCGTGGCGCTTTCGGGCTTCGCGGTTCGCCTACTGCGGGTGCTGTTGAGCTGAATGGCCATATTGGTTTGGCGGTTTCATCGCTTATATTCCGTGTTGTGCCCGTACTTGCGCAAACATTTCTTGTATTGTCTATTGGAATTGCTGGTACACCGCTTGTTGATTGGCTCGGATGGCCGTCTGGTGGGCTGGTTGCAGCTCTTTCCTGAAGTTCTAAATACCGGTACTTTCGCCGCCGTCCTCGTTTTTTTGCAGCCGTAGCGGGTTGTGCCTGCGATTGTTTTACCTTATGTGTTTGCTTTAGAATGGTGGGTGCGACGACTATCGTTACGTAGTCCCATCTCGATTCAGCCTGACATTTCCACTGCTTTCTGTTTCTTTTTGTCTTCGGCTACCGCCGCCTCTGCCGCCTCCTTGGCTTAGGCCTGTTTCCTGATTCTCTCTTTGTACATCGCTCGTTTTCCCTTTACCCTCCGTGTCTCAACCTGAGCATGTTGAAGTATTATCCTATGCGTTCTAGATAAAGGATGGCTTGGGCCTTGATTTTGGCCGTTTTTCTCTTACCGCCGTTCCGTGGCGAGGAGGATTTTCTGCGGAATTCTACCTTTTGGAAATGGTATCTACAACCTGGCTTTACCTCGTGCCTTGCCTTTGTAGTTTGTGTGCTATTTGATGATGGGCGGGCACTCCTCTTCGTAAAGCAGAGTAGACCAGTTTTCTCGCGGGGTTTTTCCTTATATTTCCGGTTCGGCTGGCTTCGTCTTTTGCAGCCACAGATATGTGTGACCGCGGCTACGTCCCCTCCTCCGCGTGGTTTTCTGTGATGCCTCTCGTCTTGCTGCCGCCTAGATGGTGAATCAACATGCAGCAGCTTCCTTTTGGATGCGCATGTCCGCTTGCGCCTTAGATGGACAGCTGACTTTCAGCGCCATGTGCCCGGTGACTCTACAGTTGCCGCAGAATTTGTCTCTGCACTGTTCGCCATGGGCGAGCGTCTCGCCGCACTGTTTGCACTGTTGCCAGTAGGAGAAAACCATCGTCTTGTGTCGCAGGTTGTTTCACTTGAGGCAGACTCTCGCCGTGGGTTTTACAGGAATACGTTCACCACCCTTACACCACAACCTTACACTGGATTGCTTCTCGATGGCATGTCACAAAAAAGTACCCTTGGGTTCAATCGGGCGTTCGTGAATCATGTCGTGAAAATCCGGATCGGTGTTTAAGACGACCTTGGCCGTATTAACGGTCGATACCCGGTGAACCAAGCTTCTGGACGTGGTAACTCGGTAGTGAACCTGTACGCCCACACCCTGACTTGTTTCTTTCAGATCGTCAGCACGGATCGTTAATGCGGTGACTTTCGGTAGGTCTAGGGCGTGCCTCTCGTAATACACGGTTACCGTAAGTGTTTTGGTGCGCGTGCATGGGGTGATGCTGAACTTGTTTGCAGACTGTGTGGTAATGTGCTATCTTAGTGTCTTTGTGATAAGCTTGGGCTTATCTCCAATGTTATTATCAGCGCGTGCGGCGTCACGCATGCCGTGAACACTTAAATTGGCCTGTTTGTGCTCCTCGGCAAGTAGAGGAGTGATGACATCAGGTGCAAGCCACATATATATACTCCAACCTACAAATGTCCGCAGTGTCACGCAAAGTCGCGTTAGCATAGCTCAGCAGAATCCTTTTGTTTGTATAAAATCTCGTGCATAAGAGGCACTTTGCGGAGCCACTTGCTCGTGCCCACGCCTTTGCTTCCACTGCAGATCCTTGTGAGATGAAGTATAGTTTGCATTCACTGGGATCCATATTCGGGCGAACTGTTCACAGGGCATGCTCAGAAAGAGCTCGCGGGCTGCCAAAAGCGGCAGTCTTCATGGTATGCATGCGCATTGAAACATCATTGTGGAAGCTCGCCATCAACACTGTGGAAACCTAAAATCTGTCGATTTAAGCTTAGATATTGTCACGAATGAAGGTGACGAAAAGCCGAACAGTAAACTGAAAATAAAGATTTAATGGGCGAACTTGTGCCAACCAAAAATAAATAACGAAAGAGCGTCGAGGCAGCAGAAAAGCGGGCGGCGGTTCGGCGGCACTACAGAGCTCTAGCGAGACTGGGACTGACTCGACAAAGTCGCGGGCAGCTGCTTATCTACCGTGCGTCATTATCTCGAAAGTTTGGCAAAGCAGGTTTGAGCGTCGCTCGCTCGGGGCGAGGATGAACTGGCACTTTCGAGAATAACAAAGCAGAGGGACAGTTACGACGGCTGCGAGAATGACCGGGAATCTTCTAGAAGACCGTGACCAAGCGTTGCCTTCTCGGCTCTGCGGGCGGCATTATCCCCCCTTTTAAAAGTGCATCGCCCCGATGCAAAACGAAAGGAAAACGGAAATGGCTAAAACAATTACGGCGAAACAAAACAAACATGTAGTGTCACAATCCTAAAGCGCGTAGAACGGCTTGAGTCGAACTACGTGGACGACTTCGGGTCGTGGCTGGCGGCGTCCTGATGGGCGAGTTCCGTCGGGGAGCACCTCGTAGTTCAAGTCCCCAAGGCGGCGGATGACCTTGTAGGGTCCGAAGTAGCGTTTTAACAGTTTCTCGCTGAGGCCGCGGCGGCGAATGGGCGTCCACACCCATACCCTGTCTCCGGGCTGGAACTCCACGTCGCGGCGGCGAAGATTGTACCGGCCAGCGTCCACACGTTGCTGGTCCTTTATTCGAAGACGGGCTAGTTGGCGTACTTCTTCTGCTCGTTGGGTGACCAGCTGGGCGTCGTCAGTGCCGTCGTCCGTAGGGTTGTGGGGCAGCATGGCGTCGAGCATCGTCGTCACCTTTCTGCCGTGCACCAGCTGAAAGGGTGTAATGCCGGTAGTTTCTTGAATCGCCGTGTAGTACGCAAACGTGACGTAGGGCAGCACTTCATCCCACGTCTTGTGTTCCACGTCAACGTACATAGAAATCATGTCGGCGATGGTCTTGTTTAGTCGCTCCGTCAACCCGTTGGTCTGCGGGTGGTATGCCGTGCTCCGGCGGTGGTCGGTGTGGCTCAGGCGGAGTATCTCTTGTGTCAGTTGCGCCATGAACGAGGATCCTCGGTCCGTAATCAGGACTTGGGGAGCGCCGTGTCGGAGGACGATAGACTCCACGAAGAATTTGGCTACTTCCACGGCGGTCCCCGACGGGAGTGCTTTTGTCTCGGCGTACCTGGTGAGATAATCAGTTGCCACGATTATCCACCGATTTCCCTGCGCCGAGGGTGGGAAAGGTCCGAGAAGATCCATTCCAACCTTCTGGAATGGTGCAGTCGGGGGCGCGATCGGTTGCAAGAGACCTGCCGGCTTCGTCGGTGGTTTCTTACGTCGTTGGCATTCGTGGCCCGAACGGACGTAGAGGTGGACAGTCTTCGGAAGCTTGGGCCAGTAGTATTTTTCTCGGATCCGTGCAAGAGTCCTACTGTAGCCAAGGTGACCAAATGTTGGGTCGTCGTGGCAGGCTTGGAAGATCTCTTCTCGAAGACTAGCAGGAATCACTAGCAGCCACGTCGAGTTGTTGTCCCCGAAGTTTTCTTTATAGAGGATACCTCTCCGGACGGCGAATCGTGGCAGGTCACGTGAGAAGGCTCGGGGAATCGTACCCCCTCGTCCATCCAAGTGGTCGATCAATGCACGCAGCTCAGGATCGTCCCGCTGGAGCGCTGCCATGCCGTGAATGCTCACCGCGCCAAGAAAGTGGTCGTCGTCGTCGTCGTCTTTGGCACATCCGGCAGCTGACTCGACAGGGGCTCTGGACAGGCAGTCGGCGTCGCTGTGTTTTCGGCCTGACTTGTAGACCACGGTTACGTCGTACTCTTGCAGTCGTAGGCTCCATCGAGCGAGGCGTCCCGATGGGTCCTTCAGGCTCGCTAACCAACACAGCGAATGGTGGTCGGTGACCACCCGAAAAGGAGTCCCGTACAGGTATGGGCGGAATTTCGTGATAGCCCAGACGACGGCCAGACATTCCTTCTCGGTCGTCGAGCAATTGCGTTCCGCGTTCGACAGCGTCCGGCTAGCGTATGCGATCACGCGCTCCGCACCGTCCTGTCGTTGGACCAGTACCGCTCCGAGTCCTGTATTACTGGCGTCCGTGTGGACCTCCGTTTCGGCTGATTGGTCGAAGTGGCCGAGAATCGGTGGTGACTGGAGCCGTCGCTTTAGTTCGTCGAATGCCTGTTGTTGTTCTTCACCCCAGTCGAAGTTCACGGCGTCCTTCGTAAGGTGCGTTAGCGGCGCAGAAAGCTTGGCGAAATCCTGAACGAATCGCCGGTAGTATGCGCAAAGCCCAAGGAATCTTCGGACGGCAGTTTTGTCGGTGGGCGGTGGAAAGGCCGCTACGGCGCGAGTCTTCTCAGGGTCAGGACTTACACCTTCGTTGCTCACCACGTGGCCCAGGAACTTCAGTTCAGTAAGCTTAAATGGTAAAACAAAAATGGCTAGGTGGCGTAAGCTACCGCCCGATCCAAAGGGCTCAGCCGTATTCATCCATCCATCCATCCAGCCGTAGGCAAACCGGCACTTCGTCGGCTTGAGGGTGAGTCCTGCGGTCCTGATTGCCTCTAAAACGGCCCGAAGGCGTCGCAAATGCTCGTCGAAGTTGGCCGAGAATACCACGACGTCATCGAGGTAAACCGGACAGCTCTGCCACTTGAGGCCTGCTAGGACGGTGTCCATGACACGTTGGAACGTTGCCGGCGCCGTGCACAGTCCGAAGGGCATCACCTTGAACTCAAACAGTCCGTCGGGCGTGACGAAGGCAGTCTTTTCTCGGTCCCGTTCGTCGACTTCGATCTGCCAGTAGCCACTCTTAAGGTCCATCGACGAAAAGTATCGGGAGTGGCGCAGCCGGTCCAGCGTGTCGTCGATGCGGGGGAGCGGATACACATCTTTCTTCGTGACCGCGTTGAGCCGCCGGTAGTCAACGCAGAATCGAAGCGTTCCGTCTTTCTTCTTTACCAGCACAACTGGAGAGGCCCACGGGCTGCTCGAAGGCTGAATGATGTCGTCGTTGAGCATCTCCTGTACTTGTTCATGAATGGCCTCTCGTTCCTTTGGGGAGACCCGGTACGGCGGCCGATGCACAGGGAGCGCGTCCTCGTTGGTAATGATGCGGTGTTTCGCAACTGTTGTCTGGCGCACCCTCGACGTCGTCGCAAAGCAGTCGCCGAACTCGGCGAGGAGGTCTCCGAGCTGTCGTCGTTCCGTGGCGCTGAGCTTGGGGTTAACGTCAAGCTATTGCGGCACTGTACTGGACGGCTGACATGGCGAGGGCTCTTCGGAGATCGCGGCGATTTCGGCGTCGGCCCGGAGTTCCTCGACGTGTCCTATAGTGGCACCTTTCGTGAGATGCTGCGCCTCCGGTCGAAAGTTCGTCGCGAGGACCACACAACGTCCATCCTGCAGCTCTGCTACGCCCCTTGCGACGCCTATTCCTCTTCCGAGAAGCAGTTGGACGTTGCCTTCCAGAAGGACTTTCCCGCTGGCAACTGCGTCGGTAACGACGGGCACAAGAACACTCGACCGTGGCGGCAGGTTCACGTGGTCCGCAATGACTCGGACGGCGGCTGGCGACGTTTTGGATTCCTCCGGAGGTAGCACGGGCTTTCGCAGCGTCAGCCTGTTTGCTCCAAGGTCGATCACGGCACCGTACTCACAAAGGAAGTCCATGCCAAGGATGACGTCTCTCGAACAGTCTTTGAGGACGACGAATTTGACGGGGCAAGACTCTCCGTAGATGTCCACGCGCGCAGTACACCTTCCCACTGGTGTGATGAGATGTCCGCCGGCGGTTCGTATTTTCGGGCCATCCCACGGCGTCATCACTTTCCGAAGGCGGCGAGAGAGCTTCCCACTTAAAACGGAATAGTCTGCTCCGGTGTCGACGAGTGCCTTCGCGTCGTGGCCGTCGATGGTAACGTCGAGGTTATTCGACACCGTCACAGAAGCGTCGCTCCTATCCGTTTCGTCGCTAGTGTGGGAGCCCTCCGACGTTAGTGGAGGATATTGGCGTCGTTCGTCACCGGCAATACCACCTCCCGGTATTGCCGCACTCAGTTTTCCCGGCGAGGCAAGGGGGACAGGCTTTCTCGGCGGGACCGGCGGAAGGGCGATGGCGAGCGTCGGGGAGATGGTGAACGGAATCCTCGGCGGCGAGACGACTCAGGAGATGAAGAGCGGCGGAGGTAGTCTTCGATGTCCCGAGGTCGCTCTCCAAGACGTGGTCGAGGGTCGTTGGGCGCAAACCCTCGTAAGCCCAGCTGTCGGTAGGGGCATCGTCGGTAGATGTGGTTTGCTTCACCACAGTGGTAGCACAGGGGGCGTCGATCAGCCGTCCGCCACACGTCAGTCTTCCTGGGCGCCGGTTGTTCTCGCCGGACGCACTGAGGTCGGTCGTCGAGACGTCGGAGGTACGGCGGTGCTGGTGTGTCTCGTCGTTGCGGCGCAGGAGGTTGACGGGCAGGAAGTGGCGGTCGTCGAGCCATGGCGGCGTAGCTCACCGTTGGTTGTTCCGGTGGTGGCAGGTCGACGGGAGCCTCCTGCTGGAAGGCTCGCTGCACCTCCTCCCGCACTACTTCCGCCATAGAAAGCGAGGCAGGGCGATCGGCGGTGGGCAGAACCTTCCACATTTCTTCTCGAACGACGTCGCGGATTATCTGCCGCAGGTGTTCGATGCCGATACTATTGACATCGGAGCGAGGTGGTGAGACAGCCGGAACCGTTGACACACCGGTGCGTCGTTGATAGTGCACAGCTCTGGCCAACAGCGCTCGCTCGATGTTGGTTGCCTCGGCCACGAAGCCATCTACCGTCGTCGGGGGGCTGCGGACAAGGCCACCGAAGATTTCACTCTTGACGCCCCTCATGAGGAAGCGCAACTTCTTCTCCTCGGTGGCTTGAGGGTCGGCGCGTGTAGAGAGTCGTAGCACGTCTTCAACGTAGCTTGTCACGCTTTCGTCGGGGGCTTGTGTCCGCGTCTGGAGCAGGTCCTCCGCATTCTGTCGCCGGTGTTGGTTCGAGAATGTTCGGCTCAACTCGGCAGCACAGATATCCCACGATGTAAGCGAAGCCTCGTGGTTTTCGAACCAATGCCTCGCGGTGCCTTCCAGCGAGAAGTAGAGGTTCTGGAGGCGCTGCTCGGCGTTCCATCCGTTGTGGCGGGCGACGCGCTCATAGTCAAGGATCCAGTCCTCGACGTCTTCATAGATTTCGCCATGGAAAGTTGTCGGCGATCGGGGGGCGACGGGCAGGACAACGACGGGCGGAGCGGTCATCGTCGCGGTCTTCTTCTTTGATTTCCGCGGCGGGGGTCCGAGTTCAGGAGCTTGCCCTTGAAGACGGCGGCTGGCACGATGCTCTGAGTCTTCAACGGAAGGTCGTTGGGAAATGGGGCTTGTTGACCGAGTTCTTCTAGGGGTATGCTGCACGGGTTTTGTACCCCGCACCTCCACCAGAAATGTCACGAATGAAGGTGACGAAAAGCCGAACAGTAAACTGAAAATAAAGATTTAATGGGCGAACTTCTGCCAACCAAAAATAAATAACGAAAGAGCGTCGAGGCAGCAGAAAAGCGGGCGGCGGTTCGGCGGCAGTACAGAGCTCTAGCGAGACTGGGACTGACTCGACAAAGTCGCGGGCAGCTGCTTATCTACCGTGCGTCACTATCTTGAAAGTTCGGCAAAGCAGGTTTGAGCGTCGCGCGCTCGGGCGAGGATGAACTGGCACTTTCGAGAATAACAAAGCAGAGGGACAGTTACGCCTGCTGCGAGAATGACCGGGAATCTTCTAGAAGAACGTGACCAAGCGTTGCCTTCTCGGCTCTGCGGGCGGCAATATGACAAGCTCTACGTAGGTAAAAACTGTTTTTGTGTATGATCAAACTAACCAATACGGCTAAAACCGAATAGTAAACCAAGAATGAAAAAAGTGAAAGCCGTTTACAACTCCCTGTAACGCCGAATTAGAGCGCAGCTCTTGAGGAGGAAGAGGGAAGGGTACTGGGAGGGGGTCAAGTTACCTTGGGTGGGGGTCACGTGACCTAGGGAAGTCACGTGACGATGACGATGCCGATGACGTCATCAGTAACGATGACGATGCGGATACCGATGACGTCATCAGTGATGATGACAATGACGATGCGGATGCCGGAGACGCCATCTGTGATGATGACGATGACGATGCAGATGCCGGTGACGTCATCAGTGACGTCACTGAAGACGTCATCAGCGATGATGACGATGACGATGCGGATGCCGGTGACGTCATCAGTGACGTCACTGATGACGTCATCAGCGACGATGTCGATGCGGATGCCGGTAACGTCATTAATGATGATGACGATGACGATGCGGATGCCGGTGACGTCATCAGTGACGTCACTGATGACGTCATCAGCGATGATGACGATGACGATGCGGATGCCGGTGACGTAATTAGTGATGATGACGATGACGATACGGATGCCGGTGACGTCATCAGTGACGTCACTGATGACGTCATCAGTGATGATGACAATGACGATGCGGATGCCGGTGACGTCATCAGTGATGATGACGATGACGATGCGGATGCCGGTGACGTTATCAGTGACGTCACTGATGACGTCATCGGGGGTCACGTGACCCCGGGGTCACGTGACTTTGGGTGTCACGTGACCTTGGGGGTCACGTGACCCTAGGGAAGGGGTCGCGTGACCTTGGGGTGACCTTGGGGAGTCACGTGACCCCCGATGACCCTTGGGGAGGGGTCACGTGACCTTGGGGTGACCTTGGGATGACCTTGGTGGTCAAGTGACCTTGGGATGACCTTGGTTACGCCGACGGCGACGGCGACGGCGACGCCGACGCCGCTCAAGCCGGGAACGCGCCCCTAAGAGCTGCGCTCTAAAAAAAGTATCTTCCGCCCCTTCTACATCGTCATCCAAACGTGAGCAAAGCTCAGCAGAATGCCTTTGTTTGTATAAAATCTCGTGCATAAGAGGCACTTTGCGGAGCCACTTGCTCGTGCCCACGCCTTTGCTTGCGCTGCAGATGCTTGTGAGATGAAGTATATTTTGCATTCACTGGGATCCATATTCGGATGCACCGTTCACGGGGCGTGCTCAGAGAGAGCTCACGGGCTGCCAAAAGCGGCAGTCTTGATGGTATGCATGCGCATACCATCAAGAAACATTTTATGTTTCTCGATGATATGCTAGAAACATAAAGTGTTTCTAGAAACATGAAATGTTTCTAGAAACACTAAAAAACATTTTATGGGTCTTCTAGGGACGCATTCCATAGTTACTAGACTGAAGAAAACTGAATTGGATCTAAAAATAGATTATCATTTCTCGCGAGCAAATACATGCATTTGGCTAACATTGAAAGCAAATAATCTCAACCCTTTATATACTAAAGCAATCATGCAACTGGGTAAATGAAATTTTATTTAAGCGTGAAAAACAGTCACCCTCAAACATAGACACATAGAATAAATACAAAAAATGCAAGCAATTTTAAAAATGCGCAATCCGCAAAAATAAGCAATAATTACAGACCCGTTCCACTCACCTCTGTTACATGCATGATTCTAGAACACATTATATTGTGTCAAATTATGACATACTTATCATCCATCATCTTCTTTTCACTAACCAGTACGGCTTCAGCATGGTCGTTCATGCGAGACGCAGTTCATCGAGCCAATCTGTGATCTTCATATTTATGTTTACTTGTCCAAGCTGGTTGATGCTTTTTTATAGATATCGGCAAAGCTTTTCGTCGCGTTACTCATCAAAAACCAATACATAAACTGAATAAATAGAACTTATTCACCTTCGTCATTAAATGAAGAACAAACTTCTTAAATGACAGACGCCAGTATGTTGTAATTGTTCAAAGTCTTTCCTCTCTTTATCCTGTGAAGTCCGATGTCCCGCAGAATCGGCACTTGATCCTGTGCTCTTCTTGATATTAGTAAGGGATCTGAATTCTAACATCTACCTTGAACTCGTCTGTTCGCAGATATTTACGTCATTTATCAGCCTTTTACGGGTCCTCTGGATTATAAGTTTTTTTTAGGATGACTTATATACAACCTGCAACTGGTGCGCCAGGTGGCTTATGAATCTAAATAAAAACTCAACAAATGCTATAACTTCCACCACAAATCGGCATTGCACTCCACGCGCATGCTTAATCAAAAATGATCGTATCAAAAATGTTTCCACATTTAAATATCTTGGCGTTCACCAGTCATCTGATCTTACGTGGAACACTCACATTCAGAATATTGCTAATAAGGCGTCAGAAAGTCTTTGTTTCATCAAACGAACATTTGCAGGCAAACACAAAAACAAAACTCGTTCTTACACTGGTCTTGTTAGACCCCAACTAAAGTATGCATTCATCATTTGGCATCCTCACCAATCATATATGGGATAGAATAGAGAGTCACTAAAAAACCAAGCCGCTCATTTTATGATTTGTGACTACTGCCGCTTTACAAGCGTAACTGGTATAAAACATTGACTTGTCAACCCGTCATAGCAGAAGGCATCTTTCGCGCTCATAGTTTATTCACAAACTATGCCATAGCTCTTCAACTTTTAAACATGCTTTCTTATTTTCTATGGCCAGCTTAACATTTATTTCCTCGTTTGGATCACCTCATTAAAATGAACCCTATATTTGCACCAAATAACCTGTTCGAAAATCTCCTCTGCGCCTCGCCATTTACGGTTAAAATAGCCTTTCACAGGAAAATACTTCAATCAGTGATCACGGGCCCTTTGTTGCCACCGTAAACATGATGTTGCTTGAGTATGCTAATTTTAATTATAATTTTCGTATTCTGTTTTGTAGACGTATTCTGACAGTACCTTTTATTTCTCTCTCTCTCTCGCTTTCTTATAAAAATATATATTTCAATTACTGCTGAAAGTGCCGGAATGCGCCGAAATGTTTTTTTTTTTTTTGTATTCGTGCAGTGTATCTTTTTTCTTTTTGTGTTTTGCTGCTTGGTTTTTGTTTTTCGAATTACTGGGCTGTTGTTCCCATGTATATATTTCCCGTAAGAGCCTTTACGATACATAAATAAATAAAGTAAAAAAAAAGAACCCAGCCAGTAAAAACGATTTAATTTGAAAGCCAAGACAGCAATTAGCGTTCCGGGAATGCTTTGTTCGCGCATCTATCCTCAAAACAAACTCACCTATTGAACTGCAGCTTGACGATAGCATGGTTACAGAAAAGTTGTTATGACAAAACATTCGAACCGGTACCCTTTTTAAAATGCTTATCCCATCAAAAAAAGATACTAGGATTGGGAAACCGAAACAGTTGGCGTTGCGTAAAAGGCTTGCACATGCATCTCGTCTGAGAACAAACTGGTCTGCTATCTTTTCAACGCTGGTGTGCCGGTATCGGCGTGACACATCAACCGGTTCCGTCCCGCGCTAAAAAGTGAAACTCTGAAAAATCTGACAAATTTGGCAGTTTCCTGCGTAAACGAGCGAGTTCCAGAATATCCTCTTGCATATAAATCGTAACAGCATGCAGGTTTAATAAATAGATCGGCCAAGTTAACTTTACTCATACGTGCTCGGAGAGAGTGTTCAAACCTCTCTGCAAGATTAAAACATTTGCAGTAACTTCCACACGCCACCGTTTTTGTTTCGTTATATTCTGGCGCTCCACAGGTGCGCTAATTTATCTCCGAGATAATTTCGGCTTTTAAGTGGCTCATGCGGCTCCCCCATAGTTTCGGTGTGTCAGGCTCCTACCTGCACGCTTTCCTCGGTTCAGTTGCTGCGGTCAAAGCATGAAACTCGGAGCGACGGAATAGGAGTAATAGAGCGTGGACTGAACGCGCTCGCTAAGAAGGCCAAAGAAAGGACTCTCGAAGAAAGAAGCCTTACCACCATAAGTGACGCCCTTCGTGTCTTAAAGGGGCATAGTACCTCCTAACGGCAATGAGAATACATAATCATCATCATTTATATTCCTTGAGGGTCCTTGGGGGCATTATACAAGGGGGTTGCAATAGAAAAAAACAAATAGAACAGTAAACACAATTATAACAATGTAAGCTAGCTAGGTAGGTTAGAAAAAGAGAGGTATAGCTTCAACGAATTTCGTGATATCATTCACGGAAACGATGTTATCAGGTATTGAAATTCCAATCCTTGATGGCCAATGTCAGTGTGGAAGTTTGGTGAGGAACTGTTGAGGATCGAATTTGATGTAATTTACGTAGGGGGTCTAGACGCGGAAGAATACGATTGGGAGGTGATAGCAGTGATTGTTTGAGGTGGCTATTGTGATTACAAATTCGATGGAGGAGAGAAAGGTGTAATACTCGTCGGCGAAGGGAAAGTGAATGAAGGTTAGTTGATTGGCGTAATCCTGATATGCTGGTATATGGTGAGTAGCTGTTATAAATAAAACGAAAGGCTCTGATTTCGGCAGGTTCTAGATTTTTGACGGTTTCCAAAACATCCTGCATGAGAACCGCTCTTTGTTTTTCCTTGAAGCGTTCATAATAGATAGATTAATACTTAATCGGTGCATTGGTGCAGATCATATCGCTTAGTATTTAGTAGATATATTAATTTTTTTAAATCGTGAAATCAACTGAAAAAGGTTGTTTTGACACTTTGGGTCCAACGACGTTTTACATAATCTACCAATTAAAAAAAAATATGTTCGCACCAATGCCTTCAAAGTTTAATACGGAATCGATTGGTATAAAAGTATTTAGTGCAGGTAAATTCGTTTCGGAGCTACAGCGATATTTCCAAAAGGAAGATTTCAATTCTTTTTTTTATGCGTTTTGTATTTTGCTCTCCTCCCGCTAGATGGTGGTCTCTGTCCGCAAGGATGAGAGGTCAAGCAGTTTTGCCGTGTAGCTTGGTGCACACATTTGTCTGGTATTCGTAGGCGATTTTCTTTCACGCGGGCGAGAGCGAGAGCGGGTGACAGATCAGTTCTACGCAGTTTGGTGCGTTTGAATTTGTGTCGCTCGGAAGCGTTGCGTTCGCCTCTGGCTTCATGGGTCCAGAGTAAAGCCCAGCACGGACCGTAATTTCTAGGCCCGGCCCGACCCGGCCCGGTAGAGACACTGTCCAGGCCCGGCCCGAGCCCGGTGGTATTTTTAGACATAAACCCGAGCACGTCAAAAAAGTTTAAACATGAGTGTGTGCCCGGCCTGAGCATGACAGATGATGAACTTGAGACCAAAAAAGTTTGCAGACTTCAATCTAAAAACTGTCAAAGCATAATTTATGGCTCTTCCACCGTGCTGGTAAAGTACTTGCGTTTTCTTTTATCCTCTTAAAGGCTTTCAAAGTGCAAGACGTCTTTTTGTTATATACTTCGAATGGTGCCGTAGTGACTTTGCACTTCGCTTGTTTGTTTTTATTGACCCCAAAGGTCACACTGAGGCAACAGTTGGACAACTCTACCCGGCAAAACGTGGAAATTGTGTTGCCGGTGGCCCTGTCACATCACGGCAACAATTACAGTCGGGCAACATGTTGCTTTCGCCCGGCAACCGTGTTGTCCGATTTGTTGTCCGACAAGACTGTCACACCGCGCTGACGGTGGGGACAACACAAGAAAAACTCCGCCACCTTAATTGTTTACCTTCGTTTGTGTGCGGCGAAAAGTCGCTGGAAAGGTGACTCTACAAAGTGCTAGTGCGTTCGAAGAACCGGAATGGCCCCGAGACGACATCAACCAGTGGCTGTGATTAGTAAAACTTGAGACGGGGAGTATTTTCAACCCTTTAATTTATCAAAATTTTCTTCATTCGCTTACAAAGCAGATAACCCTAACTGAGGGAAACCGTATAACGTGTTTCTGTCCGGTTCTTTCCTTCACGCAATTCCTATTCCTACAATGAAATTGAGTTAGCATCGGCAGTACCCGAAAGCATCTTTTGTATTTTGGTGTTGAGCTGAACTGACAGTGCTTAAAAACTGCAACACCGACGCAATTGGCCTTCATAACAATCAGTGGAATAAATATTTTTCAACACTGTCTTTTTGCCTACCGTCTGCTATGTCATCGCTTCATTCAACAGAACGTTCTGGGTATTTTCTAAACAAATCAGGTGTCTGGTAGCGGCAGTTTCCAAGTTCCAAGTCTCAACACTCAAGATTAGGATGGCCTTTCTAATCCTTCGATTTTTAAATGTTTGCTTTCCCGGATTGTTTTTATTATACTTTATCAGGGGAGTACGCATGCCATTTTATTCAACTAGCAGTAATATGAGCTGGTCTCTCGGCAGTTCTAATTTCAATACCAGTCTGGAGGTTCATGAACGTAGCTGTGGTCATTTCTACAATCGCTTTCCGTAATTACGCAGTAAAACATGCATCAAATTACGTTTTCCAAGCCTTTATTTGAGTAAGACGTTATTGATAGGGAACTAAAGCCTCTGCCATCGAAGCTATCTGTGTTGTGTTGCCGGCCCGAAATTCGCTCAGCCAGCGACCAGGGCAACACCTGTTGTCCAACACAAGTTGCTGCTGTTTTTGTTGCCGAAAGTTGTCATACCGAGGCAACATTTTAGCTGTCGTCCATGTTGTCCTGCTGTTGCCGCGATGCGACAGGTTTGTCGGACAACACGGGGAGTGAGCAACAAGTTGCCCGACTGTTAGAAAACGTGTTGTGTTGCTGTTGCCGTCGTGTTGCCTCAGTGTGACAGGGCCTTAAAAGATCAATGCGCACAAGTTTTCACATAAAACAATTTAGAATTTGCGGCACACGACTGCCTGGATCGGCCCGGGCCGGCAGGCAAAGTTTTTTGTTCAAGTCCGAGCCCGGCCCGGGCCCGAGAAAATGCCTGTTACCCGGCCCCAGCCCGGACCGCGGGCCGGGCCGGACTCGGGCCTTTGGGCTGGCCCGGGCCCGTGCAGTGCTCTGGTCGAAATCAAGCTCCCTATGGCAAGCGAAAGCTTCTAAAGTCCCACATTGAGAATACTCGTATGCGACCGTCTGTGGAAGCTTCGGACTTTGAGGCTTCTGGTAAGACCGAGCCATCGTGTTCCAATAACTATTGTTGAAGTTATGGTTCAATGAAGCCCTAAAATATATCCATGTAGTTGGTATAGATATCAAGATCTAATCACAAATGCGGTTTGACTTCGTTTAATTCACGTGTATATACAAGTGTAGCAATAAATGAGTTATTTCTGCATACGTGTTTGAAAAAGTGTTTGTTATTTCACATAGACCTTTGGGAGAAAGATGTGTTCAGGTCTTTCTTCATGAGCGAAAATACACCTGGCGCCATAAATAGTGACGATTTCGTCGTCCCAGTGGTGAGCAGATAATTTCTTACTCAAAAATATAATGCCCTTTCGCAAACCAAGTTCTGTGACGTATGCCTTTTTATATGTCTGGCCACCATTTTGGAAACCTTTCAGTCCAAATGAGGGCGTCACCTTTGCGGAGATATCATAACTTAATAAACGCACGTGTGCATGAAGGCACTCCAATTCAACCTATGTTCTCCGATCTGTACAGACTAGGTCGTTTATAGCGGATATATTTGCGTGTTTCCTTATATTCGATCCTATTTTCGGCTGACGCCGTGCTTGTTTAAGCCCGCGAGAGAGTACGGAAGCTCTGTCACTCACACCTGGCAGTGGATGGAATCGCAAAAGGCATATTGTTGCCAGAAGGTGCGGTTAATCTCGTTTAGCAAAGCTTAATGCGTCATGCTGTTTTATTTTGTTCTTGATTTGCACTTTAAAATTTCATGCAGCTCAAAATAACAAGTACCGCACTTCCTAAACGTTAGACCACTAGAAAAGTAATACCTCAAAAAATACACATACCGGCATTTCGTTTCGAGTTTGATTTGAACTAATCTTATTCGTTATGCGAGCGAAAATTGATGCAACTCCTGAAAGCAACTTTTGAAAGGAATTATGCAATTTCGACGTTTTTGCAGGTAGGCAATACCGTTTAAAAATTGTATATATATATATATTTTTTTTTTGTAGGAAGCCAACCATCATAACCAAATCGGAACTTTCGTGCTAAATCGTGCAGTGCGAAGTGAAGACAAATACATTTTTAATATTCACAAAAAGAAAGCTAGGCAGCACCAAAAGTGTTGTTTCCTTTCGCACATTATGTGACGTCTTCTAACGCGAAAGTATCAACGTAAAAGCGCTGTGGAGGCGACAGGAAAAAACAAAATATTTTGAAGTGAACCAAGTCCTGTAGTGTAACGGAAAAAAATATGTAACGAATATTTTGGTAGCAATTCACCTCTAAGTAAAACTTGAACCAAGTGACGGTTACACGCTTTCATGCCAATTTCAACGAAGTTGTGGGAACTATGCATGGCGTCTCGTGAACACACATGTGGAGCAGCCGCATGTTAATGTTAGAAGTGTTGTGTATAATCGCTACGCAGTACCTGCCAAAAAGAAGATATTATTTGAGCAAAGTCCCAACCGCTTTCATCTACGTGTGCTACGAATACAGCAACTCTGCTCGTAGAAGCGATGAGGAAATGGCGTGATCTTGATGATACGATAGTGATAAGAAATAAAATGTTTACTCACCTAATAATTGCGACTTGTTTGGTCGCCTGGGACGCCGACAACTAATATCGTTTTTTCGGAAAGTCCATTCTAAGTTTACACATTTTGTGGAGTTCATTGAGCGAATAAGAATGTTCCAACGATGAGCTGAACCTACACGAGTTCTCGAATCCAACACAGCGCTTTTAAAGTTTAGCACTGTAGATGGTTCAGCGAACAGTGTATACCTGTGTGCGAATATTCGTCTGACAGTTTTGCAACGATGGAAAGCATCGGAATGACCCAGAATCGCTGCGGAGTTGATACTCGGGGAAGGCGGGGACTTTGGTACTTGGGAGAAACGGACCGTGGCATTTGAGACATGGCAACTGCCGCGAGACAAACGTGCTACAATCGCATACCCTTCCAAGGTACCCTTCCTTGGGCGACCGAGGACGTCCAAAAACCTTTCTTCTTTTCTCTTTTTTTTAAGAGAGAGAAAAAAAAGGGGGGGGGGTGTAGGCACTGATGGTCATCCTTCTTTGTGACTTTTGACAGAAGCACAAGGAGAAAATGACAGATAAAGCGCGCGATTAATTTTTCTCGATGGATGTGTTTTTTTATGTATGCCTTTCGACTTGCTTTTTCATTTTAATAGTTGTTTGTTTTTAGCGTAACTCGGGTCCCAGTGGTTGCGTTGCTGTTATATGCCTACTAATTTGTTTTTCAGTTTCTTAGTTGTTTAGCTAATAAGGTATCAAGGTAAACAAAAACAAAACAATTGTGCCTAAAAAAAAAAGCTTGTTGTTTTTTCGATTAAGAGCGTTTTAAAAACCCGGAGCACCTCGCCTTCGTTCCAGTGTGACATGCTGCTCGCTTTCGCGTAACCGCCCCCCCCCCCCCCCCCCCCCCCCCGATTCTGAAGGCCGCCGTGTTTTTCCGGGAAGAAGGCGATTTTGGGTGCGCGCAGTGTTACCTAAGGTGCAGGATCGAGAGCGGAACCCAATCAGTTGATGAGAAGAGGAAGCTCTCTTCTTATCGGGACTTCCTTTAATGGGTCTCCACATCGCGATTGTTTAACAGAATCAACTATCATTTATCTCTCGCTCGTGGCTTCCAAGTACTGAGAGCAACTATTGAAATAGGATATTGTTATAGCTGATTAACACGATGCATAATTCTAACGCAAAATAGTATTGTAAAATCAAGGTTTCGCTGCAATGGATAACTCCCACGTACGGTTTGATGCGGAATACCTTTGAAGTATAGACTCTCGAGTGATGCCCCCAATACGGCTGACTCTGGCAATGTCCGAAAACCCAACATCTACGTTTTGCTCCCTTACCTGCTACTATTTCGCGCACATTTTGCGCCATATGCAAATGAAAGCGTATGACGAAATTGATGCTCGTTTTCCGTTCGATGGAAATTTCACGCAGCTCGTATTCTTCGCTGGTACCTTGAGCGTTTTTCGGTGATGACATTTTTCGTAAACTCATTACTTCCATAACACCGAGCTGCCTCGTATCCTTTTGTTTTTCCTTCATGGTACTAATTTGTTTCTACGCATTACGACTGTTACGACACCAAGTCCTTCTTCACTCTAGAATTCAAACTTAGGCTCAGATCAGGGACGGAGCAGTTTAAATCAGGAAAATATAATTAACACTGTAGCAAAGCAAATCTATCAGACTGATCGAAAATACGATTCCACACATTCCATCTCAACTCATACTGTGCACAGCGAATGCAATAGCGAGTCACTGTAAAAAAGGTCGACACAGAACACTACCATAACATCTAAAAGATTTTTGCGTACCATCAAGCACGAAAAAGAAAACAGTCATTAATTCATATTAACGAAACTAATTTATTTAAAGCCCGCACTATCCGTAGATTCAGTTTACCTAAGGTTATCAATAGACTCGACCATGTCATTTGTCGAAACAGATAAAAGACGTCGGCAAATATGATAAGACTGAATATGTGTGAACCCACTCTACGCATTTTACCAACCGAGGGTGCCGCACCTTCAGTACCATTTTCAATAGTCACTGCGCACCTTGGACACACTTTGGGGCGCAACAGATGTTTACGCCGCTCGAGGTCTTCATTCAACGTGTAGTGCTGACCAAAATAAAATGCTAACCTGACTCTTAATCGCTCACCACAAAGTACGATCTCGAAAAGGCGGTACTGTAGGTCACTTGACATAAAAAACCCAAGCTATAAAAACGAGCTTCATAAAAAGGGGACCGACATTTTTATTCCTACCTAAGAACAGATACAAGCGCCACCCACTGCATCACACAGCGCAGAGGCCGGACTCAGCCACCGCGCGAATTATCACTGACGTCCGATGCAATGCACACTCAGTTAACTGACCAAGCCCGCGCGAGAGAGAGAGAAGCTTCCTCCTCCCGAGAACAGCCTCACACGACATGTTTGGTGACCTATTTGACGCAGCGGATAGCGAGGGCCGTTTCACACCTCGATACTGCCACCATCTAGAAGTCACGCGTTCAACCACGTAACGAGCCGCGCGCCATGTGGTGTCCGCAGCGGACGAATAAATAGAGGCACGTCATCACCACACCGCTACGGTGGAGATGCTATGCGGAGAGCAAGTTGGTCTGCTTTTTGCACCGGGGGTGCGATGCTGTCAGAATGCCGAGATCTTATTGGATGATTGAAAAAAAAAGTAGTGGGTAGACCACGAGGCATCTAGCATTGAGGTCTGCCCAGCTGCGTTTCAATCAAAGCCGATCGGAGCTTGGCGTCGCTCTGACAGCGTCGCAATTCCTGTACAAGAAGCAGACCGTCTTGCTCTCTGCACTGGCAGGACTCACGCGCAGGTGCTCCACTGTACGCTTACTTGGTTACTTGCCACGCGCAGCGTTCACACCTGGTCTGGGGTTTTAGCCGTGGGTTTTAGTAAAGAGCGCTTTGTTCTATAGAAGAGCATGTCTCGCGGTGCCTCGTGTGACCGCATCGGAATGGTACGTATATGTTGGGTAGCGCAGTAGAACACCATTCTTCCGTAATTTGAAGAGGGGGCAGCGTTTTCTTGAGATTCTGTAGGTCTTAAGAAAACATGTTCTCACGCAAATAAAAAATATCTTTATAATATTCAAATAAAATAATTACAGTTTATGGCGCTTGATTTCCTCTTTATTAATCTGGTTAAGACTTAATAGAGCGTGTTTTTTTAATTCCGGATGCAATGTACAGTGGTAACCAAACTTGTACGGAACTTGAGAACTCTCTATTATTTCATGGGAGCACCATCCTGGCGGGCTTGGTCAAGTTTTGCGGCTGCTCAGGACGACATTGAAACAGCGCCTCCCGTCCTGAGCATGAAATATAACTTGGTGAAGCGTGACAGGATAACTCTATCGTGATATAAATGAATACATAATTTTTTGAAGTGGTTTTTCAGCTGTGGTATTGCTATTTTGTTTTAAATGTAAACATTTCGGCGGAACTCCGCCTGGTTAGGTAAGTAATAAGAAAAAGTACAACGTAGACTCTAACCAATTTCTTCAATGTGCCCGACGTTTCGAAGCCAGCTCGGCTCCTTGTTCACGGGTGACTGTATATGGGCCCAAGGGTAGCAACCTGTCGTCGTTTTCTTCTCTTCTCTCTTAGCTTTGTTTTCTTCTTCTGTTCCTGTGTATGGTGCATTTTAGCCCGTGTATATAGCTGCTTGGAAGCGTTCCGGTGGATCGGTTCAGGTTGTTACTTGTATTTTGTATGTGCACATACAAAATACAAGTAACAACCTGAACCGATCCACCGGAACGCTTCCAAGCAGCTATATACACGGGCTAAAATGCACCATACACAGGAACAGAAGAAGAAAACAAAGCTAAGAGAGAAGAGAAGAAAACGACGACAGGTTGCTACCCTTGGGCCCATATACAGTCACCCGTGAACAAGGAGCCGAGCTGGCTTCGAAACGTCGGGCACATTGAAGAAATTGGTTAGAGTCTACGTTGTACTTTTTCTTATTGCTATTTTGTTGGTACTGTTCTTTTGTTTTCTTTCTTACCTCTCTTCAGTGATGACTATAGTGTAATTTGACTGAATACACCCCCCCTCCCCGTTTGTGTAATTTCCAGAAATGGACCTTCAAGTTATTATGGATAAATTAATAAATAGTTCGCAGTTCGCATGTTCCGTTTAAGTTTGGTGACCACGGTGCATGCAGAAACAAATACGTTGTATTGCTAGCGTGACGCATGGCAGCAAATTAAAAAAAGAAGCATAATACAATTATCTAATTCGTTATTTTCGAGCCACTGAGGGCAACAAATAACAAAAATAGCATGTGCGGCGCTTTTTTCTTTTTGAAAAAATTTAAAAAAAGAGTCGAAATGTAATTTCAAGGGAAAAACAAACGTCACCTATTTTTTTTTTTTTTATAAATATAAAAAAAAAAATTTATCTAACCAGTTTGAGATAGTTGCATTCTACCTATTCTAACGTAAATGCATGTCGAATTTGGTTGTTCGAATATGACAATATTAAAACAAATTCTTCTGCAGAAAGAGTGAAAAAGCTCCTAAATTACATAAAAAGAAAAACGCACTTCAATGATACCAGAGTTGTGTAGCTATACTCGCTCGCGGTGCGGAAAGTAATATTTCCTAAATAAATTTCGATGGGAAATTCAAGCTACGTCTAACTGAAATAAAGACGAAATGGCTCCGCTTACTTATCCACGAAAATCTGATAGCGGGCGACGTAACAACTCGACCAACCACGCAGAGAAATGACTCTATTTCATGCTGTTCTAGGCTCTCTGGAGGCTTTGAATCACGCATTTCAATAATTTTGCAGTCATAACCGGCACTAATGTTTTTATACGTCAAATATAAAGAATGAAATGTAATAAATCACTATAAAACCCAAAGTCACATTTTTCTGCAAAATATTGCTATTTCTCCACCAGCGACTTCCCTTTAAATTTTATCACGCCATAGACACAACCAAGGCGAAAAAGAAGTAGAGGAGTTTTGTACCAGAAATGTAGACTCGCGGCCCGGATTTTGGTCACCAGCGAATCAGAGTTCCAGCTTTGTTGCTTGTAGTGAACGCTCTGTGAACTGTGGTTGTCGAGTCGACCAGCGCAGTTATCTACAGATGGCTGCAAGACGCTGGTTATCAGCAGCAAAGGTAAAAGGCAACAATATACAACAAAAAGAACGGGTTATTCTTTTGCTGTTTTTTACATACTGCCTTTTATTCAGCTTTTCTAATGTCTTGCCATACATCAGTTTAGTCTTGTGTTCTCTGTGCAGATCAAGCTAGCGACTGCGGGTATTAAGTACTCGTTATTTAGGCATTGTGTGTCTCATAATTCAGTTGACCTTCAAAAAACGTCGGCGACACGAAAGGTACCAAAGCTTTCCATTGGCTGGGACGTGTCATATCCGATGCTTTGTACGGAAGCCGGCGTGGCCGCTCGAGGTCAAAGCAGGCACGCCTCAGAAATATAACCCAAAGAGAAGCAACGCAGATGCACCGTGAATGCCAATGAAACGGAGCAAAAAGTGCGTCGTCAGAGAGTGCGCTGACTTCGGAGGTTAGCTATCACGTTACGTGGTCACTCAGGTCAATTGGAGGCAATGAAATTAGGAAGAATGACAAAGCGCATTAAGAGGAATCAAAGTGAATTAAGTAAATCATATGTCTGTCTTTAATGCATCGGTGCTTGGGCTTGCGCCTCCAAGTCCTCAAAGCGATTACGTAAGGGACAATGCGAATTTTGAAATTATAATTTATTTTGCCAATAAATAGATGGGACAACCTTGATTAGCTTTCCCTTATTATCTTATTGGATAATTGTCTTCATAATTTCATTTCAGCTGACACGAAGCATAAAGGCAGCGCGCGTCCTACCTGACTGACACGCTACCAGGCATCGCTTTAGGGATCATTCCAAGATGTGCCTTTGTGCAACTCCACTCCAGGTAACGATCCTTGGCGTCGTTTGCATGGTGAGTACTCCCGCCCATATTGATTGACCCTTCTCCACAGTGCAGGATAAGAATTATATTTGACGCACTCTTCTTGCTCCATTAGTTTCAGCTTAAATGGAATTCACCCGCTCGTCACTCAATGGGCAAATTTTTCTACTCAATCCTTAGCATCAGGAATGAACGAGTGTGTACATTATTTTGGAGTTTTATTATGAAAACCTAACGAACGCCATACGCCCCTTAGATTTTTCCCTGATGGAGCTTGAGGTTTTTCATTAAATCAAAACTACGGTCGCTTTGTTCGTTATGAAAGCAGTTTGAGGCCATTCTAATATTAACATTACTCAGAAGAAAAAAGTGGCAAAATGTATAGTAGTAAGTGCAGAGGTTTCTCTAATATTAATTTTAAAAATTTAAGAAAAGACCAATTACTTCACTAATGGCGTATTTGTACAAACGAAATTCGACAGGTGAGATTTATTTTCAATAAGATATTCATTTATTTATTAACATTGTACCTACATCACCCTGTGGGCAGTATTGTATGGGGGTTTTGAAAACATGATTAGAAATGGAAAAAGAAAATCTCATTATCATCAATGGACACAATATCTACCGGGAGGTCATTCCAATCTCTATCGGTCTTAAAAAATAATGAATTATGCAAACTGTCATTCCTGTAAATGGGTACAGCAACCTTCTTAGAATGATCACAATGGGAAGAGACGTAGGATGGTTCCTTAAGATAGGTGGTTTTATCAATTCCTATTTTTTTGTGAGACAGAGTGGAAAAATTTTAGTTTCAGTTCTTTAATGCGAAAACGCTAACTGCCCCATGAAGCGAGCCGACGTCATTAGTTTGAAGCGCGAAAACCGGAAGTAGTTTCCCTGACCCCAAAGGTCCCATTGGCTGGCGTGCGGCGACGAGGCTCCCATTGGCCGCTGCGCGCGTCAGTTTCAACAACCGCCACCAGATGGCGCTGCATGTCCGTGCCGCCCAGAGCCGTTTATCGAGAGAGTTTGGCCATACATTGGTTTGAATAGGCGAGCATCTCGGGGCCAACCACAGGCCGCGAAACAGCCCCTAGCGGTGGTCGTGAGCTCTAAACTTGTGACACGACTAATTCAAGCCGTTTTAGCGTCGCTAGAGTTAAAAGGTGTAACTCTCAGTGACTGAAAACTTTGTGCGTGCGATGTTTTCGTCACGCCAATATTCAAGTGTAGAATAAACGAACGTGCGCTCCAAACCAGGGCCAACTTGCTAGAAACAGCGTCTCAGCTGAGACGGTGAAAGAAAGCACTGCCAAAGCCAGCGCACGAGCCTAGCGGGACACCGCGTCTCCAGGACGCTGTTCTAACAAGCCAACATCAGCAGTGCAGAGAAAGGCATGGGCACGAGCGCGTGGCTTTGGAAAGTGGCTCCTACGCACGAGTTCACATACAAACAAAAGCGTTTGCTGAGCTAGGTTCACGCGCCTGTACCTTTGTCTTCACTGCCGACATTTGTGAGATGGAGCTATTTCACGCTTTGATTATCGTTTGCAATATTCTGACGTCGCGGTCTCCTGATTGGTCGACGCCGTGTCACAAATTTAGTTTACTATCTAAGCGCGGGGGGAATATTCGGCGCTGGCGGCGGCCTTTGCTCCGCCTGTTGGCCGAACTCTCCCAATACACGGCTCTGGTGCCGCCAGCGCGCCGATAAAACTAACCGCCGCCACCCGATGTCACCACGGGCCCCACGCCGGTTAAAACGGACACGTTGTGCGCGCTCGGAGGCTTCTGCTCTCCTCGCCGCCGACCAACACGCCGTCGCCTTTATCATCCATTTCGTCAGCGGTGCTTCTGCTCGTCTCGCCGCAGACGCCGCAGACGAACATGGCGCCGCCTCTAGCACCCACTTCAACGCCGGTGCTTCTGCCACAACCACGGTGTAAGATAGACTCTTTAAGAGGTATTCACACGAGGGAAAAATCTCGGGAATTTCTCCCCGGCAAGCGCGTCCCGCGACAAAAACGTCAGGCTTTGAGATGTGCAAAAGCCTTGCGTTTTCGTCTAGTGATGCGCGCGTGCCAGGGAGAAATCCCCGGGATTTCTCCCTCGTGTGAATACCCCTTTAAGGGGTATCCACACGAAGGAGAAATCCGCGGACGGATGTCGTGACGTCAACAGCCCTGGAAACTCCGTCCCAGGCTCCGCCGCGTGCACCGGCGGAGCTTTCGTGCTGACAAAACGAAGCCTCCGCGCCTCCGCCACGGAGGAGAACGGCGGCGCGAGGCCAGCGAGGCGTCAAAAAGGGATGACGTATGTCTCACGTGATGCACGCTCCGCGGAGGAAAGGAGCGGATTTCTCCTTCGTGTGGATACCCCTCTAGGTGCGGACACGACGGGGCCAGTGGCGTACCAACTTGTTTTTGAGTGGGGGGGCAAACCAGACCCTCTCTCCCCCCCCCCCCAAATCGAAAATTCGGCGCAACTTTTGTCCAACTTTTCTAAAGATTTGGCAATGATTCGGCAAAATTACAACGTTACCAGGCTACACATTGATATTTTGTTTTTTCTCACGAAAAAAATTTTGCTTCTTCTTCTTAAAATAAATACAACTTGTAGTGCCTATCGAAAGAGTTATGACTAAATAAGGTGATATTCTAGAACATAATTGTATCGATGTCGCTTTTGTGCGTTTACTTGTAATTTTGGTGTATGCTTCCGGAAAGTGGCGTGACAACGAGGTAGGGTAGTAGCCGGCACAGCCACGAATCACACTACGAGAGCTTCAATTTTGAGGCTTCATCAGCGCACGCCTGCAAGTGTGTTTACATTGTTAAAATAAAGGCAATCACTGCGTTCTTACTTTCTCTGGTAGTCGCCGTTTCGTGCGCGAAAACGGATGCAACGGTTGCTGAGCCTTCACCAGAAGAGATAACAATATTGTAAATATGCATGTTTTTCGATTTGAGTCACTTGACGTCAGCTTTGCATGAAAGTGCGCGTTCCATATTCGCAACGTGCCGTTTATAACCTTTAAAATTCCGGTTTCTGGTGTTCGGACACACACGGACGTTTAGGAAGATGGGGAGAGTTAGGAATGGTCGGATGTGCAACGTCGACCATGATAGTTCTGTGTTTAACGAATATTTTTCATCAGTGTTTACTAACGAGTGCTTGGACTCCGTCCCCACTCTCCCTGAAGAGCTTTACGAGCGCATGCATTATATTAACGTTAACTCCGCCGGTATTATAACATTGATTGATAAACTAAAACTTACTTCGTCCGCTGTAACCGATAACATCACCTCTAAAATTTAAAAGAAACACCAGTGTTATTTCGAGTGAGTATTTAAAACTTAACTTTATTCAGTCCTTATGTCAAAGGTGCCTTCCATCTGACCAAAAGCTGGGAAGGGTAATTCCCAGTCTTTAAACAGGGCAGCCGCTCTTCCGCATCTAATTATCGCCCTAATTCATTGACTTCAATTTCTTGCAAACTACTTGAGAATATCCTCTACTCCAATATCATGAGGCACCTATCATCCCATTTCTTTTCTTTAAACAGCAGCACGGTTTTCAAAAAGGTACACTCTCCGGCAATATGAAAGACCCACTGGGAGCGCGTGGCCGAGGCGGTGGCTGGCGGGGGCGCTGCGAGCCCTCCGGGCAATTCCATTCTGCTTCGAGGGGAGGACGCTCACTCGGACTCAGATAAAGCGAAACGCGCTTATCAGTTTGTGCCGAGTGCTGAATGAGCGTCCTCCCCTCGAAGCAGAATGGAACTGCCCGGAGCGCTCGCAGCGCCCCCACCAGCCACCGCCTCGGCCACGCGCTCCCAGTGGGTCTTTCATATCACCGGAGACTGTACTTTCCTGCGAAACACAACTCTGCGACTTCATCCATGACTTGCACACTACCTTGAACCTTGAACCTTAAAATAAAAAAACTGACGCAGTTTTTTTTTTTTTTTTTTTTTTTCCAAAGCGTTCGGCCGCGTTTTTTATCAACGCCTTCTTTCTAAGCTATCATCTTTTTGCCTCGACCAAATAACCGTTTGCAGAGATTCGTGACTTTCTTTTTTCCCGTGTACAGGTCACGTCCATGATGATCATGAATCTTCCTTAATAAATGTATCTCCTGGTATCTCCCCTGGGGTTCGTACTTGGGCCCTTACTCTTTTTAATATTTATTAATGACATCCCCATTGGGATTTCTTCAAAAAACCGCTTTTTCGCCGACGACTGCGTCATCCATAACAAAGTAACTTGTGTGCAAAATAATAACCAGCTTCAGGAAGATCTAGAGAAAATTAACAATTGGTGCAAAGAGTGGATTATGTCATTAAACAAGTATAGACGTAAACTAATCCACTTCACCAAGAAAAAAAAACAAACACTGATATTTAATTACTTCTTGTACTCCGATCTGATTGAGACCGCTACTGTGTATAAATACCTTGGTGTAAGACTAACATCTGACCTTCCCTAAAATAACCACATTGAAGTCATTACTGCCGATTCATCTGGAACTCTTGGACTAAGCAGACGTAACTTAAAAAGGGCTCCACCCTTCGTTCGTAAGCTAACCTTGGACACGTACGTCAGACCAAAAATAGAATATGCTTCAACCATCTGGAATACCCATCGACTGTACCTCATCAATACCCTGTAGAGGCAGTTCAGAACAGAGCTGCTCGCTTCATTTCATCCACTTATGACTTTTTTTTTTTCAGTGTCTCAGCGCTAAAAACTGAACTAACCATGTCCTCTTTGCAGCTTCGCAGAAAAGTCTCTCAGCTGTGCTTTATTCACAAAATCTACTACCACATTGCCGACCTCAAAACCACTTTGTTATTACCCCCCGACCGAACATCTTCTCGCCTCAACAACGTCTGCACCATGAAGCACATTTCTGACTCTACTAACGCTTTCAATTGGTCATTCCTTTCTCAAGCCATCAGCCACTGGAACAGTCCCCCATCCTCCATTGTCACCATCTTGGACCCTGCTGATTTCTCCTCTGCAGTAAAACTACACCTTTCTTGGCCCATGTGATGGTGTGCGGGGCTAGGCAGATAGGTGAAAACCCTTACGCAGAGCGCCTGCCGGGCCACACTTGTACGTAGTACAACTACTTTACTCAAGTTACTGTAGTTTAACTACTTTTCTGGGTAGTTTAGTAACTTTTAATTACATTTATATTCTAGTAATTCGTAGTTTACTTTAACTACTTTTCCGAGTGACTTCCACTCAAATTACAAATTACTTTCTAATTTTAGTTGTTGTTTTGCCTATCAAGACAGAAAAGATGTCGGAAGGTCAGCTGATATTTGCAGAGGGGGAAGCATGCGGAGTAGAAAAGGGGGGGATGGGAAGGAAGAAAGTGATTTAGATAGTCCAAAAAACCCCAAAATTTTAACGAGCCCCCCCCCACTGCAACAACACTACTACGAGGCGCGGGGAGCGAACAGACGCGACGCAAGAGAGGTCGAGTAACTGTGGGATTAGCTCCGAATAGTGGCGTTTCTTTGTATTCCGAAGCTCAAGGAGACTTGACGCATTTGAAGAAAGGGCTTGTCCCCGCTTCTCTCCAATGTAGGAATTCTTGCCCACTACAGGAGGTGCACACACTGCTCCTTTTACGGTGCAGGCGATGAACCCCTAAATACCCATACGCACATTCGCGTTTGAACGCGTTTGAGTGCGTTGCGGAGTCCTTGCGGCCAGGCGCGGTCGCTTGCGGAGCGACGCGCGCCTCCCCGCAACGCTCGGTAGCGCGACGCAAGCGAGTAGAGACTCGTTCAACTTTCCGAAGCTTTGCGGTGCGTTCGGGTGCGTTCGACCAATCAGAAGCCGAAAGAGGAGAGGGGGTGACGTGTTCGCTCGCCCCACCCGGCCGACTCGGCGAGACGTATCCGGTTCGCCGGTCGCAGTGCTTGCTTTTTCGTTTTGGGGAGCGGTAGGGACTGTATTTTCCAAGGCTGCCATGGTTCAAGCTTGACAAAACGTAGGGGAAGCCGGCGAGATTGTCCCGAGATCGAACACTTCGACGCTGTCGCTGTGCGCCGCCATGTTGCCTTGGATTTCGCTTACTATTGGTGAGCCACTAGCGACGATAGCGCGTTCTTATTGGCTCTTGACTGCGGCTGTCTGCGTGTCAACGCAACTGTGCGTGCAAGTTTACCGCAAGCGGTCTTCGCAACGCAACGCGTCCGCTTGCCGCTACGGAACGCACCGCGCTCAAACGCGAATGTCCGTATGGGCCTTAACAACGACGCTCACGCCGGATGGGCTGCTCGTGTATCACTCGAAGCGCGTTAACCCACCCCCGCGCCTGCGTTCACGCCGCTTCGCGGTGACGGTGTGCGGCTGCTAATTACAAATCTATTAACCCACCTAGCCCCCCCACCCCCCGTACACGCCGCTTTGCGGCGTCCGGTCGGCAACCCAAGCCCCGCTGCCCCCCATGCACTTCCGTAAATAGAGTCGATACGATTTAGTTTAGCGATGTTTCGTCAACAACATTCGTTTTTTTAGTGTTAATGGTAAAAAAGAAATGTAAATATCGCCAAATGCCTCGACAAAACAAAATGTTCGAGAAAAAAAATAAAAAGAAGTAAGCCGGCCTACACCATAAATAGAACCCGGGTCTGACACGTATGAGGCAGACATCTCACCACTAAGTTACGCTACCTCTTCGAAAACTCGCATTGCATCCGCTGCCTATGTTGACGGCGGCAGCGCCTATCTCCAAGCAAGCAAGCAAAACTTTATTTTGTGTAAGGGCCTACGTCCTGGTCTGGACGGCCCGTCCGGCCCATGTCTCGCGGATGGAATCCGTTAGGTTACCGTGTAGCCTTGTTCGTAGGGCAAGGCTCCACAAACCAGCCAATCCGGCGTGCGTGAGCACCGTTGCTAGGGTTTGTATCGCCTGCGCGTTAAAAATATGCCCGCGCGGGTCGGGGGGCAGTGCCCTTGGTATTCCTTGGGCGCCGCCGGCCTGCGTCTGCTCTGCCCAGTGGCGGCCGTTTCAGGGGGGGGCAAAACGCATGCGTACCAACCGGGGGGGTAAGGGGGGCACTTGCCCCCCCAGTTCTCAGAGTGGGGGGCACTCTGAGAACTGGGGGGGCAAGTGCCCCCCTTACCCCCCCGGTTGGTACGCCCATGGACGGGGCTAAACGCGCTGCGCGAGGAATCAGATAGCGTTCATTCGACAGGCATCCGAAAGGCTGCATCATTTCGCGGCCTGCGTGCCCACTGCTGAGTGTCGCAGGCGGCCAAACGGCGAAACTGTGTGAGAGCGAAGATTATATCGTTGCTATGCCACCCCGGTGCGGCAATTTCGCCTGCTCAGCGTCTGCTCCAAAAATATCCGCATAACGATAGACCTACATCACCAGCCAGTTTGACTACGCCACCGCTGTCGCAATGCATCGACGGAGCTTTAGTCTTTCTGCACGTGCGACAACCTCGCTAGAGCTCTGCGCGCGTGAAGCATTAGGCGGCACGAGCCGTGCTATGCACTGCTTCCTTCCTCCTGCGAACTCAAGTTATGGCAGCGTCACGGCTAGCGGTTGTATCGCACTGGCTAAATTGCTCATCTACAGCGCGCGACTCGTCGCAACTTTAAATGGCTGACCAACTACACGCTGCATAAATATCCCCGAAAAACCCAACCCATGCGTCGAAAGCTTGGTGAGATTAACGTATTAAAAGTCGCTTTGCACGTTTTTGCTTCGTTTCGAATTGCGACGGAGACATTTGGAACTCCAGCCGCCGTACGCTACACGAAATGAAGATTGAAGAAGCCGGGTGCAGCGTTTCACGAAACGTTTGACGCGGCTTCAAAGCGGTGACAATGGGCCGGAGATGCTTCGTTCAGAACTGCAACTCAGGTGATCCTACTCGCAAAGAAAAGGTCAGTCTGTTCAAAATTCCATCCGACCCCACACGTCTGGAAGCGTGGGCTCAAGCAACTCCTCGCAAGTACCGTCCGCTTGGCTCTAAAGATTTTGTTTGCATCAAGCATTTCAGCAACGACATGGTTGTGAACGGACTATACTTCGCTTTGCTGTCGAGATGCTGTCCCCGCGATGTTTTGCCTAGAAAATATAAATCCCCAACATTAGGTGTTTAGTGTCTGATGCTCACGAGCCTGAGACCTAGAAAGGAATGAAATTCCAGGAAAGCGCCTACACATACCCTCTTAGTTCTTTTGAATACAGCACCAAATGCCTCTCTTTTAGTATCTTCATAAAACTGCCCTCACTGCCGTTCAGCCAGGAAACTAAGACAAACGACGAATCTAGGCCTAAGCAACACACATACTAAAAGTGCAGGGTTATAACTTGGAACGCACCGTATGAACAATACGACTTTAAAAAAAAAAAAAAAAAAAATCGCGTTTCCCATTGAAAGCGCAGGAGACGAGGCCCGCCGACCCGCGGGTCGACGAGTCATCTGCCGGCGCCGCTTGAAATCATAGTGAGAGAGAGAAGGACAGAGAATGAGAAAGCGAACTCTATCGGCACTGCGCGAGGAGCGCGCTGTCCTCACATGAAAAGTATTGTCATACACCGTGGCCACAACTCAAAAACATTACTCGCGCCACAAAACTCCGCGGATCACTCCACCGCGTTTCATTGTACATTTATGCTTCCGCATTCACAACTCATAAGAAGTGCTTACGTGTCTTCCGACTTCTTCTACATTCAAGTGTTTCCCATCCCTCATATCTGTAACACTAGCAAAAAGGTCATAGTTGTTCAGTACGAAACGCGCGGCATGATTTTTAATTGTTTCTAGTTTATTGATAAATAAGGGTCCCACACAACGCACGCGTTCTCAAGATGGTTTGCACAAGAAAAAAAAAAACTGAAGTTTTTCTTTAACGTTTCGTGACGCGGATGTGAAATTTCGGCGGATAAAATAAAACAGTGTACTAGCCTTTCCAATCTAATGTTCTATATTGATGTTCCATTTTATTAAATCCGCAGATAGCACTCCTAGGTAAACATACTCAAACACAATACATAAAGCAGTCAGGTTAATTGGGTAGCATTAAAACTCGTGCAGCTTGCTCCTCGAGAAACAAATATGTTTGCATTTGCTTAGAGCTAGACTCATTTTTCATTGATTGCACCAAGAAGATAACATGTTTATGTCGCAATGTAATATGGCAAGGTCGTCCACGTGTTTATTTTCCTTTGTAATGCGCAGTCGCTGGCCAACAGTTTAATATCACACTATATTTTAGGTGATGTCATTTATGTATATGGGGAAAAAAGTAAAGGCTCTAAGACACTTCCTTGTGGCGCACCAGACGCAACCCGAGTTGATGTGGATATAGTCCCGTTTAGGACGACACGCTGCTCTTGACTTTCTAAATAACTTCGTATTCAGGTCAGAACGTTTGGACCTATGTTTAGGAAAGCCAATTTATACAATAATGACTGATGTGGGACCTTGTAAAATGCCTTGCGAAAGTCTAAGAACACACAGTCGACATATTGCCTGCTGTCTATTGGTTTCGTTATGTGGTGATAAAATTCTACCATCTGTGTGTTGCAAGAGCACCCGCTTCGAAAACCATGCTGTGAGGGGGAAAAGAGGTCTGTCGAATTTTGGAACGAGTAAAGGCTACTATAAATGTGTTCAAACAACTTAAACAATATCCATGTGAATAAAATAAGGCCATAATTTCTGAACACTGGCTTTAAAGCCGGATTGAAAAACAAGTGTGTCGTTTTCCATCTTCTAATTCATCGGAACCATCCTTGTCTCTAAAGATTCTCTGCAGAAAATATAAATATAACGCGCTACAGATTCACGGCGCTTAAGGGAAATAACAGGAGAAATGCCGTCAGGTCCAACGGCGTTAATTGCATCAATTCCCCCAGCAACTTGACGACACCGTTCATGTCGAGTATAATGCTGGGCATTACGCTTTGATCTCTTTGGTAAGCCAGTGGGGATACCAGATGCGGAGACTTGCAAAAACATTGACCTAAAATACGAGATAAAACATTCAATCTTCGAGTTATCAGACACCACTCCATCACCATGAACTATCAACGCAGAAATAGAAGTGTCTTCCTATGTGTTGGCATTAACAACCATCCAGAATTCTTCGGAGATTTGTTTTAGCTTTTCTTTAAACTTGTGAAAGAACACTTTTTTGTTGAGTTTGTTTTAAATTTTCAGGAGATTATTGATATCTTTATATTTCTTTTCGGTTTGGACTGACTAACGTTTGAAAGGCATTTTTGCTTTTCCTATAAGTCTCTGAATTTCTACAATAGACCAAGGTTTTGTTTTCCCACTTACGTATTTGTTTCGATGGAATATACACCTCCGCAAGATCTAGTACTTTGTTTCTAACAGCAAGCCATATCGTTTCGACTTCACTATTTCTTCATAGACGACTGAATGTATAAAAAATAGGATTCCAGTTATACATCGATCGCGTCGTAATTACCTTTGTCTTACAGAACTACCTTCCGTGAACACTCCGCTTGCTTTCGCGTTCCGGGCTCCGAGAGCTTGGCAACAACCGCGCAATGATCACTTATGCCGGGACGTATAGTGACCTCAGATAAAACAGAAGGAAAATAGTATAGAATGAACTCCAAGACAGCATTCGCTCGCGTTGGCTTCTTAACATATTGTTCGAATATAAATATTTTAATAATGTCAGCAAACATTGAGTAAGCGTGGGGCCCATCTGTAGCAAAAACTTCATCAGGCGAATGGAATCCTGGCAAATTGAAGTCTCCTCCCAAGAATACGCTATCTGGAATTGTCGCCAACAAGTCACCTAGCTTGTCTATTGAATACGCATCCCTATCTGGGGGCGATAAAATCTACTAAAAACTAAAGTGGTCCCCTTAGGTGAAAATACACAACACCACACAGACTCAGTGTTGTTTTCGTAGAAAACGAGTTCAGTGCTAGTGAAGTCCGATGAAACTAGCAAGCTCACACCACCTCCGTCTCCACTTCTATATTTGCGGTATACAGTAAAACCAGGGGGAAAAAATTTGAAATTAGGAACCGAGTCATGTAGCCATGTCTCTGCTCCCATAATAACTTTGGCATTCATTGTCTCGACTAGAAATACGAATTCGTCCACTTTAATTTTTATTCAACGGAAGTCCACGAGTAACACCGAGGCGTCTACATCTGATAAAGTAGCATTGTGACAGATATTTCTCGCAATGTGCCAGTCCCGCTGTATCTGCGCAGCCCTGTTACGAACGAGTACAGGCATGCTTTGTTCAAAATTCCAGGCGTATGTGTCTCCGTTGATAACAAGCTTGTCATAGGTAAGATACGCGTTGTAGTCTTCATCTTGTTTTTTTTTCTTTGGAATAGTCCTACAGCTTGCGCCTTTTTGCTCTGATGGGTGCACTGAAATCCTCGGAAACGCTACAAGCAGAGTTTTAAATTTAAAGGCGTTGTGTGTGATGTTGTCACGTTCTTTCCAATTTCAAAAGCTTACTATAATCGACCAACAACTATGTTCCTTGAAAGTAAGTAAAGACTAGGTCATTTGTAGTGAGGCGACATCATTACCTAGATTACTTTTACAGATGCGTCTATCAAGAGTTTCTGACTCCTGCCGTGACTCCAGCATTGTGCAATCACGTATACCGAAAAACACCAAGTTTACCCTTCGACTCCAATTTTCAAGGTCTCTAGTCTTGCTTCCAGCTTTCTTCCATTTCCTTGAACATCTGAGGTCCGTTGTTCAAATTGCTCGTTCATTGCAATTAAATTATTTAGTTTTGTTGTGAAGTTCCATATGTTTTCTTTCAATATTATTTAACTTCGCGAGGACATTTTTTTGTCCGTTTTGCAGTAGTTCAGTGGTCATTGATTGTAGGAGTTACATTTGTTACTTAGTTGCAGGACCAGCATTAGTTTCTACATCGACACTCAGCAGCAGCAGTGAAAGCACAAACAGCAGTTTTTTCTTGTAGCATAGTTTGGGTCTGAAAGTGCTTATTCCTAGAGCTCGCTATCAAGAATGGGGGTTGGGTGGAGCTGGCAGGAAAATACTAACAGAACGGAAAGGCCTGATGGGGAATCACTAACCTAAATTTAAAAAAAGGGGTGCGTGAGCACATGGCCTCGTTCCTCCCAGCTTCGAAACCCCGGGATGGCGTTTGCCGCCAAGATTGGTTTTGCCCATCGGCGAGGCAATGGTGTGTGTGTGATTTCTGTCGGCTGCGGCGCACAAAAAGAAAACCAATGAGATAACGGATGTATGACGTACTGAGGCCATAGAAACGTGCAAAATCTCACCGCCGCACTCCGCGCTTTCACTCTCAAATAGGCCGCGCCCGAGAGCTGTGCCAGCCAATCCAGCGATGAGAGCATGCCACGCGGCCTCCCGCTTCTTGAGCCTCTAGGCCAAGCTGGAAAGGCACATGCTCCCGAAGCACTTTGATGTGCTTGTGTTTTTTATGCAAGCAGCGTCAAATTCGCCCATGCATAAAAGGGGATCGGTGGCCAAAAGGGCAAGCGCACATAAGCTCCGAGGACGTGGAGCGAAGGCTCGCGCTGCAGAACCCAGGGGTCATCTGTTCATTCCTCACACCTCTCCATTTCGATCTGGATTAGGGTGCCTATAATTCCTTAGGGTCTCAGGTTGAAGACAGCCTTTGTCCCTTAAAGACCCAATCTCTGCGATCTACGAAATCAGCTCAGCGAATGACGAGGCGGAACATGTGTTTGGACCGAAAAATGAAGACTGTTCTGTGACATTACGCAAAGCAAAGTGTCATAGATAAAATAGTGAGGGTGCGGGCGAGCTGGTGGATGTTAACCGTGTTGAATATACCTGAGACTGGGGTAGAAAGGAACATAAAAGTCGAAGAAACAGAACGGGAGAGGACGACGTCTCAAACTCAGCTACCAGGTTTATTTAGTCCTCCTCCTTATATAGCCCACAAACAGCCCACCACCAACACAAAGGGGCAACTCTAACCAGTTCAAACGCCAAACCCTCCAGACAGTCACTACCAACACAAGGGGAGAACCTCTAAACAGTACAAACGCCAAACCCTCTTATTCCCAAAGTAGCGCTATGGACGGCCTTCATGCCGATTCACAAAGATAACTCAGCAATCTCCCCCAAAACATAACAAAAGGACCAGTGCGTATTCCAAACTAACAAAGATTCACACACACACGCGCACACGAAAAAAAAAAACCTTTTTCCACTTAAAATGTTTCTCTTTCCTCCTCGACGAAAGGATGACACGCATTGAACCTAAAACGGTGCAAAGATGAACAGTACCGCATCACCCCTTCCCCCCCCCCCCCCCGAAAAAAAAGCAACAACTAAAAAAACCAAAACAAAAATCATAATTATCTTTTTAGAAAGCTTTTGGGATTTTTACCGAACTGTAACGAGGCCTGACTTATGCAATTACCTGAAGAGTTTATTCGTATCGTCTCCCTTATTAGCCTTTTCGTATCATTCTTCTCCTTGTGAATGATTTCTTTTCCCGTCCAAATAGCAGTGCAGTTGTTACATTCGTTGATATGTTTTGCGATTTCTGAGTTCGCTGCATTGTTCCTCACGTTTCTTATGTGTTCACTTAACCTGTCGTTGCTGCATCGTGATGTTTGTCCTACATACTTAAACCCGCATTCCAGTGGTATCTCATACACCACACCATTATCGCAATTTACCGATTTTTCTCGATGGTTCTCGATGGTTCTTTCAGACAGGTGCGAACAGCTGCAAAAAGAACCATCGAGAAAAATCGGTAATTTGCGAGAATGGTGTGGTGTATGAGATACCACTGGAATGCGGGTTTAAGTATGTAGGACAAACATCACGATGCAGCAACGACAGGTTAAGTGAACACAAAAAAAACGTGAGGAACAATGCACCGAGCTCGGAAATCGCAAAACATGTCAACGAATGTAACAACTGCTCTGCTATTTGGACAGAGACAGAAATCATTCACAAGGAGAGGAATGATACAAAAAGGCTAATAAGGCAGACGGTACGAATCAAGTCTTTGGGTAGTTGCATAAGTCAGGCGTCGTTACAGTGCGGTAAAAATTCCAAAAGCTTTTTGAAAATATAATTATGTTTTTTTTTCTTTTGGGGGGGGGGGGGGGGCGGTGATGCTGTGCTGTTCATCTTTGCACCGTTTTAGGTTCAGTGAGTGTCATCCTTTCGTCGAAGAGGAAAGAGAAACATTTTAAGTGGAAAAAGGTGTTTTTTTGTGTGTGTTAATCTTTGTTAGTTTGGAAAAGGTACTGGTCCTTTTGTTATATTTTGGGGGAGATTGCTGGGTTATCTTTGTGAATCGGCATGAAGGCCGTCCAGAGCGCTACATTGGGTATTAGAGGGTTTGGCATTTGAACTGTTTAGAGGTTGTCCCTTTGTGTTGATAGTGACAGTCTGGAGGGTTTGGCGTTTGAACTGGTTAGAGTTGCCCTTTTGTGTTGGCGGTGGGCTGTTTGTGGGCTAGATAAGGAGGAGGTCTATTAAACCTGGTAGCTGAGTTAGAGACGTCGTCCTGTCCCTTTCTGTTTCTTCGACTTTTATGTTCCTTTCTACCCCAGTCTCAGGTATATTCAACATGGTTAACATTCTCCAGCTCGCCTGCACCCTTACTATTTTATGTATGATCATCCCAGAGGCAGGCTTAGTCGCCTTTTCTTTTGGTTCAACATTCGCACCTCCACCCAACACGTTAATCCTCCAAGCTATTACGGTTTTGGACAAGCTGGACGTCGTTTGGCCTAGCTGGAAGCGGATGTGGCATTCTTCGGCATCTGTCTTCGGAAAAAGTTCGTCGACCCGGAAAACTTCAAGCATCTGTCGTCAACCAGTGTTCCTTGGTACGCCAAGAAAAAGATGATCAAGGCCTACCGGGACGGAGCCAGCAAAAGGATCCAGGACATCAAAGGAGCCTGCGACAGACTTTGGACGCTTCTCCTGGGAGATTATTCCAAGTACCACCGGGAGTACCATCAATGGACCAGCACCAAAAGAACCCTGTTCGACCGATTATGGTATGTGAAGTGCAGATATGTATTGAACAGTCTAAAAAACTAAAAAGATTGTTAATAATGGTCCTCGAAAAACGTGTTTTGGGATTGATGCATAGCCTAAGTCTCGACAGTCTCCTATCAATCCATGTGGGGAAGCGTTAACACGCGAGACGGAGGAAGTGTTAGCTAAAGGACCGAAGTGTTGTTTAGATGTAAAACCCTCGAGACTTGACGTCTTGTCTACCATTCATACTCTGGCCAGAAAGGTCGTCCCGGAAGAAAAGGTCGCTTTTATAGATCACGCTATTAGTAGGATGGAGAAAGTCATGGGAGCGGCGTACCCGAATGACAAAACAAGTTTCAGAGCAGTTAACGCGGTTAAGAAGGAGTTAGAAATGAAGTCCCTGAAACTATTGGAAACAGATAAGTCCGGAAAGTTTGCCGTCTTGCCAAAGGCAGTATTCAAGAAAAAAACAGAAGTTGCAATATAATCTTTGTTTTCTGAGTGGGCGGGCAATGGAGGAAAATTGAGGAAACATTTGTGCAATCCTGAATGAAGACGACTTAAGCAATGTAGCAAAATGTATCACGAGTGCTACAAAATCGACATTAAGCATGAAGTTCTTTCTCAAGGACCATAAACTTGAAATGCCTCTGCGTGCGGTCATCAACGAGAACGAAACTTCGCAGAAAGTATTAAGTTTTATTGTCTCTAAGAAATTCAAATGAACTGATTGACACGTTGGAAACATTTAATGGACAGCAATGTTCTGTTTTGTCCATGGATATTAAGGACCTTTATTACTCGCTAGAAAAACCTCGGTTGATGCAGAGAGTGAGAGAGGCATTGGAGTTGAATCTTCGAAAGTACCAGGCAGGTTCAGGTATATCGGTAGAGAGTTTCCTAACAATCCTTGAGGTTTATCTGAAGTCGACCGTAATCGAATACGAACGAAGGAAGTACGTTCAAAAAGACATGGATTGTATAGGTTCGTCGGTCGCACCGATTTTGGCAGAAGTGTACTTAAACTCCTTGGATCGAGTAGTGCATAACAGACTGCAGGAGAAGTCCCCGGGTATGGCGTTTGGAAGAAGATATGTGGATGACATCATAATTTGCACCCTAACGAATGATCTAACGGGCAGTCTGGAACGTGAGATAAGGTTGCGGCTCCGGAATTCAAGTTTACCACGGAAAAAACAGAAAGAGGGGCCCTAGATTTCCTAGACTTACGTATACATGTAAATCAAGGGTTATGTTGGGAATACGGAAAAGAAAATTCTAAACCGGTGTTGCCAAGGATTAGCTGTCATTCCAAGACCGTAAAAGCTGGGGTTGTAAAGTCAAATACCTCCGACTTGCATAACGATACCAACAATTTCTCAGCCGTTTTGTCTCCTATGCGGGAGACATCATCAGTGCGGCCTGGGAACTCCCGACTAGCTACCAGAAATCCAACGCTTCTTCTTCCTTCTCTTCATCCGTTCCAAGCGGATAATCTTGGTTGCTTGGTTGAGGTACTCTCTCAGGTGTCCCAGGGTAGCAATGCCGTACACAGTACGAATAAATGCAAAAATGTTCCAAAAGTCGGGATTCATGATTTAAAACAAATACCTCCGACTTGAATAACGATACCAACAATTTATCAGACGTTTCGTCTCCTATGCGGGAGACATCATGAGTGCGGCCTGGGAACACCCGACTAGCTACCAGAAATCGAACGCTACTTCTTCCTTCTCTTCATCCGTTCCAAGCGGATAATCTTGATTGCTTGGTTGAGGTACTCTCTGTGTACCTACGACAAACATTTCAAGCCACATTATTATTTACATATTGTTTCACCATCCATTTACTGAAAGGAGGATGTATCAGTGTTAGCGGGTTATCTGCAAACCTTCGGCACCCATGGCAGCGCCATTGCTTGGCATTTAAGAGACAAAACATGACTTTTCGCAGCGCCCCGGCGGGCTCTGCGAAAGTTGTTTTGGATAGTGCAATCTTGAGCGTCTCTGACTGCCAGTCGCTTAGAGGCGTGCCTTTTATGGTGCTGAACGCGAAATCACAAAAAAGAAATGCAAAAAAAAAATGAACGCCGTCGAAGCACAAGTCAAAGTTAAAGCTCGAAGAGGGAGAGTGAAGAAGCACTGCTTCATGCGGAAGAAAAAGAAAGCACATCCTGATGTCAGATGTTTTGACTTCAGCGCCACCGTTGCCACCACCCATAGGCGCGTACGTCAGGGGTAATGGCATGAATCTGGTACTTTTTATAGTCCTGCAGCGTACAATTTAGCCTGTTTCAGACGTCGAAAGCTGTTTTTCCGTTCTTCAACTAGATCGCATCGCCGTCCTAATTCAGCACTATACAGAAAGAAAATAGCCCAGCGATGGTGCCTTGAGTAGTACGAAGCCCAATCAGGTGTGCTTCTACCACCCAAAATAAGGGCTCCACAGTTTGCTTGGAGCTTTAGCGCAGGAGGCTTGTCGGAATTTTCCTATTGCAGATTCACCCTGTGGTCACAAAAACGCTGCAATCGTAATTTCAGATTTGTCATATAATCAGCACATTTTAGCGAAAGTACGCTTGCATGCCTGGCAGACGTTGAACGACCCACTCTATCTTCGGCTGAAAAATAGCCGGCAATCAAGATATCTCACACGGCAACCAGTCATAGCAAACAGACTGCGATGCATGCAGATGACAGCCAGCTTTTATGACGCGTCATCCACGGGCCCTTGAGTATAGGTGTCGCGAAAGTCCAGAGTACTGAAACAGTCAGTATTGAAACTCTTCACCAAACTTATGACGTGACACAGGCCCATTGTCAGCAATACAGGCGTCTGGTGGCAGACCAACCACGGCTGCCTGGTTTATAGCAAGGTCATCGGTTTTATACCCAGCGTTAGGGTGATAAGCCACGCATTAAATGAAGAATAGCAAAAGAGCAGAACATTAAAAAAATGGCGATACGCACTAAAAGAAAGGATATATTCTTACACTCCTTGACAGATATAATGCAACCTAAAACTTAAGTTCGACGTAGAGCTCATTTAGTTGAATCGACGGTTCCCCATTTCATGAGCGGCTTGCATCGCACGGTCGCATAAGCATGCTCTCCTCAGGAGCGGCGAAAACGGCCCCGGGCGGCCGCGGTTCTTTTGTTGCCGATGGCGCGTCATCCTCCGGCCAGTACAAGCTGGTCCTTTCACCTATGTCTACAGGATCTACGTGTTTAAACTCTGTGCTCCTGCACTGCGACCTGACGGGTCACCGTACCGGATTGGGGACTTTCGAGAGGAACTCAATCGTATTGCCGTCTTAAGCGACATCGTAGCGCTCGGCGCTTTTCAGATGAATCATGTGTGGCTAGCGACGCATCGGACTTCGGTGCCCAAGGAACGCATGGTCAGCACCAAGGAGCTCGTCGTGAAGAACCTACACTGCGTCATCATCGAGCCGAGTACAACCGAGTTACGCGTGCGTTTCCATTGGGTTCCTTTTCACGTTCACGACGATGCCGTGCGTAGACTCTCAGAACCGTACGGGCAAAGTGATTAAAGTCGGCCGGGAGATGGTGTCGAGTCGACGGGTTCCAACGTATCGAATCAACAACTCATTTTGTTCGCATGACGCTGAAAAGTGGCCTCACCCCTGACGACATGCCTCTCAGCTGCGGCTTCACGGCGCGAACATCATCATTGTCATACCAGGCAGAGTACCCGTATGCCTGCGATGCGAGCTTGACGGGCATACAGATGGGAGTGTCGTGTGCTGAATTGCTCACAATGCTTTCGCTTAGGCCGCGATAATGAAGAGTGTATGAAGACGTACGGGGGCTGGCGTCACCGAGGTACAGGCGCTGGAGGAGCATATGGCGTACACGATGGACACTGAAGAGGCCGAGAAAGCCGCGCATGTTTTGGAGTTCGACGCCCCGCCGTCTACAGTGCAACAAGGGAAGCTTGCCGGAGATAACAGTTGCGGGAAAGGCGCCGTGGAAACAAAAAGAGACAACTCAGCTCCTCACGTTTTGGAACCTGCTTCGTTTCCCCCGGACTCTGCCCCGACATCGCCTGAGAACTCAAGACCCCAACCACTGCTCGTCCTTCGACGGCCGAAAGGACCTCTGAGCTCCACGACATGGACAAAACCATCGACTCAACCAAGCGCGGCCTGGGGGATACGCCCCCGAAGGCCGACACGACGCTCAACCCTAATCCTTGGTGGGGGTCCGAGAAATACAAGCGGGGCCGTTTCAAGGGGGTGCTGAACGCACCCCCGGAGGACCGGCAACGCTGCGTCTTCAGGTAAGGCGGCAACGCCTGGTCTCCAGAGCTGGTGGAAGAGCGACAAGGCAAGCGCTGCAACATAGCCTTCATGATGTGTACGCTAAATTCGGCTATTTCGAATTCAGCGTATTACGAATACGAGGTGCAGTGCCTGTCGCGGACACAGAAACCCGATTTTTTAGTGTTGCAGAAAACCAAGATGGCCGAGGAGGAGCAGGTTGCTAGCGAAGTACAGCCAAAAAGCACCCGAGACCGCGTTTTCTTTTTTTTTTTTCTTTCTTCTTGAAGCAGTCGTTGCTTTTGTCGGAGTTGGAGGTTACAACCGACACGCAGGACCAACTTATTTTGCGCGATTTTCTTTTTTCGACAGTACGCTGGCGGCTTATCTGCATATATGCCCCCAGTACGGTGGGAGAGCGTGCTTCCTTTTTTCTGGCTTGGGCCGATTTGTAGGCTGCGATAGAACAGTCATGCTGTGTGGTGATTTCGACTGCGTTGTTCGAGCGATTGATAGGACGCCTATCAGGAAACGCACCGATAGAGATGTTAGCGTTTTGAGCAATCTGCTCGTGGACTTCAACTTGATAGAGGCTGGAACTGTGCGCAATGAAATGTCCGAAATGCATTTCACACATTTCCAGACGTCATCGCTTCCACGGCTAGACATAATTTAGGTTTCGGCGACACCGGCAACTATTGTAACGAAGTATCGGGGCATGCCGTTGTTCTTTGTTTTTTCGATCACGGCTTGGTGTCGACAACGGTTGGTGGAAGAGCACTGCCAAGGGCGCGCATTGATTGGAAATTTTGGAAAATTAATTTGAAGCTTCTTAGCGATAATTGTTTTCTTGGGGGGGGGGGGGGGGTAGATAACATTTTGAAGTCGTATGTTCAAAAACAGGAAGGGGAAATTTTTGATATGTGGAAAACCGTCAAGGAGGAAGTTAAAATGCGTGCGATTGAAGGGTCCTCTGTTTTAGCGTATGAGGCACGCGGTGCCGAACGCACTTTAAACACCACTTTTTAGGCGCTGTTGAGATACGAGTGTCGAACACCCAGAGTGGCTCTCAAGGACTTAGAAATGTGTTAAAGACCGATTTGACTGGTTGCATATTGAACATTACCGTGGAGCCATTGTTTGTGCTAGGTCAGAGGGGTACCTGCTCGGAAAGCAGCCGACCGAGAGAGCGTTAGCCGTCGAGAAGCGATACGGGCTGCGCCGCCAAGTAGGCGAAATTGAGCAAAAGGGCGTAAGCAGCACAGACCCGAGTATCATTAAGCAAGCGTTTGTTGCGCAGCATAGAAAACTTTTTGAGTCGCAAGTTCAGGGGAAGAAGGACCCAGAGTGGGGGAACCTTCTCGAATACCTACCAGAGCTGGCGGAAGAGTAACGGGACAGTCTCTTGAAAGTAATCACCTTGCAGGAGTTTGGAAAAGGAATAGATGATTTGACATATTCCAAAACGCCGGGCTATCAAATATAGGAGCGCAGTGTCCGCAATTTTACTGGGCGTTATTTTAATTGCGCATGAACGGAAAGCGTTGCCGCCGTCTTTCATGCGAACATACACTGTCCTCATGCCTAAGAGTGACGACGCCGATAAATTGCGTTTCTTTAAGCATCCTGAATCGCAAGGATTGTCTCGTTAAGGAAAATGAAGAGGCTAAAGTGATTAGTTAGGCGGATGACATTGCAGTTTTTTGTACCAGCAGGCGAAGCGTGAGTGCCGTGATTTCTTTAGCGAAAACTGTGAAGCTACTGGTGCTTCTATAAATTGGAGCAAGTGCCGCGGGGTTTGGCATGGCGTGTGGGCCACAACGCCTTCAATGTTTGAGGGCGTGTGCTGGGACTGTGTGCCTTGCACGTACTATCGCGGATAATATGAGCTGAAACAGCGCTCTGGCCGGGAATGCGGCCACGGTCGGCCATCTTTTTGGTAGAGTTATATTATCTCTAGCCATCATAGTAATATGGCGGACAGCGCAATGGCGGCAGGTTGCCATATTATAGCCGTAGATTTAGTACACTGTACCGTACGTGATATTTTGTGCTTGATTGAAGTTGTTCAACGGAGCAGATTCTTGAAACCCGGCGTAAACGGTAGTCTCATCTTTGAGGACCCGGCGAAAGTTCTTCGAAAGAGCAGCACCGGGGGAAAGCTGCGCAACTCGCATTGAAAGTAGACTAAGCACAGGCGTCGGCTTTCGATGCTTCTTTCGATGCTACTTTCGATGCGTGCTGTGCTGCTTTTCCCCCGGTGCTGAGATTCCGTGAAACTTTCACCGGATCCTCAAAGGTCGCGCTACCGTTCACGCCGCGTTCTAAAAACCTGTTTCGTCAAACAATTCCAATCAAGCACGAAATATCACCCACGCTATTTTGACGGCAGCCTGCCACCACAACTACCGCAACGCTGTCTGCCATGGATGTATGATAGCAGCTGCAGCAGCTTACATTGGCTAGAGGTAATATAACTTTACCAAAAAGATGGCCGCCAGTGGCCTCATTCGCGGAGCGGGCAAACGCGATCTAGCAATTGTCATACAGATCAGTGAGAGCCCCTTTTTGCGCCATCACGTGGCGAAAGTCTGCGGATGGCTTATTAAAAATATTAACCCTCCTGCCCCACCCGCACACGCCGCTTCGCGGCGCTCCGCCGGCGCACCAAGCGACGCTGTCCTCATATCAGCTCCAGGAAGGGGGTCCTGTCTGCGAGATGGTTCCTAGAGCGAGTTATTAAAGGAGTGGTGCAACGGCATTCAATTGGAATGTTTTTTTCACTTTACACGAGCTTACTGGCACTAGTGGGACTCCAGGATGCTCGCATGCAACGCCACTCTCCAAGAAACTCCTTTGTTACGGGGTAATTTGAAGGACAAAGGCGATACTTTTCATTCAATCTCTTTGCGAAATTGGATGACGTAACGTGGTGATCGCAGTACACCCCTATGACGATATTTGAATGCGGTTCATAGATTGGGCCTGACCATTGCGTGGGTATTCGACTTGGGCTCGTGATAATTACTAACTCGAGAAGCATTCGGGTAGTGGCTCGTGTCCAATCGTTGCAACGACGACAGTAGCCGATCCATAACATTGTCTGGAACTCTGCGCGTGTCCTGTGCTTTGCCAACCCCAGCGCGTGGCTATGATTAACATTGGCGGCATATAATCAGCTCCAGATCACGTGGCCGTTTGTTCTGACTGCGAGTTAAGGGGGTTAACGCCGCTCGTTTTTTTTTTTTTTTTTTCTTTAATTTTTTTTTTTTAGATTTCTTTTGCGTGTGGTTAAAAACAAACGCGTTTCATAGGTCATCAACGTCAGGGATTCGTTGTAAGCGGTATTCGCGCAAAACACGTATAAATATCCCAACGGAAACGTTGAAATTTTTTTCCAGTTGTCTTTAGACGTATTGGCACTTTATTTTTTTTTTTTTGATTTCGTGTCAATTCAAGAAATGGAGGAGGGGGGGGGGGTTTAGAAGATCCCCGCTGCCAATGATATATTAGCGGATATGTACTCCGAAGAAAGAATCATAAAAAAGAAGTCGGACCATAATAATCCACGACCAGTGATTCTTCAGATGTTGCTTCGCGTGGCAGTGTTCGGAGTAATAAAAATTGCTAAGCTCTAGAAGTATTATGCTTACGCAGGATTTCTGGCAACGCATCTTCTAAAGAATGCATAATTGAGTGCCTGCGTCCATGACCAATTTGTATACAACAAATAAACTTATGTAAAAAAAAAGAAAACTAAGCTAAGGATTTCATTTGAATCATTTCTCTTTAAATTTTGTGACACTATTTTTTGTATGGCTGCCACGAATGACACTTTAGAGGTTTTTATGCTTAAGGCGTCACCTACCGATTTCACAAAAATAATTGTTCTATATAAAGAAGCTACCTTTCGAAATATTTGATCGTTTGTCAAAATGGCAACTCAGCACAACAGACACCTTTCAAAAGTGCGTGCCAACGCCTGTCCGCCAATGCTTGATCCCATACTCGGAACATGTATTGGATACGAGCGGTGAGTCACCGTTTGGCGAGGTTTCTAATTCATTCCGGAGCCTCCTGTAGGAGCAATGGCGACCGTCATTGTTGCTTGTCAGACTTTTGAAAATGGGGATATTTTGTGACAGACGCTATTCGACCCTTTTGACCTTGAATATGGAATTTAGGATCAATCGACATTGTTCTTGTTTCCCACCCCGATCGGTATTTTTTTAATTGATTTACTAATTGCATCATTTCACTCCATTTACAGAATTTACAGAAACTTTCACCGAATGAATCGTTGATCTTGAAAATACTGAAAGTTGAGAACATCGCAGTCGTCAGCAAACCTTCCTAGGCTCAATTTTAATTTTACAAATGTAAAACCCGTTTTTAGTTTGAGAAATGTCTGGCAACAATGGTCACTTGAATCTTTTTTTCGGCTAGTTAGCGCGAGCTAACGCCCGTAAAAAAACGCTAGCGCCGTTAAAATCGATCGATCTATTCTTTCATCCACCTTTTGTTTTCCCGCCGAAAACTCCCATTTTTCGATACCTAACGAGAAGAATTATTCGTTCCAGTACTTTGGCGATCTGGTTATTCCTTCCTGAGTTGCTTAGATGATCACACGGTACGTAAGAAATGCACGCGGCGACCCCGACCATCATGGTACTTCCCAAGAGACTCAACATTCTTCAGTCACTAGGATGAGAATGGCAGAATGTATCTTTCTTATCTTCGGTCACAATCACGCGCTTGCTCGTTCCGTCGTGCTCTCGGTGCTTGCTCAGGATCGAAGCTCACGAGACGCTGAAGCTTTATCGATGGAAGGAAGCTCTTTCTAGAGGCGGGACATCTGAAGGACCATTCTGCCGCTCTAAGCGCAAGAGCGCCCGTACCGACATCCAACTGAGTGTGGATGGAATCCCCATCGCCAAGAACAACTCCCTCAACATCTTCGGGGTCCCATTTCACCACAAAGGCGGTGCAGTCAGCTGTTCCTAACCCTCTCTATAACCATTGTGCCACGGACAAAATTAGAAGATAATCGCTTTTATTCGAATGCACCGGCCTCCAACACGAACTCGCTTGATTTTCTTCGTGCCCTGGCTGCTCGTCTACGCTTGGCGGTGGCAAAAAGCCGATGAGTCATCGGAGCGTGGAAGCTCATGCTGGGCGCGTGGCATCAGAATATCTTTCCTCACCTTTTGATGCTGTCCGTGGTTATGAAATGTACGAGCCACTCAAGAATCCCTATTCTGGGATTATAACATTCGACTAACCCTGCTCTCTACTTTCAGCTTTCAAACGCTGTTGGCATACGGCAGGAAATTCGAGAAGGTGGGTCTGACGTCGTGTCGACAGGCGGTGCAAATTATTTCAAGATTAAATGGAAACTTTACTGAGAGATTCTGCTGAAGCCATTTAAGAGAACAACGGAGATAGGAGGTCGCAGCTTTCTTATTTCCACCGCCAATGCAATCGGACTCACAAAACAAGCTCTGTTCAAAATTTGCTAAATACACAAAGGACTCCTAACGGAAAAAAATAGCAAAATTAAACAATATGGAGATGCAGCATTTACAGGGTGCGCGTACGCACACCACTTTTTACGGTATTGACGCCTTTGGTAATTTCGACAATACTGTTTTTATATACTGTAAATGACTTAAATTTTCGCGGGCTGAAATTTTCACGAATCGGGCCAAAGCTGGAAATTTGAAATTATTCGCGGGTTATAATTTTCGCGAATCGAGTGTAGCTTCCGTAGTGTTCGCATATTGCCCGAATTGTTCGCCTGACGTATTTTTTGCAAATTGTAGGCGATTGGCGAAATTCGCGAAAATTAGGTCTTCGCGAAAATTTAGCCGTTTACAGAACATCATTACCGTCTAGTAGCGAAGAAATCCTAACATAATTATAGCATAAGCTTCAGTTTACAGCGTGCAGCGTTGATTATTCGTAGTCGGCTCCAAACCAGTGCATTTACGTGTGTTCTTACTAAAGCCGTATTCGTAATTTCTTGATGCAGTTCAGAAATCGCACCTGAAACTCGAGCGCCTTTTCCAAGGAATTTTTTTGGCGGTGGCTCTGTTCATGTCAATCTACATCATCATTGCGGCGCAGAAAGTAAGCAATACACTACACTAGTAAATGTTCCATTTTTACATATAAATTGCTCGGAGAGGAGACGTATGATGTCTAACCCCGCCCCGCACCATCCCACAAATGGGCAAAAAAACAAACAAAAAACAAAAAACATGGAGCAGTATATGAGTATCGTTACTCAAAAATTTAATCTATCAACGTACATCTATTTCACGTCTAACTTTTCAAGGGATGAAAACGTTTAGAAATTGCTCCTTAATAATATTGAGTCTCAGAACGCTAGAACGGCGCTAACATGTTTTTGTTAAGGTATTTTTCCTGACGTGAGTGTGCGATCCAGACTATCAATATATTTTGTACCAGTTGAGTGTGCTTATTAACTATTCAGAAAAATGTTTTATTGCGGGTAGCCACGCCAGTATAGAGTGTTCTTGGGTGCTGTTTGTCAGTAACGAAAGCCGTATAAATATAGGCCAATAACCGAAGATCATCTAAACTTTTCAAAAGGGTGTGGTGTCTTTAGCCAGTGGATTTGTGATACTCAGATTTCGTTAGTGTTAATTTGTAATAATTGTGAGAGAAAGAGAAAAAAATCTTTTTTCCGTCCGGAAAAAAAATCGGAACCAAACCTGGCACCGATACTCACAGATGGCTCCGCGTGGAACAGAACTTGAAAGCTTTTTTTCAGATACGCGCACTAAAGCAGATTCAGCAGATCTGAGGACACATATATGCTTTGAACACGTTGTTAGACACTTTATGTATAACCAATGAAGTGCTGCGTATAGTTCATAAAGAAAGTACTTCAAGTGTTGTACAAAGTAAATCAGAGATTATGCACTTCAAGTAGTAAGTACATCGGGAGCAATGTACTTGAACTAAAGTATTGTGCACTCTCAATATTAAATAAGTGTACCTTTTACACAATCTGTGGTGATGCCCTTTTACTTCCGACTACAGTGTTTGTTAACTGGCATTCATTTTCCAAGAGTGTGTCACGTAGTTTCCGAAAATTGCGGGGAATATAAGGTCAAGTCAAGTGGCCGCGGAGTTGTTGTCTAATGAATGCGTTATCTAATACAAATTTGTGAAAAAATTTTATGGCACACCGTTTTTTGGCTCAAATCCGGTGACTCTACAAGTCTAAATGTTAAAATTGAATCGGATTGTTGCATAATCAGATGCAAACATTACAAGGGTCAATAGACTTCCGAAGGGTGGTGCAAGGGGGGCACCTGTACCCCTCGGGATTCCCCGGGTATTCACAGAGAAATGTTTCGGTGACGCGCTCTTAGACCGCGGTCTCGCAGTGGTTCTTGTAAGCGTGCGACAAGACAGTGCCGCCATGGTGCTATTCTTCTAAGAAACATTTTGCCCTGAACACGGCTGGACTGGCTAAAACGTCCGGTGTAGGGGCCATGTTGTGGTCCTGGCTAAGTTATGCACATTGGTAGGTGCAGCACTTTATTAATGACAGGAAACTAACGACAAGTAACCTGCTCGGCTACCTTAGAACCTAGCACCACGACGACATGCCAGAATGTTCTCTTCATCCGGGTGCCGGCGCAACGTTGCCAGTCTGACAGGGTTGTCAAACCAGAAAGGAACGTCAGTCAAACACCACATTCCCCCACACTTATTTGTGAGACCCCTCCCCAGTACCAGTTCATATGTTTCTGTGAGTAGCGCTCTGGTGGACAGCGCTCTCTTCCTGGGTAGCGATGTATTGAAGTGACCGGTGTTTGCCCCACGGTGCTGCCGCCAGCTTGAGTGGTTGCAGCTGGTCCTGTTGTCAGCTGCACTGGGCTTGATGAGCCTGAAGACGGAGGTGAAGCATCGACTCTACCCTCCTGCAAGGGAAATGGCACCTCTTGTACCTCTTCCTCTTGGTCCGTGTCATGCCGGATGTGGTCCCGATGACGGCGCCAGATGGCCACACCATGATCAAGCTGTACCTTCAGCTTGCCAGAGACTGGTCCACTTCTGGCCAGTATGATGGCCTTCAACCATTTGTTCAAAGGTCGAAAATTAAACACTCACACTTGGTCGTTGACCTGGAACACCCGTGCCCGGCACCTTCTTTGTGTCGTCTGACGGAACTGATGTCTTGCCACCCTGGCGTCTATGGCCGGTTTAACGACATCCAGCCTCGTGCGGAAGCATCTCCCCAACAACAAAACAGCCGGTGGCTCCCCCATTGTTGAATGAGGAATGGTGCGGTAGTTCAACAGGAACTTGTTCAACGTTTGTTGTAGAGACTCGGTGGTCACTCCTTTGCGTAAAGCAGCCTCAAGGGTTTGCACGAACCTTTCGGCCAGCCCGTTAGTGCTCGGGTAATAGGGTGCTGTCAACACATGGCGCGTGCCAATGCTTTTCATAAAAACTTGAAATTCCTGTGACGTAAACTGTGTGCCATTGTCTGAAACCAATGTGTCCGGACTTCCAAAATGTGCAAACAGTTCTTGCAGCTTTTCAATCGTGCTACCCGATGTTGTTGACTGCATTAGGAAAACCTCCGTCCACCTAGAGTGAGCGTCCACGGCCACTAACAGCATTTTACCTCTGAAGGGCCCTGCGTAGTCGATGTGGACACGCTGCCACGGCTTCGTAGGCCACGCCCAAGGGTGCAAGGGGGCCTGCGTTCGCCAGTTACTCTGCTGCTGACACTGCTCACAGGCTTTCACAGTTTTCAACATCGGTGTCCACCGCTGGCCACCAGAAGTAACTCCTAGCTAGCTCTTTAGCATGTAAAACACCTGGGTGCCCCTCGTGGATCTCCTCCAGGAGCAGGTGTTGCAGTTTTTCCGGCATGTCGGCTCTTAGTCCCAGCAAGAGGCAGCCTTGATGTGCCGATAGGCCTGTGCTACGCTGGAAAAACGGCTTCAGCGCAGGATCTGTCATTTACGACGGCCAAACTTTCAGGACATATTCCAACACTCTACTGAGCAGAGGGTCTCGGACAGTTTCTTTGGCAATGTCTCGGCTACTTACTGGTAGGGAAAGCAACCGCAGTGAGCAAAAAGACTTCTCTTCGTGAGCTTCGTCTGCAAGTGTGTTCACAGGCAGTCTCAAAAAACAATCCGCTTCCGCATTTTCGGCTGAGCGCTTGTATACCAGGGAGTAACTGTATGCCGATAGTGTTAATGCCCACCTTTGCAGTCTAGCTACCGCAAGTGTAGGAATACCAGTCTTCGGTCCAAGAATGGTTTGAAGTGGTTTATGGTCTGTCACGAGACAGAACTTGCGCCCATAGAGGTAAAAGTGAAACTTCTTCACTCCGAAGAGCAAAGCCAAGGCTTCTTTTACCAGCTGACTATAAGCTTTTTCAGTTGAAGTGAGGGTAGGTGACGCGTATGCCACCGGTCGAGCAGTTCCATCTTTCGCAATGTGAGACAGTACCGCCCCTACGCCGTAGGACGATGCATCACATGCCAGCTGCAATGGTGCCTTCGGGTCGTAGTGCGCAAGTACCCTCGAAGAGGCAAGCAGCTCCTTGACTTTCTTGAACGCTTCTTTAGACTTGTGGTCCCAAGACCACTGAACATCCTGGTGTAGCAGCCTGTAGAGGGGGGTTACTACAGCTGCTAGCTGCGGGACGAACTCGCCTTAATAGTTTACAGCTCCCAGAAGTGATCCCAGCTGCTGGACGTCTTTAGGCGCTGGTGCATCCATGATGTCAGCCAGCTTCTCATCGGACGTGCGAATTCCTTCATGGCTGATCACATGCCCCAAGTACTCGTGCTGGTCTTGGAAGAACACACACGTTTCGCGCTTCATGCTAACATTCCGCTCAGCGAACCTCTTGAACACCTCCCCCAGGCTTTGAAGGTGCTCCTCTTGAGTCTTGCCCGTGATTAGCATATCATGCAAGTAGCAAGTCACTCCAGGGATGCCCTTCAGCATGTTGAAAAGTCGGCGCCTGCCGTCTTTCGTTGAAAGACGGCAGGCGCCGACGCAATTCCAAATGGCAGCCGGTTCATCAGGTACAAGCCCCGTTGCGTTGTAATTGTCAGCACTTTCCGTGCGTCCTGGTTCATGACAACCTGCAGATAAGCTCTGTTGAGGTCAACTTTGGAAAAACTTTGACCACCAGCCAGCCCTGCGAAAAGTTCACCCACCCTTGGCAAGGGGTACCGTTCGACTTCCAAGACCTGGTTCACTGTTGTTTTATAGTCTCCACACAATCTTATGGAGCCATCCTTTTTGGGCAGTGGCACAACTGGAGTTGCGAACTCGCTGCTAGTGGTAGGTGTGATGACACCCATGGCCTCTAGCTTGGTCAGTTCTTCCTCCACTGCTGGTAGTAATGCAAAGGGAACGCTTCTCGCTTTCAGGAACTTGGGTTGGCTTCCTTCTTTCAGACACAGCCTTGCCTATTCTCCAGAGATCTTCCCTAATTCGTCTGAGAAGACTTCCTAATGCTTGTGCAGAATCTCCTGCAACTTGTCTACAGGCGTCTGTCCACTCTTTTTTCCATGAAGCATGTTGATGCCAGCCACTTCCTTCCAGTCGAGCTGTAGCTGTTGCAACCACTCTCGTCCATGTAGTGGTGGTCCGACCTGGTCCAACACATACAATGGTGGAAACTTTGTTTGCCCGTTGTGTGAGATCTCAACGTCGTAAACGCCAGATGGCTGAACCGTTTCTCCGGTGTACGCCCGCAGCCGAAGTGACGTCTGTCTCAGGTTCGTGTGACCAAACTTTTTGTGGTACTGCCGCTTTAAAATCACAGACACTGCTGCTCCTGTATCCAGCTCCATTGTCAACAGAGATTCCTATACAAGAACTTCCAGCATAAGTGCTGATCTGAAGCTGCCTTCATGCTTTTGACAGCAGCCTCTCCTGCTCGGCCTTCCACCGAGAACGACTTGAGCGATTTTTTCTTCCCTCACGAGCTTTCTTTTTCACGGGACGAGCAACAGACGCGCTGAATGTGCCCTACCTTTTTGCACTGAAAGTAGACCGCCTCTTTCTGAGGACAAGCACTCGCAATATGCTTGGTTGAGCAGCACCGATAACAGGTTCCTCCTCTCGTTTTGGTATCCTTTTTGTGGCTTTGCAACTTGTGGACGCCGGCACCGTCGACCTGTGTGCCGCTGGCACTGGATCCATGCATCTCGGAGGCACTCTTTATAGCTGCATCCAGCGCTGTAGCTCGGTCAACTGCTTTCTGGAACGTTAGTGTCTTGTCCTCCGCGAAGAGCGCTCGTCGAATGTCCACACGCCGCAAGCCGCACACAAAACGGTCGTGTAGCGACTCGTCCAAGAATGAGCCAAAGTCGCATGTCTTGGCGAGTTTCCGCAACGCAGCGAAGAACTGCGCTATAGTCTCTCCTTCCTGCCCGCGGCGATGAAACATTGCCCGCTCCGCGGTAATAGAGGGTTTTGGTTCTAGGTGGTCTTGCAGCAACTGTGTCAACTCTGCTAGTGACTTCGTTACTTGTAATACGGGAGCTGTCAACGACTTGAGAAGATTGTACGTCGTAGGCCCAATTAGGCTTAAGAAGGCGTCAACCTTGTCGGCATCCGGCACATGGTTCACATTGAGAAACGAAATCAGTGTCTCCTCGTACGCAGACCAGGAACCCAGTGACGAGTCGAAATGCTCCACTTGCCCAATCTTGGACATGGTTTCCTCGTTGTTGGCTGCGTCGTTCAGCTCCACAGGGGCTTCGGTTGTCGCCGTCAACCCCCTCGGCGTCGCGCTACTTCTCCAGGACTCTCGCCTTGCGGTTCGTCAGTCGACGTCGAACTATCCTCGTCGCCACTTGGTGTTGTGGTCCTGGCTAAGTTAGGCACATTGGTAGGTGCAACTCTTTATTAATGGCAGAAAATAAGGACGATTAACCTGCTCGGCTACCTTACAACCTAGCCCCAAGACGACATTCCAGAATGTTGTCTTCATCCGGGTGCCGGCCCAACGTTGCCAGTCTGACAGGGTTGTCAGACCAGAAAGGAACATCAGTCAAACACCACAGGCCAACGCATCTTTTTTCTACGAATTTAGCTTACCCGATCACAGCGCTTTACAAAATATTCGGAGCCACTCTCGGCGAGTACTTGTTTTACCGGTGACCTGGAAATTAAGAACAGAAATCCCTTCATGCACCGGCGAAAACCGCCACAATCGTCTCAACCTTTGTGCGTCTACTCAGTCTGCGGGCTAGCGAAGGGGCATCTGGTAATAAGAGAAACGTGAACTAATTGTCATGTAGAAGTTATCAGGTACTGGCATTGGTGAATGTCCTCCTGTAGCTACTTCGGAAGCGTCGAGACCGCAAATGCTTTCTAGATAAACATTCCAGCTCCGATAAACAATTAACGATGGCAATGCGTTGACGTCGATGCAGCTTACAACTTCGGGGCAAACGATAGAATCCGAGCTCCGAGCAACTGGAGAGGGTCTAATGATGTGAGTGAGATAACATACAGAGGAACGCTGGGCGCGGATAGGTTTTCAAAGTTCAAGGTTCCAATCCTTTACTCGGGAGCGAGATCGAGAAACACGGCCGCAGGAAGGCGCCCTAGCGCTTCATTTTAAGACGCAACGCGGACGCTGTTATAGGCAGCCGACAATGGCCAGGCAGCGCCACGTTAGTACTGCATTCAGCGCCCCAAGCGGAGGCGCCTCTGTTAATGGGGCGGCCTATCTGCCCGTCGGGCCGTTGCGAGCGGCGGCGACCCCGATTTCAGCAGTCCCCGTGTGCACCTGCGTGCGTCCCTGGTTTTTCCATGCGGTTTTTTAGGACCATCGGGAGCCTTGATAGGTCCAAGTGTTTAGAGAATATTCTAGAGTCGTCATCTGGGGGGCTAAGCTCGGCGCGGCGAGATCGAGGCGAGTTCTCCGCCAAACTCGCCGACCGCCGCGATTGGTCGGCGCCGTGCATGGCGACACGCGCCGACACTCCCTAGATAGTGACGTTAAACGGAGGGTTTGAGGCAGTCGGAGAGTTGCATATTCGGAACTCGCGGCGAGATGCGGTGACGTCATTGTGACGTGGCAGAAGCCGCCGCGGATGGGAAAAGCTTGCCGGCTCCGACCTAGGCGAGTTTGGGCGAGTTGGACGCGAGATCAGGGTGAAGCGTACAAAATGGCAGCGTTTTCGTTCGTGTTTTGCCGTCGACATAGGTATTTAAACCACGCCAATGTGTTTGACATGGACGACGTTCATTTTCAACAACACTATCGTCTCTCGAAAGACGTGGTAAGGTGGCTGTGCGATGAACTGCGTGGCGAACCGGGCTTGAGGCGATGGAGCCGTGAATGAACCGTCGCCCCCGTCGTGAATCCTACATCCAAATTCTACAAAGTGAATCCTAGAAACAAATGTGTTTTTACGGCAATCTGCAACCAGGAGCGCAATTTGCCATTACCTACAGGCTTTTACAATTATTTTGATGGGTTGCTGTGCTGCGTAGATGCAAGATAAACGCAATTGATAAAATTCAAACTAAAACAGATGATAGAAGAAAAGCAATATACATGAATGGCACAGACTAACAACTGTGTAATTTCTTTCTCATCTTTCTTCTTCCACACCGTATTTTGACAAACAAATTGGCCGTTAGTTGTTTATACAGCAGGAGAACATGCCAGAACATTGCGACTTTGTCACCTACTGTAGATAAGCAATTTAGCCAGTGCAGTATGACTGCTAGCCTAGGGTCTTTAACGTGCACCACGTAGTAGTGATACACGACCGCATGCCGGTACGATGTTCATCAACATCGAAAAGAGCAAGGGTGGGGGTGAATCCACGATCCTGGGTTCTGCAGCGCGAGCTTTCGCTCCACGTGCACCTTATTCTGAAAAAAAAAATTGTGGCTGTGTGGCGGTGTGGGGGGAGAAAGATGAGAAAGAAATTACACAGTTGTTAGTCTGCGCCATTCCTGTATGTTGTTTTTCGTCTATACTCTGCTTTAGTTTATATCTTTATCAAGAGCGTTTTTCTTGCATCTACGTGGCGCAGCAAACCATCACAATGTCTAGTCAACTAGCCCACATCCAAGCAATGTTTGTATAATTAGCATCCCTGCTGTTACCTATTCTTATTTGTCATTTACGATTTAAATAAAAAAATTGGGCTGTATGTATGTTGATAGTGCCTAAAACTTAGTCTGCCTCAACGGGGAAGATTCTCCCAGATGTAGATGAGAAATTTAGCCATGCAGTGCCGTACAACCGCTAGCCTGGGGTCTTTAACGTCCATCCCGCAGTAGTGTTACACGACTGCACGCCGGTACGATGCGCATCAGCATCAAAACGGGTAGGGGTGGGGATTGAACCCAGCATCCTGGGTTCTGCAACGGACCTTTTGCTTGACGTGCTCCGAGCTGGTGTGCGCTAGCTCAGCCGGCCACCGGTCCCCCGATTTAAATAAAATAAAAACCCTTCACCGCGGAGCGTAGGGAAAAATCGGAGCTACGCTGGGGAACTCGCCGCCGCCGGGGGGGTCGGAAATGTAAGAGGGGGAGTGGGAAACTCGCCGGGGCGGAGTCAAAAGAAGCTCCTCCCTTCCCTCGTGACGTGGCATCGGAGAGATTCCCGCCGGAGGCGAGCTTAGCCCCCCTGGACACCAGTTTGAGTTTTCTTCACTACTTGTGGCCGCCCGATCGGTCTGTGCTTGGCTCGTCTCCCAGGAAGTGACACAATACAACGCGAAGGCAGCGAATAGGTTTGTTGTATATCCCGGTTGCCCGTCTTCGAGAGCCGGCAATCCGGACCAGCCGACCATAGTTGTTGCCCGTGGTTCAGAACTCACAGTCGGAGCCCGTGTTTAGGCCTGCGAATCGTCCTTCCCACGCCAGTGCTGCGTAGGCTAGCTGTTCCAGGCTATCACAGTCAGAGTCTCGCTGCGGAACCACTACGGCATCGCCATAGCCCAGGCCGGTATGGCCAGGGCTCGCCGCTTTCGCCAGTCCTGACCCGAAATTCGCTGGTGGAATGCTCCCGGGAATCGCCATGGGCCAGACCAGCCAGAACGGCTCTATCGTTCCTGCCCGGTCCTAGCCTCGTGCAGCACGTTCTTCCTCTTTCCTCGCCTGGTGGCCCCGCTCGCGCCTCGCTCGGTTGTCCTCTCCTCCCGACGGCCACACACACTAGAATAAAATTTGGAACTCAGCATGCTACATAACCGTACGCACATCGCAAAGCCTGGTGTAAAAAGCCGACAGGCAACGAAGTGTACGTGGAAGGATATTTACGCTTCGCACGAGCTTTTTCCAAACAAAAACATTAGCAGCCTGCTCTCTCCACGCCGTCACATTTATTACTAGACTGAGCAATAAATTTGGTTGCTGAAACAAACAAGACTTTGTGCTACGAAAATCCACTGTTGCAGGTTTGGAAGGTTTCAGTTGCGACCACGCGTGCCGAACGGCATTAGGGGTGCCGGAACGGGCCGACGGGCCTTTCGCTTGAAGACCTGATCGCCCGATTCTCGACGTCACAGCGAAGCAACAATTGGCCCGATTGTTACTATCGTATTTCCCTATGTGGCTGTCAAAGCGACTCGTAATACAACTTGTAATATGTTAATTTGCCGAGTAGTCTGCAAAACGAGTTTGTCCGACCACCGTTCCGAGCCTGCACATATATTTTCGTTCACTTCCCCCCAATAGTTTCCGTAAAATGCACTTAATGCGCCGCACTGCAGTAATCCACTTCTGTCGCCGTGTCGCTTCCCAAAATCTCGAAGGGAAGCGGTGAATTTTCACACTTGAGCCACCTTCGCGACTGTGGCCGTCTTTCACGCAGCAGCAGCAACGTTTATTTTTTGAGGGAACTCTAAGAGTAGGCGAGATGTTACAATAACCCGGTGAGTTCGTAGAGACGTGAAGTTGGGACTTACTTTTACAAAAAAAGGTTCCAAAAAGAGCTCACGCCGACCAGGAATGCAACGTTCACACGTGGTTTCGGGATGCGCCCGCCCGCTGCACCCGCGACCCGCGGCGGCCTGGCCTACCCAGTTTCTTTATTTTGCAGCCGCTAGATGCCGCAACGTGTAGCGCCAAACTGCATTGCAGGTTGCCAATAGGTGGCGCTGCCAAGCGGCTTCCAACGCAGAGTCGCGCTCGCTCCTGAGAACGCACATTCCCAAAACATCGTGCAAAAGAGAATCTGTTTTACGTCTGTTTGTTTGTATGGCGGCCCTGTCACATTGGCCTAGTTTGAAGTACTTTAAGTATATTAAAGTGTAGCTTTAAGTAGGTTTGGAAAACTTGTACATTACTTGTAGTACATTATGTGACTATGTACTTGTACTTTACCTAACGTATTTTTTGAAAATATCTTCCGAGAAAAGCACTATTCACGCCTTCAAAGTACATTCTCCATATTTAATCTATTTAATTTTGTATCACGAAACGATGCTCTGTCAACTCTGATGAAATACTGGGAGTGATATTTTAATTACTCTCACCAGAAACGGAAACAGACGACGCATCTCTCCGCTTGTGCGGGGGGTGACTTGGTGACATTAAGTTCTTAAAACAACCACCTCACGCTCGCACCCTTGGCGTTCTCTACACTAGGCACAAATTCTGAGCTCGAGTGCACGAGTTGACAAACATCTAACAAAGAAAATAAAATGACGTATCTTTGTGTGAAAACGTCATATTCTTTATTGTGACGTCATGTGGTCTTTTCTTTAAGTGAAATATAGGATGCTATAAGACGGATATAAATACGTTCCTTATAAGGTAATAGTGTTATATTGTCATAAGCGAGAGTAAAACTACTACTCCTTGGCCAATTGACTTGATCTAATATTCGCCACCAGTTCCGAAAATAACTGATACACTGTTGCTTACCCTGGGAACAATCAATAGCGGTTAAAATACACTGTGAAGGGGAGTGAAAGAGCATCAGGAAAGATTTTGTAAAAAAGTACTTGTACTTTACATGGACAGTGCACGATACTTTTTTTCAAGTATATTGCGCCCTGTGTACTTACTACTTAACTTGAAGTACATAACCTCTCATTTACTTTTTATAACAGCTTAAGTACTTGAAATATGCACTTTACGTAGTACTGCATTGGTTATACATAAACTTTCTACGGTCGTTTCTAATGCATATTTATGCATAGAAAAACGCATCCTGCTTCACACTGCACATACATCATACAAAAGATAAGCTGTTCGCTGTACAGATGATGACAAAATTATAAGCGGCTCAGGCATCTTCAAATCTTCAAAACATGTTTGCTTCACGTATAAGTGCTTCCAACGTGTATCCCGACAGTTTAATTTTAATACCCAATGTTACAGGACGGTCATACAATAAGCAACACGCCCCGGAAAGTTACCGGAGGGTGCCTTTTTGGAAGTTGTATGAGCGCTGTGAGTGCGGCTTGAAGAACAATGCCACAGTGCGAAGTCTGGTGAAAACGTGCCCTTGCGAGTTTAAAAAAAGAAAAAGAATATTGAACATCAAATGTACATTGCATACATTTTAAATCCTAAGAAATACTGTGGACGGATTGTCTAGAGTTTTCAAATGTGAACGAGAATATCGTAATTATAATGCAATTATAACAGTTCGTTTAACAACAAGCTGACTCTTGAAGCCACTATTTTCATTAAAGCAACGCTGTAAGAGTTGACAGTTTAACGTTACTCACATTTTCGTGTATAAAACTTGTATATTATAGTGCTGGGTTCCTCACTTCGTAAAAACTCGGCCGAAACACTTAAAACTGCTTACGCGGAGGAATGCGAAAGCATTCCTACACGAAGTGCATTAATGCAAGCAGCGCGCCACGTCTTCACGGCGCTCCGGTGATGACGTCAGGCACCCCCCCTCCGCAGGACCAGCGAGCCCCACTGGCTTCGTGACGGCATCCGTGACGAAGCATCTGCGTCACTGAGCTTCTCTTTTTGTTTCATTTCTGAGGCGCGCCCGCTTTGACCTTAAGCGGCGCGTCCCTGACTAAGTAATTTTATGAGCATATTTCGGGCACATCGCCGACGTCTTTTCGCGTAATAGGACAAGTAAAGGCCCGTTCACACTCTTGCGACCGAGTGCGACCGAGAGAGACCAGACCGGTTTTTAAGCCTCTCGCGATCTCTTAGACCAGCTCCGCGCTGCAGTGCATCCGGTCCTAAGAGGTCGCAAGAGGCTTAAAAACCGGTCTGTTCTCTCTCAGTCGTACTCGGTCGCAACAGCGTGAACGGCGCTTTAATCTTTCGCCTTAATACAGAAATTCCCCACCCCCCTTGCACACCAAAAAAAAAAGGGTGCCCCCCTTAAAAAAAAAAAAATTCCTCGGACGCCCCTGCGAAAGTTGGTGTTATTTCTGGATCGGTCATTATTACGGGATGCGAGAGATTTAAAAAAAAATAGTACATTACCTTAATGATGCTTTATTAAAGGTTCAAGCTTCTTCGTGAGTAATGAATACGAGCATTTTCCAAAGTTGCTGTCTCTATCAGAGGTTTTCACGCATGAACTAGGCTCTAGTTGGGAACTATGGGTGCGTTTATGCTCCAGATCCAGACTGAGGAAACGCTGTTTTCCTAATCGAAATATCATTTTATAGTCTATACAGTTGATCGAGAATATACAGGGTGTCACAAAACAAAATTTACGCGGTGTTTTTTACCGCAAAAATAAACTAGGCATCGCCGAACGCTCATTCTCCACCCAAAGGCAGAGCTAGAGGTCACAACCGGATGCCAAAGTTTCATCCCGATCCGGTAACTTAATCAAACGTTATAAGGGATTTTCTTAAAGTTTCAATGGGAAAATGGAGCCCATTTTTCCCGTTTTCGGTTTCTGGTGCCATAGAGCCTCTTGTGTTCGAAAACTCAGTCGGCCGCCCTTTTCCCATTGAAATTTTCAGAAAATCACTTATAACTTTTGACTAAGGTATCGGATCGGGCTGAAACTTTGGCATCTGGTTGTGACCTCTAGCTCTACCTTCGGGCGGAGAATGAGCGTTCGGCGATGCGTAGTTTAATTTTGCGGCAAGAAAAGACCGTGTAAATTTGCTTTTGTGACATCCTGTAGTTAATAAAATATGGTTACGGCTATTTTCACCGTTGAATAGCGCTCCAGAACCGCATGTATACACGCAAAGCAGTTCGTGGCAAACCTTCACCAGCACAGTATTGCCCGGCAGCCATTCAAATTGCCGCATCAGTCGACTAATTCTAAACGGCGGATCCCGAAGCGGGAACACGATAAGCCCCCTCGTGGGCTTCTTAAGCTCCCCGAGCTAGAAACCTCGTGATTTTTGCTGTGATACCCCTGATTGCCGCCACTCGGGCTCACTTTCCCGTGTTGATATTATTTTTTTTTTTTTGCGTGCTTTGAAGTCAGAGTTTTCACGCTTCTGAGTGTCGACGGAAATATTGTCGCTGCCATTGCTGCAATCTGACTGGCTGGAATAAAATGTTCTGGGGGACTCTCTACGGCCCTTCCTTCCTTCAGCCCTCAGCGGCCAAAGGTGTTTGACGATCGACCGAAACGCCATAAACAGTTTTGTATTCCGTAATTTAATGTAATAGGATATCAAGGAAAATGACGGCTTTCTATTGCATCCTATCGAACAGTTCGCGCCCCTCAGAGATCCATTTGCTTTATGCGCAGGAAAGCAAGAAAATGATGAATCACGTGATTCTCTACACCAAACTCAAACTCGCCTGGTTTGTGGTCATAGCGTTGATGATGGTCGTGGTAAGTCCGCATCACACCCTGGGGACTAGATGCAATTTATACCCTTGTTACACGGGCGCATTTAACTGCAGCTAAGCTAAGCCAGAGTTAGCGCACAATACTTGCGGACAACATTCTGCGGCGATGCAGTCAAAGCTGTGGGCGAGCGTGCGTTTGAGCATCTTGAGCACCCATCAAAGCAGTGCACGCGCGCTCTTCACTTGTTATGAAATAGGTGTCCGAAAGTATAGTGCTGTATCTGTGGTGCCGCGCAACAGCAGTTAAGCTGAGTTAACCGCGGTTAAGTGTGCCCGTGTAACAGGAGTATTAGTTGAACGATACCCCAAGTGTAATGTTAACCAGTTAGCAACCAGGCGGAGCTGGTAGCACCTATTTTTGGCAGTCGAGTACGAAAAAGAAAATGTTATCGGCACCGCCCTATTGTCACGAAGAAATATCTACCCAATGGCGTGCGTTATGCCGGGAAGCGTATTCGGAAACGTTTGGGAAGTAGGTCGACCGGCCACCATTGGCACGCTGATTGGCACGTTTTTATGAGCGTCACATTGCCTTGTTAACGGGTGAAGAAACAAGAGAAAGGGTGTACGAGGCTTAAGTAAATGCAGCTCAGTGATTCAAGCGGCACCTTTTAGTTGGCTCCCGTGATTACCTGATAAGCGTAAAAAAAAAATATTAGAACTGGGAAAGTCAAGCACGTGAATCACTGTGGGCTAATTATGTGAGCCTCGGGTCCCATCTCCACTCTCCACCGTAACCAGAGAATGTGAAGTAAATAAAAAAACGCTTCAATCATTGCACTGAGCTTGACTGGCTGACCTTTTTTCCAATGCTCTCCGAGCGCGCCACCGGGAAGCCTCTGCTAAATGGCACGCATTCTTAAGAAGTGTTAAATTTCGGAGTGTTTTCGCTTGTGTCTGGAATGTTTTTGTTTTATTCATGCAGCAGTGGATTCGTGAACGATCCTTGAACAAAGAACCCACTAAACGTCCGTCTGCCTTTCCTTTTTCGGTACGTGTGATATTGTTTTCACAAACGGATTACGACACATTTGAGCTAATTAGAAATTTAAGTTTTTATTGGATAAATCAAAAACTTATACATTTGACTTGCTTATACAAGAAAATACTATATTTCTGCAGGATATCATCACCACGTCGTGGCAATACCTGTATGTAAGTAAACTGTACATATTAGGCGTGGATTAAAGTAACAGTAAAGTGAGCTTTAAAATGACCTGCACTGACGTCATCTCGAGAACTGAATGCCTCAGGGACCCAAGTGCCACACCTCTGCAGACAGCTCAACACGGAACTAAGTTGAGGTTTCTGTAGTCATTGAGAGGTTCAGTAACGACGGCCGTGACCAGTCCCGAGAATCTCGCTCTGCAGCCACTAATATGAGAGCAACAGTAGAGAAGAAAGCCGGAGAGGGAGCCATAAAGGAACACAATAGGCGGCTTATTACGTAAATGCTTCTTCATTTGGGATATATAATAAAGGCCGCTCGAGCAGAAGGGCTTGAGCGAAGTCGCTAAACCCACTTGAGGGTAACGCTCACAAGCGGAACTCTCAAAGGGGTTACCCTCACGAAGGTAACCCTCTCGAGGGCAACCCTCACAGGAGTAAACCTCACGAGGGTAACCCTCATGACACCACACGTGACGTCACGTGTGACATCATACGTCTCCGAATGCAACGCACTGTTACACGGGCTTTGAAGCCAACGCCCTCGTGAGGGTAACCCTCACGAGGGTTACCATCTTGAGGGTCACGTGGTAACCTCATGACATTACCTTCGTGACTCCACACGTGACGTCACGTGTGAGGTCTATATAAAAACGAGTTACTTTTGACGTCACGTGACGTAAGACGTCATACGTGTCGTCGCATGACGACACACGCATCTAACATTGCTAATATCCCCGCTAAATTTAGTGGGGACGGAGGAGCGGCATACTCTTCCCTCTGTCCCCTCCCTCCCCCCCCCCCCCCTCCGCAAGACCCGCGCTCCGATTCGGCGTTACAGAAAATTGTAAGCTGATTTCTGTTTGCTTAACACAGAGCCAGTCCAACAAGAAGGCAAGGCATCCGCATGACATCATTAGTGGTGGATCCTTGATCCGTCCCTAGTGGCAATCACACTGAACCACTTCGAAAGATGGGCGCAGAGGCAGACGCGCTACTCTAAACTTCGCCGGGTGCTAGCGTCAGGCTTGTTGTGAGACGCTTCAGCACGGCCTGGCTTGTCAGGCTGACACGAGTTAGATGGCGCTCCGTGTATCATATGTAGGCCTTTTTCCTTTCTTCAAAAGCGCAAGCGCGTCCACGAAACGCGGCCTTGTGATGCTGACTCCTGCGTCTGCAAGAAGCGACCATCAAGGCGACGCTGCAGTGTTTTATCATGCATGAGCTAGGCTCGAGTACTAGCGTGTGTCAGCGTCTATCTATCCGCGTCAACTGGCCTCCACATTCTATTCACTGCATTCAGTGGAAATGTTTCAGTGGCGAATAATAATACCAGGACGTCACGGTCCATTCATTGCATCCATGGTCCATGTTGCTTCAATAAATTCCGATGACTGTCATCCACTCTTTATTCGCTGTCTTCACTAGCCATGTTCCAATGTCAAATATCAAAAAGCGGTCTTTATAGTTTATACATCGCTTCCATCGGCGACGATGTTTCTGGAGTGAATTCTGGGCACATTGATACTTTAGACCCATGTTGTTGTAAAAAAAAACTATCTCCAAACTCTGGTCTAAAAACATGCTTTTCGTGCAAGGCTCGTCAAATTATGAGGCGCTGGAGAAATGCAGCCTTCTGCGTTAAGTCCTTATTTCGAACTCTTTTTGTTCGCCTTCCGCCCATTGAAAAGCATGCGGGAAGGGCCTTAGAACGCACCTGGTATCGCTGCGCCGCAGCGTTCTTCCGCATCAAAAAGTTCGTCTGCTTTCCTCGTCGTCACCATGGCAACGAACACCGAATGAATAGAAGCACGCACGGTATACGCCGCGTGAAGCCAGCAACAGCTGACGCCATTTTACGAACGCCGTCTGCTAGCCAAAGCCGAACGCGGTGTGTCAGATCAACCGCCTCCGCCGGTGCGCCGCAAGCAAAGACGACGAAGCTGAGACACGCCGACGGCGATCGAGCAAGCAGCAACACCGCGGGACGACTGCAACGGCGGCATTTATTCGGATCAAAGGCCGGCTTCGCCGGTGCGCCGCTAGCAAAGACGACGAAGCTGAGGCACGCCGACGGCGAATGGGCGAGCAACAGCACCGCGGGACGACTGCAACTGCGGCATTTATTCGGATCACGGGCGCGAAATAAGCAAGAACAATTTTTATTTGAATCATAACACCCGATATCCAAGTTGGGGACCACATACCTTTGCTGGGTCTTTCCTGTGAACTTTTTACAGAGACACGGGGTGCCACATTCAAAACACAGCTCCGTTTGCAAAATATGGGGGCCCTGAAAAGGACCGTTTAGACCGCTACCAGAACCTATAACTGACGTAACGAGCACTTGACGAGCGGTTGGCGCATAAGTCATCTTTATGCACGCAGGCGGGCGACGGGCTCAGCGCAGCGGATCACTCGAAGTCACCGGGGCCGTCAGAATCCTCGTCCTCCGCACTATAGGGAAGATTCATGTCTGCGTCGGGGCTATAGATTTTGGCGGCCGCGGCGACGAACGACTGGAATCTGTCAGTGCTTCCGCGCGCCTTTTCTCTCCTCCAAAACATGAACTTTGCAAGGTGACCAGTGAAATGGTGGCTCTCGCGCCGTCCAGATGGAAGAGAGTTTTTGACGTGGGCCCAGGTGCCCTCCACCGTATTGGTGTGCGCACCAGTGTTCGGGTCGACAAAGTGCAGCTTGTGGTTAACGGTGAGGTGCGTGAAGCGAGCGTCATCTGCAAGCTTGCGATAGCCAGCCCAACAATCTGTGATTATTCTTGTTCCAGGGCGGACCCACTTGGCTATTAGCCCTAGCAGGGTATTAGCGTCACGGGTCTCCACGGGAACAAGAAAGCAGCACCCGCTGCCACGCTCCACACCGCCGAAAACCCACTGGCCAGGCCTTAAATACCCGCGATGGTACTTTCGCCGCCCGAACATACTCTCGTCTAGTTCTACAGTCACGCCTTCGCCGCCAATCATCTCTGAATGCGTAAAGACGGCATTTACCATAACCTCCCGACAAAGGGTCGTCCAATCAGTTATTGTCTTACTTGCGACATCAGTCTCCCGCTGAATGACGGCGCACGGTAGGTTCTGGCACCAGAGGTAGATGATCTTCATGAGTTGGGGAAGCGTCAGGTGCGATCCCTCGAAAAAGGAACCGCTCCGTACCGAGACCTCGCCCCGGCACTGAACCTTGACCGGCTTCCTCTTGGGCACCTCACGAGTCATCCACAAACCGCATCTCCACGAATACCCATCCGCAGATCTAGCGCGGACTTGCAGCGTCATCGCATCTTCGCGTTCTGGGCAAGCACGAGAAGCCAGGAGCAGGCCCATGCCCTGAAGCAAATTAATTGCTTCAAGAGGGTCTTTCATGGCATCATGAAGACGGCACAAGTTAAACGCCATGGCACTGCGACGCTCGCCTCTGGAAGAATAAAGCGCCAAGGGGGCTAAACGAGCAGAAATGCGCGCTTGTTTGCATTTATTATTTTTATTTGATCCGCCATTTTATACCTCGTGACACCCTTCTAACGAACTGATTGGCTAATCGGTCGGGCCATGTCATCGCGTGACAAAAGAAACGCCAATCGTATGACCAGAACGGTTGCCACGGTCGGCATCGTTACAAAGAAGAGAACAGTCGGACCCAACAACAAAATAAAGTAACAAAAAGAATAAAAAAAAAAGAAAAAAAAAAGAAGGGAGCCGTTTTCGGGCGGCGTGTTCTTTGATGAAAGGTGTTGCTCGCAATGGTTACTTGTTTTTCTTTTTTGTTTCTTTACCCTAGAGAATGCCACGTCCCAAACAAACCGTTGAAACGAAGGAGGGAGGGAGTCTTGGCGTCAGAATTCTTGAAAAGAGCCTCATGACGGCGCCAACGCCGCCGACGACCGTTAGGCTATTTATTTTGTTTCTTTAGACTTTTATCGCGACCACTACTCCACCGTGCCTCAGATTTTCCAGCGAAGGTCCGGCAGTTTTTAATAATTATTAGTATTGTCGTTTGAAGGGCACTCTTTTTATGCTGCTTCGTTTTTGTTCCTGACGCCATAAAAATATTCTTTCTCTTTTAGATTATAGGCGCGAAAAATCCACACTGACTAGGGAATGAGTAACAGCACCTAGATGTTGGCCTAGACTCTGCATTACCCAGACCCTAGTCCGTGTGGATTTTTCGCGCCTACAGTCTAAAAATAAAGAATGCCATACACACACATCACACGCTCACGCACTCAAAGTTGGTCCAGAAGTTCAGTGTCCCCGACGTGTTTTTGTAGCGCTTTCAAAACGATACACTAATACCTCCAAGTGTTCTCCGGCCCAGGATTTCGGTGACATTAAATGGTCTACGGTCCAGCACTTGCAGCGTTCTTCTCATGTCATATCGTTGGGTGCTGCATTTCACGCATGCACACAAAAGATGCTAATAACAAAAATAAATAATTGGGCTAATTAATTATTGGACTAATTGCATCCACAAACCAATCCGACCTTGAACTAAACTTTTTTTTTGTTTTTTTTTTTTGTTTTACGTAGGGCAAACTTTTTCCGCCCATATTTTTATGGCGTCAGGAACGAAAACGAAGCAGCATAAAAAGAGTGCCCTTCAAACGACAATACTAATAATTATTAAAAACTGCCGGACCTTCGCTGGAAAATCTGAGGCACGGTGGAGTAGTGGTCGCGATAAAAGTCTAAAGAAACAAAATAAATAGCCTAACGGTCGTCGGCGGCGTTGGCGGCGTCATGAGGCTCTTTTCAAGAATTCTGACGCCAAGACTCCCTCCCTCCTTCGTTTCAACGGTTTGTTTGGGACGTGGCATTCTCTAGGGTAAAGAAACAAAAAAGAAAAACAAGTAACCATTGCGAGCAACACCTTTCATCAAATAACACGCCGCCCGAAAACGGCTCCCTTCTTTTTTTTTTCTTTTTTTTTATTCTTTTTGTTACTTTATTTTGTTGTTGGGTCCGACTGTTCTCTTCTTTGTAACGATGCCGACCGTGGCAACCGTTCTGGTCATACGATTGGCGTTTCTTTTGTCACGCGATGACATGGCCCGACCGATTAGCCAATCAGTTCGTTAGAAGGGTGTCACGAGGTATAAAATGGCGGATCAAATAAAAATAATAAATGCAAAGAAGCGCGCATTTCTGCTCGTTTAGCCCCCTTGGCGCTTTATTCTTCCAGAGGCGAGCGTCGCAGTGCCATGGCGTTTAACTTGTGCCGTCTTCATGACGCCATGAAAGACCCTCTTGAAGCAATTAATTTGCTTCAGGGCATGGGCCTGCTCCTGGCTTCTCGTGCTTGCCCAGAGTGCGAAGCTGCGATGACGCTGCAAGTCCGCGCTAGATCTGCGGATGGGTATTTGTGGAGATGCGGTTTGTGGATGACTCGTGAGGTGCCCAAGAGGAAGCCGGTCAAGGTTCAGTGCCGGGGCGAGGTCTCGGTACGGAGCGGTTCCTTTTTCGAGGGATCGCACCTGACGCTTCCCCAACTCATGAAGATCATCTACCTCTGGTGCCAGAACCTACCGTGCGCCGTCATTCAGCGGGAGACTGATGTCGCAAGTAAGACAATAACTGATTGGACGAGCCTTTGTCGGGAGGTTATGGTAAATGCCGTCTTTACGCATTCAGAGATGATTGGCGGCGAAGGCGTGACTGTAGAACTAGACGAGAGTATGTTCGGGCGGCGAAAGTACCATCGCGGGTATTTAAGGCCTGGCCAGTGGGTTTTCGGCGGTGTGGAGCGTGGCAGCGGGTGCTGCTTTCTTGTTCCCGTGGAGACCCGTGACGCTAATACCCTGCTAGGGCTAATAGCCAAGTGGGTCCGCCCTGGAACAAGAATAATCACAGATTGTTGGGCTGGCTATCGCAAGCTTGCAGATGCCGCTCGCTTCACGCACCTCACCGTTAACCACAAGCTGCACTTTGTCGACCCGAACACTGGTGCGCACACCAATACGGTGGAGGGCACCTGGGCCCACGTCAAAAACTCTCTTCCATCTGGACGGCGCGAGAGCCACCATTTCACTGGTCACCTTGCAAAGTTCATGTTTTGGAGGAGAGAGAAGGCGCGCGGAAACACTGACAGATTCCAGTCGTTCGTCGCCGCGGCCGCCAAAATCTATAGCCCCGACGCAGACAGGAATCTTCCCTATAGTGCGGAGGACGAGGATTCTGACGGCCCCGGTGACTTCGAGTGATCCGCTGCGCTGAGCCCGTCGCCCGCCTGCGTGCATAAAGACGACTTATGCGCCAATTGCTCGTCAAGTGCTCGTTACGTCAGTTATAGGTTCTGGTAGCGGTCTAAACGGTCCTTTTCAGGGCCCCCATATTTTGCAAACGGAGCTGTGTTTTGAATGTGGCACCCCGTGTCTCTGTAAAAAGTTCACAGGAAAGACTCAGCAAAGGTATGTGGTCCCCAACTTGGATATCGGGTGTTATGATTCAAATAAAATTGTTCTTGCTTATTTCGCACCCGTGATCCGAATAAATGCCGCAGTTGCAGTCGTCCCGCGGTGCTGTTGCTCGCCCATTCGCCGTCGGCGTGCCTCAGCTTCGTCGTCTTTGCTAGCGGCGCACCGGCGAAGCCGGCCTTTGATCCGAATAAATGCCGCCGTTGCAGTCGTCCCGCGGTGTTGTTGCTTGCTCGATCGCCGTCGGCGTGTCTCAGCTTCGTCGTCTTTGCTTGCGGCGCACCGGCGGAGGCGGTTGATCTGACACACCGCGTTCGGCTTTGGCTAGCAGACGGCGTTCGTAAAATGGCGTCAGCTGTTGCTGGCTTCACGCGGCGGTACCGTGCGTGCTTCTATTCATTCGGTGTTCGTTGCCATGGTGACGACGAGGAAAGCAGACGAACTTTTTGATGCGGAAGAACGCTGCGGCGCAGCGAGACCAGGTGCGTTCTAAGGCCCTTCCCGCATGCTTTTCAATGGGCGGAAGGCGAACAAAAAGAGTTCGAAATAAGGACTTAACGCAGAAGGCTGCATTTCTCCAGCGCCTCATGATTTGACGAGCCTTGCACGAAAAGCATGTTTTTTTGGCCATCCCGCGTCCTGTTTTTTCTATCCGTAACATGGGTCTAAAGTATCAAACTGCCGAATTCTGATTACTGGCATTCACCCTTTATTCACTGCATTCAATTCCATGTTCCAGGGGCAGCTTCCAATAACCGGCCTTCTCATTCTATTCATCGCATTCATCGGCCATGTTGCTGTGACGAATTTCGAAACTTCACAATCACCTCCCCCATTCACTGTCTTCACTGGCCATATTCAAAGGCAAATGAAATAACCTGTCTTTACAATCTATTCATCGCCTCTAACGATCAAGTCGCTCAAAATAATTCCGATCACAGGAATCCTCCCACTATTCACAGCCTTCACCGGCCATGTTCCAGGTAAAATACTAATAATGTATCTTCACAGTCTCTTCATTGCATCCTTCCGTCATACTGATGCAACGAATTTCAATACGTGACATCCACCCTCTGTTTACCGTCTTCACTAGCCATGTACAAAGGCAAATGTCATTAACCGGTCTTTACATTTTATTCATCGCATCTGTCTGCCATGTAGCTCCGAAAAATTCCGATAACAGGAATGCTCACTCCAATTAAACCATTCGACAGCCATGTCCCAAGGCACACACCAATAACCGGTCTTTACAGTCTATCCATCGCATCCCTCGGCCGTGTTGCTGAAACGAATTTCGATAACTGGACTCCACCCACTAATCACAGCAGTCTCCTGCCATGCTCCAGAGAAGATAACAACTGGTCATTACAAATAATTTATCGCATTCATCAGTCATTGCTGCAATGAATTCCGGTAACTGTCATCATCCCTTATTCGCTGTCTTCATTGGTCATGTTCAAGTGGCAAACTGCAAAAACCGGTCTCCAGAGTCAATTCGCCACATTCACCCCCAAAGTAGCTCCAATGAATTCAAACAACTACCATCCACCTCGATTCCCTGCTTCAGTGGCGGCGTTGAAGGCGCTAATACCAATAATCTGTCTTCACGCTTTATCCACGACATCCATCGGCCATGTTGCGGCAATGAATTTCGAAAACTGTCATCCACCCTTAGTTCTAGTGACAAATACCGATTACCGATCTTTACAGATCATATCCACGAACCATGTTATGCAAACAATTTCGATAACTGGTATCAACCATTAATTCACTGCATTCACTTGCCATTCTTGGGACCAAGGAGTTCACTAGGCAGGATCATGCACGCCCACCAGGCAAGGAAAGGACCGAAGGACGACTCCAGGAAGGAACACCAGGTGACGGGAGGGAGTCTCACGATAAACTCTGTTTACTACATTTACTCTTTACTTTACGTTTACTCTGTCCGAAAGAACACACTCGCAGCCTCTTTCTGGTCTTTCTAAAGGGCCGCTTAAGGCCCCACATCTCCAGAACAGGGTCTCTGCAGTAATGTTTGCATCCATCGTTCCCGAAGTCTGCGCGCCGTCCAGGTGTCCGCTCCTGCTCTGACTCCGTATCCGCTGATTTCCACGCCCCCGCGCTGCTTTCCCTGAGCCGGATAGACTTCTGTGGTGTCGTCACTTCGCTGGTCTCGCCTTTATCTCCCAGGAAGAATGCGTCAGATACTTGAAAGGCCTCATCTGTGTCTGTTGTCCTGTTGCGCTGTGTCTGTGTATCCTTCTGTGTCCGTTACCCTGTTGCGCTTTATAATTAGTATGAATCACCAACTCGCCCAAATTTCTACCCTCCTCATTTCTCTCTTTGGCCGAATCGCGATCCCGTCCAATTTCCAGCACTTTAGGCTTGTAGTCAGCATTGTGGGGAACGGCGTCAGTCGTCCCGTTGGTGAAATACGCTGGTCGTTGGTGAAATCGAACTCCTCAATATCTACATTTTCTTTTTGATGCACCGTCTCTGCTGCTACCTGACGCGTCCTACTTCTACTCGGCGCGAGTACCATTTCGTCCCAGGACACAAGGTCTTTTTCTCACACTTCGTACCACCCTCGTACGTAGACCAATAAGGACATGTCGCTGCTAGGTACTTCGAGTTTGTTACCTCCACAAATGCAGTTCGCCTATATGACAAAACTTTTAACGTCAACGTTTCTACCTCAAGCCCTTTCTGCTCCAAAACACGAGCTCGCAGGTTTCGCCTCTCGGTCCTCACTACCTCGTCTCGCTCGTGCTATTCACGCTCGCGCTCTTCACACTTTGGTATTTCTGCTTTCTCCAGTTCGACGCGCTCGCTAATTTTCACGCTTCGCTCTTTCCTCGCTCTCTTGCTTTTCAACCTTTGCTCTTTCATCCTGCACTTGCTTTTCACACTTCTGCAGCTCGGCTCGTTTTTCCGATCTTTCGTCCCGCTCTTGCTTTTCAACCTAATGTAGCTCGGCTTGCTACCGCGTTTCCGCCGTTGCTCTTGCGTCTTGCTCCCGGCTCAGCTCAAGGCTCTTGAAGTTCTACGTAGGACACTTCCTCATCGCGAAGGAGATCTATATTCGGCTTTCTTTTTTTTGCCTACCATAGGGTTATGCCAAGCTCCTCGCATACCACCACCAAGTCAGAAACGCGTAACCTCTCGGCATCCATGATCTTGAGTGTCGCAAACTCCATCCCCTGTCCAACTCAGTCAGCATTGAACTTCGCTTCTCCTGAGTCAAAAAAGCGACCCTCGACTAAGCAAAAGGCATGGCAAATCAAGGGAGAACTGTGAAGCACTCACTCATAAAAGGACGTATGATGAGGCACGTCATCCCGCCGCAGTCAGTCAGTTGGAACCGAGAAGTTTCCCAAGCAGGATCAGGCAGGGCAAGGCCAGGACAGGAGCTGAAAAAAGACTCCAGGGAGGAACAACAAGAGACTGGAGGGTGTCTCACGATAATCTCTGTTTACTACATCTGTACAGAAGTATTTACATCATCCCAGTGCACATTCTCTCAGCCTTTTGCTGCAACTTTCGAAGAGTCACTTAGCCACACCTTCCCTCTGGGCAGTCCCTGCTGTAATTTTCTCAACAGATGGTAGTGAAGCGTTCGTTCCAGAATTTTGAGCCTTGCTCAGGTTTTTTCCCCTCGCACACACGCCCATCTTGTACCAGCAGGCGTTCCTTAATATGGCGCTTTGTCACTTTTTGGCCACCATTGTCGTCGTCGAGCCTTGACTGAAGAATAGAAGCCAGCTGATCCTTCAAACGCTCGTCTCTGGAACAGGTTTAACTCGAGGACTCTGCCGGCGGGAAAAGGACGGTTCAACTTCCTGCCCGTGTTCGCGCCATCAACACGGTGACGGCTAATCTTGCCAGTCATCAGCAGCTCAAACGGCGGTCGCCGACTGTCAATTAAGTGACACACCTCCGCCCCGGGACTGACAGGGGGGGGGGGGGGGGGGGCGAGGAGAAGGGACGTGGCATCCACAAAGGCTTATAACAAGACCATGTTGCATGGCAAAAGCCAATTACCGGTCTTCACAGACTATTCACTCAGCCTATCAGCCTGGTTGCTGCAACGAATTTTGATAATTGGAATCCACCCTCTATTCACTGCATTCACCGTCCATATTCCAGTTGCAAATTTCCATAACAGGCATTTAAATTCTCTTCATCGTACCCATCGGCCAAGTTGCTGAACAAAATTCCAAAAGCTGGAATCTACCCTCTACTGAGTGTATTTACCGGCCTTGTTCTAGGGCAAATATTGCCATGGATGACAGAAGATGAGGCAGGCGAAAGCACAAAAAACTAGATTTAATAATGCGAACGTCTGCCAGAATAATCGAAAACCAGAACACACTTCGGGAAATCAGCAGTGAGCATCGGCGTCGGCAGCAGCAGGCGACGGTACGTCGACGTCACTGCTGTCTATCGAGAGGGATTAGCACTGTATGACTCGACAATACGGCGAAAAGCACTTTGTCTACTACGCACTTCGTCTAGAATATTCTACCTAGAATATTCGGGAAAGAGCTAGAGTGAGACTGACTAGACAAGGTCATTCTGGCCTCTTTATCGTTCACGCTCGGGGAAAGAGTGAGTGCGAATCTTTTAAAGGAACGGAGAAGCGTAACCTCTCGATCCTGCACGCCGCATTGTACCCTTAATAGCGGATCGCCCCGATGCACACCAGAACAAAACTAAGGACAGGGAAGCTAATAAAGTCTCAGAAAAACTAAAACTGCTCAGTTCTACCGAGCGTAGAATGGCTTGACTCTAACGACGTGAACCACCTCGGGTTGTGGTCGGCGTCGTGGTGATGCCTGCATTCGGTTGGGTACCACTTCGTGGTTGAGCTCCCCGAAGCGACGAAGTCACTTGTAGAGTCCAAAGTACCATTCCAACAGTTCTTCCCTGAGGCCGCAGCGCGGAATGGGTGTGTACACCCACACCCTGTCTCCGGGCTGGAAGTGAACGTCCCTACGACAAAGGTTGTAGAATCCAGCGTCGACACGCTGCTGGTCTTGAATCCAATGTAGGGTGTGCTGGCGGACTTCTTAGGCCCGTTGAGAAACGACCTAGGCGTTATCACTCCAATCTTCATATGGCTCGTGGGGCAGCATTGCGTCCCGCATGGTCGTTACTTTCCGAGCGTGTACCAACTGGAAAGGTGCAACTCCAGTGATCACTTGAACTGCCGTGTTGTAGGAAAACGTCACGTAGGGTAAGACCCCATCCCACGTCTTGTGCTCCACGTCTACGTACATGGTTATCATGTTGGCGATGGTCTTGCTTAGCCGTTTTGTTAAGCCGTTCGTCTGCGGATGGTACGCCGTCGTTCGATGATGGCAGGTGTGGTTAATTCAGAGGATCTACTGAGTTATCTGTGCCAGAAACGACGACCCTCGGTCTGTAATCCGTACTTTTTGAGCACCGTTCTTGAGGACGATTTCTCGAAGAACGGCTGGATGATGTCATCGTTCAGCATTTTTAGACTTGTTCATAAATGGCCTCTCTCTCTTTTGGTGAGACCCGGTACGGCAGCAGATGCACATGAAGTGCATCCTCGTTGGTGACGATGCGATGTTTCGAATGTGTTGTCTGGCGTACTTTCGACGTCGTCACAAAGCAGTCGCTAATTCGGTGAGGATGTCTCTGATTTTTCGTCATTTCGTGGCACTGAGCTCGGGGTTAACGTCAAGCTGCGGCGGCGGCGTACTGTACGGCTGAGATGGCAGAGTTCATCAGAGATCGAGGTGCTCTCGGCGGCGATCCCGAGTTCCTCGACGTGGCCTCCGGCGGCACCTTTCCTATGGTTCTACGACTTCTGTCTAAAGTTCATCATTAGGAGCACACTACGTCTGTCTGCAGCTTTGTTACGCCCCTTGAGACGCCTATTTCTCTTCCCGAGATGCAATCGGACATCACCTTCAAGAAACATTTCCCTGCAGGCGTCCGCACCGGTCACGGCGGGCACAAGAATAGTCGACCGCGGCAGCAGGGTTAGTCGTCCGCAATGAGGCGGACGGCTGCTGGCGTCGTTTTGGATCCCTCCGGAGTTAGGACGGGCTTTCCAAGCGTCAATTTGTTCCCACCAAGGTCGACCACGGGACTGTATTCACACAGATGGTCCATGCCAAGCATGACTTCTCTCGCACAGTCCAGAAGAACGACGAACTTGCCCGGACAGGTCTCCCCGTAAATTTGGACGCGAGAAGTGCACCTTTCAACCAGCGTGATAAGTTGTCCTCCGGCGTTTCTTATTTGAGGTCCGTCCCAGGGCATCGTGACTTTCCGAAGGTGGAGGTAGAGTGTCCCACTCAATACGGAGTAGTGCGGGCCAGTGTCCACGAGTGCCGAGGCGTGGTGGCCGTTGAGAAACACGTTGAGGTTGTTGGACACCGTTGCGGAGTAGTCGCTCTGATACAGGGCGTCACTTGAGTGGGAGGTCTTCCGCGTTCTTGAAGGCTGCTTACACCGTCGGTCTACGGCAACTCCACTTCCAGGGATTGCCGTGCAAAGTTTTTTCGGCGAGGCGGGGGAGACAGGCTTTCGCGGCGAAACCTACGAAGAGGCGATGCAGGGCGTCATCGTGAAGGCGAGTGATATCATCGGCGGGAAGACAACTCAGGAGATGTCGAGCGGCGACGGAAGTCCTCGATGTCTCGATGTTGCTCCCCAAGTCATGGTCGAGTGTCAATTGGCGAAACCCCTCGCAGGCCCAGCTGGTGGTAGGGGCGTCGTCGATACACGTGGTCCTCTTCCCCACAGTGGTAGCACAACGAGCGTCAGTCGTCCTTCCTCTACACGTCGGTCTTCCTGGGTGCTGGTCATTCTGTGCAGATGTACTGGACCCGTTTTTCGCAACGTCGGGAGTACTGCGGTGCGGGGTGCTGATGGCGTGGAGGTACACATACGAATGAGAAGGAGCGGTGGTCGGCGGGCCATGGCGGCGTAGCTCAAGGTTGGATCCTTGGGCGCCGCAATGCTGACGGGCGCCTCTGGTTGAACCGCTCGTGGCACCTCTTCTCGGACTGCTTCGGCGACGGAGAGCGTAGCGGAATATTCTTTTTATTAAGATATTGAGGTGGGATAGTTGGAATATTTTTCCTAGAATGTTCGGGAAAGAGTTAGGTTGAGACTGACTAGACAAGATCATGCACGCGCCAATATAAATAACCGTTCTTATCACTCTACCCATCGGGTCTATCTTCATGTTGCTGCGGCGAATTTCGATAACTGGCGTCCACCCGTCATTCACTGCGTTCGGCGGCCATGTTCCAGGGAAACTACCAAGGACCGATTTCCACAGTCTACTTATCGCGTTTATCGGCCATTTTGCTGCAAGAAATTTTAATAAGAAGGATCCGCCCTCAATTTATTGGATTCAATGGCCACATTCCATTTGGAAATATTAATAACCAATCTTTTCAGTGTATTCATCAAATACTTGAGGCAATATTGCTCAAACGTATTCCGATCACTGGTGTCCATTTTGTTTCCTGGATTTACTGCCCATGTTACAGTGGCAAATACGAATAACCGGTCTTCACAGAATATTCTTTGCATCCACCGGCGATGTTTCTGCTGTGATTTTCAATAACTGGCATCCTCCCTCGATTCAGTGTATTCAGTGGACATGTTTTAGTGGCAAATACCAATAAGTGGTCTTTAAAGTCGAATTATTGCACCCATGAGCCATGTTGCTGCAATGAATTCCGATAACTGTTATCCTCTCTCTATTCACTGCATTCGCCGGTCATGTTCGTGGTCAAATACCAATAACCGGGCTGCACGGCTTTACAGTGCCAAGTTTAACTAGTTGGTACGTGTTTGGTTTAAGTTTCAGATGGAAGATAAAGAGCACTGATAGGCTTGAAAGGCAGTGTTCGTACGTTTTTGACCTTTGTGTGTTCATGTTTATCCTCTACCTGACACCCATACCTACCTTGGCAGTATATTCATGGCATCCACCAGCAATATTTGTGCAACCAATTCCGATAACTAGCGTCTAACATCGATTCATTGCATTGAGTGGCCATGTTCCAGAGGCAAATTTCAATACCCGGTTTATACAATCTATTAATCGTAACAATCTCCCATTTAGCTGGAATTAATCCGGATAACTGGAATTTGTACTCTGTTTACTGCATTTGCCGGTCATGTTCTATTGGCAGATATAAATAAAGTTATTTACAATCTATTCATCGAATAAGTTTGCCATAATGGTGGCGAAAATTCTGATAACTGGCATAAACCCTCTATTTACTGCATTCAGTGACCATGTTCAAGTGGCAAATACCAATAACCGGTCTTCACAGTCCATTCGTCCAACCCATCGTCAATGCTGCTGCCACGAATTCCAATAACTGGCATCCACCCTTTATTCGCTGCATTTACTGTTCCGCCCGCCAGAAAAACGTCCAAGTAAGGCAAACCTGTGGCAATCATAAGGGCCGAGCTTGGGCCCAGTTAGGTTTTGATTCAATGCGACTGTCAGTGCCAAAGAACGTTCCCTAACAATAGCCCTAGTTGGGTGATCCTACGGCTTGTCAAGATTTGGCTTTTTTCTGATCCACCAGAGGAGAGCCAAAGTAAGTGGCATACCTAAACCATAACTGCCAATGTAAATCCTAATTTCGAGATTTGGGGCATGCCAAATTCGACTTTTTCGCTTTCCACTAGAGTTTCAAATGTGCGCCAAAAGTGCCAAAGAAAGCCCAAAAGTCTGCCGAAGCCTGGCATTTTTGGAGCGGAACACACACTCGCTCATTCACGCACTTCAGAACAATATTAAATTAGGTAAGCGTTTGAGACACGATGGTCAGATGTCATCATCTCCGTTTCCAAGCCGCACGGACACTGTCGGCTGTGTCGTGCCAGTACCGGCCGAAAACCTGTTCCGATTTCGTCCAAATTTCCAGTTGTGCACCACCGCTCGACATCCAGCAGGTATTGGCGTACCGTCGTTTTGCCCCAACCTAGTTTTGGCACAATATAGCGCGAATACTTAATCACATACACAGATGCACTAAATTTTTTTCGATCGCCCCAAGAAATTTATTAAGCCACTATCACTACACATAACCTACTCGCGACACATTTTCAAAAGATACACTTCTCTGTAACACAAAAAGTAAATTATTAAAGAGAACTGACACTGTTTTTATGACAAGCAAAACTAATAGATTTAACAACGAAGAACCCTGAAGCTTAAGAGGGAAAAGGGACTACTATCAGGAGCTAGCTTGCAATGTGTTTACTAGTAAAATAGCGATATTATGTAATTCTTGATAAACGCATAATCCGATTCAGGCAAAACAAAGCAACACAAACACACAGTCGAGAAAGAAGGTTGACCACATTCAATTAAAGTCTCACTGAGGCCGAAGAGCAGTTTATTTGTTGTTGTTGTAGCGCGTTTAACAAACGGAGCAAAAAAATTCCACGAAGTCCGTCAAAAAAAGAATAAAAAATACAGCATTTGCTGAAGAATTATTGTGGACGTATTCGGCCTCTTTACGACGGAAAACCATGGCCGCGTCTGTCACGCACGAAAGCAACAGAACACTGAACCGCGCATTTGCGAAACGGAGTCTACGTGGCCCACCCATTTTCATAACTTGGCAAACGTCAAAGACCACAGCCCCAATGATCTCCTCAGCGCGACAGAACTGTCACGTGACAATGTTTCGTCCAAGCATTTTTGTCCTAACCGTCCTACAGTGAGAGGTCACGCGCTTTGCTCCACCCTTCTGATTTGGTAAAAGCGGCTGTTGCACTCGCTCACGGCCACACAAAGACGCAAAAGTAGATGGGGAGGCTTAACAAAAGGCGAGGTTGAAGGGAGGCGAACATGGAGGACACCCCCAATGTACCTACGCTCACTCTTAATTTTTGACTAACTGATTTTATTGTAGCGAAAGAAAAGACAAGGTAGAATTTCGTAGCAGTGGCTTGAGATGTCACCTTTGGAGGGGGCGGGGGGGGGGGGGGGGGTAGAACATTGTGCGAGGAAAGGAGTGCCTGGGTCGCAGCTCTCAAATGCTTCAAAGAACGTTCAACAGATCGTCACCGCCAGGATTTCGCCTGCTACCCTGAGTGTGATGCCGGCGCGGTACCACAGAGACATGGCCGCTTCTGGTTTTTGTTATCGCTAGACTTTGACGGTGGTCACTCATAATGCAAGACACGTACAGAGTCCGCTCTCTTTTGCAACGCACCGCCTAATAATGTTTTCTGTTGAGGAGGCGTGCGCACACCAGTTTAGCGCAGCCCTCGCTGGATGGCAGCAGTGGCGGTAAAGTCGAACCAGTCTCACGGCGCGTCGGATTATGGGGTTCGTACCTCGGCGCGAATACAGCAATCCGGCGCAACCTGCGTTCGCAAAATCATCGTTGTCTGGTCCAACCACGGCTAAATGTTCAGTCCAATATTGACCAGATTAATTGAGACACACCCAAACTAAAATAAGAAGTGCTTGCAGAATTGAACTTGATGCGGATTAAAGTTGCAGACCACTCGCGTACCATCAATACCTCATCGGTCATCCATCCCCAAACATACATAAACCAGCGCCAACAGGACCTGCCATGGTTATTCACCTCTGAGATTGGTCAGAAAATTGAGGTGAAAAGTTGGCAGATGCTAACCGCACTGCCAGACAGTCAAGCTTAACCATAACACTTGTTTGGAGATCTGGGAGCGGAGACGCAAGATGATCACCGAACTTTCACGGAGGAAGACGATCCCTGGCACTTTTTAGGCGATTTTGGGCCCAGAAATGCGGGATGAGAGCTGAACTATCGAGTAATGAAGTCTAACTTCGATCGTCCCTTGTTTGACGATTTGGGCCCAAAGATGCCAGATGGGAGCCGAACTCCTAGGCAATAAGCCTAACTTTTGCACTCGTTGGGAATTTCGGCACAAATTGGGCAGATAAGAGCGGAACAACCAGGAAGTGAGGCCTACCTCTGGTACCTATTTATCGAATAAGGGCCAAAATACCCTGACCCTGGCCAAAGAAGGTCTGATTTGGCTCTACTGTGGCTTTCTCAGGCTTTTCAAGGCCCAAACATGCAGATATTTTCAAATTTTGGCCGAGAGCTCTGCGATACCTAGGCATGTTACTGTGAAAAATATCAACAACCGGTCTTCACAGCCTAAAGCTTCACATCCATTCGCCATGTTACTGCAACGAATTCGGACAAGTTGCTTTCACCCTCTATTCACTCCATCTACTGGGCATATTCAAGTGTCAACTATCACTAACGTGTTTTCACGGTCAATTCATCGCATCTATAGGCCATGTCTGCAAGAAAAACCCGCGAAGCACTCACACTTACCAGGAAGCATGATCAGGCACGTCATCCTGCGGATTCCAACCGGTTGTTTGAACCGAGGGTTTTCTCAGCACAACCAGGCAGGGTCAGGCCGTGACAGGAACCGAAGGACGACGCCAGACAGCAACACAAAGAGACGGGAGAGTGTCCGACGACAAACTTTGTGTGCTGCATATGTACAGAAGTGTTTACATCATCCGAGATCACACTCTCACAGCCACTTGGTGCTCCGTTTAAAGTGTTACTTGGCTTCACCTCCCCAGTAGTAATGTAGTAGCACTAGTAGTAGTAATGTTTGCAGCTAATTGTAGTGACGTGTCCTTTTTCGGAGTCCGAGTCCGCCCGTGTTTCTTTCCTTCGCACACGGGCCCATCATGCACCAGCAAACACCCCTGAACGTGGCGCCTCGTCACTCTTGTTCCGCCACCGTCGTCATTGAATCCGGACTGAAGAATAGATGCCTTCCGAAAAAGAAATATATTCCGGCTGACACCTCAAACGTTCTTTACTGGAAGGGTCTGAACTCAAGCACTCTGTCAGCAGGAAGAGGACGGCTTAACTTCCTGCCCAGGTGTCGCGCCGTCAACGCGCCGAACGATGTAGCCAATAATTAGCGGCTCAGACGGCCGGTCGTCGGCTGTGAGTGGGATGGCACACCCCCGCCCGGGGGTGAGAGAAGGCGGGAAGAAGAAACATTGACCTCCCTTACACAGAGGCCTATAAAGACACCATGTTTCTTGGGAAATAATAATAATCGGCATTCGCAGCCTATTCTTTGCATCCATGGGCTATGCCGGCAAGGAATTCCGAAAACTGGCATTCGCCGTATATTTATCGTGTACACGGTCCATGATCGAGTGGCGAATTCTAGTAATCTGTTTTACAGTCTATTAATTGCCAAAATTGGCCAAGTTTCTGCAACGCGTTCAGATAAATGAAAGTCACTCTCTCTTTATTGCATTTACTGGTCATGTTTTAGTGTCAAATATAAATAACAGGTCTTTACATTGTATTCATCGCATCCATCGGACGTGTTGTTACAACGAATTCCGATAACTGGCATTTACCCTCAATTCGCGGCATTCACTTGCAATGTTCCAATGGCAAACATCATGAACACTTCACAGTCTATTCATCGCATCTATACGTCATTTTGCAGCAAGGAATGGCGATAACTGGCATCTACCCTTTATTCAATGTATTCACTGGCCATATATTTCAGTGGTAAATACCTATAACTGGTCATCACGTATATTCACCACATCCATCGGAAATGTTCGTTAGAATGAATTTAGTTTACGTGCATCCATTGTCAATACACTGCATTCGCTTGCCACGTTCCAGTGGCAAGTATCGATAACTTCACTTTAGAGCCTATTCGCCGCATTCATAGGCCGTGTCCTGCAATGAATTCCAATAAATGGCACCCACAGTGTATTCATTGCATTCACTGGTTTTGTTCCAGTGGAATGGACCAATAACCGGTCTTCATAGTATTTTCATCGCACCTATAGGCCATGTTGCTGCTTCGAATTCCCCTAAATGGCATTCACCGCCGATTCACTGCGGTCACTGGCTGTGTTCCAGCAGCCACTGAAGGGGTTTTGGTGTTTTATTTTTTTTCCGTTACTCTTAGAAAAAACGAGTTATCGTGTTTCGTGTACTTTTGGTTTGCATGATATTTTATTTTTAATGTCTAGTCCAAGTTAGAAAGCAATATGTATTTCTTTTATTTCTTTGGAATTATCAGGCGTAAAAACCAGGAGCACAGTTGGGCTGCTGATACTTTTTAATCTTGACTCTCGTTTCTAAATGCGGAACAAGAAAAATATTAATATTAGTAACAATTATAATACTACTGTTAATAACAATAATAATAATAGTAATCATGGTAATAGTAACAATGATAATAAAAATAGTATTAATAAATCAATCAGTGTTTATTACAGCGTGCAGGAACAAACAATCAGTGTTAGTGCTGGCACGCCTAAAAACAAACAAAAACATACACGTACAAACACACATACACACGAGTGATGAGGGGGAACGTACTCAACCAGTCTGAGGCTAAGAATAATAACAAGTACGAAAGACAATCAAAGCAAGCAGGAATATCAAAAGCACAAAACAGAGACATCGCCAGGTGAGAGCAAACAACAAATACTTGGATATTGCCACGCGCGTTGACGAGCCAGCGCGTGCGTGGCCGAGTGGTTACAGCGCTTGACTTTCGCGCGGAAGGTGTAGGTTCGATTCTCAGTTAGCGGACTGTCCTTTTATTTATTCTTTCTAGTTGGCCTGCTCGTAAGTTCCAGAACATTCTCGTCTGATCGAGTTCCGAATGTTCTACGCGGAACGATCCAGAAGCCCACGAGGGTACATAAGAGAATCTGCAAGGCGAGCGGAGTCAGCCCCAGCGTTCGACGCTCTGCGACCGCGACGCTCTGCTGTTATCATCTGTTTCCTTTTTATTTTTGGGCACAAGTTCGCCCCCATTAAAAGTTTAGTTTCTTCAGTCATTAATCGCCTCATCACTTTTACCTCGTGACATTTTGCCAAGTTGAAAGTATAAATGAAAGGACAGTCCGCTAACTTGAATCGAGCCTGCAGCTTCCGCGTGACAGTCAAGTGCGGTAACCACTCGGCTACGCACGCACTTGCTCGCGAACGGGCGTGGCAATATCTTTCTGACAAACATACCCTTCAACTGATCAGCCCTTTTCTTCCAAGAGAAAGTTTCGAACAGCGTTTCCGAACTTGCTCACGCATCAGTTAAAAATATCAAGTCTATGAAGGTAACGGTTGTAACACTCAGCTGATCTTTGGACCGAATTTAAGTGGCTAAAATGTCGAGCTGCACAAAAATATGATTGAAGCCCTGTAGGCACCCGTGGAACTTTAGCGCTCACTCCGGACAGGAAGCTGGGAGAGTTAATGAAGCCGTGCAGTGTCTTAAATGAAAGCAACAGATGTGCATTAACCCGACGCTGCTGCAGGCTCACTAACTTGACGAGTTGCGAGTTACCCCCAACGTTTAAACAAGGGTCGAATTTCTGAAGGAAACGACATTGAAAGATGGAAATATCATTGATTTGGACCCGCTCGACAGATAACCTGTTAGTTTTAGAAATTATGTTCCAAACAACTGAGGCGAACTCAAGCTGGGATCTGAAAAAAAAAAATGAAAACTGTACAGCGTAAAAAAGCGGACGGGCTTTTGAATTTATTCGTTATGCGAGACGTGGCACCTTATCTGCTCAAGGCCGATTGAACCACTCTGGTTACGTGAATATCAAATCTCAGGGTTGAACTAAAAACGCCGAGGTCCCTCAGTTCACTTAGTAGTATTGTTGACACGGACAAACGATTGCCTATTGTAAAATAGCTTTTTAACAAATTGTATACCGAATCACATACTTCGTAGGAGGAAAGCATGTATAAGAGGGTGTTGCGGTTGAATACGTTGGAGGCCTTTCTCATTTCGAAATAAAAAAAATGTCAAGCTGACTTCAATTACAGGCTTTTTCGGATGCAGCCGACGTATCGATACGAAATTGGTATATGTCGATTTGATGGATATGAACCCACGCCGATTAGAAATGATTATACTACGAAACTTGAGGAGAGGAATTGATGAATGACCCTTTCAAAGGAGTTTGGAAAAAAAAAAGAGAGAGAAGAGAAATCGGTCCGTAATTAACCACGTCACCACTATTGCCAGACTTTAGGACTGGAACAACCACTGCCACTTCCCAGTCGCCAGGGAATATTTCCGACGTCAAGAAGATATTAAATATTGTGCGCAGAATAAACGTAAATACTTCTTGATAACCCTTAACAATTGCAGCGGGTATCCCGTCGTGACCTGCGGACAGTGTTGGTCTCATTTTGTTAATACATAACCTAACACATTTCTCATTGACAACAACATAACCTAATGGGTCACCAAACGCATCCCAGTTAGGCAATATAGTTGACGAGCAGTTATTATTGTTATTGTGGACCGACAAAAAGTGGTTCGCGAACAACTCAGACATGCCTTTCGCACTGTCACTATTCTGATTGAAGACGATTTCGGACGCAATAAATTTCTCCAAGCGGCATTTAGCGTACCTCCAAAATTTCTAGGAATTTTTAACGAGATCTGATTCTACCCAGTCAAAGTGCGCGTGGCAATCACGGTTTAGTATTCTCTGACGTTGCTTTCTGCGAAGTGTCAATTCAACTTCCCACGTTGGAAGACCACTCACTGCGGGAACTGTTCGGAGGCAGATGGACCTAAAGAGGTGATGTTAGGGCAAGTGAGGAGTCCGACGCCGACAACCAGAGCGACGGCGGCGGCAGTGCCCCAAGGGAAGAGGGGACGACTTCGCCCATCTCTTCATGCTTCGCGCGGGCGGCTGCTGAAGGACGTCACCCAGAACATTCGCCGGGCTACTGCACGGCCTGCTCCTAGACGCATTGGGGGAAATTACCTTTTGACCGACCAGTTGGTTTTCTGGAATGAAGGTTGAAAACAAAAGTTGGGCGTTTTGCGTGCCAAACCGACGATGGGCATCTGTCAGGCCCCAGCCGAGTACTGGGCATTAATTTCCACCACCTGGGGATTTTTGGACGTGCAACCGAAAGCTCAGTTACACGGCGCTTCTACGCAGTAAGCCTCCGTCAGAAGGAATTAAAGAGGCCCTGCAATGACTTTTTTACTAATTTTAATTTGCACCGAACCTGAGCGCACTGAGCGTAGTAACTTAGTGAAACTTTTCTTTTCTCGAAATTCCCTTTATTTTAAAACTTATAGGCAAATTAAAATTACAAAAACAAGCAAAAAAATAACCTCCCTCATGACGTCCTTGGTTGCTTGAGAGTGGCCGTGAACTAGAGGAGAAGTAGTGAGCTCATCGAGCACTCACGGCTGCCGCACTCCGAGTCGACGGCACGAGGGGGTGCCATTGAAGCATGTTCTGGATAGGCTGTATGCAGCGGGCAGCCAGAGCGGCTCTCATTGCATTTGCTGCGGGATTAAATACTAATTCGGCATGACACTTCATTGGCCATAAACGACAGCAAACACGGGGTAAAGATCAGTTCAGAACGGGAGCCACTTCGCGCTGCCACACCGCGAAAGGGCTAAATCGCCAGCCAAGCCCGCGCCGAGAGCCTTGGGAACGCTCGGAACCGGTCGGATTCTCGAGCCGGCTTACGACCGCAGCGCCACCGCGTACATCCGGGACCTTTCCGTGTCGGCGCCTGATCCCACTATTCCTTTCTAGTATGCGCCGCTTTTTCCACCGCTTGGTGGCGGGTATGTTGACGGGTCATTTCTTGCTTCCGTACTTTATGAACTACATTCGTATCTTTTTTTTTTATCTAAAATACTGAACAAAAGCTACTTTTATAAATAATTGAAACGGTTCCCGCCACTTATATTTTGTATTTCGATTAAAAACAAGCTTTTAGCGCCTCTGACCAGTAGTAAGCCCAGGACCAAAGACGTCACATTTTGCGCGCTTTCGGTACCGCGGGTCGACCTCGTCCGCGGAGGAGGTTTCCGCGTCGTCCGGTTAAAACATGACGCACTGATATTTAGTTACTCTCTCCGTGCCCGCTGGCTTGCCCGAACCCCAAGAGACGTGGAAACCGAAAAAAAGGTGGACGCTTAAATATGATCACAGGGCCCCTTTAAGGCAACACGTCGCTTAAGAGAGAATGGGCGAGATCTGAGCAGCAGACTTTGCTCGTGTGTTCACTGTGAGGCTAAGTGAAGTCTCACAGATATTGCAGGCTAGAGGAGGGCTAACGGGGCCACGTCGTTTGCCGCAGTTGCCCAGAACAACGGCACCGCACCCAGTCCTCAATGCCGAAGTGCTTCGTACAAGCCGTTGGCGTCACAACAGAACACTCCAGGGGATCCGGCCCCGAAACTGCCGCCGGGATCAACACCGACGACGCCGCGAGTCGAGGGGGGTGTTGCCTCCAACTCAATCCCGCTCAGGACGGCACCTCACAGCGCCAAGCCAACGGCGAAGGTGGGATCAGCTGACATAATCCAACTGGATATTGTGCCCTCGTTACGACGTCCGAGAGCACTATTCGTCACAAAGATGGCCCCGGTAATCACCTCTGGCAACATCAGAACTCGCTTGTCTACCGTGGGAATCCAGGATGTGCAATGTCGCCGACTCAAGACGCTTTATGACAGATACGCGTCCTCCATGTTTCTGCGCAGGCCGAGGCATTTGCCGGACTCCCTGACTCTATGCACTGGCGGAAGTCCTTTCTGTTTAAGCACTTCAGAGGTAACCTTCAGGAGAGAATGTGCCTTGACAGCGCCGATGAAGTCACAACCAAAGATAAGTAGCTTAGAAGTGAATAATCAAAATGTAAAAGTTTTTTTTTTTATTTTAATGACTTTATCATATTTTTAGTGGTTTCTTTACGTAAACGTGGCTGTATCAAAAATATCGTCTTCTAATTACTTTCCTCCAAGTTTTGATGTGCATCGCCGCGATCGTCACAGCGGGGGAGGGGGGGGGGGGGATGCGTTGTGGTGCCCTGGTTTTCGTGGAGAATGGTCTCGTCTCAACCTGACGTTCGGATTTAGAAAACCACATCAAATATTTGCGGTTGGAGGTTTGTTGCAACCGCCAAGAGCGTATTTTGATTGGCGTTTTCTATCTTTCTCCGCAAACTACCCCAGACGAATGCAGCAATCGTTTCACCAACATACAAGAAACGGCCAGCAAGCTGGACTCCTTTAAATATTTAATCTGTGTAGACTTTAACGCTCCGGGGATGGGCTCGACGAATCTTAACTTGTTTAACACATTTTATGCCTCGCGCAAGTGCAACCTGCTCATTAACTTTGCCGCTTTCTTGGGCTTAAAACAGCACAATGAAACTCACTGTGAATACAGCGCGAAAGAAATAAGGACAAAAAGGAAGGACTACACTTACTGACTGCACTTATTTCCTCTTCGTTTCCAACTAAAGTTGAAACCTGGGCGAGTAGGTATGACATACTTAAAAGGTTAAAATAGCGCAAAAAACGACGGACAGGGTAAAGAAGGACACGGACAGAGCGCTGACTCGCAACTAAATTTTTACTGGACTCAACGGTGCAATATATACGCACAATTGACATATATACGCATATAGCAATACATACGCAGAATCAATTTTGCGTATATATTGCACCGTTTAGTCCAGTAAAATATAGTTACGAGTGAGCGCTCTGTCCGTGTCCTTCTTTACCCTGTCCGTCGTTTTTTGCGCTGTTTTAACCTTTTAAGTACGTTTCCAACTCCACCTGTTAAGCAAAATCCCGAAATGAATCTTAGTGGCCGTTAGAGTCAGTAAAGATTGGATCACGCAAGATGTTTTTTTTGGGGTTTCGAAATAGGTTTTCTTCATTTCTCTACACGTTTGAAATAGGTGTTTAGATAACAGGATATTTTTCGAGAACCGCGGTTCGCACCGGCAGTCTCTACAGTGCGTTGTTAAATGTGAGTATACAGTCCCTTTCAAAGAGCTTTGGTGTTCTCTAAGTCCGATGTTCGGGCATCACCCCGTTTGCCCAATATAGGAACGCCTGCAGGAGAAAGGAATCATGAAGACCGTGCCTTCTACGCAGGCGACGAATTTAATGCGGTGCTTGACGTTGCTGCTGTTACGATCCGCTCGCTTGTCTTTGCCTTTGTGTTGGTTCACTACGGAGCATTACCGACCTAGTTTTTTGGGAGAAGAAAAACAACGTTCAATCCGTACGTAGGTGTTAACTTTTTAAGTTCGTGTGACATGCGGTGAATATATGAAATGACCACTACCTTCTTCTTTTTCTTCTTCAACTGCTCACCTCAAGTTTCACCGGCCTTAACGTTTTTTAGCAATATGTCGCAAGCAGCCGAAATGACTGAATCCGGTAACAATGAAGCTGTGGTCCTTTCAATCTGCAGGTTGGAGCCCATGTTCATTTTGTGAATGCACGACTTGATTAATGCGGATTTTAAACAGAAGAAAGCTATGCCTTTCTTTATTAGTTCTGAATGTGCTGACTGCTAGTCTAGCACACGTTTTCCTGATCTAGGATAGTACGACCAGCATATGCGTTCTTTTTGTAATTCTACATGGAGATCTAAAACTGGGAATTGTTGTCTTTATTGCCACGAGCCTGAAAAAGACACTTGGCAACGAGCGATATTAGTATATCCGCAAAAACGCCCAAAACTCCCTATCAATATTTGACACTTTATAAATTCCCACCTCCATGGTGGTGCTGGAATTTCTGAAGGATTACAACCCTGGGGGTGCAGTCTTTTCTGCATTAATGTAGTGCATTTACACTATTTTATGGCTCACGAGGACCTCATGTTGTGTGTTTAACTGTGCATTTTAGAGTACAACGACGAAAATAAATCCAGAACACAACGTTGAATCACGGTTAAAGAGTTCATTGAACTATTCTTAGTATATTTAAAATCCACCTTCATAGGGTGTCGAGATAATTTGTTTGTACAAAGCTCAACAGTCTATATAGGATCGACAGTGGTAACCATACTAAGCAGCAATTTTTTCGGAAAGATTTGAAGGCTCTAGAATTGAAATTGAAAAAATACCACCAGAAGAAGTTCAGATACGTCGCCGATTTTTTGCTTTTCAGTAATTGCCTCAATCCCCTCCTCCCCCCCCCTCCAAAAAAAAAGAAGAAAAAAAAAACGTTTGATGAAGTATTGAAAGTATTTAGTGCGCTAGGCCTAGGACTTCAGGTAACGAATGAGACTTCAAAAGACAACCATATCCAGTTTTAAGATTCCCTTGTAGACCTAAAAAAAAAACACATATGCTGGTCGTACAACTCTAGATCAGCAAGACGTTTGCTAGACTAACAGTCAGCACATTCAAAACTAAAAATAATCGCATCTCCACGTGGTGAATTATGTTGATTGGGGCGAAGCTCTGGTGGTGCTGATAATACTGATTTTATTGTACATTGGTAGTGCTGATGGTGCTGATATTTTTTTTTTATTGCTCATAAGTAAGCCGAGTTCCGGATTGCGTTTCGACTTCATTATTGCTGCTTTATGGTCGCTGAAATGCAGAGTCAGTGGCTGTTCTAGCGGATCAGCTTGGATCCGCTAGAAGCCGTGCGAAAGCATCTCCACCGCTTAAGTCAACGGTCCATGTCAGAAAGAGAATGTGTGGTATGGAACGTGGTTATATACGCCTTTGAGCACTTGACCGCAGCGCCCTCTCGTCTATGAACGTTGAGTCAATGCATGCAAAGTTTAACGCGATTATATACGCATTTGACCGCAGCGCCCTCTCCAGTATAGACGTTGAGCGGTTGCACGCAACGTTTCGTTCATGACAAAAACTCCAGCTCTTGAGTTACTATCCCATCTCAGAGCCCCCTATTCGTCCCGTAGTCGTGGCCGAGTCATTCCATTTCCGGCCACCGCGGCGAAAGGACGTTAATGAATGAGCTCCTTTGGAGCGGCGATAACGGCCCTTGCCGGCCGTGGCGACTGGGCTGTTTTCGATTCCAACAAATACAGGATGATACTGCCCCAGCTGCCTTCAGGGGAAGCCATGAAGCGAGCCGTCGTGTTGCATGGCGATATCGCCTGTCGACCATACAGGATTGAAGATTTTCGTCAACCGCTCAGTGAAGCAGGTGTACTAGGGGACGTAGTGAGGCTTGGGGCGTTTCAAATGTCCCACGTCTGGCTGCTTAATCTTCGGACCGACGCGGCGAAGCAGAAGCTGCTGGAGATGGGGCGGCTCACAATCAGGGGCCGCACGTGTGTCGTCGTGGACCCCTTCCGTCAAGAGGTACGGATCAAGCTCCATTGCGTGGCGTTCGGCGTCACGAATGACACCCTCCATCGCGCGTTCTCTGAGTACGGCGTCGTCCAGGAGGTGGCGCACGAGCGGTGGAGGGTGCCCAGCTTTGAAGGCGTCGATTCTACCACCAGGATTGTGCGTCTAGTCCACCGGGAGGGCGTCGCCCTCGACCGCCTGCCACACCAACTGCGGCTCGGCGGTGGAACGGTACTTGTGGTCGTGCCGGGGCGTGCCCCCATCTGCCTCCGGTGCCCCATGACGGGCCATATCCGTCGGGACTGCCGGGCCCCCAGGTGTGCCGAGTGCCACGCCTTCGGGCACGAGCGGGACGACTGCGTTCGCTCCTACGCCAGTGCCGCCGGCCGAGGGGCAAGCGACGTCAACAACGACGAGCTGATGGATGGAGAGGAGGCTGAGAAAGCGGCTGCACCGGCCGGAGCCCTGCCCGAGCAAACGAAGGAGGTGAACGACGCAACTAGTGCCGTCTCAGCAGAGGTGAACGCCCCGTCGCCGCAGCAGCCGTCAGCGGCGGCTCCTGCCTCCCAACAGGTAGTCGAGCTGGTAGAACCCAAGGCGGCCATAACAACGGTCAACAACGAGGAAGGCGCGGCCACGGCTCATGACGCTTGAAGAAAAGATGGACGACGAAGCGGGCACCGCCAAGCGCCCACTCAAAGATGTCTCGACCGAATCCAGGAACATCGGCAACGCCAGCATGAGAAAAAATGAAAGAGGGTGGCGGGCTGGACGGGCGTGGATGGCAAGCCTCGATCTTCGGCGTCGAGGAGCCGTGACAAGCTGAAGCCGTGAACTGGTGTGACGGAGGGCGGCCCCGTGCGGTGTCGACCTGCGAAGGTAAGCACCGTGTGCTTGGTCTGGGCCTTTTAACCCATGGTCTCTATCGAAAAGCCTGCCCGACTAGCGATCCTCAATGTGCGAGGGCTCGCGGACCATAGGAAGCCACGGCAATTATACCGCCTTGTAGTTGAGCACGACCTCGACATTGTCGCACTTCAGGAGACCAAGGTCGATGGGGAGGACCAGACCGAGCGCATGGTGCGGCCGTTCACGACCCGTTACGACGTTTGCGTGAGCCACGCCGTAGCGACTTCGGCGGGGTGTGTCCTGTTGGTACTCCAGATCATAGGGACAGTTGTGCAGTCCGTCACCACTTGTGTCTCGGGACGTCTCGTGCTGTTCGATTTTTCTTTTTCGTCCCTTCAATGGCGAGTAATGGTTTGCACGCCCCTACCCGAGTTGAGGACAGGAGGGCATTTTTCGAGGGCATACGATACTATTGTAACTGCCCGCGACAAGTTATTTTACTTGGAGATTTTAATTGCGTATGCTCGGCTAGCGACAAAACAAACCCTACACCTTATTTTGATTCAAGTACAGTATGTTTAAACAATTTAATTATTGAATTCGGCTTAGGGGATGTTGGAGACTGTTTACGCAACGAGCGACTCGTAAATTTTACCCACTTTCAAGGGGTCAGTCACGCCCTTTTAGATCGAGCGTATCTGTCGTTAGATTTAATACCCCTTTGTCGCGATTATCGGGTGTGTCCTGTATCATTCAGCAATCATTGCCTAGTTGAGCTTTCTATCCGCAGTAAAAATGAATCGAAAAAGGTGTTCATTTGGGAACTATGGAAATTAAACGCAAAGCTTCTGAAAGATGAAAACTTTATGGATCGAGTTCAAGCTGCGGTCGAACAAATAGAAAATTAAGACAAATCAGTTGCGTATGACCATAAATGGGAAGTATTTAAGCAGGCCATCAAGATGACTGCCCTGGAAAGAGCTAGTGCAATTAAGTATAAAGAAAAATGAGAAGTTAATGGGCTAAAACTTGCAGGGGATGGCGGAAGAGGAATGCAGATCGCCGGGTGCGTTCAAGAACGATATTTTATCTTTGAAAGAAAAACTCGAGTTGCTAGATAGGGAACGTTATAGCGGTGCTCTGGTACGAGCTAGAGCCGTCAGACTGATAGCGGGTGAAGCGCCTACTAAGCGAGCCCTGGGCATGGAAAGAAAGCATGCACGTCGTAATGAAATTGCAGAAATTGAAAAGGACGGTACAGGTCACAAGCGACAGTGTAGAAATCGAGAGGTTTTTTTTTTATTATTACAGCACGTTATTTTCTTACAACCCCGTTAATGTTGAGGGGTTTAAAAGTGAATTTTTGTTTCGCATGCCGTGTTTAGACGATAAAACAAACTCAGCTTTAGAAGGTACCATCACGTGCGAGGACGTTAAGACGGCAATAGAAGCTTTGAACCCCGGGAAGTCCACGTGGCCGGACGGACTAAGTGCAGCGTTTTATAAAGTTTTCAAAAATATATTGTCTCCTTTTTTAGCAAATGTTTTCAACGAAGCTTTCGACCTTAACATTTTTCCGCCTTTCTTCTTAACGTCTAATACGGTCCTCATTCCTAAAACGCAAGACGCAGTTAAAATTTCGGCATGTTGCATCCTATCGACCCATAAATCTGACTAATGTTCATTACAAAATACTGATGACGATCTTGGCCAGCAGGCTGCAAAGCGTCATAACTGAAATTGTTGGTTCTCATCAAACCTGCGGAATAAAGGGAATAACTATTTTTACTAATATTCATAAACCGCGGAGCGTCTTGGAGTGTTGCGATGCCATGCAGAGTTGCGTAGCCATGTTGCAAGTAGATTTGGAGAAAGCTTTCGATCGGGTTCCACATGATGTACTTTTATCTGTTTTGGGTCATATCAACGTCGGATCAGTTATACGGGAGGGTGTGCGCATGGCGTACAGTGGTTGTGCTACTAGGCTAATAGTAAATAATTCGGTAGAGAAGCGTGTTAAGGTACAGCGATCTGTCCGCCAAGGATGTCCGTTATCACCATTGCTTTTTTGCATTTACATAGGATCATTTTGTTTAAGTATCATAAAAAAATAGCAAAATAAGCGGCTATAGACTACATTAATCCGAAGTCCGTGTTTTGGCTTATGCGGCCGATATTGCTATGTTCTGTGCCAATCTAGAAAGCGTCGTCGAAGCAGTGCACACTGTTAAGCGCTTTTGCGGTGTTAGTGGAAGTGCCGTTAACTGGAATAAATGTCTAGGTTTCTCGCATGGGGACTGGGGCGTAAAACCAATCATGTTTGCGAATATAAGGTGGGTATCCACCCCTGCTGAGTATTTAGGTGTACCTCTGGAATATTACCGCGATATCGAGCCTTACCGACGTAGTCAAGTTGGTGAACTCCGCGACAAAGCCGAGGAATGGAGGGTCTGTGGTTTTTCTATTTTCGCGCGCACCACAGTTTGCAATTTGGTTCTTGTAAGCAAGCTGTGGTACGTAATGCAAGTGTTGCATTGTTCTAGAGTGCACGTGCAGAAACTTCACCGTGTTTTTGCAGTTTTTATTTGGGGCTCGTCGTGGGAGAAAACGGACAGAATGAACCTTTTCCGGCGCGTCCGAGAGGGCGGACTCAGCTTGTCGCACCTTGTTTTGCGTCAAGTAGTAAACCGTTTTCTTTTTTTTTGCCATGCGGGCGATCCTTTTTTACGCACTGTTTTTCAAGTAAGGCTGGGCCGGGTTTTGCCCGAGTTTGTTATTTCTTCGTCCTGCTTGCCTGGGGGTATACATGGGTACTTTAAGGAAGTGGTGATGTCATGCCGTTTTCTATTGACTCGTTTTTCTCACGGATATCTCATTGAAGTGACACGTAAAAGATTCTAAAAAGATGTTTGCCACATTGTTTTTCCTTTTCCTATGTACAGAGTTTTGTACTCCGCTGGCCCGGGTCAGGACGTTTTAAAAAGGGTGAAAAGAATGCTAGTGCCACCCGGTGTTACAACGTTTTCCTTTAGATTGCACTCCGGTACTCTACCGGTGAAGACGTGGATGGAGGATAAGGGCCTCTTAGTCCCGTGGGGCTCTCACTGTTTTCTTTGTAAGAAACCGGAGACCATTGAACATGTCTTCCTAGAGTGCTGGGATGGCGTCTTTTTGTGGGACGTCCTCCAGCGCACATTGAAAAAAGAGTTACCGCTCGAGCCCTACGCGATCAGGTATCTATCTGTGGAGAACGATGATGGCGCCCGTTTGATCTTGTAATGCTACTTTGTCAGCACAAAATTTGGAAGTCGCGGATGGCCGTGCGTCATGCTGACAGTGACGCACGAGAAGCACGGGAGTACTTTTGTGAGAGCATTGTTTCTTTTCTTGAATTCGTCAAGGCTCGTGAAATGTTCCCCAGTGGCTTCCGCAAATTGAAGTACTCGTAACATTGCGAACAATTTAAACACCAGGACGCTTGTCATAGCAAGGCTGGCCATTTGTTCCTGGTGTATGTTGTAGTGTGCCTATGCGTGTGTTTTTTTGCCCGGCAATAAAGAAAAAAAAAGCAGTCGTGGCCGAGTTGTTAAGGCGATCGAGAAGAAATCCATTGGGGTCTCCCCGCACAGGTTTGAAACCTGTCGACTGCGCAAACATTTTTTTTTCTTTTTATGTGAGCACGGACGCCGTCCGGACGGACGGACAGACAAGGCTAGACCCTAAGGAGCTTCGCCCCTAATAAAGAAATGCATCGCCTTTTCCTGTTTAAGATCCGCATTTATTAAGTCGTGTATTAACAAAACGAACAGAGGCTTCAACTTGAAGATTGAAAGGACTAGAGTTTCAGGGTTTCCATACTCAGTCGTTTCAGCAGCTTGCGACAAATTAGTAAAGAACGTTAAGGCCGGTTCAGCTCGAGGTGAACGGTTGAAGACGGAAAGGAAGGTTCCTGTCATTCCATATATTCATCACATGTCACATGGCCTTAAAAAGGTAGCATCTGAACACGCAGTGAAATTTTCTTTTTCTTCTGCCCGCAACAAACAAGGTTGTTTATGCTCCGAGCTGAACTCACACAATGGCAAAGAGAAGCGAGCGAATCGTAACGCTGAAACAAAACCCTGTAATGTCTGTTTGTCTTCAATGTCCCTTGTTCCTTACCGTAAATTAGGCACCCTATCAAATTCGTCACCTGCGTAGAAGACACAGTCTGCATGATCTCTTACTCCTGCGAGCGTCCCTATATTGGGCAAGCGGGGTAATGCCTGAACATTCGACTCGGAGAACACCAAACCTCCTTGAAAAGAACTGAGTACTGGCATTTAGCGATACACTGTCAAGATTGCGGGTGCAAACCGCGGTTCTTCAACAATGAAGAAACGATATGTACAGTCGGCAGGGAATGAAACGCGAACAGTGGGTGCTTGGTTTTGGCTAGATGCTGCACCACCTGAACCAGATGGGAGCTGCAACAAGATGGCTCCTCCTTCGATGTGTTAGACTCTTGCTCAGCGCATCCAAACCTTCGGTGTTGCGTCTCTAGGTGACTAAGGGTGGGTCGAAAACCATCTGCTCCTTGTTCGCGTTTCATTCCGTGCCGACAGTACCTCGCTTGTTCCTCACATATAAAGATATGTCGAATAGATTACCACAACTGAAGGGAGAAACACTACTGACACTAACAATTCACTCGTCAATTATCTCTAGAATAAAGCCGAGAAATGGAGCTTAGCTAGTTAAGCACCATTTTTTATGGACAGAGTCTAGAACAGGACTACCTCTACCTGAATGGTGTTTAACCGCTTAAATATTGCTGGAAAATTATTTACTTCTTGTGGAAATCGTTTTTTAATACTTCTCCCATCTAGGCTTTACTTATAAGTTGTGTTTAAATTTGAGTACATCTTTAAAGCGCGTCGCACAGCTTATACATCCTTTAAAAGAATATCCGGACACTGACTGAGGTGCATTTTCTGCTTGAATAAGGATCCTGTTACATTGGCCATAAAAAGATCTAGGCAGAAAGGATGTTGTTTAAAAAACACGCTTCGAACAATCTTAAAGCGTGTTTGCAGACAGTAAACCATTTGTTATATTACCTAAACACCGAGGAGAACGCAGTGATTGGTGCTCCAAGCGCCACATGCACACGGTTTGCCTGTATAAAAGATTCGATGTAAATAACCAAAATAAAGCGTTGACGAACGCGCGTGCAATATACCATTTGTTGAGGCATCTGCCTAAATTAACACTAACCCCTGCATTCTCCTTAATGTTTGGATACTCTGGCAATAGGTCTATTCCAGGTGTGCAGGAATACCACGTATTTCGTAAGATGTACAAGTAGTGTGACTTCTGCTTCAGAACATCTGTCACTGAGTTAGGTAATGCGAGCTTGACTTTTTGTGTTGATTCCTGTCTGACTTCTTTGCACCGAATGGACCCCTCCTGGCGGAAACAGGTCACTGTAAAGGGAGACACAGAAACCACCTCAGATCCTGAATGGGTAAGAATTGCTTCGTAATTTAGAAACTCGCGTTCTTTTATCTGCAGCAGAGTTATAAGTTTGGAAATATTAAATACTGAGCACGACACGAGAACACGCCAACTCGGGGCCCTGACGTCATATTGTTGTGGTGAAGGTACTATCGGCGCCCCGCATGCGTAGGCACTAAACGCCAATCAGGACTCTGCGCAATCGCCTTGCCTCACTTGGAGTGGGCCAATGCGGTGTGGTTTGTGATCAGCGCGTTGGGACGTGTTGTGGGACAAGGGTCTGCAGCTATGCGCTCGAAAGTAGGAGAACCCGGGCTTAAGGGCTCAACAAAGCTACACTCACGCACTGTCATCTCTTAGGATTTTCTAGGAAGTGAGACCCGAGTCAAGGACTGCGCCTTGTCGCTACATATTTTTGTAGTTTGAAAAAAAATATAAAAGAGTCATCAAGATATACAGCCCCCTTATATGGGTCACCAACTTCAGCGCTACAGTTTAACGTGCCATTCTAATATTGTATGTTTGTAAAAATGTATCATAGATGTTGGGCCAATTTTAGGGCGCTCTCTGCACAGCACCCCAATAATAGGCTCAAGAAACGGTAAATACGAAAATAATTACGAAGTGTGAAATACAGTCGTCTCGAAAATAGAAATTGCAGGTACTTGATGATGCATCTTATACTGTTTTAATGTTGGATTTGTTCGTGATTGTCCCATTTATTATTGCGTGCCTTGTTTCTATCAGTTTAAATTTAGTCTCATACATTGAGAGATACATAATCAGTCGCACGTTTATCGATTTAAAACGAACAGCGATCGTTTCAGTCAAGCGCGATGCAAGGTTTTCCTATACTTTATTTTGAAAGAAAGTCTTGGTTATGATATTTCTCGAGAGTCCTATATATGTGTTATCATTACTGTGTACGTCCTTCTTTAGTCGGGATTGTCTAGTCCCGACAGTCTGAGCAGCCAAGAACGTAGTGAATCCCGTGAACCGTAGTGCTGCTTCACAACCTAAAAAATGGCGGCATCGAGCGGTAAGAAAAGGGAAGAACAAATCATCAGGCGACAAGCCTGTGCATAAAAACTGTTGAATCGCATTTCTCAAGCTCTCATCAACTATAGCAGAAATTTCAGTGATCACAGCAGCACTCGTGGAGTTCCTTAATCTTAGGAACAGGAACTCTAACCTACTTTAATTTCTTATCTTTGTTCATCTCTGAAAAAGACAAGTATCCGCTATTAAAACTGAAGCTTTGACGTTAGATTGCCCTCATAAAACAGTTCATAACGTTGCATCTAGAGAATCTATTGGATAAGGCTACGGATATAACCTTGTGGATCGTGTTATCTAGGGGGTTTTCCGAGAGTTTAACGGCGCCTACTCTTCTAAAGATTGTGCAGACGCAAAGTTGAACACAGGTTAAGAACACGCTCATGGCGACGTCGGGTAGACGCGTTCTCTTGCTCTTTGGGCGATAATGCTACAGATATCTCATCCGGCAACTAGAATAGTCGCAGGATGGATTTCTATGTCACGTGACCGGCTCTGTTAGAAGAAATTACCTAGCGTGCGAGCGAATTTCGCTCTGCAAACGTGAACCTTGTATTTTTTATTTATTTATTAATTAGCACAGTCTAAAGAAAGAGCTTAACATCCCGCATTTAATGGACACGAATTTTGATAATTTTGCGCGCATTTAAAAAGTACTCACCTTTTTTTTCGCCGAAACTTTTACTTGAATAATCAAAGTGAGGATGGGATTAGGGCAACCATTTTCCTGAAATGCTAATTAAATTTAGAATCTTGTCGTCTCGGAGCTGGTAACGTTACCTCGAATTTTTTTTTTAAACCGCTGAGAGAGATACCCCGGCTATCACGTGTTAGAAACATCTAAATTCACGCAGGGTTGGGCTTCCTATTGTCCTGACTACGGCCTAATACGTCTTAGCTCCGAAAGGGTAATGCAAGAGTACTTCTCTTTCGGTCTTTCTACTGCTTTTCTCTCGCTTGCCACGCAATTGCCAAGTGCCAGACTTAAGAAAAAGATTCTATGTAGGAACCTAAGAACCAGCAGTGAACTCTAAACCTAGTACTTGCTTCGCAACTTAACCCAACGTTCCCCCATAAAAAGAACACAACTAAAAGTGATATTTAACTCTGCACTTGTATGGCGCTTTAAGCCGAAAGATGCCCGATGACAGCCAGACCACCAGCAATAAATCTTTACTTTGGCACTGCCTTGGTGACGGAGCGCCGTGATCATCAGACTCTGGCAAAAGAGGGTCAAGTTTGGCTCTACCATAGCTTTTTATGGCTTGTTTGTACACTGAGATTCCAGACCAATATAAACTTTGGTCCAAAAGAACTGTGCCACCCGGGAGGAGCACGACTCAGCAATCGAGCCCTGTCCTCGCAATACATATCTGTGGCGTAATTATATTGGAAATAGCAGCGCCAAATGTCAAGTTTAATTAAGCTTCGTCACATAGTCACTGCTTGCTTTTTTTTAAGCCGGCTATTTGAGAACATTTGAAGAGCATTGTTTATCTGACGTTCGGGATTACTTAAGGATAGTGGGCTTACAAGTTTTCACCTCATCTTGACATCGGCGTCTTTCTTGCAGCTAGCTGTTGTAGGTTTTGCTACCATATGTCTCGTCGACGTGAGTATTTTTAAAGACATAATCTTAGCCTTGATTTCGCTATAATTTTGCTATAGAATTACAACTTAAGACCGATATAATTGCAAGTGTGGAAGTTACTATTGCACTTTAGTCGACAAAGCATGCGCGACCAGGTGTAAAGGAAAAAATGTTGGATTTGTCTAGTACATATGTAACAGATACTGCATTCACATATACATATTTTAACGGTAAAATAATACAAAACTCATGCGACGTAGTGGAAATATATAAAAGTTGAGACAGCGAAACCTCGTATTAAAGCATACGAATTGCTTAAAAGACTCACGAGGATAATAAACACTACTATGATTGAGTATTTGTCTATTAGCGTCTTCATAACTAAATAATATAAGGACGAGTAATGCTGCAGTTGAAAGATATTGCTAAGCGTTATTTATATCTTATATAATTTGCCCTTCAAAGCGAGTTCCTCTTAATGTCCTAATAATAGAGCATAGGAGGCCCATAATTTTTTTTAGATAATATTGTCACGGCCGAATAAGGCGAAGAGACAATATATAATGAACTGAAAAGAAGTTTAATCAGCCAACTACTTCCAAACAAAATAAAAAAACGAGCGGCTAGAAATGAAAAAAAAGTGGCCGGCGATTGGGTGGTGTAACAGGTAGCCAGAGCGAGACTGACTAGGTAAGGTTATCCTGGCCTTTTTCTCGTTTACGCTCGGGGTGAACAGATAAACAAAGACGCGTATCTTCTTCATCATTCGCGCGGCATTACTCATCTCATTAAAAGAGCATCGCCCAGATGCAACACAAAACAAAAAAATATTGGTAAGCTAACAAAACGAGACGTTCTCAATGCTACCTAGCGTAGAACGGCTTCAGTATAACGACGTGAACCATCTCGGATCGTAGTCGGCGTCGTGATGTTTTCATTCCGTCGGGCACCACTTCGTAATTGATCTCCCCGAGGCGACGAAGTACCGACTACAGTCGGAAGAACAGTTTACAGTTTTTCGTTGAGCGAAGAATGGGTGTCCACACTTCCACCCTGTCTCCAGGCTGGAAGTGAACGTCCCAATGACGAAGGATGTAGCCAGTGGCATACAAACTTGTTATTGAGTGGGGGGGCCAACCAATCCCTTCTGCCCTCCCCCCCCCCCCCCCCCCCCCCCCCCCAGGGCCGGGGGCGGTGCCCTTGGTATTCCTTGGGCGCCGCCGGCCGTTGTTTATCCTGCCCAGTAGCGGCTGTTTCAGGGGGGCAAAAGACATTTCTTGCGCCCCACTCTGAGAACTGGGGGGCGAGCACACCCATTGCCCCCACCCCCGGGTTGGTACGCCCATGGTTGTAGCGGCCAGCGTCGACACGCAGCTGATCTTGAACCCGGAGTCAGGCGAGCTGAAGGACTTCGGCCCGTTAAGCGACCACCTGGGCGTCGTCGCCCCAATCGTCGTATGACTCGTGGAGTAGCATCGCGTCTAGCAAGGTCGTTGCTTTCCGACCATTTACAGCTGCAACGAGAAGTAGAGCAGCACAAGTGACCGATGACCGAAGCCGCACAATAGCGCAACGCGGCGCTATTGTTCCCGAGCGTGCCGATAGCGAGAATGACAGTCACGTTTCATGTCTTAACGGGGGGCCGGCCTTCAGAAAGCAGCCCATCTTAAGTCCGCCATTTTAAAAGCTATTTTATCCCTCAAGTTTCTGCCGGACTCCCCCGCGTTGAGACATGCAATGTGACTGTCACTCTCGCTATCGGCGTGCACGGGAACAATAGCGCCGCGTGTCGCAATTGTGCCGCTCCGGTCATCGGTCACGTGTGCTACACTTTTTTCGTCGCAGCTGTAACAACTGAAAAGGTAGGACTTTAGCGGTCTCTTGAACTGCCGTGTTGTAGGCAAACGTGACCTAAGGTAAAACCTCACCTAACGTCTTGCGCTCTACGTCGACGTGCATGGCGATCATGTCTGCCATGGTCTTGTATAGCTTTTTCCTCAGCCCGCTCGTCTGCGGATGGTAGGCCGCCGTCCGACGATGACAGGTGTGGCTGAGCCGCAGGATCTCCTGAGTTAGCTGTGCCATAAACGACGACCTTCGGTCTGTACTCAGTACTTCGGGGGCACCGTGCATGAGGAGGATGGCCTCGACGAAGAACTTGGCTACTTTCCCAGCGGTTTCCGACGAGAGCGCTTTTGCCTCGGCGCACGTCATGAGGTAATTGATCGCGACGATGATCCACCGGTTTCCTTGCGTCGATGGTGGCAACGGTCCAAGCAAACCCATTCCAATCTGCTGGAACGGCGTATTCGGGGCTGTGCTCGACTGCAGAATCCTGCAGGCTTCGTCGGTTATTTCTTGTGTCGTTGGCATTCGTGGCATGATTGGACGTAGTGGTAGACAATCATCGGAATTTTTGCGACAGTGGTAGTTTTCTTGAATCCGTGCAAGTGTTCCGCTGTAACCCATGTGCCCCGCCGTCGGATCGTAATAAAACGCTTGAAAGACTCCTGCTGGAAGACTCGCAGGGATAACCAGTTGTCATGTCGAGATGGTGCCGCTGAAGTTTTCTTTGTACAGTAGACTTTCTCGAACTGCGAATGTTGTTCACGTGACACGTGAAACTGCTTATCCTAGTCCCTCAAGATTTTCGATGAGTGCACGCAGTTAAGATTGTCTCGTTGAAGTGCTCCCATGTTGTTCACAGCCACCGCGCCGACAAAAGCTCCTTGTCGACGCTGTCGTGGGTGCGCTCAGACGCCAACTCGCACAGGTAAACTCTACAAACAGTCGGCGGCACTGTGCTTGCGACCGGACTTGTAGACCAGACTCACGTCGAGTTTTTGAAGTCGAAGACTTTATCGTGCGAGACATCCTGAGGAACCTTTCAGGTTTGCGAGTCAGAAATCCGAGTGGTGGTTTGTGGCCACCCGAAACGGGCTTCCGTGCATGTACGGGAGTAGTAGAAAAAGGTGAGCGTATTCGAACAATAGAAATATCTCATGTCAAAAACTAGATACCCGGATATCGGAAACATATCGTAGACAGGATCGATGTTAGAAACCGGATACTTGGATATCAAAAATGTGTACGTATTCGCACACGGACCGATCACAGCGCACGTAGGCGGGGTTTTTGCCCCCTCTGCCATGCCAGTGACCGGTCGTGGGTATCGGTGGACACGCCCTCAGCGATCACCCACGTAGGTAGCCCCGATCACAGGGCGTTGGCAACGCGCGACCGATTAGCCAATCCTACCCCAACCTATTCACATATCAGAAACACTTGATTCTGATATCGGAAAAAAGATGTGATTTTCGATAATCGATGAATAAATTCACCGACCGATGATCCATCATCGAACGATCGTCTTTCATCGCTCAATGAATAGGTCCATTGATGGTTGCCGATGTCTGTGACGTCATGTCACGTGACATTATGGCACTTCTAGGGCCTCTCCGTCGGCAATCGTCTAACCTGCGCCTCCCGAGGGACAAGCCAAGGGACCAGCCTTGCCATGGATGCAAGTGTCTCTTTCGTGCTTAGAGGTCGTATGCAATCTTAAGAAATCCGAGGACTCGACGTTCTGTTACGCTATGTTAAGTTCAGGTAATAGTTAATAATACTCCTATATGGTGACGTTTGAGGAACCCGCCACACCAATTAGCGTACTCCAAGACCCTCCACCTCGTTGACACGTGGTAAAATGCGGCGACTCGCCACTGGATGTCGCCATGTCCAGGGTGATATTCCGACAATATATTTCAAGTAACTCAACTAATCGCGTGACTTGTGCGACGCCGCCACACCAATCAGCGTAAGTAATTTCTTTCTATATATCTTCTTCAAAAAGACTCCTTACCTTTGTTATGGAAGTGACACGACCGATAATCAGGCATCAAATAGCTGCCATTGTGCTTTTCCTTCAAATCATCTACATTATTGTCTTCGGACTTGCAACGTCTCAACCAAACGCGTATGGTCACAGCACACTCGAGACAAGCTTGACGGAAGACATCAAAGTTCAAAGGTATTGAATCTCTGTTTTGTCGATATGCGCAAAGATGAAAGTGTACTATCCCGATAACATCGGCAAAAACTTGGACAAAAAGAAGACTCGCAACCTAAAACAATGCCTTAACAAAGCAGATGGGCATGTCTTGCGGAGACATCCCGACCGAAAATGTCAAATACAGGCCGGAATAAAAAATGCCGGTTCCGCCTGGACCCACAATTCGGGCACCAGTTTGTATCCAGCCAGGAACCGAGCAGTTCCAGACACCGCAGTTCCAGACACCGCAGTTCCAGACGGGATACACACTGGTGCCCCAACTTAGATCCAGGCAGAAACGGTTGGTTCCAGTGGTTTTGTAGAGCCACTGGTACCGCGTGGTACCAACCAGTGCCCCAATTTCAGACCCAGGTGGTGCGCCGCAGGAATTCCCGCTGTGCTCACCACCGGACTCTGCAAAAGTGTTTTGTGCGATGCCTTTAGCCGTTACAAGCGAGATCGTCGCAATTTAAGACCAGGGCGGAAGATCCCGGGTCTGAAATCAAGACGATCTCTCGCTTTTAACGGCTAAGGGCATCGCGCGAAATACTTTTGTAGAGTTCAGTGGTGAGCACAGCGGGAATACCGGCGGCGCACACGGTCGTCAAGACGTCGACACCAAACACGGTACGCAGAACACACACACAGCACGCTTAAGCACATAATGCAGTGTTGAGCGCATCGGGAAGTTCTGGCGGGAAAGCGGTATTCGAGTTGTCCAAGTATTGTTACCAAGCACACCAGCGCAAAGCGCATCCAGATGCCAAGCCAAAGTGCAATGGGTCAGCAAGCTTTATACTATATGGAGATTCAAAGCCGAGGTCACTGGGTATCTACGTAGGGCAACGATGGGCCCGTTAAGGCTGAACTCTATGGGACGAATATGCTGCAAAAAATCGACGAATTTCTCCCGGCGGCTTTTGTTCTGCGCATGGAATCACTCGCATTAGTACTCGTGCGCCAGCAGCGCGAACGTCGCCGTCGGGCGAGCGCCGGCCGACAGTTCGGCGAGAGAGAAGACCCGAAACTCCCGGAGCGCTGCCGCCGACTGCGACAAAGCGGGGCGCCGAGAACATTCGCTCGCAGCGCCTCCGTACACTCTTAGTCTGGGGCCGGCTATTGGGCCACATATAGCCGTCACAAGCGAGATCCAACTTGTCATGGCTGTATAGCCGTGACAGCATGTCACGGCTCTATAGCTGTGACAAGTTGAATCTTGTGTCACGGCTGTATTGCCGTGACATTATGCCATGGCTATGTGGCCGTGACAAGTTGAATCTCGTGTCATGGCTATATTGCCGTGACACCAGATCCACTTTCTCACGGCTTTACAGACGTAACATGTCAAGTCAACACAGGCGGCCCATCTTCAGCAAGGCTGTTTCTACACTTTCCAGCACCCACGCGCAAGGAAGAACAAGAACAACGACTCAGACAGTTAGAAACCTGTTTATTAAACTAAACCCAGTGTTCAACTTGACCTACTCCATACTAACAAAAACAACACACTCAACCACTTATGTAAAAATGTATAAAATAAATAAAAATTTAAAAATCAAGCACTTTTTGACCTTAAACGACATGATAAAAAAAGAAACAAGAACATAATTGTTGAAAGTAGTTGTTTTTCAAGAGGTTAGTTTGTCAACACGAAAAATATAATCTTGGCGCCTACTGCAGCCAGGGGAATGGTGCAAGATGAAGACCATAATCAAACACTCAGAGCTCCAGAACTGTATAAAAAACACTAATCAGTTATTGAACCAATTGTATTTATTTTCGTCACATAAAAGTTATATGCACAGCGAAATCTCGAAATTCCTGCCCTGGTACTAAGATTATCACACGGTCAGCGTGAGCGCATTCCAAACCAACATATCCGAGATCTCGTTTAATTAAAAAGCCACACCAACATAAAACTTTTTTTTCCGAACAGCTTGCATAGGGAGCCTAGGTCAAAAGGCGGACTTTCCCTAAACAAATAATGTAATTCGGGCAATATTTTCGGCGCAAGACGCATTTTAGTACGCAATGCAATTGGTTCCAAATTGCAACCACCATAGCTCCTCCGCTGCTGCAGAGAGAAGCGAGAGAGAAAAGTGGAGACGAGAACTGCCCGTAAAAACTGCGTTCCGCGCCGTAAATATTGCTCAAAAATGACTTACATTTTCGGGAAAAATATATTTTGACCAGCGCTTTGTATTGAGGCTGTTCTTAAAAAAAATTTTTTGCGCTGGAAAGCCCCTCGGGCGAAGTGATCAAAAGAATGCATTAAATGAATCCTTGGCTGCAGTCCCAAAGACCACACTGCGTGGATGGAAACTTGTAAGTTGAACTTTCAAGCAAATCTGATGTGGGCTCTTGTAAAGACCCGTGCTGCTGTCAATAGTATGATACCATTTGGAAGTGTGTAGAAGTAATAACATATAGGAAGAAAAAGTAAAAGCCCTGTAACACCGAATTAGAGCGCAGCTCTTGAGGAGGAGGAGGGAAGCGTACTGGGGGGATGAAGTGAATAACTGGCTGAAGTTGAGCTAGTTGGTACATAATTTAGGTAAACGGTGTGTATGTCTCTGTTTCTCCCTGTCTGTGTTTGTCCCTCTCGTTCTAGCTGACCGTTTACCTAAAAAAAAGGGATGAAGGGACCTGGAGTGGAGGTCACGTGACGATGCCGATGATGTCATCAGTGACGTCACTGATGACGTCATCAGTGACGATGACGTCATCAGCGATGATGACGGTGCGGATGTCGGTGACGTCATCAGTGACGTCACTGTTGACGTCATCCGTGATAATGACGATGACGATGCAAATGCCGGTGACGTCACCAGTGACGTCACTGATGACGTTATCACTGATGATGACGATGACAATGCGGATGGCGGTGAGGTCATCAGTGACGTCACTGATGACGTCATTAGTGATGATGACAATGCGGATGCCGGTGACGTCATCAGTGACAATGACGTCATCGGGGAGGTCACGTGACCTCGGCGGGGTGATCACGTGACCTCGGGGGATGTCATGTGACTTCGGAAGGGGGGGGTCACGTGATTTCGGGGGAGGGGGGTCACGTGGCCTCGGGGGAGGGGTTCACGTGACCCGTACGGGGGTCACGTGACCTCGGGGTGGTCACGTGACCTCGGGGGGGGGGGGTCACGTGACTTGCGGAGTCACGTGAGTTTGGGTGTCACGTGACCTTGTGGTCCACGTGACCCTAGCGGAGGGGTCACGTGACCTTGGGGGTAACGCGACCTTGTGGTGACCTTGGGGGTCACGTGACCTTGTGGTGATCTTGGGTGTCGCGTGACCTTGAAATGACGTCGGTTATGCCGACGCCGACGGCGACGGCGACGCCGCTCAAGCCGGGATTGGGCCCCTAAGAGCTGCGCTCTAAAAAGAACTAATGTTGCAGCTGGCGACGATTTTTAATTAAGCTTAATACTAACTATTTGCTGAAGCCTTTCAATTTAGAAAACACTGACACTTATCATGAAACTGCAGACTTGAATGACAGATTACACAAAGAGTTCTAAGAGACATGAACTTCTTAAGCATAAGTTTTGATATTCAACTTCGAGCAAAAATTAAGCCCGAAATGTTTACGCTGAAACCTATATGACGGTATAGCTTTATTAAAAATAAATACCCGAAATTACACTCTAAGAAAAAAGGGAGCGCGACTTAGTCCCTCGGGGGACCAAATGCGCTGCCACCACCGTTAGTCCCCTAGGGGAGCAACTGTTGCGCCCCGTCAGTTAGTCCCTCGCACTAGCACCGTTGGGACTAATTGTTACACCCTTTCAATTACACCTCGAGGACTAGCTGTTAGGCCCTTACACTTAGTCCTTTGGGACCAACTGTTACACCGTTTCAATTGAACCTCGAAGACGAACTGTTAGACCCTTGCGTTTGGACCCCTGGGACTAACTGTTACACCGTTTCAAATGAACCCCGAGGACTAACTGTTAGGCCCTTGCACTTGGACCGCTGGGTCTGAACGTTGCGCCCTTGGATTTAGGCTTCTGGGACTAAAAGTTTATCCTTTACATTTGGTCCCGAGCCAGAAATCTCCGAAACGAAATTGTGGAGTTCAGGTTAAACGTAGCTTTATTGCCTCGTAGATACATATCGCATTCAAGGATGACTGAAGTCGAAGTTCCTGGGCGGTAGAATCCACGATAAGGCCGAATTCCGAAGAGTGCACTCGCGTCGACGATGGCTTGGACACTGGGACGTCTGTCCAAGCCGGTCGTGGTCCCAGCACCGTTTATTGGGGCACCGGCAGCTTCTTGCCTGTTTGAGAGGAATTTGGATTATTACTAACAGGGCAGCGTAAATACTAATCGCTTGACAAATATATGAGATATAAGTTATAACACATGCATAATAAATTAACAAATAGGCTGCATAAGTGATACAATGGTTCACATCCAGTAGTGTTGACGATTGGACTAGGTGGTCATTCATATTAGCGGAAAACAAACAGCGCAAGGACAAGGACAGAGTAGAAGGCGGTAGACACACACAGCGCAATATTAGATTTTAGACATCCAACATGCGATCTGTTGATAGCAGACCAGCGCAATATTAGATTTTAGTAGACCGTCCGCTGCAAATTACAGACCCAGCGCGTGCGTGCTCAAACTGTGCTTCAAAGGGACGGCACGATCTCCCGCCATCAACGCGAAAGTCTAGTGTACACTCGAATAAATCTCTCCATTAATGCCGGTTCTCACACGCAGCGAAGCGCTGATGTAGCGCTGCTCACGTGTCATGAGCTACTTTTCGTCTGCCATGAGCAAGAGTTTTGTCGGCGCGATACAAAGCTGGTGACCAATCTCGTCAGCACGCGCTTAGCGCAAGGTCAGCGCTATGCCTGTAGCGCTCCGCTGCATGTGTGGACAGGCGTTTATGGTCAAGCGATCCTGCCAGGGTCTGCGAAACACACACACACACAAAAAAAATAAGCCATAGGTAGAACTGGCGTTTCGCTTGATACGATTGAATATGAGATCTCTGTGCTGCTTAACAAAATCAGCAACCATTGGGCCAAAAAGAATAGAGCATGGCGCGCGCTTTGCAAGCTAGAGAACGCGCTCAAAATAAAACACTTTCTGAAGCCGCAGTTAATAAATACACCATAAACAGAAGCACTTCGACATACCTTAATCGAGTTCCCTTGACTTGTGACTTCAGAACAGATCAAGTGCAGTGCTACAGTACCGCGAATCCAAACCGTATCCCGCCATGATCGGAGACGACACAAGGGGACCAGCCTCCGACGAAAGCTGTTTTTCGACTTTCAACTTACTAAAAACAGGTTCTTTTCAAACAAAGACAGGTCCCATTTTCCCGACGGACCCCATCTGCACAACCAACGCCCAACCCCCCGCGTGTAGAAGGAGCAAAGAATGCGGGGTAGGGGATTGGGGGGAGGGGGCAGTGCGCGCAGAAGATAATCTCTTTTCCCGCTCCCACTACACACGACACAAGGACACCGAACAGTTCCAAGGACGGGAGAAGGTCGCCACTTTCAACACGCCGGTCGAGTGACGTACAAGCAAACAATTTTTTTTCTTTTCTCTCTCTCTCTCTTAAGCATATTCAGCTTTCTCGAGTGGCTTTTCTTTTTTAGTTCGCATTTGTTTTGTATTAGTAGGGTGCTGCCAGGTGTGACGTTCCGGGCGTAATTCGTTCTTCGTTGTTCATCTGGATTGTTTTGGAAACAGCGACGATGATGGCATGAAGGCGTCTGGATACTGCCCCTGAATGTGCTTTTAAGGCTGCGGTCCCACGGCGGCCATGATATATGACGCTTTCCGCACGTGTTCGAAATGCAATTGTGGCGTGTTCAAGCTTTCTAAAATTATGTGTTATATATCATCTTGTCCTGTACAACATTATCTTTCCTCTGATGTAGGATTTGCTTTCCTAGTGCAAAACGCTAATTCAGTGGGCACCCGCGAACATTGGCCTTTTCGGCAAAACATGGTTTCGTAGTACAGTGGTACAGGGTGCACAATTGGAGCAATTTATTTCAAATTTTAGAATGTTATAGAAGAAGAGTGCGTTCATTGTCATTAGAGGCCCTTTTTTCGTTTTTCATTTTATTTTGACAGATATTTACTTTAAATATGTACTTCGCGGAAGCACATTCAGTCGCGGATTTTTGGCCGCCTACTCGGTCATTTTATTTGAAACCTTTTACATGTGTTTGCAACTATAGTAGAAAGAGCTACGCTAAATTTCATTGTAATATGGTCTAAACTTTTTTCGGAATGCACACGTGAAAAGTGCCAAAAACAGTTTTTTTTTGGCAAACTTCATTTGGTAGTACAGTGGTACAGCACTTAGGGATTGGCACATTTGAATCAAATTGTAGACCTGCAAAGAAAAACATATTCTGCTTTGTCATTAGAGGCCCTTTTTCTAAATTTCACCTTTGAGTTTCCATAAAAAAAGTTTGAATATAGGCGAAATCACGAATTTGTTGATAGTCGAAACCGAGTATTTTGATCCTTTTTGGCAGACATTTAGGCCGATATTTCTAGTATGAAATGGAGATTACTGTTCCAGGTCCTGATTATTAGCCCACATTTTCACTAATCAAGCCTATTTATTAAAACAAATCATAAAACATACAGAAAACACAAATTGAATGTCTGGTTGCGCCCTCTATGTGGCGGTGGCTGAAATGTGACGACGCGAGGTTCAGGAAACTGCCGAGGATGGCGCTGATTCCAGCTGTGGTTGCCAGCTTCGGAAACTGTTTGTACACTTGGCTTCTTCCGTTTCTTGCAAAATAACGTGCTGAAAAACTTGGTCGAAACTCGTGAGGTCCTTTATAACACGGTACTTTCTGCTAATATAGCTTTTAGGAAGAATTTCAGTCGCTTTCATATTGTCAAACGATTTTTCTTTTTATGCGAGGCTCCACCGGTTCAGTTTGCTGAATATATTGTTCACGCAATCGATATCGAAGTTTTAAATTACCGAAATGCCAAAATCGCCAGTTCCGCGTAGATACGCAGCGTGACGCACGTGCTTCTGGTGTGTGCACGTATGTGTTTGCTGCGTGGGTCTTCGGTTGCTGCGAGTTTTCGCGTGTTTATTGTGCACTGCTTACCTCCGTCTGCGCACGCCTCTCATCCTTGTAACTACCCCTGCTCTGTTTGCCTAGAGTGAAGTTTGTGTCTGTCTTTTCGTTCGCTGACTAAGCTCGTGTCGGTGTCCTTCCTACTGGCTGTTGTTCGTGTTTGCGTACCGTGTGTGTCGCTTTGATTACTAGGTCCCCTGCTTATGGGGTGGAGCAAGCGGTGGGCGTCGCGCCAGGGGTGGGTCGTGATTGGGGAAACAGCTTAGCAGCCGACGCCGACTTCGGCGCGTTTCTTCTGCGCACGCGCGTACTGTCATTGATATCGCTACTTCGCGCCGTGACGATGCGCTGATCTACAGGCCGGTCGGCGCTCGCGTGATATTGTCGAAAATTCTCGAGCGTGTATTTACGTTTCGAAAGCCATAATTAAATTAAAGTGGACATTTGGCCGGCAGCCGGCATACCGTGGCTCTGAAAATAGATTGCTAGGAGTGCCCTCTCATTCGCTGGTTCCACGCTGGCTGCGCAGTCCGTGCTTCTGGCCGCCCCGGCCGCCCAAATACGTTTTTCTGATGCTTGTTTTGTTTTCAGTAAACAGACAATAGATTCCTGTTGATATTCTCCTTTATAATCTTCACTCTTGACAACTCTTTAGTGTTGGAATGAACTCCGTCAAATATGACGATAATGCATGTGTAAGTACAACTGGAACCTCATAGTTGCAAGAATACTTTTCCTGGATTGTCTGCATTAGAGTGCCTCCATGTGCGCTTCGCGCACATGAAGGCTCCCTAGTCTGCACCTTTCTGATAATATGATCGGTCTCCATAAATTGCACTTCCCCGCTTCGGGAGCACGGCCAGCGGTGGTTCTCTGTCGGTCATCGAACCTCACACACGTGAAGCGTTGTCAAAGCTGTGATATACCGGGCGTTTTATTATTATGTTTTGTTTTGTTTGTTTTTTTGCTGAAAGAAATTATACTTTTGGTATTCCCGGGGATAACATTATCGGCTGCGGCGGACGTAAAGGAAGGAGCGTAAATTGACAGTTAGTGGCCTAATAAACTAAAATTTGCCATTTGCGAACGCTGGAGAGGGGGCGACCTCCTCTCCACAGTTCGCTCCGCTGAAGTGGAAAGGGGTGGGAGGAGCTCCACTTTGTTCTTGACTTGTCACCGACTATAGTTGCGAATTCCACTTGTCATTTTGGAGCGATGACGAGATAGAGCTGAGTCATGTATTGCGTTCTCTGAGATGAAGAACGCAATGCGCGCGGAGTTGCTCCACGTATGCACCAGTCACCAGTAAAACCGACCTGTCCTCCGAGGAGGTCGAGCGAGACGCCGGCTGACATGGGGGTCGGTCACCTCACCGTCACCACCGTCTACCGTGCCTTCAAAAACACGGGGCGCAATGTGTTTCTGCAGCATAACAAAAAATTGAACAAACAAGGTGCAAACTTTCATTTTTTCCTAAGTGTGGTTTGCAGGGCTGAACCGAATACAAAAACGATACGCCGTGCTGGGATGACGTCGACTACAATGGTACACGATCATAACAAGAGCAAAAATCCTGCCACATTATTTTGCTACAGTGATAAGAGCATATATATCTTTGTCCGCGATGCGGCAACAGAGACATTATTTCAAAATTAGAGTTCGAAGTTAGCCTTCGATGCTAGCACTGACCAACTCACTTCACTCACAGGGTGAAAACGTGAAACTTTGTATCATTCGGACAGAGATCGAAAAATAACACGCACCGCTTCAACTTGGACACCCCAAAATAATTAACTTTAGTGGATCGCACGCAAAAGCTTCGCGTACGCCATAAAATTGCCGGTCAGAAGTACGGTTCCGCAAACAAAATCAACTTATGAGTCATCAAATTATGAAGAAAAACCAGGTGTGAGCGTGCCAAAAATATTCGACATTTATTGTTGTCAATATTTGTTTTTCTATCCACGTGCTTATGTCGCAGTGGAAAGCCGTGAAACTCCCTATAAAATTATTTTGGGCAGTGTTTCCGACGGTACTCGCTCGATCGTAAAATGCCGCTTTGTTGCTACTTTGGCGAATCAAACAAGGAAGCCACGTTCACGTACAATGCCCTGTCCACAAGAAGGGAAATCGAAATTTTCGCTTCGTTTTCTTTTTTTTTAATATTCTTCTCTTCTGCACGATATAGGGTATGAATTATTATCCTTCCCTGTACTCTCGCTGCGACGAACAGTCCGATAGACGAGTCACCCTATGACAAAGATGGGGGTCCCGAAAATCTCCTAAAATCGTGTTTGTTCTCAGAGACACATCCGTGTGTAAGAAAAACCGCGGCCCTCTCCACGAAGTACGGACATATTTGATAAATAGCATTGACTTGAGGTTGAACTCACACGCGACCCAACTGAAGTCTGAACTGGTGTACTATGTGTGGACAATAGGGCATTATTTTGACTTCCCGGCCGCGACGACCCTGGCGAGGGAGGACAGATGGGGGTCCCGAAAGCTCCTAGAATCGTGGTTTGTTCGCAGGGACACACACATCTGTGTGTAACAAAAAACGCGGCCCTCTCCACGAAGCTTACACTGGCATTGTTCTCTAACTACTGAAGATGCCTCCCGCAAGGGAGGCGAAACGTCTAGTGAAATCGTTTTTTTCTGTTCTGTGAAGTCGGTGCTTTTATTTTAATTATGTTACCAGTCCGCCTGTGTGACCAGTGCTCATTTGAAGAATCGCCTTTGTCTTTCCTGAACCCTGACAAAAACACCCTCATAACATTTTTTTTTTACTGTTCGGCTACGTTGGCATAGCCTATAATCGACATAATTTTTGCGAAAGCCTACTTTTATTTGATAATTATCTGTAAACATTTCTAATTGAAAAAGTGGCAAGTTTAATAATTATATTATGATTTCATATCAAAATTCGACGAACTGGGAGATGCGAAATTCGGTGAAACAGCTTTTCAAAAAAATATCCGGTGCCCGAAACTTGCTTATATTAAAATGTCTAACATGTGTATGTGTTCTAATACAGAAGATGAGTGCAATGTGGAAACTGAATGGCCTCACAGACAATTGTCAACGAGTTGGAATTTTTGATGAATTACCCTTTGTCGAGTCATCCTACTACCGATTGGCCTCTTCAATCAATTGCCCGTCGACAAATATTGTTGTTGGTTTATTTGCCATTTGGTGTAAGGGGAGAGTGGGGTGCTCGTCAAGCCGACATCTGCCAGCATTTTCATCACGCCTCCAGCGCCTGTACCGACTGACGCCGACGAGTTGGTCTAGAAATAAATACCCACGGACTATACTATAGCAGCTAAATATCTCTACGCGAGCATGATTTGTTTTCAAAGGGGCACCCGCCCGTCGGTGCTTCTTTGAATTATACATACGTCACGGTCAAAACGTTCCGCAGCTAATGAGTGAAGGCCGACCAACCTATTTTGTCCAATTGTTCGTGTATGGGATATGAGAATGCCACTGCGTCAAAGACAATACGTGTGCGAGCGTTGCTAAAAATAGAGACCACTATCGATGTTTTAGTATACATGGTTTCATTCTTAGTCAGAGCGCAAACAGAGGTTAAATGTCACGAAAACACATACACAAAGACAAAAAGCACTTTATCACGGCGCATTGTATGAGTTGTTATATTAGTGGGTGGAATCACCCAAACAAAGATAGTGAACGCCGTGGCGTTTAGGTGTTGAGCTGTTGGTGATGCTTGATCGGCGCAATGTGTCAGTCGAGCTCCAACTGAGGGTGATATGAGGCGGGGCAGCTCTGTGGTTTTACTTGTTGTCTATTCTGGTGTCTTTCGTTTTTGCGCGAAATATTGCGGATCACAGCAGCTAGGCATCTTCGTCCGATCAAGCTCTGTTTTACTGATTGGCGTTTCATCGAATAGTGGACCTTTCATCGAACACCGCTTCATTGAACGCCAACTTATCAAGTAGCTTGATCGAATTATGTTTCTGCTATCAAATTATTGCAGATATAATAACTACGCTCGTCATATTTTGTAAATAACGGTAGCCTTTAGCGAAAATTGTGTTGCATAGTTAGTTTTGGCCGTCAGCAAATAGTGAAAAATATCTATCTACCTATCTCTCTCACTCTCTCTCTCTCTCTTTATATATATATATATATATATATATATATAAGTGAAAGATGCGTACTGTCGGAGTTACTAATTCGAAGTTTATTACGACGTTTCGAGCGGGGACCGCTCTTCATCAGGTAGCGAGTATACAGCCCGCGAATGTTTATATACACCTAAGAAGAAATTAGAGGGAGTAAAGTGCCGTAGAAAATGGAAACAGCGTTGACAAAACAGATAGATTACACAGAAAGGAGAGGGCACCAAAACTTGACAATCATCAAAAAAAAAAAAAAAAACGCAAAAGAAGATTATTTACGCTCGCGCAAAAAAAAAAAAAAAAAAAAAAAAAGTTGTTGGTGGAGAGATTATTTCCTCTCACACACAAAAAATAAAAAAATAAAAATAAAAAAGGGGGTGGCTCGTCTTCAAACCAGAAATAGGATACATGTGACCACCGACGCCCCCAAATCCCGTGACATTCCTTTGTGCTAGAGGTCGAAGTTAAACACTTTGGGGGATTTTTCTTTGGATAAGGAGTGGTAGGGATGTGACAGTCTATGCCTGCCTGAGATTAACCGCTTGAGCCGCATTTATCCGTTTTGGAGGTTCTCTTCGGACTTAAACGTATTAGGATGTGGTTTAACTATCGATTGTTAAGTTTAAAGATCTCCTAGTGTCTTCAGTGTGTGCATCTAGAGAAGCTCAAGGGCGGAGAGGATCAGCTCTCCAACGAGCCAGCTGCAAACTAAACAGCCTTCCCGGACTTTCATTAATGCCCTGGTTGAAGGTATTAAACTTATAAATAAAATATGATTCTTTTTGCTCTCTTTCAATTTTTGTGCTGAAGCCTGATTCCAAAATTACAACAGAAATGTGCTTGATTGAGTGATTAGAAAGAGACAGGTGCTTTGAGAGCGGAAGGTCGGGGAGTGTTTGTGCGTGACATTTGTGGTTGTTAAAGCGTAGTCTGAAAGCCAAATTAGTCTGTCCGACGTACTGTTTATTACAGACATTGCAGTGCAGGAGATAAATCACGTTTGACGTGCCGCAGTCGTAGCTACCCCTTATGTTCCACGTGAACTCTGAATTTGTGCTCGTGGCGTTCTTTGTTTCTAACATGTGCTTGCATACTTTACACCTGGGCTTTCGGCATGGTCGGCAACCTAGGTTTGCGGGAGTGGTAGTTTTTGATTTTACTAAGACGTCCCGGAGATTCCTGCCGCGTCGATAGACGACCCGAGGAGCGGCGGGAAAGATTTCTTTGAGGCGGTCGCTCTGTGACAGAAGATTGTAATTTTTGCTCAATATGTTGTTGATGTTTGGAAGATTGCCTGTATACGTTAAAATGAGGTTAGACTGTCTGCTTTCTTGAGGACGCTCTATTCGGTTGCCAATGATTTCTGAGCGGTCGAGGTTTCTTGCCTTGTTTATAGCGTCATCGATTACATTTGCTGGATACCTCTGCTGGGTTAGTACGCGTTTCAGTTCCTGAGCGTTTTGTTCAAAGTCGTTGTTGTCTGAGCATATGCGCTTAAATCTGTGCGCTTGAGAGTACGGCAGACTAGTCTTACAGTGTCGAGGATGGCAGCTGTTAAAATGGAGGTATTGTTGTCTATCGGTAGGTTTTCTGTAAAGTTTCGTACTTAATTTGTTGTTGGAAATTTCCACAGTTACATCCAGGAAGTTTATGCACTTTTGTGATACGGAGTGAGTAAATTTTATCGATGAGTGAGCTAAATTGAAGGCGGCGATAAATTTCATGAGTTCGTCTTCAGCACCGGCCCAGATCATGAATATGTCGTCGATGTATCTTGTGTAAAACAGCGGTTGAGTGGGGCGTTCAGCGAGAAAGGTGGTTTCCAGTTGTGACATAAATATGTTAGCGTAATTTGGCGCCATCTTAGTTCCCATAGCGGTTCCATTGGTCTGCAGGAAGTGCCTATTCTCAAATTCAAAGTGATTGTTCTCCAAAACCAGTTTCATCAGAATTGAAAGGACGTCCCCCTCGATGTCAAGTGTGTGCTGAGCGTGTTCATACGCTTCGATCACTGCCGCAATTCCGTCTCTGTGGGGTATATTTGTATATAGGGAAGCCACATCAAGGGTTACGAGAAAAGCGTTATCCGGAATGTCTAGTGGGGAAATTTTCTGCAGGAAGTGGCTGGTGTCCTTAACAAACGAAGGGAAGGTTGGAGGAATGTCTCTGATCAGTGTATCGACAAGACTCGAGATACGTTCGGTGACTGTGCCTATTCCTGACACTATGGGTCGCCCGGGGTTGTTGATCTTGTGTATTTTAGGAAGGAGATAAAAGCGACCGGGTTTGGAGTGGGATGGTTTTATGGCGTTAAAAACCTCCTTGGTTATTTTGCCACTTTTCTTTAGAGCTACTAATTCCTTTATGATGGCCGTTTCAAGCCTTTGTGTGGGGTCTGTCGGTAGTTCGCGGTAAAATGATGCGTCATTCAATTGCCGAAAGCCCTCATCAAGATAATCTTGTCTGTTCATAACAACTATGGAGCCGCCCTTATCTGCAGGTTTAATAATTAAATCTGCCCTGGCACTGAGTCTTTTCAGGCACTCATTCTCTGGCCGAGAAAGGTTATATTTTGTCGGTCTTTGCCTCTTCACAGCGGAAATGATTTCGCGTTGCGTGATATCAATGTACATGTCGAGGTACTTATCTCTTCGCGGATTAGGCGTCCATTGCTTTTCTGGGTTGGTCAGAATCGTTTGGTTAGGATTCGGTTGGCGGTCGTGAAAGTACTCGCGGAGCCTCATGTTTCGGGCAAACTTGTCCAGATCTTGGTACAATTGAAACTCGTTGTAGTGGCCAGTTGTGGGGCAGAAGGTTAATCCTTTAGAAAGGATGTTGGTCTCTTCCCGCGTTAACACTGCGTCCGATAAATTTACTATGTTGCCTTTGTCCACTGTTTTTTCGCAATGTCTCCCGGAACGCGCTGCAACTTGCGGCCGGCAGCCAATCGTGTCTAGAGCGGCGGAGTTATTTGAAGCCAGCGACGGTTCTGCGTCTGCGACCCGTGTAGGCCCTGGCGGTGGAGAGTGGGCATGGATAGTTGCTTCGGCTGCCATCGAATCAGTACTCATCATGAACGTCGGTTGGGGACATGCGTCAGATATTTTGTCACGCTCGAGTTTTCTCTTTTTCGTTATCCACAGCTCGTTGCGTCTTTTCTGCTCATATAGCTCTATCTCGGCGTTTTCCTCGCAGCTTAGTGACCCGTCGTTTCTGATCTTGATTTCTGTATGTGATAGCTCAGCCGCCTTCCTTCTGTGGTGTTGTTCTGTGATTCCGACTAGTTTTAGTGAGGCCTCAAGCGTGACTTCATTCCACTGTTTATGCTCAATGTGGTTAAAGGAATCTGATGATGGTTTCAGGCATAGACGGAGACCTTTGGGAGAGGTTTTGTTTTTTAAGTAAAGAGCAAGCGTCTCTGCATGCATGGTGTGCTTGACGCGCTTGTTAGCGGCTTTACGTACAGTAAGGAATGCTCGGGATTTAGAATGGTCGGGCGTCACAGTACCTTTTTCTGTGTAGAGTCACTTCTGCTGCGTGGGACGGCTGCGGACAGCATCGGAAAAGGTACAGAAGTTGCCCCGTAGGAGGTAAGGACTTCTCGCCTCCGCTGGAGGGGTGCTCCTCCGTCGGGAGCCTGCTGTGGGCGGCTGCGAATCCTGGGACGTAGTGTTGGTCGGCTGAGTGCCACCACGCTCTGTGCTGGGCGAAGCAGGGCCTACTGAATCAGCTGACTCTGCGGTTCTGGTGGCTCGTGGGGTGTCGCTCCATCCGGTTGGCCCTTGTTCCTTGTTTTGCATGATGACGTTCTGGAGATGGAGTGCCAGGAGGGCTACACCCTCGAAGCTTGGGTGTAGTCCATCGGCAGCGAGCACGCGCCGCGCTGGCATCTCCGAGAATGCGTGGCGAATGAAGAAGGTGCCCGAGGATCGGCGACAGAGCTTGCTTGCCTCGATGTTGAAGGTGCTGACTTGACCGTTGAACCACCTTACGAATCGGTGGTTGGAGAAACGCAGGCGGCGGTTTACACTCCGGGGTAAGACGAGGCTGAGGTAGATACGCTTGATTTCTGGCCTCGCGGATCGGACGTAAAGCCGCTAACAAGCGCGTCAAGCACACCATGCATGCAGAGACGCTTGCTCTTTACTTAAAAAACAAAACCTCTCCCAAAGGTCTCCGTCTATGCCTGAAACCATCATCAGATTCCTTTAACCACATTGAGCATAAACAGTGGAATGAAGTCACGCTTGAGGCCTCACTAAAACTAGTCGGAATCACAGAACAACACCACAGAAGGAAGGCGGCTGAGCTATCACATACAGAAATCAAGATCAGAAACGACGGGTCACTAAGCTGCGAGGAAAACGCCGAGATAGAGCTATATGAGCAGAAAAGACGCAACGAGCTGTGGATAACGAAAAAGAGAAAACTCGAGCGTGACAAAATATCTGACGCATGTCCCCAACCGACGTTCATGATGAGTACTGATTCGATGGCAGCCGAAGCAACTATCCATGCCCACTCTCCACCGCCAGGGCCTACACGGGTCGCAGACGCAGAACCGTCGCTGGCTTCAAATAACTCCGCCGCTCTAGACACGATTGGCTGCCGGCCGCAAGTTGCAGCGCGTTCCGGGAGACATTGCGAAAAAACAGTGGACAAAGGCAACATAGTAAATTTATCGGACGCAGTGTTAACGCGGGAAGAGACCAACATCCTTTCTAAAGGATTAACCTTCTGCCCCACAACTGGCCACTACAACGAGTTTCAATTGTACCAAGATCTGGACAAGTTTGCCCGAAACATGAGGCTCCGCGAGTACTTTCACGACCGCCAACCGAATCCTAACCAAACGATTCTGACCAACCCAGAAAAGCAATGGACGCCTAATCCGCGAAGAGATAAGTACCTCGACATGTACATTGATATCACGCAACGCGAAATCATTTCCGCTGTGAAGAGGCAAAGACCGACAAAATATAACCTTTCTCGGCCAGAGAATGAGTGCCTGAAAAGACTCAGTGCCAGGGCAGATTTAATTATTAAACCTGCAGATAAGGGCGGCTCCATAGTTGTTATGAACAGACAAGATTATCTTGATGAGGGCTTTCGGCAATTGAATGACGCATCATTTTACCGCGAACTACCGACAGACCCCACACAAAGGCTTGAAACGGCCATCATAAAGGAATTAGTAGCTCTAAAGAAAAGTGGCAAAATAACCAAGGAGGTTTTTAACGCCATAAAACCATCCCACTCCAAACCCGGTCGCTTTTATCTCCTTCCTAAAATACACAAGATCAACAACCCCGGGCGACCCATAGTGTCAGGAATAGGCACAGTCACCGAACGTATCTCGAGTCTTGTCGATACACTGATCAGAGACATTCCTCCAACCTTCCCTTCGTTTGTTAAGGACACCAGCCACTTCCTGCAGAAAATTTCCCCACTAGACATTCCGGATAACGCTTTTCTCGTAACCCTTGATGTGGCTTCCCTATATACAAATATACCCCACAGAGACGGAATTGCGGCAGTGATCGAAGCGTATGAACACGCTCAGCACACACTTGACATCGAGGGGGACGTCCTTTCAATTCTGATGAAACTGGTTTTGGAGAACAATCACTTTGAATTTGAGAATAGGCACTTCCTGCAGACCAATGGAACCGCTATGGGAACTAAGATGGCGCCAAATTACGCTAACATATTTATGTCACAACTGGAAACCACCTTTCTCGCTGAACGCCCCACTCAACCGCTGTTTTACACAAGATACATCGACGACATATTCATGATCTGGGCCGGTGCTGAAGACGAACTCATGAAATTTATCGCCGCCTTCAATTTAGCTCACTCATCGATAAAATTTACTCACTCCGTATCACAAAAGTGCATAAACTTCCTGGATGTAACTGTGGAAATTTCCAACAACAAATTAAGTACGAAACTTTACAGAAAACCTACCGATAGACAACAATACCTCCATTTTAACAGCTGCCATCCTCGACACTGTAAGACTAGTCTGCCGTACTCTCAAGCGCACAGATTTAAGCGCATATGCTCAGACAACAACGACTTTGAACAAAACGCTCAGGAACTGAAACGCGTACTAACCCAGCAGAGGTATCCAGCAAATGTAATCGATGACGCTATAAACAAGGCAAGAAACCTCGACCGCTCAGAAATCATTGGCAACCGAATAGAGCGTCCTCAAGAAAGCAGACAGTCTAACCTCATTTTAACGTATACAGGCAATCTTCCAAACATCAACAACATATTGAGCAAAAATTACAATCTTCTGTCACAGAGCGACCGCCTCAAAGAAATCTTTCCCGCCGCTCCTCGGGTCGTCTATCGACGCGGCAGGAATCTCCGGGACGTCTTAGTAAAATCAAAAACTACCACTCCCGCAAACCTAGGTTGCCGACCATGCCGAAAGCCCAGGTGTAAAGTATGCAAGCACATGTTAGAAACAAAGAACGCCACGAGCACAAATTCAGAGTTCACGTGGAACATAAGGGGTAGCTACGACTGCGGCACGTCAAACGTGATTTATCTCCTGCACTGCAATGTCTGTAATAAACAGTACGTCGGACAGACTAATTTGGCTTTCAGACTACGCTTTAACAACCACAAATGTCACGCACAAACACTCCCCGACCTTCCGCTCTCAAAGCACCTGTCTCTTTCTAATCACTCAATCAAGCACATTTCTGTTGTAATTTTGGAATCAGGCTTCAGCACAAAAATTGAAAGAGAGCAAAAAGAATCATATTTTATTTATAAGTTTAATACCTTCAACCAGGGCATTAATGAAAGTCCGGGAAGGCTGTTTAGTTTGCAGCTGGCTCGTTGGAGAGCTGATCCTCTCCGCCCTTGAGCTTCTCTAGATGCACACACTGAAGACACTAGGAGATCTTTAAACTTAACAATCGATAGTTAAACCACATCCTAATACGTTTAAGTCCGAAGAGAACCTCCAAAACGGATAAATGCGGCTCAAGCGGTTAATCTCAGGCAGGCATAGACTGTCACATCCCTACCACTCCTTATCCAAAGAAAAATCCCCCAAAGTGTTTAACTTCGACCTCTAGCACAAAGGAATGTCACGGGATTTGGGGGCGTCGGTGGTCACATGTATCCTATTTCTGGTTTGAAGACGAGCCACCCCCTTTTTTATTTTTATTTTTTTATTTTTTGTGTGTGAGAGGAAATAATCTCTCCACCAACAACTTTTTTTTTTTTTTTTTTTTTTTTTTTTTGCGCGAGCGTAAATAATCTTCTTTTGCGTTTTTTTTTTTTTTTTTTTTTTTTTTTTTTTTGATGATTGTCAAGTTTTGGTGCCCTCTCCTTTCTGTGTAATCTATCTGTTTTGTCAACGCTGTTTCCATTTTCTACGGCACTTTACTCCCTCTAATTTCTTCTTAGGGGTATATAAACATTCGCGGGCTGTATACTCGCTACCTGATGAAGAGCGGTCCCCGCTCGAAACGTCGTAATAAACTTCGAATTAGTAACTCCGACAGTACGCATCTTTCACTTATTAACTTTTCCCGGTCCATTGTTTTCATATTTACCTTACTTTACCTATATATATATATATATATATATATATACAAAGGCAAAAATGCGTACTGTCAGAGTTACTAATTCGAAGTTTACTACGACGTTTCGAGCGGGGACCACTCTTCATCAACTAATGGAGAACGGTCCCCGCTCGAAACGTCGGAATAAACTTGGAATTAATAACTCCGACAGTACGCATTTTTGACTTTATATATATATATATATATATATATATATATATATATATATATATATATATATTTATATATATGAACAAATATGTGCAGATGAATGAACCGTACTTAATCCAATGAATCAAAGAATCAAAGTTTCCAGGAACCCGCCGAAAGCCAAAAATTGGCGGAGCCAATTTACACTTACCAAGTAACCATTTTCAGCTGTGATTTGAGACTGTGTTGCGGTTATCCCGCTCTTATTTATTTATTTTTTGTTTCTCTTGTTTCTGGCCTTTTTAGTATAGGCTTCCAACAGCTCGCTTGCGCGTGAACTCTAATTTCACGTGAAACAAGTTTGTAAATTAGGGTGACACTATAGAGGTTTGAAATCCTATACCAATTTTATTGCCATTTGGTGAGCCACGTACGAATTTTGAAATATATCTTTTCATCCAAATAATCGATTATTAAATCGAATAGCGATTCGGACGAATTTACTACGACGGGAAGAACGAATTTGCAAATCTCATGGCAATTAGGAAATTTCAGCCATCCTTGGTTTCCGATTGGTCGCGCTCAGTAGCGGCTTCCTCCGCACAAATTAGCCTCGAGTCTGAATTCGCGGACTCTCTACTGACCGGCCAAAAAAGCGCGGCGCTTCAACTGCTCCCGCCCAGACGACTTGATGTATTTGTATACGCCCATGACATCGGCCGCAATCGGCGATTGAGGTTCCGTTAGCCGACGCAAGCGTCAGCGGACGTCTCGTATTTCCATACTCTCATTTAACTACAGAAACAAAAACAACAAAAAAAATCATCCAGTTCATGTTCACTATGTTCACCACTGACAAGATAGTCGGTAGTCGACGAGTTTCCGTGCAAAGCCGATCAAAACTAGGCACCAGATCAACTTTTACGGCTGCCATCAGGAAAGATCTGGCTTGTCGCGTTCCCTCAACGTCACTCCGAATATTGTTTGTGCCCCGCGCACCATCCTCTTGTAGCAATATTTTTATTGTCCCCATGTGATTTCTTTTTTATGTTCTTACTGGTGTTTGATCATAATTCGGTCATTGAAATAGTTTTTGCTGCCGACCCTACCATTATTTTGACCCTCTGGCAGCAAAGGAATATTATGCCGGCATTACACACGAAATAAGAATGTAGACACTCCGTCCCATATCTCAAATTACATCACAATGTGTTTACACAACTGTAGTGCAGAGGTACGATGAGCAGGGCCTGAGAAAATATTAGTTTCAGTATTTTCAAAAGAGCGACGAAACAAAATAAAGAAAGGACCGCCAATTGGCAGCGCGTGCAAGCAGAGGCAGTAGTGACAGGAAGCGCGAGGTGTGTCTTTCGTACGGCCGGCATCAACTCACGCACTGTCCGAAGATGTACTCTGTCTTACTCTTAGGATTGCAACGCTGCGGAATGTAGGCGTGTGATTTCAGAAAGCGCGTCCTACCATTTCTGCGCGCGAGTGCTCCTGCAACCCAAGCATTGTATACAGTTACGTCCTCGCGCCCGTGCCTTGGCCAGCCCGTACACAACTTATGCAGTATCGAAAAGGCATAGTTCAAAATTGACGGTCCCACTTTTCCATACGGCTTGAAAACCCCATCTCGCTCAAATCACTTGGCAGCCGGACAATTTTGGCAGGGGGCCTCAAGTTGGGGATTATCCGGTGCATTGTCCTCCCAACAATGAACGTGGGCGCGACGCGCCAGAGGGTGAACACGTGAAAGCAGGGGCGTAAGAGTGGAGAAGGAAACTCAAGGTCTCAAGCGACGGGAAAAAGGGTTTCGAAATTGGCGCGCAGGTTTTGCAGCATTTGCTCATACCGACAGCCAACGCCGCCCTGGTGGTTCAACTAATGTTTTGTTCAAGATGGCCGCCGTGGTACCGCAGCCTTAAGTGGAACGTGCCGTGCATCAAGTGTGTCGTTGCGGATTTTGAGTTCGACATTGGACTACCCAGAAAGGTTTGTCACGCAGAGACGGAGGCGCGTTCCCACCGGCGATGCGATCTATTCGCGCGATAACTTTCATCGCAAAAGCGACCATTGCGGGCAAAAAGCGACGCGATTTGAGCAGCCGCTTCTTGACCCGACTTTTTTGCGATGCGATCTAGTCGCGGAGCGGCTGAGCCAATCAACGGCGTTCGGAGCGAGAGTTTTGGATAAATGCACATTTTTTGCGCGAAGGCAAATTACGTAAATGGGACTTCTGGAATGTCAACAGATCCTTTTTGACGAGATAGTTGGGTGAAGTCGAGTCAACACATTCGTTCACTCGCATTCACACAACGCGTGAAGCTCTACCATGTAATGTCTTAACGTTCGTGGCACATTAAACATATTCGCCAGTTTCGTCCGAGTTTTGTCAACACTTCCAGCCGTGCTGGGCTGAGTCTCGCCGATCCCCAAGACAAGCGAAATAGCATCCGTCCTCCAGGCAAACATTCCGTTTGCCTTCGGGGACTAAATCATGCAGATGCACCCTGTCTGAAGGGGACTAATGAATGCTTTTGCTCGCGCACGCCTATCGGTTGGTCCCAGTCAAGCGCAGTTAGTCCCCAGCTTTTGCGCACGGTACCTAGCTTGAGCCAGATGGTCCTTTCGGGGAGCAACTGGGAGTTCGGAGGACCAAACGCTGCCGTTAGTCCCTTGGGGCCAACTTTTTTCTTAGTGTGTACAGGGTGTCCCCTCAAAACATAATACACGCTAAAATAACCTGCGAAAGTCAGAAAGTTGACGAATCAAGTTGTAACTGCTCTCATAAATGTCGTTCACTGGTCACATTTTTGTGTTAAAGTTTGAGGTCTCAGCTTCGTGTACAAGGATAAGACGAAAAGCAAAACTGATTTTTACTTGTTTTTACAACGGCGAAAAAGGGAGACGCCACCTCCGGAAAAGGTAAGCAAACCCCTTCTCCGCCGTTGAAACACACGCAAAACAACTTTTTTTCTTTTTTTTTGTAGCTGAGGTTTTAAATTTTAACAAGAAAAACTACTAGTAAAATATATTTCTGTAAGCAGTTACAACTTGATCGGTCAGGCTTCTGATTTTTGCGGGCTATTTTAGCACCTAAGCTTTGTTTGGAGGCACCCTGAATAATAAAAGATGCAAAAAACAAACACAAATGGCACCAACAACACATGCGAGTAAGAGGAATTTTCTGGTCAGCCCAATTTTTAGATTCTAGATGAAATGCTGTTGTCCACGCCAGTCAGTTTCTTAGTCACCCTGGCACGTTCAAACCATGCCACTCTTTTTAACATACATTGCACGAGCCCAAGGGTTTGGGCGAAGGAGCTTGGGTAAGTGAGGTTTTTCAAGCAGTATATAAGGACGCACAAAACAAGAGTTCTCTCCAAGGTACACGATGAGTTGAGTTGGATGGCCTTCATTGGGTCTGCAATGCACAAGATGGCTTTTGCTGTCGGTCCAAAATATATGCGAGGACCTGGCGATCCTCCGGGTAGTATGGGCAGGTCTTCCTGGAAGGCATAGTGACAATGGAACTGATCACTATCGGGCTTAACATTTGTTCGGATGTATAAATTGCCAAAATCTACAATCCCGCCGGATAATCTGGGAAAATAGCATCCAGGAGGAACAGAATAGCAGCTCTTTTGCGGAGTGAATAAAGCTTTCAGAGTGGCCCTAACAAAAAAAATTATATCTGCAGCAAGCCTACATTTACCAATGTGATTAGAGAGTATTTGGAAAACCTGCTCCTCAGATAATTGTCAATGCCATCAAACCCCATTTAATACCTCGACTTTCAATATTGATATTGATTTCTTCTTTTTTTATGGTTCAGCTTCTTGAACTGTGCACCATGTTTTCGCCTGAATATAATGGAAGCATCTGTCAACCGTTCTTGCACAGATTTCTATAAATCTAACAGTTTTCTTTTTTTCCAACCGAACAGAAAACCAAAACAAGTGATAGGTACATTGAGGCCGTCATCTTGTATATACGTGGGGCTCGGCGTACGTTAGATGAGAACATAAGCGACACATATGCTAATTAACCAACATTTTATAATTAAGATTTAATTAGCGGCTTAATTGCCTATGTCTAAATTGCAGTTTTGAAGGTCACAATTATTAAACCCTAACTCAATTGGAGCGATATGCAAAGAGACAACAAGCTTTGTGATATTCGTCGTTACAATTTCGACGTTTTTCTCTTGATTCAAAATCGCGGGCTGGAGAGCGCGCCTGATTCTGAGCGGTCTCTGTGTCCGTCATGATCTTGGAAGTGTGACGCCGGCGCGTCCACTGAAGACCTGCTGCCGAGATAGTGACGCAGGGCTCGAAACAGATGCGCCACTCTTCTATTCATCATAATCAGGCGCGCCCTTCAGCGAGCAATTTTGAATGAAGCGACCAAAGGCAAAAATTTAACGATGAATGTTTCAAAGCTCGTTGCTTTTTTGAAAGCTGTGTGAACTGTTAGATTAAGACCTCAACATGATTTCCCATCTTTGCAGCACATGGCTACTGAGAATGAACACAAACAAAACAAGATTTATAACGTTTGGAAGTCAGCCGTCTTCCACGCCAAGGAAATATTCCATTAACAACGAAGACATAGAAAAAGTTCGAACATACAAATACTTAGGAGTAATTTTTTTCAGAGTACCTCACCTGAACAATCGTATCGTTTAACCTTTTGAAGTCCATGTCAATCGCTCAGATTCATCAACCGCAGCCTTCTCCGCTCATCTCAGGCAGTCAAACTAGCCGCCTACAAAGCATTTCTGCGATCGAAATTGAAATACGCCAACATAATCTGGTGGCCTCATCAAGCATACCTTCTTAACAAGCTCGAATCTGTTCAAAACAAGGCATCACGCTACATCATGCATGACTATTCACGAACCTCGAGTGTCACAATTATTAAAACCAGCCTCGAGTTGAAACCTCTAACCGTTAGAACCAAACTAGCCTGTCATGTTTTCCTTCATGGCAACTACTACTCATCATCAAAGTTTCGTAGCCTCTATCTCCAAGATCCATCTTACATTTCAAAGCGCCGCGATCATCCACCGAAAATGCAGCCTCTCTTCTCCAGAGATATCAAGTTTCAAACCCCCCTCTCTTTTTTTACTTGCTATTGCCGACTGAAATTTC